>NC_140591.1:89229843-90512343 GCF_964204655.1 Triturus cristatus
CCAGCTCCGGAATATGTGTCCTATACCAAATTTTGCTAACGTGCAGTCATGGAATGGCCAATGTACCGCATCAAATGCTCTTTTCCACATCTAACATCAGAAATAAGGGTGGTGCATCACAGTCTCTAACCCTCATCAGCCAATTATGGGTTCTAGGAAGGCTGAGCCTAGTGGCGCGGCCCGGCATGAATCCTGATTGGTCTTCATGTACAAGAGATGCAATATGTTTAAGGAGATGAGTCCCTGAGACCGTGGCTAATATATTCACCTCTGTATTCAGTACAGAGATAGGGCGGTATGAGTCACACCGATCATGGGGTTTACCTTTTTTATGTATCACTACTATTGTAGCGGACCGCAGACCAGCAGGTAGAATGCCTTCTTTGGGAGCATCTTGGTAGAGATGCAGCAGATGGGGGCCCAATAAGTCTATGCACCTCTTATACAACTCTACCAGTAACCATTAGGGATGTTTTTTTTTCCATGTCACAGTTTTGCCACTGCCTCTTGTATTTCTGGCACCGTCAGGTCAGCCTCTAGTTCTGTCGCTCCCTCATCACCAAGCACTGAGGCCAGGATTGCCGCCAGGGAGTGCTCTATCTCTGCATTGTCTCTAAGTGGGTGCGCTTCGTAAAAGTCCCTATAGTAGTTAGCAAATGCCCTGGCAATGTGTTCGTCAGTGCTGTCAGTTACATCCTGGCTGTCCACGATGTCCCTTATTTCTCTTAGTATCTTGCCATCCCGCAGGCCCCAAGCATTGAGGCGCCATCCTGTGCAGTGGCTATTGCCCTGGGTTCCTAATCTCACCAGTAGCGGGGAGTGGTCTGAATGACCCCCTCGCCAAGTATACAGGCTGTCCCACCACACTTATTTCATCCCTGTGGAGAAAGACATAGTCTAACCTGGAGTATTCATTATGTGTGCCAGACTGGTAGGAGCACTGTCTAACTTGGTAATGGCAGGGTTGCCATAGGTCGATAAGTCAGAGAGTACTAGCAAATTGTGACAATGGGGTAGCATCCAGTGAACCTCTGCCACTTCCGGAGTGGTCAAGCGATTGATTCATAACATTGTTAAAATCACGCCCTGCATGTGGAGGGATGAAGGTGTCTCGAGCAGGACGTCTACAACCTTGCTAAGCATGGGTGCTCTATAGTCTCGGCGGCGCATTCACACATATTAGGGTCATATCTCGCCTTCCCCATTGTCCTGTGACACCTACATATCGTCTCATGGAGTCTAGCCATTGACGTATCACCCGAAAGTGGGGTGCTCTCTTGGGTAGTATGGCCACATTCTGTGACCCAGTGAAATAACCTGCATGCGCCAACACCATACACGCACCCTGACCAAGGTATCTGCAGTGTGTGCCTTGCAAATGTATCTCTTGGAGCATCATTGCATCTGGGTGTAATCTCTTAATATATTGTGTCACCAGACCCCTTTTGACTGTCACCCAGACCATTGGCATTCCATGTCAACACTGTAAAGTCCGGACTCACATCAGGGGTAGCCTTGTGGTATGTTCTTTCATCGTACCACCAGTATGTTACAAGCTCGTAATGTCCACATGTACCCTGTGGGGTCTCTGTCCTTTAGTAGCCAACGCGATTGACAAAAAACTGTAACAAAAACTTAACCATAACCAACACCCCACTCCCTACAACCACTCCTCGCCACCATACCACCTCATTCAGGAGAAACCGCAGCATGCCAGAGAAGATGGAAAGGTCTGTCGCCCACCCCCATGGAACTACTCAGTACCCAACGCTGTAGCTCCTAGGATATATAAACCATATAACAATGTTCATCAAGAAGATGTCTCAGCCCTAAGCTTGGGCTGCCTGGAGCATTAGATACAGTTGAAGCCCCCTCAGCCAGTAGTTAACTTCCAGTTCCTGAGTCAGTTGGGTCCGGATCCGGCAGTTTATTCTGCTGCAGTTGCAATCCAGTCTCTGCGTTCTGCTCCAAAGCAGTTATTTCAGCAGCCAACGGGTGTAAGCTTTCTGACCCCGAGGACAAACCGGTCTCCTACAAGCCCGAGGGAGCGTCCAATGAATTGGTCCCGACCGCGGCCCGCTTCTCTCTTAGGCCTGGTCCCTTCCCATGTCAGCAAAGCATCTCTTGTACTGGGTTGCTCTTCTCAAGGTGTATGGTGTCCCTCCACCAGTGTGGCCCAGTCTCCGCTCTGTCTCCGTGCATTGCGTTGGCTGTCTTTCCGGGTTGTGTTCTCTTTGGGTGGGCAAGAGCGGCCTCTCCTCAACCCAGACCCACACTTCCTCGGGTTTGAAAAATTGTGCCTTTCCTAGGTATATAGCTTTCCATTCCAGGGGAAAGTGGCGCATATACTGTATTAAGAGGGCTCTGAGCTCCGCTTTGACTGAGCCGAAAGTTCGTCTTTGACGTTGAACTTCTCAGCTGTAATCCGGGAACACCATAATTTTAGCATTGGCGTGTCTGATTTCTCCTTTGTGGCACACCTTGTGCAGAATCATGTCTCTGTCTAGGAAATAAAGGAATTTCACTATGATCGGCCTTGGTGGGGCACCAGGGAGATGGCATTGCAACTAGTGCCTGGTGCGCCCGCTCTATGACAAAGCAAGTGTTCAGGTGAGATAACGTCTTTGAGCCAATTCACCAAGAATGTTGGCTCCCTCCACTCCTGGAAAACCCACAAAGCGGAGGTTGTTTCTCAGCGTCCTATTTTCTGCATCCTCCAATTTATGCTGCAGAGTTCAGTCACCCCCTTCTGGAGGTCTCGTACCGCATCTTCCACCTCTGAGACTTAAGTCTCCGCCTCCATTACCCTCTCCGAATCATTGCGTAGACCCTGGCACAAGAGCGCCACTTCGGAGCACACCACTCCTATTTTGTTTTCCAATGCCTCTCTTGAGGACTATATCGCCTGAAGTAGCACTGCTGTGTCCACTAAGGGCTGAGCAGCCTCTGTGGCCTTCGCCTGAGGATTCAGTACATTTGGGAAGCGGTCAGGCGTACCCTGTCGGGGGTGCTTGGGGTCTTTATCTTTTGCCATCATTATGGTAGGGTGGCAGGTCCGGTGTTTAGTAGGGACGGCTCCCTGTGAGACTTCCAGAGCGCCCCTTGTTTTACAGGTGAAAGACCAAGGGGGAGGCGGGGCAATCAGCCACTAGGGCCAGGCAGGAGAGAGACAGTCACTTGAGTCCCTCTGCCACGATCACCAGGCACCAGTATGTGCTGTCAAGTCATAGGCCCGTGGGGGTCATGTCCACAGTGCTGCTTTTTGCTTCGCCGGCACTTACCTCCCGCCATATTCCTCTCTGCATCTACCTGTAAATTCACACGGGCAAGTTCGAAATCTCTCCTCAGCCCCAACCTGGGGCCTTCCCCCGCAAACAATCCAAGGTGTCTTCTCCGTGTCTGTTGTTAGGGTCTAGTGTGTTGTGTTTTGGGTAATCCCTATTATAGAGATACCAAGGTCCAGGGATCCCAATTCTGGAGGGAATTGCTCAATTTGTATATAACTTATTTCTTGTGGAGGATGACTCAAGACACTGGACCTCTATGGTCTCAAAAAAGTACATGCATTCAGTAGTGAGTCAGTTCACTCCTTCTCAAATAGATTTGAAAAGCAAGAGAATCAAATGAGTTGGTGAATCCAAATTATTGTTTTATTTGTTCAAATGAAGGACTTCTATTTCAGCTGATCCAATCATTCAAGCTTATATTTGTCAAAATAAAGCGAACAAGCACATTTGAAGCGGAGGTGAACAGCCGACACGTGTTTCGCCCTTATGGCACAATATCGGGCCAGGGCTTTCTCAAGGCTGAAAAAAGATATTTGTGAAAAATTATTAGATGAATTAGAATCTATAAAGAAATCTAATATCACCCGGTGATGTGTAAGGAAAGTAACCGTGATATATAAAAGACCAGGATAATGGGAAAGTGCTCAGGGCCGCGTGAAGGGGAAGAAAATCAAAGAAGAAAAATTCCCATTATTCGCCTGAGAAGAGGGATACTGTTTTCTCAGGTATAGCAATCATGGAGGCACTCAGTGAGAGTATTATATTCACAGTCTGTGACCTTGTCAAAATACAAGAAAAACGGCAACCATAATGACAATAGAGTATTAATAGATGTGTTTTTAAAGTCAGGTGCTGTTAGTACAGGTTTGCAGGCTTTAAGAGGGAATTAGTCGTGTCATTTTCACAAATGAGGTGATTTAGTCATACCACAGAAAGGCAGGTATAACAAAATATAGCGATTAAGTAAGGTCAAATTTATACCTTAATGTTCAAGGATGCAGCACGGTACATTAGCTTCATATATCACTATTCAAGGTCACTGCACAATACATTCGGTCAGACCTCTGCACCGGAAAATTAAACAAAAGAAGAGAAAGAAGAGAGAAACAAAGAAGAAGAAAGGAGGAAAGGGAAAAAGAAGTGGAGAAAAAAGGAGAAAGAGAAAAAAGCAGGTGAGAAAAGAAGAGAGATAAGTAAGAATGCCTGTGAACTTATTCAGATTGAGTACTAATATTACATATATAATGTACATGGCAATATGTGCCTAAACCGGCTATCATTTGGCCCTTAACATACTATTAAGTTCATTCTCTAGGGAAGTAATTATGCACCTCATAATCTTATTCCGCAATGCATTGGTAGGGTTCTACACTGCGTAAAGTGCATTACTACGTTTTAGGAGAGGAAATTAGAGATTAAGAGATTGTGCTCTTAATTCTCATTTTTAAACCATTATTTCTATAGGCCTCTACATAAATGAAACGAGTCCAACTCATCTCGAGTCAGCAGACGTAAAGATAAACCGCGCGGGAGGATTCCAAATTCATATGGTCATTGTTAGTACGAGAAACGGTATCATAAAGACAGGTTCGTCCTGTTTCAAAACAAAAAGGCAGAGAAATAAAAGGTCGTTGACAAAATTCAAGGGGCCGCCTGCTGTCCGGTCACTTACTTCAGATTCAAAAGGTGAAAGTCTCAGGATAAGTCCAGGCGCTTATTCTTCCCACCATGGTATAGTCGCGTTGTGGTCCGCGGCCATCTTTAAGAAGGCTAGCGAGGCAGTCACGTGTCTACGGCATACGTGAAGGTACGGCTCGTCATCTGGAGCGCCATCTTTAAATGTGTTGATGTTGCATTGTAATGCCCCATCATATATGTGCAGAGGGCATCGAGAGTTCGAAATATACATCGGAGTTATTAATACGGTGACTATTTATGGTTGTTGAAACCAATACCTATCAAAATCAAATGCAAAAAAGATTTAAACCATATTACTTGTGTCTATGGCTCTTCAATGGACGCGTGTCATCTTAAATCCGATATGCGTTGCTATAGACGGTCCGTAGACGTGGTTTACTGAACTAAACAGGTATCTTATAAATTCGAAAGTATCAATTGTATTAAATTTCCATAAAAAATATTGTTAATTTTAGAAGAGCTACCTATCATTTAGAAATGTAAATGTGTTGGATTATCGAACCTGCCATACCCTCTTGAAGTATAGCCGGCAAAGGACATCAATACTGCATCAAGCATTGATGAGAATATTGTCTGGGACTCGGATAGTACACAGGTCTAAGGTCCCAAGATCAAGTCATGCGCGCTCTGCAATGGTAGGGAGCTAATGGTATTAAATAATAATGGGTACTAACCCTCTCGTGACATTGTAAGTTAAATATATTTTAAAGGCAAAATATTACAGTTGTCAGACTATCTACAGAAAGAAAACAGTTAGACAGAGCTAACCCTATTCAAATGGTATATTTCAGTGTATGTACAAGATAAAGAGATGAAATGAAAATGCAGGTATGAAACATATGTGATAAAGTAGGGAAACGAGGAGAAGGGGAGCCTTAATAAAACAAGGCTCTGTAGAGACATAAGTGATTCAGAATAAGTATGTCATAAAGTTTGGCATTTCTACAATTCTCCTATACAGCAGTACTGGTTAATACACCCCATGAAAACAAATGCTTTTTAGGGTGCAATTGATTTCTGTTCCTTCTGGTGAACACTCATATCCAGCAGTATATTCGTTTGTGAAGTGAGGGATCTTATAGCCAATAATGCCATTCGTGATCTTTGTTTAGGCCTGTTTCTACGGTCCCATAGCGTATTATGTAGGCACTTTCTTTCTGCCGTAGTCGCTGTTCCAAATTGCCTCCTCTATCATGTTGTTTTATTTTTTCCGGGCCACACAAAACGAAATTGCGATTGTGTTCATGATGCGTGTTGAAGTGTTCAACTAAGGGTTGTCTGTCATCCGTTTTATGGATATTCCGATAGTGCTCCTGTATTCGTATTTTAAGTGGACGAATCGTGCTCCCTATGTAATGTTGTCCACATGGACAAGTGATTAAATAGATTACATTTTTGCTCTCACAGTTAATGAAGTGTTTAATCTGGAAACTCTGACCATTTATCATCGTGTTCTGTATTTTAGATTTACCCAATTTGCATACTGAACAGTTGGCACAGGTGTAAAAGCCAATTGGTTTATGTAGAAAGGTCACAGTCTTTTGTTGAGGTTGAAAAAAAGAAGGACAAAGAGAGTCACGAAGATTTTTACTTCTCTTGAAGCTGAGTTGAGGTTGATCTTTTACTACATTTCTTACTGTCGGATTGAGTGTCAACAGATTCCAATGTTTTTTCAAGACTTTGCGTATATAGTGATGGCCATTACTAAAGTGGGTAAGAAACTGTATGGTAGATTCCTTCCCATTCTTTTTCCTGTTAAGCAAGAGGTTATTTCTGTCCAGATGGGAAACATGTTGTATGTCTCTGAGGGAACACTTATTATATCCTCGTTGTGTGAGTCTTGATATGATCTCTTTTTATTTGATGTCATAGCCTTTGTCTGAGCTGCAGTTAATTCGAGCCCTGCGAAATTCTCCTGATGGTATGTTCTTAATAGTATGCTGGGGATGGCTACTGGACGCATGTAGGATCGAGTTGGCAGCAGTGTTCTTTCTATGAATCTGTGTCTGTAAGCTGTTATCTTCAACGTAAATACTTAAATCCAAAAACTCAATTTCTTTTTTGGATATAATGTATGTTATATTGATGCCCCATCAGAGTCTTGATGAAGTTGAGTAAGCATGTCTCAGATCCTTGCCATATTAAAAGCATATCGTCAATGTATCTGCCCCACATAACTATATTTTCGGAGAAGTTGATTTTGTTGTCATTCCAGATCCAATGGCATTCTACTTCTCCCATGAAGATACAGGCATATGGGGGAGCAAATTTGACCCCCCATCGCTGTACCTTGTGTTTGTAGGTAGTAAATTCCGTTGAAGAGAAAGTAGTTGTTGTATAGGCAAAACTCCAGGAATTCCAAGATCATATTGTTCCTTGCCGTAAAGTGGACAGATCTACCTTGTAGACATTTTCTTACTGCTGCTATACCATCAGGATGTCGGATAGACGTGTATAGACTAACAACATCGATGAAGGAGAGAAGATAGTCTGATTGCCATGTGATGTTATTAAGTTTCTGTAGAACATCCTTGGTGTCTCGAATGAATGGGGGAAGATCTCTCATGAACGGCTGTAGTTCCTCGTCGATGTATGCCCCTATCCGGGAGCATATGGAATCAATTCCAGCAATAATAGGTCTTTCTTTTGGAGGTATACCTGGTTTGTGAACTTTTGGCAAGAGATATAGGGTCGGAGCAACTGGAGTGTCTATAAATAAGAGTTGTTTTTCTGCTAGTGTTAACAGGCCATTTTCATACCATTTATTGAGTACAGTAGCCAAGTTCTCTTGTATTTCCTTAGTTGGATTTGTGGTAAGTTTGGTGTAGCAGGCAGGGTCCCCCAGTTGGCGTTCAGCTTCTTGAAGATAGTCAACTGTGTCTAGGAGGACAACGTTTCCATCTTTATCTGCCTCCTTTATAATTAGCGATGGGTCATTTTTTAGCTCCAGCAATACTTGTTTTTCGTTCCATGTGATGTTTTGTGGAAAGTATTTTTGTTTAGACAAGTATTTATGGTGTTAAATTTCTAGGTCTTGATTCACCGCAGAAAAAAAGGTGTCTATTGTGTTGCCTGTTGGTAGAATTGGTGTGAATTTTGATTTTCTATTGAGCGATGTGTTTTTACAATAAAAGATATCTATATCCAGTTCCTCTGCTGTTGTTGTTAGGGATTCCAGAACATCCGTGGGAACATCCGTGGACAGGTGTGTTAGCAAATTGATGTCCTCCAGGTCTTTTACTGAAAGATGACTTGTGATGGCAGGGTGACTTTCTTGTCTTGTTTTTTGAATTTCATCGGAAAAAAGGAATGTAATTTTAACCTTCTGGTGAATTTGAATAGATCAATTTTGGTCTGTACCAGATCCCAACTTGCTGTAGGACAGAATGATATGCCCTTGTTTAGAATTTGATGATGAGTTTCAGTCAGTGTCTTATTTGAGAGGTTGACCACCAAATTACACGGAATTATTTCTGTTCTGTTGGTACTGATTTGGTCAGTTCCTTGCTTCGTGCTCGTGTTTGTACTCCCACTATATTGGGTTTTGTAGTTTTTATATTTGGTGGTCGGGTTCGATTGTCTTGTGCGTTGCCCAGGCGATGTCTGCGTACTTCCTCGCGAAAATTTACTTGTGGTCTCGCACTTGTCCCATCCTCTGGATTTTCTATAGACTCTGCATCGGATGATGGTATAATTTCGGAAGAGCTACTTGCTTGAGTTGCAGCCGTAGTAGGGGCTATGTTGTCATATTTTTTTGCAAAAGTATAAACTCTCCCTAGTTGGTAATCCCGTCTGAATTTGCGGTTTTTCCTTTGGATGATGTCTTTCTCGAAGTCATCAAGGACTTTATTCAATATATCATAGTTTTTGGTTGTAATGTCACCCCAACTTGCTTCTTCGATTGTTTTGGACAATGTATCAACTTCCAGTTAGTATTTTCCATATTCCTCTTGGCCAATATCAATTAGTTGTTAGAAGCCGTTCTTAGGTTATCTTCCCTTTAAAAACACATCTATTAATACTCTATTGTCATTATGGTTGCCGTTTTTCTTGTATTTTGACAAGGTCACAGACTGTGAATATAACACTCTCACTGAGTGCCTCCATGATTGCTATACCTGAGAAAACAGTATCCCTCTTCTCAGGCGAATAATGGGAATTTTTCTTTTTTGTTTTTCTTCCCCTTTTGGGTAATCCCTGTTTATCTAGCTATGTCCGGCTCAGGCCTCGATCAGGATCCAGCAAGTAGTGTCCCTCCATCAGTTGTAAGGGCGGGTTTTGGTGCACTTATACTCACCCCACTGAGGCGGCCTAACAGACCGCATCAGCGATACCCCCCTCCTGGACCCCTGAACCGGCAGTCAAGCCCAGACTCCGCCACACGGCCCCTCTCGCCCACGTGCCAGCACTCCTCAATGTGTAGAGAAGAAGGGGGCATGTTTCCAACCACTGTCCCCCAGCAGTTGTCCCTCCGACTCCACAGGGTTGCAGGCACTCGCTGGTCGCAGGCCTCTAACAAGCCAACTGGGCCGCCCCCTCAAACAGGCCCGCAGCACCCACTCCTCACACAGTTCGGGGCCGCAGTCCCACACAATAGGCCGTCAGCAATGCGCTACAGAGCCGCCTCACCTTTTGGGCCATCCAACAGCCTTCGGTCTTAGGCCTTCAGGACTCAAGCTATTCTTCGCCCCTCTATGCACAGGGCCGCCACCACTCTGGCCCCACCCAATACCACACACCTCTCCCTCCTATGTACGGTCTCGGCCGCGCAGTCCCTCTCGTCCGCGCCGCCACTTAAGCAATCAAAGACGCTTACCACCGGAGGGTGGGTATGAGGGCAAAGGACACAGTACCAAGTTCCTTGGGCCATCTTCCCCACAGCGATCCACTAGATGGACCAACACAAGTTCTCCCCCTTACTGGCCTCCACCTCAGGTTACCCGTGGGCAAGCCTCCAGCAAGATTCAAGCCGGGTGGGCCGCTATCTTGCCAGGCGCCAGCCGATCCTGTTCCGCGGTGGATAGTGTCTTCTTGTCAGGCAGGATGGCACAGGGACAGCTGTTAATCAGTCAGCAGCAGGTGACCATCTCCTAGAGCCACCCAGGAGGCTTTGTTGTAACTCAGGACGGCAGGATTATGTGTGGATTCAATGCTCCTGCAGGAGCTCTCAGCATCTCAGCATGCTGCAGGGAAAGCTGACCCAGCATTTCTGTTAGATTTCTTGCCCTTTAATTCTCTGTGTGTGCGTATTTAGGTGGAAAATGATTGAGTGATGATCAGGCCAGTCATTGGATGTGATCGAGTCGATTGTCAGTGCTCTTTCTCTGGAAATGATTAGGTCAAGCGTTGATCTTTTGTTATCGATCAACCGATCAGGATTTATAAAGTGCGGCAAATCACCAGTGAGGGTCTCAAGGCGCTGGAGTTGCCAGGTGCTACGCGGAGAAAGCAGTGAAAAACTAGGCAAAAGCAGGAGAAACCCCTCAGAAAAATGGGGAAGAGGAAGGGGAAGCAGTAGAAAACGAGGCAAAAGTAGGAGAAAGCACTCAGAAAAATGGAGTAAAAGAAAGAGAAAGCAGTAAAAAAAACTAGCAAAAAGCAGGAGAAAGCACCAGAAAAACAGGGGATAGGATGTAGAAATCAGTCAAACACGAGGCAAAAGCAAGAGGAAGCACTCAAAAACGGGGGAAAAAGAAGGAGAAAGCAGTATAAAACGAGGCCAAAGCAGGAGAAAGCACTTGGAGAAATGGGGGGAGAAAGGAGAAAGCAGTAAGAAACGAGGCAAAAGCAGGAGAAAGCACTCAAAAAAACAGGGAGCGGAAATAGTAGTAAAAAACAAGGGAAAAGCAGGAGAAAACACTCAGAAAATTGTCAGGAAGAAGAGCGATGCAGCAGCACAGAAGGGCTGGGACTGGGGCCTGCTCAATGGGATATGCTGCTGCCTCCATTAAGTAGGTCCTGGGAGGAGGGAGAGGCGCTGGGAGGCGGAGGGCAGGACTAGGCGGGAGGTGGGGAAACAGACAACAGGCAAGAGAGGCAAATGAGGAAGAAAAAAAGGAGAAGCAGTGAAAACGCAGGAAAAAGCACTAAGAAAAACAGGGGTAATGGAAGGAGAAAGCAGTAAACAACGAGGGAAAAACAGAAGGAAGCACTCAGAAAAATGGGGGACAGGCAAAAGCAGTAAGAAATGTGAGAAAACAGGGGAAAGCACTCCAAAAAAGGGGGAAAGGAAGGAGAAAGCAGTAAAAAAAAAAGGGGGGGAGAGGCGTGCCTTGTGGCGTCAAGATGGCGGTCGCACTCTAAGAGTGCTCCGGACCCCTCCGTCATCCGCCTCAAATCCAGCTACTATCGGCACCCATCCGGACCGCCTACCTGCTCGCAGTGGCATTCCTGTCCGGTGGTGCTCCCCATCTGGTGTTTTGGCGCCGGTCCGCGGTATCTGTGACCTCCTGTGGCTCACGGCCTGTTATCCCTGCGAGCGCAGCCTCTGAACAGTGGGGCCGGGGCACGGGGGAGCTGGGCCAGGCGGCTCCCTGCGCTGGGGCCGCACGGTGCTTGCTGCCTCTGTCCAGTGGGGCCACAATCAAGAAGGAAGTTCCGCCCAGCAGTGTCTCGAGGCCCCAGACTGGGATCGGCCGGCGCTGGGGCGGCGGAGGTGACGTGGACGGCCCTTTGACTGTGTGACGGGCAGGGCCGCTGGCCGTGGGCATCATCGTGGAACCATGCGGTGAGCGGGGGCCCGGCTGTCGGCCCTGACGGCGGTGGAGGCGCGGGTTGCGGGCCCCCTGTTTCCAACTGTGAGGCCTCCAGTGTAGTCCGGCCGGACGAGGCCTGGCTGCCCCCGTCTGCGCGACCAGGTGGTTGCAGGCGCTGCAGGGTATTGGCAGACGGCAGCGCCCGAGAGGTGTGGCGCCGACTGCCTTACGGTCCTTGGGCAAGGTGGATCATGCGGCTGGCGAGGCCTTCGGCGGGAACTCGGCCGGCACGTCGGCAGGCGCTGGCATAGAGGAGGAATTGTGAGTGAGGCGGGCCATTGCGGAGTGCGGCTGGGGGAGTTGTTGGTCGAGCGGCTGACTTGTACGGTGAGTGAGGGGACCGGCTGTCAGTACGGGCAGCGACGCGGGTGTTGGAGCATGCCCCCCCCCACCCCCACTCTAATTTCTGTGCCCGGCGGGGTCTGCTGCATTTCTGCGTTATAAAGGGGCCGGTTCAGGGGCCTGACTGGGGTGTCCTGAGCAGCGGGGTCCAAGGCTAGACCTGGAGAGTTGGGGGTGCTGGGTCCTCCCCCGCTGCCTGGGCACCCGTGTGGCGGAATCTGACAGTGACTCTCCCTGCTGTCCTGGGAAGAAGAGTGGCTGTGCCAGGGGTCGCACAGCACTTATTGCTTTTGTCCTGTGGGGGCCGCATCCATGAGGCATCAGCCCAGCAGTGTCTCGTGGCCCCAGTGGTCGAGCGGCTGCCCTGTACGGCAAGTGGGGGGACCGGCTGTTGGCCCGGGCAGCGGCACAGGTGTTGGAGCTTGCCCCCCCAACCCCATCTCCTGTTACTGTGCTCGTCGGGGCCCGCTGCATTCCTGCTCTATTAAGGGGCTGGTTAAGGGGCCCGACTGTGGTGTCCTGGGCGGCAGTGTCTGTGGCTCGACCTGGAGAGTTGTGGGTGCTGGGCCCTCCCCTACTGCCTGGGCACCCGTGCGGTGGAATCTGGAGGTGAATCTCCCTGCTTTCGGCTTCTGAGGAGAGGAGTGGCAGCACTGTTGGGCGGTGGTCCCCCCCCCCCCCCTTCTTCTGCATCTCTTCTCGGGGACTGGTGCGGGGCCCCCTGTCCCAGCTCTGGAGGGCCTGGCTCCCTGGGCCCTGACGGCGATTGGCAGGGTTGGCGAAGCTTGACCCCATTGGGCGAAGTCGGCCATCTTCTCGGGTGGCGGAGACCGTTCCCTGCAAGCTGGTCTCGGACGGATCCAACTGAGCCTCAGAGACCGGTAGTTTGGACCGGATGGCTCCTGCCTGGCACCGGGCGGCCTTGCCCTCTGTGGATTAGTGGGCCCTGCGCCAGCCCCACGTTCACCCCGGGCTCTCTACTGCCACTGTGACACTGAGACCTACCACCAGCCATGGGGAGAGATGGGGGCCCCAAGCCTACATCGGCCTCCACACAAACCAAAATTGACCGGTTTACCACCTCTGAGCAAGCACATCCCGGGGGGGCCGCGGGGGGCTGCCGTCGCCCCCTCCCCCTCAAGAAAATAACCTAGATACTATCCTCCAGGCCATCAGGGCCTCACAGACGTCAGTTGAGGGGAAGATTGGAGAAATTAAGATTGACGTATCTCTCCTTAGGCAGGATCTTCGTAATGCTACCGCACGGCTTGCGGATGCCGAATCCCGCATATCCACGGCCGAGGACGATGTTACACAACTCAAAGACCAAGTGGCTCACCTTTGCGCTCACACCAAGGAGCTCCATAGGCGTGCTGAGGACGCGGAGAATCGGGCACGTTGGAACAACCTCCGCCTGGTGGGGTTCCCCGAGGGGGTGGAGGCGGACCAGGCCACCACCTTCGTTGAAGACTGGTTTAAGTCATGGGTGCCAGGCACCGTCCTTTCGACGTGGTTTGTAGAAGAGAGGGCCGATAGGTCCCTGGTGCCCAGACCTCCTCCCGGCGTCGCACCCGACCCATTATTCTAAAAGTCCTCAACTTCAAAGACCGGGACGCTATCCTGCGGGGGGCCTGGGCGGCTGGTCCCCTCAAGTTTCAGAACCACGTCATCATGATCTTCCCGGACTACACCAGGGAGGTCCAGGACCTCCGGCGCTCTTACACTGAAGTAAAGAAGAAGCTCCGATCACTGGCCCTACAGTATCCGCTCCAATTCCCAGCACGCCTACGTGTCATTTTTCAAAATAAGACACACTTCTTTCACTCACCCCAGCGGCGTGGACATGGCTTACAGAGGAGCGCCCCCTCCACCAGCGACGCAATACATCCCCGGAGCGAATGGAGTTGCGGCCCGAGGGGCGGAGGTCGCCGGGGCGTCGGCGCTGTATGCGGGTGCGCAGGGGGCGCCAGCTACAAGCACCTACACTCCGATCGTTAAGTGCAGGAGCTCCAGATCCTCATGACTCCTCCAGCCAGTTGGAATCTCCACCACGTCACAGGCACCGCTTCGCCGAGACCTTGGCGGGCTCGTCCCTACCATTGGCCCAGGCGGACTCGGACCTTTCCCGCACCCCCACTCTTTCAAGACAATGTAGTCCGACTCTACCGTACGTCCACCATCGGGGGGGGGAGCACCTCACCAGGGGAGGGCTTCTGACTGTTGGCATGTCAATATGTTTACTCTAATGCCGATGCACTGCGTATTCGTTCTTCTGGAGGGGTCCTCCACATAACCAACCCGAGCATTTTAGTTTGGTTCAGTTAAAATGGGGGGTCGACAGATGCTTCCGTTCTCGAAGTATAGGGTGGGGGGGAGGGGAAGGGGGTGGGTTCGGGACTGGGTTTGCTCATTATTGTTGTTTGGGGCCGTGTTTGTTTGCTCCCAAGGTTCATTGTGGTTCTTTGTTGTTTTGCTGCACCACCATCCACACGACACTTGGGCCCACCCCTACAGGGCTCCGACACATGTGATCCTTCCAACCAGCACGTTGCCACACTTGCTCCAGGCCCCGCATTTGCTGTTGACTCTCCAGGGTCCGGTGAGCTATGATAACGACCTCCAGCCCCCATGACCGACGCACCGACTCCTAAGGCTGCCCTACATATTTTATCCTGGAACGTTAACGGTCTACTAGACCGCCACAAGCGGACAGCTGTCTTGCACTACGCTCAGCGCCTCAATATAGAAGTGCTTCTGCTTCAAGAGACGCACCTGATGGGTAACCACTGTCCCTTTCTTGCGCGCTACTGATACGATAGGGTCTGGCCCTCGGGCTTCGCTCGAGGATCCCGCGGTGTGGCTGCAATACTGAAACGCACCCTTCTCTTTGTGCTGACACAAGTTCTCCATGACCCACAGGGTATGTTCGTGATGGTTTGTGGTACACATGGGGGCATTCCCATTAACTTTGTGTCTATGTACTCTCCCCGCTTGATGCTCGCCACAGCCTTAAAACAGTCCACTGCTCTGCTGCCTACTCTCTCCCCTTGGGGCCCACCGTTATTGGGGGTGACTTTAATGCGGTCTCCAACCCACTTCTCGACACGACAGGCCCTCCATCCACCTCCAGACTGGCGCAAGCTAAACAGTTAACAAACTGGGCTGAATCTCTTGGCCTCTGTGATGCATGGTGAATCTGGCACCCACATGCTAAACAGTCTACGCACATTTCTGCCGCACACCACACGCAGGCCTGTATAGATGCAATTTTTCTTCCGTCTACGGACTGCTCCACAATCCAGGATGTTCGTATACTCCCGAGAGGTATCTCTGACCATTCCCCATTGCTCATTAGTATAGGTGCTCCCCCCCCTTCTCACGTCCAGTGTGGCGGTTAAATGCCTGGTTTCTTCAGGACAAGAGTTTCAAGAAGGTGATGGGACAGGAACTGAAGCAATATTTCATCACCAATGTGGGGTCGGTCCCCTCTTCGGGTACCAGGTGAGAGGCAGGTAAGGCTACCATTTGTGGATATGCCAAAGGTCACGTCCAACGGCAGCGGCAGGCCCAGCTGTTGCAGGTCACATCATTAGAGGCGCAGGCTCTACGCCTCGAGCATTCCCCCTCCGCGGATGATGGTGCTGACCACGAGCGGAGCCTTACGAAAATTCGCAATGAAATCAAGCATCTCTCTCAAGAGGCTGCCAAACTCTTGTGGAGATCGTCCGTGGCCAGAGTTTATGGTTGGGGGACAAAAACGGCGCAATCCTACACAGGCTTGCCGCGTACCCCAGAGCGAACCGTATTATTCCAGAGTTCCAGAGATACGGACTAGGAGGGGTCGGTACAGCGATCCCCGGTGGCCATGGCCGGCACATTTGCCGCCTTCTACCGTCAGCTCTACGCCAAGCGGACTCCGACACAGTCACTCCAGGAGCTGCTGGAGGCGACGGGCGCCCACCTCCCTCAGTTGGACCCTCATGCCCTAGCTGACCTTGACCGCCCCTTCTCTCATGACGAGATTCACGAGGGTAAGACTCCTGGCCCAGACGGCCTACCCCAGGAATCTTATGCAGCGTATCGCGAGGTCCTCGTGCCTCGCTTGGCAAATCTGTATGCAGAGGCCTTGGAGAAAGGCTCCTTCCCGACCGAGACAGATATGGCTACCACTGTGGTCCTCCCGAAGTCCCAACAGCCATCTCCCCATTGTGCTGACTATCGTCCCATATCTCTTATTAACACGGACGTTAAAATATTTGCCGCGATTCTTGCACCCGGACCAGTGTGGTTTCATGCCCCAGCAAGGTACCAGACACTGTCTCTGGCAGCTGCACCTGCACCTGGCACACCGCCAGGTGCTCTCCCCCTACTTGGCGCTCCTTCTTATTGATTTCGAGAAGGCGTTCGACACCGTGGACTGGACGTACTTAGAAGATGTACTGGTGGCGATGGGCTTCGGCCCTCATTTCCGGCGGCTGATTGGGCTTCTCTACACCCGGCCCCAAGCCCGCGTCCTGGTTAATGGGGCTCTTTCAGATGCCTTCCCCATTCAAAGGGGAATGAGAGAGGGATTCCCCCTACCCCCTTCTCTCACCTTGGCGATTAAGCCTCTAGCGACCTTGATCCGGTCCGCGAGCCTTATTCGGGGATGGGAATGGCCCAACTCTGTGGTGGACAAGATCGCTCTTTATGCAGACGATGTCCTGCTTTCTTAACTGATCCCGCCCAGTCAGGCCCCCGTTGTCTCCAGAGCCTGAGTTCCTTTGAACAGACCTCTGGCCTCCGAATGAACCCTAACAAATCGGTCCTGGTCCCGCTCTATCTATCCAGAGAATGTTAAGACTGGCAGTCCACGATACCGCTTCGGCGTCAGTCATTTAATTATCTTGGGATCTGGGTGTCTCCCCTCCCAGAACTGGGGTGGTCCCTTAATGTTACCCCGCTCGTGAAGGAAGCTAAGGCGGATCTCCACTGATGGCAGACGCTGCCCTTGAACGGGTCGCATTATTTAAAATGATGATCCTCCCCAGATTTCTATGTGTTCTCCAGAATACCCCTTATTGTTTTCCGCTGGCGTGGTTTCGGGAGTTAGACACGATGGCCGCTAAGTTCCTCTGGGGGGGAGGGAGGACCTGTTTGGCACTAAAGACCTGTCAGATCCCATCATTCGACGGGGGCATGGGGATGACACATTTATATCTCTACTACCTAGCGACCCATCAATTGAGTATACACAACTGGTTCAACTGGGTTGGTCTGATCCAGCCTACAGGCTGAAACTTAGTGAGCTTGGACTGCCCAAGATCCAAACCCTAATGTACGGGGAATTTATCCCGTCCACCCTGCCTGATGTCTCACGCTCTGTGCTCCTAGCTTGGAGGGCGGCCTTACAGCACACCAAATGGACACACAAATTCATTCAGTACATGCCCCTATGGCACGGCACGTGGCTCGGGGAGGTTAGTGGGTTACAGGGGTTCCGAACATGGGATCTTATTGGGATCTTTCAACTTGGCGATGTGTGGGCGAGCGGCCACATGCGCTCCTTTAGAGACCTACAATCCAGATACTCCCTGCACCCGTCACAATTTTACAAATACTTACAATTGCGTCATGCCCTCCACGTACATATACAAGACGATACCAGGGTCCCCGAGTACAGTCCCCCGGAGGCGCAGATCATGCTGAGTGACCTAGGGAGGGGGGGCATCTCCCGCATCTACAAGACGCTGGTCAACAACACCCCAACCTCTCTTGACTGTCTCAGGGACCAATGGGAGGAGTGGGTGGGTCCGCTGGACGAGGAGGACTGGCATGACGCCCTCATGTCACCCAAAATGGTCAACACATCCGCTAAACTCCGCCTGGTCCAACTATACTACATTCACACGGCCTACCTGACCCCGCAACGCCTATATCAGGCCGGCTTTTCCCCATCTGCCGCCTGTACGAGATGCGGCCAAGACCCGGCTAACTTCTATCACATGGTATGGGCATGCCCTCGATTGGTTCGGTTTTGGGGAGAGATCGAAAGTGAGCTGTCCGAGGTCCTGGGGTAGGAGGTTCCCCATGATCCACGTCTCTCCCTTCTCGGGATTACAGACGGATTAGACGGGTCCAGGAACGAGAAGTTACTGTACAACACAGCCATGGTTGTGGCCAAGAGGGACATTGCCGCCTCCTGGAAACTTCCCACGCCACCAAGCACGGAGAAATGGCTGAGAGGGGTGGACTGGTGTGCGGCTCAAGAAAAACTTATGTACGAGTCACGAGGGTGTCCTAAGAAATACCGTAGTGTATGGGGCAAGTGGCTGGGAGCCATGGAATAGCCTGTTCTCTATACGAAAGTTACGTGTCTACTGCTAGAGGGTGGGGCGGAAAAGCGATGTCTGTGTTCCTTTTACTGTACTGTTTCAATATTGGTGCTATCCACAGCCATGTTGTTGGTGCTTGTTTTCTAGAAAAACAATAAATGTGTTTATCCAAAAAAAAAGGGGGAAAGCACTCAGAAAAACACAGGGAGGAAGCAGAGTGGTGCAGTAGCACAGGAGAGCTAGGGCTTGTGCACGATTGGGTCAAGATTTGATCATAGAGAAATTGTTTTAGGGGAGATATCTGCATATCGTCCTTATCGCTCCAGTTAAGGTTGAAATCTCTCAGAAAAATTGCATTTCGATCATTTTCATTCTATGTTCAATGAACAGTTGGCTGACTCCTGGGGGGTGGTAAATGAGGTGACTTTGGCTAGTGATTTAATGTATTCATAGGATGTGAGGCTGTCTACTGGGAAAGTCTTGATTACTAAGGATTTCTCATGAATGATTGCAATCCCTCCTCCCTGTCGTTGCTGTCGGTCAAGGTGTTGAATGGTGTAATTTGGAGGCAAGATGATGTCAAGAATGGGTGTGGACCATTGACTTAGCCAGGTTTCTGTCAGGAATAGCATGCCCAATTTGTGAAGGAAGATATTTTTGGCTATGTCTGTGAAGTGGTTGATCGCTGGTCTGCAGTTGAGAAGCATGCATTTCAGGGTCGGTTTTGATACACACGAGGTATTAAGGTTTGGTCTTTTTTCCTGTGACCTTCTTCTTTTCTCGATGTCGATAGTCGGTATGTTGAAAGTCATTGATGAGGCTGGCTATAAGGAATCCTTTTTGCATCGAAGCAAGGCTTTGATTTCTGTTGTGGATAGATGGTTATGTGCTCTCCTGGGCCAAAGAGAGGATAGCCAAGGGTGGGTGACATAGCTTGTGGTTGCATGAGGTTGGTTTTTAGCCTTTGGGGTTAATGCATCTTGTACGTATGTCTTAATCTCTTTCAAAGTTACTGCAGTTTACCTGTGTTCATATTTGCTATATTTAATCCCTTGATTATTTTTTTCAATTTTGTGTTCCAGCTTACTTAAGTGGGTAACCCAGAATGTGTACAGACTATGTCCACGGGGCATGTCAACTCTCTGGGATTCTGTAAAGTGTGATTCAGTCTATTGGTCTCTACTATGGATTGATCTGGGTGTGTGATCTTTGTAAACCGTGGTGTTGGAATTAGGTGTTTATCCTACTATACGTGAACTTACGTGCCTGTGCAGTGTAGGGTGGAGGTCAATGCAGGGGATCTTTCCTGGTGCTTCGTATGTGATGTGTTTACTTCTTATACTCTTCTGACATCTGGCGCTAGGTGTACGACGGATGGGTTTACTGATAGCAGCAATATGCGTTTTGTGCTTTAATGATCAAACTGTGAGAAGTTGGCCTGGCATATGTTGGTCACTAGTTATAGTGGCCACCTTGCACCAGTCCAATTCGACTCTTATGGTAGATAGGTTTAAGACAACCTTTTAAAGAAAGCTATCCTAGTGGTAGCTGTGGAGAGCAGCCTTCAGGCTAAGTCTCTGAGGAATGTAAAGCAGCTTGTTTTACCTTATAATCTCTTGAATTACCAAATGAAAGGACACCACACAGGTATATATATCAAATATATATGTATTTATTTCTAGACACACTCTACTAATCTCTTTATGAGATTAGAAGCCAGGTACACATTCAAATGTCAATGTTTCACAATAAATTAAGCACAAATATGGCTGGAGCCCTAGGGGCGTACCTGACCATATACTAAAAAAATGGGTTGACAAAGTCGACTTGCAAAATGACAAGGCCTAGGGCCTGGGGAATCACTGGGGCTTCACTACTGCAGTGTTAGCAGGTAAGTAACAAGCCCACGGGAGACGTGTGCAGTGTGTGAACACAGCCGCAGGTTCCCTATTGGTTTCAATTGAGCAAGTCGCGGTTTGAATTTTAAAGTTCTAGGGCACTTCGAGGATGTCTACAAGCAAGCCACTTACAAGGTAAGTACTTCGAGGGCCAACACACACTAGGGCACCGGAGTGCACGAGTTACCTCACCCAGGGAAGCCGGGTGCATAGGTGTCTTTTGGTGTCGGGTCGAGGCGCTGTTTTCAATGGAGACCAAAGAAGACTTGCTGCTTGCGACGACTGGAGAAGTGTCCGCTGGAATCTGAAGATGGATTGAAGATGTGGAAGACCTGAAAATTGAAGGGACAGTGATCAAGGTCACTTGCCAGTGACCGGTGGCCAGCAAGATGGATGACCACAGATGCTGCGGTGATTCAGGTCGTCGATGGTGTTTTGACTGTTCGCTCACGAGGTCCAGGAAGGATCGACGATGACCAGCAGCTGGATTCGGAGTGTCCCACAACGTCTGCAGCTGATGACGGTGTCGGCAACCGGATTGGAGCCAACAAGCCTTGGCAACTGCAAGTCTCGTGTGAACTGAAGAAAGTCGATGATGCAGACCAGCAAGGTCTGATGGACTCACCCAGCAAGGGTAAGTGAGGGCAGGCCTGGAGCAACCAGGAGAGCCCTTTGAGTCGATGAGAAAGTCTTCGGGGGACTCACTAGTCAGCGTGCAAATGATCGCGTAGATGCCGCCTCAGGAAATGCTTCACAGGAGCCCACGGTCACTCGGGACGGGGTAGGCAGCTGATATTTGGTGCAAGACCTGCTGGAGGCTTGGGCCACAGATGGTCCAATGCACAAGTTTGTAGAACGTTGTTTAGTGTTTGCACTCAACAATAGTGCACGGTCCCCGGGTATTGCTGTTCCTCGTCACTCGTGGGGTCCACTCACCACAGCTTTGCTGGGGACTCACAGGGGCCGTCGAGAAGTCAGGAAATCCACTTCCGGGGCAGCAGGGACTTCGAACTCCGGCGGGAGCGGGAAAGTTTGCAGCCGTTGATTAAGGTTTTTGGTGCCTGCCAAGCAGGGGAGTCACTCCTTGACTCCAAGGGAGATTCTTCTATCTTCCAAAGGTAGTGGAACGTCGAAGGGCCAGGATTCTTCTTTGTAGAGCGTCATCCAGGGTTATCTGAATTGCATTGGCAATGGTTGCTATCTTATAGTGAAGATAGGGGAGGGACTAGCTCTATGACCACTCCTCTAGGAGGGTCAGGGTAGTGGGTGGTTACACCCACTTCCCTTTGTCCAGTTTCGTGCCAGAGCAGGGGCAGGTAGCCCCTGAACCGGTTTGAGCTGGCATATGCACAGAGGAGCCTACTGCTCTCCCAGTGCAGGACTTCAAAGCACTCTAAGAGTGCACCCACCCAGCTCCAATACACTAAATCTTGTCTGGAAGGTGGTGACACCTCCCTGTGACAGGATGCCTTTTGTTGGGCTTCCCCCACTGCGAGTTTCGGTCAGCAGCAGGAGGGCTGCCCAGTGTCTGTGCTGGTGGCATCCATTTTGTGATGCCAGGGCTCTTTTAGCTTTCTACCGTTTAGTACAGTGGGTACATGTCATCCCAGTTACTGGTGTGGGGGTATGTTTCCAAGTTGTTTGACACCAAACACGACATGTTTTGATGCAGTCATTCCAAAGTTAGTATTTACCGCGAGGTTATAATGCACTTAAGAGTATATGGTTTAACCGCATCCACAAACAGCAACAGAGAATAGACTCTGCCAGCTGCCGAGGGGTCCTGCTCATGCAGAAGCACCCCCTCACATAGTAAACCAAGCACCCTGCCCTCAGAATTAATAAGGCCTGCTATAGGGGTGGCTGATAGGTTTATATGTGTGTTTATGGTGAGATATAGGAACCTATACCTCAGTGAGGAGTGCTAACACTACCTCACACAGGCTGCAGTAGCAGGCCTGTGGTGTCAGATTGAGAATGCTTCCCAGGGGTGGCATAATACATGCTGCAGCCCCTGGTAGGCCTGTGAAGTACCAATGCCCTAGGTACCTAAGGTACCATATACTAGGGGCTCATAAGGTACCACAGTATCCAATCACTAGTGAATCTAATATGCACACCAAGTTGTTTAGAGAGAACAAAGAGACTGGGGCCCTGATTAGCAGGGACCCAGCCAGACTATAGCCAGAAACCAGTGTATACATCAGAAAAAAAGTGGGGGCAACATAAGTGCAGATCCTACTCTCCTACACAAACCTATTTGTGAGTCAGTGAATGACTTTGTTCCGCATTGGTGTTGTTTTGGGCTTGTTCCAGTTGTTTCTGACTTGTCTGTTGTGATCCCTTCAGTTCTCTGTTCCTCTTCATTAGTCGATGTAGTCATGTGTGGAGGTTTCAGAGGGTTAGTGTATGGATTAAGAGGGACTGGAGTTTGACCAGTGTCGTGATTGGTTATTGTATTTGTTGTGAGATTATCAGGTTTATTAGGGGGAAGTTAAGATGGTTGAAGAGAGTTGGGTTTGAGTCTTGTATGTTTGTGTTGTAGTGCAAGTTTGGTTGCAGTGTCATTGGTCGGTCTTTTTTCTGGTGTGTTTTTAGTTCTGTGAGTTAGTTGATTCGTTTGCGTGTCTTGGGGCAAGCTCTGGCTTAAAGGTGGTCTTGTGTTGCTTTTAGTTTGGGGAACCATTGATCAAAGATTGTGAGGTCAAGGTCAGATGCCTATACCAGTATGATACCATTCTTGTAGATTGATATTGCATCTTCTGCATTAAAGAGGCGGGTGGGAGATATAAAAAATTTAAGACCATGTGGGATCTTGGTGGATTTTGATAACTGTAGAACTGCGTGGATCGATTTTCTCCATCTCACTGTACAGCGTGTGAAAAATATAATGTCTGATTTTATTGATCCTTTTTTGAAGCAAAAGTAGGAGTCGAAGAGGAGTGTTTCTGAGTGGGTTTTAAGGAGTCTACGTTTGAACTGTTTTGTTGCATTCTTGGAGAGATTCAGCGGGGACTTTATTTTGAGAGAGTAGGTGAAGATTCTGAGATGTATCTTTCTTAGGAATTGATTTTCAGTATAGCCTTCTTGGTGTTAGTGGATAATCCTTCTATTATAATCAAGTCACCAATACCCTACATTCCTTTTATTGAAACGGGAGATTGTTAACCAGGCAACTGGTAGGTGTTTATTTATTTATTTAAAAAGTTTTGTATAGCGGGAACAAGACCCCGAAAGGTATCAGAGCGCTTCACAGTAGTGGAAAGGGGAACAAAGTAGAGGAATGTAGAGGTAAGAGAGTCTAACATGTTGAGCTAATAAGATTGTACATAAATGCGAGCTAGATATAACCTAATAAGGTAAGGAACAACGCTACTTAATAGCTAAGGCAAATAATCATAGACATTAGCAGTTGATAAGAAAAAGAAAATCGACATTTTGAAAACAGACGAGCCATGGTCCACTTAAGGCAGGAACTTGGTCATTAGGATTGTTTTTACTTCCTGTTTGAATGCTGCTGTATAGGGGAATCTGCAAATTTCCGGTGGGAGAGAGTTCCAGATCTTGGGTGCCGCGCCCGAGAAGGCTCTAAATCTCTTTTTGCTTGTAGCCATGAGTTCGCACTTCTGGAAGTTCTGCTACCACCTGATAATTCCAGTTTTTGAGCCAGGTATCCAGGTGTTTTGAAGTGTAGGGCTTTGTGCGTCAGATAAACAATCTTTAACTGTATTCTTGCTTTGTAGGGTAACCCCTTTAGAGATGTTAATCCTGGGGAAATATGCTCATTTCTTTTAGTGTCATTGATCAGTCTAGCAGCGGCATTCAGTAAAGCCCTAAGCGGGGCTAAGGTATATTTGGGGCGGCCACAGAGCATTGCACTTCCATAGTCTAGCCTAGGTATGACAAGTGCTTGTACCACCTGCTTGAAGTCCTCTTAAGGGAGGAATGGTTTTAGGTTTCTAAGAGTCCTTATTTGGTGATCTGCACCCTTGCACATCTTACTAATATTTTTCTTCAGGGTGATTCCAGGGTGATTCCAAGAGATTTTGCTGAGTCGATGATAACCAGGGAGCAGTTGAAAGTAGTGAGGTGTTTCATCCAAAGGTCAACTTGAGGGTGTGCTTAGGAGGGGAAATGAGAAGGAATTCTGTTTTGGTGGTGTCCAGCAGGAGATGGTTTTCAGTTAGCCAGTTTTGGATAATCGTCAAGGATGAGCTGAGAGAGATGAAGTCTTCAGAAGAATTGATTTTCAGATAAAGTTGTGTGTCATCCGCATACATATGGAAAAGAATGTTCATGGAAGAAAGAACATTTGCTAGTAGTTCCAGGAAAAGATTAAAGAGTATAGGAGAAAGGGCAGAGCCTTGCGGGTCCCCCATGGAAACTACAGACGGATGGAATAAGGTATGGTTCACCTTAACTCTTTGGGATCTATTGTGAAGGAAGAAAGAGAACCATTGCAGTACGAAGCCAGAGAGGCCCATCCTTTGTTACAGAATAGCTAAAAGATTGTCGTGATTAACAGTGTTGAAAGCAGAAGAGAGATCAAGGAGGATTAGGAGGCAAGATTCGTTATGGTCTAGCATGTTTAAGATATCATCAGTGATGTGGAGGAGTGCCGATTCAGTACTGTGACCACTTGTAAAGCCAGATTGGTATTGATCCAGGAGATTGAAAGTCTCGATGTGCGTGCACAGTTGCGATTGGACACAATTTTCTAATAGTTTAGCCAGAGTAGGAATGTTGGAGATGGGGCGGAAGTTGTTGAGATCAGATCTGTCCGCATCAGGTTTTTTTAGAATAGGTGAGACCTAGGCTGCTTTTAGACATTCGGAGATCTGGCCTTGAGATAAAGAGGCGTTAACAATTTTAGTCCAGAGGGGCATGAGGGACTCCTTGATTTCTCTGAAGAGAGCTTGTGGCAGTGAGTCGCTAAAGTGATTAGAGGGGTTAATGTAAAGCAGGGTTTTGTAGAAGTCATCTTCACTGAGGGGCGAGAAGGACTTTCATGTGGACCTGTTCTTAATGCTATTACTGAGCTGCTTTTTATTCTCCGAGAGGACAGGCTGAACCGTCCTCTCCAGTGCTGTAAGACTGGCCCTCTGTGCTTCGAGGTCGAGGCTGATGGATTTAGTTTTCTCCATAAAGAAGGTAGCCAGATTGGTGCAGGAAGGAGACTTGTCTGCTGAGTCGATGTGATTGGAAGCTATCACTGATTGCTGTTTGACAATTTCAAAAAGTTTTTGGGAACGACTAGAGGCTTGTCTGAGCTGCGATCTGAAGTAGTCTGCCTTAGTCGTCTTGATTTTTTTTATTGTAGGAGCTTCTAACCGATCTAAGGGCTTTTAAGTGAAAGGCGGATGGTTTTGATCTCCATAGACGTTCAGCTGCTCTTAAGTTGCGGCGCTCCGAGTTTAGGTTGTTGCTGAACCATGGTTTGGAGAATTTGGAGGCGGTATTTTTTAGTTGTAAAGGTGCTATTCAGTCCATGATATCAGAGATAGTTGAGTTGTAGAAGTCTGTGAGATCATGAACATCAGTCAGGTCGTCTTGGAGAGACGAGGCATTTTTACAGTCGGTAGCTAGACAGTCCGTGTTAATATTCCTGTGGTACCTTTTCCACTGTTTACATTTCTTGGCTGGATCTGTTTCGGTATCACCTCCCTATTGATAAAGGAGACGATGCTGTAGTGGTCGGACCAATCACAAGGAGTAATGTCTACCAATGTGATGGTATTATCTTTTGAAATAATGAGGTCTAGAATATCTCCTTTGTTGTGAGTTCGCCGGTCACAGAATTGAATAAGGTCCATCTCTGCTAGGAAAGCGTTAAGACAGATCATCGCTTGGTCATTGTGCCTAGACCAGTGAAGGTTGAAGTCACCGAGGTAGATTTGGGATAGTGTCTGGTCATCATTAGAGGAGATACTTTCAATTAATTGTTCGATGAAGAGTAAGTTATCGCCAGGAGGGTGGTAGAAGGTATGTAGTTTGCATAAGTGTTCCCATAAGTACCCGGTTACTTTCCTTTAGACTCGACCTTTGGATGAGACTATTATCAGCCAAAATTGGTGTACACCCTATCCTGGACTGGAAGAGGCTCTGGATTACTCCGGTGCTCCAACAGTACTGCGAAGGCCTAGTAGAGATCGTTAGCCTCTCAGGCTCTAATAAAATTCCTTGGCTCAGGTTCGTGAGATTCCTGCTGGGAGAAATTGGGTTTGCAACCCTGTTAAGTACCACAAATGAGTCAGTGGGGATCTCTAAAAACACCATTTAAAAAGCCTATTGGCAGCACATATACCTTGCAGTAATCTCAGGAAAGTATAGGTTCTCTGACCGATGCATTTCCTGCAGCTAAGGACGTTTATAGCAGAGAAACCTTTATGGATGAGATTAAACTTCATTTAGCCAGGCTCTTGTTCTTGCAGTTACGCTACGTGATCCTTTCTCTTCCGTCTTTTACAGCTAGATGGGCTAGAGTACCCAGTGCGGATGAGAGGCGGTGCCTGGCATCTGGTGCTCCCAAGAAGACCTTAGATCATGTTTTGTTTTTCTGCCCAGCATATGAGAGCAGCAGGCGAGGCTGGATATTACCACTGTGCGGTTCTCTAGGTACTAGAGAATATAATGTTGCTTTAAGGATACGTAGATCTGATCTCAGTAAGCCATTCATTTTTGCACTTATGTTTTATTTATTGGCTATGTGGAAAGTCAGGGCTAAGTAATCCGTGCCACCTGGGAACCTACCCATGGTAGATGTAGTGATGTGATACGCTGTATTTCCTACGCCCAGTCCTGGATCTTTCCTGCTATCTTTCCTCATCCTCTGCTATATTGAGACTATTAACTAACAGTTGTTTAATTATTTTAAATCTTCTGTATTTGGAACTTTTATGACCATTCTCAGAACTGTAATGGACTGGATTTTAATCATATTGATGCTTTTAACTATTTATGCGTTATATTGATTAATGAGTTTTATGCGCTTTTATTGCCACTGAGCAGAAATAAAGCTGAATTGAATTGGATGGTATATAAAATCTAAAGGTTCTAGGTCTCCCTAACTCAATTAAACATTTATAACAATGAAGTCAATCCTCAGAAATGTGACATATAGTTTTCATTAAATGTAGTGTCCGCCATGAAACCTAGAGAGCCCTGAGGAAGACCTTCATATTTAACTGCTAGGCCCATAGAAGGTCTAAGCATTTTGGCATAATTCAGTGAGGTTGAGGGTACACCCACATAAAATCCAATAGAAGCCAGAGGACTAGATTTAGGACAGTTGAAGCCGCTTAAAGCAAGATCCAAGGGTGGAACACTGTGCCCCAACCCCATAAGGTTATTTTGGACTTACGACAAAACATAAGGAGAACAAGTTTGTGGTCTCCTATGTTGATGTAATTTATGTTGACCACTTATTTTTTTATATGAATATATGCTGATGACATAAATGTCAGTTTTGTGATTTGATGTTAAATGTCTGCTCTATTTGCTCAACTATGTGAAGCATTATGTGATTGTACCATAATCATGATCAAAAAGTCCTTTGTGCATGTGCAAGTGTGTATAATGTTTGAATCTTTGATTTGTTAATTCCTTGTACAGGCGTGTAATAATATCAAAATAATTCTCTGAAAAATATGAAATGCGTTGCTGAAGGTGTAGGCTCGGATTAATTTTGTAACTGATACTACTATTGAGGAAATATTGGTGTTGGAGGTTTCTAACTGTATTGCTGTTTTGTATGTTTCACATCCCCTATTTCTTTAACAGGATCACTCCCCACTGTGTGATATAAACTTTTAGAAAGTTGGCATTTTCCTGAGCCATTTAATGCCTGCAGCCTGTCTCTAGGTCACATTACTGAGTGTAGGTGACAGCTGGGCTTTGTGTATTCCTCATAGACAGCCACACATAATAGAAAGTTAGGTGTGCCTGGACGGCCATCACTTGTAGGATTGGAGGGAGAAGCAGTGCACAGCCCTACCTAAATATGAATAGGCTATGTTCTGCCTCCACACAAAGGGCTGCCTAACCCCTGTAGTTAGTCTGGAGCCAGGGGAGGAAGGAAACGTGCACTTCAAAGGAAAAACCTCTAGAAGCTTCTCCCACTTCAAAGGAAGACCCAGGTATACATATTGGACCTCAGACACCAGCTCTTCAGTACACTTCTGGACTAGTGGACTCTGCCAGGAAGAATGACTGCTGTGTGTTGCTGAAAGGACTGCCACCCTGCTGGACTGCTGCTCTGAAGTACTAATGCCCTGCTGCACCTTGCATGGGTGAAAAGGAATGGATCAGCATCTGTTGAACCTAGGAGTGACTCCAAGGGCTAGTTAGCTGGCTTCCTGACCATAGCCTCAGGTACAGAAGGCTCCCACAACACTGAACCAAGCACCTGGACTCTGCCATCTGTGAGTCCTACCCTGCCAAGTGTTGCCACCCCAGTCCTCGACCCTTGGTAGTGAGCCTGAAGGTGCTCTGCCAGCCCATCTGTGGATCCAGCAGATTTGACGCATCTCCTCTGCTGTACGGCAGACCCCGAGCAGAACTGACGCATCGCCTCAGCTTTGTGGACTTTCTCAGCGTAGGTCCTTGCATCATTGCTTCTCGTCAACAGGATCCTCGACAATGACGCAGGACCTCGCATCGCACCCTTGCAGCACCTTGGAACTGACGTATCACCTTGGCTGCCCGTCACATCCCCGACATGTGACTCTGCAAGTCTTCGCAACCAGGATTTAAGGTACTCTATCTAGTTAAACCGACCTAACTGGGTCCCTGAAGCCGGCCCACGCTCCATCGCAGTAGGCCTAAACTTGTGATTTTGTCCCAATCTAGCGCAACCAGATATCCACAGTTGGCGCATTGTGCTTTTTAGAGCTACTTTCACTGAAATCTTTAAACTTGCATATCTCCATGCATATTTCCAGCTCTATCTCCATGAATATTTCCAGCTCAACTGATTGGATTTTTGTCGTTTTGGTCTTGATATTTATTTTAATTTTACTCTAGTTTTCGAAATTGGTGTCAGATTTTCCTTGTGTTGTGTTATCACTTTATTACTGTTTAAAGTGCTGCATAAATACTGATTGCTCTGTGCCAAGCTACCAGAGGGTTGAGCACAGGTTAATTTGGCGTTTACTTGTGCCTGACCATGACAAGGATTGTGGTTGCTGCTTAAGTAGGGTTTCACCCCCCCACAACCAGTATCCCCACTTCTTACAGACCTAAATTACATTTTTCAGAATCCCCTTGTTGCCTTGAACACTTGCCTATCTGTACTGCGTAGTACAATAATTAGGAAGCTGTGATACATTGATTTATATTTTACATATTTTACATTGACATGAGTAGGTCCCTGGATTGTCTATAGGAATGCAATGTACCTAACTTGCTCTAGCTAAGCCTCAAAACACATCAAGAATGAAAATGTTCCAAGTGAGATTACAACTATTGTTTTAGCCTGGGAATGGCTGTGGCAATCTCTTTTCAAGGTGAGACAAAATTGGGATCAAAGTGGGGAAAAGAGGGTGGGCAGCTATAGAGCTAATAAGAAGATGATCTTTAAATTCTTAAAAAAAACATTTCTCCTGCAGGTTCAAATAATCTCTGAGAGACTGTAGGTACAGAAGAGCACATTTAACTTGTAAATATAGATTTCAGCTGCACTCAGAAGTCTGGAAGATTTATGACAACTTAAAAGGCGTAACACAGCATTTTAGAGTTCACAAGAGATGGTGTTATTGAAGGCTTGTCCAGGTACAGCAGCAACAGTGAAATTTTAGAAGCAAGAGGTTGCATGGAATGGGATCCAAAATACAGACCACAACCACTCTCTCTTGCTGGAGATCAGCCTTTTACCTCTCCTATTTTCTCTCTACCCTACCTCACTAGGGGTCATCATTGTCTTTCTTGATTTCTTCTACAATTACTATCTTAATATCATGCAGATCTCATTTCCTGCCCTAGCTCCTTGCATCCAATAATACATCTTTGAGTGCTTCCCTGCTATTCGAAACTGGAAGGTTCTCAAATGCCTCATGATGAACTTTACCAAAACTGAGGTCATCTATGTTTTCTCCTATGTTATGTTTAATATAATATAGCACAGACAGTTCACTCCAACAGGAGTATCCCACGGAAACACCTAATACAGAGGGAGGCAAGCATCAGGCAAATCCTCTCCCAATACTCAGTTAGCTTTATACACTTCTCTCTCCAGAGACCGATCATCACCTCATGGGCCAGAAATATAGATGTGCCTTCAAACCATTACATGCCAACATAAACACTTTTTAAGTCCACAACACCAATTTATGAACTTACAAAAATGCACCAATGTCTCCCAATCCACACCACTAAGGTACTGTTAAAATCTCGGACACTCAATAAATTAGATTATTGCAACAGTCTCTTGTGAGCCTCCCCTATTATTCCTTCGCTCTGCTCAACAAGGTGCTTACATTCGCTACCAGGACTTTATCCAACCTGCCCAGGCAAAATTACACCACTCTCTTTTCACAAAAACCTGGTTGACTCTCTTCTTAAAACGGAATCCTCAATAAGATGTTGACAATTGTTTTCAAAATGACATAATGGGATTCCGTGCACTACCTATCAGACATTAAGATCTGCTAAATAACCGTCCGGAACTGAAGATCTATCGAGCAGAATCATCTGGTCACACTAGAACCACCATCTTACCATTGCTCCATATTCTTGGTCCCCATCCCTGGATCAAGTCTGTCTCCTCACACAAACAGTTAAATTCGACCCCAGAGAGCCACATCTCTCTGGGAACAGAGAGAAGGAACAACAAAACAGGCGTAGGCAAACTTTGAACATATGTTGCAATTGTTTTGATGATCAGTCATCACAAATCAGAATTGGTGTACACAGCTTCAATCATTTAATCTGTTTAATGTTATCTACCTTAACAGTGCATCATGCTATGTACAACTCAGTCCATAAGTACAGCATTTTTTAACAAAACTTCGCACTAATCATGTCAAATAAATAAAGACTGTTGCAGTTCTCATCATCATCCCAAAGAAAGTGATCTACCTACTCTTCTAAAAAATCCTCATTGCTAAAGACAAGTGTCATTTAAATAGAATCCATTCCAAGCAAAATGCATGAGGGTCTCTGACTCTTACTAGTCATTCTAGAAATAAAGAATTTTCCAGTTACTTATGAAAACTGGAAAAATCCGATCTGCAGGCCGAAGCAGAATTTACTACAATGTTAGACTACAACTAAATAACTCAATGATGGTCAGAAGCATATGTAATTGCAATTCTTTATCTGTTTGTCTTTGGAATCCAGTGTTGACTTTATTACTCTTAAAAGTGCAATTTTAGAATCGTCTCCTCTCGTCCTAATTTTGATCATATTTTGCTCTATTTTCCTTCCTCGTTATTTGTCCCTGGTTTTCGCAAGACTGGGGTGAGCAAGAAAGATTGAAGAGATGTGGCTATTCTGAATGTAGTTTTTCAGTAGCTTTGGTGACTAGGAAGGTTGTGGATTTTGAACTGTAAAGGTTCAACAAATCCTACACTCTTGTGTAGATTAGCTGTTTAAAGTATCAGGTTGCTGTAATGTATTGATAGGAAGCCATTCAACGTTTAGCTTTTGGATTGGAAAATTTGGGTATAAAGAGCTTTTTCAGCATAATTATGTGTCAGGACTGGAGCTGAAGATTATACTTAAACTTTCTCCACTTTATTTAACAGCAGCCTTCAATCAGTATAAAAAATCCACCTTTCACAGAAACCAAAGAGAAAGAAAGCACAAAAACTGTAACCAATCACAGTCCACCATGTCTCTTATTGTTCATCTCTCGTCTCTATGTCCCCTCTGTCTCCTCTGTTGTTTATTCAATGTTTTGCTAAGAATGGTTTGCTAGAGATGGCTGTGAATGTTTTATGGTATTACCAATTTATTTTCTCTATCAGCTGCCAGCTGGACCGTGTTCCACGCTCCTTTTGCTGTGCCTTCAATTAATCGACCTTAGTGGGACCGCACGACCGCAGTTGAGCCATGAGGCCGCCAAAGGGCATTCTTAGTGGTTTGGTTATAGCGATGATCCCTTCGCCTACACGAGCGGCACATATATCTCTGTCTCCTGTATCGGGAAGAGCAGCGTGTCGGGGAGAAGCCTTGGCCTCATATCCCGGTTGGGGTCTCTATACTTTGTTTCCGCATTGTGCTGTGGCGGTGCTGACGCCCACAGGTCTGAATTTGCCCCATTGGGGAATTGAATGTTTAGCGCTGTGCATCGCTGGAACCTGCCCAGGTCTGCTACCCATAGACACTAAAGCGGTGTTTTCTGTCCCACAGCTGGAACCCAGATTGAGCTGCCTGGACTTCCACATTTGGCTGGCTTGCTTCAGCGCCATATCAGGTCTTAGTGATTTTGTTGCAGGGATTTTGCAACGTCACAGAACTATGCTTGGGGTCATGGAACCTTAGTAGGCAGGGATCAAGTCATCCTGCCACCTGAGTACCCATGAGCATGGGGACCGACTAGCTATAGTGTCTCACTTGCCCTCCTACTCACAGAGGACAAAGTGATTAGACACCCCAGAACACAACACTCCCGACCCTCTTAGGAATCGCGGTTGCAGGACACACCCTTTCGCTCGCACTCTTGTACTCATCCACAATTAGATCTGACAGAGACCCGAGAAAAGTTAAAAAATGTTTATTTGAACTATCGTCCTCTAGTATGCAGTATATGTGCCACAGCAAGTAGAAAAATGCCCAACACAAATACGCTCATCATAGCAAGTTGTCCATAAATCATAAAAGGAGCTGTCATTATATACGACAGTGTAGCCTAACCTCCCTCCCCTTCTATAGAAGCAAAATGATTATATATTACAAGATCTCTGGGTGTTAGCAGCAGACCCCGTACCTCAGTCTTATAGATGGAAGATCTACACCACAGGTGCTGTCACGCTCTCCTCCCTGAAAAGATCCCTCTCCTAGTGTGTGTTACCTATCAGTGTATACCCATATGACCAAAGTACATGCTCCCAAACAACAGCTGCATCTCCATGTTTTGTTTAGGTGCTAGGGCCTGACCAGAACAGAATAACAAAGGGCATTGTTGCTTGACCTTGTCAGCAATGTTCAGACTAAATCCCAGGAAAGAACAGAACACAAAAACAACAGCATGTTCTATGTGAAAGTTGCAGCGTGGCAGAAAGCAAAATAGGTTTGTGCAGTAACATGCTCAAAGCAGAGGACAGTCTGCAACGGACTCATGCCAACATAGGGAAAATGACAATGGCCGCATGGACCATGAGGTAACTTACAGGGCTACTATGGCAAGGGCTGAAGAGTCCTATGTGGAGGAAGAGATGGTTCAGTACTCCTCTTCGGCAATGATTTCTGTGAGGCAGTGGACTTAGCAACAGTACCCCTGCAAAGGAAATTGATGCAATTGACCTATGTCTATCCAGAGCTCGTTACTAGGGTTAGATCACGCTGGGCCCTCAGGTTCCTTCCAATATGGGCCTCAAAGGAAGCCTCCGACCAAGAAGCTAGCAAAGCAAAATTACGATCAAGGGTTGGACCTAGGTGACTTTGACAAGCTAAAGAGGGCATTCTTGGCTTATGTTCCTTCTCCTCCTGGGGCTTCGAGGGAGGCATGCCAGACAGTGACAAGTCCGACGGGGAAATAACTTCCTCGCTTTCGGTACCACCCAATGATGATGATTTCCACGGGGATTTCAAAGGTGGTGCAGGTCCCTAGAGACCCGTGTCAGGGACCTGCTGGTACCCGATGACTGGATGGTCCGTCTAGATCTCAAGGATGCTTACCTGATGGTCTCCAAAGGTTTTCTGCGATGTGTGCGAAGGCACCAGGCATTGGAGTTTCTAACTCTACCTTTTGGATCTTCTTCAGCCCCATAGTTCTTTACAAACATTAAGACTGGCAATGGAGTATTTGAGGGCTCAGTTGGCACGGCTAATAGTCTACCTAGATGACAGTTTGCTTCTGGTTCAATGTCTGAGGAGGCTGTCCGAGTATCCCCAGATGGCCGAGAACTTGTTGGAAGGTTTGGGCTTAGTCATCAACCTGAAGAAGTCCCTGCTTCTTCCCACACAATGGAATACCTTCCTGGAGTTTGTGATTGACTCCAAAGAAAAGACTTTGAGTCTTCATTGCAAGAAGATTGCGATAACTTCGCAGGAACTGTTGAAAACCATTGTCTGGCAAAACACGTATTAGAGAGTGATAGCCCGAGTTGTGGTCCTGTTGTCCTCCTCTATATGAGCAATATTCCTGGGTCCTCTTCACTACAGGGTACTTCAGAGGTTGATGGCCCATCATTTCGCAAAGGCCTATTCATAGCTTATTCCACTGATGAACGAGGTGAAGGAAGATGGTGGTTAACGCATATGGAGCCCTGGAATGGAAGGACCATTTTCAAATCCAGTCCAGACTTTGTGATAGAATCGGATGCCAGCAAGAGCGGTTGGGGCACTCGTAGCGGAGATCTGTCTACAGAAGGGCACTGGTCTGTTCAAGAGCAACACTTGCATATAATTTGCTTGAAACTCCTGGCAGGGTCCTTTACGGTGCAATGCTGGACCAGAGAGAGTGCAATGTTTTGTCCTACTGACAATGAACAACATTTCAGCAGTTTGTTAGATTAATCATCTGGGAGGAACCTAGTCAAAGATCCTAGATGACCTGGCTAGACAGTTCTGGCATTTTTGTCTGGACAACAATAACTTGTTCGCGGCGGAATACCTTCCGGGCAAGGACAATAAGATAGCAGACTGTCAATCACGGCATTCACAGGACATGAGTCTGGGGAAGTTGGAGTCTATATTTTTCACAAAACTGGATCACGGATGGGGTCCCTTTTCAGTGGATCTCTTTGCTTTGAGACTGAATCTGTTCGCTTTGAGACTGCATCACCAGTGGAACAGATTTGTCAGCTGGAGACCGGACCATCAGGCAACAGCAAACAAAGCTTTTCTCCAGGACAGCACAGGTGAGCTGTCAGAGGGTGAAGCTGGTGCTCATTCCTACGATTTGGAGATCTCAAGTTTAATTCCCAGTTCTGATGGTACTTTCTTGGGATTCTCCAATCCGTCTACCTCCGTTTCCAGCTCTCCTCCAGGATCCACTCCCCATGCATTCATCCATTCACTCAGGCAATACCCATGCACTTATCAAATGACCAAGGCACTACCCGTGCACTCATCCAATCACCCAGGCAATACCCATGCACTCATCCTACCATTACCACCCAACCACTAATCATGCACTTATCCAATCACCCAGCCACTACCCATACACTCATCTTTTCACTCAGGCACTACTCAAGCACTGATCAATTCACTGATAACTACCCATGCACTCATCCAATCACCCAAGCACTACTCATACACTAATCAATTCAACCAGGCACTACCCATGCATTTATCCATTCAATCAGGCACTACTCATGCACTAATCCAATCACCCATACTCATCCTTTCACTCAGGCACTACTCATGCACGTATCCAATGACCCTGGCAGTACCTTTGCACTCATCCATACACTGATACACTACCTATGCACTCATCAAATCACCAGGCACTCATCCATTCACCCAGGCACTACTCATGCACTCATCGAATCACCCAGCCACTACCCCTACAGTCATACATTTACTCAGGCACTACTTTTTGTTAAATCTGTTTATTGACATTTCATAGTAACACAGCAGGAGCAAAATAACTGTAGTATGCATGTTATAATCAGAATAGCAACCCCCAATCCCAGAGAAATCGAATTCTATTAAACATCTGGTGTGCTAGGAAACAAGAATTAATTAACATGCATTGGAGGGTTATTTTTCAGTATGGATTGTAACACAATTGTCATAGGACAGTGCATGAAAAAGCAGAGTCCAAGAGTGTTATGTCACAGATCTGAACAGTGGGAGTGGTATTCAACAGAATCATGACAAAGTTTTCTGAAGGAAGAGAAAATTAACAGTTAGTGAAACGCTGCTGCTTCCTCTCCGCAGAGTACCAATCCACATGCGTGTCATATGTGCAGGAGAAAATTCTTGTAGGTATGTATTAGCTCGTTAATCGAGCCAGGTATGGAGCAGCCCCTATGAAGAGCCTTGCCAACTATACCGCTACAGCAATCTAATCTCCTTTCCCTGTGGAGAGATCCATAGAGGATGCATCTATCTTCTGCAGATCTACTAGAATGGTCCCCCATTTGTCAGCCAGGGGGAACTTGCGGAGGCCCAGCAGGTTCTCCCTGCAAAGGGCGCCACTCTCTGCCCTGGCCCAGTTAAGCAAAGAGCGGCGCCAGGCTACTGTATGTGGAGCGAACGGTGTTCTCCACCGTTTTGTGATTAGGCGTTTAGCGGTGGCTAGGCCCATGTCCAGGAAGCGGGAAGTAACCCTGTGTTTCCTACCCCTTTTGAACAAGTGTAAGAGATAGACCTCCGATTGGAAAGGGATGTTACGTTCAGTGCAGTGAGCTAGGGTGGTGCTCACTTCAATCCAGTACCCAGTGAGTTCAGGGTATTGCCATAACATGTGTAGGACGTCTGCATTGACTGAATAGCATCTGGGGCAGGAATAGTCTGTGTGGTGAAAGTATTTATTCATTTTGGCTGGGGTGAGGTATGCTCAGTGTAAAATATAAAACTGAATCCGGCGGAAACGCTGATTGTGGGGGATGTGAGTGGGGCTTTCCAGGATGGCTTTCCACTCTGACTCAGAGAAGGTACGTTTCAAATCTTCCTCCCACTGTAATTTTAAGGGTGTCAGAGAGATTGCATCATGCTGACGGAGTGACGCTGTTAACCATCTAATTAAGTGACCCCCTTCACCCATAATATGTGAGTATTGGATTGTATGGTGCACGGGACGCTCTGTGGACAGTCCCAAAAAAAGTTACCCCATGGACCGCGTAGTTATCACTTATCAAAAACACAATTCCCTTATGTGTCAAAATCACTAACCTCAAATAGTATGCACTGAACCAAATCACACACTCCAATACTAAATGTCTTGACAAGTCTCTTTAGAAAAAATATAAATATTATTACATATAATGCACAAAAGACCTGCTATTGATTTCAACATTTAAAAACTGTTAAAAATCATCATAGTGATACATCTAATTAACCACAATGCATGTTCATCAAACTTTTCATAAAAACATTATAGGTGTCTAGTTCCCACATCAATTTTATACTTCTATAAAATAGACACAACAAACGAAAGGACAATGTATCAATGCACTGACTCAAATGATAGTGTTGTCTAAGAACAATGTGTCGACGCAGCGTTTCTGTGTCTCTTTTTTTCCTTGACACCTTCTTCAGGACTTATATACAATTCACAACTTTATTAGTAAAATTCATAAAAACAGATCATACATCTAAAAATAAAAGATAAAATACAATTAGAGAAAATTATTTTTATATGTAAACATATACTCTTTTGGTTCAGTGCACCCTATATTAGAATATAGTTGTTAGAGCTATTTATTGTAAAGTTCATTGAGACCAGTTTAGTGGTTATCTCAAAACCTTAGTCATTGAGATTACTTGTAATTCAATTAAAAAGTGAGAAATATATATAATCTCACCCAAGTTTGGATTACCAGGGAGATACCAAGTATGCAGACATTTATAAATTACGTTGCACCTTTTCCAGGATATTTTATCTTCATATATTGTTTTTAATGGTATCCAGAAAATAATGAACCTATTATTAATATACTCTTTGCTACTGGTTCATTTACTTTATCAAGTAGCCCCTCCCATCACTTACTTGAGAAAGGGGGATTCTTTCAGACTGAGTAAAACAGCTTGGAATACAATCTCCAATGGGTGTTAATCCTGTTAAAGATGTATTATTGTTATTATTTGCCAGGAATTATTATATATCAACTTTATTGTGCACAGGAATCCTTTTATATTTCCTTAATAAACTTACCCTCCGTTTTTTTCTGTATTTCTCTCCTGTTCCAATTTCGGAGGTAGTTTTAATCAGTTACAAATGATTGTTTTTATGTCACTGTTATATTGTTTTGGTTTTAGGAGCCAATCTTTATCAATTGATCAGGCCCAAATTTCTGTGTAGGAAGCAAGGTGCAGTGCTGTATTATAATGTACTCGGAAATATATTCCAGACTCATGCGATGTATCTACTCTTCATATTCTATACTGTACTTCCTGTTACGATTAGAAGTTTCTCAGGAGTATTCTCAATCCTACCCTTAGGGTATAAACATACATTTCAGATACTAAAAAGGTTTTCTTTCTTCTTTTTATTGAGGTCTCATTAATCTATTGTATTGCCTGCTACCTATCATGTGCCTGTTTTGCTCTTTTTGCACAGCTTCAGTTATAATTACTGTGACCCCTTGCCTGTACTACTTCTGTCGGGCGATTTAGTGAAAATGGGTCTAATTCATATTTGCTTTACGCCGTTATACAATACGCTGATGTGCAGTATCTAATAGCTCATTTACAGGATGTTTCTTTTACCCCGGCCTGTCATTATACATTACGTCGGTAAGCATTGTCTAGTTCCTCTTTTACGGGTTTTATCTTTTGCCCCGGTTTGTCATATTGTTCAAATGATACTTAAAGAGATAGGGGTTCACTTGTATCATAGAGAGTATTTTAGGAAAATCTGGAATTCCCCCATCACCAGTAGTCCATGGCCTCCCCATGCCGCTTACCTCTTTTACATGTCATCAGCGATTCAAATTGCCGGTATTCTGGTTCTGTTAATATAATCCGCTTAGAGAGTCCGTCCCTTTTATAATCCTTCGGGTTAAGCCACATCAAAATAAGTACCCGGCGGCCAGATTAAGGTCAGACTTTCCTATTTTACAAATTATAGGTGTTTCGACTATAGGAGTTATATTGAAATTTATCATCCCTCCGGGTTAGGAATATTCATTAATTATTCTATTGCTCCGGATTATTTTATGCGGCTACGCATTAACGGCTAACCTGTTATTTCATACCAACGTACGGTTACATACGCGGTCACCATGGTGGAAACAGGCATTGCCTCTTTGTCCATCATTTGTCACTGACATCGAGGCCACATCAGAATATGTACAGACCTCAAAACAATTGATTCCTGTTAATCTAAACCCATAGCATACTTGCGTTGTTATGTTCAGAACAGGCATGCCTATCAATTATAATAAACAAGATATTTATATTTTTAAACTTAAATGCCTCGACCCTTACAGGATAGCCGTATGGAGTTATATATAAATAAATCCCCGATGTATCAGGAACCTAATTATATCCTCACTACTTGTACAATATATTTTGTCAGACCTCTATTTATATTCTGAGACTGTTATGATGTTATTCATGTTGTCTTAATGCATCACCTCCAATACAGAGATGATGTTACCGGCTGTTACTCTAGGGGTGGTGTTAAATACTTTCATTTTATATTTATTTAAGCATATTTGTAATCCTGTACACCTACCAAGTCTTATACATTTGATCAATCTTCCCCATTCATCATTCTTGTTGAGGCCCTGGCTGTGTGTGTTGAATTTAGACATGAAATATTGCACTCTCAGTTTTCTCTTTCTGTCTATATCTCCACTTCTTATGGATCCCTTCACTTTTTCCAAAATGAACCATTTCAGATCCTGTCCATTATGTTTTTTTTCCAACTAATGTTCTACTAGCGGGGCATTCTTTTTCCTGTTCTCAAGGCTGATCTATGTTCGTTGAGTCTGGCTCTCATTTCACGGCCTATTTCCCCTACTTATCCTTTTTGGCAGGGACAGACAATAAGATACATGACATTTTTTGTTCTATAGTTCACCATTTCATTGATCAAATGTCGTATCCCATACAATTCAACTTTCTGTTCTTTTATTACAGATTTACAATTGATGCAGGAGCTGCAAGGGAAGTTACCCATCAGTTTTGAAACATCTAATACACTACTTTGGTGTTTAATATTTTGTTCTTTATATGTTTTCACCAGGTGATTTCCGATTGTTTTGATACTCCTGTATGCAGATGGGTTTCTTTAAACGTATTTTTCCAGGATTGTTTAAAAGAAACCCATTTGTTATTGATCAGATTTTTTAATTTATTATTCATGCTATTGAAGTTAGTGACATTTACACAATACCTTTTTCTACACGGTTAGAATTACTTTTTTCTTCTAACAAGCTATCCCGATTATAGTATTTCACTTTCTTATATGAGCTTTTAACTAATCTTTTTGGATAGCCGCGGGCCATTAGCTTATCTTGCTGACTTTTTTGCATGGATTTTGAAGTCCTTCATATCACTACAATAACGTCAAATGCGTAAAAACTGGCTAAATGGGATACTGTCCTTTTGACATTTTGGATGATTACTAGTATGATGCAATATTGTGTTTCTATCTGATGGTTTTGGTATATAATTCCACCGAAAGTGCATCATTATTTTCTTTTATTGTTATATCTAAAAAATCCACAGAACATTGGCTCATATTTGATGTGAATTTCAGATTGATGTCTCCACAGTTCAACCATTCTATGAAGGAGATTAAATCCTTAAGGTCTCCTTCCCAGATAAAAAAGACATCGTCAATAAATCTTGACCAGTTCTTCACGCTCTCATAATAGGGAGAAATCTCATTATAGATATGTTTTTTCTCAAACCTACATACATAAAGGCATGCTAAACTGGGAGCACAGGTTGTTCCCATGCTGGTCCCCTTTGTTTGACAATAAAAATTGTCACCAAAGAGAAAGATATTGTTCATTAAAATCATCTCTGTACATTCTACAATGAACTCATTTAAAGGAGATAAATCACCTTCATTTTTTAACAGGTCCTTTATCATCTCAACCGTATCATTCTGTGGTATATTAGTATATAAGGACTCAATGTGCTGACATACTAGCCACTCTTGTTTTTTGTTAAACTTTAACCCCTCTATTTTGGAGATCATGTCTGTTGTATCTTTAATAAATGAAGGAAGCTGTTTTACAAGTGGTCTGATGAAACAGTCCACATACTTGCTTAATGGCTCTGTAATAGAATCAATACTAGACACAATAGGGGCGTGGCTAGCCAACACCCAAGATGGCCACTTAAATGTAGAGCTCCGGCCGTCGCCATAGCTTGATTTCCCCACATCCGACTAAACTGATCCGTTTTGCCTTCTGACATCGCTGATTGAGATCCCCTGTGCGCTGTGTGCCGTCATCGTGACGAAAATTGGTGGTCGTAGCCCGGAGATATCAGACCTGACATTTCTAGCCGCTGCGGAGATGGAGAGTCGGCCGTGACATCGCACGGATCTCTACAGCGTGAAGACGGGCGGATCGTTGCGGGCCTTTGGAGACCGGGCCAACGATTGCGGAAGTGCCTAAGCGACATTTGCGCTCGAGGCGCCAACAGTACAATCTGTCTCTCTGGCCGGCACCGCACTTGTTCCGAGTTGGGAGCACCCGGCCGTTGGAGATTGTGATGGCGGGCCGTGAGGGCTCCCGACCCTGTGAGGCATCGGACCTCGGCCGCACTACCAGCGCGAGCCTGTGTGGAGGTGAGTGTTGGGGGGCTTCCTTTGGGTTCCTGCCTCCCCTGTGGTGTGTTTTCGTTGAACCGGGGGTGAAGTAAAGTGCACAGGAGAGAGGAAAAGTCAAATCAGTACTTCTGCCATTTTACTGACCTCTTCCTCCCGTTTGATACGTGCCGGAACCTTCTCTTTACTTCGGTGAACTTCCGGGGTAATATAAAGGTCCCTACTTGTGGACATAAGATAGAGTGGGGCTCGGGACTCACTGAACGGCCCCCTGCGACGCTTATAACTGCCATTTTGGAGGTGCATTGCTGTCCTCACTACGCAGCAAGTTGGATTGAGTTGCTGGAGGGGTCGTCCAGGGCTGCGCATGGATACGTGGCCCATTTTGACTCCTTGGTGCCCTGAGGCTTGACGAGCCCACCATTGTTGGGCACACGGTTACTTTTGCATCATTGCCTACCTTCGTCAGCTGTCCCCTGTGCCTTGATACGTGTGGCTCCAAACGCCTGGGCCCACCACGAGGTCGGATTTATTGCCGAGATGACCACTGCAAAGGAAACCAAGCAAACCCATGTCACGAAGCTCGCCAAATTTGTCCATACTGGATAAGAGGGGGCGGAAGGTCACAAAGAAATGCCTAATCCCAAACAGCAGTCAGGTGGCCAAGCCCTGACATTAAAGGATGTAATGGCAGCGATTCAAGTGGTCCGCACAGCATTAGAAACAAAGATAGACACAGTGACCACTGAGATGACCCTAATCCGCGCGGATCTGAGAAACATGGGTGATAGGGTCAAGGCGAATAAAGACTCTGTCTCCACCCTCCAACATTCTACTAAATTACTAGAGACCACAGTTAAACGTCTTCAAGCTCAGACCTCGGACCTGGAAGCCAACCTGGAGGATTATGAAGGGCGAGCTCGTAGGAACAACATAGGAATTTTGAGGGTTCCGGAAAGGGCAGAAGGACGCGCGGCGGACCTGTTTGTGAAGGACTTGATCCAAAAGCATTTACAGCCTCGCAGAGTTCTTGGCGGTCCCCCCCAACCTGGGGCTCTACCACATCCTCTCCTTGCAAGAATCTTCAATTTGCGCGACAGGGACAATATCCTACAGACAGTGAGGGCTACTCCGCCGCTCAAGTTTGAGAACTCCACCATCATTTCTTCCCGGACTTCACCTACAAAGTGCAGTTGAAACGCAGGTCTTTCTATGAAGTCAAACGAGCGCTTCAAAGTCATAATTTGAAATATGCAATGCTCTTCCCTGCAAAACTCTGGGTACAGGCCGACGGAAAATCATAGGAAACTTGGGACTGGTTGGAGGGGTAGAGATAAGCTGATGCACAAAGGCGCATCCGGCGAACGTCGATCGGAGGAACAGTCGAACCGGTATGAGCGGGCAGAAGGAGACTGAGCTTCAGATGCCATTGACACATATTTAATGCTGGGTCGCACCTTTGATTGACAGTGAGGATTCTTGAACAGTTCTGGGTTCAACGGGCAGACTGCGACCCCGAGAGATCAAGAGTGACTAATAATGGACTGGTTATAATGGTCGTCATATCCTGTATTCGAGTTTTGCTTTACACGTACAGTCTTTACAGTATTCTGCGGTCTAGGCATGTCCTTGGTAACTGTCATGGGGGGGTGGGGTGGGATTGTTTCTTGACATTGGAATATGTGCGACAAATATCACATTAAGATTTTTGAATGCTTAGCGTTGGGCATGAATATTGCTTTTTGTGGAGGGGGAAAAGAAACAAATTGGGTTGTTTAGGCTGAGTAGCGTTCTCCTTTATATAGCTTTCGTGTTATTGGGTATACAGGTGCTCTGCAAGTTTGAGTCCACGTTGCTGGGAGGCAGGGTGGGGAAGGGTTCCAGGTGGTTATCGGGGTTTTGTTTGGGTGTATTTATTGTGTTTTTATTGCAGTCGATTTAATGTGGTCATTTTCTCAACTGTACGGATTGTTTCTGATGGTGTTTATGAGTATCCTTTGGTTGATTGTGCAGTACCTATAATATGGTGCGTAATTTCTGAGACTTTAATTACGGCTCCCTTGTTCTTTGGGGGTCGGGGGGCCCCATTCCACTTAATTGAATGAGTGAGGTTGATAATATAGACCCACCATTGGGCCGTCTCAAATTACTTTCATGGAATGTAAATGGATTGGGGGATCGGATTAAGAGGGGAATAGTACTACAATATCTCAAACAACCAGCCCCAGACTTGGTATTACTTCAGGAAACACACATTCCGGGTACTTCTTATTGTGGGCTTAATAGGTGGGGATATAAGCTTATTGCTCACACAGGTTACGCCTGAGGTTCTAGGGGGGTGGGCATCCAGGAGCGCAGTGCCCTCTCATTTCAAATCCAGAAAGTCACACGGGACCCTTTGGGTAGGTCTGTTATGGCCTCGGGACGATGGGAGGGTAGATCTCTCAACATCACTTCCTTATATATCTCCCCTAAGCTGCACTCTTCCACCTTGATGGAATTGGGTTCCCATCTCTTGAGTCTGCCTGACGGGGATATGCTGTTGGGGGGAGACTGTAATGCTGCCCTGAATGGGGAGCTGAATCAACCGCCACCTAGACTGGGTGAGGCACCCGGGAAACTGTTGTCGGGTTTTCTTGGGGCCCTGGGTATTATAGACATATGGTGGGTATGTAACCCCACAGCAAGGTAATACACTTTTCACTCCAGTGTACACGGCAGTATGTCTCGCATTGATTATCTTTTATGCAAGGCCGTCCAGCTCCCCATGTTTGATAAGTTAGCCTTCCTTCCCAGGGGTATTTCTGACCATTCACCGATTGTAGCTTATTATGGAGGCACTCCATACTCCACTTCTCGAGAAATGGTTCTTAATCCCTGGTATCTCAAAGTGCCTGAGATACGGGCCAAACTGACTGCAGCTACCCAAAATTATTTAAATGGATCTGTGCAGTTGGATGTGATACTGTGGGAAGCATTTGAGACCGTTGTTCGGGGGTGTAGGATAGCGGCAATAGCTGGTCATAAGAAAGAAAAGTGCCAGCAACTTGAGACTATAGAAAGAGAGATCTCTGTTCTTGAGCAGGACTTAGTGACAGCGGTATCATCAGAGGCCTCGTATAAATTGGCAATCGAGCAAAAAGAGTACAGAGATATCGCGGAGGATTCGGCTAGGACCCAATATCGGGCTACCCAGCATCGAATTTACGATATCGGTGATAAGGCCAGTAAGCTGTTGGCATGGCTTGACACAAGGATCTGGCTAATAGATGGGTGGCGGAAATTATAGACGTTCATAACGACCGTCACTATGGTAGAGCCGATATTGCGAAGGCCTTTGCCACTTATTTGGGTCACAGCTATACCCTTTTGTCCTCTTCAACACAGGAAGAGGCAGCCGAGTTACTTGCCACCTTGCAGTTGCCACGCCTGGACCCTCAAGATGTTACGGTGCTGGACGAGGCCTTGACCTCTGACCGAGTATCCAAAGCCATAGGTTCATTGCAATCCGGAAAAGCTATGGGTCCGAGCAGACTTCCGATTGAACTTTACAAAACCACGACCCCACTTATCGCGCCCTTTCTGGTGCATATGTATGACGAGTGTGCGAGTGGGGGGGGTTCTCCCGATAACACAGCGGTTGGCTAATTTAGTAGTCATCCATAAACAAGGCAAACCTCGTGAACACTGCACCTCTTACAGACCTATCTTTTTACTTGACCCAGAGGTCAAAATATTGGCTAAGATTCTGTCCCTCTCGCCTCTCCTCCACAAATTGATCCATCCTGGCTTTATGCTGACCAAAAATACTGCACTTGATTTGCGGCGTTTGTTCAGGTTTCTGGACATGCTTCCACCTTACAGGAGGACTCGGTTATTATGTCCTTAGATGCCAAGATGGCTTTCGATATGATAGAATGGCCCTTCTTGTTTGCCACGCTTGAGAGATAAGGTTTCAGAGACCGTTTTCTGTCCTGGATACGTCTCCTTTACTCAAAGCCATTGGCTAGAGTTACGGTGAATGGTGGCAGGTCAGCAATTTTTGAGTTGGGAAGGGGCACAAGACAAGGTTGCCCACTATCTTCCTTGTTATTTGCTTTAGCGTTTGAACCTTTGGCGATATGGCTTAGAGGAGAACCCTTGATTAGAGGCTTGAATTGGTCGCCAGAGTGGATGGATAAAGTGTCCCTCTACGCCGATGATATCTTTTTTTATCTGGCCAAACCCCGTTTTTCGATTAACAGGGGCTCCACATCTTTACTCTCTTTCAAAAATACTCTGATTATATTATTAATTTGGATAAATCATTGGTATATATCTTGAGCGGTCATTCCCCACTCCTCCCCGTGGGTTGTGAGGCCAAAATAGTCACTGAGGGCTTTTGGTATCTCGGTATCTCAGTATCTATATTACGAAAGATGCGGCGGTTTTCTACCAACGGAATTTGATGCCCCCCCTGCAGCATCTTAGAACAGACGTGCAGCACTGGAGAACTCTTACCTTAACGCTTCTCGGAAGGGCCGCTCTTTATAAAATGATGGCGCTTCCTCGATTTCTGTAGGTGCCACAGAACACACAACATTTGGTTCCACCTCAGTACTTTCGCTCAGTTGAAACTGAGGTTCGCAGCTTGTTTAGGACTAACGGAACGCCCCGAATCGCCCTCGCCAAGTTTACCAAAAGCTGGTATGATGGAGGTATTGCTTTGCCAGCCCTCAGATCATATTACTAGGCTTCACAGCTCATGGTCCTTAATCATTGGATGCATCGACCCATTACAGACCCGGCATACAGAATGGATAGACACAACATGCTCCCAGGTAATTATCTATGAGTGCTTTACAGCAGGCACAAATCTGAGCCCAAACATACTCTGACCTCTACCACAGTCTCTATCTGGCATACTGCAAATTCGACACTGGGCTGGAAAGGTAGGAAATCTCAAGCTACCCCGCTGCTAGAATCCTGTCGCTTGGGTATGCTCTGGAAACAACCGGGTCTGGATAAGTGGGTTCTGATTGGCCTTTCCAAGGTCGGTGACCTGTGGGTTAAGGGTGGAATGGTACCGTTCAGCAATCTGCAACGGCAGTACCCTCTGCATGAGAGGGAGACTTTTCGTTACCTCCAGTTGAGAAGCGCATTGACTAAAGCGTTACCCAGGGGCACAGATTTACCGGTCTCTTCCCCTTTGGAAGATCGGCTCTTGGACGATTATCTTCCAGACAAGGCCATCTCGTTAACCTATTGCAAAATCCTTAATAATACCCCGGATCCTCACGACAAAACTCGTACAAAATGGACTGACGATGTGGGTGAACCTATTGACGAGGACTGGAGGGAGGCCTTAGCATCTCCCCGGGAGGTGGCGATCCGTTCTCGGTTTAAACTAATTCAGCTCAAACTACTCCATAGGGTTTATTAAACGAGCACAGCCCTGGTTAAGATGGGTCTTCCCGGCTCCGCAACATGTCCCCGCGGCTGCGGCCACATAGGTACCTACTTGCACTAATGGTGGGATTGGTCGTCCCTTCAGAAATATTGGGGCCAGATCATCCCTATTATGTCCCAAATATGTCGTAAAGATATTGAAACTACTCCGAGGTTATGCCTTTTAAATATTTGGGACACTGCTGGCTTATCCAGAACCGAAAGATTGTGGGTATCATTGGGATGTATGGTGGCCAAACGCAACATTGCTAGAACATGGAAGGGGGTGGAATTAAGGCTAGCTGATTGGGAATCAGACATGGATTGGTGTATGCAAGCAGAGAGGGTGGTGTATGAAAGTAGAGGTTGCCCGGGTAAATGAACGCAAAAATGTGGGACACCTGGAACGAGAGTGGAGGTAGGCTATGTGCCCCTTTTGGTGATCACTGTAACCTCTTGATTGTATGACACTAGAATGTAACCTCAGGTACAATAGGCTCCAATGATATGCTTTATCTTCGACCACTCTCTTAATTTGTGTAATACTGTTTATCTGTAGACTGCTTTATTCTGCATTGTTTTTGTTTGTGTTGTTTTATTTTGTTTTTCTTTTTCTTAATAAAAAAAGATTTAAAAAAAAAATCATACTAGATACAATAGGTTGCATGGGGGGGTCCAAGAACAGTTTATGGACTTTAGGGAGCCCGTACAAGGCTGGTATTATTGGTTGATCATTTTGCATGAACTTATATTCATTTTCGCATATTATTCCATCTTTTCTCGCTAACCTTAATATATTGTCTACCCTACTTTTTAAAACATTTCACTCTTCCCTACTCGATTTTCTATAGTGAGATGGTACATTTAAAGTGCTTGCATACGTTTGTTGTAGTCTAAAGCAGTGTTTCCCAAACTGTGGTCCGCGGACACCCAGGGGTCCGTGACAAATTCCCAGGGGGTCCACAAGCAGCAGTTTTAAAAGCACTTCAAAGTTCCTTGAATAATCTGTAGTTTTCGGGCAACAATAAAAGTGTCAAGATTACATCTAGTGATTAATGTACCTGCTGGCGAGACAGGCGTGTTTTGTTCAGTAACAGGTTTGACTCATCTAAGGTAGTGCAGAGGGTTAATATGCCTGCTGCAAAGAACGTGTCCCATGCATTTAAAAAAAAATAAACAGTAGTTTATGTGCATAGCTCAGTGGGTTACTGCTTTTGTCACATAGATTTTTTTGTTATTGTGCAGTTTGAGTTACAATCATAATCTAGCACCTTAAGGTATGACCTGCCATCAAACAGCTGCATGCAAACTGCATGGTACAAGTTAGTATGCTATCTTTTTTTCCTAGTCTTTCATAATCCTCATATTGCCACAAAGGTTTGTTTGGGTAGAATTAAACTGTTAGAATTAAATTCAAAGCTAACCGCTATGTTACATTCTGAATCAAGATTTTGTGCTTCTCCAGACCAAGCACTCTTAAAAAATGCTCACCAGTATGGATGACATGTGAATCATACACCTTGAAGTCCCCTTTGCCTTATATAACATAACATTTTCTATACACTGATTAACACACGTACGATTCATTGTCTCTGTATGTGTGTGATGTAAAGTGCTCTGACACCCTACACTTGTATGAGAGATGCTATAAAACAAATGAAATACAGGTGACAGAGGGGCTATTGAGAGAAGAGAGGCGCTGTTGGAGAGTGATAGGGAGGGATTCTTAGAAGAGCCCCAAAAAGATTGTTGTATTGGTACATAATAAGGTCATCATTTACTATGCTTTAAAAGCAAATACATTTCAATATATAATGACAAATGTGTTGTAGAAATCACAATTTTTTCCACATTTTCTTGGTGGGAGAGCCCCCCAAAGTTTGCTTTGCAGTGTCCAGGCTCACTCACTTAGTACTGGGACAGGTCTGACAACATTTGCCAGGGCTGCTTTGGGTTTCCAGTCTGGCCCTGGCAGGAGCCTCATACAGCGAAATAGAAGCAAATATTGAAAAGTTAGTCGCCGAGATGCAGCACCAACCATCCCATTAAAAGTTTTCGATTTTGCCAATTCTTTCTTTATAAAATATTACATCTTTAGTGATTCGGTGATTTGTTTGGTGTGCACAAGTGTGTGTTTACTTTTTTCAAACTACTGTTTTAATGTTTGAAATTTATATCGTACAAATTGTTTGGGGTCCTCGGCTTCCAGTAGTGACTCCATAGGGGTCCCTAGGAGTCAAAAGTTTGGGAACCACTGGTCTAAAGTATCCATCACCACTATACTGCCCCCTTTGTCTCCGGGTTTTATAGTTATAATTTCACAATCTTGAAGATTCTTTAATGCTCTCCGTTGTTCTAGGGACACATTTTAATTCACCCATGTGCTAAGGTTTTCAAGTCCCTTTGTCAACTTCCTGTCCCACTAAATGTTTTGCTGGGGTTCATGTTGATGGAGGTTTAAGACCTGATTTATTATTACTGATATTACCTTCTCTGTTTTCAAAATAGATTTTTGTTCTGATCTTTCTAGAAAGATCTCTTATATATTTTTCAATTGTAAATTTACAGGCTGGAGCGGTAGGGGCAAAGCCTAATCCCTTTTCTAATATTGCTGATTCATCCTTATTTAGTATTTTGCAAGAAAGATTGATTATGGGGGCCTTCATGTTCTCTACTTCCATTCCTTCTGGCTCCGGGTTCTCATATAAGGCCTTCTCTGTCCTGTCTCTCTGGGTTGGTTTGTAAATTGCCCTCTCCCTCATGCCCTGAATGTTTGGGGGTGTCTCCATTGTTGTTGTCCTAAAAAAACTGGATAATCTCGTCTCTGATCTGCTGTTTCTTCTCTAGGATCATTTCTACCTCGCATGTCAGAGCTAATCTCTCCCTCTGAGTCTGAGCTGGTATAAGATGTATCTGAAAAGGTTACATTCTTCTTAAAATAATTATTTCTATTATGCTGAGCATTTCTAGGATTATATCCTGCCTGTACCGGTTGATCATAGTAGTCCTTTTGGAGGTACGGATATACTACCTCTGTTTTAAATTTAGCAATATCCTTTTTTAACTTGTTTGAGTAAGTAATTCTTTATTGTATGATTGCCTAAAATCATTTACAAATACAATACACGTTACATCATAAATAAGTGCATGTGGTTGGTTAAAAGGTCTAAACAAATTACAAGAACATCTAAAAAGGAAGACAAGATACAGCATGAAAGAGGAGCGAGACTGAAAGGCATGAGAGCGTAGGCGAGGAAACGTGCAATACGATGTCATTCAGGCATAAGTGTGATTATTTTGCCCAGGCAAGAGGATGGTATGGACCATATGTGAGTCGTAAGAGCACAATGAAAGGACGTAACAGAAGACAGAGTGACGTCACCGAATAGGGCTGGGAGGCATAAGTGTGTGAGCATGCGGAAGAGCATTATATTAGCATGCATGTGATTTTTATATGCGTAGGCATGTAGGATGAATTGAGGGACAGTGCACCTCCCAAAGCAAACTGTACAGTGTTGTATGATGAGTAATAGTGTAAATGGGCGAGGTACAGAGTCGTGATGCCAGGGCTGCCGCCACAGTTGGTGTTATGTGGCTCCTTTATTATTTTACTGTCATCTTCTGTTCTTGCGTTGATCGCAGAGTCATTCCAGCTACCGCACAGAACTTCCCAATTTGTGCAAGCTCCATCGGCACTCTGGGGGTGTAGATGAATATTAGAGCCTCCTTGCATGATCTTAAGCCATTTTGGATGAGCATAGTTCGTAGATATAGGTTCCTCGAGCTTAACAAAACTGGACAGCAGCAGATGACATGCTCTGCTGATTCTGTATGATATTGGCACAAACGACATCCACTGCTTCTTGATGGTGTGTTTTTCTAGTGTGCCCTGTAATCCTGTATTGGTAATGTTAGGAGCCTGGTCCTCAGTACATTTTGTAGGGCTTGCCGTCCCAATCCTGCTTTCAAGTATGGTTGACATGAGATAGCTTTGTGTGAGTAGACAAGGTCCTCTGCGCTACGAATGGATCTGATCCGTTCGAGATCCTGTTGTCTGGAAGTGATCTTTCCCTGCTTCTTTAGCAGGTTTTTTAGGCCTGCCATTGTTAATTGAGTGTCCGTTAGAAGATCAGCTGGCAGACCCAATGTATTATTGGCCATCAGGAGGTACCTTGCCCAGTGACTAGTGTTGTCGGTGAAGACTATTTGCAGTGCTTCCCTGATTGTATAGGACCTGCCTTAATCACATGATGATGGAATTTTACAATGTCTTTTTTACATTATATTTCCATTGCTGTTATATTGATTTCCAGGCAAATCAGTGTGCTCCTTGTCGAATATGGAAGCTTAAAAACCTTTCTAAAAGCCATGATGTGCAGGCACTCCAATTTGTCGGTCAGCAGGCCAGGGAAAGCAAGATGGCTATAGCTCAGTGTTGGAATTAGCTTGGCTTGCAATACTCATCGAATGGCCTCCGTTGAGTGGCTTAGAAGCTTATGATGTAATCTGCATAGAGCATGTGTAACCGTGGCCGCTTTTGCCTCAAGTGCTTTGGCCTACAGTGTTGTTCTGCCGGTATCTGAATATTGTACTCCCAGATAAGTATACTTATTGGAAGTAGCAATTCTTAACGGGCCAAGATGCCAGCCCAGTAGTGATTTTTTGGGTTTGTGGCCAAAGACCAGCACCTTAGTTTTGTTGCATTGGCTTGGAGTTTGTTTTCCGTATTGTACAGATGTAGTGTCTCCAATGCCCTTTTCATGCCTATTCTAGTTTGATCCAATAGGACAAGGTCATCCGCATACTGCATGATCGTAGTCTAAGATGGCCCAGTTTGGGCTGAAAGATGTTGGTTTTTAGAAGTGCTTCTCCCAGGTCCACAGTGTATAAGTTAAACAGTGTGGGTGCCTTCTTGTTGGATTTCTTATTAATCAAGTGCACTTTATATCCAGTTATATCCTCTTTTATCTCGTCTAATTTTTGTTTCGCCTCTTCTAGTGCTACACTTTCTTTAAGCTGTTTCTCTAAATTTTCTATTTCCTCTCTTTCTATTATTATTTCTTGAGCATTTTCTATAATTAAAAGCATTCAATCGCGGCTGCATCGGTTTGCAATTAATGTCCAGTTCTCTTTCAATTTCTAATTTTTCACAAATAGTCCAGGCTCATTCTTAATTTGTAGGCCTTTGGGAATAATATTTTCACTTTGTCCGCCAACTTGTTATGATCCGCCCTCAACCTGAGCAATGTCCGCCTGCAGTGCTTCCCGCGTGGTTGTGATGGCCTGCAAGATCCGATCCACTTGCTGTTGCGAGAGACCCTCAGCGGACGTCGACTGCCCCGATTGCTCCGCCACTGAGCTCGCACCCAGTTCCCGGGTCGACTGCTCACTCCCTTGCTTATGCCGGGGCTTCCCCATCATGCTATGCGGACCCTCGTCCCGTCCTCTTGTGTTCCCTGTGAGCACGGGTCAGCAGATCTCCGGTCCAAGCGCGACTGGCCGTCTCGCTCACCCCCAGTAGCAGACCCACTCCCTCCGCCGCCGCCCTCTTTCCCGAGGTCTCTCTCTCCTTAGCGGTGCACTCCTCCGTTCAGTTCCTCTCGTCGCCCATCTTGTTATAACACAACCGCGCCCGGCTTCAGTTTCCCTGCAGACTTCAATGTCCCGGCTCTAGCTCAGTTCTCTATATGGGCCACTAAGTGGGTGCTTCCCAGGTCCCGTCGCGGGTCAAGCAGCGGCTGGTCTTCGCTCCCTGGCTTGTGATTCAAGGTCCCGCAGTGCCTCTCTATGTTGCCGGCACCAGATTGCTTGCTCAGTTCCGGGCGGCGATCGGACATCTAGCGCAGTCTAGACCCCGCTTCTCAGCGCAGTAGAGCCCGAGCCGGGGCCCACGCCTCTCTATCAACCTGTGCTGGTTCCTCCTCACTGCCGCGCACCTGCCCTCTAGTGCGCTAACTTCTCCTGTAATCGTCTGCACCGTCGTCTATGGCCAAGGGGGGAAGGGGAGTCCCTCTACGGCGGGTCCCTAATATCACAGCCCCGGCATCAGTTCGTACCAGAGCGTTGTTTCCCTGGGTCCACTCTCCACCCAGAGCTCCAAGCTGCTGCCAACGGTCCTTTCGGCCAGCTCCGGAGCCCACAGCGCCGCCACGATCCGCTCCTGGGGCTCCACCGCCGGTCTGTGCTCCCCTCTCGGTCGCCGCTGGACTCTCGGCACCTCCCAGCGGTGTCGCTGCAGCGTCCCCGCAGCTTCGCTCAATTCCGACGCCACCTACACTCCTCACCGATCTCCGTCTGCCTCTCCCACCGCCGCGCAGACCCAACAGCCGCCTGCTCAGGCTCCGTAATATTCTCCAGCCGCCATCTTGTTTTCTCAGCACAGCGCGCCTCAGCCCTCGGCCGCCTCCCGTTCCGTCGGCTGCTGCAGCCGTGTCTCTCGCCTCAGCGTGCTCCTCTTCACAGGGCCAGCACACCCATCCGGCTCACGCTGGTCTGGGGTACCGATTTCGGTGCTTTTTCCAGGATGTTTGGCCAGGCCCCGGCGGAGCCGCAGGCTCACACGTCCGCCTGCATTCAAACCTCGGCCACGCCCCCCTTTGCGTCATACTAGTAATCATCCAAAATGTCAAAAGGACAGTATCCCATTTAGCCAGTTTTTACGCATTCGACGTAATTGTAGTGATATCAAGGACTTCGAAATCCATGAAAAAAAACAGTAAGATAAGCTAATGGCCCGCGGCTATCCAAAAAGATTAGTTAAAAGCTTATATAAGAAAGCAAAATACTATAATCGGGATAGCTTGTTTGAAGAAAAAAGTAATACTAACAGTGTAGAAAGAGGTATTGTAATGGTCACGAACTTCAACAGCATGAGTAATAAATTAAAAAATCTGATCAATAAAAAATTGGTTTCTTTTAAACAATCCTGGAAAAAATACCTTTAAAGAAACCCATCTTTGCATACAGGAGTAGCAAAACAATCGGAAATCACCTGGTGAAAACATATTAAGAACAAAATATTAAACACCAAAGTAGTGTATTAGATGGTTCAAAACTGATGGGTAACTTCCCTTGCAGCTCCTGCATCAATTGTAAATCTGTAATAAAATAACAGAAAGTTGAATTGAATGGGATACGACATTGGATCAATGAAATGGTGAACTGTAGAACAAACAATGTCATTTATCTCATTGTCTGTCCCTGCCAGAAAGGTAACGTAGGGGAAGCAGGCCGTGAAATGAGAGCAAGACTCAACGAACATAGATCAGCCTTGACAATAGGAAAAAAGAAGGCCCCACTAGTAGAACATTGGTTGGAAAAAAACATAATGAACAGGATCTGAAATGGTTAATTTTAGAAAAAGTGATGGGATCCATAAGAGGTGACAATATAGACAGAAAGAGAAAACTGAGAGTGCAATATTTCATGTCTAAATTCAACACGCACAGCCAGGGCCTCAGCAATAGAGATGAATGGGAAAGATTGATCGGCTGATAAAATGTACAAAACTTGGTAGGTGTACAGGATTACTAATATGCTTGAATAAATATAAAATGAAAGTATTTAACACCATCCCTAGAGTAACAGCTGGTAACATCATCACTGTATTGGAGGTGATGCATTAAGATAACATGAATAACATCATAACAGTCTCAGTTTATAAATAGAGGTCTGACAAAATATATTGTACAAGTAGTGAGGATATAATTAGGTTCCTGATACATTGGGAATTTATTTATATATAACTCCATACGGCTATCCTGTAAGGGTCGAGGCATTTAAGTTTAAAAATATAAATATCTTGTTTATTTTAAATGATAGGCATGCCTGGTCTGAACATAACAACGCAAGTATGCTATGTGTTTAGATTAACAGGAATCAATTGTTTTGAGGTCTGTACATATTCTGATGTGGCCTCGATGTCAGTGACAAATGATGGACAAAGAGGCAATGCCTGTTTCCACCATGGTGACCGCGTATGTAACCGTACGTTGGTATGAAATAACAGGTTAGCCGTTAGTGTGTAGCTGCATAAAATAATTCGGGAGCAATGGAATGATTAATGAATATCCCTAACCCGGAGGGACGATAAATTTCAATATAACTCCTACAGTCAAAACACCTATAATCTGTAAAATAGGAAAGTCTGACCTTAACATGGCCGCGGCATACGTATTTTGATGTGGCTTAACCCGGAAGGATTATAAAATGGACGGACTCTCTCTAAACAGATAGATTAACAGAACCAGAATACCGGCAATTTGAATCGCTGATGACATGCAAAAGAGGTAAGCGGCATAGGGAGGCTATGGACTACTAGTGATGAGGAGTTCCCTATTTACTTAAAATACTCTCTAGTATACAAGTTAACCCCTAACTCTTTAGTATCATTTGGACAATATGACAAACCGGGGCAAAAGGTAAAACCCGTAAAAGAGGTATTAGACAATGCTTACCGGCGTAATGTAGATTAGAACATTGGAATGTTGGCAGCTCCATTGAATGGAGTGCTCCGGGCTTATAATGGCTGGTATAAGCCCGGAGCGCCAACATTCCAATGTGTCTTTGTTCACAGCTCTGGCTGTGAACAAAGACTTCAGGGAGCCGGAGGAGATTTGAATCCCCTCGCGCTCCCTGAAGGCTTCGTTTTGTTAGAACATTCTGCCCTCTAGTGGCAGAATGTTCTAATAGCCTTATAGCCCTTCGTAGCAGGGCTATACCGGCTTTTAAAGTCCCGCTGCTGTTGTTAAAGTCCCTCGCCTTCGGCTCGGGCCTTTAACGCTGCAGCGGGCCTTTAACAGCCGGTATAGCCCGCTACGGCGGGCTATAAGGCTATAATGACATACCAGGGTAAAAGAAACAACCCGTAAATGAGCTATTAGATACTGCACATCGGCGTAATGTATAACGGCGTAAGGCAAATATGAATTAGACCCATTTTCACTAAATCCCCAGACAGAAGTAGCACAGGCAAGGGGTCACAGTGATTATAACTGAAGCTGTGCAAAAAGAAAAAAACTGGCGCATGATAGGTAGCAGGCAATACAATAGATTAATGAGACATCAATAAAAAGAACGAAAACCTTTTTAGTATCTGAAATTTAGGTTGATACCCTAAGGGTAGGATTGAGAATACTCCTGAGAAACTTCTAATCGTAACAAGAAGTACATTATAGAATATGAAGAGTAGATACATCGCATGAGGCTGGAATATATCTCTGAGTACATTATAATACAACACTGTACCTTGCTTCCTACACAGGAATTTGTGCCTGATCAATTGATAAAGATTGGCTCCTAAAACCAAAAACATATAACAGTGACATAAAAAGGATCACTCGTAACTGATTAAAAGTACCTCCGAAATTGGAACAGGAGAGAAATAGAGAAAAAATCTGAGGGTAAGTTTATTAAGGAAATATAAAAGGATACCTGTGCACAATAAAGTTGATATATAATAATGCCTGGCAAATAATAATAATAATACATCTTTAGTAGGATTAACACTCATTGGAGATTGTATTCCAAGCTGTCTTACTCAGTCTGAAAGAATCCCCCTTTCTCAAGTAAGTGATGGGAAGAGCTACTTGATAAAGTGAATGAACCAGTAGCAAAGAGTATATTAATAATGGGTCATTATTTTCAGGATACAATTAAAAACAAAATATGAAGATAAGATATCCTAGAAAAGGTGCAACGTGATTTATAGATGTCTCCATACTTGGTATCTCCCTGGTAAGCCAAACCTGGGAGAGATTATATATATTTCTCACTTTTTACTTTTTAATTGAATTAAAAATAATATCAATGACTAAGGTTTTGAAATAACCACTAACCTGGTCTCAATGAACTTTACAATAGATAGCTATAACAACTATATTGTAATATAGGGGTGCACTGAACCAAAAGAGACTATGTTTACATATAAAACAGAATTTTCTCTAATTGTATTTTAGCTTTTGTTTTTAGATGTATGATCTGTTGTTATGAATGTTATGAATAAAGTTGTGAATTGTGTATACGTCCTGAAGAAGGTGTCAAGAAAATAAAAAGATACACGAAAACGCTGCGTCGACACATTGTTCTTAGACAACACTATCATTTGAGTCAATGTATTGATACATTGTCCTTTTGTTTGTTGTGTCTGTTTTATATAAGCATTAAAATTGATGTGGGAACTAGACACTTGTAATGTTTTTATGAAAAGTTTGATGAACATGCATTGTGGTTAATTAGATGTATCACTATGATGATTTTTAACAGTTTTTAAATACTGAAATCAATAGCAGATATTTTGAGCATTATATGTAATACAAATTTATATTTTTTCTAAAGAGACTTGTCAAGACATTTAGTATTGGAGTGTGTGATTTGGTTCAGTGCATAATATTTGAGGTTAGTGAATTTTACACATAAGGGAATTTTGTTTTTGATAAGTGCTCTGTGGACAGGCCAATCCATCTGGGCGACAGGGATGTGATGAGTGAGCAATGCAGCAAGAAGTATACCGGGTATAGACCCTCCTCCGCCACAAGCTCGGTATATGGGATAAGGGCACTGCCCCGGAATAGGTCCCCAGTATCACAGATTCCGGCAGTGTCCCAGTCATACAACTCTGCTGCCATGGTAATCTTTTTCCCCTGGGTGTCCCCAACAGAGGACTAGAAGGGGCGCATAGCTTTGTGGCGCGGGTGATAAATAGGCATCTTCTGTAGCATTTATAGGCCATTGAGAGTAACAAGGAGTCTATGCCTCTGGGCCGTGCACATGGATGAAACAGATGCAGGAGAGAGAGGTGTGAATCAGGGGGGAGTAGAGTGGCCATGTCTGACTGGTGACGGGATGCCATCCACCTGGCAATCTACTGTACCTGTGCGGCCCGATAATAGTGCTCGAATTTATGCGCAGGAAGGTCACCCTGTCCGGCAGGTAGGTCGAGCTTTTTCATGGAAACTCTGTGCCTGGATGTCCCCCAAATAAAATCTCTAATTGTTTTCTCAAATTTGCTGAAGAACGCGGGAGGTATGTAGAGGGTAGGTTAGTTAAATAATAAAGTAGCCGAGGCAAGATCACCATTTTAGTGAGGGCGATTCTGCCAGCGATAGATAGCGGAAGAGTCCCCCAGAAGGATATCTGGGATCGATTAGCAGCTATAGCTCTGGTGATGTTGCCATCAAAAAGATCGGTTTTGCACCGATATATACAAATACCTAGTTAGCAGAAGGTGTCAAGACACCGGGACTCCCCTCGGGAAGTATCCCGGGTCATGGATGGTCACCGAGAAGGGAAACAGGGTAGAGTTCAGTGTGTTGACTCGCAAACCAGATACAGTAGCAAATGATGAGAGCACCACATAAAGTGAGGCAGGGATAGAATGAAGGTCTCTAAAGTATAGTAGAATTTCATCTGCATATAGAGATATTTTATGTGTGTCATCCCCGAGGGGAATTCCCACGCCTACATGAGCACGGACATAGGCCGCAAGAGGTTCCACTGCTTAAGAGAAAAGAAGGGGAGATAGGGGGCAGCCTTGCCGGGTCCCATGACCTACTGCTATGGACTCAGAAATATAGGGGCCCGTTTTAACTCGGATAATTGGTTGTTTGTACAGCAATCGAACCAACCCAGTAAAGAAGGTCCTGATGCTGAATCTGGGTAAGGTAGCAAAAAGGTAATCCAACTCAAGGGAGTCAAATGCTCTCTCTAGATCTAAAACTAAGCAACCAGAGCGAGGCCATTTCAGATATTCCGCCACTCTAAAATAGCAGCGTAGATTGAGGGAGGTGTTACGGGCAGGGACAAATCCATTCTGGTCAGAATGGACCAAGGTGGGGATGAAGGGCGCAACTCTGTTGGCCAGAATCTTAGCTAGAATGTTATAGTCAGTGTTTAAAATCGCTAAGGGCCTGTAGGAACCCAGGGTCGTGGGGTCCTTGCCTGGTTTCTGTAAGGAGACTACGTTGGACGCTTATAGGGAAGGCGGTAGCATGGAGCTGTCTATCGCAGAGCAATAGAGGGTATGCAAGTGCGGGATAAGTGTATCAGCATATGTCTTGAAAAATTCAGCGGGGAGCCCATCCGGGCCTGATGCCCTCCCCGATGCCAACGAATTTAGCGCTTCCCGCACCTCGCCTATTGTAATGGGGGAGTCCAACGCCAGGTGCTGGTCGAGGGACAGCGTGAGCAGCTCAAAGGAGTCCAATGGTGTGAGTTGGCGTGTTCTTGCCATATGAGATAGGCAAGTAATTTGCCTGCCCTGTCCGATGTGGCATGTATACGTGCAGAGTGAGCTAAGAAGTTGTGACAGCGTAACCTCTCTACGGGCCTCATGTAGGTAGCCAAATACCGGTCGGTAACGGCCGATTTTCGGTAAATATGCCGTTACCGACCGGTATTCAGACAAGTGAGATGTAGGAGTCCAAAAACCACTTTTCGGTAAATATGAGGCGGTAAATACCGATTCATAGTTACCGAATTCTAAAATACCGATTCATATTTACCGAATACATTATTAACGAATCGGTAAATATGAAGTGGTAAATATGAAGTGGTAAAAATTTAAAATGACATGTAGGAGCACTCGGTAATTAAGAAATCCAGGAAAATCGGTAAATAAGAGTCGGTAATTAACACGGATGGAAAGCAGGTGGTAACCATCAACAATGCACATAAGCAATCCCAAAATGCAACAGCGTGGACAACATGGCCGCCATGTACGTCATTGCAAGGCGCCTACGTCTACAGGCAGCAGGACTGAGGGTGTGGCGACGGGAGGAACAAATCTACAGACAGCGCATCACACTATTCCAGCTGACTGATGCAGAGATACATGAGAGGTACAGGCTACACCCCGAAACCATCATGGACTTAATCAGGGACCTTCACCCACTCCTGGACCAGCCAATAAGAAGGGCGCACGCCATACCCCCACATGTGCAGGTGCTCTGCAGCCTACATCTGTTGGCATCCGGCAGTTATCAGGTGGTGATAGCTGCGGTGGGTGGGGTATCCCAGAGTTGCCTGTCACGTTTCTTCAGGAAGTTCCTGGATGCCATGATGCAGAGAATGCACCACTACATAAGCTTCCCAAACACACAGGCTGCACTGCAGAAAACAAAAACAGACTTTTATCACATGGCACAGTTCCCCCATGTCATCGGCTGTATTGATGGTACACACATCCCAATCTGTCCACCAGCTGAGACAGAGCACATCTACAGGAACAGGAAGTCCACCCACTCCATCAATGTGCAGGTGATCTGTGATGCAGGGAACATCATCACAGATATTGTTGCAAAGTTTCCTGGGAGCACCCACGACTCTTACATCTTCCAGAATAGTGGGATCTACACACGACTGAGAGCCGGAGAATTCGGAGAGAGATACCTGCTGGGTAAGTAACAGTGACGCCCCTTGAAACCTGCAAATCAGAGTGTATAGAGGCATGTAACTGATGGTTCCCTTTTACTCATCCAGGCGACAGTGCATATGCATGCCGTTCATTCATCCTCACTCCCTACCTACACCCAGCAACCCAGAGTGAGAGACGATACAACGTGGCCCACAAATCTACACGCAATGTGGTGGAGCGCACGTTTGGACTGCTGAAGAGCAGGTTCCGCTGCCTCCACAAGAGCGGAGGCGCACGCCAGTACAAACCCATCACCTGCTGCAAGATAATTGCCACTTGTGCAATGCTGCACAACCTTGCCACGAAAAAAGGTACAGATGTGGAACTAACATATTTTGAGGACAACGAGGATGAGTCAGGCCAGCCAGAGGGCAGCGCAGCTAGAGTGCCAACTGCAATCGATGGGAGAGAGAGACGGGCAGAGATCACATGCAACTATTTCTGAGTAAGTGAGGGGACACAGCGAGTTGTGAGAAGTCATGACGTAGTTTAATGTGGCACCACGCCATGAACACATGAACAGGCCAATCTGGCAATATGCCATCTATACAATGAGTATGTCCAGGGTTACGTCACCCAATGGCAAGTGGATAAGCAGGGCCACATCAATGTTTGCGCATACGCGCTGCAGTGGTGGATTGCACGGCCTGTGCATCCTCACTAGAGCCAACCCCAAGCCGCCTGCTGCTCCTGCGTGCTTCGGGGACGGGGGGTGTGATGCTGCTGCTGGTGTCGATGCTCTCCGCAGCATCCCCTGCAGCAGTTGTCGACGCCTGACTAGTCAATAGCACCCCTAGTGCACTTGTCACCTGCACCATCCCCCGAGACAGGTCGCTGCAGCACTGTGTTAGGCCCTCCTGCATCGTCACAGAGCGCCGGCAAAGTAGGGAAGTCGCAGTTGCCAGACGGTTGAGTGCCCTGCTGGTAGTGTCCCTTCTCTGGCGTTCCCGGCGCCGTGCTTCGATGTCAGCATCTAATTTGCTGCACAACTGCTGGATTGACTGGGACATGTCCCGAATGCCCGCAGCCATGCCGCCAATGTTTGTGTCCATGTTGACTAAGCTTGTCCTCATCACCCGCATGTGCCTCTGGACTGACATTACTGCCTTTGATTGCAGGCGCTGTTGCTTCAACATTTGGCCCTCGAGCCCCAAGAAGACACCATGGCCGTCAGTGGGTGCTGGTGGACTCTGGACACGCGACCTGCGGCGCCCTCTTGCTCCCGTCTGTGCTGCCTGTGAGGTGTGGGGCACAGTGGGATGGCTCCCTTCCTGGGGCCCGGTGCGGTCTTCTGGGCCCATGCTGTCGTCTGACGAGGTGTCTAAGGCTCGTAGCCTGGCTGCTGGACGCCTCCTCATTCTCACACCTGCAAGCGGAGATGTGGCCGGTGAATCGAACATGAGTGGCGATGCTGGCTCTGGTGGTGGTGATGCTGGCTCTCGGTGAGGTGATGCTGGCTCTGTGTGCGGCGAGGCTGGCTGCGTAGGTGGTGCGGCTGCAAGTGGGCCTGCTCCCTGGTCTGAACTCGTGCTGGCTAGAGGTGATTTTTGTGGCCGGTGTGCCGTCTCCCCTGCAGCATGCCCTGTACTGCATGATGTCACATCTGTGGACAGAAAAACAACATTGGCTCAGTGTCCCCGAAGGGCTGCATTGCAAGCGTCACAATAAATCATTTCACATTCCAATCTGTCCTCTGTCTCCTTGTGCCTCGAGTGCGTGACATGCCTTGTTGCCCTGTGACATTTACGTCATGGTTAGTGTTGCCCTGACTACATCTCCCGGAATGCATTGCCTGTCTGCACTGACACGTGTGGACTGCAGTGTGATTCTCGTTTCACAATGGGGGATGTGGGATAGGGGTAGGGGCGGCTACATTGCTGTGCTTTCGTCTTACCTTGCTGTGTTGCGGCTCTGGCAGAGCTGTCGGCGTCCCCAAGACCCACGACGCTCTCTTGCTCGAGTGTGGCCGCCACCAGCTCCTCCAGTTCGGTGAGGGCAGGTGCCCTGTTGGTTCCACCTCCGGTCTGGCTGGCCTCCTTCTGGATGTCGCCCATCTTCCTCTTGGTCACAATCCTCAGGTCATACCAGCGCTTTTTGAGGACCTCAATTTCCCTGTGGGTCACTCCCACAGCATTGACCTGCGCCTGGATGGCCAGCCATATGTTGCGCTTTTCGGCCTCAGGCACTTGCAGGGATTGCCTCCCAAACAGCTTCTGGTGCTGCTTCACCACCTCCTCCACCAGCACCTGGAGTTCCTTGGGGCTGAATTTGAGCTTCCTCCTCCTTTCCCCTCCGTCTTTCTGTGTTCTCTGGCTGGACATGCTGTTCGTTTCCCGCTCGCACATGCAACTGCTCCCTGCCTCTCCTCTGCACTCCGAGCCTCTCCAGGGTCGGCTAATTATGTACACCTGCCTGGGTGTGGCCACTTCGGCTAATTGTGTACACCTGCCTGGGTGTGGGCAGTTCCTGGTTGGGTGGGCTGTCGTTGCACAGGATTAACTGTTTCGTCAAGTCATGTGATGTTATTTACCGAATCCGTACGTACCGATTCGGTATTTTCCGATTCGGTAGATACCACCTCGGTATTTTCCGATTCGGTAGATACCACCTCGGTATTTTCCGATTCGGTAATTATCACCTCGGTATTTACCGAATCGGTGAATTCCGATTCGTATTTACCGAATGTTACCGAATCGGTAACTGTTACCGAATTTTTACCTACATATAACTTACCGATTCTAATTTACCGATTCGGTACGGCTCGGTATTTAAGAACCGGTAAAATTTATTTACCTACATGAGGCCCTACGAGTTCAAGCCGGTCTGCATGCAATTCATCGAGTTTTGCTTTGGCTTCAGGGTGAGTAACCAAAATGGATTTGTGGCGTAGAAGTTTCCGTTCAAGAACATATAGGGAAGTGTCGAGCTGTTTGCGAATGTTCCATGTTAGGCACAAGCAGTGCCCTGAATTGTTGGGACTTTAAAAGCTTCCCACTCTAATGATAGAGAGCCTGTAGAGCCAGCATTGTGTTCGAAAAAGTCAAGCAACAACTTTCCTAGGGATCTACGGAAGGCCTTATCTTCAAGTGCTTCCGGTTGCAACCTCCAAGTGGGGATCTGAGAAGGTCTCCTCTCCCAACTGATCGTCATGATCTGGGGGTTGTGATCCGAATGTGTGTGGCTGAGGTAATCGGTATCCTGGATTAAGGGGAGCACTGAAGCTGAGTCCAGTATGCGATCAAGTCACACATGAAGGTTTTAAACTGGTGAGTAGAAGGAGAATATACGGGAATCCGCATTAAGGGCTGCAATACATCAGACAGGGACCAATGCCATAATCAGTTATGAAAAGCTTGTGCATTAGATGATGCTGCTGTGCGCCGGAGAGGTGGGAAAGAGCGACACATTAAAGACTGAATTGAAGACACCCCCCAAGAGCCATGGGGCATCAGCCAGACTATGAATCTGGGAAGGGCTGGTGAGTGTGAAGGTCGCCCGTGTGGCCCATTCCCCGAATAAGTAACATTGAAAGAAGAGAAGGAGAAAATGCCATTGTGTGCCAATTTTGTTGTGTGAATCCATGTATCTTAGCACCAGGTTGCGGGTAATGTATACACCGGCTGAATGCTTAGGAAGCTATACGCCGGCGGAGTTAGTGACTGCCAGCTTGTACATGGCGATTTAAATGATAATATCCAAAGTCTGAGGGGTGACATCAGGGAGGTGAGGCTAGTCTGAGTTCGCTGACTCTGCCGGTAAGGAGTCCACATCACCACCGGATCTGCCACTCCGTCGAGGATGATGGCGATGTCGTGGCATGATGGGCTGCGTGCCAAGTGCAGTGCCTCCTGCCATTCCGTCAGAATCTACTCCAGGTCTGGTGCATTAACTGGTGAGGCACGGCGGCGTGCACCTCTACCTCTACCCCTTTGGCAGCCGCGCCTGCCCCGCCTGGAGGACAGCAAGTCACCAGGTGGCATAGATGATGTAGCCAAGCCCGCCTCCTCCAGCAAGTCCTAAACATCAGATGGTGAGTCAAAAAAGCAGGAGGTTCCATCCCTGACCGCCCACAGATGATCCAGGAATAGCAAAGAGTGACGCAGGTCCAGGTCCCGCAGCTGGCGCTTCACTGCCCCGAAGGATGCCCGCCTCTTTTGCACCTGGGCGGTGTAATCTTGGAAGAATAGGACTGTTGCATTTTGTACCTTGGGTCCTGGATGTTTCCTAACTTCCCTCAGTATTTTGTCTCTGTCTCGAAAGTTCAAAACTTTGTACAGGAACAGGTCGTGGGTTAGCTCCAGGTGGTGGGCGGCAGGCTGGTACTCTATGAGCACATTCCACCACGAATTGTGGGGAGAGAACTCCTGTTGGAGGCAAGTCCTTCTGTCAAGTCTCCACTTATTCGACCGGGTTTTTCCCCTCCACCCCTTCAGGGAGGCCAATCACACACACATTGTTACGACGAGACTGGCCTTTCGCATCATCTAGTTTATCTTCGAGGATACAGACGCGGTCCAGTAAGTCCTGCAAAGTAGCCATATGATTGTGGGTTTTGGGCTGCAGGTCGGAAAGCGAGAGTTCTGTTGCGCCTACTCGATCAGTTAATTTCTGATGATCAGCCCTCAAAAGTGTAAAGTCTGACACCACATTATCTATCCTGGTCTTGAGGGATGCGCGCGTCTGATCCAGTGTTGTGCCAATCTTCTCTACTGCCGCCAGTACAGAGCAGTGTTTGGTTGAGAGATCGGGGCACTGAGGTTCAGTGAGCTTTTCTGTCCAAGAGGAAGACCCTTCCCCAGCTTCTCAAGGTGTCCCCATCTGCTGGGCGTCAGAGCGGAGGCAGCCCATGTCTAGCTGCTGTGCATTGGGCATCAGGGGATGGTCGATGTGGTGCACCAGACAGTGTGTCTCAAGGGAAGTTTAGGTTGTCTGTCGCCAGTAGGGGCTCTGTTCAGGCCCAGCCCGACAATATGTGCGGCGCGATATGGACGTTATCGTCCTAGGACAACTGACCAGCCAAGTCGCACAAGAACGCCCCAGTGGTCCACCAAGCGGGAGCCCGGCAGTGCCTAAGACCGATCCGCTGATGATCCCATGTTTCAGGAGGAGCCACCTCTGTGGAGTGGGTAAGTGGTCCTCTAGTCAGCTTGCGGGCCCTAGGCATCCGGCCGGCGCTCTGAGAGGCCCACCACCTTCAGCCCAGGCCTGGTCAGTCCACATGCCCCGACAGATCTAACATGCAGGTCAGTTGGGCGTGGCCCAGCTCCCCCACCTAGGCAGATCCGGGCGCGGAGGAAGAGGGGGAGTGGGGGAATAAGCGACCTGGGTCCGATATGACCCCCGTGTTGTCTCCTCACCGCGGCATTCTCTGGGGTTCAACAGCTGAGAAATCAGTGGGGGGAGCCCTCAAGGGTAATCCATGCCGCAGCCCAGCAAACCGCTCCAATGCTTTGCCAGATAGGTGCTCACTCCGCTATCATTCAGGCCAGACAGGGGCCGCCAGTAGTTTGCGTGCCTCGGGAGGGGGGAATATGGGGATTGGTAGGGTGAGGCCTGGCCCCCTGGCCTTCCCCATGCCGACGGACCTCCAGGGAAGACACCTGTTATAAATTTAACAGCTCTAAGGGGTCCCCTGGAACACAGGTGGAAGAGGGGAGAAGCAGCCTGGGACTGAAGCGACTCTTGTGCTGCCTCCTCTTTACTGTGTCTTGTGGCCCGCTGCTCCAAGCAGGCAAAGGCACTTCATACCCAGTCCCCACGCCTGGCCGCACTGCGGATCACCTCCCTCACACTAGCGGCATCACATCACTGAGGGGGGGCTTGGGCCCAATCGACCCCCGGGCCCCTGCCCCGGCTCCTCACACTCTTCGCCACTCAATCACCTGCCAGACTCACCTCTCCGGACGCAGTAAAGTCTGGGCTTAGCGGGCCGACAGGCTTATTCGTTGCACTGAGTATGTAGGTGCCTATTGGGGTTTCCAGTCAGGTCAGGGCCTGCCATCCTTTGGCAGGCCACCTGATGTCGAACCTACTCAGGATCCCCAAGGCAGCGAGTCCAGTAGCGCGCTCTGGGCTACTCCAAAGCAGGCCACAGGCCGTACTGAGGCAGCGACCACCTGGGGTCGCGATCTCGCAGCGTCCAGAGCAGCGCACGGTTTGTACTGCGGCTGACCCGCTGAGTCGACTGAGTGTTCAACAGTTTCGTGGTCCTGCCAACACTGGTCCGAGTTAACTGGCTGACGTGTCGCGGACTCTGGGGAATCGCAGCCACGCTGGCTAGGCAGCCAGTTCCGGCGCGTTGCAGGCCGCAACCGGGGTTTGGAGGTGTTGGAGCTAGATAGTGCCCACCATGCCTTGTGTGTCGTCTTTGGCAGAAGTAGCTTTGCGATGGTAAAGATAAAAAGGGCTAGGGCTCGGAGCGGACTCAAGATGCGTCTGCTATCCTAGGCATCTAGCCACGCCCCCCCTACTCAGGCGCTACTGATACAGTAACCCAGTCACTCTGGCACTACCCATGCACTTATCCAATGACCCAGGCCGTACCCTTGCACTCATCCATTTACTGACACGCTACCAATGCACTCGTCCAATTACCCAGGCACTACTCATGCAGTAATCTATTCACTCAGGCATTACCCATGCACTCAACCGTTCACTCAGGCACAACTCATGCACTCATCCAATTACCCAGTCACTATCCATACACTCTCCATTTACTCAGGCACTAGTAATGCAGTGATCCATTCACTCAGGCAGTACCGTTGCATTCATCCACTTACTCAGGCACTACTCATGTACTCATCCATTCACTCAGGCACTACTTGTGCACTAATCCATTTATTCAGGCACTACCTATGCACTCATCCATTCACTCAGGCACTACTCATGCACTCATCCATTCACCCAGGCACTACTCATGCACTCATCCATTCACTCAGACACTACTCATGGCCTCATCCAGTCATCCAGGCACTACTCATGCACTCATATGTTCACTCAAGTACTAACCATGCACTCATTCAATCACCCAAGACACTATTCATGCACTCTTCCAATTACCCAGGCACTACCTTTCACTAATCCATTCACTGATACACTACCCATGCACTCATCCGTTCACCTAAGCACTACTCAAACACTAATCCATTCACTCAGGCACTACCCATGCATTTATCCAATAACTCAGGCAGTACAGTTGCACTCATCCACTCACTCAGGCACTGCTGATGCACTCATCCAATCACCCAGCCACTACCATACACTCATGCATTCACTCAGGCACTACTGATGAACTGATCAATTTACTTACGCACTACCCATGCAGTCATCCAATGACCCAGGCAGTACCTTTGCACTCATGCACTCACTCAGGCACTACTGATGCACTTATCTAATAACCCAGGCAGTACAGTTCCACTCACCCAAGCACTAGTCATGCACTTATACATTCACTCAGGCACTACCCATTATCTCATCCATTTTAACTAACACAATATCTTTGCACTTATCCAACCACCCCGGCTGTATCCTTGCACTCATCCATTCACTCAGGCAGTACTCATTCACTTATCCAGTCACTCAGGCACTATATTTGCACCAATCTATTCACCCAGGCACTACTCATGTACTCATCCACTCACTCAGGCACTACCCATGGACTCATCCATTCACTCAGGGTCTACCCATGCACTCATCCATTTACTCAGGCACTTCTCATGCACTCATCCAGTCACTTAGGCACTATACTTCCACCAATCTATTCACTCAGGCACTACTCATGTACTCATCCATTCACTCAGGCACTACCCATGGACTCATCCATTCATTCAGACACTACCCATACATTCATACATTCACTCAGGCACTACCCATGCACTTCTCCACAGACCCAGGCAGTATCCTTGCACTCATCTATTCACTGAGGAACTACTCATGTACTCATCCATTCACTCAGTCACTACCCATGCAGTCATTCAATCACCCAGGCACTACCCATGCACTCATCCAACCACCCAACCACTACTCATGCACTCATCAAATCACCCAACCACCCAACCACTACCCATACACTCATGCACTGATCCATTCACTAAGGCACTACTCATGCACTCATCCAGTCACTTAGGCACTATACTTGCACCAATCTATTCACTCAGGCACTACCCATGGACTAATACATTCACTCAGGCACTACCCATGCACTTATCCAAAGACCCAGGCACTATCCTTGCACTCATCTATTCACTCAGGAACTACTCATGTACCCATGCACTCACCCAACCACTACTCATGCACTCATCCAATCACCCAGCCACTACCCATACACTCATGGACTGATCCATTCACTCAGGCACTACTCATGCACTCATCCATTCACTCAGGCACTACTCATGCACTCATCCATTCACTCAGACACTACTCATGGCCTCATCCAGTCATCCAGGCACTACTCATGCACTCAAGTACTAACCATGCACTCATTCAATCACCCAAGACACTACTCATGCACTCATCCAATTACCCAGGCACTACCTTTCACTAATCCATTCACTGATACACTACCCATGCACTCATCCGTTCACCTAAGCACTACTCAAACACTAATCCATTCACTCAGGCACTACCCATGCATTTATTCAATAACTCAGGCAGTACAGTTGCACTCATCCACTCACTCAGGCACTGCTGATGCACTCATCCAATCACCCAGCCACTACCATACACTCATGCATTCACTCAGGCACTACTGATGAACTGCTCAATTTACTTACGCACTACCCATGCAGTCATCCAATGACCCAGGCAGTACCTTTGCACTCATGCACTCACTCAGGCACTACTGATGCACTTATCCAATAACCCAGGCAGTACAGTTCCACTCACCCAAGCACTAGTCATGCACATATACATTCACTCAGGCACTACCCATTATCTCATCCATTTTAACTAACACAATATCTTTGCACTTATCCAACCACCCCGGCTGTATCCTTGCACTCATCCATTCACTCAGGCAGTACTCATTCACTTATCCAGTCACTCAGGCACTATATTTGCACCAATCTATTCACCCAGGCACTACTCATGTACTCGTCCACTCACTCAGGCACTACCCATGGACTCATCCATTCACTCAGGGTCTACCCATGCACTCATCTATTTACTCAGGCACTACTCATGCACTCATCCAGTCACTTAGGCACTATACTTGCACCAATCTATTCACTCAGGCACTACTCATGTACTCATCCACTCACTCAGGCACTACCCATGGACTCATCCATTCATTCAGGCACTACCCATACACTCATACATTCACTCAGGCACTACCATGCACTTATCCACAGACCCAGGCAGTATCCTTGCACTCATCTATTCACTCAGGAACTACTCATGTACCCATGCACTCACCCAACCACTACTCATGCACTCATCCAATCACCCAGCCACTACCCATACACTCATGGACTGATCCATTCACCCAGGCACTACTCATGTACTCATCCACTCACTCAGGCACTACCCATGGACTCATCCATTCACTCAGGGTCTACCCATGCACTCATCCATTTACTCAGGCACTACTCATGCACTCATCCAGTCACTTAGGCACTATATTTGCACCAATCTATTCACCCAGGCACTACTCATGTACTCATCCACTCACTCAGGCACTACCCATGGACTCATCCATTCACTCAGGGTCTACCCATGCACTCATCCATTTACTCAGGCACTACTCATGCACTCATCCAGTCACTTAGGCACTATACTTGCACCAATCTATTCACTCAGGAACTACTCATGTACTCATCCATTCACTCAGTCACTACCCATGCAGTCATTCAATCACCCAGGCACTACCCATGCACTCATCCAACCACCCAACCACTACTCATGCACTCATCAAATCACTCAACCACCCAACCACTACCCATACACTCATGCACTGATCCATTCACTAAGGCACTACTCATGCACTCATCCAGTCACTTAGGCACTATACTTGCACCAATCTATTCACTCAGGCACTACCCATGGACTAATACATTCACTCAGGCACTACCCATGCACTTATCCAAAGACCCAGGCACTATCCTTGCACTCATCTATTCACTCAGGAACTACTCATGTACCCATGCACTCACCCAACCACTACTCATGCACTCATCCAATCACCCAGCCACTACCCATACACTCATGGACTGATCCATTCACTCAGGCACTACTCATGCACTTATCCAATGACCCAGACAGTACCCTTGCACGCATCCATTCACTGATACTCTACCCATGCACTCATCCATTCACCCAGGCACTACTCGGGCACTAATTCATTTACTCAGGCACAACCTATGCACTCATCCATTCACTCAGATACTACTCATGCACTCAACAAATCACCCAGTCACTACCCATACACTCATCCATTCACCCAGGCACTAGTCATGCAGTGATCCATTCACTCAGGCACTACCCATGCACCAATCCAATAACCCAGGCAGTATAGTTGCACTCATCCGTTCACTCAGGCACTTCTCATGCACTCATACCTTCAGTCAGGCACTACTCTCAATCTCATCCATTTACTCAGGCAGTATCCTTGCACTTGTCAAATAACCCAGGCACTATCCTTACAAACTCATCCATTCACTCAGGCAGTACTCATGTACTCATCAATTCAGTCAGGCACTGCCCATGCACTTGTCCATTCACTCAGGCACTACTCGTGCACTAATCCATTCACTCAGGCACTACCTATGCACTTATCCATTCACTAAGGTACTACTCATGCACTCATCAAATCACCCAGCCACTACCCATACACTCATCCAATCACCCAGCCACTACCCATACACTGATTCAATCACTCAGGCACTACCCTTGCCCTCAACTATGCACTCAGGCACTACCTATGCATATACCCAATAACCCATGCAGTACTGTTGCACTCATCCACTCACTTAGGCACTACTAATGCAGTGATTTATTCACTCAGGCCCTACTCATACACTCATCCAATCACCCAGCCACTACCCATGCACTTGTTCAATCACCCAGACGCTACCCATGCAGTCATCAATTCACTCAGGCAATACCCATGCACTCATTCAATCACCCAGGCACTACCCTTGCCCTCAACTATTCACTCAGGCACTACCCATACATATACCCAATAACCCAAGCAGTACCGTTGCACTCATCCACTCACTCAGGCACTACTCATACACTCATCCAATCACCCAGCCACTACCCATGCACTCGACCAATCACCCAGATGCTACCCATGCACTCATCAATTCACTCAGGCAATAATCATGCACTAGCCATGCACTCATTCAATCACCCAGGCACTACCCTTGCCCTCAACTATTCACTCACCCTAGCATATACCCAATAACCCATGCAGTACCTTTGCACTCATCCACTCACTCAGGCACTACTCCTGCACTCATACATTCACTCACACTCTACCCATAATCTCATCCATTCATTCACGCAGTATCCATTCACTCGTCCATTCACCCAGGCACTACTCATGCACTAATCCATTTACTCAGGCCCTACCCATGAATTCATCCATTCACTCAGGCACTACTCATGCACTCATCCAATCACACAGCCACTACACATACACTAATCCATTCACTCAGGCACTACTCATGCAGTGACCCACTCACTCAGACACTACCCATGCACTTATCCAATAACCCAGGCAGTACCGTTGCAGTCATCCACTCACTCAGGCACTACTCATGCACTCATACATTAACTCAGGGACTACCCATAATCTCATCCATTCACTCAGGCAGTATACATGAACTTATCCAATCATCCAGGCCCTATCATTGCACTCATCAATTCACTCAGGCAGTACTCATGTGCTCATCCATTCACTCAGGCACTAACAATGTACTCGTCCATTCACTCAAGCACTACTCATGCAGTAATCCATTCACTCAGGCACTACCTATGTACTCATCCATTCACTCAGGCACTATTTGTGCACTCATCCAATCACCCAGCTACTACCCATACACTACACTCATCCATTAACTCAGGAACTACTCATGCAGTGATCATTCAGTCAGGCACTACTCATGCATTCATTCAATCACACAGCCACTACCCATGCACTTGTCCAATCACCCAGACGCTACCCATGCAGTCATCAATTCACTCAGCCAATACTAATGCACTCATCCAGGCACTACTCATGCACTCATCCAAACACCCAGACACTACCCTTGCACTCATCCATTCACTGATACACTACCCATGCACTCATTCAATCACCCAGGCATTATGCGTGCACAAATCCATTCACTCGGACACTACTCATGCACGGATCCCATAACCCAGACAGTATTGTTGCACTCATCCACTCACTCAGGCACTACTCATGCACTCATACATTTACTAAGGTACTACCCATGATCTCATCCATTCATTCATGCAGTATACATGCACTTATTTAGTCACCCAGGCCCTATCCTTGCACTTATCCATTCACTCAGGCAGTACTCATGTACTCATGCATTCACTCAGGCACTACCAATGCACTCATCTAATCACCCAGGCACTACTCATGCACTAACCCATTCACTCAGGCACTACCCATGCACTCATCCAATCACCTAGGAATTTCACAGTATACTCATCAAATAACCTATACACTACCCAAGCATTCATCAAAACTCCCAGGCACTACGCATGCACCCAGCCATTCTCCCAGCCACTATCCATGCACACATCCAATCACCCAGACACTACCCTTGCATGCATGCGATTACCCAGACACTGTCCATGCACTCATCCAATCACCCAGGCACTACCTATGCACTCAAACAATCACCCAGACACTATCCATGCACTAATCCAAACACCCAGGCACTACCGATGCACTCATTCAAACACCCTTGCACTGCACCTGCATTCATACAATCATCTAAGCACTACCCATGCACTCATGCAATCAACCAGGCACTAGCCATGCACTCATAAAATCATAATCACCTACGCAGTATCCATGCACTTATCCATTCACTCAGGAACTACCCATGTACTCATGCAATCCAACAGGCACTACCCATGCACACATCCACTCACCCAGGTAGTATCCATGCACTCATCCAATCACTCAGGCACCACCCTTGCACTCATCCATTCTCTCAGACACGAGTCATACATTCATCCAATCACCCAGACACTATATATGCACTCACCCATACACTACCCATGCACTCATCCAATCACTCAGACACTACCCATGCACTCATCCAATCACCCAGGCACTACCCATGCACTCAATTACCCAGACACTACCCATGTACTCATCCAATCACACAGGCACTACCCTTGCACTCATCCTTTTACTCGGGCACTACTGATGCACTCACTCAGCCAGGCACTACCCATGCACTCATTCATTCACCCATGCACTACTTTTGTACTTATCCATTCACCCATGCATTGTGATTGCACTCCTCCAGTGATCTATGCGCAGCCCTTGTATACATACATTTACTCAGGCACTACATTTGCACTCACCCATTCACCCAGGCACTACACTTGCACTTATCATTTCACCCAGGCACTTGCACTCATCCATTCATCTAGGTACTGCACTTGCACTCATTCAATCATCCAGGCACAGCGCTTATACTCATGCTATCATCCAGGCAGTGCACTTGCACTTATCATTTCACCCAGGCACTACACATGCACTCATCCAATCACCCAGGTACTACCCATGCACACATCCAATCACCCAGGCACTACTCTTGCACTCATCCTTTCACTCAGGCATTACCCAATCACTCATGCAATCAACCCCACACTACCCATACACACATGCAATCACCCACGTACTACCTTTGCACTCATCCATTCACTCAGGCACTACCAATGCGCTCATCCATTCACTCAGACACTACCCATGCAGTCATGCAATCACCCTGGGACTGTCTTTGTACTCATCTATTTACCCAGGCACCAAACTTGCACTTATCCATTAACCAAGGCACTGCACATGCACTCATCCAATCATCTAAGCAGTGCACTTGCACGTATACAATCACCCAGACACTGCATTTCCACTCATCCCATCTCCCAGGCATTATACTTGCACTCATCCAATCACCCATGCACTACACATGCACTCATTCAATCACCCAGTCACTCAACATGCAGTTATCCAATTACTCTGACACTACCCTTGCACTCATCCAATCACTCAGGCACTACCCATGCATTTATAAATTCATTCAGCTTATCGTTTTTTAACCATAAAATGCCCGTTCTTAAAAAAACAATTTTTTTGTTTTGTTTATGGTATATTTGTTTTTAGATATTATATAATTTTTGCTGTTTTCTCTGGCGAGAAATGGTAGACATGGTATAACAATCTAGCAGAAACATGCTGCACAAAGTAAGGATTCCATAAAAAAAAATATCTGTGCTCCTTTACTGCATCTTTCAAAGCTGGAAATGACTGCTCTCCAGCAGTAACTATAGTTGAACAGTCCATGCAATACTTAGCCATCCTTCTAAATTCTGGGACAGACTCCACATGATGCCTTTCTACTTCAGCTGGCACTTTTTCTCCGTGACCAGGTGGAGCACTAGATGATGTTGACAGTGCCACAGCTTCTCTTCCTTTCTTTGCTCTTTTTAAATCATTTTTGTGGTATGTTTTAAGAGGATATAGCATAGATGTAGTACCACATGAGTACTTTTTGTTGGAGTCTATAGAGAATGTCTTGTTGCAAAGGGAACATTTTATAAATATTGCAACTGTCTTAGACTCCCCAGATGAGATAGTGACAATTTCCAAGCTACTGCTCTTCCTCAGCTGGGGCTCTCCGTCTTCTTCTTCTCATCCTCCTCCTTCCACCTCCTCAATATCCTGTCCTGCCTCCTTTTGGAGCTGGTTCTCCTCTGAACCTCCTGCTGACATTTTCTCTTAAAAAATGAAAAAGCAGCCAAACTCCACAATGACTTCTCCACTGCACACACACCTGCTCTGAATGGTTCCTCAATGAGTGGAAAATTCAAGAAAAAAAATATGGGGAGGGGGGGAGGGGACTTCCTATTAATACAGTTGAAAATTGTTTTATCAAATCCTATCACATTCTTTTCAAGTCACGTGATCATTGCAACTACGTACGTAATAGCGAACACTAGAAATGGAATATAAAACTAGGTGTGAATAATGTAAATATAAAAGCATAACTTTAAAGCCCTGGTATATAAGCACCTACTGTCACACTTACTCTAAAATATGTGTATATGCATTTTTAAACTTTTCAAAAACACGCTATTGTCGCGATTATGAATATAGTCGCGAAGACCGTTATCACCGCAAAATTAGAAAAATAGATTTCAACATTAGTTTTAAGCTAAATAACTACAGCAACATAAGTTTAAACAATATAGAAATACACCTCTACTGTAAACATACTGTAGAATATGTCTATATATATGTTTTACACTTTGTACAAAACACGCGCTCTTCGCGACTACCGACGTCATTGCGATGCCCAGCGTCACCGCAAAAATGGAAAATAGTCTTTAAAGATGATTTTTCTGGTACCTCACTACAAAAAAATGAGTTTCAAAAGTACACTTATAAAGCTGTACAGTTAAATATACTGTAGAATGTCTCTATATAAATGTTTTACACTTTGTACAAAACGCACACTATTCGCAACTACAGACATCATTGCAATGTCCGGCATCACTGCGAAAACGGAAAATAGTCTTTGAAGATGATTTTTCTGGAAACTCACTACAAAAATATGAGTCTCATAATACAGTAATAAAGCTCTAATGTTAAATACACTGTACAATGTGTCTATATATATATATATTACACTTTGTACAAACCACATGCTCTTCGCGACTACTGACATCCTCTCGTCGGTAGTCGCAAATATTACAAGAAATTGTAATGGTGGTTATCTCCTAAACTGATCACAGAAAGCAAAGTAAAAAAATATTTTAATAAATATCTAGACATAAACTTTATTTAAAAAATGTCTTTAAGTGTATTTTTCAGTATGTGAAATACATTTGCTGATCACACATTCTCCATAGTAAATGCGGCAATGTTGTGCCGACTCAAAAAATTCTTACAAATAAAAAGTTAATTATATTCTTTCTGATACACACATACCAAATAAAAAAATGAGTGATATATAATATATTTATAATGTACACTATCCAAATATAGAAAGAAAACACGAAAATCTTAGAAGCTCACTTAATCAGCATTTGCAATCAAATAGGTCTCACATTTTGCGAGAGTTTAAGCTATTAACATTGTAAATGACAATGCCTTTTTATTTATCTGTTTTACTAACACTTTTTCTGGTGGATACAGTATCTGCCTGTGGATTCCTCACCTTATGAATATCCCCTGCGCCAGCGTTCCGCGGAAACTTTTTCCTAGCTCTCCACACCGACGAGGTTGTCACAATGCTATGGATCCGCACGTGGCTCCGCATGACGTCACTGGAGCCATAAGACGGCCACGTCGGCGTGATGACGTCAGTTCCACCCATTTTTTCCGTGCCACCGAGGCGAAACAGGCGGACCAACCATATAGACAATGCATACATAGTACACAGTATTCACACAAATACACACAGTGTAAAGTGAAAAAGGAAAGCAAAAGAAAGCCAGCATTTTCTATAAGCCTACACAAAGGTAAACAAAGGCAATACACAATGACAATATGAGAAAACATATTACGAATACCTCTTTTAAGGTATAAAAAGGTGGACAACGGGGAGGCGGGTGGGTCGGGAGTTATCCACAGGCAGATACTGTATCCACCAGAAAAAGCATTACTGAAGGTAAGTAACTTGTCCTTCTGATGGATACATCTGCCTGTGGATTCCTCACCTTATGAATAGAATCCCACAGCAGTCCCACTCCCGGAGGAGGGTGTCCACCCTTCTATACCAAAAAGTACTGCAGGACCGAGCGTGCAAAATGGCCGTCCCTCCTCACTTCGGAATCTAAGCAGTAATGCTTCGTGAAAGTGTGGAGGGAGGCCCAAGTTGCGGCCTTACAGATGTCCAGCACAGGAACACCCCTGGACAAAGCAGAAGTAGATGATCTAGCCCTGGTGGATTTGAAAAGAGACAGCTGATCAGGCAAACAAAGAAACGCCGATAAAGCCGACAAACAACCTTTAACAGTAGCCACAGCACAACCCCGCTGGGCCAAATACAACGAAAAACAAAGAACATCAGAAAGATGAGCCTTTATCAATAGACCTCTCTCCACACCATTTAACAAATCTTGACCACCTGTAGGAGTAAATGGACTTAGTGGAGTGTCGCCTGGCCGATAAAATAACATCCACCACGTCAGGAGGCAGAGAGAAGGAACTCAGGCTGCCCCGTTCAATCTCCAGGCATGAAGGTGCAGGCTCTGGACGTGGGGGTGTAGAACCTGCCCCTGCGACTGCAAGAGATGGTCTGCCCTGAGAGGGAGACGGAGCGGAGGGTGCGATGAGAGGTGAAGTAGATCTGTGTACCACACCCTTCTTGGCCAATCCGGGGCAATCAATATGACTTGGGCCCGGTCTTGGCGAATCTTCCTCAGAACCCGAGGAATCAAGGCTATGGGAGAAAACGCATAAAGGAGTTGTGAGCTCCAACTCAACTGAAACGCATCCCCCAACGCCCCCTGCATCGGAAACTGGAGACTGCAGAATGACGGGCAATGCGCGTTCTCGAGAGTGGCAAACAGGTCCACCCGAGGAGTCCCCCACGTCCGGAAGATGTTTCGAACTACTTCCAGATGAAGCTTCCACTCATGGTCGGCGGAGAACTGCCGATTGAGACTGTCTGCACGGACATTAAGCACCCCGGCCAGATGATTCGACGTCAAGCAAATCCGATGGTCCTGAGCCCAGGACCAAAGCCGCAACGCCTCCATGCAGAGAAGGTACGACCCTACTCCTCCCTGCTTGTAGACCTACCACATCACGGCAGTGTTGTCCGTCAGGACTTGAACCGACTGACCGCGAAGGGAAGGGAGAAAGGCCTTGAGCGCCAAATGTATCGCCCGCAATTCCAAAAGATTGATATGAGACAATCTTTCCTCTGGAGACCAAAGACCCTTGATCTCCAGATCCCCCAGATGAGCACCTCACCCTAGGGTAGAGGCATCTGTTATCACTGTGGCCACCGATGGAGGAAGATGAAAAGGCTTTCCTTGAGACAGATTGCCCTCCACACTCCACCAAGACAGATCCGCTGCAGCTTCTCTCGAGATCCTGTCAGACTCCCTGAGATCTCCGTTGTGCTGCTACCACTGCCTGCGGAGGCACCACTGGAGCGCCCTCATGTTCCAGCGTGCATGGTTGCCCAACAGAATGCAGGAGGTGAACAGACCGAGCAGGCGTAGGACCTTCAGAACTGGAACAACCGCTCCATTGTGGAATAAAGGGATCATCTCCTGAATGCCGAGAATCCTTTGCAGAGGAGGAAAAGCTCGACGCACAGTGGTATCCAGTACTGCCCCTATGAACAGGTTGCGCTGAGAGAGCACCAGGTGAGACTTGGGCACATTTATCAAAAAACCCAATCTGAACAACAGCTGAGTTGTTACCTGCAGATGACGACGCACCATCTCTGGCGACTCTGCCTTCAGAAGCCAGTCGTCCAGGTACGGGAAAACCGGGATCCCCGACCTCCTGAGATGGGCAGCCACCACCGCCATCACCTTGGTGAAGACTCGAGGTGCAGTAGTAAGACCAAACGGAAGGACCGCAAGCTGGTAATGTTGCAAACCAACCGTAAACCGGAGATACTTCCTGTGCGACTTCAGGATTGGGATGTGAAAATACGCATCCTGCAAGTCGATGGACACCATCCAGTCCTCTTGTTGCAGCGCCTGAAGAACCTGCGCTATGGTGAGCATCTTGAACCTCTCCTGCTTGAGAAACAGATTCAAAATTCTGAGATCCAGGATGGGACGTAACCTGCCATCCTTTTTGGTAATCAGGAAATACCGGGAGTAGCATCCCTGACCCCTTTCCTGCTCCAGAACCACCTCTATCGCACCTTTTTGTAACAGGGCAAGAACCTCCTTCTGAAGGAGAAGTAAATGATCCTCCGTGCAAAACCCTTGGCAAGGAGGGTAATGAGGAGGGAATTCCCTGAAGGGAAGGGCGCACCCATTTTCTACCAGATCTAAAATCCAAAGGTCCGAAGTGACCAATTTCCAATCCCATAGAAAAGGGGTGAGCCAAACCCCCACAGGACCTGCATGATCCAGGATGGCGGATCTAGGGCTGCTTTCCTGCATTACCACGAGGGGTTGGGGAGGTGGTGGAGGAGGAAGAAGAAGGCTGATGACTCACTCCACGAAGGTGACCTCTGCCCTTACCCCTGTAGGACTTGTACAAGGGGTTTTGTTGCTTTTGCTACTGCTGCGGCTGACGGGAACCATGAAAGGAAGATTTCCCAAAGCCACGGTATCTTCTATAGCCATAACCCCTCGCCTGAGACTGTAGACCCAAGGATTTTGCCGTGGCCTTACTGTCCTTGAACCTTTGCAAAGCAGAGTCAGCTTTATCTCCAAAAAGCCTAGATCCGTCAAAGGGAAGATCTAGAAGGGCAGCCTGTACATCAAGTGAGAACCCAGAAGACCTCAGCCATGCATGTCTTCGAGTAGCAATCGATGAGCCCATCACACTGGCCACCGAATCTGCCGTGTCCAGGCCAGACTGGATGACTTGGCGAGCAGCAGCCTGAGAGTGCGCCAGAACTTCACTCATATTACCCCGGTCTTCCTCAGATAATTTTGGAAGAAGCTGCTTGGCAGAGACCATAAGGGCATGAATGTATCTACCCAACAAATAGGTAGCGTTGGTGGATTTCAAAGCCATACTCGCAGACGAGAAGACCTTCTTTGCAGATTGTTGAAGCTTCTTGTAATCCCTGTCAGCAGGAGCATGCGGAAAGGCACCCGTAAACTGCTTTGAACATGAAACCTGCACCACCAAACTCTCAGGCTAAGGATGAGAAGAAAGGAACACAGGATCTCCTGAGGCACACCTGTACCTTCTGGACACAGATCTTGAAACTGCAGGAGCAGAAAGAGGATTACGGCAAACCTCAAGGATCGGCTCCGTTAGGGCATCATTGTAAGGCAAGAGAGGCTCAACCACAGAGGACGGAGAATGAAGCACCTATGTAAGCAAATTAGGCTCATACTCAGCCATAGGGAGCTGCAGATCCAAGAGCTCTGCAGCCTTCTTATTACAGTATGGTAAGGTGCAACTTCCTTCGAAGGAGAAGCTTTCTGAGAAGCAAAGTCCCAATCCCGGGAGGTGTCAAGTCCACTTGCCTCACACAGACCCTCAAACATGTCCTCAGGCTCATAAATTTCACCTTCCTCCATATCTTCAGCCTGGTACTGTTCCTCCTCTATCAACCTCTACACTTCTCTCCTCGAACGCGCATCTTCGGTTGCGGCGTCGGCGGCACCAGACGCGGCGTCGATGGCTCCGGGAGCGGCGTTGAAGGCGGATCCGTAGCAGCAACCTGCGCCGAACGAATCTATGAAGAAGGTTCGCCGGATGGAGCCGGGGACTGCCCATATGGCGTTGACATCCTCGGAGCCGGAATTTGCCTTGACGGCGTCATCAGCATGAATGGCACGAAGGGGGCCAGAGGATCCATGGGACCCGAATGTGCACCAGAAGGGTAAGAGGCTCTGGAAAACACACAATACATCGCATTTAAAAAATGCGAGGGATCCAAACCCAGCGCCGGGAATGAAGGATACTGCGCCGGATCGAGATCCGATCTAGGAGTCTCCAGAGTCAGAACCACCGGGGCCACAGGTGGAGCCACAGGAGCCGAAGGCATCTCAGCATCAGCCGGATTCGATGAACCATCCGGAGCCGGAGAAAATCTCGGCGTCGTAGACTGCGCCAGAGTCCCCTTATATGAAGGAGAATAGCCGGAGTCACCTGAGGAGACACTGAAGGTGAAGGAGAGATGAAGTCCTTAACACGACGCCGAGGAGCCGGAGAAGGCGACTTCAAAGCCACAGGCTTCGACGAACGGCGTCGAGATCCATGCCCCTTCTTCTTCTTGTGCTTCCTCCTCGAATCATGTGAAGTCGACGACCTTGACTTCGAACGTTTTCGACCCCTTTTTTCTTTTCTTACTTTAGCCATGTACAGCTTGGCTTCTCGTTCCTTCAAGGCCTTCGGGCTCATCTTCCTACAGGAAGGACAGCCCTCGACGTCGTGATCAGATGATAGACACCGCAGGCAGTCCTCATGGGGGTCAGTGATCGACATATGCCCCCTGCTCTCCTTACAGGGCTTGAAGCTCGACTTCCTTGAAGCAGACATGTCGAAACCACAGAAGGAATCCAGACAAATACAAAGTATCCAGGAGAAAGTATTGGAGAGTCCGTAGAAAAAATGTTAGCGTCGACAGCGAGGAAAAAAGGGTACTGACGTCATCACGCCGACGTGGCCCTCTTATGGCTCCAGTGACGTCATGCGGAGCCGCGTGTGGAGCCATAGCATTGTGATGACCTCGTCGGCGTGGAGAGCTAGTAAAAAGTTTCCGCGGAATGCTGGCGCAGGGGATATTCATAAGGTGAGGAATCCACAGGCAGATGTATCCATCAGAAATAAAATGCATTGTCATTTACAATGCCAATAGCTCAAACTCTTGAAAATGCGAGACCAATTCAAAGAAGCGGCCGCCATTGTCCAGGGCTGTTCGGAAAGTTAAAGCACGCATGGCATGCTGAATGTTGCAGGAAAGCATGTCATGCCTACAGTAGGAGAAATTTGTTACAGAAAATAGTGCTTACAGACGAAAAGAGACGTACCGTCCAACAACCGAAGTAAAAGGGCAAGTCCTAATAGGAGGCAACAAATGAAGACAAGGCGGTACTAAGGTGGGACTAACAAGCCTATTAACAAATCTGAAGCCTACATGTATTAAGGGCAATGACACATGCCAATGACAAATATGGGCGGAGAGTGGGTGGTGCTTCAATTCCATACTCCAATACAGCATGCCGCAGAGCAACACATGCGCTGCCTAGGCTCGACCTAAAAAAATGAACGTTACAATTAAGAAACCTTACAATTCACTAAAAAAAACAAAGGTTACAGGAACATGATAGGTAGAAATTAGCATTTAAAAAAACCTTAGAAATTCACTGAAAAAAATTAAGGTTGAAGGGACGTTATGGTTAGGCTCAGATTTCACACGCACAAAACCAGAGAAATTCCGCAGTTAGTTAGCTGAGCACCCCCACAGTACACTGCTTATGATCTCACATATTACATCACTCATGAAAATGTCAGTGACATCACTAATGACTTCTCAAGTGACATCACTGATGACATCTCAAATGACATCACTGATGACATCATCCACAGAATCTATGACGCACCCTCTCACACCCCAATATAACCTTTCATACAACCACTCCAACTTCCATACTGACACACCCATACCAGTACTTACACATTCACTCATTGATTCCTAGGTCTACACACACATCTACTCAGATATTCATACAGCCACTCATACACCAACTCACTCACTAATACAGCTACTGATATATCCACTCATACACCCATACAGCTACCCACTGTCAGTCACCCATAGAGCTACTCACACACCTACTCACTCACCTATAGAGTCAATCACACAGCCATTTACTCACCTTTGTAGTTATACACACACCAGTCACTAACACATACTATCCCATACAATCACTCACACAAGCACACTCACCCATACAGCCACTATCACAATCCCTCACTCACACATAGTCAGTCATATAGTCCAACACTCACCTATACTGCCTTTCACATATCCAGTTACTCACCCATATACCACTGACACATCCATTCAATCACCAACACAGCCATACACACACACAGTCACCTATACAGCCCTTCACTTATGCACTCCCTAAGCCATACAGCCACTGACTCACCCACCCACTCACTCATCCATGCAGGCAGTCACACACCCTCTCAGCCAACCACACAGACACTCATACAGGCACTCAGACAACCAATCAATCACCCATACAGCCCCTCATGTACCCACTCACCAACCCATACAGCCACTTAGACACCAACTGACAGACTGATACAGACATTCACACAACCTAGTCACTCACCCATACATTCAGTGACACACCTATTCATTCACCTATACAGTCAGTCATGCAACCACTGTATCATCCAAACAGGCACTTATACACCCACTGATTCACCAATCCACTTTGGTATATATATGTAACACACTTAAACGTTTTAAAAACACTCACAGTCACTGGATGATGTCATCAGTGATGTCATTTGAGAGCTCATCAGTGATGCCATCAGTGAGGTCACTGACCATGCCATGAACGATGTAATATGTGAGGTCATAAACAGTGCATTGCGGGGGGCGTAAGTTATAGTTAGCTCAGCTAACTATAAATGTTAAATTACTTTGGTTTTGTGCGTGTGAAATCTGAGCCTAACTATAACGTCCCTTTAACCTTTGTTTTTTTCAGTGAATATATATATTAGATAGAAAACTCAAATTACTTACATTCGATAGATTGAAAGGGAATTGGCATCAACAAAAGGCCCATCCAACAACATGTGAAACTGATGCACTTACTGGAAATGACCTAGAAACATGATCCCAAATCTACATCTCTGGCTGCAAATAATTTGGAGGAAATAGTACAAGCCGAAAGACTGGAAATTATCCAACAAAGTGCAATGAGCAATCTAAAATCAAAATCCGCTTTTTACCAATTATGCCTACTGATGCTATTGACATATTTGAAGAAGTGGTGAAATGAATCTAACAAAAGAACAAAGAATTCCTTGTCAACAATTAAAAAAGACCAACAGATCATATGCGAACCATCAGACAAGTGTGGAAATGTTGTCCTTATCACAAGAGAATTTTACTGTCAAGAAGCGATGTGTCAGTTATCAGAGACAAACTGTTATGTACCAATTCACAAGGAGGAATACAGCAAAAGCATTCAAGATTATCATAATCTAATACAAAGATGGTACAGCAAAGGGATGATAGATCAAGAAGGACTACAATACCTGAAGAGTCCTCATACAGGGACACCAACCTACTAAAACCTCCCTAATATACTTAAAAACAGTGAGATACCACCTGGACGTCCCATAATTTCCTCAAAAGGTGCCTAAACAGAACATATGTCAATGTATATTGACCAATTTCTATTTAAATTTGTGATAACATTATCGTCTTATATTTGTGATACTAAAGACTTTTTTAGATTAATGTAATGTAAATGTAAATGTACAGGTATTTATATAGCGCAAATCACCAACCGGTCTCTAAGCGCTTGCTTAGGGAACCCGTCCTGGTATTCCCCTGTGAGATAACCCAGCAGGGCATCCACAAGGTGAAAGCCAGGCATCCCGCCGCGAGGGGCCATTGTGGAGATTAAGCAAGCTATTGCCCAGAGTCGCAGAGTGTGAACCCATGAATCGAGTATGCACTGGAGTGAGAATTATCGAGTCCATGGACAATTTATGGACTCAAGACCCAGCCGAGCCGGGAATTGAACCCTGGTCCCGGGCTGACCTCTGCTTCCAGGTCTGCCTACTCTAACCAATGGCAAACATCACATGGGAACAAGACATGCTCATGACTATTAGATATAGCAACCTTATACACTTGTATTTCCCATGAACATAGTATAAGAGCGATATGTTACTTTCAAAAAGGGAGGTCACTGAAATATTTGAAACACAACAAGATGCTTGAAGAATTTATCTCATTCTGCCCTGATAACAATTTCTTTCTCTTTCAAAAACAACTCTACAGACAATTGTATGGCACGGCCATGGGCATCTGCTTCATCCACAGTTACGTTAATCTTTTCGTGAGCTGGTGGGAGAAGCAGGTGGCCTGGTCAGAGGCAAACAGTGCATGGGTTGATTGTATAGCAGGATTGTACAGGTACATAGATGATTTGTTTATCTTATGGAAGGGCTCAAGAACATCAGCCGAGAAATATAGCATGGCACTGAATAACAATTATGTTAATCTCCGATTTATGGGAGAAATTAGTGCAACCACAGTGAGTGACTTTTCTAGATTTAAGGATATATATTGCAGATGGACAGATCTGCACAGCACTATATCGAAAGTTCACAGCCGGCAATTCCATCTTGGAGGCAACCTGTAGCAATCCTACCCCATTAAAATGTAGTATTCCCTATGGGGAACTACTAAGATTTAAAAGGAAATGTACAAGAAAGGAAGAATATGAAAAAGCAACAGGATGCAATGGACAGATTTAGAATGAGAGGATACTCTAAATAGGTATTTACAAAATGCACGAGAGAGAGCAGTGAGAAAATCATGTGTTGATCTACTCCAAGAAAAGATTTTGAAGGGGGGCATGGATCAGTAATTCAGATTAATGAGTACTTTCTCTAAAGATGCAGGCGTCATGGGTAAAATAATAAGGTGCAAATGGCACATCCTTAAGACTGATCCAACTATTGGCAGTACGATACAGAACTGCCCCAGCATAACTTACAGAAAAGGTCACTTGATCAAAGACATAATAGTTCAGTGTCATCTATCCACAGAAGTAACAGAATCCAGGATTAGTAACATTACAGGCTTTTTTCCATATACCCAATGTAAAACCTGTAAAAACATACCCAATACAGGGTTGTTGTAAATTAAGGATCATTAACATATTTAAGAATTGTAACACTCCATACTCTATTGTTTGCAGTGTCCTTGCCAATTAAAATATACTGGGAGTACCATACACCCAGCAAAACGTCGCAGTCTTGAGCATGCATGTGCAATAGAAAGTCAAGATCAGACTTACCCTGTCACAAGACACTTTGCAACCCAGCACAACAGTGATAGAAGCCTACTCCAATTCTTTTGTTTAGATCATGTCCCACCTAATGATAGAGGAGGGGACAGAATAGCTAAACTAAGGTGCCTGGAGTCTAGATATATAGTGGACTTGCAAACTGAGACACCTCTAGGCCTTAACAGTGAAGATGAACTAGCAGTTCACCTAGCTTAGAAATGTAGGGAAATGTCAGCTGCTTTGTCTTAGTAATAGTTGTTTTCTTAAAATAACCTTGAGGTTTTCGATTTTTCAAGCCTGTGTTAAAAATACACAATTTTCATTGAGCCTGGTGATTAAGTGTATCGCTGTGTTTCTCCTCTATTTAATAGTCCCTTCCACATAGCATACTAGTCTTTTAGCACTGAACGACAAGAGTTTATTAATTCAGGGTCTCTCTGCAATATAATTATGAACTAGGAATTCTGGAATAAGGACAATTTTGTCCATAAGTGCAAGCCCATACAGGGCACAATACGGAGTTGGGAGAATAATGTCCTGGTATACAATTATATTGTCATATTGTGCAGTGTGGGATAAACTAGAAACCAACTATGAATGAGAAAAATATAAGTATGGGTGGGTGGAGGCAAGATGGCGGCGGCCTGTTAGACCGCTATGAGGCAGCTCCCAAGCCAGCGCTTTAAAAGAAGACTAAATTAAGTTAAATAACAATGAAAAATCAAAGGACTCACCCCATTTCTCGCTGCCATTTAAATCCTAGTTGTGATCCTGGAGTGATGTCCGGGAACAAACTGGAAGATCGACTTTTGAACTTTACACCGGACCCGAGTGCACTACAGCTAAGTTTTTCGTTTTGCACCTCCTTGATTGGGGTACTTGTGTTGCGTTTAATTGCCCGTATACAGACCGCTGGGGCAGCTACGCGAGTGAAGCAAGACGGACTTTTGGAGTCGGATCAATCGACTCTGCTCTCAGACACAGCTTCGCCCTCACGGAGTGTCTTCTGTGTCCCTGGTGGCATGGCGCCAAAAGACGCCGCTGCGATAGCCGCTGCTGCAGCCAAGACTAGAGCAGCGAAGCAGGCTCTCCGAGACAAAGAGCTGGCTGTGAAACGAGGCGGCACACGTTTGGAGGACTGTGGGGATGTTACTGATCGCGATGCAGGAGCTGGGAAATCAGCAAGGGGATCGAGACAACAGCCAAGTACGCCCGCAGCTGGTCCATCTGTGATTGAATTGCTTCGGAAAACTCCCGCTTCAGTACTTGCTCCGGTCCCTTCAGTACTGAAATCAACCGTATCTCCATTAGCCGTGGATATCCCTGAGTCTACAGTGACACCTTGTGGACAAACTCAGAATGGTAGAATCGAGGATAGGGAAATAATGAACACCAGCACAAATACTTCTACAACCATGAGAAAGGACAGCCCTACGATATGCAAGGAGCCTTCAGCTGCACTGGCAGGAACAACAGATTCTAAGGTTGGGACAGACCATAATGCTGGAACACAAGGTATGGAGAATTTTCCCTTATGTGATACTCCTGTGATTTCTACTGTTTCGTCACCCTCTTCAACATTATTGACACAGACACAGACCACTTCAGTAGGCTCACTCGCGTCAGCACCAGTAACACTACTTGATGTTATACCATTGGTTAGCAAAGCCCCAGTGATTCTGGCTGTGCAGGAAGATCAAATATTGCAAGAACAGCTCATATGTAATGGGCTAGGAGGTGATCAGGGGACTGCAGATCCTAGAGCCATCTCAAAAAATCTGGGAGACTTGTTGGAGACTTCCGACGGCAAGGAAGAAATCGATGGAGACGAGATAACCCCCGACCCTACCGACACCGACAGGGACCCTTCAGAATTCTATTCAATATCGGAGGGGATAGAAGACGAAAGATGGTCAGATGACTCTGAACTTGATATTGAATCTAACAGTGGTTCCGAGACGGAGAGTGACCATGCGGTGAGAACGGCAGAGTCTAGGGAAAATAAAAGAGCTACTATACGGAAGAAAAGGGCCCAGGGGCTGACTTGGGATTACTCCCCTTCTACTGTGTTGGGGTCCCAAGAACATGCCATCGGCTCTAGACCTACGCAGCGGTGCTCTCCACATCAACAGGATGCTACGCTCTCCACGGTGATGGATACAGTCCTCCAGGCTATTGCCTCCCATCGAGAAGAAACATCAAGGGACGGACGCAAAGCACAAATAGCTTTACAGAAGGTTCAGGGTGTAGTTCGTAAACTGTCAAGATCAGTTAACACCTTCAATACCAGAATGACAGAAATGGAAGATCGTATAGTCATTAATGAGGCAGAGGCTACGGTCACACAGGAACAAGTTAAACTACATGAAGCAGAACTAACTGACGTCAGATGGAAGCTCGAGGACATGGAAAACCGCTTACGACGCAACAACCTACGCGTCCTCGGAATTCCTGAGAATATTGAAGGTACTGATATCCGAGCCTTCATCATCCAACTCTTTAAAGATACACTTCCTGAGCTCTCTTCATGGAACTGGGAGCTTGAGGTGCAACGGGTGCACAGAATTCCAATCACAATGAAAGGCACTAGGAAACAAGGAAATTATCCTCGAGCAGTCCTAGTATTTTTTGGAAACTTTCTTCTCTGACAAGCTATCTCAGATAAAGCCAGGCCAGAAGCTCGGCGGACTCGGGACTCTATTTCCTATTTTGTTAGACCGGATTTTTGTCACACTACGGTCGAAAGGAGGTGGCGCCTGCGACAACTTATCAAACCTTTTACGGAGAAGAAGGCACAAGTATACCTTAATAACCCAGCTAAACTGAAAGTTCTATACAATGGACAAATCAAATTTTTTACTTCAGAAGTAAAAGCCAAGGAATATTTAGATAGCCTCACTTAAAGGCCTATTAGTGATGTTTAGGAATAGAGAGATCAAAGGACTTGGATGCTGGACTTGATGAATAGGGAGAGGTGAACAGAGACCATATTGGACATTACTGAGACTTTATATAGTAACAAAGATATATTAGATCAAGTTGTCTGTATGTGCCTCTATATGCCTCTCTATACCTTCTTTATTATTTTCTTTCTCCTTCTTTTCTTTTTTCTTCTTTTTCAATAGTTGATCTTTTTTTTTTTTCTCTCAGTCTAGATTTGGCTTGGGAGCGTCTCTCCATCACTAAAGACTCTCATAGAGTCTAACTGCCTCACATTACGGTTGGGGGAGGGTGGGGGGTGGGTCGCAGGGGTTTGTAGGGAGTGGGAGGGGGAGGGGGTGTGGGAAGGGGGGTGGGGAGGGGAGGGGATGAGGGGGGGGAAAATGCAGAAATTAATTTGATCTGTAATATAAGAAATCTTAAAAGCTCTTTGGATACGCTAATCTCTTTTAGCGAATGGAGACTTACATTAATTATGACTAACGAGAACGGAGTGAGGAAAATCAGTGTAAATATCGAATTTAATGTTGGCTGGTGGTGGCGCAAATTATGTAATACTGATGGTACCGGGTTAAAGGGAAATAGGTCTGAATGGGGAGAGTAAAATTGCGATGCTGGAACGTGTCGGGTCTCAATGACGGGAGAAAAAGGGCCCAGCTTTTTCAATTGTTACGACAGGATCCTGTCGATATTCTCTGTATTCAGGAGACCCACATAGCTGGATGCGATAAAAATCTATTAAAAATCCCCGGATTCAATTTGATAGCAGCAACATCTCAAACGTCTAAAACACGGGGGTCGCCATTCTGGCAAAACCTAGTTTGGGTAGTCCTAGACGCCGCCTTGTCGATAAAAAGGGTAGGTGGGCTGTCGTTCAATTAGAGTCGGATATAACCATCTGCTCACTCTACGGCTCCAACCTGGACAACCCACAACTCTTTATCGAACTTGAATTAGAACTGGCTTCTTGGGCCGGTCCACTTATCTTGTGTGGGGATTTTAACATAAATATTGAAAAACTAGTGAACAACAGACTCCCACAGAAGTATAGTGGTCGGAAACCTAAAGTTTATAGGGCTAGATCCCATTTGATGGATAGTCATGATTTAAGGGATACTTGGGACAGTTTAAGACAGAAGGATAATGGCTTCACCTATTATTCTTATCCCCACAATAAGTATATACGATTAGACTACATTATGACATCAATACACAGGACAGCTTTAATAGATATAATTAAATCCCCCAAAACCATCTCTGATCACAACGCACTTACGTTAACTTTTGAACTGGATAACTTTAATAGACCTAACATTCAATGTCGTTTGACCGAAAGCTTTTTTCTAATCCAGATTATATTAACTATATTACATCATGTGCTCAATCTTTCTTTGATAGTAATCAATATAGTGCACCCAGATTCAGCGTATGGGACTGTTTTAAAGCACTAATTAGAGGAGAGACTATAGCCTTTGTAGCTAACCGTAAGAAAACTCAGGATAGCATTAATAAACAACTTAATGCGGAATTTATTAATCTGGAAATAACGCATGCTAAACAAATTCAGCAAGGAATATCAACCTCTGATACATTGCAAAAATTACTGATCTTAAAAACAGAAATTAATAGCTCGCTAATACAAAAAGCAGCGGAAATTTATCAAGCCAATAGAGACAGAATTTATGAAGCAGGGGAAAAAGGAGGGAGGCAATTAGCTCTTAAAACTAGACAAAAAGAAACATACAAAAAGATAAAGAATATTGAATACGAGGGTCAACAGTACACCTTCCCTCAAGACATTGTGGAAGTCTTTCGTAAATACTACCAAAAACTATACCAAAACGATAATGAACATCTATCCGCAAGAGACATAAAAACTTTTCTCAGTGAGTGGCTACCGGAACCAGAGGTATCTAGAATACTGGATCAAGGAGATAGAGAAGAATTGGAGAAAGTAATTACAATGGTAGAACTAGAGACTGCACTATCGGACCTAGCTAACGGGAAGGCGGCTGGCCCTGATAGGATCCCCCTAGAGCTATATAAGGTATTGGGCAAACAGATACTACCCTATCTATTAGATCTGTTTCTTGGAATACAACATCACTCAGCTACACCAGAATCCTGGAAACACACTAATATAGCGATATTCCCAAAAAAGGGGAAACCCCCCCAGCTTCCATCTTCATACAGACCTATATCACTTATAAACTCTGACTCAAAGCTATTCTCCAAGATACTTGCAAACCGAGTGAGGGGGGTCATTGAACATCTGGTATCCCCTTGGCAGCATGGCTTCATCCCCGGGAGAGGAACAACTGACCATACCCGTAGAGCCATTGCCTTATTCGACATCATGGCCGCCAGGGGGGGAGAAATGTCGATGGTCCTACTCGATGCCGAAAAGGCATTTGATCGAGTGTCTTGCCGGTTTTTATGGGAAATTATGGAATTTAACAATTTTGGCCCAGGCTTCATCAAAGCCTTAAAAGCTCTTTACATCAGCCCAAGGGCTAAACTATCCATTGAAGGCTTTGAGTCAGAGTTTGTAGAGGTACAGAGGGGCACTAGGCAGGGCTGTCCTTGTTCCCCGATATTATTTGCCCTAGTAATTAATCCTTTAATTTTAAAGCTCCTTAACTCCCCTCAAATACAACCAGTTAAGGTGGGCTCATATTCTACTAAAATATTGGCATACGCCGACGACATTGCTGTGCTTACAACCAAACCGGCTGACGCAGTGGCAGAAATAGAACAAATAACCCAGGTTTTTGGATTTTATTCTGGCTACTCACTTAATAGAGACAAAACCATGGTTTTATGTACTAACACTATATATGACAGTCCCTATAAAGTCAAAAATGCTACCTATCTTGGTGTGATTATTTCTCCTGAGGTAAAAGAGATTAACTGACTTAATTATGATCCCTTGATTAAAGCAGTAAAAACAGATCTTAAGAGGGTAGATAACTTACATTTATCAATAATAGGGAGAGCGAACTACATCAAAATGAGTATATTTCCTAGAATACTCTATCTATTCCGGGCTATCCCATTGATGGCCGACGGTAGTATTGTTAAAATCTTTGACTCCACAATATCTAAATTCATATGGAACTATGGTAAAATAAGGAGAGCATTACCACTATTAACCCTCCCCCTACATAGAGGCGGCCTTGGTATCCCGAACTTGACGTTCTATCTCTGGGAGACATTACTTCAACAAATGGGCCTGCTCTTTAGAGTAAAATCGTCTAATTTACCCAACACAGACTCCTATATTCCTTCTATTTTTGAACTTGGACTAGGTGATAAATGTCAAAGGCTATTTCTGAAACAACTCGAAACGTCCTATTACAAAAAGACTAAGTTTAAGGTGATGGGAGATGCATGGAAAATCTGGAAACTTGCCTCCAAACAACTAGGAATACCTAAAATAACAAGATACACCTCTCTTTGGCACAGTAAGATTATTTCAGCATCTCTGATAGATAATGTCTCTAAGAGATGGGAGAAAGAATAGCCTGCAGCCGAGATGGCCGCCTAGCTCTTCGGCTCCACCGACCCTTTCGCCCTTCGTCGATATCCTGGCAAGAATCCTGCGCCTCCGAGCCCTACGCGTACCTGCGCCACGTTCCTGACCACGATACTTTGACTCCGGTCGAAAACGGAGCTGCCCCGGCGGAGTTGGGCCCCGGTTTCCATTCCGGCCTTCCAAGCGGTCGCAGCCGGGCCATTGCTTAGTGGGGACGGCCGGCGGCGACAACGATAGCAGCGGCCGCTGTGGAGAGGGAGGAGCCGGTGCACCGGACCTGGAGCGCGGCGCTGGGATTCTCACAGCAGCCTTTTCCATGCTCGGCTGCCCAGCGCGCCCCGCTCGCAACATTGTATCCAGCTCCCGTATACTGTATCCCGGCCCAGCTGGGAGAGGGCCGGGATCGCTTCTTTGTTGCAGCCTACAGCAGCGGACGCCATCTTCCGCATCGGAAGCCCTGGTCTCGCCGGTGGGTTTCCCTGCACCACAGATTCCCCTGTCCTTGAAGCTCTTCCACGACCGGCTGCCTCCACGTTTCCTGCACCGCCGGGGCCCCGCAGAGAGCTTATCACCTTCCAGATACCGATGGCCGGTGAAGGGGGCTTGCTTCCCGGGGCGCTCGATGGTTGCTTGCCTAAGATGGCGGACGCAACAGCACCCTCCATCCTTGATCCACCGCTGGGGCTTCGCGACATCCTGGCAGCTCTGGAGGACCTGTGGTTGGCCTTCCGCGACTCTGCCACTGGTTTGGAGGACCGGTTTGATCGGACTTTTTCAGCTGGCCATGATGATTCTCCAGTGCGGCATGTTAAGCCACATCTTCAGCCGACTGTCGGTGGATCACCCGAGTTGAGGTATGTGGCAGTGACGGGGGGACGTGTCCCAGTGCCCGCTGCGGTACTCCTCGGCTCTGCCCTGGAGGAGTCTGACAATCCTGCTCCCTTGGTATGGCCGGAGCTTGTGCCTCAGCCGCCGTTTTGCCCATCTCCTTTGTCCTTTGGTGCCACGTTTCTGAGCGTCCTCCTGGACTTGCTTCCTGTACATCGGCCGGCCGCTACTCTGGGATTTATGCATCGTCCTGCTCCCTGTTGTACTAGCCACCGCATAGCAGTGGCGCATTCTGTGGTCCTTTACTATCGAGCTTCGCTCCAGTTTGACTTGTCTCTTACCCCTCGATTGCTGCAACGGACTCCATGGTGGCCCATCCCGTCCAGGTTGGCTGTACTGCAATTGGATTCTGTTGGACTGCAGATTCGAAGGGGCCAAGGCTGAGGAAGGGGGTTTTTCTTGTTGCACATTGATACGTATATGGCTGGGACTGGGACTTGTGACTGTTGGAGGTACATGTAGCAGGGTGTTAGGTCGGGGCCTGGGGTTGGGTGACCGCGGGTAACGATTTTGCTTGTATTGAATAGATCCTTGGCCCTCCTCCGATCAACCGTGACATTCTTTTTCTTTTTCTTCTCTTTCTCTTCTCCTACATTTCGGGTACTCTTTTGGGGCGACAGACACACTGCTAGGGGGGGTAGGCCGTAGCCTCTGCATGCGTGTAGGGTGGGGGGTATATTTCCTTGTTGGTTTTTTTTTTTTTTTCTATGGGCCTCCTTTTCCTTTCTTTCTTTTCTCTCTTTCTCTTCTCCCTTTCTACTCTTTACCTTTCTCGTTTGCTCTTTCCTTTCTTATTTCTGGGGTCGAGGGGAGGATTGGGAACTTGTGGGTAGTGCTTGGGGATCGTCATGTGATATGCTTCTTTTCTATCCTGATTTCATTGAGTGCGATTGATTACCTTACGGATAATGCTTGCTGACTCTTCTGATGATCGTTGCCCACTATAGTCCTTACTGCATTGCTCTGATTCGGATCCTTCCAGACCTGTTGCTATGGACTTATTTCAAAACTTTATAAAACTTAAACCTCATCATCCTGGCGCTCGGCGGCACAATTGTGTATAAACGTAATCTGGTCTATTCGTGCTTGTACTGATATGCTGCTGAATCGTATAATTGCTTGCTGATGTGCCCTTTATTGTCGAGGCCGGCCTGAGGGTTGTAGGCCCGTATCTGTCTGCGCATACTGTTAAATAAAGGTTTTCCAAAAAAAAAAAAAAAAAAAAAAAAAAAAAAGAGATGGGAGAATAAGGGCATATATACACTCGGTCATTTTTTTTGGACAAAATATTACTCCATCTTTTGAGGGGTTACAACAGAGATTTGATATTCCATCTACAGATTATCTAAAATATTTTCAAGTCTTTACCAACATCCATAATTCTAAACTTAATATTAATTTAGGTAGTTTCAATTTTTTTTCTATTATTGAGGAACGAGCAACTAGGATAGGTACCCTATATGATATTTTTTCTCAATCCTCTAATGATGACCTAGATCGTGTTGAGAGATCCTGGGCACAAAAACTCGGAAATCCGGATGTAGATATTGACTATTCCCTAATCCTTTATACAACATTATTTCTAGCATCTAACCTTAAAGCACAATACTTTAAAACTATTTACGACCTTTATTTTACTCCGGCTAAACTCTTTACTTGGGGACTACGAGTAGATGATTGTTGCCCTAGATGTAGACAAGGACAGGCAAATTTAATTCACATGTTTGCCGATTGTTCAAAATTAGACAATTTACAAACACTGATTGGAGGATTCTGGACTCAAGTATTTGGGCGGAATTTTAGATCTTCCGCTACCCTATATCTTTTAGGTTACGATGAATCCTTAGGGTACAGTCTGGAGGAACAGAGGATTGTTTTCTTGGGCACTGCCGTCTTCCGTATTATTCTGGCGGCTTCCTGGAAAGACACCAATATACCCACCTTTCAGATGTGGCTCAGTCGATTCCTCGCCATATACAAGCAGGAGACAGCTATATATAGTACAAGAGGTAGGAAAGCTAGAGCCCGGGGTACTCAGATTTGGGCCCCAATCTCCAACTGGTACTCGAAAGTAAGATCTTCCCCCTGATAAGAAAAGGATTGACACTTTTATTTTATATTTCTTATCTCCCACTTCAGCTGTTCATATGCACTGGGCTGTAATGATTCTGTTCTCTTCTTTGATATATTTTCTTTTTTGTTGTTTTATTAAGAATCTATCATGTTTCTAAAGAAATTGTTTGAATGAATGTTACAGATCATATTCAATAAAAAAAAAAAAAAGTATGTGTATATGTGTGTATATATATATATATATATATATTCACTGAAAAAACCATAGGTTTCACACATGTTATAGTTAGCGGAAATTTTACTGATAAAAAACCAATGAAATTCCCCCGTTATAGTTACTGCAGGCAACTATAACTCACGCGACCGCAATCTTCTGCTGATGACATATGTGTCTTTATGAAAAAAAAATATTTGTAATATATGTATAGCTAAAAATGTATGGAAGAAGACATGGGCAAATAAGTGTCTAAATACAGTATTAGCATCAGCAGAGGATTGCGGTCGCGTGAGTTATAGTTGCCTGCAGTAACTATAACGGGGGAATTTCATTGGTTTTTATCAGTAAAATTTCCGCTAACTATAACATGTGTGAAACCTATGGTTTTTTCAGTGAATATATATATATATATCCCAACACTTCCTCCCAGTGCTCACACACCAGGGATGCCCTACCAATCAGAGCGAGGTATCCTGTTTTAAGAAAGGGCAGGAGAAGCACTGTCTATTTCCTTGGCGGCATCTGAAGAAGTTTTATTTAACCCCTTCCCCACTCATGACGGAACCACTCCGTCATGAGCCACGGTCGCCGTGTGCTCATGACGGAGTGGTTCTGTCATGCTGCGGCCGTTGACGCGAGGATTCGTCAACCGGCGCCAAAGTTATTCAAAATAGAATGTTGCGGATTTCCTATGGAAACGTGGTCCTAACTATAACTATCTACTGGCGACCGCCAGTAGATAATATATATATATATATATATATATATATATATATATATATATATATATATATATATATATATATATATATATATATATTACCTACTGGCGGTCGCCAGTAGGTAGTTATAGTTAGGACCACGTTTCCATAGGAAATCCGCAACATTCTATTTGGAATAACTTTGGCGCTGGTCGACGAATCCTCGCGAAATTTTCAAAATAGGTGGGGCGCTACGCTCCGCTCCTACCCTGAAAGTCTCGGGGGGATTCGTCAAGCGGGGGCTGAGATAAAAGGGGGGTCCCAAAACGCGTTTTTCCCATGCATTTTTCCATAGGACCTTTAGACACAGCTACAGCCCGAACGGATGAACAGAGTTCCTTGAAATTTGGCAGAGAGGTAGTCTACAGGTCAAGGAAGTGCCTTTTGTAGGTTTGGTGTAAATCTGTTCAGTAGATTCTGAGAAAATAGCCTTTAAATCAATATATATATCTGAGCCAGCTTACGGTGCGCTTACCGTGCGCTTACCGTACGCGTACGGTGACGTGCGCGAGCGCGATTCTGATTGGCTGTTAGATCTTAGTAAACATTCGAATCGGTTGAAACCAGGAAGCGGCGGCCGCCATTTTCTATCTCGCACTCTGAGGGGGTGGAAGAAAAACAAAGGCAAAAAAAATATAAAGGGGCTGTTTAGACTGCTCCCAACCACCTAGCCTTGATGGAGGTGTCCTCAAAGAACCCCCAAGGACAAAAATGCAATTTTAATTTTTTTCGAAAAATCGCTGATTACGCTTACCATACGCGTACGGTAAAAAAACTGTAAAAAAAAAAAATCCATATTCTCCACACCCCGTGTGCAAATGGTGCCCGAAGAGCAACATTAGTGCATGGCCTAATAGATTGCCAATGCACAGCAAAAAATCAAACAATACCTTTCACAACGAAGCGCATAATATGTCCTCCATGCGCGCACGGTGCGCGAAGCGCACCGTTCGTACATGGCCCATCCAGCGTAACGTGGGCACGCGGTGCGCGTAGCGCACCGCGTGCCCAACCTGCGTGCACGGCACTAACTGCGTAAAGTGGGCGCGCGGTGCGCGAAGCGCACCGCGTGCTCACTGTGCGCGCACGGAACGAACTGCGTTAAGTGGGCGCGCACGCCTCGAATGGCGTAAAGTAACTTAGCATTTAAAAAACCGTACAAATTCACTGAAAAAACCATAGGTTTCACACACGTTATAGTTAGGAATTAGCATTTAAAAAACCTTGCAAATTCACTGAAAAAACCATAGGTTTCACACATGTTATAGTTAGCTGGACATTTTACTGATAAAAAACCAATGAAATTCCCCCGTTATAGTTAGTGCAGGCAACTATAACTCACGCGACCGCAATCCTCTGCTGATGACATATGTGTCTTTATGAAAAAAAAATATTTGTAATATATGTATAGCTAAAATTTAATGGAAGAAGACATGGGCAAATAATTGTCTAAATACAGTATTAGCATCAGCAGAGGATTGCGGTCGCGTGAGTTATAGTTGCCTGCACTAACTATAACTATTCACAAGTTAAACGTGTCTGTTCGTTTAACTTGTGAAATTAAACATAGTTTATTTCCCTCTTCTGTGAGTGCTGTCGCTTCCTTGGAAGAATTGGAGCTGCATACATTTGTGGGTCCAGCCCCACGTATATATCTATATAACCAGTAGTGTGCCAGGAGGCATGCTTGCAGAGTGGTGGAGAAAGGGGCATAGCCTCCGAAGACCTCTTAGCAATCCCGCTGTGTGGGACTTTCTGGAGGTAACAGGAGGGGTTGTTCGTCCCCAAGGACCCTCTGAAGCCAAGGGGACTTCATCACTCAACCGGCAGTGCACCAGGAGGTACATTTGCACAGTGGTGGGGAAGGGGGTGTGGCCTCTGGCGACTTGCCAAGGTTCTTGTTTTCTTTTTAAAGGGAGGGGGACTGTATGGCATCCCCCGGGCCCAGCCCTTTATTTTTTTAAAGCCCCCCTTCCCGGCCATTTTCGGCCCCGGAGACTCTAGGGCCTGCCCCTTTTTTTATTGATTTTTAAAAGGAAGGGGGCCGTATCCTATCCTCCAGGACCCACCTGTAGTGTGGGTGCCCTGGTCCCACCCAAGGCACCCACTTTCTAAAAGTTGGGGACCACGGGGGAAGCCTCAAGCCCCCCGCGGTCCCAGCTTGTTCTGCACCTCCTGTGTGAGCCAGCATTGCTTTTACATATGAGGAGCTGCTAACGTGTGCATTTTCTGCACTCGCTTACTAGAAGCGGAGCAGCGTTCGCAATGGCTTAGCGGGCGCGGTGCTTCCACCGAGCCATAGCAAACAACAATGTCTCAGGGGTGGGCACCCCGGGACATTGCAGGAGCCGGCCCTGGGGGGTGGCAGTCTCCAGGACCATCTAGGGCTCCAGGAGGGGGGCCACGCGGCCCTTTCCCATTTTCTAATTTGCCCCGCCCCCGCATTTTTTTCAATTAAATTCGTGGGGAGGTGACGGCTCCCGGGGCTGCAGGAGGGGGGTCCATGCGGCCCCCCACATCAAATATCAATAAAGCCCCCGGGAGGAGGCAGGGTGGGGGAGTTGGAGAGGCCCCCCCGTATTTTAAATTAAATAACCCCGGGAGGTGGCGGTCCTTGGGCAGTGGGGGAGGCCATAGGGGCCTCCCCCACATTAATACTTTAAGAAGCACCAGGGAGATGTTGGTTCCTGGGGCATAATAAGCCCCAGGAGGGGGAGCCCGGGTGCCCCAACCTCATTAAGACAATGTCCCCGGGACCTGGCACACCAGGGGGCTATAATAAATGAAGCGGGGAGCCACTCTTCTTTTTTTTTCAGACGTATCTGTGGATCCTGCCCAAAAATTATTTTAAATGCTTTTTTGGCCTTGGGGGTCAGGGTTTTTGTACCTTGCCCCCTATTCATTTTTCTTTGTTTTTTACATTTTTTGTGGGACTAGGGTTAACCGAATCCCACGACGGCTGCCAACACTTCCTGGTTGAAGTGTTGGCAACCAATCAGATTTCAGGATGGTTTCAATAGGCTGTTGGGCTCCCAGATATCTATATTTTTTAAACGTAAATATCTCTGAAACTACTGAACGGATTTACACCAAATCACAAAAAGCACACTTTCTGGACCAACATCTAGTTTTCTGCCAAATTCAGTGTAAATTCTGTTCAGTGTTTTGAGCTGTAGTTGTGTTTAAAAAAATGAAACATTTCAATAGACATAACATGGAGAAAACACATTTTGGGTCCCCCATTTTTTCTTGGCCTCCGCTTGACAGATCACCCCGAAACTTTCAACACAGCAGCTGAACCAAGAAGGGGGAGTTTTGTGAAAAGTTCGTGAAGAATCGTCAAGTGGCACCAAAGGTATTCGCAAAAAAAAAACTTTTTTCGTATAGACACTTTGGTCCTAACTATAACTAACTTCTGGCGACTGTCAGTAGGTAATATGTGTGTGTGTGTGTATATATCAAAACAAAACGATACCCTTTCAGGCATAGAGTGCCACATAACTTATGCAAAAAGAAGCAGAGAACTCTTGGTAGTTCCCAAATTTAGGTTGAGAGCAGCTTCTGCATAGAGCACCCTGCAACACTAGCAACACTCTGAAGTTGCTCATCTCAAATGTCTGCTTTTCTATCAAATTTTTTAATCATATATTTATTTGCACTGGATTGGATACAAAGTGACTCTTGATCAATTTGTCTCTCACTGAAGGTGCTTTGCGATATGTTACACTAGGTCTTTCTCCTATTTTATCCCCAATGTCTAGGTCTTTCTTGAGAATGTTCCAATATTTTTTGGAGAATAATAATTCTCTTTGCTGTATGTGAGTATCACTCTTATTGTGTTCTCCTCCTTCTTCTTTCTTTCTTCTTTTTTGCTCACAAGAGTAGATACTCGTGCCAGGACTTCAGGGGAAGGACGTTCAACATAAATAAAAGAATCACGTGAGCATCAACCTGTCTTATACGTGATTGAATGTCATTGTGGACTCCGCTACATAGGAAGTACCATTTGCCCCCTCAAAAAGAGGATCTTGGAGCCTGTCTGCGCCCGTCCACGCCTGGATTGGGCCCAGGGCCCCTTCCCCTGTTTCAACCCAGATCTTAATCCTAACATCTCTTACACCAGGAAGGAACTCCTTGCTTTAAACAATCAAAGGACTAACGGTCACTACAGCAACAGTCTATTTCCTGGTCAAGGGTCGGAGTTCTCCTGTACCTCTTACGGCTTTAGGCCATATGACAGTGCAGCCCCCTCGGGCCGGATTTTAGCCAGACATCAGCAAACATAAAGGACAGTCAGAGAATACTCTGCATTTCAATAAATGCTCGCTCTTTAATCAAACCTATGAAGTGGCAGAGTTGATCGATTCACATAATCCTGACATTTTATTTATCACAGAAACATGGGCCACTAACACCTCCGCTCCCGAACTCATTATAGCCACACCCTCTGGTTATTTACTGCCTAAACAAGATCGTCCCTTGAAAAGAGGATGGGGCTTATCGTTCATCTACCGTGATAAATTCAGAGGAAATTTCGCAACTATTCAGTCTAATGACTGTGAAGTTCTGTCCTTTAAACTCGGGCTCACAAATAACTACACCTTTCGAGGCTTCTTAATCTACCGCCCCCCAGGCTCTAAGGCCGGTTTCCTAAATTCTATTAGCTCTCTTCTCGAGGCAGATATCTGTAATACCAACCTTACGGTACTCTGGGATTTCAACTTTCACTTAGAACAAATAGGCGATAAAGACACAGCATCATTAATTGAAGCTATGGATTCTTGTGATCTCAAAGTTCTCAGCTCGGATCCCACTCATCTTGGGGGCCATATTCTGGATGCGCTGTTTTCAAACAATAAAGATATCTCCAGTCTTGAAGTCCTCCCACTGATTTGGTCTGATCACTCTGCCGTCCTCTTTAGGATCAACTGTCCCGCTTACCACATAGCCCCTAATAAGAGACTTAAATATTCCCAGCACAGATCTTGGGCAAAAGTTGACCAAGCTCAACTTGCAACTTCTTGTTGGTTCTAGTCCCTCTATGGAGGATAATCCCGAAGTTACAACGGAGACTTAGTCCTCCTGGCTCAACTCTGCCTTCTCCCAAATTGCCCCAATGAATAGAGGTGGCCCTAGCAGAACTCAACCATCTTCCCCTTGGTTCACAGAGGCTCTCAGATTAGAAAAACAAGGTTGTAGACGACAACAGAGGAAATGGAGAGCCAAATATAATATATATACCAGAGATAAATTTACAAACATTCTTTAACCAAATACAAAGCTCTAATAGTCACAGAAAAGCAGCCTATTTCTCCTCGCAAATGGAATCCTCTAAAAACTCAGCCAGAGAACTTTATCAAGTTAGTAACCAAACAACCTGAACAAAAAGAGACTGGGTTAATCAGTCCTGCTGCGATGTTATTGCTTCACACCTCAGGGGTAAAATCGATTACATTTTTTACTCATTTGCTCGACATGATAACTTTGTTAGTCACAGGTCAAGACAAATTGGACTCAGCTTTCGACATTGATTTGTCTAGCAAAAGCTTTGTGTTTTTCACCTGTATCCTCGGCATTTATAAAAGACCTCACCTTAACTACCAAGTCAGGCTCTCCATATGACCCATGTCCACCATATAAAGTTAGTCCCTGACATCATTACTACCCATCTTTCAGACATATTTAATAATATGTTTAGAACTGGTTTGTTTCCTTCTCAATGGTAACGAGCCTCCACTCTGCCTCTACTGGAAAAAGCCAACTTGGATCCCAAAGATCCAGCCAATTACCGACCCACTTCCATGCTCCCCTTCCCAGCGAAAATTGTAGAGAAGGTACTGAACATGCAACTAAATCAGTTCATTAAGTATTCCAACAACTTGGATCCTACTCAGTTCGGATTCAGATCCGAACATAGTACAGAGACTGCTCTAATTAAGGCAACCGATGAGCTCAAATTCATTTTAGACAATGGGGGATCAGCAGCCCTTATCCTGCTGGACTTATCTGCGGCGTTTGACACAGTGGATCATTCCACTCTGATACACCGTCTGGAAGCAAAAGGCATAAAAAATCTTGCCCTGAAATTACTTTCATCCTTCCTGTCAAACAGGGAAAAGACAATTTAGATGCCTTATCTTCAAGCACATTTTGTATATGTGTGAGTAACTACATATGTGAAAGGCAGTATATATGTGTGTTGGAGTATATAAATGACTATAAGTGAGAGTGTGATTGTGAAAGTGGCTGTATGGAAGACTCTGTGCTTGTATCAGAGATTTCCCATAGGACCTGTTGACGCAACTACAGCCCGAACTGCTGAACGGAATTACACCAAATTTGGCAAAGAGGTAGTCCTCAGTTCAGACTCGTGCCTTTTGCATAAATGGTGTAAATCCGGTCAGTAGTTCCTGAGAAAATTAGAGTTAAAATGATAGATATATCTATGGCCTCGGAGGATCCGTGCACCCTATGCGCACCCTGAGCGCACCCTCTGCGAACCGAGCGCGCACCATCCAGATCACGCGCTGAATGCTAATTGGCTGTCAAGTGTCTGTCTACATTCGAAACCAGGAACTGTTGGCAGCCATTTAGTACCTCGGTAGAAGCGAGGCTGATTGAGTAAGGGAAATAAGTGTGTGAAAGATGTAAAGGGGGCAGGGTAGAAATACTCAGACCCTCTAGTGTTGCTTAGGGGGTCCCAGAAGGACCCCCCCAGGGCCCACTTTTTTTTTTTCTTTAACGGCAAAATCTGCGCAGGGTGCGCGGATCCGGACGAAAAAAAAAAAAAAGCGCGGGCTTCCGTGCTTCCTTAATAATTAGCCCCCGGGGGGGCCAAATCCCAGGGGAAAAATCTGTAAAAATCAATGGGGGGCCCAAGGGGCCCCCCAGCCCCAGGGACCGCTACCCCCTGGGGCTAGAAAATAGACAGGGTTGGGGGCTGAACGGCCCCCCAAACCCCGTGGACCACCACCCCCCGGGGCTTTATTTTTTGAGGGAGGGGGGCTGTGTGGCACCCCTCCTGGAGCCCTTGAGGGCCCTGGGGACCGCCACCCCCCAGGGCCGGCTCCTACAGTGTCCTGGGGTGCCCACCCCAGGACACTGTTTGCTATGAGAGGGCGGGAGTCTCCCGCCCTCCCATAGCAAACTTCGTTTGGATTTTGAAAGAGAGAGCAGGGAAACATACTCTCTCGTTCAAAATCCAAACGATATTGCTTTTCCACACGGGGAGCTGCATGTCAGAAGCTCCCCATGTGGAACAGCAATGCCGGCTCCCGAAGGACGCGGGGAGCCGGCTGGGACCCTGGGGGGGTTGGGGCTCCTCCTACGGTCCCCAACGTTTTTTAATAAACCCCGGGGGATGGGTTCCCCGGGGATAATAAAAATTAGTGATAGGGGCTATTTTTTTTTTTACGGTAAAATTAGGAGTCGCGCTGGGTGCACGATTTCTCTTGCGTAGGGTGCGCGGTTCCTAACGCGTTGGGTGCGCAGATCCAAGGAAACAATGTAAAAATTTTTTTAATAAAGTATTGAAAATATAGTTTAAAAAATATTTTACAAAATATAAAAGCATATTTTACAAAAATTTACATTTTTTTAAAGAAACCCATTAAAAACAAATAATATTTTTTAATTTTTAAAAGAATTAATTGAAAAAAGTTTTAAAAATTGAGAATTTTTCTTTTTTTTAAAAGAACAAAAAAGGAATTAACACACTGAAATAGAAAAATGTAGAAATCCAATGAAAATCATTAAACATCATAGCTTTAGAGATAAGTTATAGATAGGAATTAGCATTTAAAAAACCTTTGAAATTCATTAAAAAAACCATAGGTTTCATGCACGTTATAGTTAGGATTTGGCATTTAAAAAACCTTAGAAATTCACTGAAATTCACTGAAAAAACCATAGGTTTCAGGGGTGTTATAGTTAGCTGGACATTTCCCTCGTACAAAACCCTAGAAATCCCCCCGTTATAGTTAGTTCAGCTAACTATAACTTGCGCCCCCGCAGTGCACTGCTGATGACGTCACATATTACATCACTCATGACATGGTCAGTGACATCACCTATGACATCACTGATGACATCTCAAATGACATCACCGATGACATCACTGATGATGTCATTCATGTGATCATTTGATGCTTCTTGTCACACACACCCTAATATAACCTTTGATACACCCACTCTAAATTACATACTGCCACTCTCAAAACCATAGACAATCCAACACCAATAAGTAGATACCCCATCACTGACTCTTACGTCTAAACACTCATCCACTCACTCACCCGTACAGTCACTCATACTTATGGTCACTCAGTACAGGACTATCATATGCACTCATACACCTATATAGACACTCCCACACCGCTACTCATCCATAGTTACTCACACATATACTCAGTCATGCAAGTAATTAATCACACTGCCATTTACTCACCTATACAATTATACACGCACAAGCTCAATTACTCATACAAATACAGCCAATCACACTATCACACACTCTCAGTTATAGTTATTTCTGTACTCCAACATACATATATACTGCCGTTCACATATGTAGTAAATTACACATGTACTAATGAAATATATATTCGCTCACTAACACAACCATACATACACTCACCCACCCATACAGTCCATCACAGGTGCACTCTTAAAACCATGCACCCACTGAATCACCCACTCACACATCTATGGACAGAGTTACACACACTCCACCCACACAAACACTCAGGCACCCATACAGATACTTAGACAATCAATCAATAACCCATATAGACACTCATGTAGCTGTTCACAAACCCATGCAGCTGCTTACACACCAACAGACAGACAGATACAAACATTCACACAGTTTAGTCACTAGTCCGCAGTTGCATAGATTTAATCACTCACTTATAGAGTCAGTCACGCATCTACTAAATCATACATTCACACACTTATACACCCACTCATTCTTCCATAGGCCTTTCCCTATAAATATATAAAACATATTTAAACTTTACAGAAACACACAGTCACTGGATGATGTCATCAGTGATGTCATCAGTGATGTCATTTGAGATGTCATCAGTGATGTCATCAGTGATGTCACTGACCATGTCATGAGTGATGTAAGATGTGCGCGAGTTATAGTTAGCTGAACTAACTATAACGGGGGAATTTCTAGGGTTTTGTACGAGGGAAATGTCCAGCTAACTATAACACCCCTGAAACCTATGTTTTTTTCAGTGAATATATATATATATATATATATATATATATATTCACTGAAAAAACCATAGGTTTCAGGGGTGTTATAGTTAGCTGGACTTTTCACTTGTACAAAATCATTGAAATTCCCCCGTTATAGTTAGTTCAGCTAACTATAACTCGCGCGCCCGCAATGCACTGCTGATGACGTCACATATTACATCACTCATGACATGGTCAGTGACATCACTCATGACATCACTGATGACATCTCAAATGACATCACTGATGACATCACTGATGACATCATCCAGTGAATGTGTGTTTTTCTGAAAATTAAATATGTTTTATATATGTATATCTCAAGGTCGATGGAAGAATAAATGGGTATATAAGTGTCTAAATGGATGATTTGTTTTTGAAAAAATTGATTGTGTAACTGACTGATTAAGTGTATCATAGTGAATACATGGCTTAGTGAGTAATGTTTAAATATGTAAATATCTGTATCAGTCTCTCACTTTGTGTATAAGTGGCTGCATGGGTTGGTGAGTAGCTACATGGGTGTCTATATAGGTTATTAGTTGGTTTTTTGAGTATCAGTCTGAGTGTCTGCATGGTTCGGTGGGGGGTATTACGTAGTGCATAGGTGCATGAATGAGTGACTCACTGTTTGTATGGGTTGAACACAGCATGTGTGCAGGACTGTATGGGTGGATGAGTGTGTGTATGGGTGTGTTAGTGAGTGAATGACTGTCTCAATAGTGTCTTTATGAGTAACTACATATGTTTTAAACTAGTATATGTGACTATTGGTGTATATATGTGAGTATATGTGAGAGTGAGAGATTGAAAGAGTTCCTGTATGAATAAGTATGTGTTTCTATAAGTGATTGTTTAAAAGACTAAGTATGTGTAAGTTTCCGTAGAAGTAAGTATGGTGGTGTGTGTATAACTGTATATGCAAGTAAATGTATGTTTGATTCTTTATTAGCATGAGTGACTATGTGTGTGAGTAACTCTATGGATGAGTGGCATTGTGTAACAGGATGTATAGGTGTATGAGTACATATGATGAGTGAGTACATGTATGAGTGACTGTATAGGACTGTTGGTGAATGAGTGGATGTGTATGTGGATCTTAGAATTACTGAAGAGGTTGTTGTAACTGGTATTGGTATGTCCATTGTTTTGAAAATTTTAGTCTCTATTTTTGAATGTGTGTATCAAAGGTTATATTAGGGTGAGAGGAGGTCTGCCACTCTATCACAAGGATGATGTCATCAGTGATGTCATCAGTGATGTCATTTGAGATGTCATCAGTGATGTCATGAGTGATGTCACTGACCATGTCATGAGTGATGTAATATGTGACGTCATCAGCAGTGCATTGCGGGCGCGCGAGTTATAGTTAGCTGAACTAACTATAACGGGGGAATTTCAATGGTTTTGTACAAGTGAAAAGTCCAGCTAACTATAACACCCCTGAAACCTATGGTTTTTTCAGTGAATTTCTGAGGTTTTTTAAATGCTAATTCCTAACTATAACGTGCCTGAAACCTATGGTTTTTTCTGTGAATTTCAAAGGTTTTTTAAATGCTAATTTCTAACTATGCCTACAGAGATAGGACATGTGAAGAAAGAAGAAAAAATGCACAGAAAGAAACAAAAGAAGTGCAGAAAGAAGCAACAGAAGTCCTCAAATACGAAGATAAGTGCAGGAAGAAGGATAACGTGCAGAAAGAACAAAAAGAAGAGCAGAAAGAAGCCTTGTTGCAAAATCATCCTGTACCCTCAACTTTTTCAGACGGATACTGGTGGTAACCGAGTCTGACTAACCAGTCCTAGAGCCAGTGCTATGTTAAAAGACACTTAGAATACAGTGAAAACACCTACATACACTAGGGAACATTATGCGTTGGGGTCCCCCTGTGATTAGCATGACCTCCTCTGTAAGCCCCTAGTATATAATAGGGCATGGGGATTAAAACTACCTCTTAAAACAGGCCACAGGGCGTTTTTGCACACGTTAACTCAGGCCCTGTCCCCTCCATTCACCACTGTGTAAACACGCCCTGTGTCCATTTTTAGTTGGGAGATTAAGTTCATTTGAATCCTGAGGGTCCCTAGGGTCCAACTAGCCCACTAGATACCTCCAGTAAGTGCCACAGAGCTGCGTTGCAGAGAGGTGTAAAAAGTGGCACGGCCTGGACCACCTCTCTGCAATGCAGCTCAGTGGCGCTTACTGGAAGCACTTGGTGGGCTAGTTAGCCCCCAGGGGCCCTCAGTATTGAAGGGAAATTATATCCCCAATTTAAAACGTGCCATAGTGCGTATTTGCACACGTCACCTCAGGCCCCGTCCCCTCCCATCACCACTGTGTAAACGCGCCCTGTGGCTGTTCTAAGTTGAGAGATTAAGTCCCCTTGAATCCTAAGGGTCCCTAGGGTCAAACTAGACCACTAGGTACCTCCAGTAAGCGCCACAGAGCTGCGTTGCAGAGAGGTGTAAAAAGGGGCTTGGCCTCAGAACACCTGGCTGCAGCGCAGCTCCCTGGCGCATACTGGAGATGCCTGTTGGGGGCGCGTTTGCAGAGTGCTGCACGGAGGGGGCATGGCCTCCGGCACGATGCCAGTCTTTTATTTATTTTAGTTTTTTAAGAAGGGGGGCTGTTTGGTTCCCCTTCTTATTCTAATTTATTGGCCCTGATGACCCCATCCCCCTGGGCCAGTCTCCTAATTATATTTTTTTGACCCCAATCCCCAGGGCCGGCCACTGTTTTTTATTATTTTTAAAAAATATATATTCATAGACACACCTAGGACATGCTGGACAAACCGTACGTACCTATCACCATGACGATTTGCGTGATATTCATTAAAAGGCGACTATGCATGCAATGAATCCACGTGGAATGTATTTACACCACTAGTGAAGCTCTGACATGTCTGATGCCCTACCGTGCCTAATCCTGGTAGACACCCTTGTCGTTTATTTATAGAAACATGGGTAGCTATTGACGGGCACATTTAATACACATGCACACCAAGCCATTCAAAGGGGATTCGACAAAAATTCGACCAAAACTATGCAAGAAACCCCCCTCACGGTTAATAAAACACATCCACTGCCGGATGTGTAATACTTTTTATTTTACTCTCTGGAAAGGGGACGAACATCACTTGAGTCACAGCGTGCTCCTGACAGAGCCCAATGCTGTGTTACACCCACCATTGCCTGCCGAGTGCCACACACCTCTGTGTTGTATTCCACTAGCTAGTGCATATGCTATGACACTCTCTAGCCCATGTGCACTGTAACACCACCCCGTGAATATGTCATGCCACACTTGTCTTCGCACGGGTTATATTGCCCCATCTAACGTGCCTTTCTCGATGCCTATGTTATAACGCACAGTGCTATGCCATACATATTACAATCTGGGATCCATATCTTTGTCACAGTGCATATGCAACGTTACACTCCCCAGCACATATTTTATATTACAACTTTAGAGACTAGTTAGGTTACACAACACTGCCCAGTGCATATTACACTCCAAGGCGCATATCGCATAGCAGGCGCTAGTGCCTGTGCTATCTCGCGCTCTCCAATGAATCTGTCATTGCGCACAATGTATTGCATATTATATTTCACGCCCGGTTCATGTTATATCACACTTTTTGGTGCATAGTTTATACCATACACTATATCTAGTTTTCATTTTCAATCGTGCTCTCAGGACTATGTTCTATATAACACTGTGTTCACCTACCCTTTTCACGGGCATTACATTTTGCGATAGGGGGTGGAGGGTCAGGGGGTGTTTCTGCCAAGTGAGCCCGGAGTCACAGTCACAAACGTCCTCTTCTTCCTGAATAAAAGTGAGATTATGCTGCATACTTGTTCATATTTTAAGTAGTTCGCACAGACACAATGTTTTAAAAACAATAAAGTTCCTAATACCCGCCTTCTCTGAACAGTTAGCTTGCTGCCCCATCCCCTTCCTCCCTATCCTCTGTTGTGTGAATCCATGGACTAGCCTCCTCCCTCCTGCCATGCATGGTCTGATGTGCTGCCACTGCCCTCAATTTAGTATGATGTACCAGTCCACTCCTCCTGCCCTCCATTGCCCAATTCTATGCCCCATCATTGACCTCCTGCTTAAACTCTGTGCTTAGCTTGCTGCCCCTATTCTCCTTCCCCCTGCCCTCCGATGTCTTTGTGCATGCCCCTGCTCCATCCTTTTTGCCCACCATGTCCCATGGACCTGCCACTCCTATCTACTCTGAGTGTTCTGTTGAGCTGCCACTCCCCTCCCACCTGCCTAGCATTGTCAGATGACTGTAACCTGTCCCTGCCACCTCCACCCTGCCTGTCCACATGCCATGCCCCTATCCTCTTCCGCCTGTCCTACATGGTCCATTGTACTGCCACACCCTTCTGCCCTCCCTGGTCTGTTGTGCTGCAACTGCTCCTCCTGCCTGCCCCGTGTGGTCTGTTGTGAGGTCCCTTCCCCTGAACTTTCTTGTCTGTGCACAGGTCCTGACCCTCCCTTCTATCCTCCATCGTCCTTTGTGCATGCCCCTCCACCCTCCTTCTTGCCCATCATAGCCATTGTGCTGCCACTAGCCCTCCCACTTGCCATGCATGGTCTTCTGTGCTGCCATGGCCCCTCTCACCTTCCCTGTGTGGTCAGTTAGCTGCCCCTGACCCCCTCCCACCTTCCCTCCATGGTCTGTGTGTATGCCATCACAGTCTCACTGTTGCTCTTCATGGTGTGTCTTGCTTCTAGTGCCCATCCTGCCTGACCTCCATGGCTATCTTGCTGCTCCTGCCCTGCCCCCTTGCCCCCAGCCCTACTCCCTCCCTCCTGGCTTGTCTGTTCCATTGTAATGCCCCTGATCCGTCCCTCCTGCCCTTTATGGTCTGTTATGCTGCAGCTTTCTCTCCTGTCTGTCCATTATGGTCAGCTAGCTACCATTGCCTCTTGCCCCTCTGTTCTCTGTTGTCCATGTGCATGGTCCTGTCCCCTCCCTCTTGCTTTCTATGGATTGTTGTGCTGCACTCCCGTCCTGCATGCCCTGTGTGGTGTATTGTGCTGCTGCAAACCCTGATGCCTGCCCTGCAGGGTCAGTTTGGTGCACCTCTCCATGTCCCTCCTGTCCTCTGTTATCCAAGTCCATGTCCCTATCCCATTTCCTTCCATGATCCAATGTACCATACTTGCGAACATTTTGAACTTGGTAAGAGGGAGATTTTGAAAAAAAACTGGGGTATTGATTTTCCCCTTTGAGTTACATTGAAAAAGAGGATATTGTAGACAGGAGACAGATCAAATAAAGCCCATTTGAGCTTAAAAACATTGGACGTTTCCTGGCTGAATCGGGTCTGTTGGCATGTATGGTTGTACTACCATTGCCTCTTCCTTCTGCCCACAATGGTCTATTACATTGCCACAGCCTTGAAGGAGGGTAGATTTTGTATCACAGGGGGCCCCTGGCCCGTTCTGTCCACACCTGAAGTATGAGACCCTTGTCCTTGCCCTGCCAGCTGCATTTGTAGGCCGTATTAAATTGACCAGCGGGTCCTGTGTTGCTATATAATTATCCTGAGACATCCTTACCACTCAGCCAGCATAAAACCCCTGTGTAGGCCCTTCTGTTCAATATGTAGGCCTCTTTGTTGAATTGACCATAGCTCTGCAATTTTAGTGTATAGCAGTCTGAAGGCAGGTCTGCGAGGCCTTCTGATCCAAACTAGTAGCCCCCACCCTACCCGAGTGCTCCGTGCTCGGTATCAAAGTTCAACATCCCCCTGAAGCTGTCGACATACAGTAGGCTGCATCCTGGACTGGTACTTGCTTCCTGGGCAGGTTTCCCGCTTTTAAGGAAGTGGCAACCGCAGAGCGTCAAGTTAGGAGAACTGAGGAGATTTTATACATGAATATATTGAATTCCCGTACAATACCCATTATTTTCTGCTTGCTCTATGGAACTTACGATAAGCGATTGGCCTGAGAGACTGACCTTTTCACCCAGTCCATTGTCAGCATTAAGTGGGTAAATGACGAAATGTCTGGTAAAATCTGCAGACGAAGCTTTTGGGTAGCATACGTAGGTAGATGTAGCGTGCAAAGGAGTCCACAAAATGATATAAAAAGGGAGCACCCACAGATATCGACGGACTACCTCGCCGTCTGTATGTAGGTTAACAGGCAGTGCAGGTTTTCCCCAAGAGCTGGGAGCTCTTGTCTTCCTTTGCTTAAAATGTCTTGCTCTGCTTTGCTTGAAGTATCTTATTCTATTTTACCTATATGAAATGTCATGTTATGTTTAACCATTGTTCTCTTTACTTTTGCATTTAAAAGATTTTGTATTGTAATTGCAGGAATGCTTGCTCTAAGAGTAAACGTGAGTGTTCCTAGGTAACATTTTCCTTGGTGTAACTTGTTTCTCATGATGCATTTATAGATGTGTTTTCTCTCTCTCTCTGTCAGTACATTAATTGAGATACAGAGAATATTATGACAGCTGTATGATTATCTGGATTCTGTATTTTGTACTTTATGTCTCTATTCTGCGGTTTCTTTGAAGTTGCATCTTCTCATTAAACTGCCATTGTATTCTGCCTCCAATTCCATGTCTCATATGTCTGTTTTCTTCATTTTTGGAGCAAGCGTTCCTAGGCACCCCGGCTCAAATTAAGGTGCCCCTTTTGTCCCTGACTCACTCTCCTGCTCAGTTCTGTGGTGGCTCCCGGGGATCTGGGGACCGCCCCTAGCTTCCTTGACCCGTAATAGATCTTCCCTCCAACAGCCTCTCTTGCAAGTCCTGTATTGTTGGTTTGTTGCCCCTGCCCCCCTTTCCACTGCCCTCCATAGTCTGTTGTGCTTCCACGGCCCTTCCTGCCTGCTCAGTGTGGTTAAATTGTTGCCTTTGCACCCTCCTACCTGCCTTCAATTTTCAGAGTCCGTGCCCCTGGCCTCTGCCTCTCAACAGTATCCTAATGAACAACTAGATTGCTAACATTCTATATTTATTACAAAAGTGTGGAACGCCTGACATCATCTTGATGTAATCAAAACTATAATACCTAGAGCATTTCCTTTAGAAATTACATATATGAGAGGGTCTTATTGGCATCAAAATTATGGTTAGTGCTCTAAAAGACTAAAATAAGGACATATTTTCTGAGTTTTCAAATAGCGACAAAGCACTTTTAAATTATTTGTTATCTTTATGTTTTTTTATCCAGTTGACCACTTGATTAAATGTTGCACTTAGGGGAGAGGATGTGGTGTTACTTCCAGAACTGCAGACTTTGCAACTGGGGAACCAGGTTGCAGTTTCTGCTTCAGCTCGACATTCTGTGATTCTGGTCAAATCACTTAGTCTCCCCATGTCTACAACCAAAATGAATTTGTTCTTGTGTGATGTAACCAATGCTCATGTAAAGCACTCCAATACCTGACAAGTCTGCACTATATAACACTGCAAAAACACAAAATAATAAGTGTTTTGCACACTTCTGTCATTGGGCTATATTTGGGCTACATCTGGGTGATTTTGGGCTACATTTGGGCTCTTTTGTCTCCGGTGGCCATCTTGGGAGATTTATTTGTTATGAAGTTTCCTAATTTCCTCATGTACTGCAGTCTCCTCAGTAGGAAATGCTTTCAGTTTTTTACTTTGATTCCATCATGAAGGTATTCAGATATGTCACACATTTGCCATAAATTCTGAATGTTAGCACTCTAGTTGCTCATTAGATCACTGTAGTAAAACTACTGCACCATGGAAGTCTGCTCCTGGTATTAAAAGTGCATGTTTCAGTCTGCATGTCAGAATTTTTTAATGAAATAGAAGAGGATTTGAGAAGTCACTCAAAATGTGCCCTCATTTTCTTTCTTCAGCATTAATCATAATTTCTATGGCAAAATGAACCTCCTCATTGTGTTCCTTTTTAAATTAAATGTTTTAAGTGTTACCAGTTTATTCCAATCAAGATGGCTTCAGGTGTGCCATACTTTTGTCATAATTAAGACAGTAAGCGCTCTAGTTGTTTTTAAGAACATTCTGGGACATTCTGTCATTGGGCTATACTTGGGCTACATCTGGGTGATATTTGGGCTACATTTGGGCTCTTTTGTCTCTGGTGGCCATCTTGGGAGACTTATTTGTTATGAAGTTTCCTAATTTCCTCATTTACTGCAGTCTCCTCAGTAGGAAATACTTTCAGTTTTTTACTTTGATTCCATCAAGAAGGCATTCAGATGTGTCACACATTTGCCATAAATTCAGAATGTTAGCACTCTTTTTGCTCATTAGATCACTGTAGTAAAGCTACTGCTCACCAGGGAAAACTGCTGCTGGTATTGAAAGTGCATGTTTCAGTCTGCATGTCAGAATTTTTTAATGAAATAGAAGAGGATTTGAGAAGTCACTCAAAATGTGCCCTAATTTTTCTTTCTGCAGCACTAATCATACTTTTTATGGAAAAATGAACCCCCTCATTTTGTTCCTTTTTAAATTAAATGTTTTAAGAGTTACCACTTTAATCCAAGCAAGATGGCTTCAGGTGTGCCATACGTTTATCATAAGTAGGACTGTTAGCGCTCTAGTAGTTCTTTGGAACACTCTGGGAAGCTGCAGTAGAACACAAAGGAATCAACTGACAGTCTCTGCCCTTGTTGGATGTACATGTTTTACTGAGAATGTCAGACTTCATTCTCACATGACTGAGAAAGATAATGTGAATTTACAGAAAATAAGCTCTCAGTTTAGCCTATAGATCACCTTCCAAACCTCTGTGGTAAAAGCATGAGAAAATATTTTTCTCTCAATCATGATATCCCAGCAGAAGGCTTTTTCACATGGTGAAATCACCTTAGAACATACCACAATTCCTAAAATGAGTATGGTACCATCAACAAATGATTTATAATGTAACTAAAGTCTTAAAACCTTCTATTAACTGCAATGCTTTTTAATGAGGTGCTATCATGTATATTGGTCCCAAGATGGCTGCCAACACTTCTTGGATGAAGTGCTGACAGCCAATCAGATCTCAGGATGAGATGTGTGGTTAGGCTCCGCCCACATATATATATGCTTTTAAATGCTATTTTCTCAGGAAATACGGAACAGATTTACACCAGACCTGCAAAAGGCACTTCCTTGACCTTATGGCTACCTCTCTGCCAAATTTCAAGTAATTCTGTTCAGCCGTTCGGGCTGTAGCTGTGTCTAAAGGTCCTATGGAAAAATGCATGGGGAAAACGCGTTTTGGGACCCCCCTGTTTTCTCGGCCCCTGCTTGACGAATCCCCCCGAGACTTTCAGGGTAGGAGCGGAGCGTAGCGCCCCACCTATTTTGAAAATTTCGCGAGGATTCGTCGACCGGCGCCAAAGTTATTCAAATAGAATGTTGCGGATTTCCTATGGAAACAGGGTCCTAACTATAACTACCTACTGGCGACCGCCAGTAGGTTATATATATATATATATATATATATATATATATATTACTATCTACAGGAGCACATACAACAGCTCACATCGTATTTTAAAGATACTGGGGATTTTCTTTTTAAGATGTTGAATTTTACTTGGCAGAATGACTTTTATCTCATTACGCTTGATGTGACGACGCTATATACTTCAATAAATCACCGTGATGGACTAAGAGCTATGAAATATTACCTACCACGCAGAGGTACAGAATTTACACAATATAACACAATGTTAGCAGATATGGTGGAATTCTGTTTATGTAATAATATATTTTTATTTCAAAACAATCTGTACCAACAATTACGAGGCGTGGCAATGGGGGCCAGATTCTCCCCCAGTTATGCCTGTCTGCACATGGGATGGTGGGAGGAGCTGGACCTACTGAACACGCGCCCATTATGAGAAATAACATCAAAGCGTGGTGGAGATTTATTGATGATCTTTTTTTAATATGGCAGGGAACTAAAGAGGATGCAGAAAAATGAATTGCCAGCCTTAACATTAATCAACTAAACTTGCAATTTACAGAAACAATTAGCAAGGAGAGCGTACACTTTTTAGATGTCCAGACTTTTATCAAAGAAGGAAGATTAGAAACAAAAGTCCACAGAAAGATTACAGCTGGCAATGCGATATTACATGCGGGGAGTGCGCACCCCCGATATCTAATTCAAAGCATTCCATATGGTGAAATGCTCCGCCTGAAAAGAATCTGTAGTTGTGAGCAAGATCTCAGACAAGCACAAACAAGCCGTAGAATCAGATTCTTAGACAGGGGGTATACAGCTCACTGTATTGATGATGCCATTAAACGCAGCAACACAGTCCCCAGGGAAACGCTCCTTAGAAAAAGTGGAGAGAAAGTAAAATATAAAAAACAAGATGCCGACATAACAGGTTCATTTTGGGTTACAGCAGAGAAGAAAAACAAATAAGAAATATAATCAAAAAACATCGGCCCTTTATATTAGGAGACCCATAATGAGGGATACTTTGGTTCAAAATGACCCTGGTGGTCAACCTAGTCAAGTCTAGGTGTCATCATTGACACCGAGCTTTCTCTCAGGGCTCAGGTGGGAGCGGTGGTTTCCTCCTGTATGTTTCAACTTCGGAGGATCCGCAAAATCCGCCACTTTCTTCCCCCGGCAGCACTCACCCAAACTGTTATCTCGCTGGTACTTTCCCGTCTGGATTTTTCCAACGCCATCTATCACGGTCTACCACAATACCTGACTCAACGCCTCCAAATCGTCCAGAACCAGGCTGCCCGCTTGATCCATGGAACACCCAGATGGCAATCAGCTAAACCTTTGCTTGTGAATTTGCACTGGCTCCCGGTCGAGCGAAGGGCTGCCTTCAAGGTGGCTTGTCTTACCTTCAAGGCACTTCACTGCCCTTCCCCTGCTTTCCTGAAATCTACCATCCACCCTTACTGTCCTACACGCCATCTTCGATCCGCCCACCTTGACTTGTTGATCATCCCCAGGGGCAAAACTAAGAGATTCGGCGGACGCCGGTTCTCCCAGTTGGCCCCTGGACTCTGGAACACCCTCCCTCTTTCTATCAAATCCTGCTCTTCTTTTCTCAACTTTAGGAAAATGCTAAAAACTTATCTTTTCCCTACCCCCACGTAGATTCTGTTACCTCTACCTCCTCCTCACTCTGTTCTGTCTACCAGCGCCAGGAAGCTTCGGTGTCAGTGCGCTTTACAAGCAACACTTAACATAACATAACATAACATAGTGGGTCATGGCTTTCTGAGAGGAAAGGTTTCTGTAAATGTAAGACATGCAAGGAATGCCAATTCGGAACCAACCGAACAACCTACACAACACCCTTTGAAGAGAAAGAAAGACCTATCAAAAAAACCCTTACTTGCAAAACTAACTATGTAGTCTATGTGCTGGAGTGCCCTTGTGGCCTACGTTACATAGGTGGTACTATACTACAGGGACATAAGAGGGTACTCCAGCACATAAGGGCAATAAAAAACAGGGACCCAGCGTACCCAGTGGCCAGATATTTTGATGAAATATATAATGCAGACCCTAAAGACCTGAAATATTACCTAACTGACTCTGTCCCTCCACAGAAAAGAGGAAACGTGGTACATTCTCAACCTTGATTCCAAATACCCAAAAGGTTTGAATGCTACCGAGGAATTGCACACATGCTTGTAGGCCTATAACAACTGACGCACCACAAAACTCTCATTATTTTAATTCACTCAGGATTAACAGGTTTTTACACTCATTTTACAGTAGGATTTTTTATTAGCAATTTGCACTTATAAGCAATGCACTAGCACAAGTCACTTTATGCCATAGGTTTACATGTGTAATGTTTATATCAATTTGTGCTGTATATTTATTGATTGTATAGTGATGATTATACAAAATAGTTGAATAGCACAAGCTCATATTGGTATTTAGACCTGGAGGTCCAAGTCTAACATTATTTGTGAGGAAATATGTGCAAATATATAGAAAACCGGAGGGTATTTTTAATGAATACTCTTTTTTCAGCACTGTATAGATTGTATGGTCTTTTTTATTAACATTGGTGTAGAAGTTTTTAACATGACAGTATTTATACTTTTATTTCATGTTTATTTAACTTTTCGCCAGGTCTGAATGTATACCATAAAATATGTTTTCCATTTCAATGCTTTTACCTTATGGCATCTTGCACTTTAAGAAAACAGTTTTAAAAAATGTGAAAAAATTGTATAAATAGGAAACCTCCTCCCGGCAAGCACCGTTGCGCCCCCCCCCCCGTGAAGATGGCCCAGGGGCCCGGGACCCCATCCCCGGGCCCCAGAGAGAAGGAGGAGGTCGGGGAATGCAGCCGCACTCCCCCCGAGGACTGAGCGGGCCAGCGCAAGTTTTCGGGTCTGCACGCTCCAGAAATGTGGTGCCGGCTCCCGCGGCAGCACGTGAGGGTGTGGGGAGCCAGCGGGGGTAGGCTCCTCAGGCTGCCCTCCAACGAAGAGGCATGTCGGGGTCCCGGGTGGGACCGGGACCCCGAACAGGAAGAGAGGAGCTGCATGGGGTTCAGGTGGGTCCGGGCCCCCGAAAACCTGCAGAGCGGCTGGGGGTGGGCTACCCGAGCCGCATCCCCTTACCTGGGGGTCCGGGTGGGACCGGGCCCCCGACGAGTGCTGGCTGTGGCAAAGCCGGCGGCGGTGCGAGCGTGGCTCTCCTGAAGCAGCGGGGGAGCCGCTGCTATAATATGCTAGGAAAGCAGCCTGAAGTGCCCCATAATGCCTTGCAAGGCATGGGGAATTTCATCGTTTTTAGTGCGTAGTGGCCCTGAGAGGAGGAGGTCACCCTCATTTGTGAAAGAGGTGCAGGGGGAGCTGCAGGAGCAATGCAGCCTCCCCCAGCACGAAGAAGAAAAGTCCCACCCTAAGTGTCCTGGGGACTTCAAAGAAATAATCCCTCAAGGGCTCAGCCAGCATTTAACACCTTCTGGGCTGGAACTTTTGTTCTACAGCTGAGGGTGTATAGAGAAGTGCATCAAGGAGTGAAGGGCTGAGTTGGGGATGTCTGGAGAAGGGCATCCCATGGAGATGAAGAGGTGTAATTGCACCAGAACTGCATTTACTGGGTGTGGCTTGGCAAGCCAACATGGCGGACATGAGTGAGTGCGCTCCGTCCAGCCCAGCTAATTATCCTTCATTATCCTGTCTCTCGGCTGTCGTCTGGTAATGCACAGACACCCCATCGCTGACAGACACTAGCAGCCCCCCATTAGAGAGTTTTGGGCTTCAGGGGTGCCGCTGATGACGATAGTGTGCTTATGAGGGCTCGGGCCTATAGAAGAGGCGGCCTCATGTGACGCAGGGGGAGTTGCCTGGATCCCTGGCCGACTGGTGGTAGTGCCGCCTCAGCAGTGGAGACGTCGGACAGCTGGGCCGAGTCTTCACCGGAGCCGGCGAATGCCCCAGGACTGACGACCTCAGCGGCGGATTCCCGTTGGTGCTGCGCTGCAACTCGGCGGCCGTATCGGGTCGCGGTGGAGGTGGCGAGAGCCTGGCCGCCGCCATCTCTGCGACCGAAGCCGATTTCCTGTAAGGGCGGGGGCACAGCATACTCTTTCACCCCCCTTGGCTTGGTTGAGCACCAGGGCGCCTGAATACGACTCTGCGGGATGGGGGCCAGCTGTCGCTGAGCGCGGGGATTGAGGCCCGAGGATTTCGGGGCCTCTTTCCTCCTTCTCCCTCCCACTTTCGTGGTACCACTACCCTCAGGAGCACCCTTCTCCCTCCACCGATCTGCGGCCGTGTCCATCACCTCGTTCCAGTCCCCTCCCACTACAGATACCCCGTCGGGCATATCCACCCAAATAGCCATGAGGCGCTCCACTAGTTTCCACTGTAATGGAGGAGGGGCATATATTCTGCCCAGTACTAGGGATTCCCCACCAACCGTGCCCTGCAGGAATATGTATCGCCCCTGGGAGTCGGTCTATTGCTTAACATGTACATAGGGGACCCTACGATGGATCAATACCGCCACCCCACGTGACCCCCTCACAAAGCCAGAGTGAAACACCTCTTGGTACCCGTATCACTGGAAGCAGTCTTTGTCCCCATGAGATGTGTCTCCTGTAGCATGAGGACATCCGCTCCCGCCCGCTTTGCATGCTGAAGAACGGCCCCACGTTTTATTGAGGGCGGCCCGTACATTCCAGCTGAGAAAGCGGAGTGAACCCAGAGTCCCATACTCCCTACGGGGGAACCCTGCCATATAGCTCTGTGTCCGCCAACGCCAGAATGGGAATATGGAAGCCTACTCTCAGTGTGATGAAGTGCAATCCTCAAACCCAACAACCCCCCACCCAACAAACCCCCCACCCTATACTTCAAAAACGATGAAGCATCTGTTGCGGTGGGAACGACCCGAGCCCCCCAACAGGAGGGCCCGTCCCGCCCCAACCAGTGGATCCCCAACTCATAAACCATATATCGTCAGCACTCTCTCTGTTAGCCCAGGTCCACTGCTTGAACCTGGCCCCTTATTAAGCCTCTTCGAACTGGACAATATGGACTGCTGCACTACCACCCTGCGCTTATGTGTCGATCAGGGTGCAGGAGTCCGCCGGCCCGAGGCCCAGCCAGTTCGAGACAATGCGTCACAGGACGCAGGGCGGCACCTGGAGAGGGATCTTCAGACACTCTTCTGTTTCAGCGGGGGCCCCCGCCGACTCGCCCCTGACAATGAGGAGTCAGACTCCCTCCCAGCTGGTGTATGGGCCCGCACCCTTACCGTCTCATCAGTAAATTTAAATACCTCTTCCGGCGAGTCAAAGAAATGGGTGCGGGAACGGTAGACCACTCGCAGGTGAGCAGGGTATAATAAAGCGTAAGAGAGCTTAAGATCTCGCAAGTGGGCCTTGGCCGCCAAGAACAACTGCCGTTGCTGCTCATCTAGCCTCGTGTAGTCAGGGAAAATGAGGATGCGGGCATTGTCATACTGTAGGGGTTCCTTGATCCGTGCCTGCTTCAGGATAGCATTGCGGTCGTGATAGTTCAAAAGCTTCGCGATGACTGGCCTCGGGCGGGGCCCAGGCGGAGATTTCTGCAGGAGCGCTCGATGGGCGCCCTCGATCACAAAGCAACGGGACATAGATTCTGGTGGAAACCAACTCTCCAGCCATTGTGTGAGGAACTGTTCCATGCTGCCCCCTCGCAGCCCTCCGGAAATCGAACAAAGCGGAGGTTATACATCTTGCCCTCCCCTCCGCATCCTCCACTCGCATCGCTAGGCCCCGCTGAGTGGTCTCCAAGGATGCCACCTATTTCTTCAGTGTGGTGAGATCATCCTCCACTCCTGAGACACAAGTCACGGTCTCAGTGATACGGGAGACGGCGTTCCGCAGATCCTGCCTCAGCAGCATAACATCAGAGCCAACCTCCTCTATCTTTGCATCTAGCATATCTCTGGATTGTGTGATGGTGGCCATAAGTGCTGCATTGTCTGGCATGGCTCCCTGTGGTCCCCCAGCGGACCCCGCGGCAGCTCCCGGGCCCGTAAACTTATCTATGGGGCCCTGTTTAGATGATCCACTCCCACCCTTATCCCGTGTCATGGCAGGCCTCGAATTGTTCACAGCACCGTCTAACCAGGTGGCAATTGGTCCAAATATTGAAGGAGAAGGGGGGGGGCAATGAAGAGGGAAACTCCCTCACCAGACTCCCATGGCCCGACTTGACCGCCGAACGGGAGCCGATGGCCGCCGTCAAATAGATAAGAGGGAGTACTGGCCCACAGTTCGTTCAATACTGGCCACCACCAATAGGTCCCCGCAGCATCCCCGAAATCAGGCGGGAGCACTATGACCCTGGACCACAGCAAGGGGCCCCAACGATAAACCACAAGCACTGAATGGCCCCCAGTGTACGTTACTCACAGGAGAACAGGCCTGCTTCTCTCCGGACCAAGTCCCATGCAATGGCCCTCGAGTCAGTCCACACACTGCGCTGCATTGCCGATGGACACCCCTCCCTGCGGCCAGACAAGACCGCCGAACACCCCACCCAAGGGGGGGACAAAGATATGGAGGGAGCCTAGAGCAGCTGCAGAACTCGTCACAATAGGTGAGCTGCACCACGGCGTCTGGCGTTTGTCTCTCTGGAGGGCTCCCACGCTGTTCGACCCCACCGCCGATGCGGGAGTGGCTCTGAGGGGCAGCGCACTGAATATCCCCCTGCACTCCCCCTCGTCAAGGGTGGGGCGTTCGAGACACTCTGGGCCCAACTGTGACCCCCAACTCGGCCTGACCGGCTGTCGAGTCACATCCACCCAGAGACAAGGATGGAATGGGAGGGGGGGAGATCTGCGCCACTGCCAGCTCCTCAGGCCCAACCAAGCCACCGGTGGAGTGCGCCCCCCCGCCAGCCGGCCTCCATCGTGCCGCCCCCTCTTTAGCGACGGGACTCGACTGGAGGGATGCCTGGCGCCATCTGCATCGGGAGGATAGGGAGTTTCCGTACCTCTCGGCGGTTCATGACCCATACTCCAGACTTGATTACATTTTTGACCCTCGCGTGCATGTGGGCAGGGTGGAGGCGGCGGAGATTCTGCCGAGAGGTTTGTCGGACCATTCTCCAGTAGTCCTTAACATACGGATGGGGCCAGGGACAGCTGTTTTGTTGGCGTCTGTCGGTGTGGCACCTGCAAAATGGTGATTTTAGGGAACATATGTGCAACGCCATTGATGAATATCTGCGAGTAAATGTAGGGTCAGTTACTGGGGCCAATTTGGTGTGGGAGGCGATGAAGCCTGCCTTGAGGGGAACGGACATATCTTGGTGTGCGGCGGCCCGCAGGGCACGTGGGGAGGTGCTACGTCAGGCGGAGGCGGACGTCGACAATCTTGAGTTTCATGGCTGAGTGGCCGGAGGCGACAATTGATGTTTGCCCAACAAAACTATGCAGCGCCCCTGCTGGACGAGGCCTGGCAGGTATGGCTGCCGATGCACAGTAGAGTGTACCAATGGGGGAACATATCTAGTAAGATGCTCCACCGACTCTGCCAGGGGGTGTATCATTCGCAGACTCTCCCGGGCATTCTGGGCGTGGCGGGTGAGCCACTCACGGATCCACGGGCCCTGGCGGAGAGTTTCGCTACATATTATACAGACTTATACGCCCCTAAGGAATGTCTGTCAGCGGACAGAGTTGATCAGTTCTAGGCCGACCTCCCACCCAGGGCCCTAACGGATGAAGTGAGAGAAGAGCTGGAGCTCCCGCTGACAGATGAGGAGCTGGGAGCTGCATTAGGGGAACTCAATTCTGGGAAGGCCCCAGGGCCTAATGGGTTTCCTAGCAAATTTTTTAAGAGATACTTTCTGCAGTTGGGTCCTCACTATCGTGTGGTGGTGGAGGAGGCGCAGGATCGTGGCTCTTTTCCTCCGGATTGGAGGCATGCGGAGGTGGTTGTCTTTCACAAGCCCGGTAGGCCACCGGATCAACTCGCATCATATAGACCCATTTCCCTTTTGAACGTAGAGGCCAAAATCTTGGCGTAAGCCCTGGCAAATCGCCTAGTACCTCATATTGCAACACTGGTCCACTCGGATCAGGCGGGCTTTATGCCTCAGAGGGCGACCAGACACAACATCAGACGAGCAAATATTGCAGTGGTGGCCATTCAAAGACTGGGTGCACCGGCGGCGTTGCTGCTTGCAGACATGGATAGGGCATTCGATTCCCTTAGCTGGGTATACCTCTTTGCATTAATACGCTGGTTGAATTTCGGACCGCGGTTCATATCCTATTTGACCCTCCTTTATACTGATTTCACTGCGTTGGTGAGGGTGGCGGGCGCGGTCTCCTCTGTGTTCCCTATAGGTCAGGGAACGAGACAGGGTTGCCCCCTATCCCCTTATCTTTTTGCACTCGCTATGGAGCCGCTGGCCGCGTGGGTGCGGATGGACGCGCAAGTTCAGGGCTTTGAATGAGCTCAGGGGTTGCAAGATAGGATTGCACTATACGCGGACGATGTCCTCTTCTTCCTTACAAACGTGGATAGAACGGGACCCCGGCTTCTGCGTATGATGCAGATCTTTGGGGAAACCTCTGGATGCATATGAATCCCAGCAAATCTACGCTGTGGATGCTCGGAGGTCCGGGAGAGCAGGGCGCCTGGGCATCGTCGGTTCAGCTGGCAACGGGAGGACTGAAATACTTGGGGGTGTTTATAACACATCTGCCCGCGGTCGCCTGGGAGCGTATCTAGTACCGGTCTGGGAGCGAGTGCGCGAAGATATGAAGACCTGGTCCCATATGCCACTGACTATCTACGGCAGGTCAGCCATATTTAAGATGGTCGCGCTCCCCCGTCTTCTTTATCATTTGCAGAACCACCCATATCTGATTCTCCCCGTTGGTTCAGACAGGTAAACGCGGCCCTTGGGCAGTTCCTGTGGGAGGGGGGCAAGATGCGTGCAGCCTTGCGGGTGAACTTTTTATTTACTTATTGTGGGGGACTGGCGACATCGGATATCCTGTCATACTATCAAGCATCTCATCTACTTGTATTGAATGAATGGTGGTATGACAATCGGGAGGACCCGGCATATGCGGTGGAACGGCGGCTTATAGGAGATCATTCGCTACATACGGTACTATACTCGCCACCGCTCCAGGGATCATTGCCTTTGGCAACGAGGGTCGTGTTCCAGGTCTGGAGGCAGGCATTGCGTAGAATGGGTGGTGGAATAAGTTGACACAGGAGACTCCCCTTTGGGAGAATGGGCACTTGCCGCAACTGGCTGCCTTGCAGGGATTTCGAGGGTGGGATAATATAGGGATATCGGGCCTGGGGGATGTCATGAGGGGCCTAGTGCTGAAATCATTTCAGGACCTTCAGATGGAATTCCATATGCCACAGTTCCAATTCTTCAAGTATCTTCAGTTCCGGCACGCTCTGTTACCCAGCTTGGTGGGATTGGAGTCGGTAGCTGAGTTCAGCCCCCTGGAGGCGAAGGATTTTATGGGAGAACTTCAGGACCGTAAGATATCCAGGATGTATCAAACCCTGGTTATCCACTGCTTCTCCACGCTGCGGAAACTCCGGGAGGATTGGGAGGGGGATTTGGGACCCCTGGAGGAGGAGGAGGACTGGGTGGAGGCCCTAGCTGCTCCACGTGGGGCGGCCATTGCGGTGCGTCTGCGCCTGGTCCAGTTTAAATACCTGCATAGGGTCTATTACACATGAATGTGGCAGTGGAGGGCGGGCTTGGTTGCCTCCCCTGTGTGCCTCAGATGTAACAGGGAAGATGGTACGTTGATACACACCGTCTGGCAGTGTCTCTCCCTAGATCGTTTTTGGAGGGGGGTCTACACTTGCTTGTCGGAAGTTTTGGGGTGGGACCTTCCCCGTTCGCCGAAACTCGCTCTACTGCATGCCCTGGAGGGGATAGGCGGCAATGTTTATAAATGTCATTTATTATTGTTGGGTATCACATTAGCAAAAAGGGACATAGCAAGGGCGTGGAAGGCTCCAAGGCCCCCTGCGGTGGCTGCGTGGAAAAATGGTATGGAATTTGTATGGGCCTGGAGAAACCTATTTTCATTGCCAGGGGGTGACCTCTGACCCAATTTCAAAATATGGAAAACGCGGGCAGACTATCGGGGATTGCTCCTAGACCCGGTTCCTGTAGATCGCGATCCGCGATCATAGACTTTGGGCTTGTTGCGGGGGCTCCAGGGAGCGAGGTGGGTGGTGGAATCCAAGTGGGTAGTTCATGTGTAAAATTCGAATGGATCGGCCTGGAGTGGATGTGTAGTGCAATCGGGGGGAAGGGGGGATGAGTTCGATTTTTATTGTATTACCTTTCATGTTTTTGTTTAAGTATCGATTTAAAAATGTCAAAGTCAATATTTTATGCTTTGATTGTGCAGACGTCTCTGGTTTACAGGGCCCTGCCATACAGGTGCCGCTTGACAAATAAAATTTGTTTAAAAAAAAAAAAAAAGAACTGCATTTACTGAGGTTATTGCTTTCAGAGGGACTGAAGGTCACATGTGTAATGTGAAGTACCTGTGTGAGGTGATGTCATAAGCAAAGTGTGGTTATGTTGTCAGACATTCCTGCTAGGGTGTCTGGCTGTATATGAGTAATCCTATGATTTTATCTGTGATGCCTTTAGGGGCTGTAATTGCAATGCATTCTAATGATCCACAAATGTGATGAGTACTGTCACTCTAAATTCTAATGATCCACAAATGTGATGAGTACTGTCATTCTAAAGTGGTGCTTAAACATGTATTCTTGCTGCTGCGCTTAGGTGAAGAACCCAGACTGCTAGCCCTTAAGCTATAGAGGTGCATACTTCATGGTCAGTAGGAAATGCTCAGTCAGGGTTATGTGTCACCAAGGCAGGGTTACCTATTTTAAATGCTTGTTGAGATAATGGGTGAGGGGGGTCGCCACTGGGATGGTGCCAGTGCGCAGGGCCCTCGCTCCAGGTTATGTTCAACTAACTGCATTGGGGGCACGATGATGTGCATACATGGGAGTGGTGGTACTAGACCCCACCCCCTGCGGGAGGGGTGGAGATGTTATGCAATGTCACAAAGTAATTCCAACAGCTTATGTATATTTGTAAATTGGTGCATAGTATTGAGTAGTGTGTGGGTTTAATAAATGTACTCTTACTTTTATAAAGCAAAGTACAGACTGGACAATCAATTATTGAGTGTTATTTCTGCGCACCTGCAAATGGCGATTACTAGCCCACACCACCTCCCTTGAGTAAGCCTCAGACTGCTCTGCAACGCTACCCTCTGAGAGTCAGGCGGTACAATTGGGTGTTTGGTTCCCAGTGAAGGACAAATGTAGTCATGTTATTTGTGCAGGCCTCACAGATACTGCCTCGTTTTCCAACATTGGTGTTTAGCGGCGGGAAACATAGTATCCCATTCTGGTGCGCATTTATAGCATTTGATAAGTCCAGTTTTGCCACACATTACCTATGCATTAATAAGCAAATGGAAGAGGACAAGGCTCTGAGAAGGGTTCAAAGTTTAGTTATGTGAACTCGAAGTATGGGAAAGGAAAGCCCCGCTCACATTTATGTCATGTGAAGATATTATGGTTTAAATGTAAGCTGTATTGATATGAATGATATTGCATTAATTATCATGTGCTAGTGGGATGGTGCTTTCCAGGAAATGATTGCATACAAATGTTCTAAGCCATATTGTACACCTTTGAACCCTAACACTACACGCACTACACCTGCATGAGGAGGGTGTCTCCTCAAGAGATAGGGTCAGCAACTGATACCTACATCACAGGTGGGGTTGTAGGGGTGGATTGACCTTTAAGGGGGACAGGAGAGGTAGGGGTCCTGGGAGGTTCCTGCGCTTTTTAAGGGCAGGGAGGGTTTCCACAAGAGGGGCCCCAGTTATCCTTCCCCCGCTGAAAGTTTACTTGCCATTGGCGCCGGCCACAGCCACTGGAAGGGTGGAGCAGGAGGTTTCTTTACCCCGGGTAGTAATGGTGGGGGACCCCAAGGAATTTTTCCCACGGTGGGAGGAGGGTGTGGTAGAGTTGGGTGACCGGCAGGTCCCCCAGGTTAACTGGTGGGGAGGTGAGCAACACAGGAGTGGCCCCTGGTAGTGGGTGGCCCCAAAGGAGGGTAGTTCTCGAGTGATGGTGTGTAGTGGTAGCCCCTAGGTACCACAGGTGGGCTAGGTAACTGATCCAGTGGAGATCTGAGTGGGAGTGATGTACTTCCTGGTTTCCAGGTGAAGGGTTAGTGGCAGACCCTGAGGTGTCAGGGTCCGGTGAGTGGTTAGCCCAGGGTGGCTCATGGTGATGGATGGCCCCAAAGGAGGGGTAGTTTTCGAGCTTGGATGTCACCCTGGAGCTAGTGTGGTGAGCCTGAGGTGGTGGTTGGGGCGATGCCTGGCCAGGTGACCAGTCAGGTAGGTCCTAGGGGACTTGTTTCCCAGGACCGAAAGCATGAGGGTGTTCCCCAGCTCGATGCAGGAGGTGGACTTCTGCAAGGTAGTACCACCCTGGACACAGGTGGGGCCCATCTTAAGTGAAGGGACCCTGTGTTTCCCCAAAGGGGAGGTGCAGGTCTAGCCGGGATCTTTAGGGTCCCTGGCTGATGGAGGTAGTACCGCCCTGAAGACAGGTGGGGCCTATCTTAAATGAAGGGACCCTGTGCTTCAGAGGAGGGCGGTGCAGGCCTGGCCGGGATCTTTAGGGTCTCTGGCTGAGTGTGGTAGTACTACCCTAAAGGCAGGTGGGGCCTATCTTAAGTGAAGGGACCCTGCTTTTCATAAGGGGTGGTGCAGGCCATCCAGGGATCATGTGGGTCCCTGGATGGTCTCCCAAGGCGCTGCAGGGAGAGAGGGGAGAGCCATGAGAGGTGGGCCTGGGTGTAGCTAACTCAGGGCCCACAGGTTCTCTAAGGGTACTCCGGGAGAAGAGCGAGCCTCTCGGAGGGAAGGGTGCATAGGCCCTGTTCTCGCAGTGGACAACAAGGAAGGGGTCTAGGTTCCCGGGGTAGTTTCCGAGTGGAGCTACTGACGGGGGGAATGAGTTGTAGGATGTCTGACAAGGCACCCTCAGTGTTCATCCCTGGCACTGCCAGTGTGGTAGTTAGCCGGTCTGAGGCCCATTTCTGGGAGTCAGGACAGTGGCAGAGGAGCTTTTCTGTGTGGGAAAAGCATGAGTGGCTGTCCTTTATTCAGGGAAGACAGTCATCCCAATAGGGTGGTGGCAGCAGAATAACCCTAGCGGCAGGATGAGAGTGAAGGTCCGGAGAGGTTGCATCTTTGGGGTGCAAGGACCAAACGGAGAGAGGGTACTGGTTGGAACAAACTCTGAAAGTGAGACCAGCTAGTGACCCGGGGATGGGATGTAGACCTATCCCTGAAGACCGCATCGGTGCTTGTCCAGAGAAGTGGTAGGCATAGTGTTGCATGCCCAAGGGCAAAGGTGGGCCTAGTTAGGCTGAGTCCATGTAGACCATGAGTGACCTAGAGGTATCTAACCTAGAGCCCAGAGGGTTCTTAGGGTAGTCTGGGATCCCTGTCATGTGTGGAGATTTCATGGATGGGAGGAGTTGGTGGTCTGAGCGGATAACTGGTGAGTAAGGGGGGGTCTGGTCAGAACCCCTTATAACTAGTTATCGCTGACTACGGGAAGTGTACCCATGTAGAGTGGCTACTTCTTCCCTGTCGGAATCAGCTGGGCACGGCGTGTGTTAGAAGGTGGTTCTGACACTATGGGCATCCTGGGTTTTTCACTTTTTGAGCACCTAATTGTTGAGCTTTTACTGTGGGGGAGCCTCATAAGTTGGGACTCACCCACAGTGAATTCAGGATGAAAGAGACTGCATGGGGATTTTACTGGTGTCCCCCTGGCTTGACCAGGCCACTGTGCAGCAGCTGGAGTAAGGGACACCGTGCTGGTAACATGCACACACAGGTGTACATGCGTGTGCACACGTGTAGGGGCTGCGCAGGGGAGATTCCTAGCGTGCGCACTCCAGGAGCAGCTACAAAGTGAATGGTGTGGCAGGACTTATGCGGCATTAGGTGGTGACATGGAATAGGCCTTATACACTGGAAAGAAACATGCCAGAGAAAGTCAGTGTGTTTTACTGTGTTTTTCGCTTCATTATGCCCTTATGGGGATGTAGAGCCCATCGGACGGATTAACTTTCCTAAGGCCTACAGATTCCAGACACGCACTACAGTCCAGGGTGTGAGATGCAGTCTTCTGCAGAGTCCAAAGTCATATTTGTACTGCTTTTGGGTAATCCAGAAATGTCATATTTCTCTGAGTCAGCTATAACCAGCCATAACCAGGGCCTGGCTGAGGGCTGACCTCAGCAGGCTGGATTGATAACCTTTCTTCCACAAGCTAAGGCCTCCTCTCCACAAAAAGAGGATGGGTGTGGCTACAGGCTCATCCATCAGCAGCTATCACTGGGTGCCAGGCACCAGGCTGCACCAGGGAGGGAAGGCAGCGTGGGGGGAAGGGGCTTCAGAAAACATGTGGCAAGAGACCCTGGACGCCGCCATTTTAAACAAACCCAGAGGCTGGGCAGAAAGGAGGGAGCAGGGGCAGTGAAGTGATGTGTCGCTGTTTGATAGGACAAACAGAGACTTCCTGCCAGCCCCCTCCTCAACTTTTAAAAAGTGCTTGCACAGGAAGAGAAGCTCTCTCTGGGGTGTGGTCTGCTGAGGCAGAAGGTGCTGGAACCTGGCGCAATGGGCAGTTGGAAGGAGGAACCCCCTGACTGCCCCCAGGATCCTGAACAGAGCCGGAAAAAGAGTCCAGGACCAGTGCGCAGAAGCAGGGGCCTCTGCGCAGGGAGAAGAGGGTCCCCGGAGGAGAGCCAGGTAAAAGGCTGGCGCAGGGAGCCAGTGAAGACCGCTCCCTGCCGAGTTCATCCCCTTGGGGACCCAGAGGACGAAGGAGAGTGCTCCCAGTGACTGGGGAGCGCCACCAGGAACAAGAGGAGGCGAAAATGGCGCAGATCAGTACCCTTGGGGCTGAGATATGCCCCCCAGAAGGTAGGCGACCTTTGACCTCCAAGAAGACCGATGACGAAGCGCGTGGGGCTCCGCCGCCGGTCTTGAATGTGCCCCTGGGGTGGGTCAAGTCCCGGGGGCTGCCCCCACAAGAAGCAGAGGCGTAACACAGGCCCCCGCATCCCCCGCGATGCAGGGGGGCCCCCTCATCCCACTACTCAGGCCTTAAAGCTCCGGATTAAATACGGAGTGGGGGCCCCTCCGTGTACCGTGCAGGGGGGCCCCCTCAGCTTTCGTTACGCCACTGACAAGAAGCAAAAGTTGGGGAGCGCCGTCACGCTCCCTGTGAAAAATTCATGGAAAAGGGGGCAAGGAGCACACCCTGGCCCCCGCCGAAGGTGGAGGCGGGGGAGCGCCGTCGCGCCCCTTGCGAAGATGAAAGCCGGGGAGCACCGTCACACTCCCCGTGAAGGTTTACCCCTACGGGGTGCCAGGAACCCACCCTGGCCCCCTACAAAGAAGGGACAAGATGGGGAGCGCCGGCGCTCTCCCAGCAAAGAGGACGAGGGGCCCAAGACCCCATCCCCGGGCCCCGAAGCAAAGCCTGGGGGGCGCCGTCGCGCCCCCTATGAAGATGGCCCAAGGGCCCGGGACCCCATTCCCAGGCCCCAGATAGAAGGAGGATGGCGGGGGAACGCAGCCGCACTCCCCGAGAACTGAGCTGGCCAGTGCGAGTCTTCGGGTCTGCCTGCCGGAGCGGGCAGACCAGAAATGTGGTGCCCGCTCCCGCGGCAGCACGCGAGGGTGCGGGGAGCCGGCGGGGCAGTCGGGGGTGGGCTCCCCTCCAACAAAGAGGCATGTGGGGTCCTGGGTGGGACTGGGACCCCAAACAGGAAGAGAGGAGCTGCATGGTGCCCGGGCCCCCGAAAACCTGCAGAGCGGATGGGGGTAGGCTCAGCAGAGCGTAATCCTATGATTTTATCTGTGATGCCTTTAGGGGCTGTAATTGCAATGCATTCTAATGATCCACAAATGTGATGAGTACTGTCACTCTAAATTCTAAAGACCCAAAAATGTGATGAGTACTGTCATTCTAAAGTGGTGCTTAAACATGTATTCTTGCTGCTGCGCTTAGGTGAAGAACCCAGACTGCTAGCCCTTAAGATATAGAGGTGCATACTTCATGGTCAGTAGGAAATGCTCAGTCAGGGTTATGTGTCACCAAGGCAGGGTTACCTATTTTAAATGCTTGTTGAGATAATGGGGTGGGGGGGAGTCGCCACTGGGATGGTGCCAGTGCGCAGGGCCCTCGCTCCAGGTTATGTTCAACTAACTGCATTGGGGGCAAGATGATGTGCATACATGGGAGTGGTGGTACTAGACCCCACCCCCCCTGCATAAGGGGTGGAGATGTTATCCAATGTCACAAAGTAATTCCAACAGCTTATGTATATTTGTAAATTGGTGCATAGTATTGAGTAGTGTGTGTGTTTAATAAATGTACTCTTACTTTTATAAAGCAAAGTACAGACTGGACAATCAATTATTGAGTGTTATTTCTGCGCAACTGCAAATGGCGATAACTAGCCCACACCACCTCCCTTGAGTAAGCCTCAGACTGCTCTGCAACGCTACCCTCTGAGAGTCAGGCGCTACAATTGGGTGTTTGGTTCCCAGTGAAGGACAAATGTAGTCATGTTATTTGTGCAGGCCTCACAGATACTGCCTCGTTTTCCAACAATATCCTACTGGCAGCAGGTAGTTATAGTTATAACCTAGTATATATTTGAAAGTGGTGGGCGTAACACAATTGTCGTACTTCACTGTGGCGAGCGCGCAAGCACGAACTTCCTATGGGGAGTTCGGGGGTTTTTTTGTTTTTTTTTAAAAGAGTGGGCAAATGGTGCATTTTCAAGCAAATCAGAAGGTGTGAAGAACAGCTCAGTCAATACTACTGTTTAGAGTTGTGGGAGTTAAGAAACCTTATAGAAGTTTGACACATAATGAGCATGCTCTGGGAATATGGAACTAAAATGAAAAACAATTTACTGGTACCGCAGTAGCACAACTATTCTTACCATACTGGATAGAACCACGGTACATCCAACATTAAATAAATTCCAGTTAGGAGTCTCATATAGCTGTGAATAGTATGCTTTTCCTGCTTCCTGGTCCAAGCCTCTATTTATTGATAGCATTAATAAGGATCCCTCAGGTAGGCATGTGTTCTTTTGTGTATCTTTGCATATGTATACTCTAAATGGAACATTTTTATTTAAAACATGTCTTCAGCCCTCTTGGCTCTCTCCTTTCTCACTCCTGCTAGTATGATCGACTCTTTCAAAACTGAGAACGTAACCAACTGCCTGGTCCCAAAGATACTAATGCTATTGTTTTTCTTTTCTTCAAAGATGAAATACAATAAACCCATAGGCATGCATACCGACATGCTTGAGAAATAATAACAAAGCTAATATTGAGGAAACCAGGCTCTGTGGTTGGTAGAAAACCTCAGAAGTAAACAGAATAGACAGGCATGAAAATGCATATAAAGTGCAACACTCTAAAGTAGCAGTGGTGTACAAGAGACTAAAAGAGAAAAGGGAAACACAATAGTATAAACTTCAATTCCTATCACCATTACCAATGTCATGCAAACATGGTCACACTGCAACTAACAATATTTTGACTCCATGTCAAATGCTTGCTATGATTCAGCAGTTTGGTGTATAAAGTGTACTCCTGTTTGTCAGAAATGAACATTTAGAAAGGGTTCATACATATGGTCAATCAGTTGTGCAGATAGGCCCCAGGATATCTTCTGTTTTTGACCTCCAGAGACACTAAGTATTTGCCATACTCTCAACATCCCCAGGTCCAAAGGACACTCATCAATGCCCTTCATATATACACCCCAAGCAAAACCTGTTAGCGACCCCCTATTCAAATTGTCTATCAATCTTCACATCTATATTCCACAACAAATGATGCATAGAATGTTCTTGCAGCCTTTCCTCAGAAGCACCAGAAGCCTAATTCTGTGTTTTTACACTACACTGGAGGAAGAGCTCTGATCGATTTGTGAAACTCTGGGTGAGCCTCTAGTGCATTCTATAGTTGCCATACCTTTCTGCCACCTATAGTACAAACAGCATTTCCACAGGACCAGAAGGCTGTGCTAATACTGTAGACCGCTTCGTTTCTTCACCCCGGGAGATACCTCCTAAACAAGCTAGCCCTCACGGTATATCACCTCTCAAACATCTTCTCGACTCCCCACAGCACTGCAAGTCCCTCACCAGCTGCCAGAAAGACCAACAAGAAAGATTCCAAACACCATTCTGGTGTTTAATGCTGTGTGGTATGCCCCTCGGAGAGTAATGAAAGAGAGGTGCCTACAGTCCCAGAACACATCACTTGAAATTACTATGAAGCACTCCCTAGAAAGTAAACCACGCTGGGGGCATGAGCAAAGCTGCTCAGAAGCATCCATGATCTGGGAAATAAATGGGATGGCGAGCTCACTACAGCCACATTCATGAAGATCACTCAGAGCAAAATAACACAGATCACGTTTCTGGCCAACTAATAGCTCTCCATTTCTATTCTCATGGTTTACTTTTTCTGTCAAACATGGGAAAAAGCGAGAGAAGATGCATAAAAACTATAGTGCTTGAGAAAAGTAAGCATTTTACTGCAGCTAAACTTGCGCCATTAATGCTTGTATTGGTGGGAGGTGAGAGACTGAGACATGCATACATTTTTTCAAAAGGTTAGTCAAGACACTGCCTAAATAAGCTAAATATAGTTTCTTATTGTTAATAATTTTCAACAAAACGTACTAAAGGCCATGCCTAGTGGCGCATTAAGAGAGAGACATGGGGGAGGAGGGGTATGAGACACACCTCTGTCAGTACTTTCTCCTCTCCCAGAGGCCAATGGCTTGGGTGCGTGCTCTCTCTCTCGCGTGCCCTCTATATTCCCTTTCTCTACCTCTTTCTTTCACGCTCTCTCTCTCTCCCTCTTTCTCTCACCTTTCTCTCTCGCTCACTCTCACTCTCTTTCATTCCCTCTTTCTTTTTCTTTCTCTCTCTCTCGCTCTCTCTCTCTCTCCCTCTCTCTCTCTCTCTCTCTGTCCCTTTATCTCTCTTTCTCTCCCTCTTTTTCTCTCGCACACTCTCACTCTGTCCCTTTCTCTCTCTTTCGCTCGCTCTTTCTCCCTCCCTTTTTCTCTCTCGCTCTCTCCTTCTTTCTCTTCCACCTTTCTCTTCCACCTTTCTCTCTCTCGCTCTCTTTCTGTCTCTCTCGCTTTCTTTCTCTATTTATCTCTCTCTCGTGCGCTCTCTTTCTCTCTCGCTTTCTCTCTCCCTCCCTCTCTCTTTCTCTCTCACTTTAGTGAGCAAGCCTGCAGGGCAGGCGAAACGCGTTTAAAGTTTCTAGCTGACAATTAAAGAATATTTGCGCAAAGACATGGCGTCGGCATTCCTGTTGTGAGAGGAAGTGTTCGTTGATATTATCGGACCGTGCTTGGGAGGTCCGTTCTGCTGACGCGCCCTCTGTTCTGGAGGTGGTGGGTGAACCTAAGCCAGCGTTTCCCAAACTGTGGTCCGCGGACCCCCAGGGGTCCGTGACACATTTCCAGGGGGTCCGCGGACTGGAGTGCCTTCGACCTATTAAATATTGAAGCGCCCATGCGCTACGTACGGCTACAAGCACTGTGAATGACAGCGCAGGGGCGGCGGGACGAAAAAAATCGGGCCAATCACCATTTCAGCTTTAGGGTTGAAGCTGAAGGGTGATTGGCTTATTATTTTATCGTCGCGCACGCTCGCACGGCAGTGCGTCTTCCCTTGCGGCCAGCCCAGGAGCATTTTACCGCCCAGAGCATTTTGCCGCCCAATGCCCTGTCTCCGCTTTCCGCTCGCGTTCCGGCACCTCGAAGAGCACTTAAGTGTTTATTTTGTAATTAATTTATTTTACAAAATGTAACATTTATATTTACAGCTAGTGGGCAAGGCCAGGGTAATTGCGATGCCATGTTTATTTAGGCCGGGTGTACTTACCAGTCGCGCAACACCTATTGGACTCAAAGGGCTTCAAGCCCTCCCGTCGTATGTGTCAGCCCTCAGCCCGGGATGAGACCGCACCCGAGCACTTCACAGGTCTTTAAAAGACCATTTGCATGTTAATGAGGCCTTACTGTTGTTTCACCCCTTCTAAGAGCCCCTGCAGCTCCCGTCGTGTGTGTAAGCCCTCAGCCCGGGATGAGACCGCACCCGAGCACTTCACAGGTCTTTAAAAGACCATTTGCACGTTAATGAGCCCTTACTGTTGTTTCACCCTTTCTAAGAGCCCCTGCAGCTCCCGTCGTGTGTGTCAGCCCTCAGCCCGGGATGAGACCGCACCCGAGCACTTCACAGGTCTTTAAAAGACCATTTGCACGTTAATGAGGCCTTACTGTCGTTTCACCCCTTATAAGAGCCCCTGCAGCTCCCGTCGTGTGTGTCAGCCCTCAGCCCGGGATGAGACCGCACCCCAGCACTTCACAGGTCTTTAAAAGACCATTTGCACGTTAATGAGGCCTTACTGTTGTTTCACCCCTTCTAAGAGCCCCTGCAGCTCCCGTCGTGTGTGTCAGCCCTCAGCCCGGGATGAGACTGCACCCGAGCACTTCACAGGTCTTTAAAAGACCATTTGCACGTTAATGAAGCCTTACTGTCGTTTCACCCCTTCTAAGAGCCCCTGCAGCTCCTGTCGTGTGTGTCAGCCCTCAGCCCGGGATGAGACTGCACCCCAGCACTTCACAGGTCTTTAAAAGACCATTTGCACGTTAATGAGGCCTTACTGTCGTTTCACCCCTTCTAAGAGCCCCTGCAGCTCCCGTCGTGTGTGTCAGCCCTCAGCCCGGGATGAGACCGCACCCGAGCACTTCACAGGTCTTTAAAAGACCATTTGCACGTTAATGAGGCCTTACTGTCGTTTCACCCCTTCTAAGAGCCCCTGCAGCTCCCGTCGTGTGTGTCAGCCCTCAGCCCGGGATGAGACCGCACCCCAGCACTTCACAGGTCTTTAAAAGACCATTTGCACGTTAATGAGGCCTTACTGTCGTTTCACCCCTTCTAAGAGCCCCTGCAGCTCCCGTCGTGTGCGTCAGCCCTCAGCCCGGGATGAGACCGCACCCCAGCACTTCACAGGTCTTTAAAAGACCATTTGCACGTTAATGAGGCCTTACTGTCGTTTCACCCCTTCTAAGAGCCCCTGCAGCTCCCGTTGTGTGCGTCAGCCCTCAGCCTGGGATGAGACCGCACCCGAGCACTTCACAGGTCTTTAAAAGACCATTTGCACGTTAATGAGGCCTTACTGTTGTTTCACCCCTTCTAAGAGCCCCTGCAGCTCCACTCTGCCTATTGCTTTAAAGATTCAGCCACCCACCCCCGAAATCAGCTCCACTCTGCCTACTATTGCTTAAAGATTCAGCCCCCCCACCCCGAATTTTAGCCCCTCCCCCCCCCTCCGAAATTTGGCTCTAGTTGCGCCTCTGGTACTTACTAAATACATTATTGGTTGGATTTGTCCCACCTCTGGGTAAGCCCTGTTTGCGCAGTGGTTGGGTGGTATTCACTGCGTATGTAATTACCAGGTATGTTAATATCGCACCCTTCTTAAAATTTAGGATGGTCAAACCTGCTGTAAACTTACAGGGGAAAAGTGTGCTATTTATAGTACCAAAGTACCACAATCTGCATGTTAGTCTCCAAAAACTCAAAACAGATGCTATTTATCGTGCCCCATTTTTCTTGCTTGATTTAAATTTTGTCTCAGATTGAGGATAGTAACAAATAAGGTTTTATTCAGGACAGAGTTGGAAAAAAGGCCTCTCAGACGTTCCTGCAGGTCAAGCTGCTGGCGGATTCTGCCCTCTCTCATTAGATCTGTTTGAGAGGGTTCTGTTTCTAGCTTATGATCACTCAGTCTGGGTTTGGTGACCATTTACGTATGCCTGGTAACTTGTACCTATTAGCGCTTTATGACTTGTCTGCTTGCTCCTCAGTCAGTATCTGTGCAATGTGTACAGACTGCTATTGTGCTGCTGCTCTCAAAGTCTGTTTACTTTAATGTTGGCATATTCATGCACTACTTTTGTAGAATGTTAAGAGTGATATTATCATGATCTGAATATTTGAAACACAGTAAATCTGCAGGCGCAGGGCAGCTCAGTGTTTTAGTGTTACAAGTGAAATGACTAGCTGCTAGCACGAAAATGTAATATGCATTTGGTTAAAACGCTATTCTGGCTGGAAAAGTAAAACGTGACAGAAAAAACTTGGCAATTAATGTTGTCTGATAAATGAATTGTTTCTTATGCTTTGAAGCAGTTAACTTAGCCTGTCTTGTTGCTCAAATTGGTGTAATTTCTGATATTTATGTTTCTCTCATCTTCATTGCGTTATTTTGCTTGTGAGCAAGTGTCACTCATAGTCACTGAAATGTCACTCATAATTACACTGTATTTATGACAATGTCACACACAGCAATCCGAAACCTTGGCAGCTATGATTTAGCAGCAACCTTTCTATAATTTTTCTTGTGTGTGACGAGTGATCAGCTTGTGTGCTAGTGGCAGTGACATTATGGTTTATTCCCGCCGTCAGGGTTGGTTTCATGAAAAGTGTGGCTGCAAGTGTAATCCAAGTGTAGTCCACTCCAAATTATTGCATTGATTTTAAAATGGTTTATTTTAAAATGGTTTCTTCATGGCACATTAAGCAATCAATGCGTGTAATGATAATCCTCATTCTGAAAACTGTGTCCAAAAAGTTTCAGCTCTCCGTCCATAATCTCCTTGTGTTTGGTATGGCTGAGAGCAGAAGCCTTGTTCTCCTGCCTGACATTTCCTCTTCTTCAATGGATGTAAATGGAGGAAATGCTTTCTCCCAAGTACATTTAAAAAAAAAAAAAAAACACTTTCCTCTTCTAAAATGTTGGCATGTATTTGTATGATTTTTAATTTACTATTCTCGGTTTCACATCAGCTGCTCATGCCATGTGCCATGGCTGCCAGCAAGCCACATAGGAAACGTCTGTGACATCCTGGTTTGAATTTAATCTCAACCTCAACACATTTACGGCCATTGTGTAGCAGACAAAATGACTTTCTGAAGTGTTCTCGCTTAACTCCAACCCTGGTCCTGTTTTCCCGTACTATCGTGCGAACCTCTCTGTGCAATCAAAAATGGACTGCTTTCAGAGTGAATGAGCTATGTTTAATTAAACTGAGCAAATGGAATTATCTTGAACCCACATTACATAAAATTGCCATATCCATGCATATGATTTGCTAGTGTCCTTCTTACAGGTGCTGATTAATCTCTCAACGTCAAAGCATATGTAGTCTGGAAACATCTGACGAGGGCAGCCTGTAGTAGGTAAAGTAGTCAAGGTCTAAATATGTGCTTTACCAAATAGCTTTGCTGGAAAATTATTCCACATAACCGAATGTGATTCAATATATAGACTGGTCAGCTGTGGGTATCCTAAAAAACATAACGACGATGTATCGCTGGCTTAATCTTAAGCGAAAATCCACTGAAGACCTCAATGATAGGCCATCATGCTCAAAACAAAGGGAGTTAAGTGAAAAGAAAAGGAAGTTTCGCAAGTACGATGGTGAATATTTATCATTGGGTTTCACATGTTCAGGTTCAGAACATGAACAGCAACCACAATGCGTGCTATGCTATGAAATTTTGTCAAATGAGGCCCTGAAACCTTCAAAATTACAAAGACACTTGGAAACTAAGCATAAAGAGCATGCGACTAAATCCATAGAATTCTTCAAGAATAAAGAGCAAGAGCTCCTAAAAAGTAGAAAAATAATTACGAAAACTGCAACGGGCTCCGTTAATGAAAATGCTCTGAAAGCTTCATATGAAGTGTCCATGCTCATAGCAAAAGCTGGAAAACCGCATACAATTGCTGAAGAACTGATAGTACCTGCTAAAAAAAGCCATGGTGACAGCAATGGTTGGAGAAAAAGCAGCAAAAGATGTAAATTTGGTGCCATTATCTAACAACACTGTAAAAAAGCGAATTGACAAAATTTCAGACAACAGGAACAGTTGATCGAAAGAATTTGTAAAAGTCTGCATTATAGCCTACAAGTAGATGAAAGTACGGACATAGCAAATAAATCTCATCTCCTGTGTTACGTTAGATACGATTTTGAGGGGACATTTGTGAAGATTTACTGTTCTGCCGCTATTTGATACATACCACTGCTGAAGAGGTCTTCAGCAGTTTCAATCACTTTCTGACATCAAATGGAATTCAGTGGTCCAAATGCATAGGAATCAGCACAGATGGGGCACGTGCCATGTCTGGGAGACTAACTGGACTTGTAGCACGAATAAGGGAAATTAACCCTTCAGTTGTAAGGCATCATTGTTGCATTCATCGAGAAGCATTAGCCACTAAGAAGATACCAGAGGAATTAAAAAAGGTCTTGAATGAGTCCGTCAAAATTGTAAATTTTATTAAAGCTAGGTCACTAAATTCAAGGCTTTTGAACAGCTTTGTCAGTCCATGGATAGTGATCATCATCAGCTTTTGCTGCATACAGAAGTCCGATGGCTGTCTCGTGGTAGAGTTTTGTCTCGACTTTTTGAATTAAGAGATGAAATCAGAGTTTTCGTCACTGAACTGGAATCTCCATTTCCACTTGGTGAGCGCTTACATGACCATACTTGGTTAGCTATGCTGGCAAATATGGCAGACATCTTCACGCATTTAAATGCACTCAATTTGAGTATGCAAGGAGTAGGTATCACAATTTTTAATGTTGAAGACAAGATTGAGGCAATGATAAAAAAGTTAGACTTATGGGCTCGTCGCTTAACACAAAGACATTTTGATTCTTTTCAGAACCTGAAGACATTCTTGGAATCTGCTGACGATGAATTATCGAACAAAGTCTTAGTCATTTTTATCCAGCATCTCCAAGATTTGCGGTGTAGTTTCCGTCAGTACTTTCCACTTCTGGATGAAAGCAAAAACTGGATTAAAGATCCTTGTAATGTAGATATTGACAATTTAATGGGGCTGACAGCATCTGAAGAAAACGGTTTGATTGAAATCTCTACAGATAGTGCACTTAAATGTCAATTCAAGGAAAAGTCTCTGAGTCTGGCAAACTTTTGGTTGCAAGTACGAACAGATTATCCTGAATTATCAAACAAGGCACTTAAGGTTTTACTTCCTTTCCCCACCACATATTGATGTGAGAAGGCTTTCTCAAATCTTATGTACCTTAAAAATAAGAACAGAAATCGCTTGCAAATTGTAGAATCTGACCTAAGGATTCAACTTTCCGAAATAAAACCAAACATTGAAAAGTTAGTCGCCGAGATGCAGCACCATCCTTCCCATTAAAATGTTTTTATTTTTGCATATTTTTCAAGATAAAATAATAAAAGCTTTAGTAATGCAAGTATTTGTTTGGTGTGTACTTGTTTGTGTATTTTTTGCGAATTATTGTTTTAATTTTTTTAAATTTAAATTGTAAAAATTGCTTGGGGGTCCCCGGACTCCAGTAGTGAATTAGTGGGGGTCCTCAGGAGTCATGAGTTTTGGAACCACTGACCTAAGCAACCGGAGGAGCAATATATATATATATATGTATATGTGCAAATGGTGCACGAAGGGCACCATTTGTGCATGGTATATGGCATGGCATGTGTATGCAATAAAAATGTAAAAGTTTACCTTGCACAACGAAGCGCATAATATGCCCTCCATGTGCGCACGGTGCGCGAAGCGCATCGTGCGTACATGGCCCATCCAGCGTAACGTGGGTGCCGGCACTAACTGCGTAAAGTGGGCGCGCGGTGCGCGAAGCGCACCGCGTGCTCACTGTGCGCGCACGGTGCGCGAAGTGCACCGTGCGCGCACGGAACGAACTGCGTTAAGTAGGCGTACACGCCACGAATGGCGTAAAGTAACTTAGCATTTAAAAAACCGTACAAATTCACTGAAAAAACCATAGGTTTCACACATGTTATAGTTAGCTGGACATTTTACTGATAAAAAACCTATGAAATTCCCCCGTTATAGTTAGTGCAGGCAACTATAACTCACGCGACCGCAATCCTCTGCTGATGACATATGTGTCTTTATGAAAAAAAAATATTTGTAATATATGTATAGCTAAAAATTTATGGAAGAAGACATGGGTAAATAAGTGTCTAAATACAGTATTAGCATCAGCAGAGGATTGCGGTCGCGTGAGTTATAGTTGCCTGCACTAACTATAACGGGGGAATTTCATAGGTTTTTTATCAGTAAAATGTCCAGCTAACTATAACATGTGTGAAACCTATGGTTTTTTCAGTGAATATATATATATATACACACACACACACACTACTGGCAGTTGCCAGTAGGTAGTTATAGTTAGAACCCAGTTTCCATAGGAAAAGCATTTTTTGACTCGCCTATAACTTTGGCATCATTTGACCAATCTTTAGGAAATTTCCCCAATGAAGTGTCAGAGTAGGTTATGTGTGTCATGGGAAGTTTGGGGCCGATCGCTCCAGTGGGGACGGTGAAAATAGGTGCGCGAAAAAAGGGTGTGTTTTAATGTTAATTCCCATAGGAACGCATTGTCGAACCTACAGTCTGAACCGCTGTGCAGAATTACACCAAATCTGGCATTCTAGTAGTTGTGGTAGTTTTAGTCACATTATTAAACAGGAGTAGTGTAGTCAGAAATAAAAGGTAAGAAAATGTGCTGCGTCTGTATATGAATTATAAAGTAGTAATGCTTGTTAGGTATATATTAGGAAGTGTTTGTCAATGTGGATTTTAACTTATGTGACCGGTTTGCATGTACTTAGATGGTGAGATATGGTTTTTAGGTCTCGTCTAGCGTGGCTGCGCACATGCGCAGCTCGCTCGGCGAGATTTAATGTCGATGAGGAGTTTCAGAAGGGGACTCCAAGCCCCGCCCCTCATTTTCATTGGGTAGCGTCCGCGTTTATGTTAAATGCTGGCTTCCCACTGAAAAGGAGGGTTTTCGGTTGCCTCCCTTTGGCTTTTTGTGCTGGCCCACTTGGACTGGCTCTCCTGATTTCCTTCTGTCATAAGGGATTTCTTATCTTTATGGGGCCATGTGTTTAAACACATGCCCCATAAAGACACGAGTTCCCAATGCTCCGGCGCGATCCTCTTTCGCTTGTTTTTATATAGTGTGTTGTGGTCTGCTGAAGTTTTCTGTGGCGTGTAGGAGTTAGGGCCAGATCGAAAGGAAAATGTCTATTTATTAAAGCAGAGCCAGACGTGCCTGTCAGGAAATGGAAGCGGTCAGTCACGACCGTGTGTGTCCCTTTCCTGTGTCTGCCGGGCCCTGTTTTAATCATGAGGGGTGCCAGACCCACTCTCATTGCCTTGCTTGCTGGTTTGGATGACGGGAGGTAGCTCAGCGAGCTGTGCACTTGCGTCGGAGATGTGTGAGGAACATGAAGAGACTCCGCATTTCATTTGTCTGAACCCGATGAAAGCGATGCGATTGGCTACTAATATCGTCACTTTCAGCGCTTAGAAGCTTGAATGGTAAAGCGCTATGCGACTATTTGATTATCAATGTGGGACCGCGCTTGTTAATTAAGGCGCATCGCCTATTTGCAGTCTTTCTTTGCCTTTTTTGAACGTGATATTGGCGTGTCTCGTGCCTGCCACTGGAATGTGCTCCGGGTCTCGGCAGGGGCCACGCATCGCATCTCTTGCCCTTCAGAACGTCTGTTTGTAAAATACAGGCAACCGGTTAGGAAACTGGCACCGGGTCCTTTCTGCATTAAAATACTCTTCCTGCTTGACGCCGGCTCCGCAGGCACAGGCCCTGCTCTGGTTGCTGCAGCACCCCGGGAGGCGGGCAGCGCCCGTTGTGCCCGTCGCGCAGCCATGCTGTGGTGGGTATGTAAGCACGATTTAATTCATCACCGCCGTCATAACATCCGACTCCATGCCAAAACTTCGAAAGCATGGGGGTACATTAAAAACAATTAAAATAAAATACAACAGAGAGGCTTTATTTTTACCTTGTTGTATTGACGTGGGAACAATTTCAGGCGGGAGAGTCTGTTGCCACATACATCCCACAGCCGTGCTGTGCTCTCGCCCTGGGAGCGCCATGCCTCACTTGTAGGCGCAAGTGCTCTTTACCACAGAAGCTCTTTTTATTTGAAGTTATGTAGCGCAACTTGAACCGAATGTACTGGAGCTATTTACAATAGCATTTGCATTACACAAGGACACATTCACATTTTTCAGGCACTGGGACATTAAGTGATTTGCCAAGAATCACAGGTTGTTGAACCGGTTTGGATGACGGGAGGTAGCTCAGCGAGCTGTGCACTTGCGTAGGAGATGTGTGAGTAACATGAAGAGACTGCATTTCATTTTCTGAGCCAAATGAAAGCGATGCGATTGGCTATGAATGTCGTCACTTTCAGCGCTTAGAAGCTTGAATGGTAAAGCGCTATGCGACTATTTGATTATCAATGTGGAACCGCGCTTGTTAATTAAGGCGCATCGCCTATTTGCAGTCATTCTTTGCCTTTTTTGAACGTGATATTGGCGTGTCTCGTGCCTGCCTCTGAAATGTGCTCAGGGTCTCGGCAGGGGCCACGCATCGCATCTCTTGCCCTTCAGAACGTCTGTTTGTACAATACAGGCAACAGGTTAGGAAACTGTGGCACTGGGTCCTTTCTGCATTAAAATACTCTTCCTGCTTGACGCCGGCTCCGCAGGCACAGGCCCTGCTCTGGTTGCTGCAGTTCCCCGGGAGGCGGGCAGCGCCCGTTGTGCCCGTCGCGCAGCCATGCTGTGGTGGGTATGTAGGCACGATTTAATTCCTCACCGCCGTCATAACATCTGCCTCCATGACAAAACTTGGAAAGCATGGGGGTACATTAAAAACAATTAAAATAAAATACAAGAGAGAGGCTTTATTTTTGCCTTGCTTGTATTGACGTAGGAACATTTCAGGCGGGAGAGTCTGTCGCGCAATAATCAGTCCACGCAAGGTACTTTTAGCGTAAAAGGCCATTTATTAGGACAGGGTTGGACAATCATAACCAAAACATAACACAAATCCCCAACATTCCCCAACAACAACACTCCTCACTATCCCATACTCTCCAAGACTCCAACTACTCCATCCCCACTTCACACCGCAACCTTCTCACTTCCATTCGTTTCCTCATTCTCTTCCAAAAACTCCACCATCATCTCCATTCGTCGTACACTGGTCTGACGCACCCCCACGTTTCCCCAGTATCCCCCTCCCCGGAAGGGTGAGTATGCCCGTCATGGACTCCTCCCCCCTCCCCAATCCGCCCCACACACACACAACCCGTCCTAAACTGGCACGCTGCTAACGTAACATCACACCAACTAGTTACGTGATTGTAGGGTGGGCGGGTGGCCAAAGCTCCACTAACTAAACCCACCCTGAGGCGCTGGGGAAAGGAAGAGGAAGGACTTCCTCTTCCTCCCCCTTTTAACCCCTACCTGACGACCCCACCCCTTATCCCACCCCTTCATCCCCTGTCCTTCAACTGCGCGAAATCCCCGGGGGAAGACTAGTCCGCTGACCTCTCTTCCCCCGGTGCCCGCATTGCCACATACATCCCACAGCTGTGCTGTGCTCTCGCCCTGGGAGCGCCATGCCTCACTTGTAGGCGCAAGTGCTCTTTACCACAGAAGCTCTTTTTATTTGCAGTTATGTAGCGCAACTTGACCCGAATGTACTGGAGCTTTTTACAATAGCATCCACATTACACAAGGACACATTCACATTTTTCAGGCACTGGGACATTAAGTGATTTGCCCAGAATCACAGGTTGTTGAACCGACGCCGAGACTCAAACCTGACTGCCTCGCTCCAAGGGCGACAGCTCTCTGGCCGTTACCCCACATTCACCCAGCTCTCGTCGGCACGTGCTCCAGCCGTCTGGAGGAAGGTGAGAGGTCAGAGCCAAGGCCTGGGAAGCACGCTTCCCCCTCTTAGGTCACCTTCAGAGTGGTATTTCCCACTTTTATTTCCTTCTCTAGTTTAGTTTTCATGCCTCGGCCCAAACTTCCACTTTCACAAAGGAAACGTGTCTAAAACTGTGTGACAGTCGGTTGAAACAATCTTTAAGACATCTCTGCAACTCAGACTGGCGCAGGTGCGAGAAAGCGCGGCCAGCGTGGGCCTTGAGGCAAGGGGGCGGAGGTTTTACAAAGACTATAGACGTGCCCCCGCCCCGTGGTGCAAAAACACAAGCAGGGAGAATAGGCCCCCATCAGCTGTCTTCTTAGTTCAAAAGCACCTTTAACTGAGGTCAGTGGGCCCTGGTGCCACAGTCCCTGCTGCACTGATGATATTTGCGCCCCTGCTTCCGCGTGGAGTAGTCAGTCCACTATGAACGATGGTGGAGCGTTTTGTAAGTTTCTGCACCCGGTGCGAAACGTTCTCTGCCACAACTGGTTAAAGGCTGGACTGAAACGGGGCATGGGACATAACCAGAGAAGAGAAGCATTGGCAACGTCAATAGGTCTTGCATATGCAAGAGCTATTGGCTTTAGCAATGAGTTTAGTCATTTTGTACACCAGTGTGGCTGGTGTTGAGCATTGCCAAAGATTAGTGGCGTGGGGTGGGGTAGAGTTGAGTGGAATGGGGTAGAGCTGAGTGGGGTGGACTGTCATAGAGTGGAGTGCAGGAGAATGGAGTAGGGTTAAATGGAGTGGGGGATTTGGGAAATTAGTGTGGTAGATTGGAGTGGGGTAGATTGAGCTGGGGTAGAGTGGGGTATACTGGGGTGAAGTGGGGCATATTGGAATAGAGTAGATTGGGGTAGAGTAGAGTGGGGTAGATTGGAGTGGGGTAGATTGGAGTAAGGTACATCATGGAGATTGGGATAGAGTGGAGGAGGATATATTGGGGTAGATTGGAGTAGAGTGGAATAGATTGGGGAACAGTGGATTGGGATAGATTGGAGTGGAGTGGAGTAGACTGTAGTGGAGTAGGGTAGATTGGAGTGGAGTGGGGTATATTGGAGTAGGGTTGACTGGGTGGTCCATAGTAAGGTGTACTGGAATGGAGTGGGGTAGATTGGAGTGGAATGGGTTAGATTGGAGTGGTGTGGGGTAGATTGGGATGGGGTTGTGTAGATTGGTAGTGGGTTGGGGTGGGATAGATTGGTGTTGAGTGGGGTAGACTGGAGTGGAGCAGATTGGTGTGGAGTAGATTGGAGTGAGGTAGACTGAATTGGGGTAGATTGGGGAAGAGTGGAGTAGATTGGGGACGAGTGGGGCAGATTGCAGAGGAGTGGGGTAGATTGGAGTGGGATACATTGGGGTAGATTAGGGAAGAGTGAAGTGCAGTGGATTGCGCTAGGTTGGAGTGGAGTAGGTTGGATTGCAGTGGAAAGAGTAGATAAGGGTGGAGTGGGGTAGGTTGGAGTAGGTTAGATTGGCTGGATTATGGTTAGTTAGATTGGAATGGAGTGTGGTAGACTGGAGTGGAATAGATAGGGGCGAGGTAATTTGGTGTAAATTGGAGTGGAGTAGGTTGGAGTGGAGTTGGATAGAGTGATGTGTGGTAGGTTGGGATGGGGTGGGGTAGACTGGAATGGAGTAGATTGGGAAAGATTGGAGTGGGACAGATTGGATGGGGTAGACTGGAGTAGGGTAGTTTGGGGTAGACCGGAGTAGGGGAGATTGGAGTGGGGTGGATTAGGCAGGAGTGGGTTAGATTGGACTGGAGTGGTATAGAGTTGATTGGCATGTTGTAGTATGGAGTGACGTGGAGTGGGGTAGATTGGGTATAGCAGAATGGAGTGTGGTAGATTGGGGTAGAGTGGAGTGGGGTAGATTGGGTGGATTGTAGTGGGTAGATTGGACTGGAGTAAGGTGGAGTACAGTTGGAAAGATTAGAGTGACTCAAGATTGAAGTGGAGCATGAACACTATTTAATAAGAGTAGGGGGTGACACCCCCAAAGTGGGGAACAGTCCACTTCAAGCAATAATATATGCTGAAGACTGTGTCTTAATGGCAAGAATTGTCGTGGGCATTCGGAATCTTTTGGCCAAATTTGCCTGTTTTATGGAACAACTAGATTTGTCTACAAATGTATCAGAATTATATACCATGGTCTGTGGTAGATTGAATAGCAAACTGAAAACGTATATTGCCCAGACCAGACTCTGGGGGTATCATTTGATTATAAAGGTACATGGTCATACCTTAAACAAGCATGTGCAATGCAACAGGTCTCGCATTTACGCGAGTTTGAGCTACTGGCATTGTAAATGACAATGCCTTTTATTTAAGTTTTGGGTTGTTAGAAATGGGGGTCTCTAGTTGGCAGTGGCTGGCCACGGTCCAAGTAGGGACCCTACTTCCTAAATTAGAGTAAGCGGGCTACACCCTTTGATAACCCCAGCTCAACCCTGTGGTAACATAGCACGAGCAGCTAGGGTTATCTCAGAGGCAGTGTGTGAAGCATTTATGACCATACACAGTAACACAGTGAGGAACACTACAAAGGGACACCACACAAGTAGTTATAAAAAATAAGTATCCTTATATATAGACTTAACACAAGACCAATAACAGTAAAAAGCCACAATACTAGAAAAATAGGGTTACTCTTGAAATGCTGCAAAAATAGTTCAAGTGTGCAAAGAAGAGTTCAGTTTAAAGCAGTGGTCTCTGCGACCCTGTTACTTACAAAGTACATGGATTCTGTAGCAAAACAACCAAAATGTCGCTAAGGAGCTGTAGCGATGATTTTCCTCACGCAAGACCAGCGATGCGTTGAATCCTTGCCGCAAGGGAGGATGATGCGCTGATCTGTGTGCAGGACAAAGCGACAAACTTCTCCACGCTAAGCCGGCGATGCGTTGAAATCCTTGCCACAAGGGAGGATGATGCGCCGAGCCTGTTGCGTGTGCGATCCTGTTGCGATGAGAAGAAATGGCTCTCCGCGAGGGAGCGACGATCCGGATGCGATGCAAAGAAAATGGCGGACGCCCGGCGTCCGCGCTGCGATGTCATGAAGCGATGAACTCAATGCGATGATCTTTGGTCAGTGAGCATTTGGCAGCCCGCAAACGTGTGATGCGATGATCTCCGGTAGCGAGCACTCCGCGGTAGCAGCGCGATGATTTTTCGTACGCGCTTCAGCTGCGGCGGCTCGCAAACGGGCATTAGCTACGATTTTCAGCACTCTTTTCTCTGTAGTAGAACTAGAGGCCCTGGAACTCACAGGAACATCACCTGCAGATAGAAATCCCCGCTGGGAGGAAACAGGAGGCTGGTGGTGGAGTCTGATGTGCCTGAGACTCCAGCAGGAGGCTAGCTCTCTTCTAGCCCTTGGGTGATTGCTTTAGCAAGTTGAAATAAAAGTTCTCTTCAAAGTCCTTTTCCTCTTCTTCCAAGTCCAGTGAAAACTACTGCAGGCCAATCCAAGAAACAGCACACAAGCACAAGGACAGTCACCTCCTGCAGATTGTAGGGGTTTCAGCACAGATATTTATACCCCAAAAGTCTTTGTTCTCAGAAGCTACAAGTCACTGAACCCAGCCAGAACCAGTTCTGCCCAGTCCTGGAGCACTTTGTTTACCAACCTGCTTCTTTCCTTTCAGAGTGCAGGGCAGAGACATCAGACGCACCACAGGAGGTGGAGCCAGCATTGTTGAGGGAAGGCACAGCCCTATTCAGGTCCCAGGTGCAACTCCTCCCACCCATCTAGATGCAGATCTCTCTATTCACCACTGGAACACCTCACCCTGACTCCTGGAATTCCCCAGCCCTGTCACTCCAGAACCAGACAGCCAATACACATAACAGAAGAGCACACTGGAAGGCTTAGGCAAGAAAATACATACTTTCTAAAAGTGGTATTTTCAAACACAGAATATAAAAATAAACTTCACTAAAAGATGTATTTTAATATTCTGAGCTCAGGCATACTAAATTCGTTTTTCTACCATGTTCTTTGGGTCAGTTAGGACTATAGAATGTAATAGTCAAACTGCCCATCCTGGCCTATGGAGAACAGGTAGCCTTACAGTAGTGAAAAACGAAATTGGGTGTAATTCACTACCAGGACATGCTACACACACCAAGGCATGTCCTACCTTAAACATACAATGCACCCTACCATAGAGGTAGCTTACATGACGCCAAGGGAAGGTTCAGGGGCTGGGAAGTGGGTGCACTTCATAGCCAAGATGGCAGTTCTGGACTGCACACAGACTCTGCAGTGGCAGGTCTGAGACACACTTTACAAGCTGCTTCTGTGGGTGGCGCAAACCAGCACAGCAGGCCCACCAGCAGCATTCGGTTTACCAGCCCTGGGCACACACAGGCCACGCTACTAGGGACTAACAGGTAAACTAAATAAGCCAATCAGGGATATAACAATTCACAGTCATATTTACCAAGGGAGAGCATATGCACTTTAGCACTGATCAGCAGTGGTAAAGTGCCCAGACTCATAAAGTCAATAAGTTAGAACAAATCCAGGAGGAAGGCAAAAAGCTTAGGGATGACCCTGCAAAAAGGGCCATTTCCAACACGGGTTTTGAAACATAAATAAAACGTATTGTCATTTACAATGCCAATAGCTTAAACTCGCGTAAATGCGAGACCTATTGCATTGCAAATGCTTGTTGTGGTTGTAGATAGTTATATGTACGATGAAACTCTTGAGTTTACTTAAAGATACAGAGAACTATATATTTAGGGAAAGTTGGTCTGAAGGTGTATACCTATTATTAATTCACATATATGTTTACATGGTGATCTATGTTCTTTAAGGATGTTGAAAATTTCATGTATATGGTGAGGGTGGTGTATTTCTATAAAAATGCTATGTTTAAAATTGAGGAGGGTTAATAGTCCAGAACGTCCCTTGAGAGTTCTTGTGCTAGCTTCACATGGTGTGTAACTTTTCTTTGAGAAACGCTGAATATATGTTTTAAAGACACAAGAAATATTTGCAAAATGATGTAGGTATGCCATTAAGAAAAGGTTTTGTGCTTTGAAAAAGTGAGAATTGTTGTTTTCAGTTTTAGAACCTTACTGATGCATGTGCACACTGAGTAACAGAGCAATGTATGCTTTTAGAGAGCCATGTATGCAATTATTTATCAAGTGTGATATCTAGACTTATTCAATCACACAGGCACTACACATGCACTCTTCGGATCACGCAGGCACTAATTATGTGCTCATTGAACTAAGCAGGCAACACCCATGTATTCATCCGATCATCCAGATAGTAGCAATATAGTCATGTGAATACTAGGCGAATACACAAGCACTAACTATGCAGCTATGGGCCCACCGATGTAGTTTCTAAATTCTCAGGGAATTATGCAGGCACTACATATATTCTGATAAAGCCTTTGCTTTAAAGATGAAGCTTTTTATTTGGATTATAAATAGAATGAAGACTCTTGACAAAATGGTGTTGTGTATGAGAAGACAAAACCAGAAGAAAAGATTAGTGAATAGAAGTAACTTTTGGACAGTTTTTAGTGGAGAATGCATACATACTTCTAGTACAGAGGCTTTCTTTAATGAAGTTATCACCAGCATAATAGATTAGTTTATGCTAATGATTACAGAGGACGATGTTATGAAATGAAGAATGCCACTCCGATAGTGAAAGAGGTGATGGTACCTACAAATGTAGAGCAAGTTATTGGAGAAGAAGTACAAGGAAGGTGTCTGAATAGAAATGGAATTGTAGAAGTGTTTGTAGCATTTGACAGCAATCCAGATATATTGAGGACATTTCTTCCAAGGCAAAGTTTAAAACACCAAATAAGTAGTTTACAAGGATTAGATCTTTGCACGATTGGAAAGCATACAAATTTGCAGGGATGCTCACTATTGTTTATCAAACAAAGTGTGCCAAAGCACCTTTCATTATTTCAGAATGTTAGCTGCACACCACTCAACAATGCAAACTTTACTTAGGAGGCTGTACTATGTGAAAACTCCTGCTGTATGGGTGTTTGAGTGGATGTGTATGTACTGGTATGGGTGTGTCAATGGTTTTGAGAATAGTAGTGTGGAAGTTGGAGTGGGTGTATGAAAGGGTACATGGGGGTTTGAGTGGGTGCATCAGAGATTCTGTGGATGATGTCATTAGTGATGTCAATTGAGATGTCATCATCAGTGATGTCACTAACCATGTCATGAGTGATGTAATATGTGAGGTCATAAGAAGTGCATTGCGGGGGCGTGAGTTATAGTTAGCTCAGTTAACTATGACTGCTGAATTTAACTGGTTTTGTACAAGTAAAACTTGAGCCTAACTATAACGTCTCTGTAACCATATATATTCACTGAAAAAAACAATGGTTATGTAAATGTAGTGCATTTATATAGCGCTCCGCACACCCCCGAAAGGGTCTCTCAGGCGCTGTGCACATACCGTTGTGGAACCCTTCCTGGCCTCTCCCTGTGAAGTGCCCACTCCTGGGCACCCCCAAGGTGAAGCCAGGCATCCTAGTGCTGTTGGGGCCGTTGTGGAGATTAAGCAAGCTATTGCCCAGAGTTGCAGAGTGGGACCCATGATTAGAATAGGCACCGAGGCGAGAATTATGGGGTCCGGGGAAATTGAGCCCAAGACCCGCCAAGGCGGGAATTGAACCCTGGTCCGACTTCACCGATCCGTGTGTGTGTGTGTGTGTGTGTGTGTGTGTGTGTGTGTGTGTGTGTGTGCGTGTGTGTGTGTGTGTATATATATATATATATATATATATATATATATATATATATATATATATATATATATATATATATATATATATATATATATATATATATATATATATATATATATATATATATATATATATATATATATTCCACATGTAAACCATACCGCAATTGCAGCAAGTAGAAGCCCACCATTCGGAGAAGTAGGTAACAAAATTGCTTTTATTTCTCAAAGACAGCAGTCACGGAATTCAGCATAACGCGTTTCAAGCGTAGATCGCCCTTAATCATATGCAGTCCCGAGGCTCAGCTGTTCCCACCTTAAATATGCTGTGATAGTAAACAGTGAAGGGGGACACCACACGCATCTGCAGTTTCAGAATAAACTCCTTTCAATGTCATTGTTTTTTTCTCTCTTTTTCTAGTGCATGCCCTTCACAATTTGAATACACTCAGTAGTTGAACTCACATTTCATTGCATCGTGCAATCTTTCCTTAACAGAGTTCCAACTTTGCATTCATGTTGTCAGTGCTGTCCATCATTGGACTCCATTACCCATAATGCTTTATATTGGTGTTTAAAATGCAGTGCGGTATTCCCCTCAATTAAAACATGTACAATATCGGTGTAATAGATATTGGAGGAAAGGTTGTTTAATCCATACTTCAAGAATAGTTCACTTTCAGCTTATTTGTAGGGAATAATTTCCTTGATGACAAAACTTCTTCCTCCGTTGGTTTCACAAACGCTCTGCCTCACAGTAGGAAATATCCAATAAATGTCCTACTTCCCTGCTGGCTTTATTTTTCATTTTGTCTGCCTTTTGTTTCTCCGAAGTGCGGAGGTCACCCTCCACAAACCCTGGCTGCAACCAAATGGTTTACATGTGGAATGTTGATAATGGTAGAAATGGGTAGAAAAGCAATAATGGATCCTGGAAAGCTATACATTTTTGAAAAGTAGACAAACTTCTGAATTCAGCAAGGGGTCATTTGTGTAGATCCATCAAGGTTTCTTTATAGAAACTAACAGTTAAATATAGGAAAAATTAAAAATTTGTTGAAAAAGGCAGCCTTTTGAGTCAACGTTTTCACCTGTAACTTCTTCTAATTATGACATCTCTTTGAAAGCAATGTACCGTTACATCCGGTGGACCTTCCTGGTTGTGGGGATATATAGGACTTGTAGGTTCACCAAGAGCCCAAGGAACCCAGAGTAAAAAACTGAGCAGCATTTTGTAATGTTTTTTTTGTTTTGTTACGGGTATATAGCAATTATTGTGGGAAAATGTATACATGGAAAAATCGGTATGAAAGACACCTATGTATTTCTGAAATGGGAACAAATTACAGAGTTTAGAAACAGTGCATATTTGCACATTTTCGAAATTGGGAATACTCATACTTGCATGACAATTATTGGTCATTTTTCAAAATGACTTTTTTTTTACACAATGTCTTTCATTTGGAAGGGAGAAATGCATCAAAAATCAATAGGTAATAACAGTTGCTTTACAAATCTGAACTACCCTAAGTCTCCCGATAAAAATGGTACCTCACTTGTGTGGGTAGGCATAGTGCCCACGACAGGAAGTGGCTCAAAACCTAAGGTGAACACACCACATTTTCACACTGAAAATGTACACTTTTTTTGCGAAGAGTCTAGCTGTAGTTTTTGAACCCTAGCCCTGCCGGCACCTAGGGAAACCTAGCAAACCTATACATTTTTGAAAACTAGACACCCAGGGGAATCCGGGATGGGGTGACTTGACTGCCTCCCACCATGGTCTGTTACCCAGAATCCCTTCAAACGTAAAAAATTGACAAAAAAAACACATTTTCCCCACATTTCTGTGATGGAAAGTTCTGGAATCTGCGTGGATCCACAAATTTCCACCCACCCCGCGTTCCCCCAAGTCCTACGAGAAAAATGGTACCTCACTTGTGCAGGTCGGCCTAGTGCCCGCGACAGGAAACGGCGCAAAACGCAACGGCCTAAATTTTGCAGTGAAAAATGACCCTTTTTTGGCAAAGTGACGAGCTGTAGTTTTTTAACCCTAGCCCTGCCGGAACCTAGGGAAACCTAGCAAACCTATACATTTTTGAAAACTAGACACCCAGGGGAATCCAGGATGGGGTGATTTGACTGCCTCCCACCATGGTCTGTTACCCAGAATCCCTTGCAAACGTAAAAAATTGACAAAAAAACCCCATTTTCCCTACATTTCTGTGATGGAAAGTTCTGGAATCTGCGTGGATCCACAAATTTCCACCCACCCCGCGTTCCCCAAAGTCCTACGAGAAAATTGGTACCTCACTTGTGCGGGTCGGCCTAGTGCCCGCGACAGGAAACGGCGCAAAACGCAACGTGGTCACACCTCAATTTTGCAGTGAAAAATGACCCTTTTTTGGCAAAGTGACGAGCTGTAGTTTTTGAACCCTAGCCCTGCCGGCACCTAGGGAAACCTAGCAAACCTATACATTTTTGAAAACTAGACACCCAGGGGAATCCAGGATGGGATGACTTGACTGCCTCCCTCCGTGGTCTGTTACCCAGAATCCCTTGCAAACGTAAAAAATTGACAAAAAAAACACATTTTCCCCACATTTCTGTAATGGAAAGTTCTGGAATCTGCGTGGATCCACAAATTTCCACCCACACCGCGTTCCCCAAAGTCCTACGCGAAAAATGGTACCTCACTTGTGCAGGTCGGCCTAGTGCCCGCGACAGGAAACGGCGCAAAACGCAACGTGGTCACACCTCAATTTTGCAGTGAAAAATGACCCTTTTTTGGCAAAGTGACGAGCTGTCGTTTTTTAACCCTAGCCCTGCCGGCACCTAGGGAAACCTAGCAAACCTATACATTTTTGAAAACTAGACACCTGGCGGCTTCCAGGGAGGTATGGCTTGCGTGGAGCCCCCAACGTTTCCTTACCCAGAATCCCCTGCAAACCTCAATTTTTGCTGAAAAAATCACTTTTTTCACACATTTTGGTGTGGGAAAGTTGTGGCATCACCGGGCTCACACAAATTTACCACCACCCAGCGGTTCCCCAGGTCTCCTGGTAAAAATGGTGCCTCACTTGTGTAGGAGGCCCAAGTACCCGCGGCAGGCAAGGGCCCAAAACGTAGTGAGGCGACATCAAAATGGCCTATCTTAAAACCACCTGGTTTTGCAAGGGGGGTCACTTGGGTTTTTGGCCTGGTGCTTGGCGGCCATCTAGGGAAACCTACCAAACCCACGCATTTCTGAAAACTAGACACCCAGCGGCTTCCAGGGAGGTATGGCTTGCGTGGATCCCCCAACGTTTCCTTACCCAGAATCCCCTGCAAACCTCAATTTTTGCTGAAAAAATCACTTTTTTCACACATTTTGGTGTGGGAAAGTTGTGGCATCACCGGGCTCACACAAATTTACCATCACACAGCGTTCCCCCAGGTCTCCCGGTAAAAATGGTGTCTCACTTGTGTGGAAGGCCCAAGTACCCGCGGCAGGCAAGGGCCTAAAACGTAGTGAGGCGACATCAAAATGGCCTATCGCAAAACCACCTGGTTTTGCAAGGGGGGTCACTTGGGTTTTTGGACCGGTGCTTGGCGGCCATCTAGGGAAACCTACCAAACTCACGCATTTCTGAAAACTAGACACACGGCGCCTTCCAGGGAGGTATGGCTTGCGTGGATCCCCCAACGTTTCCTTACCCAGAATCCCCTGCAAACCTAAATTTTTGCGGAAAAAATCACTTTTTTCACACATTTTGGTGTGGGAAAGTTGTGGCATCACCGGGCTCACACAAATTTACCACCACCCAGCGTTCCCCCAGGTCTCCCGGTAAAAATGGTGCCTCACTTGTGTGGGAGGCCCAAGTACATTTGGGATAGGCAATGTTGATGTTGCATCACTACGTTTTGGGCCCTTGCCTGCCGCGGGTACTTGGGCCTCCCACACAAGTGAGGCACCATTTTTACCGGGAGACCTGGGGGAACGCTGGGTGGTGGTAAATTTGTGTGAGCCCGGTGATGCCACAACTTTCCCACACCAAAATGTGTGAAAAAAGAGATTTTTTTCAGCAAAAATTGAGGTTTGCAGGGGATTCTGGGTAAGGAAACGTTGGGGGATCCACGCAAGCCATACCTCCCTGGAAGCCGCCGGGTGTCTAGTTTTCAGAAATGTGTGGGTTTGGTAGGTTTCCCTAGATGGCCGCTGATGACCGGGCCAAAAACCAAAGTGACCACCCTTGCAAAACCAGATTAACTATTGTTCCTACAGCGTGAGAATTTTGGACAAATTTCGCAAAGAAAATGTGGCAGACATTTTGACGTTTGCAGGACATTGGGGATAAAAAAACTTTTTGAATTCACAAGAGAGACATCACCATAAACTCCCATGGGTTTTCGACAATATCTACAGTTGGTGGGTTATTCTTACATGGAAAGTGTACATTGGCAGAGAAACTAAAGACAAAGATTCCTGCACAACCATCTATTCCTCAAACACACACACATACTGGTTGGATTTGGCACGAGGGCGAGTCATGGTTCAGTGTATTAAATTTTATTAACAAGAGATTTCACAAAAATGAAATGCACTGTCAATAATTAAATTCACAAAAAACCAAACCAATGACTCGCAGCTCGTGAGCTGTAAAGCCACCTCAAGGCACCAACCACTTTACCGGCCATTCACACACCTTTCATACGTGATACAAACAAGACCATTTGCACCACCAGGCACAAAAGCAACACATTACAAAATTCACAAAAAGGGACAAGGTACACCCTGCTTCAGATAGACAAATATTACTGCACAGCCATCTAATCCGCAAGCACACACACATACTGGTTGGATTTGGCACGAGGGTGAGTGATGATCCAGTAGATACAATTGTATTAGCAAGTGATTTCACAAAAATGAAATGCACTGGTAATAATTGAAAGGGCGAGAAACGGAACCATTGACTCACAGCTCGTGAGCTGTAAAGCCACGACAAGGCACCAACCTCTTTACAGGCCATTCATACACCTTTCATACGTGTGAGACATACAAAACCATTCACACCGCCAGCCGCGGGCCCATCACATAACAAAACTCACACCAGCACACAGCGCCATTCAAGGGCCCATCACTTTCACACGCCCACAATCCAGACACAGCAACTACACAGGCTGATGGATTGCGTGGAGTGGCACTCAGCTAGCAGTGTGTGTAGTGACCAGCAGAAAGTCACTACTCACACACAGCCAGCCGAGCGCCAGTCCACACACACCGCTAGCAGAGCGCCAGTCCACGCACACCGCTAGCCAAACACCAGTCCATGCACACCGCTAGCCAAGCGCCAGTCCAGGCACACCGCTAGAAAATCACCAGTCCAGGCACACCGGCAGCCAATCGCCAATCCACGCACACCGCCAGCCAAGCTCCAGTCCATGGACACCACCAGCCAAGCACCAGTCCGCACACACCACCAGTCCACGCGCACCGCCAGCCAAGTACCAGTCCACGCACACCGCCAGCCAAGCACCATTCCACGCACACCGCCAGCCAAGCTCCAGTCCACGCACACCACCAGCCACGCACCAGTCCACGCACACCGCCAGTCCATGCACACCACCAGTCCACGCACACCGCCAGCCAAGCACCATTCCACGCACACCACCAACCAAGTGCCAGTCCACACACACCAATAGCCAAGCGCAAGCCTACACACACCGCCATCACATTTAGGATTTTTTTAGAAAAAAATAAAAACACAAACAAATCGCAAATAGATACAAATCTTCTAACAGAAAATCAGCAACTAAATACATTGCACTAACACCAACCTTGAAACAGAATCAAATTGTCCAAAGAATACAGACCAGGCAGTTCACTTTACCACTCATGAATACTCCCAAAAATTATTTTGTGTGTGGTACGCTCTAAAACAAGCAGGAACACACAGCCCAGGTTTAGAAGGACAGTCGGGGCAGTACATACGACTCTCCTTCCGCGTACCTCTTCGCCAACAGACTCTACATCTCCTACTGGGAAAATCTTTTGAGGGTGTGGGAGGAATGTGATCTGGAAAGTGGTGATCTTTCAATCTAGCAACATCCTCCACCACTCCAACTCTAGGAACACTTGCCTGTTCCACTACAACAAGGCTGCCTATTACAGACTCCTGAAACTTAGCAAAAGTCATCTTTGACTCAGGGCAAGAATCCTGGAACACAACAAAAGCATTAAACATTGCCAAGTGGAAAAGATGGATAGCCAACTTCTTGTACCAAATGTAAGCCTTACGAAGAGCAGTGTAAGGTTCCAACCTCTGATCTACTCTGTTAACACCACCCATGTGCCTATTATAGTCTAAAATGCACACAGGTTTGCGCGCTTCAGCGACCTGACCCCAAACAGTCACAGGTGCAGTGCTTTCATCATGGATGTTAGTCAGCATGTAGACATCTCTCCTGTCTGAAAACTTCACAGCAAGAAGCTCCTGGCAACGCAACGCACTGCACTGTCCCCGCACAAGCTTTTGACAAACAAGTTCTTTCGGGAAACCTTTACGGTTAGAGCAGATTGTGCCACAAGCAACAGTGTCCACTTTGGCCAATTCCCTGAACAACCGCACACCAGTGTAGAAGTTATCTACATATAAATGGTGGCCTTTGTTAAAAAATCCTCTACCAAGTTCCCAAACAATTTTCTCAGTCACTCCAAAAGTGGACGGACAACCAGGGAGGTTAATCCTAGATTCCTTACCGGTGTACACCCTGAAATTAGAGACATATCCAGTCGTACTGTCAAACAGCATATACAGCTTTATTCCATAGCGTGCCCTCTTACTAGGAATGTATTGCCTAAAAACCAAGCGGCCCTTGAACAACACCAAAGACTCATCCACTGCAATTTCTTTCCCAGGGGTATAAATCTCAGAAAATCGATGAACAAAGTGATCAAGGTCAGGTCTAATATTAAAAAGACGGTCACACTCAGGGTGATCTTGTGGCAACGCTAAACCATTATCAACAAAATGCATCATCCGAAGCAGAAGCAAATACCTGTCACGACTCATGACTGCCGGAAAAATAGACGTTGCCATCAAGGGACTGCTAGACCAATATGAAGACATTGATGGCTTCCTTAGCAAGCCCATCAAAAAAGTTAAACCCAAGAACTTCTTCATCTCTTCAACATTTGTGGGAGTCCACCGGGTAGCTCTAGAGTGTGGCTTAAGACTGGCACTGTTGTCCCTCAAAAACTGTTCGGCATACAAATTAGTCTGCTCAACAATCTCTGCCAAAAACACATCGTCCATAAACAACTGAAAAAAATTTACCGGCAAAAAGTTTTCAGTATTCACTCTAGACCCTGGAACACCAGTAAACTCTGGCAATGCCGGCTGCCCCATGCCAGGGGCAACCCAGAGGTCATCACTTTAAAAGGGAAGCCTTGCAGCCCCAGCCTGCAGCCCAGATGCCTCTTGCTGCACTACACCAACGGGAAGCCTTGCAGCCGCAGGCTGCAGCCCAGAAGCCTCTTGCCGCACTATCGGCACATCAGTCTCCTCCTCTAACACAGGCACTTCATCCGCACTAAGAGTATCTTCATCATCCGATGACTCCATACGGAGAGAAAACTCACTGCCAGAATCGTCCCCTGCCTCCTCTCCCTCAGATGCAGAGTCAGTCTCTGAACCATGGTCAGAGGAAGACTCAAACAGCAAATCAACAACCTGCTGAGCAGTAATCCTGCGGCTAGCCATTATACTTACTAAGATAGAAGACTGCACAAACAAGTCAACAACAACCAACAATGTGCAAACCAAGTAAGTAAAGAAATGTGTACCTTTATCACAAAGATCAATGTACTCAAAAACTATACAATTCAATTACAAGAGACAGCTGCACTCACCAGAAACCAACTCTGCAGTGACACAGCAAAAACCAACGATATCCAACTAGAAAGAAGAAAAAAAAACAAATTACTCACAAGACAACAAAATACACATCGAGCACCAATGCAAAAAGTTTTTGACACTCAAAAAACAAACATACTGCTATTATTACACCATTTGCAAAAACAATTCATGCAGAGAAATCAAACACATTTACATTGTACAAAAAAAAGTCTCTTACCAAACTACACAAACAGCAGAACCACCAGTAACAACACGGCAAACTGAAAAGAGCAAAAGCCTTCACCTAGAACAAAAAAGTTTTAAAAAAAAACATTACTGTTGCAATTCACAAAAAATATAACAATAAACATTATAACATGCTATGTTACTACCCAAATGGTCAATCGGGTTGTGTGCCAGGTGGGGCAGAAAACAGCAGGAAAAAAAAAAGGCTACTCTGTCCCGGGGCGGGTGTGCCAAATACATATTATATAAATTGCACCTTGGAAGCGACACTTGCCAAAGGGGTCACTTCCATTTTTATTTACACTAATTCCCTGGTGTCTAGTGGCCTTTTCCCCCCCCCCCCCCCTGGGGCCAGAAACAGCTACACAAAAAACCGATCTGCCCCTAGGGGGGGCAGAAAAGTCTTGAAAAATATTTGGGCCCTCAGGGAGCAGAAACGGACCGAAAGACGACCGATCTGCCCCCAGGGGGGGCAGAAAAGCCCACTAGACACCAGGGATGTGTATTATTTTGAGTAAAGGAAGCGGCCCCTTGGGCAAGGGTCGCTTCCTGGGGGCCCAAATATTTTTCAAAACGTTTCTGCCCCCAGGGGGGGGCAGAAAAGTCTTCCCATAATTTATGCCACCAAGGAAGCGACCCTTGCCCAAGGGGTCCCTTCCTAACTTCTAAACACACACATCCCTGGTGTCTAGTGGGCTTTTCTGCCCCCCCCTGGGAGCAGAAACGGACCAAAAGACGACCGATCTGCCCCCAGGGGGGGCAGAAAAGTCTTCCCATAATTTATGCCGTCAAGGAAGCGACTCTTGCCCAAGGGGTCGCTTCCTAACTTCTAAAAACACACATCCCTGGTGTCTAGTGGGCTTTTCTACCCCCCCCCCCGGGAGCAGAAACGGACAGAAAGACGACCGATCTGCCCCCAGGGGGGGGCGAAAAGTCTTCCCATAATTTATGCTCCAAGGGAAGCGACCCTTGCCCAAGGGGTCGCTTCCTCATGCAAACAAATGCACCCCTGGTGTCTAGTGGGCTTTTCTGCCCCCCCTGGGGGCAGAAACGGACCGAAAGTTGACCGATCTGCCCCCAGGGGGGGCAGAAAAGTCTTCCAGTAAATTATGCCCCCAAGGAAGCGACCCTTGCCCAAGGGGTCGCTTCCTAAATGAAGAAAAAGACTTCCCTGGTGTCTAGTGGGCTTTTCTGCCCCCCCTGGGGGCAGAAATGGACCGAAAGTCGACCGATCTGCCCCCAGGGGGGGCAGAAAAGTCTTCCAGTAAATGATGCCCCCAAGGAAGCGACCCTTGCCCAAGGGGTCACTTCCTAAATGAAGAAAAAGACTTCCCTGGTGTCTAGTGGGCTTTTCTGCCCCCCCCCTGGGGGCAGAAACGGACCGAAAGTCGACCGATCTGCCCCCAGGGGGGGGGGGCAGAAAAGTCTAACTGTAAATTATGCCCCCAAGGAAGCGACCCTTGCCCAAGGGGTTGCTTCCTACATGAAGAAAAAGACATCCCTGGTGTCTAGTGGGGCATCCCTGCTCCACGATCGCGACGCTGTGCGCGATCGTGGGACAGGAATGCCCAGCATTGAGACATCAGGGGAGAGGAAATACTCTTTCCTCTCCCCCGATGCCTCAAGGCCTCCCAATTCCGCCCCCCCCCACCACATCGGAGCCAAACACCTACCTACTCCGTTGGACGCGCTGGAAGAAATGAATTCCAGCGCGTCCAACGCTTCCTGATGACGTTGGCGCGCGCTGTGCGCGCTGACGTCATCAGGAAGCGTGGGGGGGGGGCTCGGGGGTGGCAGCGGAAACTCTTCCGCTGCCAACCCCCCAATTGGTGCGAAAATCGAGCCCCCAGGGGAGGAGCGCCAGCGCTTCCCCCGGGGGCTGTGCTCATGACGGAGCGGTTCCGTCATGAGCACAGCCCAACCGATGCTCATGACAGAACCGCTCTGTCATGAGCATCGAAGGGGTTAAGAGAACAGCTGACATTATTCCGGTATTTCACGATTACTACACAGACCTTTACACCAAAGATAATGTCTCTGATTCAGAACATATAAAAGTACACAAAAAACGATGAATGGAATGCTTGAATTAATCTCAGCCACTGGTAAGAACTAGGGCCGCATTCCAACCCATTATTATTTTGCACACCAAGCCACCTCAGTTTGTTCGCAGATATGTGCGAATCATTCTTAACCCTGCTCCAATTGGAACTGTCCAGCCCGAACTGCCAATTCAGGTCCTCCTTGAAAAGGAACACAAGCAACCCAGAGCTGGTTTCGCCCTTGTAATGGGCTCTGATTCAGAACAGACAGACTGTTACAGGACATCATATTTACTAAAATTACACCACGAATGCTTGAACTTTTGAATGATCCTATAACACCCCACAACAATCTGTCTTCTATACCAGATCTCCGAGGTACAAACGTCCCAGAGCTGGACAGTTTTACCACAACGTTTTATAAATTGTTCAAGGCTATGTTGGCGATACCCATGGCCCAAATATTTAATTCATTCCCCTAAAATGGAGGAAGTGACAGTCCATGATGGCATCTAAAATACTCCTAATCGTAAAACTCAAAGAGTCTAGAACTAAGCTCTTCGCACAGGCTCATAGCTCTACTGAAAACTGATGTAAAAAATATACATTAAAATATTAGCCAAGCGACTGGAGAGGATTTGGCCCAACCTTAATTCAACCTCTGAAATCAGGAACCATTATGGGGAGGCAGGCTTGAGCTAATAGTTCGCCTAGCTCTAAATGTGTGTCAAGTAGCAGCACAAAACCAAACCGAGATGCTTCTCCTGTTGCTCGACGCTGAAAAAGCATGTGAAAGTTTATATTGGAACTACTTGTTCAAGCTACTGATTAAAACAGAATTTCGCCCTTGAATCAAAACGATTAATTATAGCAAACTTTGTCCAGCTCTCCTTTACATTGAAAATCTACAATTGCTATAGCAAAAATATAGATCTAAGTAGTGGTACATGTCATGGATACCCTCCCTCTCCTATTCTCTTTGCCCTCAGTTTAGAGCCACTGGTCCAAAAAATAAATGTCAGTCCCCAGACAGAAGGCTTGTTTGTTACTTATAAACTGGTATTATTTGTGGATTACATATTCTGTTTTGTTACTAACCCAATAACATCACTTCCAGCTTTCATCCACAAACTAGACAGATTTTAAAATTAAATATAAAGAAATCTGTGGCACTGTGTATCCTACACACACAGGATAACTGGGCTAAGTTGTTCATCATGCTGGGGTTTGAGGTTGCAACAGGACCTTTGACATATTAGGGGATACATACTATGCAGAGGCAGTATGAGAATAACTCTCCTCCTCTAATAGAAGTGTTTTTCAAAGATCTTTACAAATGTGGAAAGCTTGAATTCTGCTGGATTGGCCCAATAAGCCTGCAAAGAATCTCACTCTTAGGTTATTATCCACTGCCCCGACCTTATCCCTCACATTTCCTACAGGAGCGTTCCGATATATACAGGAGAATTTGTTGAGTGTCATTTGGAGGGATACATCCAGGCGAGTGCCCAAAAGAGTCCTCTACCAGGGAAAATATGAAAGAGGCTTGAGATTTCCTCAAATTGAACAATACGTGCGCACTACCCAATTACAATCCATGGTGATCCTTACTACGCCCAATCGTTCTAAAATTTAGGATAACTTAGAATCTGCTTATTCGACTAGAATACACTCAGAGTACATTAAATTCATGGGAATGCTCTTGTGCAAAGATGTGGTGTTACCAGGTATCCTTCTCCAATAAACCCTGTGTCGAATAACCCAAGGTTCCATCCTGTATTGAATAACCCAGAGTTCCATCCTGGAACTACTGATAGGGGCTTTAATTACTGGCTCAAATATGACACAAGCACAATAGGTGACTTGTTCGAAAATAGTAAACCAATCCAGTTGAAATTAATATGTCAACAATGGACAAAGGGAGAATACAACATCTTTCAACACAGCTATCACATTGGAACAATTCAAGCAACCTTAAGGCATCGTGAGCCACACAAGATCTTTTCAAAATGTTCATTGTAATGAGTAACCCCTTCATTATTTCCTGAGTATCCATATAGAAATACCGTCAAAGCCTTTACATTTTTGGTCAAATTCTTTGAGAATATAGGTATTAAATAACACATTATTTCATAACCATAACCAATAAGATTAGTGAATCAGCCAGCATAGCTCCCACTATGAGACCTGCAAAACATCACACTACCAGAGAAAAAAGCTAATCAGATAACACTATGCCCTCTATGAGCCCTACAAACTATCACTTTCCCAGTTTTCTTCCTCTTGACTGTGACCGTTGGAGCTAACCCTCATCCCTTAGCCTTTAATATCATTCACCTGCTCAAGAACACACAGCAATTATGAGCTATCTCCCTTCATGGATGCCTGCAGAATGCAGATCTCAACTGTACATCAAAATCTTAATTCTATGATTTTATATCCAACATCCCTCTCTGTAATGCCTTAATGACTTCTGTCTAACTTGCACAAGCACAGATATTAGGCCAATACATGTCCCTTGCCCTGCAATCCTTCTTACTCTCCAAACTTGAACAATGAAACTTAATATCCCTTTGAACCTAAACTCCTTGATGTCCCTATCAGGACTTCCCACCATATAAAAAAACAATATATCTTGCTACATTCCCACCACTAACAGACCCAAGATCCAGACAAAATGAGGGATGGACCTGCATGAATAATCTTATGCACATCTGCAGTCCTTTACCTACACATGGCATTTTACCAACTACAGGTGCAAACATGATTGGAGATCCTCTATTATGAACACTGCAGCCATTCCACTAATGACTCTGGACTTTTTAATACTCATGCCAGCATGGTTTACCTGTTCATCAACACCCCTCCTTGACCTATTACCACCTAAATACAAAACAATGGATACCTAGATAGAACTAGTAAAACCAATAGTGCTGTAGCTATTATGTGTAAAGAGTTCACGTCCTAAACTATTGATGAAAACGTTTCCACCAAGACCTTCCAAACCCCACTGTAAACAATACTGATCACACACACCACCTGAATCCAGACTCCATATATTTTATCACCTTCCAATCTGCAAGAATACACTATTTACTGAATCGCCTGCTGAGGTCATCTTTCCAACTACTTGTGCATAATTTAATTGGTTTTAATGGTGTATGTGCTTGTATATATCTCAGGGCAAAACCAAAGGGGATGATGGACAGAGTGTCTGAACTGGGGTGGCGGAGTGAGCTAAAGAATGATGATGGATTAAACCCAGATCAGTTGACTGGGGGTGAGTGCTTGCATTGTTCAACACTCCGTCCATCATCCCTCTTGGTTTTGCTTTGTTCCCCTAAATTGGTAGGGTATGCCCAGACGTGGGTCCCTTGCTCACTTTGCCACTGGATTCAAGCTAGCCTGGCTGATGACGGCTGATTAGCCAGAAACCGGTCCCAGGAGGCTTGTTTCCGGTCCAGGGAAGACATGGCTTGGCAGTTCGGGCTGGACTGTTCCCATGAGGCACAGGGTCAGACTGATTTGCATATGGCCATGTCTGAACTGGGGTAGCGGAGTGAGCTAAAGAATGATGATGGTTTAAACCCAGATCAGTTGACTGGGGATGAGTGCTTGCATTGTTCAACACTCCGTCCATCATCCCCTTTGGTTTTGCTGTATATATCTCAGGAGGGTAACTCAGGCGCCTGTGACAAAGGGAGGCCCTGCTCCATCAGGGAGTCCCCATTTAGCCCAAGTTCTATAAATATCTATTATAGATGGGAGACAGAGGGGCCCCTCACCACATTCTGGCGGACAGCCCATCAATTTGTGTTTTATATTTGTGTATATTGTTTTACAAAAAAAACACACACACACATATATATATATATATATATATTCACTGAAAAAACCATAGGTTTCACACATGTTATAGTTAGCGGAAATTTTACTGATAAAAAACCAATGAAATTCCCCCGTTATAGTTAGTGCAGGCAACTATAACTCACGCGACCGCAATCCTCTGCTGATGCTAATACTGTATTTAGACACTTATTTGCCCATGTCTTCTTCCATAAATTTTTAGCTATACATATATTACAAATATTTTTTTTTCATAAAGACACATATGTCATCAGCAGAAGATTGCGGTCGCGTGAGTTATAGTTGCCTGCACTAACTATAACGGGGGAATTTCATTGGTTTTTTATCAGTAAAATTTCCGCTAACTATAACATGTGTGAAACCTATGGTTTTTTCAGTGAATTTGCAAGGGTTTTTAAATGCTAATTCCTAACTATAACGTGTGTGAAACCTATGGTTTTTTCAGTGAATTTGTACGTTTTTTTAAATGCTAAGTTACTTTACGCCATTCGTGGCGTGCGCGCCCACTTAACGCAGTTCGTTCCGTGCGCGCACGGTGCGCTTCGCGCACCGCGCGCCCACTTTACGCAGTTAGTGCCCTGCACGCACGGTGGGCACGCGGTGCGCTATGCGCACCGCGTGCCCACGTTACGCTAGATGGGCCATGTACGCACGATGCGCTTCGCGCACCGTGCGCACATGGAGGACATATGATGCGCTTCGTTGTGAAAGGTAATATTTTAAGTTTTTCGTATCAGTGATATGCCATGCACAAATGGTGCCCTTCGCACACCATTTGCACATGGGGTAGGGAGAGTGTGGATAATTTTTTTTTTATATTATTTTTTACCGTACGCGTACGGTAAGCGTAATCGGCGAAATTATCGAAAAAATTAAAATTCCATTTTTGGCCTTGGGGGATCTTTGGGGATTCCCTCAACATGGCTAGGTGCTTTGGAGCTGTCTAAACAGCCCCTTTACATGTTTTTGTCCTTTGTTTTTTAATCCACACTCTGAGTGCGAGAGAGAAAATGGCGACCGCCGCTTCCTGGTTTCGACCGAGTCGAATGTTTACTAAGATCTAAGATCCAATCAGAATCGCGCTCGCGCACGTCACCGTACGTGTACGGTAAGCGCACCGTAAGCGCACCGTGAGCTGGCTCAGATATATATATTGATTTAAAGGCTATTTTCTCAGAATCTACTGAACAGATTTACACCAAACCTACAAAAGGCACTTCCTTGACCTGTAGACTACATCTCTGCCAAATTTCAAGGAACTCTGTTCAGCCGTTCGGGCTGTAGCTGTGTCTAAAGGTCCTATGGAAAAATGCATGGGAAAAACGCGTTTTGGGACCCCCCTTTTATCTCAGCCCCCGCTTGACGAATCCCCCCGAGACTTTCAGGGTAGGAGCGTAGCGTAGCGCCCCACCTATTTTGAAATATTCGCGAGAATTCGTCGACCGGCGCCAAAGTTATTCAAAATAGAATGTTGCGGATTTCCTATGGAAACAGGGTCCTAACTATAACTACCTACTGGCGACCGCCAGTAGGTAATATATATGCATGTGATCAAGATCCCTAGAGGATCGAAACGCGTCAGGCGAGTGCGAGGGAGCAAGGGAGAACAATAAACTGATTTTCGCACGAACTTGTGGTCCGTCCTCCATTGGTGTTTATGGCCAGAAGCTGCAGCGGCGTATGGAGTTTAACGCATATCTCTCTCTATATATATATATATACATATATATATATACATATATATATATATATATATATATATATATATATATATATATATATTCACTTAAAAAACCATAGGTTTCACACAAGTTATAGTTAGCTGTACATTTCACTCGTAAAAAACCAATGAAATTCCACGTTCTAGTTAGATCAGGTAACTATAACTTGCGCGACCGCAATGCACAATGTGTCATTTCAGATGTCATGAGTGATGTCACTGACCATGTCATAAGTGATGTAATATGTGACGTCATCAGCAGTTTATTGTGGGCGCGCAATTTGTACGGAGCGCCCACGTTGCGCATTTCGTACCGTGCACGCCTCGCCATTTTTTTCAAAATATCAATTGTTTTTTTCTCCCTTGGGGGTCCTTAGATTTATATATTAAATGTGATTGTTAATTTATTTTTATTTTTTTTACCGTAGGCGTACGGTAAGCTTACCGTACGCGCACCCCGCGATTTTTTTTAAAAATTATTAAATTTATTTTTCATACTTTTTGGTCCTTCGTGAACCCCCTGACGAACGCTAGGGGGTCTGCAACTCTCTTCGTTGCCCCCTTTTCATGTTCTCAACCTTTTTTTTTCAGTGCGACAGACAGAAAATGGCAGCCGATACTTCCTGGTTTCGACCGATTCGAATGTTTACTTTGATCTAACAACCAATCAGAATCGCGCTCGCGCACGGCACCGTACGCGTACGGTAAGCTTACCGTAAGCGCACGGTAAGCGCACGGTAAGCGCGCTTACAGATATATATATTGATTTAAATGCTATTTTCTCAGGAACTACTGAACAGATTTACACCAGACCTTTTTGGGACCCCCCTTTTTTCTCAGCCCCCGCTTGACGAATCACCCCGAGACTTTCAGGGTAGGAGCGGAGCGTACCGCCCCATTAGTTTTGGAAATTTCACGAGGATTCGTCAACCGGCGCAAAAGTTATTCAAAATAGAATTTTGAGATTTCCTATGGAAACATGGTCCTAACTATAACTATCTACTGGCGACCGCCAGTAGATAATGTATATATATATATATAAATATATATATACTGCTTAAAAATGGCGCCTCGTATTGTACACTGTAAACATTGACGAAGGATTTTTCCGAAACGCGTCTGTTTGGCTAAGAATAATTCACTGCTGTGAAAAGGTCCCGCGAGTGCTGTTTTTCCTTCGATAAACTGAGGGAATTGTGGAGCAGACATATTATGCGGAGCATCGCCGCATTTCAGCACCCGCCCGCGGCGTGACTCGTTCATCGGTGCACGGGAGCGGGATAAATATATATATATATATATGAAACCCGGTTTGCGATGAAATAAAGGACCTTCTTGAAAGCTATGGGGGCCCGCTTTCGTCTCTTGAGTGCATCTCCGAGCATGTGGCAATTTTTTTGGTAATATATTACGGCCAGCCTCGGTCGTGGAGCTTGCACCACCATATATATAATGGACTGTAGCGATATACTTGCATTTCGCATAACACAGAAGAGACAAAGTTATGCTTTAAACTTAAACCGAATTTCATCTCTACCTACTACAGGAAATACTTGATACTTTGGTTATGTGGCAGCAACGCTCATTCCTACAAGTCCCAGGATACCCTCAGACTGAAACCAGATCCAACCCACCTGGGGGCAGTCAACTACTACTTAACAGGGGCTTGTCGAGATGACGTTATCACCACCTCCAACCAGCCGGTCCGTGAACAAGAAGCAGGAGCTTTGAAACGCGTTGGACCTTTTTTGAACAATTTGAAATGAAACCCGGTTTGCGATGAAATAAAGGACCTTCTTGAAAGCTATGGGGGCCCGCTTTCGTCTCTTGAGTGCATCTCCGAGCATGTGGCAATTTTTTTGTTTATATATATATATATATATATATATATATATATATATATATATATATATATATATATATATATATATATATATATATATATATATATATATATATATATATATATATTACCTACTGGCGGTTGCCAGTAGGTAGTTATAGTTAGGACCCTGTTTCCATAGGAAAACCGCAACATTCTATTTTGAATAACTTTGGCGCCGGTCGACGAATCCTCGCGAAATTTTCAAAACTAATGGGGCGCTACGCTACGCTCCTACCCTGAAAGTCTCGGGGGGATTCGTCAAGCGGGGGCTGAGATAAAAGGGGGGTCCCAAAACGCGTTTTTCCCATGCATTTTTCCATAGGACCTTTAGACACAGCTACAGCCCGAACGGCTGAACAGAGTTCCTTGAAATTTGGCAGAGAGGTAGTCTACAGGTCAAGGAAGTGCCTTTTGTAGGTTTGGTGTAAATCTGTTCAGTAGATTCTGAGAAAATAGCCTTTAAATCAATATATATATCTGAGCCAGCTTACGGTGCGCTTACCGTGCGTTTACCGTAAGCGTACGGTGACGTGCGCGAGCGCGATTTTGATTGGCTGTTAGATCTTAGTAAACATTCGAATCGGTCGAAACCAGGAAGCGGCGGCCGCCATTTTCTATCTCGCACTCTGAGGGGGTGGAAGAAAAACAAAGTCAAAAAACATATAAAGGGGCTGTTTAGACTGCTCCCAACCACCTAGCCTTGATGGAGGTGTCCTCAAAGAACCCCCAAGGGCAAAAATGCAATTTAAATTTTTTTCGAAAATTCGCCGATTACGCTTACCGTACGCGTACGGTAAAAAAACTGCAAAAAAAAAAAATATCCATATTCTCCACACCCCGTGTGCAAATGGTGCCCGAAGGCCACCATTTGTGCATGGCATATCACGTACCCTTAGCCCCATCAAAAATCAAACAATTTCTTTCACAACGAAGCGCATAATATGTCCTCCATGCGCGCACGGTGCGTACATGGCCCATCCAGCGTAACGTGGGCACGCGGTGCGCGTAGCGCACCGCGTGCCCACCCAGCGTGCACGGCACTAACTGCATAAAGTGGGCGCGCGGTGCGCGAAGCGCACCGTGCGCGCACGGAACGAACTGCGTTAAGTGGGCGCGCACGCCACGAATGGCGTAAAGTAACTTAGCATTTAAAAAACCGTACAAATTCACTGAAAAAACCATAGGTTTCACACACGTTATAGTTAGGAATTAGCATTTAAAAAACCTTGCAAATTCACTGAAAAAACCATAGGTTTCACACATGTTATAGTTAGCTGGACATTTTACTGATAAAAAACCAATGAAATTCCCCCGTTATAGTTAGTGCAGGCAACTATAACTCACGCGACCGCAATCCTCTGCTGATGACATATGTGTCTTTATGAAAAAAAAATATTTGTAATATATGTATAGCTAAAATTTAATGGAAGAAGACATGGGCAAATAATTGTCTAAATACAGTATTAGCATCAGCAGAGGATTGCGGTCGCGTGAGTTATAGTTGCCTGCACTAACTATAACGGGGGAATTTCATTGGTTTTTTATCAGTAAAATGTCCAGCTAACTATAACATGTGTGAAACCTATGTTTTTTTCAGTGAATTTGCAAGGTTTTTTAAATGCTAATTCCTAACTATAACGTGTGTGAAACCTATGGTTTTTTCAGTGAATATATATATATACATATATATAGTTTCCTCTATCATGATCATTTATGTTTAGAAATCAACTACCTATGACTAGGGTGGCTGTGGACTGATATGCTCATATAATGATATCCACTTGGGACTCACTGATCCATTGGTTTGTTTCATTATTTCATTTATTTACAAATTCTTGAAGGTCTCTTTTATTTCTTCACTTATTTACAAATTCTTGAAGGTCCAGCTGTAACAGCTTCAGGGGTGGGATTGGTCATGACTTTCGGGACTTTAGGTACATTGTTTTGCGAGGACAGAACCCTTTCCTACAATTATTGACTCAATAGAAGATCAGAACCCAATTTATGAGCACAACTGTATGTCCAGTATGGTAGTACTTTTTAAGACCTCTTATCAAGTTACCCTCGATGGCTGCTCTGATACATGTTATTATTTACGTTGTCAGATATCTTAGAGTGTTAGAGTGTAATTATGAGGTAATAATATCAGACAGACATTATTGTATGTACTCTATTTTTTCTGAATTGCATGTCAATTGTTTTACCAATACTAGGAGGTGTACGGTTCCTTTGTCCTTCATCATTATGGATTAATAATTATTTGCACCACTCCAAAATGGCGCCTGCCTAACAGAACTTTCTTTTCTAGTCACCTTTTTTTAATGTCACTGTTTTGGTATTTATGGGGAATATTGACTACATTAGAAGTGATGTGGATTTTTTTTTTAAATGTACTTGTCCTAAGGGCAAATAGCTCTGAAATCTTCTTGTCTTGTAAACAAATCCATTTGCCTCCCCTACTGCCTAAATCGTTTACATGGGCCCTCACAGATGAATTACCAATCTGCGGGAGCCTCCAAAGTAAACGTGCTCCTGTATACTCCCTGCCCTCCAGTAGTAAAAGGTGAGGCAAACTCGTAGAGAAAATTATTACTTTCCAGATTGCTCTCACTGTCAAATCAGTTTCCTGGTCTATCCCTTTCCATAAGCTCCATACCTCTTTCACTAATTTCTTGTAATGTGTGTTAGTCCTTTCCTTTTGTTCTCTCACAATACAAGCTTCATCCTCTTCCCCACTTTTCTCACCACAGACTGGCTACCCTTTTTAACTTCAGTTGCTCACCACACGCTCTATTCCTCCTTGCCCTCCTATTTTCCCTTACAATAAAAGTGTATCTCCCCAAATACTCTATGCTCCTTGCTCTCCAATATCTCACCTCAATCCCAACCGCCCCTCCCCCCCGTTTTGCTCTTGCCAACTGCTCCAAATTCCTTATCCTCCACTCTTTTCCCACAGACTACCCAGACTTCTTTGACCCCTTTATTTTCCCTTGACTAATAGAAATGCTGTTGACACCTCCCACTCCCTACCTCTGCCGCATTTTCTTCCCATTATCTGGTGACATTTTGGGGGCAGTTTGCAGGGTTGACAGTCCTTGAGGCTTGCTGTAAGTAATAGCGCTGGTCAAGGTATAAAACGTGGGTTGCTTAATAATGCAACTTGTGTAGTGAACACAAAATGTAAAATAAGTGAAAGTATCTTTCATTAAATAACACACACTTCCAAATAGAAATTTAAGGATGTCAATGGGCTTAAACAGCATGCAAGTAGAATAATGCTAGTGCAGGAGGTTGGGGATCAGGAACAGCCAAAGCATCACTGCAGAAGACATACTTGGAGGATGCAAAAGAGTAGGTGAAAGTTAGGTGGTTGTAGCACAAAGGAGTATATCAGGTGGAAGAAGATGTTCTATGCGACAGAGCAATGGCACAAAGGAGCGAAAAGACTGGTGATGGAGAATCAAGCCAACACTAACCCATCCTGGCCAGGACAGTGGTGGGAGTAGCTATTACAGCAGCACACTAGCTGCATCAGTGAGAGGGTGGCTATGAGATAAGTAACTGGTACTCGAGCATACTTGAGATGGTTAAACAAAATAAAGGGGGAGGGGACCAACACACCAGCCATGCCCTGATGAAAGTGAAGACGAGCAAGCAGCGTGGATAAGAGTGGTAGGGGGGCAGGAGAGGGGCATAGAAACAGATTGAGGGATTTGCAACTTGAGTGATGTCTGAGAATTCAGGTGTTTAGCGAGAGGAATAGCAGGGATCCCTAGCAATTCCACCCATAATATATTTTTATTTTGTATTCCTGTGCCACAGATGCCTAGTGATGCAATCGATACATTCGCAGAAGCGGTGAATCAAGACCTTCTAAAATTAAGACAACAACTCCCAAAGAAAAAACAGACAGAATAAAAGGAACTTCAATAAAGAACAGACTACGCTGACTGGTCTCTGCAATGATAAGACACTTGTAATCAAACCTTCCGACAAAGGAGGGAAAGTCGTGCTGCAAACACGAGAGCAATATGAATTGGAGGCATTTAAACAACTGCGAGAGGAAAGCTGTTATCAAAAAATTAAGCCTGGGATCTACCAGGAAAGGATTAAATCATATCATATGCTAATAAAAAAGTGGTACAAGAAGGGGATGCTGGATACAGACGAGTTTCTATATCTGCGATGTGGGGAACCTATCGCACCAACATTCTATCACATCCCAAAAATTCATAATGACAAGAACAATCCTCCGGGATGGCCCATTGTTTCCTTCCAAGGAAGTCTCACTGAACATATGTCTATTTTCACCAACCATTTTTTAGCACAGGAGGTAATCAAGTTATCTTCCTATATTCGGGACACAAAGGATTTTCTGAATCATATCCAGAATATCAGATGGGAGGATGACTTTAAATGATGGTCCTTGACATATCGTCTCTCTATACGTGCATTGCACATAAGACGGCTTAAATGCGGTCAAGTACTTTTTGAGGAACAGGTCATTGAAGTACTTGGAACATAACATGATGCTATTTGAATTTGTTGAATTTTGTTTGCTGATTAATATATTCTTGTTTCAGAATCAACATTTCAAACAACTGTCTGGGATGGCAATGGGCACCTGCTTCGCCCCTAGCTATGCAAACTTGTTTGTAGGCTGGTGGGAGGAGCAGGTGGCCTGGGCCAATTTCAATCAATCGTTGTCCAATCAAATAGTAGCATGGCATCGATACATCGATGATCTTTTCATAATTTGGAGAGGATCATCACAGTCAGCCTTAGATTACATTGATGTATTGAATAACAATACTGTCAACCTGAAGGTTACAGGAGATATCAGCAATTTATCAGTCAATTTCCTGGATTTGGAAATGTATGTCTGCAAGGGAGCCTTAGGTACGAGACTGTATAGAAAACCCACTGCGGGTAATTCTATATTGCACGTAACCAGCAATCATCCCCATAGGCTCATCAACAGCATACCATACAGTGAGCTCTTGCGGATTAGACGTAATAACATGACAGAGAGTCACTGTAGGAGAGTAGGGTCTGCTATCCTATGGTCACCCCAAAATTTTGCTTTTTGCTTCACTGGTTTTCGACATATTGAGGCTGTGGGCCTGCTAATCAGACCCCCAGCCTGCTGTTCTCTCTGCTAAATTGACACTATGCACTTTAGGTGCATGACCCATTGGAACTGGATCACCCTGTGAGCCCCTGTACTAGTGTACCCTAGGTACCCAGGGCATTGGTGTATCTGAGGCCTACCAGGGGCTGAAGCATGTATTGTGCCACCCCTGGCCTGGCCTAGCAATTTGACACAACTGGCTGATCCCTCAGCTGGGGTAAGTTGGTGTATCCACCTCTTACTTAGGTGTAGTATGCCTAAACCTAACCTTAAATGGGACACATGTTAACCTATAAGTCACTCCTATGGCAGGCCTTAACAATCCTGAAGGCAGAGTGCTTGGTTTTATGTGAGATGGTGCTCTGGCATGAGCTGAGCCTGTCTGCAGTTGTCGGAACAACTTCCTTCTACCGTTTCCAGATATCGCCATACCATATACTCTTAAGTGCATTATGAACCTCGCGGTTAAATGCTATCTTTGGTTTGACTTTATCTAAAGATGTCGAGTAAGGTGTCATACGAATTGGAATACTAACCCCTCGCCAATTCTGGCGACGGGGTTAGCATTCCACCCTTCTAGAGGGACACGACATGTACAGAACCTGAAACCCGGGTAAAATCAGACATAGCCTCAGCTCCACAAAATGGACGCTACCACCACAGACACAAGTCTGCCCTCCTGCTGCTGGGAGTCCTTCCAGCTTGGGAGACGTGGACAAAGGGTTTCCTGCCAGGGGAGGTGCGAGCACCACCCCAGACAGGATTTTGTGTATTGGTCAGGTAGAGCTTGAAAAGAAACAGACATGCCTGAGGCTCACAAGGAGCCTCGGTGCATATGCCAGTTCAATCCGGTCCTGGGGCACACCAGCCCCAGACCTGGGGCGAGCTGGACAAAGGATTGGGGGTGTAACCACCCCCCTTCCTGGTCCCACCCTTAGGGAGGGACCTAGCAGGTAGTCCGGCCCCTAGAATCCGCTTAAAGGTAGGAGCTGTGTCCAAAGACTTCAGACATCCTGGAATCAACTTACAACTAAGAAGAAGACGGGAACTTCGATGTTCTGCTGCACAGAAGACTGAAGGAAATCTCCCCTATGGTCAGGGAGTGACCATCTTGCTAACGCAAGCACCAACCAGCGAATCGACGTCTGCTTTACCGCCGCCTCCCGCCGGAGCCCGAGCCCAGAGACCGACAAGAACTGGACCTCCAGACCTCTCACAGCCCGATCCACAGTCCCTGCAAAGAAGGAACCCGTGGAGGCATCGAGACACGTGGAGCCAGCCATCTTGGAAGACACTCGACAAGCTGCAAGCGCGACAACAGAGGCTCCCTCCGAGTTGTGCTCTGGGTCCTGAGAAGCCCGACATCCGAGCAGCATCTGCATCAAAGGTGAGCCCTCCAGCATCTCCACGATCGGCGTGGGGCCCCTCTGCACTTTGACTCGACGCGCCTACCCGGTCCCTGGCCCGTTGGCTAGTGGCTATCTTGGCGATCCTTTTTGAAAACTACACCGTTGGTCTGGTTGCTCCAGACTGGCCCCTGCTGCCCTCCAAAGGAGCAGCCCCTCTGACCTTGCTGGCCAGAGCTACAAGCTTTCTTTACTTCCTGCGACTCCTGCTTTTGCCAAGGCTTGTTTGCTTCTTCTGAGTCGCCGACACCGCCGACAGCGAGAGCCTGCGTGGGACAGCTCGTGAACCGACTCCTGGACGTCGACGACCTTCAGGGATCACGTGGCTGCAGAGACAAGCTTCATCTCTCCACCTGTTTGCACCCGACATCGCCTGGTACCTACCTGGTGCCACGCCGGTCACTGACTAGTGACTGTGAACATTGTCCCCTCTGCTTTCAGGTCTTCTACACTTCCAATCCATCCTTGGATCCACCGCATCTCTTCTGGACCGACCGCAGCATCTTTGTCGTCAGGCTCCATTGAACAGATAGACGAAACCCGACGCACTTCGAGCCCTATGCACCCGCTTCCTGTGGGTGAGGTAAAGCTGGCACTCCGGTGCACAAGTGTAGAGTAACATCTCTAATGTCTAGGTTTGAAGTCTTGAATTCGTAGTCCAACCAGAAGACCCTTCTAGCAGTAACTTTTGAACAATTACTCACCCATTGAAAACCTATGGGCGCCCGCGTGTAACTTTCCTTACTGCACACGCGACCCGTGGACCTCCTGGTCACTAACTAAAGTTAGCTCCTTGTAGGCCCAGCGATTCTAAAGGCCCTAGGCCTTCTCCCTTTCCTGTTCGTGGTACTTATACCACTATTTTAGTATATGGTTTGAGCGGCCACCAGGGCCTATCCATATAAAGTGCAACTTTCGTATATTGTGATACTTTCTTGTTTAACGATTTGTACTCCTGTGCTCATAAAGAGTCTAGGGGATACTTTGAGTAATAAATACATATATATTTTGAATATATATCTGTGTGGTGTCCTTTCATTGGTATAAAGGGGGGTTGCATATGGTGAAACAGCTTGCTTAACATGCCTAAACAAGTTTAGCCTAAAAGACTGCTTAGCCTACGCTACCACTAGGGCAGCTGGTCCGAAAAGGTTGACTTACAACCACACCATAAGGGTTGCTTGGCATGGTACAAGGTGGTCACTTTAATTAGTGAACATCATATACCAGGCCAACTTCTCACAGTCACTTCCTGAAGGCAGCGCATGAGAGCATTACTAGATTTAAAGAAAGAGGGTATAAACATCAAACCATAGAAGAAGATTTTCAGAGAGTAAATAAGTCTTCTAGACAAGATATGTTAAAAACCTCCCTGTGGGTGTGGTCAGGCTGCTACCTACATACACCAATGGTGGCACTGCCCGATCATCCAGAAGTATTGGAACAATCCACATTTGTAAAACGCAAACAATCACCCGTAAGGGTCTCTAGGCACTGGGGGCCGTCGGGAAGATTAAGCAAGCTATTGCCCAGAGTCAATCAATCAATCAATCAATCCACTTTATTCGATTAATTAAAATCATAAAAGTACAAAACAACAATTACATTCATAGACAAATACAAATACATAACAATATTATGCTCAATCATAAATATATCCTTAAAAATTATTTCATAACCATCAAGGCTAAGGTGCGTACAGAAATGTGCTCACTAATAAATTACCAGCCCGTCACAAACCAACATATTTTGAAAATTACTTAACTAGGACATCAATCAGTTTAACCACTAGGAATTTAAACAAATTGTAAAAGTACATAAGGAACCGAGAATCGATGTGTATTCTATCTGATATAGGTTCCAAAATGTCAACTATCTATAATTTTCTCCCAGAGTCACATGGTGCTGGGCTAGTCTGCCGCCGGCACCGGGGATCGAACCGTGATCCCCAGATTCCAGAGTCAGTCGCCCTGGCTGCGGCGCCACACCTCTTCCTTGGAAGAAGGTTATCACTGAAATGTCTCGCAGATGTAAGTTACCAATTGATGTTTCCCCCTTGGTTATGCATGTTAAACATCTGGGATGCCACAGATCTGTCCCGCACTGAGAAGCTATGAGTTACCTTGGGCTGTATGGTGGCGAAGCGCAATATAGCTAAAACATGGAAAGGAGAAACCCAGCCCAGATACACTGACTGGGAGTCGGATATGGATTGGTGCATGCAGGCGGAGAGGGTTGTCTACGAGAGTAGGGGTTGCCCACATAAATGGACAAAAATATAGGGCCCGTGGAATGAAGATAGAGGTTTGTTGTGCAATGCGGTCAGCCTCCCTCCCTCCCTTGTGGTTGACGATGAAGATATTTAACAATCTAAGTATGGAGCAATGTTATTTGCTTTTTGTCAGTAACCCAATGCCTGAATCTGTATGTGTATTATGTACTGTCACTTTTGAATGTTCTGATCAATGCACTGTACTGCATTTGTTTTGGTTGTATCTTTATATTTTATGTTATTCTTTGAATAAAAAGATTTATAAAAAAAAAAGATATGTTAAAAACCGTCCCTAAAAAGAAAGAAGAGAAAGGCAAATTCAGGATGATAACCACCCTTTCTGAAAATGCCGTAGACCTTCAGAGTATATTGCGAAAAAACTGGCATATACTCAAGACAGATCAGGCTATTAGCCAGGGCATTCCGGCCTATCCATTATTGACCTTCAGAAAAGCGAGGTCCCGCAGGAACAATCTAGTACACAGCCATTTAGAAAAGGAAGCTACGGTCTTATCAAATACGTTGAAAGGGTTTTACCCTTGCGGTAAGTGCAAGGCATGTACCAAGAGTAAAAGAACTTCATCATATATGATTCCAGGTCTTGACAAACCCAAATACATAACAAAGTTCATGACTTGCACCACCTCTTATACTGACTGTATATTATCTATTGTGCCCCTGCGGCTTGAAATATATAGGAAGCACTATCCACCCCACTAAGTTCCGCATTTTAGAGCATAGGCAGGCCATCGCTAATAGGGATGTGACTTACCCGGTGGCCCAACATTTCGCCAGCATGCACAATAGGGATCTCCTATCATACTTCTGTTTAGATCATGTGCTGCTGAACATGAGGGGATAGAACCCTCAAATTGAGAAAGTTGGAGTCCCGATATATAATAGATATACAGACAAAGTCGCCCAATGGAATGAACAGTAGTGAAGAGCTATCGGTACACCTAGGCTAGAATAGGGAATTCCTTAGAAATGTTTTAGGATCATTGGATTAAACATACGTAGTCTACAATTTCCTTCCTCTGTCATTTGATGAAATATAAATGAAATTAATATATTATTGACGAAAGGATTTATGAATTTTGAAACTGAGAATTATTCAAGCTGTAAATTTACAATTCAGAGTTTTAAAATTTTGAACTTTGAAGTTGAAATTTTGAAATTTCGAAATATGTAATTTGGTCCCTATTCGTTTCTTTTGTCATTGTAACTCTTTCTTTTCTTCTCCACTAAGATTTTCCTCTTCTTTTCTCTTTTCCCGTTTAGAATCCATTGCAATACATGTCAGTATATGACATGTATATCGAAATAATGAAGCGCTGTAAATTGTGGGGCGCCTGACCAAGGGGGGTACTGGCACAGCGGGATCTGCCCCCGTTAACATCACAAAAGTCTGATCACAACGTTACACAGCCAGATACCAGCAATCCGAAGTAATTTTTTATTGTAATGCTGCTATAATGCGTTTTGGCCTAATTCGGCCTTGTTCACGAGTCTGTAATTTTGCTAAACCAATGTAAAGTGCTCACATGTTGAACGTCATAATAAATATAGAAGAAATACTCTTGTTTATATGCATTTTTTCATGTCACTCATTTTGTAACAATAACAATTAAAATAATTGAACATAATTTGATTTGTGCTAAAAAATCATACATATTAAGAAAATACTACTGCTACATTTATGCAAATATTTTCATATAATTCTGGGCAATCTCGCCCAAGTGCAAGTATATTTAATAGACAGATTATGAATTAATTTTGTGTGTGACTGACCTGTCTTTCTTATATTGCATTGCTATGCACATTTCAATATGTATTACTAACAATCATGCCACAATGGGCTACAGCTGCTACTTGTTGAAAGCTTAACCACTACCTTATTGTTTGGCTAGGGATCCCCAACAATTCTTGAGAGATGGACAATTGATAAAATCTATTCTCAATTCTTAAGGCAACTGACTTTGTTACAGACAAGTGTAAAGTTCTTCCTCTATGCTGAGCACAGTGAGACTATTACTGTCTAATTTGATAATGTAAGTTGATTCCAATTTTCTCAATTCTTAATGTCTGTTACCCCCTCGCATGGTTCCAGGTACAACATAAATGACAAAATATTTCAGTTCTTTATCTTTGTTTTTATATGTTGATTCCAATTTTCTCAATTCTTAATGTCTGTTACCCCCTCGCATGGTCCCAGGTACTGCATAAATGACAAAATATTTCAGTTGTTTATCTTTGTTTTTATATGTTTCTGCAAAATGTCATGCAACTGGGTAGATTTTGTCCTTATGTTTTATCGCCCTGATATGTTGCAGTATTCGTTTGGCACCTGATGTTTTGAGCTGTCTACGTACTGAAATCCACACAAGCATTCTAACACACAAACTGCATATTCCGATCTGTATGTATATGCGCCTCTGAAAATGTGGGGAGTTCGATCTAAAGGTGTTATGTAGCAGGTTTTGTCTACCCAATATTCACATGCTTTGCCTTTACTGCACTTACGAAACCCTTGACCCCCCTTTAGCCATTTTTTACTTTTGCGGCATCCATTGGCTTGCTCTTAACTAGCTCATCTCGCATTGATCTTGCTCTTCAAAATATACACCCTAATTTACGTATAACAAGTGGCCTATTATAAGGTCATTCTTTACTAGATGCCAATATTTGGCAAGTATTTTCCTTGTTCTGTGCTGTAAGTTGTAATGAATCTATATTGCGTGTGATTTTGTTGCCTCACCAGTAGGGCTAGCGTGACCTTTATTCCTTTACTAATTGTCATTCATATTTCCTGCACTCCTGGCAGTTTGTGGGTAGCATACTTTTTCCCCACGTTTACTGTAGAACTAAAGAGGCTTATTTCTCCATGTAGTGCAATAACTTGTGTGAAGCTCGGGGTTAGCACCGGATAATGGCAAACGGCGTTTGACTATCGTCTGTCTACACAGTGTACTCTGTGTTTGTTTGAGATCGGGCTTTACTTCTTGGTATAGTAGTTCTCTGTCCCATAAAGACTAGAGTTTTTTTTTTTTTATTGTTGTTTTTTACCGTTGTTATACTTTAGTATAACAGCTGTACATGGTAATCGCTCCTCTATTGCTAACCTTGGTTCAAGAGTACTCCAGTAAAAAATGATCTGACAGTATAAATCCTAAACTTATGTCTGTTTGCGACATTTCAACTTGGCGGAATAAGCAATGTATATACGTTCTTCTTGAAGTTCCTTTTAAATTAGCATAATGTTTACGGAAAAGAAGGTATATATTAAATTTTTTAACAGAATGCTGTTAAAACTCAAAGTTTGTTGGAAATCATTTTAGACAAATTGTGTTGATTGCTGACGCCACATCAGACCATATATAGACACTTTGTAGCAGTCAGCAAAATTCTTAAAAGGCCATTTTAGCTAAGATACCGCATTAAAGGCGATAACAACTCTTGTGAGAGTCCTTTGTTGGGTTGGTGGGTAAGGTACGGATTTGGTATGTTGCTGAGTTGATGTGTAATGTGAAAGCCGAGCTTTTGCTAGCTTACTTTTTTATTTTTTGCAGATTTATACAGCGCAAACTCGACCCGAAGGTATTGGAGCACTTTACCTGAGCACCAGTTACGTTACACAAGGACACATTCATTATTTATTTTTTCATTTTTAGGTGGGCACGGGGAGATTAAGGGATTTCCCCAGAATCACAAGATGCTGAGTAGACGCGGAGGTTCGAACCTGGTTCGCCAGCTCCAAAGTTGGCAGCTCTCGTCGTTAGACCACATCCTCTTCTTATACCCTATACAAGAGGGTATGCATACAGACCGGCCATCATGAAGTTTAGCTTTTCCTCCATTATCATGCCCTTTCATGAAAATTACAGGTTTGGTGCAAGCAATGTCTTAATTGTTGCCTGGCTCTCTGCGGCAGTTTGTATATGAAAGGACTTCACCAGAGCCAGTATGTTTTAGAAAATTCAGGAATCGGCTTAAATGTTTATTTGTTTACTGGGAGTTTGAATTCAGGCCTTGAGGGCGAAGCATCCATACTGCTGCCGACGATGAACGCCACAAAATGACCACAAAGAGCATGCAGCGATGATTATGCTGTTACACCAAGGGCACTTCATTTTGTTCTTTTCTTATCTTGGGGGTGGGCATGTAGGGCTTGTTTCACTTGGTGAACTTTCTTCATTTATTTGATTGTTCTGATCCTTTGCATTACCTGATTACCATTTTCTGGATTCTCTCATTTGCAACACACGGAAGAGCTGCGGGTGTATCGGGGTGTAAGCCTTGGGCGTGTAACTACCGTCCCCAGGTGACTGCACGTCACTAGTACTCCTTTAAATCCACCCTGTGTTTTAGAGGGTTTTCATGATATTGTGTTCTGGGATGTGTAGTTCTAATATTTACTATTAGATATATGTGCTGAAACCTTTGTCAAGTGTCCATTGCCTGGCAGTAAAAGGTTAAGAAATGTCCGGACAGAATCTTTATAATTGTTTGAGGAGATGAGGTGCACTGTCAAAATCTTAACTGTGCAGACAGAAACCTAAGCAGCTCTTCCTATTTTCCCCCCCAAAAATCTAAAATTCAGCTGGAAACTGCCATGTTATGAAAAATAGGTTGACCGGGAGAGGGGTGCGCCATTTAAACTTTACAAATCAACATTGTGTCCGTTGCACTCCCTTGGTCACTGCTTGGTAACGTGGCTCAGCTGCTGCTGGTTCCTGTTGTGTCCTGCTGGACACAGTCTAGTGTTTCTGCCAGCCACTCCCCCGAGGGCTGGCCCACACACACACCCCCTCACCCATCCAACACGGACGTCACCAGTCAGGTGACCCCGCTAATAAAAGGGCCCGAGTGCACGTGCTCGTGGCTAGTCATCCGCACCACCTATCCATGTGTCCGGGTGGTCATTCCTTCATTATGTGGGCCTAGGGCCCAGAACATAACACTGGCGACGAGCGGGTTTTACCTGCGTGTGCAGCCGCCGCTTGTGAAGGTGGCGTGAACGAACTGTGCTGCCTGTGTCTCGGGCGCCCCCTGCAGCTGGCACAGATCAGTTGAAGTCCAGCGGGGCGTACAAAGTGCCCTGGTGTGCAAGTGCGGTGATCGGGAGCTCCACCACGCACCTGCGGTGGCCGTCGATACATAGCGGCGCCTCCACCGAAAGTTTACTGAGACTCCGGCGTGGCGAGAGAGGAGCCGGTGGCAAGCCCTGCTACCAACTTGCTGAGCCCCCACCAGAGGCACGAGCCGAGCAGCGCCCACCCACATTGATCCAGCGGACGCAAGGTGAGCCCCCTGAGAAGCGAGGGAGAAGGGTGTAGCTGCCCGCCTCAGCAAGGAATAGACAGTGTGCCCGCAAGGGGCCAGCCGTCTTCGGTGTCCGCTCAAGCAGCGCATGAATGAGAGAGGCTGCTGCGGGCAGGGAGAGAAAGGAGAAGACAGCGGCCGACGGTAAACTTAGAGATCCCTCGTCGGAGTGCACCGACAGAGTATGGAGGGCCATGTGAGCGACCGTAATGCTGGACGGGCGCGGCCGGTCCGTGGTGTGCTAAAGACCCCGCTCATCAGCAGCAAAGACTAGCCCCAATTCTAAAACAAACATCAAAACAAAAAAAAGTAAATATAAAAGACATTTCTCCAACTTACCGCGCTGTACACAATGGCCGTGGAGCCACAGGGACTGCTGGTGCGAGGCACTGGAGCCCGAGAACGTTCAGGAGTGACTGCAGCGCGATGGATATCGGCCGTGTAGAGGGGAACACTCAGTGCGAGTTGCCTGTTGGTTCTTGCCTGCAGAGACACGACGAGCTGCAGCAACAAGTTACCGATCGAGGTTCCAGGGTGAAAGTAGACTGCCGGGGACAGCGGTAACAAGCCAACAGCACCGCCCAGTGGTCGGAAGTGGTACCGCACCGAAAGGACGACCTCATTTGTTTACAAAACCAATAAACGGACACTGGCCCAGCCATTCCTACAGCCTCACAATTTTCTACGATACAGCAACCCAAAAGGGCTCTCATTCTGAAAGGAGACGAGCTGCCCGGAATGAGATAAAGCTGGTGACCCCTAGCAAACAGTATAAGCACACAAAGGAAAGGCGGCAGCGAAAATGAAACAGGACTGGCCCGAAGAGCATGCTGCATCATTCTCCCTCACCAGACCCAGGCACCCTGAAACACCGGAATATAATTTCCCGGTGACACAGAGAGCACAAAGGAAACAGAGAGGGTGAGGAGAGCGTCGTGCACGCCACCTGTCATTGGTCTGCCACCTACCCACAAGAAAGTTACCAAGGGTCCCATTCTCAACAGCAGCCATCTCGTAAATTCCTAAGGAGAACCAATGCACGACTGCACCAGAGTGAGACAACTCAGACTGTTTTCTAACAGAGAGGCGGTGCAGATGAGCTCAGGCGGAGTCTCCATAGAGAATGCTAATTCTCACGCCTGACTGCTAGGCCCAACGTTGGCAGCCAAGAAAGCTATCCTAGCAGTGAAAAGGAAACTTAGAAACTCTCCCTCCTACACAAGGGGAAGACCTTTTTCATGCTCCTGATAGCAGGACGTCATCACTGAAACAAAGACCAAACTGAGCGAAAGGGCATACAGACAAGGGAAGTATCGAAGGGCCAAACAAGGTCCAGCGCAGGTGACAGGACGGCGAAATAATAAAGCCCAAGCAGACACGGCGCACAGGAGAAACCCCCCGGCCGGCAGAGAGAATAGAGACCCCCCAGGCTGGTGGAGAGAGAAGAAGAGACCCCCCCCAGGCTGGTGGAAAAAGAAGAAGAGATCCCCCAGGCTGGTGGAGAAAAAAGAAGAGACCCCCCCAGGCTGGTGGAAAAAGAAGAGATCCCCCAGGCTGGTGGAGAGAGAAAAAGAGACCCCCCAGGCTGGTGGAGAGAGAAGAGATTCCCCAGGCTGGTGGAGAGAGAAGAAGAGACCCCCCAGGCTGGTGGAGAAAGAAGAAGAGACCACCCAGGCTGGTGGAGAGAGAAGAAGAGACCCCCCAGGCTGGTGGAGAAAGAAGAAGAGATCCCCCAGGCTGGTGGAGAGAGAAGAAGAGACCCCCCAGGCTGGTGGAGAGAGAAGAGATTCCCCAGGCTGGTGGAGAGAGAAGAAGAGACCCCCCAGGCTGGTGGAGAAAAAAGAAGAGACCCCCCAGGCTGGTGGAGAGAGAAGAAGAGACCCCCAGGCTGGTGGAGAGAGAAGAAGAGATCCCCCCCAGACCGGTGGAGTGAGTGAGAGACCCCCCAGGCTGGTGGAGAGAGAAGATCCGCCCCCAGGCTGGTGGAGAGAAGAAGAGACCCCCCCCCAGGCCGGTGGAGAGAGAAGAATCCCCAGGCTGGTGGAGAGAGAAGAAGAGACCCCCCCCAGGCTGGTGGAAAAAGAAGAAGAGATCCCCCAGGCTGGTGGAGAGAGAGAGACCACCGACCAGGAGAGAGACAGAGACACCCTGATGCCACTACCAATGCTTCCAGTCAGAAAATTACCTGCCCTGGAAAGCGGAAAGTGTAGTGAACCGAGAGAAGAAGTCACGCAACAGTGACAAGCTCTAATGGAAAATGCGAGCACTTGCCCGCTACCTGTCAGAGAATGGTCCCATCGCAGCAAAGAGAACCTGGCGGCTACTTCTCCGAAAAGTGATAGGCCAGTATATACACTAGCTGTGGCGAGTGACCACCACAGAAAGAAAAGCAAGGATACTGCACCACTGCTGCCAGAGCAGAGGCAAGGAAAAGAGGAGACGGAAGGGCAGTTACCCGCCATCTGCAATGCACCAAGGAAATTCCCAGAAGGGAGAGGGGCCCTATGTGGTCCGAAAGCAGGAGGAAGAGAGATCGGAATCACCCAACCTGCATCACAATGCCCAGCAGGGAGCTAGAGATTATTCAGGGAGTGCCCCCGCTATTGCCTTCAAGACTGTGGTGTGCAACGTTCCATTTTGCAGGCAGGAGGAGAGTCCAGCGCTCCGAGTGGCGCATCACCACTACTGACGCAAGAAAAGGGAGATATTTACCCCCTACAGCAACCCGAAATCACAGCCGAAACATACGGATCCCTCAAAGCATGCCTACTCCCACTACCGTCCCTGAAGTTGGCGGACGCACCTGAGAAGACGCCCAGTTTTTCTGACCGGACCAGACCGATGAGTGGTCCGTGATGGGAGAAGATGCGAAGCCCAGAGAACACGACTGGAGTGAGCAGTAGATCACTACAAGTTTGCGTGGCCTTCTCGCCACATCCTCAGAAAAGCTACGGAGTGGAGAATTATAGGACGGTAACGGTCCTATTACAGGAAAGCATACGACAACTGGCGCGCAGTGGGAGTCAACAAAGGGACGCCGTTCACCAGAGTGCACCTTCTAACACACGCCAGCCACTGGGGTGCGGGGACGTCATTTTTCTCAATGATCGTCAGCCACCTGTCACCGGCTGCGTAAACTAAAGGGCATCCCTGTTCTGTTTACACAAATGCCAAATCAGAAGAGCTGCACCAAGTGTCCGACGAGTATCACGACTGAAAAGATTCGCCAGTCATCCCTACTCACTGCCAGTCATCACCACATGTTGTGCGAGTCGTCTCATGGCATCCACCCCATCATCTGTCATGTGCATCACTACCATCCTTGGAGCATCAAGTACAATACCTGGAGTCCAGAACAAGCCACGATCCGAAAATACAGTGACCATCTGTTTAACCGGCGCATGTCCTGATCCTGGTAGCGAGAGCATGTTTCTGACCAAGACACATCTACCCCTGAAGTTTGCATGAGTGACGAGGCGGTGGCTCCGGAGTCAGAGCTCATGTGCAGTCCCGTGGCAACTCATCCAAGGGTCCTCCCAGAGCGTGAGAGATGGACTTTACTGTGCCCCACCAATGGATTCCAGGAAGTGGCCAGGCCATCCAACAGAGAGTTTCATCAGGTCACAGAATGTCAAGACTGTCGTCAAAGGATCAAGCGACACAATCGTCCGGTGTGTTACAGTGGACTCAGCTATACGCTCCTGATGCACCCATGTTTTGAACAATAAGACACTAAGTGCCCACAGCAAGAGTACGCTGGACCGATGAACATCACGTAGGTGGACCATCCCTCAACTGAAGCGAAGCTGAAAGGTCTGGATATCATCAGCACCGTGTTCGTCCCCAGATATACCTGGTTAAAGTATGGACATGTGCAAAGACGTCCGGGTGCTCCCAGCTGCACCTGTCCACCGCTGTCCTGCGAACAACCTCTCTGAACTGTGGGACTTCCATTATTTTAGTTGTTTTCTCATTCCTTCCCATAGGTTGGACTTTTGTTTGTTTGTTTTTCGTTTTATTATAATTTGGGAGGAATGTTGTGTCCTGCTGGACACAGTCTAGTGTTTCTGCCAGCCACTCCCACGAGGGCTGGCCCACACACACACCCCCTCACCCATCCAACACGGACGTCACCAGTCAGGTGACCCCGCTAATAAAAGGGCCCGAGTGCACGTGCTCGTGGCTAGTCATCCGCACCACCTATCCATGTGTCCGGGTGGTCATTCCTCCATTATGTGGGCCTAGGGCCCAGAACATAACAGTTCCCACCTCACCCTTCCTGTAGCCCGGGGGTCGCTTGGGTGGCTCTTATCGGGTACACTCACAATGATAATTATAGTATGGGGAACAACCTTTACAACGCAACTTTTACAACGCACTACCTTTACAACGCATAATCCATTACAACGCATAATCCATTACAACGCATGCCATTACAACGCATGACACTACAACGCATTTTTAAAAACTACCTTTACAACGCATTCCTTTACAACGCATACTACCATTACAACGCATACCATTACAACGCATAATATTACACTACACTATCCAACACTTACCCTACTGTTGCACCCCCTGGAGTTAGAATAGTAATTTTTACCCCTATACTATCCAACACTTACCCTACTGATGCACCCCCTGGAGTTAGAATAGTAATTTTTACCCCTATACTATCCAACACTTACCCTACTGATGCACCCCCTGGAGTTAGAATAGTAATTTTTACCCCTATACTATCCAACACTTACCCTACTGATGCACCCCCTGGAGTTAGAATAGTAATTTTTACCCCTATACTATCCAACACTTACCCTACTGTTGCACCCCCTGGAGTTAGAATAGTAATTTTTACCCCTATACTATCCAACACTTACCCTACTGTTGCACCCCCTGGAGTTAGAATAGTAATTTTTACCCCTACACTATCCAACACTTACCCTACTGTTGCACCCCCTGGAGTTAGAATAGTAATTTTTACCCCTATACTATCCAACACTTACCCTACTGTTGCACCCCCTGGAGTTAGAATAGTAATTTTTACCCCTATACTATCCAACACTTACCCTACTGTTGCACCCCCTGGAGTTAGAATAGTAATTTTTACCCCTATACTATCTAATACTTACCTTAAATGTAATTTAATATTATGCGTTGTAATGGTATGCGTTGTAAAGGTAGTATGCGTTGTAATGGAAATGCGTTGTAAAGGTATTTTTTAAAAATGCGTTGTAGTGTCATGCGTTGTAATGTCATGCGTTGTAATGGATTATGCGTTGTAAAAAATGCGTTGTAAGTGCATGCGTTGTAAAAGTGTGCGTTGTAACGTCATACATCCTTATAGTATATATCTCCCTCACAAATATAGCCCACAATTACAAACTTGCACTTTAATATGTTTTTCAGTTTTCTATTAAACCCTGTCATGTCTCTGTGCACCCCTTACTCAAATCACATTTTAATCGCTGAGACTCACACATATCAGTCCCTCATGTGAGACACCCTTTACAGGAAATCAGTTCTATTGTCAATTAATAAGTGGCAAAAACCTGAGACTGTTTTTTATTTACTCTGCATTTTTGCATCCTATCTGGGTGGCTTGCTTCATCTGCAGCAGCTTTGTGTGAAATCTGTTGTGCCCAGCCTGCCCCCAGGAGGGAGGGGTGGATGATTTTGTTCATCATCACGTCAGTGCCCATTCACGTTGGGCTGTAAAAGCTTCTTGTTGAACTGTATGGGAAAGCAGTCCACCACACATAGAACAGCAATGCCACTGCCAGGAAGACAAGCATCTAGCTCTCAGTGAGCCGCCCTCTCAACAAGTGTTTGCAATGCAATAGGTCTCGCATTACTAAACGTTTGAGCTATTGGCGTTGCAAATGATGTTTATTCGTTTTTTTGTAAATATCCCAGCAGTAGCATAAGTAATAAAATAAAATCCATGAAGCAAGAAAAGGGTGCAATACCACAGGCTGTTACTAAGTGTCCCCGTGGAGTTGTAATAGGACCTCTATTAGCCACATAAGGTACTGCACCCTTACCTATGCTACAGCTTGGATATATAAAAAAAAAGAAATCTAACAAGCATATTATTTGAAACGTCAATAGCTCAAACTTTCAGTAATGCAAGACCTATTAGGCGGACTCCTTATATGAACAAGGCCAAGTTCAGCAGAAACGTGTTATGGCATCATTACAATTTTTTTTTTTTAATTAAAAGACTTTGTTGTGCTAGTATCTGGCTTTGTAACGTTGTGACCAGACTTTCGTGATATTTATATCATATATATAATTTATTACTAGCTTGTGTACACCTATAGTCTCTTGGTTTATTGGCTCTGAGAATTAGGTGACTTCTTTATTCTGCCGGTCTCCCTGTCAGCTATGTATGCCCCTGATTAATGACGCACAACTCTCAATATACTTGTATCCTACACTGCAGTTTCCTATAATGTACATATCCATCACTTTCTTATCGTTTTATCACTTATGTTATATGCACCACTCCTAAGGTGAAATACCAATTAATCAATCATTCATACGAATGCACCTTTACCATACGGAGCTCTTGTGCCCCTTACGGTTTTGCGACACTAAAACAAAAAACTTCAGTGTCTGAAATCTAATCTCAACCAGCACAAACACATTTGAGGCTTGCTGCTAGAATAATTTTTTCTGTTAAGTGTTCTGCTGCTTGTTTGCACTTATCAAAATAACCAAAAAAATGTGTTATGCTATAAAGATCCTAACTTTTTCACTTCTAATCTGTATTTTGCCATAAAGTGAGCATTTGCTGTTCCTCCTCCAACCTTGATACCTATTTTGCCCTAATGCCAAACCAGTACTTCCTTTTCTGTCTTCCCCATCCCAGTCCTTACACAGTGAGATTAGCTCTCCAACCACAGAAATGGTTTCCTCATCTAAGTAAAACAAAAAAAATTGTTGGCTTTCTCTTCATGTGCTTCTAACATATGAAGTGGTCACCTTCAAATTCCTGTTTTTTTCCATTTCTGCCTGAGTGTTTATCAAGGAATGCTGGGACCTGTTGTAGCAATTTAGGTAGGCAGTAACGTGTGTTTTCTATATACTTTATATTATATTTTTATGATAAACTTTGTGCATGTGGTGTTTTTCATGTTAAATACCCCCGCACCTCAGTAGGCGCTGCTGAGCAGGCCACTAGGCACATTTAGTGCTGCCCGGTCTGACCTGCTGTAGCAGTTATAGTAAATTCTTGTGTACAGCAGTACTCTGCCTACTTTAGCCGTCATGCTAAAGCCATGTGTTTCAATGAGAAAGTCAGCTCCCCTTTCATGCAGAATAAGGAAAGCTTGCAGGACAATGCTTGCCAGTCCCAAAATCTGGTTGCTAGGCAACGCTTCAAGTGGGAAGTGGCCGGCAGCACGTTACATTTAAAGCTCTGATTAGGGTGTATCATTTACAGTGTTGTTTCTGTCTGTGTTCACACTGCTTTGGCTCCTAACTACCCTAGCTTTCATTATGGAAGGAAAGGCTAAAACAAAAAAGTATTATGTGGAGCCTAATCCTGAGGAGGCTCTAGATGATCATGTAAATGATGATTCAAACTATGGTGAAGGCTCCTTTTGCTGTAAGAGAGGACCCCCACACCCCCAAAAATCCCAGGCTGTCGATTTCTGCGGAGGATCCCATTGAGGATGAAGATGAAGATTACCTGCATGGGAGATCTATACAGGGTTCAGAACCATCTGAAGTTTTCCACCACATAAGAAAGTATTTATCTATTCTCGTAACGTCTGACCCACTGGAGGAAGATTACTTTTTCAGTCAGTACGAGAGGAAAGGGTCTACAGTCTACCACTTAATGGTCTAGCAAGGAACGTCATGATGCATGAAAAAATGAATTTAGAAAAGCTGTCTTTTCCTAGATTTCTTTGTAGAGGCTATCCTCTCCATATACACACTGACAAAGTCCTTCCTGTGATTAAGTTGGATATTTTAAGGGCTGCATTATCCTTCCAGGGAGTCCTAAATTGGAAGGAAGCTTCCCACTTAGACCCTTTGGGTAAAATGATGAAGCCAGCTATTAGTGGAGCCTCTGCAGCATCTAATATCTCTTCAGAAGTAGTGCATAATTAGTCTCTTCTGAAAGACTTTCAATCTCTCGCTGACCTATTTGAATAGGGCTTTACATTTTGCAGATACCCTTTTAATGATGGAATAGCAAGTCCGGTTCCAAGAAGACATTTCTTTTGATCAATTAGGAGCAGCAGCTGCAGCATCAGGTGGTGCCTTTAGCGCAATAAGGAATCTTTGGATGCTCTCCGGGAAAGCTAATGAAGCCCATTTCTAGAGGGTGGAGACTTTTGGAGGCCAGTTGGAGGAGATGGGCAAAATAAAATGCAGAGAATCGTAAATACTTATGCAAGATGAATCAACAGTTAGCGAAAGAGATTTAGGCAACAGGAGACCTTTTTGTCCTGCATCATCTTCCAAGCCAAGGCAATGCTTTCGGGGCTGAATTTTTGGCTGGGTGGCCCCTGGGGGTGATGAGTCTTGGTTCCAGCTTTCCTCTACAATTCTCACTCTGCAGCCTCCAAAGACATGACTATTAGCATCCAGTTCCTGCTCAAGTGGGAGGTTTACCTGAATTCTTTCACATATTTAGAGCAAGAGAAAATGGACAGTTGGGCAGTGGATGTGGTTCGACAGGGTTATTGAGTAAACTGTTTTGACCCACACCAGACGTTTTTTACTGAATTCTTCTAGCAGCAGTTCTTCCTACCTGGGAAGCAGAAAGAGGAATAGGCTATTAGTCAATCATATTTGTGTACAAGATGCCTCCAGAAGCTACAGACCCGTACTGAGTCTCATGTCAGTAAATGTCTTCATTCCTTACCAAAGGTTCAAGATGCTGAAGTTACAATCAGTTATCCCACTGCTGAAGGACAATTTACTCACCTCCACAGACTTAAGAGATGTTTACCTTCACATCCTAATGTACAAAAACTCTCAGACGTTTCTGCAGGTTTGTGTTCAATACAGACACTTCCTGTTCCAGGTGGTCAGCACCAATAATTTTTAAGAAGATGCTAGAAACAGTGGTGGATTAAATTCAATTGATTAGTATTAGAACTTTTTCCTACTTGTATAGTTAGCTGATTGCTTCTCATTCTCTCTCTACAAGAGTTGATTTTCGGTTGGTTTCTGAAACATTGTCCAGATTCAGCCACCTTTTCAACATTCAAGAAATCCGTATAGACAAATACTATCCAACCTATCGGGGCCTGGGTCAACACTACAGAAGAGAGGTTCCTGCTCCCAGATGCATCAAGCTGCAAATCTCATCTGAGGACCCTGCTGTATGAGCCAGAAGCATGAGTCTGGAAGTGGTTGGTGGTTCAAGGGAATATACCGACCACAGTTATGACTTCTTGGGCTCAAGTCCTCCTATATCCCCAAGTGGTCAGGGGCTATCTGAATCACCAGAGGTGGGCAGAGTCGTCCTCCCTCACTTTAATGACTCACAAAATCTTCATTTGGGCAGAGAATCATCTTCTCAATCTCCATGCAGTCTATCTTCTGGGGAGGGAGAATTTGCTTGCATACCATCTCACGTCCATTCTCGACTTCCAATGGTTCTGGATCCCAGTGTCTTACAGAAGATAGTGTTGGTGTTCGAGGCCCATGGCTGGGGCTGTTCGCTTACATTGAGACTACCCAGTTTTTGCTGTCTGAAGCTACCTCCAGAGGCATGGGTGGATGAAAATTTTACGCCTTTCCCCACTGATTCCCATTATTCCAGGGGTCCTACAGAAGAGTATGTTAGATCATGTGGGTGTTCTGGTTTTTCCTTGCTGGGCAAGACAGAACTGGTTTCCAATCCTCTTATAGTTTTCAGTGGCTCCTCCACTAGGTGCACCCTCTGTATCCATCCCCTCTACTGTCTCCATTACTCGACACGTCAACCCTAGCTTCCTTCCAGTTGGGGGTTTGGAGATTAAAGGGTTAAATTGGAGATCTCTAGGTTATCCAGAAAAAGTAGCCTCAGCAATTCAAACAGTCCAGATGGCTAGCTACACTAAAACTTTAAGCTAGGTACTGGAAGTCTTTTTCTGTCTGATGTACTAAAAAGGCCTCAAATTCCTTGGGTGATCCTATAAAAATCCTAGATTTTTTAACTGGTGATTTTGTACTGGTATTGGCAGTCTTCACACTTCTGTGTATTTAAGAGGGTCTAGAATTCAGGAGTTGGTTTACTTGGTGGCTACACTTTTCAAGAGTTTTTTTTCTGAAGAGACCAGTGGTCCATTCAGCACTTCCTACATTTGGTCTGCCATTAGTGCTTTAAGCCCTTCAGCATACCCCTTTGAATCTTTAGAGAAAATAGACTTAAAGTGTCTTTCATATCAAATGTTATTTTTGATAGCAATCTGTTCTGGACAGGTTATTAGTGAATTGGGACCTCTGATATGTGTGGATACTTTTTTACATGTTTTTCCAGATAAAGTTGTTCTAAGACCAAATACTGCTTTTGTACCCAAGGTACCTTCTGAATTTCATGTTTCCCAGCACTTGGTTCTTCCACTCTATTTTCGATCCCCGTCATCTTCAGAAGAGAAAATAATCTATACAGAGGACTTATAGAGAGTTTTATCAATTTAGAAAAGCTAGTTTGTGATATTTGGTATGTCTGGACCAGGCTTGCAGCCATACCTGGTGACACAAAGCAGCTTGCTGCAATCGGCAATCACTTTGGCTTATGAGACAGAAAATTAGATACTACTAGGTTCAGTGCAGGGCAAATCAAATAGGGGTATGAATACCTCCTAACCCAGGCTCAAAGGTATCTCTCTGAAGTACTTCTGTATGGTGGCCACTTGCCCAATAACGCATACATTTAAGAATCAATACCATCTCCAAGTGGGAGGTGGGTTTTCTGCGGTCTTTGGGAAAAGGTTTGGATGTGTTGAGCATATTTCTTAAGATTGTTGTTTGTCTATTTTGCATTAAATGATCACTGCAGGGTAAGTTGCTTGGATATTGTTTCACCCAGTAAAGACTGGGATGAGGAAGCGAGATGAGGAGATAATGGTCTGGTTACTTACTGGTAATCTTAATTACTCCAAGTACAAGTCTTTATCATCACAGTCTTATATTGCCTTGCTGACGCTCATGGAGCTTTTGGTCAATCATAAAAATATTTGAATAATGTTTTAGTGCTTTTTCTGCCTAGTTATTTATAAGACTTTAAAAGAATTTGTAAGAAGGGCTGAAAGAGGAAGTCGGACATCTTTGTAGTTTATATTTTAGTTTGCTTAGATTGGCAGACCATTTCTGTGGTTGGAGATGGTCTGTCATCTGGGTAATGAATGCGAGACTTGTACTTGCAGTAATGGTGGTTTTAAAACTGCACTTGCTGGTTGTGCAGCACCTCACTTCAACACACACTTGTAAACAGGGTCAAGCTTAAAGTGACACAAAGTATGGAGACAGAGTGGACAGTCCAACCAAGTGCCACACATGTCACGTTAGGGTAACACAATTTAAGTTCCTGCATTACAGCATGAGTGGTAATTTGTCACCCAAACAAGATGATGAGACAGCTGTGCGGGATATCTCTAATTCCCTGCCTTGTTGTGGATGTCTCTACTCTTTTTAATGAGCTTTCAGACAGTGAAACCTAGTGGCAGCCAGCTCCCTTTCTCAAAACAGCCATAAGAGCTCTGCTGACACATGAGCACACATGCATAAGCACCTGAGAAGAGGCACTCTTACCCGACCAGGCCTGAGTGTTACAGAACTATGTTGCAGCTGCTGGTAAGAGTATTGGGTCACGTAGATGGGGTGGCCTAACACTTGCTGACTTTAGTGTGTGTGTGGCAAAATAAATCCAATACATTGATGTTTGCAGGTCCAATTTTAGTAAATGAATACAAATTATATATCTGAAATTCCTCCGCCTACAGGTGGGAAATGCCATTGAATTAGAAACACTATTTATATTTTTGCAGGGTTTGTGTTTTGCAGGTGAGGCAGTGGTTGCCAAGTGGCCTTCTCTTAAGTGATTTACACTTTCTGCCATGTTCTGACTTTGCAGTCTGACTGATTACCCTTTAAACGTGTCACTTGGCTGCATTAAATGCTGGTTTTGAACTTCGTCACTGCATGAGATCACATGCCTTATCAGTGCCAATGAATATCAACATGTTTTGAAACAGCCTTGTGAATTGCATTATTGTGCAGAAGCTGGTATATCCCACACTACAGTCAATACATTTTGGTCCATCATAGGCATATCAACACAACTTAGCTGAGATGCACTCATGTTCGTGTGTGCACAGCGTGGGCTAGGGACATGCACTCATTAAATGGATAAAACTGCTTGATTACACTCACCATCAAATATCACTCAAAGTGTCACACATAAGGCAATCAAATGTCACACATAAACATAATGAAAACACAAATATCACACTTAAGGCATCAGAAAACTTGCCAACTATGCATTGCTTAATTTTGATTGTGAGAAAATATCACTCATAGAAAATCATTTATAAATACCCTGAAATTATGAAAATGTCACACATAAGCAATCTGAAACCTTGGCAGCTATGAGTGGACACTGGACGCAGTCCACTTCTGCCTACTGCGCTCATTGCTCCTCTTCTCTCCTGCATGTGCCCCCTTCTTTATAGAAAACAAAGTGGGCAGGGCAATGCCAACAGTTAGGTAGTTATTGGCTGTAATGCTGTTAGCCACGACAGGGCCCACTGCTACTGGATAGGGCAAAAGTAGACACAGGCTGCTATAGTTCAGGCTGTCTTCCATTGGCTGGACTATATAATTAGTTATGAGTTTTAATGTAGCATATACTTTACCCAGAGGTGTCAGAGCGCTTTACAAAAGAGCGAAGTACCTTACATAAGAAACTCCAATTAACATGGTAGAGGTGATAAAAAGTACTACTACAATAACTCATACAAGTACAAGTTACATTTGGTCTGCCATAGTTCAGGCTGTCTTCCATTGGCTGGACTATATAATTATTTATGAGTTTTAATGTAGCACATACTTTACCCAGAGGTGTCAGAGCGCTTTACAAAAGAGCGAAGTACCTTACATAAGAAACTCCAATTAACATGGTAGAGGTGATAAAAAGTACTACTACAGTAACTCATACAAGTACAAGTTACATGTTCAGCAAAAAAAAAAAAAAAAGTTTAGGGCAGGCAACGGCGTGCTGCTGCAGTACCTGGCTACTCTTGGGAGTTGTTCGGTCCTTGAGGGTGTCCCAGCCGTGGGGAAGGGCCGCTGGGGCAGCGTCCTCCCTCTGCTCTTCCATGTAGGCGTACAGATAGATGTACCTCTATTACAACCGCCTCCGCCGGGTCACGTTGTTGTGCTTAGGTATGACGCATGCGCGCGGACGCTCCTCTTTGGCCCTCGCTGTGCATTTCACGCGACGAAAGTGTTGCGCATGCGCGCCTGAGCCACGGCCATGTGGCAGGCACATGATCTAACCGCCTGAGCTCAAAACGACGGTACGTTTATATTTCTTTCCCAAGTTTGACAGCAGCAAAAGCCGTTTTCCACATTTCGTTCGTGTCATTGCAGTACATTGAATTCGAGATCTGCGCGGTTGGTCAACAGGGTGTTGTAATGTATTCTCATACACCATTCAGTAGCATATATGGTATATGCTAAGATTTGCGAACGAGATAGATAGATGGAGGTTTAAAAAAAATTGCCAAATGAACTTGCACTGAAGTGGCTGACATTCTCAGTAGGAGAAAACTGAAATGAACGCACTTGTGGTTTATATTAGGAACCTTGCCTGATTCTTGGCTTGTATTCAGGTATGTAAATAGTTGTAATGTTGTAAACTACATTGCCTCAAATACATATTATAAAAATATTTTTTTCAGTTTCTGAGTGGCAAGCAGCGTTCACTGACTACATACAGAGAGATTTAAAGTGTCAGACGTGGTATGGGACCGCGTGACAGCTACGAGGATGGAAGCAATTGAGGTAGACAAATTAACAGGGAGAGCTGAGCACCAGGGTCTGGCTTGGCTCTAACAACCCTTGCGTAAGCCAAGTGTTGGGGATCTGTATTGGAATGTCTCGTTGCCTGGTTCCCTGTTGCGGCAGTTGCTGCCTGGGAGCTGCCTAGATGGGAAGCATTAAATGAAGTACTTACCTGACTCTGTCGTACTTCTTTTCATTGGAGATGAGTTGTTCCATCTACGGCCTCCCCATCTTTTCGTGGACCTTGGTTGCCTCCTGGCCAGCTTTATGGAGTTTTGTCCTGCAGTTTTCTGTGTGGCGCTGTTGCGCCTGTTGCTGGCACTCTCCCAGTGATTTGGTGGTCCATGGGGGATGTTTACCGTGGTCCTTGCCATGTTGCCACTGTTCCGACGGATGGAGCTAGTTACATTGAGGTACTTTTTGCTTGTTTGTGGGACGCGCGCGAGGCTAAGGCTGTCCTTGCAGTTGCCGCTCGCGCCTTCCCTGCTGATGACGTTGTCTCTTGTCAAGACGTGCTGCGCGAAGGAGATGCGCATATAAATGGATTCCTTGAAATTTCGCACAAAGGAAGGTGCACTCAGAATTAAGTCCAAGTAAACAAGTATATTCCAAAAAATCTTCTTTTATTCTTAAGATCATTTAGGAGACAGCAAACAGCCAACGCGTTTCGTTCCTTTTGCCACAGTAACTTCTTCAGGGCTGTTACCAATTACAAAACAACATATATATATAAAAACAAGACTGACCACACACATAAAATATATACATATAAGCATACATTAAAAAGCACAAACACCTATATATACAATAAGAACAACCCACATCACTTACATATATAAAATTAACAAGACAAATTTCTTGTCTCACATGTTTCCACAGACAAACAAAGATGGGCAAAATTAATTAACAAAAAATGACACAATATCCTTATATACATACTCATGTATTTTGCTGATTTATAACAATACACAAATACAACAAAAACATATTAACACTAGGTAGTTATCTTGTTTGGAAAGTATTTTAAAGTCAAACAGAAACAGAGAAAGAGAAAAAGAAAAAGACCAAGGATTAATACGAAGAATAAACAGAGTGAAAAAATATATATAAATAAAAAGAGAGATAAGAGAACATGAGAGAGCCTTATAAATGCGTGAGACCCAGAAAATAAATCAAGTGAATCCAAAGATAATCTCACCTAAGAGTCAATCAAGGTCGCCGGATTATAAGACCCGAAGGCGTACACGACTCAAACACTCCCAATAGAGTGTAACGTATATATATATTGCCGCTCATACATGGAACGAGACCACAATTTCTGAATCTATTAAAAGTCCAAATTTAAAACACAAAAGTTATATATAAGAAATAAGTTGCCCAGTGTATCTTATCACGATAGATACATCATTGAAAATGTCATGAAACTTTATTTCTAAGGACAAAGAAAACATTTTTTATGCGACAGACACTATATGAGTCTATTAAATATTTATAGCACCATATCTGCTCACCTTTAATCAACCTAGATATATAAATCCTTCAGTAAGGCATAGATAAAGCAGATTGCTTAATTTTCAAATTGAAACGTAGAATACAGTAGATAAGGAATCTAGAAAACAAAGGATAAATAAAACAAAACTGTGATAAGAATTATTATCAAAAACAAGTTGCCTATTATGCATACAATTCAAAATCAAGATAGACTCACCTTCAAAGTTAAAGGTGTAAACGAAACCTCAGAGGAAAACGAATATCGAAAATAGGGGTATGGTTCCTTGAAAAAAACGGCAACACACATAGATATATAATGATCTAAGAGGAGAACAACAAAAAGACAGACCAATAACAAAAAATGTCCTCATACCTAATACCAGATGACATATTAGACAGAGAGAACAAAAAACAAAAGTAACACCTTCCCATAATTACATTCTCATAGTATTTCACACTTGTGGGATGTGTAATGTGTGCCCTTATGGCAATAATAAGATCTTGAAGTTTGCCTACAATAACCCCAATATGTAAACTCTTATGTGAGATTATCTTTGGATTCACTTGATTTATTTTCTGGTTCTCACACATTTATAAGGCTCTCTCATGTTCTCTTATCTGTCTTTTTATTTATATATATTTTTTTCACTCTGTGTATTCTTCGTAATAATCCTTGGCCTTTTTCTTTTTCTCTTTCTCTGTTTCTGTTTGACTTTAAAATACTTTCCAAACTAGATAACTGCCTAGTGTTAATATGTTTTTGTTGTATTTGTGTATTGATATAAATCAGCAAAATACATGAGTATGTATATAAGGATATTGCTGTCATTTTTTGTTAATTAATTTTTCCCATCTTTGTTTGTCTGTGGAAACATGTGAGACAAGACATTTGTCTTGTTAATTTTATATATGTAAGTGATGTGGGTTGTTCGTATTGTATATATAGGTGTTTGTGTTTTTTAATGTATGCTTATATGTATATATTTTATGTTGTGTGGTCAGTCTTGTTTTTATATATATGTTGTTTTGTAATTGGTTACTGCCCTGAAGAAGTTCATGTGGCAAAAGGAACGAAACGTGTTGGCTGTTTGCTGTCTCTTAAATGATCTTAAGAATAAAAGAAGAATTTTTGGAATATACTTGTTTACTTGGACTTAATTCTGAGTGCACCTTCCTTTGTGAAAAATTTCTGGATTATTTAACTTCTAACAACGACAGATGTTGGAAGTAGTTGCACCAAATTGTCAATATATGTATATTTAGGAATCTAAGTGCTTAACCTTGGTCCGTCGTTGTTGTTTTTCTTTTGTATAAATGGATTCCTTGCCTGGTCTGCTTGACGCCGTATTTTCGCAACGTCGTTATGTTTCGTGCGGCCATTTTGAATTGCCGCATTATTTGTGCACTGTCACCATAGCAACGCTAGGGTTGCTTATATCGCTGATGTGCACAGCTGTTTTTGTGTCTTCTGGTCATTTTCATCATTCCGACTTATGCGCTCACCTCATGTGGCAATCGCTGATGCGCACAGCTTAATCCACTTTTACCTGCTTTACTGCGTGTTCTGCTTCCTCGCTGATGCGCAAAGTTTAGTGTCGGAAGCTGACTTCCCAGGACCTACACCTAATCTTCTCTCCTCTTGGTAGTCAGTACAAATTCGGAGCTAGATGATGATCACAGAGGTGGTAACACTTGATCTATTTATTGAAATAAATAAAAAGGACAATGGTGATGCAGAGACACAGTCCGGGGTATGAGGGTGTCCCGAAGGAATGTTCAACAAAGTATAACGGGTCCGGGGTGCGCTTCCACAGGTCCCCCTTCTTCTCACAGCTTCCCTTCAGCTCTTGGTTGACCCCCTGATTTGCTTGGTGCCCCCGGGGAAACAAAAAAACACAAAACAACCACCTGTCAGTAATATGGCTTACGTTTCGGTAGTTGTGGTGCTGACCCTCCACCTCAACGGACTATCACCACGGTTTGTGAGGGACTGACGACGTGTGGGGGGGGGAGGACCGGTCCTAACTAGTGCCCGACTTAGGTCGTCCTCCCTGATCTCCCTCCCAGTTAACCGTTTTAAATAGTGCAAGAAAGGCACTGACCTGAAGCTACGGTCCTTTTGGACCGTAGCGTCGGGTGTCTCGCCGTCCTGTTTCTCCGGGGGACGTCTGGACACTGAGGCGATACAAGCTGGGTGCCCCTGGCTCTTCGACTCTTCCTCTCTCCTCGCATTCTCCTCTCTCCTCGTATTCTCCTCTCTCCTCGCGTTCTCCTCTCTCCTCGCAATCTCCTCTCTCCTCGCATTCTCCTCTCTTGTTCCGGCACGCGACGTCATTCCCGCGTCAGCCGGCGTGACTAGCCCGCTAACCTCATCCTCTTCGGATCGGGGCGCGGCCATCTTGGAGGGCATGGAAGTCTCGTCTTCCGCGATGCCCGGATTACGCTGCTTTTCTCCTCGGGATGGACGATCGGGCCATTCAGATACAGGAAAGCGGGAGAGGTAATCCGCGTTGCCTTGCAGTCGTCCTGGAATTTGCATAGTCTGAAATGAAAAGGGCTGCAATGCTAAGAACCATCTCAGTATTTTGGTGTTGGTATCATTATTGGTGGCTAACCAAGTCAAGGGAGCATGGTCCGTTAGCAGAAAGCACTGTCGCCCCAATAGGTAATATTGTAGTGATTCCATGACCCACTTAATAGCTAGGCATTCTTTCTCCATGGTGGCATACCGGGTTTCCCTCGGGAACAATTTCCGACTCAAGAACAACACGGGTCGTAGAAGACCCTGTGCATCTGGTTGGGATAGTACAGCTCCTAAGCCTCTATCAGAAGCGACTTTTTGAAGTCAGGACAGGTTAGGACAGGGGCATTACATAGCTTAGTCTTTAGGGAACTAAAACTGTCTTCTTGCCTCTCCCCCCACTCTACCTTGGCCTTTGTAGTTTTGTGTCTAAGCAAGTCTGTGAGGGGACTAGCAAGCTCGGACAACTGTAGAATAAACCTGCGATAGTACCCCACTAGTCCCAGAAAGGCTTGTACTTCTTTCCTGGTAGAGGGTCTGGGAATCTTCTGTACAGCCTCTAGTTAGTCGTGTTGTGGTAAAAGCGTACCTTCCCTGATGGTGTAGCCCAGGTATTCTATCTGGTGTGTTCCAAGGGTGGTCTTCTTTGGGTTTAGCGTGAGACCTGCTTGTCTCAAGGTATCAAAAAAATTATTGAGATGAGCTAAGTGGGTTTCCCAATCCGGACTATATACCACTATGTCGTCCAAGTAGGCAACAGCATATCCCTGGTGTGCACGTAACAGGACATCCATAAGTCTTTGAAAGGTTGCCGGTGCTCCGTGGAGACCAAACGGCATCACCTTGAATTGGTATAATCCTGACGGGGTTGAAAACGCTGTCTTTTCTTTGGCTGAGTTTGTTAAAGGAATTTGCCAATATCCTTTCGTCAAATCAATGGTGGACATGACTCTAGCTTCGCCTAGCCTCTCTATCAATTCGTCCACACGGGGCATTGGATAGTTGTCAAATTTGGAGTGAGCATTCACCTGGCGAAAATCAATACAAAATCGAAGGCTTCCATCCGGTTTGGGCACTAATACGATGGGCGAACGCCATTGACTATGAGATGGTTCATTTATGTCAGCCTTGAGCATAGATTCCACCTCTATTTCTACGGCTTTTCTCCTGGCCTCAGGTATCCTATATGGTTTCAGTTTCAGGACTTGCCCTTCTTGGGTGATAATGTCATGAGCCACTAAAGAGGTGCGTCCTGGGTTACCGGAACTTAGCCCGGGGTATCGACTCAATAGGTTTTCTACCTGTACTTGTTGTTCTGTGGAGAGCTGAGATCCCAGCTGGGGTCTCTCCTCCTTGGACCCTCCCTCGAGTTTCATATGTATGTCCATGGGTTTATTAATAGTATCTTGACATACGGGCTGTATTCCTCTCCCATCCCCTACACGGGTCTCTCTCTCCTCCCACTTCTTCAAGAGATTTATATGGTAAGTTTGTCCGAGACTATTGGTATGGGGTACCGCAACTCGATATGAGACCGGAGTGACCCTCTGTATCACAGTATACGGTCCTTGTCAAGTTGCCAACAGCTTCTTTTCCGAAGAGGGCAAAAGAATCAGTACTTTGTCCCCTATCTGTAACTCCCTCATTCGAGTGGTACGGTCATACTGCTCTTTTTGGTTAACTTGGGCTTTATCAGCTAGTACCTTGAGGCGGAAGCCGGGGTGACTAGGCTGCTACTAAACCTCTGTTCATTTTTAAAACTTGCTCATTTGCACTTTGTATTGCTTTTTAAAAACTCGATCTATTTCACTGGCAAAACGCACTCAAACAGCGCCTGAAGGGGAAGACCTCTATCCCTCTTCAGCGTCGCTGCATCACGTGACACGGGGCCACGCCCACCCTCGTTAGCCACGCCCACTCCTCTCCTCTCCCTTAACTATGCTCACTACTCGACAGCGCAGCGGTCGAGCGCAGCGGGCACACCTTCAGCACGCCGAAGACACGCCAAAGACTAGCCCGTCTGTGCCCGTCCGTGTCAGGACGGGCACGAGGCCGAGGCTCTCTCTCCCACTGCACCTCCCAGATTGGTAAGAACTTCCTCCGCTTTGAGAGCGCTGCGCCCTACCCCTAAGCCGAACTGCTCTCTGTCCAACCTTCACAAAGTCGGAACCCATGTTTGCTCCGAGTGTAAACTATCCACTGACGTTCTTCAACCCTACTCCGACCCACCTAGGAGACACAGGAAATGTAAAATTTTACGTAAAAATGTACAACCAACATACGTATTTTACAGTACAAACTGTAGATCACTGCCCAAGCATAAGCATGAAATTTTTAATCTCCTCACTGAAGAATGTCCTAGCGCCGTCTTCCTAACCGAGACATGGCTTCATGACAGCGCTGGCCCAGATGTTGCCATTGCCCTCCCTGACAACTACGCCATTGCCAGACTTGACAGGGAAAAACAGGTAGGGGGCGGGATAGCCATCATTTTTAACAGAGAGTTCAAATGTACTTTGGAATCTGTGCAAATTCCAGATTGTGAAGCGGGTCTTTTTAAAATTACCTTGAACCCCAATTTCACAATGTCAGGCCTTCTGATCTATCGTCCACCAGGTAACCCCTCTCAATGGGTATCTAACTTTGCAAATCTTATTACCCCCTACTATATGTCATCTAGCAATTTTTCTCTGCTGGGTGATCTAAATCTACACCTGGAAGATCCCACCATTCCCTCATGCTATAATTTTCTGGAAGATCTAGCTGCACTGAACTTACCTATTATCAACTCCAGCCCTACTCATATAGCTGGCCATTTGTTGGACCCCATAATATCTAACGTCAGTGAACTCACGCACATCGCCACCGTACCCTCTGGCTGGTCCGACCATCATCTCATCAGCTTTAGCATTTCTCTTCCACCCTCCCCTAGTGTGAAACAAAACACTATTGCCACTAATAGAAGGAACTGGAAGTCAGTCGACATCGATGCTTTAAATGCGGCACTCAAACAAAACCCTCCTAGCCCTAACTCCAACATGGACCACGTAGCAATTGAGACCCAAAATTGGCTAACAAATGCAGCAAATAGCTGCCTGCCTTCTACTCACACCAAAGGGAGTAGGCATCGTCCCCCGGCCCCATGGTTTAACGACAGCCTTAAAACCGAAAAATCAAAATGCAAAGCATTAGAACGTAAATGGCGTAAAAAGTACGACCCTAATGCCAAAAAATGCTATCATGAAGCCAGAAACCACTATCATGCGGCGTGTACAAAGGCAAGAGCTGCCTTCGTCTCAAAAACAATTACCGAAGCAACTAACATGCCCAAAACTCTTTTTTCTAAAGTTAAGGAATTGGCGGGCGCACATACTACAGCCGCTGCTCCCCCCCTAAGCATTCAACAATGTCAGGCGTTAGCTTGCTTCTTTACAGAGAAAATCGACAAAATTATCTCAGACATCAATACTAAAATATCTGACGCTGACCCACCCCCTCCATTTAACTCTATCCTGCCTCAACCCACTGCTTTAGGCGAAAACCTGCTGGAATCCTGGCCGAGTCTCTCATTAGAGAATCTCAAAGGAATCCTAAAAACAGTTAAATCTGGCTCCCCTAGGGACCCCATCCCTATTAAAATTATAAAAAAACTGGATGACCAGTCCTTGAATATCATAGCCAACCTCCTAAACTTGTCCCTCGACCTCGCCACTGTCCCGGCCTTATGGAAGCACGCTATGGTGACACCCCTCTTGAAAAAGCCAAATGCTAACCCAGAAATACTGGCCAATTATAGGCCTATATCTCTGCTTCCTGCTTTTTCAAAGTGCCTCGAGAGACACGTTCACTCCACGTTAGCCACTTTTGCAGAGGAAAACTCCTTACTCCATCCTTCGCAATCTGGTTTCAGGGCTGGTTTCTCGACGGAGACCGCCCTGTTAGGTGTCACTGAAAATATCAGAAAACTTCTTGACCAAGGCCAGACGGTAGCACTCGTGCTATTGGATCTAAGTGCGGCGTTCGATACCATCTCCCACGAAACGCTCATTAGAGAACTACACACAAATGGCATAAGAGGAAAGGCTCTGGAGTGGATCAAATCCTTCCTGGCAAACAGAACCTTTCAGATCGCATCAGCACAGGCCGAGTCAGACACCTTACCTGCTGCTCATGGAGTGCCGCAGGGGTCCATCCTGAGCCCTCTGTTTTTTAATATCTATCTCAAACCACTGGTAGAACTTGTTGAAAAGCTAGGGCTAACGCTCATGAACTACGCCGATGACACCCAAATCATTTTTTCCCTGTCGAATTCTTGTCCCCACTCCCCGTCGTTACTCAAGGAAGGATTACTAAAAATATTGAACTGGATGACAGCAAACCAGTTAAAACTGAACGGCGACAAGACGGAAATTCTGATTTTGGGAAAAGACAAAGATCTCTGGAACCCCGCGCATTGGCCAGAACAGATGGGCATCCTTCCTACCCCGGTGTCCCATGCTCGAAATCTGGGCTTTGTACTAGACAACGCCTTATCCATGGACAAGCAGGCCAGTAAAGTTACTGGATTGTGTCTCACCATAGCTAGATGGTTGAGGAAAATCCTGTGGATGTTGCCTATGTCAACACAGAAGACCGTAGTCAATGCCCTTATCACATCAAGGCTTGACTACGGCAACATCCTATATTTAGGCGCAAATAAATCTGTCATTGGACGACTACAAGTAGCACAAAACGCTGCGGTCAGACTCCTGTGTAAGATTCCTAGGAACGCTGGAGTCTCGAACCATCGCCGGGACCTTCATTGGCTCAGGATAGAGAACAGAGTTTGTTTCAAGGCCTTGAACTACATGTTCAAAATAAAAACAGGAGGAGCCCCAAAATACCTCCAACCCCTTGCTTGCCTCTACACGCCAAAGAGAAACCTCCGGTCCCAGACAGCAGCATGCTTCTGTATACCAAGGTTTAAACGTGCAAGATCAGGGGGCAGATCTTTTGCCTATCTTGGACCCTCCCTGTGGAACACGCTTCCACCAGGCATTCGGAAGGAAGATAACTACCATAGTTTTAGAAAGCTTGTAAAGACCTGGCTGTACGAACAATAACCACCTCAAAATCTCCCTCCGTTTCTGTCTCTTTCTAGCTGTGTCTAGGCGCCGGGAAACCCTTCTTGGGTAGCTGTTGCGCCCTATAAATTGACAAAATAAAATAAAATAAATATCCATATTCTAATGAACCGTGTGCCATAAAGTAGCTAAGGTTTCCTTCAGTGTGTGTATGTATCCCAAAAGGGGTTTCCCTTCGTCCTCCTCGTCAGTCCACTGTTCAGCGGCCATCTCTAGTAAAGTGCGAGGGGTGCGTCCAAACAGGAGTTCAAAATGACTGAATCCTGTGGATTTTTGCTCGTGTGTTCTGATGGCAAAGAGCACCCATGGGCGTCTGCAGAAATTTTTCCAGGGGGGGGGCTAACCTGGCAAATGAAGGGGCGTGGCTAATGTTAATCAACAGGGGGCGGGGCTAAAATGGCAGACAATCAGGATCGGGTAATGCTCAGACCAAGCTGAGTAAAACAATCATTGGCATAGCCAATAGGTCTCGTCTTTGGGACCTTATAAGTATTTAGTTATGAAGCAGGTCTCAAAGGCGGGACGTATTGGCTATGCCAATGCTTGTTGTTATATCTGAGCATGTTGAGAGGCAAGGGAACTGGGTCTCGATGTCAGGTTGGAAGCACAGCAATGACCTACTCAATTTGAATGCGTAGGTAATACAACCGGAGGCGTGAAATGAATGGTTCACTACCAGGAATAACAGGAAGGTAGAAAGTTAGGCTGGTTAGAAAGGTAAGGAGGAGTAGAGGCAGGCATGGTGGTGAGGGGAGAAACAGATGCATGCTAGGAGAGCTCTGTGAGGGAGGGAGGCGAAATGGGAAGAGGCACTGAAAGGTGAGTCGGGTAAAGACCGTAGTGAGGCAAACAGAAGGGTAGCGATGGGGTGAAGGGTAAACAAAGAAGTGAGGTGTAGATAAAAAAGATTCAGGAGCAGAGACAGGTAAATCAAAGCTGGAGAGGGGAGAATAACGCAGTCGTAGAACGTGAGAGGGCCAGGTAGAAATAGCTGAGGAAGAGGGAATAATAAAGACTGAGGTAGAAAGGTGAGGTAGAGGGTGTGTTGATATAAAGGAAGTGCAGAGATGTGTCAGAGAGATGTTACTGAAGAGGAAAAGAAGTAGAGGTAGTGAGAAAGGAGTAAGGTACTAAAAGAAGTAAGGGGGTGAACAGAGGTAGAACGAGTGAAAGGGGAGAGAACACGTAGAAGGTAAATGGCAGGGTAAAGTGAGCGATCAGGCAGTGAGTGTGAAGAGTGTGATACAGAGGGGTATGTGGCAGTGAGCGCGAGGTGTGGGGTACAGAGGGATATGTTGTGGCAGTGAGCGCGAGGTGTGGGGTACAGAGGGATATAAGGCAGTGAGCAAGAGGTGTGGGGTACAGAGGGATATGTTGTGGCAGTGAGCGCTAGGTGTGGGGTACAGAGGGATATAAGGCAGTGAGCGCAAGGTGTGGGGTACAGAGGGATATAACGCAGTGAGCACGAGGTGTGGGGTACAGAGGGATATGTTGTTGCAGTGAGCGCGAGGTGTGGGGTACACAGGGATATGTTGTGGCAGTGAGCGTGAGGTGTGGGGTACAGAAGGATATAAGGCAGTAAGCGCAAGGTGTGGGGTACAGAGGGATATAAGGCAGTGAGCGAGAGGTGTGAGGTACAGAGGGATATGTTGTGGCAGTGAGCGTGAGGTGTGGGGTACAGAGGGATATAAGGCAGTGAGCGAGAGGTGTAGGGTACAGAGTGATTTTAGGCAGTGAGCGCGGGGAGTGGGGTACAGAGGGATATAAGGCAGTGAAACACAGGGTCGGGACGTCCTGCCAGACATGATAGGGTGCATACTGGCAGATAGATATGTTATTGACACGCAGCCGCGGCCCGTGGAGGGAGTTCCGTGGGGCGGTAGTGCGGGGCGGGAGAGGGGCAGGGTGGAGGGTTCTAAAAACTGGAATATTGATAATTGCAGGCAAGTAAACAATTAAATAAATAAAACGAATTTCATTGCGCGCCCTGCATCGCAAAATGCGATGCAGTGTGCGCAACGAAATTCGTTTTATTTATTTAATTGTTTACTTACCTGCAATTATCCATATTCCGTTTTTTAGAACTCCCCACGTTGCCCCTCCCCCGGCCCGCCCTACCGCCCCACAGAACTCCCTCCACGGGCCACGGCTGTTGACACGTGACTGTGTACGTTTTAGTGGGATCTGAAATTCGGGCTATGCTGCAACCTCAATTTTTGACTTGGGAGGATAATGCATCCCCCCCCCCCCCCCCCCAACCCCTTCCCCGAACTTCATTCAGAAGACCCCTTGCTCTCAGGCTACACAGTGTTAGAAGGAGGTCTTGGTGTCCAGACCTAGTTTGCCACTTCCCCTTAGGATGCAGCCTGCACTTTCACCTATGGCAGATTAAGTAAAGGACTGCACGAACCAGAATGCCATTGAGCACGAGTTTGAAGGGGGTGGGTGTATTTCCGCACCACCTCTAGCAGTGGTGATGTCAAGTGGCACTCGAGGCAGAGCCTGTTCCGTTTCATGGCCTTAGGGAGAAAAACCCGATCATGGCACAAACAACACTGCTCTGTGTCCGCTGGTCTCGGCAGCGCATACCCAACCTGCTGAGCTGCCTCATTGGTTCAGGGTGGGATGTATGCTTTCGCAGCTCAAACTGGCCATTGTCATTCTGTATGTGATAATCAGCCACAGACAGAATGACAATGGGCGGGAGGGGCTGCGAGGAGGCGTGCAAGGCGTCCCATCAGGGAGTTGAGGCCTCTGGCAGGGAACAGCTCTGCTTCCTGCAGGGTTTAAAATTGCGGACAAAAGGCGTCCATAAAAGGAGGGGTACTCCAGGGGAGGGCAAGCGCCCCTCCTTGCCCCCCCCCTGCGGATGCCCATGAGAGCACCAGAGGTAGTTTTCGGTCCCAGTCTTTTCCTGTGTCCCCTATTAGTTTTTTAAGGATGGTCTTGATGGTTCGGTTGTACCTTTCCACCAGACCATCTGTCTGGGGGTGGTACACCGCTGTTCTAATTTGGTGTACCTCTAGAATCTTACAGATTTCTTTCATTAGTTTGGCCATGAAAGGAGTCCCCTGATTTGTTAAGATTTCTAAAGGAAACCCTACTCGTGAAAAGAAGGAGATCATAGCCTGGGCTACTGCTATCGTGGTCATGCTGGTGAGAGGAATGGCCTCTGGATAACGGGTAGCGTAGTCCACCAGAACCAAAATATACTGGTGTCCCCTTGCGGACTTTACTAGTGGTCCTACTAAATCCATACCCACCCTCTGGAAGGGAATGTCAATGATGGGCAAAGGATACAGTGGTACCCTTCGGTCCATGGAGGGATTTATCAACTGACACTTGGGACAGGCTGCACAGAACCTGGCAGTCTCCTGATATACTCCTGGCCAATAAAACCGTTCCAACAGGTACTTTAACGTGTGCTCTTGGCCTTAGTGACCCCCCCCCGTCTGGCTGTGGGCCAACTGTAATGCCTGTTCTCTAAATGCAATCGGGATAAGCAACTGTTCAGACCTCCGTCCAGGACCTCGGGTAGCTCTATACAACAGACCGTTTTTTATGAAGAAATAAGGGCCTACCTTTTTGTGGTTGACTTCCTGTACTTGCTTCCAGGCCTGTAACAAGGTGCTGTCGTCTTTCTAGGCTCTCTGGGGCCGGCTATGGATTCAGTGCAGTACGGAGCCTCCTGTAGCCAGTCTACCTCATCACCTTGCTACGTGAGCCCAGTTAAATACTCATGAAAGTGGGGAAGGTCGGTGCCTAGCAACACGGTTTCAGGTAGTCCAGGAACTATCCCTAACTTTCTAACTTGTGGGTATCCGTCTATCTCTATCAAGACCTCTGCTAAAGGGTAGGACCTGACATCACCATGCACACAGGACACGAGTACCGTCTCCCCTTCACACTCTTTCGCCCCAGGAAGCGACTCCTTTGCTACGACTGTATGGTGACAACCTGTATCCAGTAAAGCATCTATCGGTCTCCCGTTTATCCTGATTGCTTTCTTATACCTCTGTCTATTGCCTCCTGTCATTAACACCCTTCCTCGGGACCACCCGACCTCCATGGGTTCTGAGCTATCGGTGTTTAAGGGACAATTCCTGGCTATGTGCCCCCACTCGGCGCAGCGAAAACACTGAGGTCCCATGTGTGTTGGAGACGGTTTAGGAAGTTCTTTGGACACTGGTTTCGTAATGGAAAGGGGTCGTCGGTCTCCTTCACTGGAGAGTCGGGAGAGGGGCTTAAGAGAAGACATCGGAGCCCTTGCTGGCTGAGCTTTAAAGTCTGGAGATCTATGGTATGCGCAGGCTAATTCTATGGCGGACTGTTGAGTCAGACCCGGATGCTGTTTCACCCAAGCTCTATTGTTACTTGGCAAGGCTTCTAAGTATTGCTCTAGAAACACCTTCTCCACCACCTCCTCCACGGAGGATGTACTGGGTTGAAGCCAGCGGGTTCCCAAATCTTTAATTCGGTAAAACAAGGCTCTGGGATTGTCTCCAGACCCCCATTTCTCCTTGCGAAACCTAGCCCTATAATATTCCTGGTCACACCCAAGTCTTTCCAAAATAGCTTTCTTGATGTCCTGATAGGGTGTGACGCCAGCGGGGTTGGCGGCTTGGTATGCGGCCTGTAACTCCCCAGACAATAGCGGGGCGATGTACTGACCCCACCTCTCAGGGGGCCACGTGGCAGTGGTAGCCACTCTTTCAAAGTTCGTAAAGAAATAATCTGGGTCCTCTCCCTCTTGGAATTTCCCGTGTGTTGGCTATAACATCCGTGAGTCTTAGAATGGCCGTATCTTGCACTTGTTGATTATTTGTAAGCAGGGCCGCCTGTTCTGTCAGAGCCTTATGAAAAGATTCTCTTTCCTTCTGGGCATTTAGATGCTGTTGTTCCATGACTAACTGTAAATGTCGCTGTCCCTCAGCTAGCTGGGTGATAATGTCCTGGAGAGTCACGGGTTGTGTCATCTTCAAGACTCAAACGACTATCCCACTTCTGACACCACTGTCGTAAGCTGACTTCCCAGGACCTACACCTAATCTTCTCTCCTCTTGGTAGTCAGTACAAATTTGGAGCTAGATGATGATCACAGAGGTGGCAACACGTTATCTATTTATTGAAATAAATAAAAAGGACAATGGTGATGCAGAGACACAGTCTGGGGTACGAGGGTGTCCCGAAGTAATGTTCAACAAAGTATAACGGGTCCGGGGTGCGCTTCCACAGGTCCCCCTTCTTCTCACAGCTTCCCTTCAGCTCTTGGTTGACTCCCTGATTTGCTTGGCGCCCCCGGGGAAACAAAAAAACACAAAACAACCACCTGTCAGTAATATGGCTCACGTTTCGGTAGTTGTGGTGCTGACCCTCAACAGACTGTCACCACGGTTTGTGAGGGACTGAGGACGTGGGGGGGGGGGGAGGAGCGGTCCTAACTAGTGCCCGACTTGGGTCGTCCTCCCTGATCTCCCCTCCCAGTTAACCGTTTTAAATAGTGCAAGAAAGGCACTGACCTGAAGCTACGGTCCTCCAGGACCGTAGCGTCGGGTGTCTCGGCGTCCTGTTTCTCCGGGGGACGTCTGGACACTGAGGCGATACAGGCTGGGGGCCTCTGGCTCTTCGACTCTTCCTCTCTCCTCGCGTTCTCCTCTCTCCTCGCGTTCTCCTCTCTTGTTCCGGCACGCGACGTCATTCCCGCTTCGTCCGGCGTGACTAGCCCGCTAACCTCATCCTCTTCGGATCGGGGCGCGGCCATCTTGGAGGGCACGGAAGTCTCGTCTTCCGCGATGCCCGGATTACATTTAGTCCACTTTTATCTGCTTTTCTGCGTGTTGTGCTTCCTCGCTGACACGCACAGCTCATCATCTTGTTACTAATCACCTTGGCTTCTAAATTACCTGCTTCTGTGATGCGCTCACAATGTGCATCATAGGATTTTTCTCCATTTTCAAGTCTTTCATGCTTTCTCTTGTGTTCAAAAAGTATTTATTCTCTCTACATTAATCTCACATTGTATTTTATTTTTCAGTCACATTTGATGCAATTATATAATTGTGTGGGCAGCAACTCATCCATGCACAGCCTCATTATGGATCGTGTTTTAGCTCCCCCACCCTTCTTGCAATCTCCTGGTACTCCTCCTATTTTATGGCAACAGTGGAAGGATACATTTGAAAGTTATCTTGAAGCCATCGACGGTGATACCTTCACTGCAAAGAAAAAGAAAGCACTTCTCATTTACAATCTTGGGGCTGAAGGTAGAAACATTTTGAAGATTTTACCTCCTGAACATGTTAGCACCCATGTAAGTGGTGGTGATAAGGGCGATTTCTTAATCATCGATGACTACGCATCTGTTATCAAAACTTTGGACAAAGAATTCAACCCAAGAAAAATGTCATGCTAGAGCGCCATAAGTTTTTGCAACGTGCTCAAGTCCCTGGTGAATCCATCGATGATTTTGTTGCTGGGCTCAGAACTCTTGCTATTACTTGTCATTACAGAGAATTCAGAGATTAAATCATTCGTGATCAGCTCACTGAACGCATGTGTAATAAGAAAATTCAAGAGAAACTCTCATCATCTGACGAACTCGATCTTGAAACAGCTCTCACTCTGCTAGAAGCATTGAACATCACTTTGGTGGCCTGACAATTCTGTTGCCCCCCCCCAGACAGTTTCGTCAGCCAGGAACCTCGGCGTTACCTTTGACTCCGACCTCTCCTTCGATCAGCATGCCAGAACCGTCGCAGGCAAATGCTTTGGAATGATCAGATCCATGAGAAAGTTTTTTGACTTTCTTCCCATCGATGCCAGAAAGACGGTGACAGTAGCACTCATTATCTCGCGACTGGACTACTGCAACGGCTTGCTCGCAGGAGCTAAAAAGAAAACCATCCAAAAACTGCAGAGCGTACTACACACAGCCGCCCGTCTTGTCCTGGGCCTTCCCCGCAGATCCTCTATTTCTGCAGCACTTCGCTCACTTCACTGGCTCCCCCTTCACAAAAGGATTCTCTTCAAGATCCTGATTATAGCCTTCCGTGCCTACAACAAAACTGGCCCTAAATACCTCACCAAACGCTTCCCCCACTACCTGCCCAGCCGTCACCTTCGCTCAACCAACGACAACCTCATTCTTCTCCCCAAATACAATCTGAAAACGAAGGGCGAGAAGACCCTCAGCTTCCTTGCAACCAAAGCCTGGAACAAACTACCCAAATCCCTCAGACAACAAACCCAGGAAAAACCGTTTCGAAAACTGCTAAAGACCTGGATCTTTAATCTCCCGGACGATCACTCCAAAGCTTCCATCTAATCCTCTTGCACTGGCTCACTTAGGTTCCCTAGCGCCAAGATGCTCCCTCCGGAGCGAACGTCGCGCTCTATAAATACCCCACAAATATACAAATATACAAAACATTCTCAATTTTGCATGAAAGAAGTCAGCGGTTCTGTACAACCTGCTGAGGTCAAATTGGTATCTGCAAAACACAATGTCAAGCTTACTAAAGTCTCCAATGAAAATTTGATGCGAAATTCTCCATCCTTTCCTACTCCCAAGATTGAGTCTGAGAAGATGCAACTCTCTTGTTTTCGTTGTGGGAGCAAATCTCATTTAGGAAATGCTAAGTTTTGTTGTGCCTTAAACCAAACTTGTTTCAAATGTGGCAAAAAAGGACATCTTGCACGTGTATGTAAAGCCATTGGGTTGAACAAAGGAATCACACAAACTGTCAGGTCTATCGAAGAAGACTTTGTTGACTTAAGTGATGATAATGATAATTTTTTGTTAATGTTGTCTTCTTCATCCTTGCAATCCGAAGGAGTGGTTTAGATTGCATCTATGGTTAGTTCACGAAAAAGGAAATCTCCTGCATGTATTATCTGTGTGAATGGAATGAATGAGAATTTCTTGGCTGATTCGGGTTCTCCATTTACTCTTATGAATGCCAAGAATTTTGGTATAGGACATTCAATTACACCAATCAAACATTAGAATTTTTGCGTATGGGGGCAAAAGAGTGGAAGTTTTTTGCAAATTTAGAATTTTGTGGGGAGTCTGCCACCGGAACTGTGTACATTGTAGAGAATGGTGCAAATTTGTTGGGGTGGGAGGAGCAAGGAGAGCTTGGCATCATTCTCAATCCCAACCATCCCGACATGGTTTTATCAAGATGTGAAGCACCTAAATTTTACAATCCATCCTCATCTTTCAACCCATCTGGCACAGTGATGGTGGGGCACTTATCTGGTGAAGAGTGGATCCAGAAATATCCTGAAGTCTTCAGCGATAAACTAGGCAAGCTAAAAAGTTTTCAGCATTGCATTATCCTTAAGAATGGTGCAAAGGCAGTTACACACAAGGTGCGCAAGGTGCCCCTGAGTTTGCATGTTGAACTAAAGCGTGAAATAGAATGTTTGTTTGGTATGGACGTGATTGAGCCCATTGAATGGTCAGAATGGTTAGCCCCCATAGTTTTAGCACGTAAGGCTGACAAGTCCTTAAGGATGTGTGTGGACTTGCACGATCTTAATGCCTACATTTGGGTTGATCGCCAGCCATTGCCTAACATAAATGAAATGCTGGCAACATTAGATGGAGCCATGTATTTTTTTTCATTCGACATCTCCTCAGCTTATCACCAGGTTGAACACAAAAAGGAGGGTGGAGGCTGATTAGAACCGCACCAAACAAATATTAGTGGTTATCGTAAATAGCTCAGAGATAGTGCACGAAACCAGAGAGTACTACCCTCTTTACTCTCAACAATGTGGGACAAAGTCCTACAACAACATATGGATACACAGGAGGTTCAGCACTATGTACTTTCATAAGGTCTCCAAGTAACTATACACTTTTGTATCTTTTCCAGGTAACAAATAAACTCTTGATAAAGCATATGACACATCACCAGGTTGAGTTAAGTGAAGACTCCAGACACCTTACCCCCTTCGTGACACCGGAAGGAGCCTTCCGTTACAAACGCATGCCGTTTGGTTTGGCGTCGGCTTCCGCAGTGTTTCAGCGCCTCATGGGCAACTTATTCAAAAGCACTGTGGGAGTCACATTTTTTCAAGACGATATGCTCGTCTATGCACAAACTGAGTTGGAGCATGACTGCAGAGTCAAACATGTTCCGGATACTGTGAAGTTGCATGGTCTGACTTGAAGAAGAGACAAATGCAAAACATTTTGGGAGGGTGTGGATTATCTGGGTCACCACATTTCTTGTTTTGGAGTGGAACCCAAGGTGAACATTTTAGATGCCATTCAAAACGCACACGCACCTACAAATAAAGATCAATTCACTCCTTCCTAGGGCTAATGGAGTACTATGCCAAATTTGTGGGAAATGTTGCTGATAAAACCCACTGTTTGCTTGAACTCCTAAAGAAAATGCTAGGTTTGTGTGGTGTGACAAGTGTGATGATCAATTTAAAATACTCATAAAAGAAATTGTGCAGGCACCTCCCCTGAAATTATTTAACATTAACGACTTGTGCATTGTATCTACTGACACCAGCAACGTTGGGTTGGGTGCTGTCCTTATGCAAAAAAAGAAGTGATGGTCGCAAGGAGACCATTGCGTTTTCCCGCCAGGACTCTTCGAGGTGCTGAGAGTACTTACTCCACCGTTGAGAAAGTGGCATTAGCCTTATGATGGGGTGTTCAGTACTGTCGGAATTTCCTGTGGGGGAATGAATTCGTTCTTAGGACTGATTAAAAGCCCCTAGTTGATCTTTTTACCACCAAGGGTGGCGGCCCTGCCACACCACGGATAGCTAAATGGAATTTAATTATTGTTTGATGTATGTGGCAGGCGTTAAAAACAACATAGCAGACTGTCTATCAGGTTACCCCTTGTTGATAATACCAACAAATTTCTGAGGAGGATCTCAACATTGTGTGTGCTGTTGGTGCTGTTGTAGACACTGTGAAGGGTGCAGTTTCAGAGCATGGGTGGTTACAGGCTCTATCGGTGGACAATGAGATCAAGACGGTTGTTGACTTTCTGGTTCATGGTTGGCCCATCAACAAGGATTTGTCCTCAGAACTTATTCCTTTCAAAAGAGTTTGCAATGAGTTGTCCTTGGTGGATGAAATTTTACGTAGGGGTGGTCTTTTGGTTCTTCCAGTATGCTTGCGCAAAAAAGTCCTTGATCTGGCCCATGAAGGTCATCTTGGTATTCGTGCCATGAAACGTAGAAGGTCATCTTGGTATTCGTGCCATGAAACGCAGAATCAGAGAGGATTTTTGATGGCCTGGGTTGACAGATTCATTGAGCATTATGTCAGGGACTGTTGCGCGTGTGTTCTGAATGACAAGTCACAGGTAACTCATCCCTCCCCTATTGATCCCATTGTTGTGAAGGATTCACCTTGATGCAAACTTGCTTTTGACGTCGCGGGTCCTTTTGGTATCACTGGGAGTTCTCCCTTGTACACACTAGTCTTGGTGGACTATAAGTCCAAGTGGCCTGAGGTGTAGTTTGTGGAGTGTGTTAATTCCTTGTCCATCATTAATTGTTTTAAAGAAGTGTTCCTCCGTGAAGGGTTTCCAGAGGAACTGGTGACTGATAATGGCACCCAGTTGGTTTCCTTGGAAATGCCAAAATTTTCGTAGGGAACATGGCATCAAACATGTTTTAACTTTTCTTCATCACCCCCGCAGTAATGGTCTTGTTGAACGCATGAATCGTATTATCAAGGATCAATTGCAATTGGCTTTGATAAACAGTTTGCACTGGAAAATGGCCATTGCTGACATGCTGTGGGCGGTCAGGACTACCCCTCGTATCAGTACCGGCATGTCTCCCTTCACTCTTCTCAGGGGGAGGTTAAGGGTTCTAAATTAAACAAAGATTGGATGTCTAGGAAAGAGACTGATCAAGGTAAATTGGGCAAAGTAGCGGATGTGAGAGCAGCTACTGCTTCCAAGAAAGTTTCTCCTGTTTGTGTTGGTGATTGGGGGAGAATCAAGAAGCCTGGTGTTGTTTGCAAGGGGACTTCTCGGTTCTCAGCTCCGGCAAAAGTAAGAGAGGTGAAAGGCCGTGTGGTGGTGCTAGAGAATGGTAAGATATGGAATAAATGTGCTATTTCCGTTGTTCACCAATCCAAGATTGTGTACGTTGGAAGGAAGATGGGTGTTCATTTTGATCATGCTTCTACCAGTGCAACTCCTGCACATTCTGGTTCCTCTACTGCTGTTGTAATTCCTATTAATTCTGGTTACACTTCTCCTGCTCATTCAGGTTTCTCTACTGCTAATGCAACTCCTGTTTGTTCTGGTTACTCTTTTGCTAATGAAATTCCTTCCAGAAAGGGTGTTTGTCCGGATCACACCACTTACAGGAGTATTCCTTCCAGGGTAAGAGCTGCCCCATCAAGGTTCACGATTATGTCATGAATTGATTATGTTGTGTTTGCCCTGTCGGTTAACATTTGTTCCACTTATTTTCTTTTGTTACATTGTGAAGGAAAGGGGTGTGTTGGGGATCTTTATTGGAATGTCTTGTTGCCTAGTTCCCTGCGTGGAACACAGAATGTTCTGTTGCGGCAGTTGCTGCATGGGAGCTGCCTAGATGAGACGCATTAAATGAAGTACTTACCTGACACTGTTGTACTTCTTTTCAGCAAGCCTTGGAACTGTTTGCCATGTAAATCATGCAACAAACATCACACAAAATATGATAAAGTGTCTTCAAAATATAAAAAATGGGGCACTTCTTTAACATTGAGATGTAATGAAGAATAAGGGGGATGGAGGCGTGCCTAGCGAGGCCAAGATGCCGGACGCAATCTACAGAGGCTCCACTCACCTACCCGGTTATCCAACTATAATTCTGGCCAAGCCTCAGCATCCGCTATCCCAACATACCTCATCTCCCTCCTGTAGGAATCCCCTGCTGGTGGTTTCTGCTATCGAGCTGATTGCCCTCCCAGACCTCGAGATACAGCGAGGAGCAGATTGAGGCCTGCGGCCGCACGGACACAGGCTGAGAGGGCTTCTCCGACTTCACTTGCTCTGGATACGGCAGCGTCCTGGCTGACGTGCCTGGCTGTTCTTTGCCTGGCTGCTGGTGCGCCCATGGAGGCTTTTTACTTTGGCGGCAGCCGAGGCCCGGTGGTGTTGATTTGGCACACCACTTCTGCACATTGAGGCACTGGAGCTTCTCCTTCTGGTGGGCATGCGGAGGCCTACAAGCCTGGGAGCATCCTTGGTGGTGCTGCTGCCGCCTTACCGCCTTCAATGATCGCCTTTGCCAGGTGAGCGGACCGATGTGGTTCTGCTACCTCCTTCCTGCCCCCAACCCCCAACTGCACAAGCTGCTGTGAGCCCAGAGGCCGTGTCGGGCCTAAGTTCAGCTGCGGGGGCGGGGGCGGGGCCAACTGCCCCTGTGTATTGGGGCCCTTGAACCTGGCCCTGCATCTACTACCCCACTCTTCGCTTCTGGCTGGGAGCTAATAATTGTGAGGAACTTGACGCGGCACCCTCGCTGTGCTCAGGTGGCAGGGCACATATGGGTGGGGGTATGGGAGTCAGATCAGACTTAGGCCTCCTCCACTAGCAAATGTATGGCATTATCTGCAAGATGGCTGTTGGGCGCATTACACCTGGGTCCCTACATGCCGCTTTGGGCTCTTTCCATCTGCCCTCTGCCCAGCCACTTTAAAGCAGATTGACTGTATGCCAGATCGGGCCTGGTCTCTGCCTACAATCTACACAAGGCCATGTACAGCCCTTCCGGGCCTAGGGACTGGACCTGTTGACTGGGCCTTACAGTGTTGCAGACCCACTGATACTATCAGAGGAATCTGGCTGCACTCGGGCCCACAGAGGCCTGAGAGATAGTCTGAGGCTGGCTACTGGTCAGAGTCCTGGTCTATCCCGGAGTGCCTCTTGGAAACGGGGGTGAAAACTTAGTACAGCAGACCCTGCCTGACTTTGTTCATTCATGTTAGTGCACCTCACTGCTCCCCTACATTGGCATTCCAACTTTCCTTTGGACCACACCTACGCAGCTCTTTGAGGCACCAGGCTCACTTTTTCCACCTGTGCTGCTATTATGGGCAGTGTACCCTGGACACTTTTGCCTGCCTACATTGTCAGGTTCCACCAGGTTGCCTCTGAGCAGTGGTGACTTAGAAGGGGTTTTCTTTTTTCCCCTACAGGACTAAGTCTGCCTCCTTTGTATACAGTTGCACTGGCCCTTTGAAACATTGCTCTGAGCACTGTTGCACTGTGACAGACTGCCCATGTAGGTTGGGCTCCTTACCCCTCTGCTCCAGTGACTGGTGCTTCCCCACTCTGCCACTCTCTATTGCCTTTCGCGACTCTGTTGATCTCTGACACCTACTGACTCAGTCTGGGCTGCACTGCACTGCTCCCGTGCGAAATTACGAGGGACCATCCCACTGGGCGAACACTAAGGACATTCACTTGCGATGAGACGCCTACTCTGTGCTACCCAGGGCACACCTTCCCGTCCATCATCAGCCTTTGCTTAGCCTGCCAAGGGCACACTACTGTCTGAGCCTCTGGACCACTTTGCATCATTGGGAGACAAGCTAGACACTGTCCTGGTGGCTATTGAACACACTTGGATGTCCCTGGAGGCTAAGATTCACAATGTAGGTACAGAACTCACACTGCTGCATGCGGACCAACGGAAGCTCACCAACAGGTTCACCTCGGTGGAACAGACACAGATCTGCAGCCGAAGTCTCAGCGCATGGACCCTCCATGCAGACAATAATGGAGTATGTCAGCGTGCTGGAGCAGATGGCCGAGGACACGGAGGGGAGATCCAGGAGGAATAATATCCGCATTGTGGGCCTATCAAAATGCACCGCACTACGTGGAGCAGTGGTTGCGGGATCTACTTCCCCCGCATACGCTCTCTCTGTATTTCTCAATTGAACGGGCACACTGGGTCCCAGCAAGGAGACCCCTGCCTGGTTCCATTCCTGGTTCAATGATACTTAAACTATTGCATTTCCGCAACAGAGATTCCATCCTGTGTGAGACCTGCGTACACACCCCCAATCCCCACGTGGCGCCTTCAACCCACCTTTCTGTTCCCCAGTTGCACAGCCATTGAGGGATTTTTTGCTCTCAACGCAGACTCCACTGATGCACATTCCACTGAGTGGGATGCATTTAAGGTGACATTGCGGGGACACTATCTGGGACTGCAGTGGAACATACATCAACCATATTTGCGCATTGAACATAAGATCTTGCTCATAAAAGGTACTGCTTTGGTTGACCCGACAGGCAGTTCTCAACTGAAGGAAGCACAGCTCAAGCGCACAGGTCTCTTAGAATAGTTACGATGGTACAACTATGCTGCCCAGTCAGCTAAAATGCATGCTACAACTAACAGAGCTGGCTCCCTCCTAGCGTGGCTGATACGACAAGATCGACTCAGTAGCCCTATTGTAGCATTACTATACACCCAGTGCAAAATTCATACAAAACTAACATGCCAATATACCTCCCGCTACCAATCGGTGACCACGACTGCCCATGAGGATATTCTCTCTTCTCTGATTACTGTGCCCCTATAGCGTATCACGCACAACCAGAGGGTAAAATTAGAAGACCTCATCACGCCCTTTGAAATTCGTAAGGCGATACAAGAATTAGCGACAGACAGGACCCTAGGTCCAGATGGATTGCCTGTGGAATTTTACATGGCCTATACCTCGCAATTGATACCCCGCTTGCAATAACTATACGAGTAGGCTCTAGAAACCTTCACCGGTCCAGTCTCTCTTTGAGAGGCGCTCCTCTTCTCCCTGCCAAAGCCGGGCAAAGACCCCGAGGTCCTAGGTTCGTACAGGCCATTAGCATAAAATGGACTATAAAATACTGGAAAAAGATCGCCTGGCGCCGTCGGTTCCGAGGTTAGTGCACCCGGATCAAAACAGGTTTGTTCCGGTACTCACAATCTTGCTTAACTTGCAGCAATTTTTCAGTATTCTAGAATACGTCCTATTTACATGTCCTCGTGCAGGCTGCTTGGTCCTCGATTTGGAAAGGACCTTTGACTCTTTGGAATGGCCCTTCCTCTTCGCAGTGTAATCCCATTATGGATTCGGAGAACGATTCCTGAGGATCATTCGTTTACTGTACATGCAGCCGTCGACCAGAGTGAAGACAGACTCCCTTACCTCTGATACCCATTCCTATAGGAAGAGGCACGCGCCAAGGGTGCCCACTCTCTCCATTACTCTTTTTTCTGGTGGCGGAACCTCTGGCAGCTCACCTGCAAGCACGGGGCAATGAGTGGGGCATACCTCTCGGTGATGGGGTCCACTCGGTCTCCCTTTATGCGGATGACTTACTTATCTACCTGAGGAATGTTACTTCTATTCCTGGTGGGATCCCCTACACACTCCGACAATTTGCTGATATCTATGGCCTGAGAGTCAATTGGGCTAAATCTTGCCTCTTTCCATTATCCCCGACCACACCTAACACAGGCATCAACATATTTGCAATCCACATGAAAGCTTGGCTCGTTTAGGGCTCGAGGTTTCAAGAAGAACTTGAGCTGAGCCAATGCCTGGCATCTGGTCCAAGCCTAGATCAAACTTTATGAGGATCGCCCACCTCTAGGAAGCCATAAAAGTGTTCAAGTTGTATAGCTGCCTTGTGACCCTGTCTCATGTTTGGCATCTTTAGTTGGTTCTGACTTTTTAACAAACAGCACATTGCATGCGAGTTTACAGTTTTAAAAGCCATACTGCAAGACGTAGAATGCAATATGCTTTTATGTAAAAAACTAGAACTGCCTAATAAGATCATACATGACAAGATAACTATCAACCACACAACGTCCATAGGGCTAAAAAGCCTTCAGCACCCCGTCTGCCCCGCTCATCGTGTGTCTTAGACTGGGCTAATGCAGCTTCCGGGATCCACAAGGGTATTTAACTGATATGTGTGGTATGCCCTGGTGATGGGGTCTCAATGACAGTCTCTTACACAATGCATTTTGCAGTTCATCCAGAAGTGCATAAAACTGCATGGAATCTGTGATCCTGAGTGCAATGTGGGCAGGGAGTTTGGGGGTAGTGCCAGAGAAGTGGCTAAAAAGAACAAAATGTTCTGCAACTATTTTGTTGGCCTTTCCCCATAAGATAAATACATATAATACATATAAAATATAACACAGACACGTTAAATGAATAGTAAATGCAGGTTGAAGTAATCAGTAGTAAATGCATTCTTTTATGTTATGAAAGTTGGCTAATGGAGTCACTGTAGAAGTCTCTGTGTTTAATCAGGCAGTCGCAGAACTGAATCCTGGTTGGTGCACTGGGGAATAGTGACATGTGTATTCTTAGTGCTGAGAGGTCACAGTTTGTGGCTGTTTCACGGTGAATAAGCAAGTCAGTATTTTAAAATGGTACTACACACAGAATAAGGTAAGCTTCCATAAAACTGCAGAGAGATTTAGTGTTTAGGAAAAAACAAGTCTGTTAAAATATATATTTTTAGTACTACACAATCAGAATGTACATAGTGCACACCTTTTTTTATAAGTTTCCATAAGATGAACATGCTCCCCAGCTCAGCTGATAGCATCCTTACATTGCCTTAAAAAATAATAATCTTTATCACCATGAAGACTCAAAACACCAATAAAAGCCCTATACATGCTCACAAAAAGCTTTTAGATGGCAGGCATTCTGGCAAGAAGGCTTGTTTTTTTCAGTGTCTGCTTCTCCCCTGGCTTTACAGAACAGGTAAAGATGGTTGAGCCAACAAGCCGTGCACAAGCTGAGCCTTGAACATAGTTGGCATGTACATCAATTGACATATGTAAAAATCACAATGTTTATTTCTTTAACATACAGAAGCTTTTCACCTTAGTACATATGAATATATCACTGCATTTAGAGGCATTAATAGTTATTTTTTAAACCAAAACTTGAAAACATTCATGTTCCTGCACCGTGCCATCACAACAATGACACTAGTGAAATAAGAGGAAAGTCAATTGTCATGTGCACTAAGTACATACAAGAGGTATTTGTACAATTCACATCCTGAACTGTAGGTGCTCTCCTATGTGATAAAGAAGGAGAAGGAAGCTTTGGCGGCTGAGACGAAGCTCGGGACGCGATAGTTTCGCGAATGCGCATAGTTCAGAAGGGTTTTGAAACACAGGTTAACTGAAAAGATGACAGTGCCTGTTTGACACGGTGTCGAGCCGGTATGAAAAACCTTGACTGACAGCGGTCACAAATAGTTCATTACAAGTGTGCTGATAAGGTGGATGAAGTCCTGGTGCCCTGAAGAAATTGCCATAACAGTAAGGCAATGAAACATGTCGGCTTAATGGCTTTTTGTCTGTTATGATACAGCACTTTTTATTTTTGAACTGACCCATGAGCTAAGAATAAAATTGTGGTTGCCATGGCTCTGTATCAATTTTAACTTGGGACTACGGTGTGTGATGTTCACATATTTTCACCTTTATTTATATTGTTTTCTGGAACATTTGTTCAGTTTTTTTCTGCACAAGGTAGTAACCTATGATGAGAAACGTGGCAGTACTGGCGATAATTTAACCAGTGTCAGCCCGCTTTGGTGTTGCGCACGTGAGGTGCTACCTTGTTTTGCACACATTTTTTCACTGATATTTATGGTGTGGGTAATTTACCTCTGTGATTTCACGGGGTTTTTTGTCACAATTTGAATTTTTTTGAACATGGTGACAGCTACATTTGGTTAAGGTTCTTGCAGATTTTAAATTAGTACAGACTCTGGTGAATTAGGGACTCCTCTTACAAATTCTATACGGTGAGGAGTGGATTAGAAGAAGTTAAGTTGATACTTCTCAATCCCCCTTTTTCTACACAGTGTTGAAAGTATTTCTGTACCTAGTGGATTGGGTCCTTTTGTTGGAATAATAAAATATTTGCCTAAGACCACACCGTTAAAGCAACCAAGCCATGATTGATCCCAGGTTTTCTGATTTCATATTGTGCAATTCACCACTAGATGAATATCTCTTTCTCTTTCTCTCTCCGTTTTTTACACTAAAGGTCACTACTTTGTATTTATTAATTCCTTGAGAATGGGGTTAGAGTTTGGTAGGCATGTAGAAGCCACATGGAAGCTCAGCTCACTTTGGACTTGAGGGTCCAAAAGGACTTCAAGCTGAGACAGAGCCAAGCATCTGGGTCGAGCTTTTAGTGGCTCACCCACCTCTTGAAACTAGAGACTCCCTCTTTTCCCTTTCTGCCGGGGCCACTTCAGGGTAGGTATAAAACGTACTGGAACAGTTGTTTGTTTAACAAAAAACTTTTATTAAAATTTACATTAAGAGATGATTTGTAATATGAGATAAAAACTATCCTTGATTCGAAAAGGATCCAAGGAAAAGTGCACTATTTGATAGGCTGGAAAGGTTACGGTGCAGAAAAAAGATCTTGGGAATGGATAGATACTATGCATGCTCCACATTTGGTCAGAACTTTTCATGCTAAATATCCTGATAAACCCTGTACTGTGTGGTGGCCTTTGGGGTGGGTATGCTGTCACAATGTGCCTTCCACCAGGTACATGTAACGGTGGAATGTCACAGTTGTTAATCACAATACCCACAGTAAAGATTTCAAATAACAATTTAAAGCCCTCAAAGTAGTAGTACCAATGTGCCCTAAGGTATCCTTCGTGACGAGAATCCCAATATCCATCAGTAATGACAGCCCAAAAGTTGTTTCCCATCATTAGAGGACCAACATGTCAAAAACTGTTATGATTTTTACAATTAAAGACCCCTGTTTCCTCCCAGATATCTTACTTAGTGGAATATTCATGGAAATACACTCAAACAGAAGCAAGAACATACTAGAACGACATTAAAGAAATGGCCTCGCGATGTTTTGAAAGCAGCAGCAATGTTGGACAAATGACTATATAAGCTCCGCACTTGACTACACCCATCACTTGCTCTTAGTCTATTTTCAGCACGGTTGGTAGTTCCTTGCTCTGCTTCCTCATTGCAAATCCACACTTTGGCCTCAATGACCCAGGACATCCAAAAGCCAACTTCAGGATGACAAAAACCTATGAAAGAAGAAGAAAATCAGATCAGTAACTGAACTGGAATTGTCCATACTAACCCGTGAGTGTGATGATCCCAGCTTGCGCTCTGAGTATCAATGGCGCTAGCCTGAACTAGACAGAGCATCCTTATGTCAATATGTATGGAGGAGGCCAGGAAGTGCTGGATGGCCTTGACACCCTGAGTATATGAGTGGGGGGACAAATCCAGCAAATTGTTGCACTGGCTGGCTACTCATCGGGAGGTGTCCCGTATTGTTTCTCGCATAGAGACTGTGTCGGGAGAGTGGATTTAGGACGCCCCCCTGCCCCACTTGGCTGCGTAGCTTGAGTCCCCTCTGGCTTCAGAGTTGCCTTTGGTCCGCCGCTCCCCCTCACAGAGATCGGCTCTAGATCAAAACATCTTGGTGGATGAGATGGGAGCGGCTCTCTCAAACGCTAATCTAGGCAAGACCCCAGGTCCTGATGGGTATCTGATGAAGTTCTATCACAAGATCAGTGCTGCGCTGTCTTTACCCCTACTTCGGTTCTTCACTGACATGATAGAACGTGGCTACTTGCCTTCAGGGTTGACTGCACAACTATTGTGGTTTTACCCAAGCAAGTCCACTCTCATACGACCTGTGCTTCCTTCCGTCCCATCTCCCTTATTAACAGCGACTTCAAAATCTACGCCAAGCTTTTGGCCAATAGGCTGCTCTCAGTCCTCCACTCTATGGTTCATCCTGACTAGTGTGAGTTCATTCCTCGTGGGGGTACCAGACATTTAGGCTTTCTTGTTTTCAGTTTCTATTTTTGGTAAATTCTGGTGGGGTTTTTTCAGTGTTTTCAAGTGATTTCACATTTTCGCGCCATTAAAAACAACAGAAACAGTTTTTGTTCCGGTGTTTATGGAACTTTTTGCTTTCATTATTGCTTGCTTTCTGCACTGACAGTGCATGGTATATAGACAGTGTACGTACAGTGTAAATGAGGTCCAAATAAATTTTTGCAAATCAAACTTATTTTAGTACACCATACAATAGTGAGTCTTTGTCATGCACGCTCACTCTTTCCTTCCCATGTAAACTTTTACCTGTGAAAAGGCCCTCTCAACATTGGCACTTGGGAGAGGCAACACCAAAATAGCCAGTATACAATTTGCTGACTCTGGCCACTGCCATAGCTTTCCATGCCAATACTGGTGCACCTGAAGATTGTGATTCTCTGCGACAAGTTCTGAAATATATGTGTTGAACTGGGCGCATATGCCGTCAGAGTTATTGAAGCGGTCAAAAATGAGGCAGCACTTTTGAAACTCTGAAGAAAGTTTCCCTTTACGGAAGGGATCTATAATTTGTGCAGAGTACCACAGTGAGGCTTCATTGACTTTAAATGCCATGGTTGGTGAAGAGCTTTCTCATACATTCTAAAAGAAAGGTTCCTGAATAGCTCCACAACATGTTTGTGCTTACCAAGTGGCAAGCACTCTAATATGGAATATGCTGCAGTGCCAAAGTCACTAAAAGTGTTGCCCAGCCTACTCTCAAGAAGTACACCAATTATGCTGAACACTTGGTAGACAAGGGTATTTTCAGACTATAGTTTTTTTATTATTTACAGCAGTCATGCGTTCCTGTAAAAATGTAAGAATGCAGTAGAGTGTACTTTTTTTCAATTCACTATCAATATGTGACCAAATATCCTCACATTTCTTGCCTTTTGCAACATCACTCAGCAAAATTTCAGTAAAACGGTTGCCACATGGATAATATAACATTCATGGCCCCTAGAACTGAGAACCACCAGTTAAGTGACACAGTTGGGATGACTCTTTCATTGATGCCACACAAAGCACAAACTGAGAAATATTTGCATTTTGATTTCTGTCCATAACAAAACAGTGCACCATAATGGACTAAAAAGTCAATAGCATTCTTCATTAACTCTGAAGATTGTAAAGATGCTTTCAGCATGCCATCTAACAAAAGGTAAGGATCTCTTACAGGGAAGCACTTCAGCTCGATTTGAGCATCACACAACTTTTTCATATACGTAGCTGAATCACTGCAAATACAAACAAAATCACTCCAATCTTTGTTGAACTTGGTAAGAACTTTTTGCATCAGCATTCCAAGTGACACTGCATGCCATGTTTTCCAAAAGACTATTGTCATGTTTTCACCAGTATCTCAGAAGGTTTTGTGACTACATTCTTTTCACATATATCTGTCACTATACCTTGCATTAAATGTTTAAAGCCTGGGGTGTTAGGCAATTCACCTACTATCAATACTGACTCCCTAAAAAAGGGTGCTGATATATCAAGGGTGTTTACCCATTCTCTGTGGGTAAATGTGATGGTGCATATCGGGATAGATTCTTATGAACCTACATATTTCCTATCAGTGAAAGACTCTAGCAATCCAAAAAATCAAATATGATTTTGATATTTCCTGATTCTCTACAGTTTATAAAATAAATAAACAACACCTAAAACATGCTTCTAACTCCTGTATCTTTAGACCAAAGACCACAAAACTGAAAAAGGAAGAAGAAACAATATTTTAGCGAAATACCTAAACAACAAAGCTCAAACATAATAATGTTAGCTCAGTCTTTCTTACTGCTACCTTATATAACAAAGTTATGTTGTATTGGCTCCTTCAGGAAGAAATAAAAATGACTCTTTCACTCTCCTTTTCCTTTCTTTGAATGGCATTTAGTTTGGTGTTGTGCAGGTTTTTTTTCAGTGTTTATATGTTTACACTGGTGAGGGCTATGTCTCTTCCGGTGGGGTTTTATCAGTTATTATAGGTTTAAACCTAAAACTGGACAGTCTACAGACATTGTATTTGCTGCATCTAAGTGGATCTGTCTCGTATCAAAGCCCTGGGAGGTTCGGCGGCGCCCTCCTCATCGATTTTGAAAAGGCCTTTGACACAGACAATTGGTCTTTTATGGACGAAACCTTACAGGACCTTGGTACAGTCCGTGGTTCAGAGCATACGTGAAGGTTTTATAAGGCATCCCCTGTGCCCGAGTGCACATTAACAGCATCTTGCCTCACAAATTTTCTATTAGACGTGGCACTCGACAGGGTTGCCCCCTGTCCTCCCTTCTTTGCCCTCATTATTGAGCCCCTGTCCACATGCGTACGATGTGATGCGTATGTCTGGGGGTTTTACTGTGGCCTCGCCACGGACAACCTCATTGCTTTGTACGTAGATGACGTCCTGCTCTTTATGGCCCGGTCGGCAGAACCTGGATCCAGAGTTCTTCATATTCTATGACTTTTCGGTGAAGCGTTGGGCTGTGTGTCAATTGGCCCAAGTCTCTGTTGGTCCCTTTGCAGGGTGACTATGGGACTGTGTCATGGCAATCTCATATTCCAATCCATCGGCTCAGCTTTCCATACCTGGCAGTGTATATTTCCACGGAATCGGACCTCAGGCAAAGCCTCAATTTGAAGCTCATGACATGCAAGGTCCTTGAGGATCTGAAGTGGTGGCATAATATTCCTCTCAATGCCATGCGTCGCCCTTTCTGAAATTATGGGTCTCCTGAAACTACTGTATGTCCTGCAATATTATCCCTTGCTCATGCCTTGGACATGATTTGATGCTATCAAGGCCATGGGACGCTGATTCATTGGGGTGGGTAGCCCTTCCCGAGTTGTTTGCGGGAAATGCACCCAGGCGTCTTACGATGGGGGATTAACCATGGCTGATGTTAAGCTCTATTACTGGGCTACTCAACTTCACCGACTGAATGATCAGTTGCAAGGGGGTTGGGACGTCTCTGCATGTAGAGGCGAGCTTGCCCTGTTGGGGCTTTTCAGAATAATGGGTATCCTATACAGCACCCCTATTCCCCCACAGTTGGCTGAAATCACCCGAGTAGTTCATACTTGGAGGGTGGCTCTCCGCTGGACTGGGTGGGACGGTAGGCTCAACCTGGAAACTCTGTTGTGGGAGGACACATTGTTTACGCTGGTGGCCTCCCTTAAGGGATTTAGAGGATGGGACAATATAGGGATTTCCAGACTTTGAGACGTTTGGAAGGGTAGGATGCTGAAGCCCTTTCACGAGTTGGCGTCAGAATGTAGTATGCCATCCTCACAATTCTTTTGCTATCTTCAGCTTCGCCATGGCCTTTCCCAGTATCAGTATGCCCTAACTGATGTCCCCAAATGGAGCACCCTGGAGTGTAAGCATCATGTGGGTCACTTATACTAGAGAGGGAGAGTCACGAATGTATCGATCCCTAGTAAAGCATTCCCCCACGACACTAGATACCCTGAGCACCAAATGGGAGACTTGGGTTGGAGAACTGGGCAAGGTTGGCGCGATGCGTGCATGGCTTCCCAGACTCTGGCGATCTCGGCGAGTCTTCGGCTGATACAATTTAAATATTTACACCAAGCATACATGACACCTTTGCAAATGTGGAGTGCTGGCCTCCACGACTCCCCCGCATGCCCCCTATGCCAATACACTCCAGGGGATTTCTTCCATGTCCGGTCATTCAATCTTACTGGGCGACTCTCTTTTCTATCCTTTCTACTGTGATCGGGAATCATATTGAGCCGCAGCCCCGGATAGCTGTTTTAGGTATTCTGGAGGATATGGGTGGACTCAGAAGGGACGGAATGCTGGTGGGGCTCGGCACCGTGATAACCAAGAGAGACCATGCCAGTAATTGAACTGCCGCTTTGGCACTGCCTGTCGAGAAATGGAGAAAGGGCATGGACTGGTGCGGCAAACTTGAGGAAACAATATATGTGGCAACGGGATGTCCTAGGTAATTCTTTTTTTTTTATTATTATTATTTATTTATTGGATTTTATAAAGTAAATTCAGTAATAATACAAAACATTTTCAGAAATAAATGAGCTAAAAGAATAATCCAAAAAAAAAGGCGGGACATAGATATCATCATTGTCTGGATACATTTCTAGCATCTTCAATTTGTGTATTGATTATGGCATGCATTATGAATAGATACATCGTGGTATTGGTCTGGTATCAATTAGAATGCAGGGGGGACCATCAGTGTCACTGGGGGTAGTCTCATTAGGCACAAGTTGTGTGCCGCGTCCGTGCAGTGCAGCCAAAACAGCATATTAGGTATGTTCCCTAAAAGTTCTTGTTCAGTTATGCCCACCTTCCGGTTCCCCTGTCTCTTTCCCAATTAGGTATTGCTGATATAGCCACACAAAAGCCTTTGGGGAGATTCTGTGGTGGTAGTAGCTCATTTTGTGTGTTAGACTGAGTGTTGCAGTAAAGCATGTCCACTGTCCAATCAGCTATTAGCGGTATTGGCCCCTTAGCCCAGTGCATGGCCACTCTGCATTTCGCAAGCAACAGACCCATTGCCACCAGCTTCCTACAGCTTTTATCTACCTCCATGTCATACCCGAGCAGTGCGAGTAGTGGACTTGGTTCCATAACTTGCCCCGTGATCTCATTCAAGATAGAGAAGACCTTCCTCCAGAATGTCAGAATATCGGGACAATGCCATGCCACGTGTGAGAACCCTGCTTCCTGTTCCGCACAACAATTGAATCGAGTAGATTCATGCAGCCCATAACAAAACATTCTGTCAGGAGTATAATAAACTCTATTAATATATTTAAAGTGTATTAGATGGTGTCTACCATTCAGGGATATATGCTTTGTAACTTCACAGCAATACTTCCAGCATTTATCTTCAATAATCAAATCCAAATCTCTCTGCCAGTCTTGACGGGTCTTAAGGTATTGTGTTTTCCTGGGTTCTTGTGAGAGGGAATAAAGTATTGTTATTAACTTCGTGGGGAATCTGCGCGCATATGTGTAAGTGTAAGCATTTCTGCAGGCTCCTGCATGTCGTCCCCCAGTTACCCTCGCCATGCGTGCCTATCTCTGAGGTACTGAAATTGGTCCAGTGGCGAGAGCACAGACCTCTCTCCAGTCAAGTCTTCCCACCTGCTTACAACCCCATCATTAAAGAAATCGCCTATCTTTAGTATGCCCAATGATTTCAGTGTTCGAAGCACATCCTTTTCCTTCCCCGTTGGGAACCAAGAACATCATTCTAGCGGCGTTAGTGGTGAATACATGAGGGCAACTGCTTGTTTATATAGTAATTTCCGCCACACATATGTAGTGGAGTTTAAGGAGTCTAAGACGCCATGTCGCCTAACTGGGGGCTTAAATTGGGTCTGCGGAAGGGTATCAGGGTCCGCTGCGTCCCTCTCTATATACATATGTGTTAAGTCCTGCAGGCCGTGTATCCAGCCATATGCATGTGAGGTTGCGCAACTCAATAATACAGCTCAAGGTCGGGTGCTCCTAAGCCCCACGCGGAGTACGGCAAGGTCAATGTTTCCCATTTAACCCTCTGCTGCTTACCGGCCCAAGCAAATTTGATCAACAGTGTTCGCAGGTTGTCAAATACATGTCATGGTAGCAACATAGGGATATTTAAAAATAGAAACAAAAATCTGGTTAGAACCACCGTTTTATGAAGTAGATACGTCCTATCAATGAGAGGGGCAATTTTATCCATCTGGTGATATCATCTTCTAATTTAGAAATAGCTTTCCCATTATTTTCTGCTAGTACTATATCAGGGTCGGTGTGAATTTGTATCCCGAGGTAACGGACAGGATCCATGGACCATTGCATAGGAAAATCTAGCCTAGTTGGTGTCGTAACAGGAGAAAAGGGGAAAATCACTTATTGTGTCCAATTGATACCAAGGCCCGATAACTGTCCAAATTGTACTACTTCGGAAAGTATAGGGTTAAGATGTGTATCGGGTTAACGGACGTAAAGCAGTGTGTCATCAGCGTATGCCAAGACTATTAAGTGATATCCCGGAAACCGTAATCTTCTGTGACTATGATACTTCCATAGTGCACAAGCTAAGGGTTCAGCTACAAGAGCATATAGGAGGGGGGACAATGGGCAGCTCTGATGGGTACCACTAAAAATAGCGATAGGGGCTGTGACCACTCCGTCCAAACATATTCTGGCTGTAGGAATAGTATACAGTACTGCAATCAATTTTATAAAGACCTCACCTACACCAATTCGCCTCAGTACCATCTTCATGAATGCCCACTCGATAGAGTCAAATGCCTTTTCGGCATCTAAAAATACCGCTGCCGCTCTGACTTCTGGATTAAGTCTTTGAATGGTACCAAATATTGTTCTTAGGTTGAAAGTCAGATTGCGACCCATAACAAAACCAGCCTGCTCTGGGTGGACAACAAGAGGTATCTACAGAGCTTAGCGGTTGGCTAAGATTTTGGTGAATATCTTGGTGTCGGGATTTAGTAACGAAAGCAGTCTATAAGAGGAGCAGGCTTCCGGGGGCTTCCCTGGCTTATCAAGGCCTCTCTCATGGAGGGGGCATAACTTAGGCTTTAACCATGTCTTCATATAGGGCTACCAGGTGAGGCACAAGTTGGTCTTGGAAAGTCTTATAAAAGGTGACTGAGTCCATCTATTCCCGGGGTGCTTCTAGCGCGCATAGCTTTAAGTGCTGCTTTGATTTCACTTGGAGTGAGAGGGGCCATAAGGTGTTCTCTATGTGCGTTAGTGAGCCATGTCATTTGTATATATTCCAGATAGTCTTGGATAGCTTCATCGTTCCCCCTCCCCATAGACCCTTGCCGTAGCATATTTACCAAGATGTTTCACTATGCTATCAGCGGTATCCTGAACGTCCTCGAGAGCCACCTTTATATCGCCAAGAATGTTTTTATCTCCTATTCTCTGGAAGGTCTGTTCTAGGGCTGAAATTTCCTTTTCTAGTTTCGACAGTCCTTCACTCGGTGCTCAGAGCACCCCCGCATGCTTTGAGATAACCATACCTCTGATGTAGACTTTAAAAGCCTCCTATAGAGTGGCAAAGCTATCTACCGAACCTATATTCTTTTCAAAGAATACATGTATTGATGAAGGTATTTCTGCAGTAAATACTGGATCCTTTAATGAGTAAGGGGGAAATCTCCAGAGAAATGGTGCAGCCTGTCTAATAGGTAACTTTATATCGAGTTGTACAGGTGCATTGTCTGAATAAGTGTGTGATAGCGGGGCACAAGCAACAACCCAGGAAAGTAGGCTTCTAGAGACCAACCAATAATCAATTTGGGTATGAGTGTCATGGGGCGCTGAATAGTGAGTGAACCCTATAGCATCAGGAGAACGCTGCCTCCAAATGTCCAGTGGGCCTAATTCTTCCATTAGGTCAATGATAGTACCGGCTGCTGCTGAACAGTGTCGAGCTTAGCCCTTGGAGTGGTCTCTGTCTGGGTCTAAGATACAATTGAAATTCCCACTCCATATCAGTGGCGTGTTCTCATCTTGATTTAGTCAAGCGCCTAACATTTGGTAGAATTGCAGATCATCATAGGTAGGGCCATACACATTAACCAGTTTTACAGTTAATCCTTCTTTTTGGCATCTCACTATAACATATCTCCCATTTGGATCAGCCTCAATTTCGTGCAGCGAAATACCTGGCTGTGGGTTCACCCATGTTAGGACTCCTCTAGCATGCGAATTGAACCCTGCTGCACAATACCTGCCTTGAAGGAACTTATGCGTGAGCATACTACTGTTAAGGGGCAGGTGCGTCTCTTGAAGTAGAGCAACGTCTATACGGTGTCTCTTCAGGTACACTACAAGTTTCCGTACCTTTCTGTGTTTGTTCAACCCCCTGACATTCCATGTTAGAAATGCACTCCACTACCCATTCTTTGATCTGACGTAGACCATGCCATGCCATCTATGATTTTTGTATGAAACTCTGTGTCCAGACAAACCACAAATTTACAGGTCAACTTATTTATATTCCTGTCCCGCAACACAAACAAGCCCCCGCCCCCAGCCATGCTATGCCATCCCAAACTGTGCATAGTCAAAGTCAACTCCACTTGGTACCCTCTTCCTAAGAATGAACAGGAAAAAACAAATAAAAACTTAGACAGCAAAAATCTTGCGCACCCCTTGTGGTTCACACTCCAGGGCAGATGTTGCCCAACCCAAAACTCTCCGTACCCCAGCATACTTAACAGTGTGGAAACACACATGACTTGTATTACCTGTATATGATCCTAATCATTATGCCTCCCAAACAGACTACCCAGTGCATGTTTTTCCCAACTGAGTCCCTGCTATTATGGTGGATAGTAACAGGCTAGCTTTATGGCCACTTTTCATGACAGTCTAGGGTTGTCCAATTGACTATATGGTACTCTGAAAAATGTCGTACACCAGAATAATCAAACAACCATCCTAAATTGTACCAGTATGACATCCTATTGATTGTCACAAGTTCTTGTTACCATAACTGTGAGTAGAAATCCCCAGTCCTGGGGTTGAGTCCGATTAACTTCAACAGTGAGCTATATCTTTGTGCTTCCAAGGAATATATGGGTATTAGTGGATCCTCACTCTCCCCCGAGCGGAGCTTTGTCCCCTCCGACTGCCAGGGGGCTAGTAGAGCCTTTTTTGGAATGAACGCTGTCTCTCTGCTTAAGAAATTGCAGGCTTGTGTAGGGTCTGTGAACACATATGTTTTCCCATCAGCATGGACTCACAGAATTCGCAGGGTACATCATGTTATAGTCCAATTGCAGCTCATGAAGCTTCCTCTTACCAGACCCAAAGAGTCGCCAAGCTTCCTGCACCTGCTGCGTGAAGTCGGGGTAGAGGTAGACAGCCATACCTTCATAATGGAGCTCCTGCAATTCTCTAGCTCTACAGAGCACGCTATCGTGATCCCTGTAATTAAGAAGCCTCGCTATACTCGGGTGCGGTGGTACTCCAGGAACAGGTCTAGGAGCAAGCGAGCGATGCGCCTGCTCCACTACGAATATATTAGAGAAGCAGTCCCTTCCCAGTAGCGTAGCAGGCAGTTGTGCTACAAAAAGTTCCATATTGAAGATGTTTGTGGATTCTGCTATTCCCACAATTTGTATATGGTGGATAGTAACAGGCTAGCTTTATGGCCAAGATGGCTGCCCAGACCCGATACTGAAGCGGATCTTGTCAGAGGTGCTCCTGCGGAGGCGGTGGGGGGGCTGCCCACACATCCCATTGAGGCCACTGCGGTGACTGCCCAGAGAAGATATTCTGCCTCTGGTGACCGGTGGGAGTCGAGCGTGGGTGTGGGAGTGCCCTGCCGGCACCGGTGAAGCCGATGTGCCTGCTCCCCCCCTGGGGGTTAAGGTATGGAGACACCATCGGCGGCACGGCGGTAGGGGGACTCCCCTGCCTACACCCCTTGCCTTGCGGGCACCTGCGGTCTGCCCTGTGGCCCCGGGGAGGAGGGAGCTGCTGCTGTCCCTACTTAAAGGAGTATCTCCACGCTGATCCAGCCCACTGAAAGGACTGTTGGGGGCTTTGGCTCGGGACTGTGCGAACGCCGGTTTGAGGAGCGTGGCTGCCGGAGGAGAGCGGACACGGACACCGGTGTGGCTGCCCCCATCGGGATGAGTGGTGGGGGCACCTGCCGGTAACACTGCCTGCGAGGAATTTCTCCTGACCGCGCCCCCCCCCCCTGGAGTGCGGTATTGGGAGCCTTCCTGCTGCGGCGCTCGGACACACTGGCTCCTGCAAGCGGCCCACTAGACAGTGTCAATTTCCCTTCGCTCTCGCCGCACGACCGGGCCGCGTCAGTAACTGATACAGGTACGTCGCAACACCAAGTGTCTGGGAGTTGGAGAAGGAGTGGTGCCTGCCGTGGGGGATGGTCCAGGAGGGCCTTGCAGTGACCCATCTCCCCTGATTGATAGAACTTGCCACCGTTGGAACCGGCTGAGGGAGCGGCGGCGGGCAGAGGCCCACCGTAGATGCAGCTGGAAGATCTATACCCTGGGGACAGGGTTTCAGCGGCGCTGCATAACAGTATTCTGGATCGGATCTACTGGGGAACACGAACTGGCCGCCTGCGAGGGGAACAGGCCTGATGCGGACATCTGCTATCCTCGCCTTCGCTGGGACAATATCCTTTGGCCTTACCACGCTAGGCGTCAGTCTGAGAAGGAGCAGTGATAGGACGTAACCAGGGTGAGGTGACACGGGGTTGAGGTCTCCGCCGGTCACAACGGAGGGAGACTGCTGACAAGCAACCCTTTTAAGTCCAAGACCCTGATATCGGCGGCTGGCTGTCCCTGGCAGATAAGGAAAAGCCACACATGCCGGACGGCCCTGTCTGAGCCCTGCTCTGGCCGCCGAAGAGACTCTTTGGTTGCCCAACGAGGGGGGAAGACTTTTCTTAGAGGAACTCAACTGCGTGCTACGTTCAGTAGGGATACGGCGAGCTAAATCTCCTGCATTGCCTCTCATAATCTACCCCTGCGACAAGTTGATTGCTCTCCCGTTGGCGCTGCTCGCCCGGCGACGCACGATTCCCAGCAAGCTCTTGCTCGACCACATAATGACCAAAGACAAAAAACCCAAGACGCAGAGGCAAGGGAAACTGGACAAGTATACGGAGGTACTCCCGACACCGGTAGAACCTGAGAGAGCGCAGGCGAGTGCCCCGGACAATGCAGCCATCCTCCAGGCGATCTATGCCTCAAGGGAGGCCATCAAAGGTAAAATGGGCGAGATACGAACGGAGGTGTCCCTCCTGCGGCAGAATGTATGTAATATTGCAGAACGCGTCACCCAGGCAGAGGTTCGTATTTTAGAGGTGGAAGACGGGACGCATAAATCCACAGGCGACATCAAGGAGCTCCAGACCACCAAGAGGGAGGTGCTGTGGAAGGTGGACGATGCGGAGAACAGAGCCCGGAGATACAATCTCCGCTTTATCGGAATACCGGAAGGACATGAGAATAATGACCCAATCGCCTTTCTGATGACTTGGCTGCGAGAAACCCTCCCAGGAGCTACCTTTTCCACTTGCTTTCTCATTAAACAGGCGCACAGGATGCCAGCCGCGAGACCCCCGCATGGGGCTCCCCCGCGTCCTCTAATTGCACGCTTCCTGAACTATCAAGACCGAGACACAATCCTAAGGGAAGCACAGAGAGTGGGGGACCTCAAGCTAGCTAACACCAGAGTTATGATATTCCCTCGAGAGAGAGAGAGGTACAAAAGATGCGGAGGTCCTTTGATTCTGTGAAAGTTAAACGCCGAGCTCTACACATCCAGTACATGCTTCTCTTCCCTGCCAAGCTCGAGGTAATCTTCCAAGGCTCGACCCAGTTCTTCCATACACCTGAGGAAGCTTGGGCGTGGATTGAGGAGCGCCCGAGGCCTCAGCCGGGGCTTAGTAGCACGACGACGCGGCCCGGAGATTCGCAACCAAGATGGGAGCACAGACCGCAGAAGCAGAAACTGAGGTGGCGACTTACTTTGAGGACTTCAAAGCACCTGTGAACTGCGAGGCCTGGTGCCCCGTATCAACGCAGAGAGAGACACTTGGAAGAGGAGGCGGAGGGGTCCCAAGACCCTAATAGAAGTCTGACTCAAGGGGACAGCACACATGCTGATCAGTCCGACGAGGAATCCCTGGTGGATACCGATGGAGAACACCCCCTGCTTCAGGCCATACACAGAGCGGAGGGAGCGAGGGCGACAGCCCCACAACTTGTAACTGAAGATCAAATGCACACAAACAAAAGTGGCGAAGACATGTGAACCAGGGACGTAGAGGGAGCACAAACTGGCATTACACCAACCGCAAGAAGGGTCTGCCCCTTGAACCTATTTGTATCCAGGAGGGGCTGTGTGTGCCACATACCTGGACCAGAACCATATCCTTTGTTCTGTTGTTATTACTTAGAGACTAGGGGGGAGTGAAGGAAGGGTTTGACAGACTCCTTAGTGGACACTTATGTCTGTTTTCATGTTGAAGGTTGGAAGGTTAGACATGGGGCACGCAAGGATGTGGGGTGGGGGGTTTGGGGTGGGAAGGGAGGGGAGTTTGGGGTTTTTCAATTCAAATTTTCATTGTTACTGACAGCAGGTTATCTCCTTTTGCAGAATCAGTTACACCCGGACAGGGACGACACGGTTAGGGTACACTCCTCGTGCGAAGCGTACGAACCACAAATGGGATGTGTGATACACCATATACCGTGCTGACATGGAATGTTAACGGCCTGGGAAGTACGATTAAGAGGGGATTAGTGAACAGATATATTAAACGGCTCAAACCTGACGTAGTCCTCCTACAAGAGACCCATCTCCGAGGTACCCGTTGTACATTCCTAGGAAGAGGGGCATACGTTACACTTGCACATGTGGGATTCTCCCCCGGAGCCTGAGGAGTAGCTGTCCTCATTAGGAAAACCCGACCCTTCCATGTAGTTAAAACATGGGTGGACCCTGGGGGCACAGTTGCAGCGGTCCGAGGCACGTGGGGTCGGAGGAACTTCACACTGATTAGCGTTTATGCCTCACCGCGCTTGAAAACCAAGACGCCACAGGCCGTGGCTAAGATACTGCTAGACTCAGACTCTTCTACCCATCTAATAGGGGGCGACTTCAACGTGATCAATCCCCTTGTTGATAGGTCCCATCCAGTGGCGGGCACTCAGGCACCTGCCCCACTGGCAGACTTTGTGCACTCCCTATGCCTGACTGATCTCTGGTGCCGCCACCATCCCTTTGACTGTTGTTACTTGTTTTTGTCAGGGGCTCATAAGATCTTTTCCCGGCTTGACTACCTTTTTGCACCGGCGGGGGAAATTCAAGTCATCATAGACACAGAATATCAAGCAAGAGGCATCTCCGATCACTCCCCACTACAGTTGCAGGTTGGGGGTAGGGAGCATAGGCCCAAATCAGACTGGAGATTGAACGCTTGGGAGCTACGTGATGAACAGGTAGCAGAGTCCGTTGCCGTAGAGACTAAATTATGTTTTCAAGATAATGAAGGGTCCGTATCCTCAGAGACCATCCTCTGGGAGGCTTACAAGGCAGTGCTCAGGTGGAGACTGCAAGATGCCCGTATGCATAGTGAGGAAACATTGCAAATACAAGATCTAGAGAGTAAATTGTTAGAATTAGAAAAAGGAATATCCCCAGATAACGAGGCGGAGAAGCTTAGACAATTGGAGATCACACGTAGGGAATTCCAGGCCCTAGCGGAGGGAGAAGCTTGTGCACAAATTCTGACCACCCACCACAGATTATACAAAAGTGGGGACAGAGCGGGACGGCTGCTAGCATGGTTGAGCCGGAAAGACCGAGAAACGAACTGGGTAGATCAAATTGAAGAGGGGGTGACATAACATACGATGGCACCTGCGATTGCGGCTGCGTTCGCAAACTATTATGCCAACCTGTACTCGGCTCGCTCGATGACGGACGAGAGAAACATAGACGACTATCTCACTGGGATAGACATGCCCGCTTTGAAAACGGAAGACACGGAGGCTCTGGATGAGGATATTACTTTATAAGAAGTCAATGCTGCCATTGCCAAGCAGAAGTCGGGGAAAACCCCGGGGTCAAACGGACTCCCAGGGGAATTCTTCAAACAAAACAGTAGTATTCTGGCCCCACGCCTCCTAAACCTGTTTCTAGTGGCAAAGGAGGAGGGAGCACTCCCCCCAGACCTCTGTCAAGCCACAGTTGTTGTCATACCAAAACCGGGTAAACCCCCGGAGTGCTGTGGCTCTTACCGCCCAATTTCGCTCCTCAATGTCGAAACTAAGATATTGGCCCAAATACTGGCCACACGCTTTTTGACGGTCATAGCATCCCTGGTGCACAAGGGCCAGTCGGGCTTCATGCCCAAACGCGCTACGCGCTTCAATCTCCGTAGACTTGCAAACTGGCTAGACGCGACTACAGGAAGCGCAATCCCCCATCTGCTATTATCACTCGACGCCGAAAAGGCATTTGATACAGTACACTGGCCCTTTATGAGGTGGGTCCTCTTAAAATTGAGCTTTGGGTACAACTTCCGGGCATGGGTCGATATCCTATACACAAATCCCAGGGCTAGAGTACGAGTAAATGGCGTTAAATCGGCTGAGTTTCCCATCCGGCGGGGGACTAGGCAGGGATGCCAGCTGTCTACCTTGCTTTTTTGCTTGTTCTAGAACCCCTAGCATGCCTGATCAGAACGCACCCAGACCTCAAAGGGTGACGGGACCACGAGGGTCAGCTGCCAGATGAACGTATCTCACTCTATGCAGATGATATTCTGCTATTTATAACTAACCCAGATAAGACACTCCCAATTATTTTGAACGTAACCGAAGAATATGGTAAGCAGGCGGTATATAAGATTAATTGGGGAAAGTCAGTCTCTACCCAATAGCGGGCCACGTTGACATGCAGTCTATACGGCGTGTCTCCCGATGGCCGCAGGACTACCCCACATATGCCCTAGAGAGACTCCAACTTCACAAACGCTCACACCTTCACTACATCTATGGAGGCCAAGGGACAAGAAGCCTACTACCAGCAACGCAGAGACTGATCGAGGCATAGAGGGAGGCCGAACGAGAGATGCACTGGGACAAATGGCTAACGAAATCCACACCACTATGGGAGGGTAGACGGCTATCTGAGCTTGCAAAACTGCAAGGGTTTAAGAGATGGGACGCTATAGGTATTACTACCCTAGGAGACATAACACGGTGGGGCACACTGATGACGTTTGCGGACCTGCAAACGGAATATAGTTTGGCGGATACGCAGCGCTACAAATGTGTTCAATTTCGACACGCATGGCAGGCGCAGAAACCAGATATTGTGGAGCTCCCAGAATATGGCTCGTTAGAGGGTCGGCTATTACAGGAAGAGATACAGGAGAAAGCAGTCTCCTGGACCTACAAAACTCTAATAAATAATATGCCTGACGAACTAAGGACACTCCGGGGCAAGTAGGAAGACCTTATAGGTTCACTAGAAGATATAGACTGGGAGATGGCCCTGAGGCACCCCAGAGAGGTGGCGATTAGGCTCAGACTGCGATTGGTGCAGTTCAAAATCCTACATAGGTTATACTATGACCGGGCAAAACTGCATTCGATGGGCAGGGCGGAGCCGCCAGAGTGTCTGCGATGTAACACAGCAAGAGGCTCCTTTATTCATACGTTATGGGATTGCCTGCACATATATCGGAACTGGACACGGATTGTACAAGAACTAAGCAATATATTGCAAGTGCAAGTCCCGATGGACCCCAAATATGTTCTGTTGGGCATCAACACGGACGTTGACATTTCTAGATACCAACTTCTACTTAGTAACCTGGGTCTTATAGTGGCTAAACGGGATACAGCTAAGCATTGGGGGAGACCTGAGCCTCCCACACTGGAGGAGTGGCAGACTAGTATGGATATGTATATGGGAGCTGGAAAAACTGTATATAGAGCGAGTGGATGCACGCGGAAATTTTAGAAAATCTGGCAACGATGGCTGAGGTATTACAATTTAGAAATGGAAGAGGACGAGAGAGAGGCAATAGACAACATCTGAAACAGGGCGGGGGGTTCGCTCTCCTAAGTCCACACTTAGCTGAGAGATCTGCGAGATGTCTCATACAGGGGGGGGAGGAAATACCACCGGGGTCGAGTAGGGGAACTGTATTCCTGCTCATTCTGTATCTTTACCATTTGTAAACCTTGTCACCTGTAATAGATGGACGCTGACCGAGATGTATCTGCTGAGTTGTTTTGATGTTTTATTAAAAACCAATAAAAATATTTTTTTTTTTAAAGAATGTTGTCAAGGACTGTGCAGACTAATTGAAGTACTAGAGATACAGATTCATGGCATGCTGCTGGAATTAAAAGAGCAGACGAGCGGCGGCTAATTAAAGTACCATTCATGAGTTCACAATGGGTCCTTCACTAGTCCGTGTAGAGGTATTAAATGAGCTGTCTGCAGCATGCCACGTAGCGCCATAACAGAGAGCTTGTGCAGTTGTTTAGGTACCCCCTATATTTAGGTCTGGGCCTTCTAGGTCAGTCCTTTCACCGCTTTTGTTATCTTCCTGGCAACATAAATGTATGATACTGCTGTCAGAAATACCTCTTTCAAAACTGTTCTGTAACCGAATGTTAGCGCCTCACTGCAGCCTCTTGTTTGGTATTTTAAAACAGGGGCATTCAGAGATCTTTCACATACAACAGGTACACACACAATGGTGTGTACCTGTTTCCGAGCTACCCACTGAGCAACTGCAAAGATTTGACATTTGATATGGATTTGGGCCATATTTTAGATCCAATAAAGAAAGAAACAATTTAGCTGCAAATATCTTCTTTTTCTGATTTTTTTTCTATTCCAAAGTAGTGCAGCCTCTGGACGGAGAGAAAAAAAAAAGTTCAAAATACGAAAAATGAAATGAAGGAAGACAGAGTGGTCCAAAGAGGCCAGATGGGTTGTATTCCCAACCGCGCACATTAGTGCCACTTTACAGAGTTTGCCAGTGAAGCGCTACTTTAGTTTTGTCGTCTTTCTTTGAACAACATTGTTTTGCCCAGGTGGGGAAGTGCACCATTCCTGGAGGTAATGCCGTACCTGGTTGATGCGTAGAGAGGAAAACTTTTTATGTGATCCTTATCAGCTTTTTTAAAAATGTTAGTTTATAAAATGTGTACCGTGGCCCTGTGTTCAGGGATGTGGTGTTTTAAACCATACTGCTTTCGTTTTGTAAGTATATAAGCAATGGACATTGAAATGGGTCCATTCCGGACCCTATAGTCATGTCCTTAACTTTTCAGGCAAAAACACCCATTGATTTCTGAGTAAGTGTAAAAGCGTTAAGGTAACCATTTTGTTCCTGCTTACATTTCACATGCATTAGATAATCTTGCATTCCCCAAGAGTGTTTGCTTTTTCCAGCATGTTGTTCCTTTTTTTGTTTCAGCGAGCATATTACCCTTGTCTCCCCTCCCATATAACCTATTACCCATTTACTGTTTCTCCAGCTCGCAAGGTTATACGAATGGCAATAGCGCTATGCAAAAACACTCCACTGCATACAAAAGAACAGGGGTGCAACAAAAACATAGCCAATAGGTCTCCCTTTTGGGACCTTATAAGTATTTAGTTATGCAGCACAATATCCTTGGTGCAACTGTGACACCAAGGGTATATTGTCAACCTTTGTGGACACCTATAGGGAGTTCTACAGCACTCAACATACGGTACCGGAGTCCAAAATACTAAAATATGTCGAAGATATTGCGCTGGTGTGGTTGTCAGATTCACACCGCGAACACCTAGCCCTACCTGTGACGCAGGAAGAAGTACAGCTCGCTATAAAGTCTTTGCCCAATGGTAAATCACCTGGCCCAGATGGCTACACTGGAGAATTTTATAAAGCATATTCAGATCTCCTGGTCCCACACATGCTTGAAATATACGATGAGGCTTATAACAATAAAATCCTACCTCCGACGCTGCGAGAGGCGCTTATAGTAGCCTTATTGAAACCAGACAAAAACCCGGATAAAGCAGAATCATACACGCCACTTTCACTTATAAATACCGATGTTAAGGTACTGGCCAAAATTATTGCTACAAGGCTGCAACCATTCATGTCCACTATAGTCCTGCCTGATCAATCAGGATGTATCCCAGGGCGATCGACTGCACATAACCTGCACACCATATTTGCCTTGCTGCATCAACTGAATCCAAAGTTACAGGCAGTGGCCGTCCTACTAGATGCCGCCAAGGTGTTTGATTCCGTTGAGGCCTTATATGTTTATGATTTTAAATAGAATAGGATTACCACCTAGGCTGATCAACTGGATCGCCCTTCTCTATACTAAGCCCACTGCCCGCGTTAAGGTAAACAGACACATATCTGACGCAATACCCATACAATGTGGAACCAGACAGGGCTGTCCGTTGTCCCCACTGATTTTCGCTATAGCACTGGAGCCATTGGCTTGTAAAATACGGCAGAACTATGCACACACAGCATAACGGTTCCGACTTAGGCCAATTAGCATATCACTATACGCTGACGATATGGTGTTATATTTGCGGAACCCTGAAGAAAATTTATCACCGCTTTTGCGAGAATATATGAAATTTGAAGGGCACTCGGGATTGCAAATTAATCGGGACAAGTCAGCAGTAATACCGTTGACAGTAAATACAAAAGCACCAAATATAGAATTTCCCCTCATATGGCAGGAAGATCCAATGAAATATCTTGGAGTCTGGATCCACCGGGAGGTGGAAACCGTACTCCGATCCAGTTATGGGGTGGTGGTGGATCGCATTGAGACGCAGATAAATAGGTGGATCACTCTCCCTCTCTCATTAGCAGATCGAATATCATTAATAAAAATGGTGTTATTGCCCAAATTGTTATATTTATTTGTTAATATACCAATACCGCCACCCACTTCAATCTTCAATAGAATACGTGCGGCCTTTGTTAAATTAATATGGGCTGGAAAGCAAGCTTGCATCAGCTTGAAAACCATGACACTCCCATACACCGCTTGTGGCTGTACAGTCCCTGACATTTATATATACAATCTATGTGCCCAGGCACAATACGCCTACTACTGGTATCACCCAGTAAAATACCTCCCACACCTAGCGGTGGAAGATGGCGACGCAGATCCGATACCACTACCCCAAATACTGCCGCATACACAACCCCACCTGACATCACAGGAAATCAATACGATACGCACGTCGCAAGCATGGCAGCGCATCAGTCAATTAGCGAACAAGACTCCTTTATATACACCGAACCTACCGCTAGCACATCACCCTGCTATATCTGTCACACAAGAACAAAAGAGTATGAGGTTGCTGGAGCAGGTAGGAATAACGCAGATGGGTGACCTATATCCAGCGGAATTTTTATTACCTCTGACGATCTGTCGTATGTACGAAACCAGTCGCACCTTTTTAGATTCATTTATCATAGGCTCAGAGCGGCTATAAAGGAATGATATCCTTCCTTCCCCAGAGAACCCCTTAGCCTTCAACCACTACAAACACTGATAGCTGCGACCACGCACTCCAACTTGATCTCACGACTGTATAAAATGGTGCAAACGGAAATAGCCGCAGATACTTACAAAGCACGTGACAAATGAAATAGCTTATTAGATACTCCGCTAACGGATGAAGACTGGGTCTCATGTTGCACGCTCACTACATTGCTCACACCTAACGGAAATCTCCGCATCATACATTTCAAATACATACATCAAACATATCACACCCCAGCCAAAATGTGTCGGTATGGACTACTTGATAATGCGCACTGTAAAAGATGCGGAACTGATCAAGCAGACTTTATCCACCTTTCATGGGATACATAAATTTTGGGAAGATGTAACCTACCATTTGGGAATGCTGGTGCTAGGTACACTGCCATGTGTGCCCCGACTCTGTCTCTTGGGCCTTAAAATACCAGCGCGATCCAAAAAAAAGAAGCTGATAGCCATTATGTTGTTGCTTGCAAAATGCAGAATTGCGATGCACTGGGACAGTAAGATATCCCCTACTCTCACAAGCTGGATTTTAGATGCTGTCTATTGTAGGGATAATTTTTCGCTATATGCGGAAGAACTGCCAACCAACTCTAAGCCCTCGGACATTTGGGAACCTTTGACAAGATATTTGCGTGAGCATCCGGACTTACTTAACCCCTTCAGCGCTGCGCAGATTCCCCCGCGGTGCTGAAGGGTTCTAGCGCGGGCGGGGCCATGACGGAACGGTTCCGTCATGAGCACAGCTCAACCGATGCTCATGACGGAACCGTTCCGTCATGAGCATCGAAGGGGTTAAATCAAAGCACTAAACCAAATGCCGTGTTGTTGAGAATGATATTGATGTAATATGCGAGATGTTTTAATATGTGATGTTGGATGATGTGTAATGCCTGATCCCTCACTGAGCTGTAACTATGTAATCACTGCTGTGTAGAATTGTCAGAACCTTCAATAAAAGCTTTTAAAAAAAAAAAAGTATGTAAGAGACTTGAAAAGTCTGGGCTTACCCTCAAGGCACACAAATGCAAGTTGTTCAGACGTTCCGTAGAATATTTGGGACATTCCCTTTCTGGAGATGGTCTTGTTCCTAAGAAATCCAACGTTGATGCCATTTTAAATGCCCCTGCCCAAACTAACAAAGAACAATTGTTGTCTTTCTCCGGTATGTGTGAATACTACAGCAAATTTGTTGAAAATTTTGCTACCAAAAGGGAACCCCTAAGAAAATTATTAAGACAAAAAGTCGCATTTGAGTGGGGTGATGAACAACACAAAGCTTTCTTAGACATTAAAAGTGACATCATTAATGCCCCCACACTCAAACCTTTTAAAATGAAGACGGAATGTATTGTAACTGTGATAAAACACTACCAAGACCATATAGGCTGGCATCAACAGAGATGGGGGAAATAATGGAATGTAGCCTTTTCCTCCAGAACTCTTAATGAAACAGAACGTAAGTATGCTGTAATTGAAAGGGAATTGCTTGCATGTGTTTGGGCAGTGGAACATTATAGAATGTATGTGTGGGGAAGCAAATTTGTCCTCAGAACGGACCACAAACCTTTGGTTCATATTTTGTCAGCGGGTGGTGGTGGTTGGAATTCCACAGCTAGACTAGCTCGTTTGACTTCAAGACTACAAGAATACAATTTCACAGTTGAAAATATACCAGGAAAAAAAAATGTAACTGCAAATTGTTTGTCACGACTTCCTTGTGATGGTAGTAACAGTAATGTTAGCATTGTCAAATATGTGGATTTTGTTTTAGGCATTTCTGACGTGATTCCTTCACAATACCAGGAAATCACGGAACAACTTTGGAAGGAGAGCCAAGAAATGGATGACAAATGGGTTCCACTCAGGATGTTCGTTATGGAAGGTTGGCCAAGGAAGGATTATGTAAGGTCAGAATTATTCAATGCACAAAAAATACTCTAACAGATCTATAGAGATCTAATAAAATAATGAAACAGGGGAAGAGAAATGGAAATTCTAGGTTGTGCCTAATACAATTAGCGATGGGGAATACACTGACCTAAGACCTAGATCGACCTTTTACCCACCTTCAAACATGATGCCACCAGAAGTACTGGCTTTTGAAGAAGCAGTTGTTAAGGAAATAGAGGAATTACAACCCAGAATGGATTCTTTCAATAACTTGAACAAAAAAGAACGTCTGGCTTTGACAAAATTGCAAAATCGCACAGAAATAATAATAAAACCCGCAGACAAAGGGGGTGCCACAGTCATCCAGAGTTCGATGGCATATAAGACCGCATGCCTCACCTTGCTGGCAGACACGAAATTCTACAAGAAAATCAACAGAGATCCTACAAACAGACTGAGGACAACTATATCGGCCCTGACCTCAGATGCACTTGGGAAGGGGTGGATCACTAAAAAAGAACACGCATTTCTGAACCAGGAGGAACCTAGGATTCCACTATTTTATACCATTCCTAAGATCCACAAGGGTAAGGTACCCCCCCCAGGGAGACCCATAGTATCAGGAATTGGCTCGATTTTGGAACCCCTATCCCAATATACTGATTGGTTCCTACGCCCCCTGGTGAAACAGATAATATCATATGTACAGGACACAAAACACCTCCTGAACCTCCTGACCAACATCGAGTACGACCCAACCAATTGCTTTCTGGTAAGTCTAGATGTGGAAGCACTTTACACAAGTATACCCCAGACCGAAAGCATTGGAGTCATTGAACGACTTCTGGAGAATGAGGAATGGCAATGGACTGCACCAAAAGAATGGATCATTACACTAATGAGATTAGCACTAACGGAAAATTTCTTCAGGTTCGAATCTCAACTGTATTGGCAAATCCATGGAACTTCTATGGGAAGCACTTTTGCTCCTAGTATAGCATGTCTATACATGAGCCACTTTGAAAACCAACATATTTGGAATGCTAACCCATACACTAATAACATCTGTAAGTGGTATCGCTATATCGATGACATTCTTATGGTATGGCGCGGCGATACCCAGAGCCTTTCTAACTTCAGCCTATGGATCAATGATCTTAACCCTCATTTACGGTTCACTGTCAACAAAGACAGGGAAACCATCCCGTTTTTGGACATCAACATCATTGCTAAAGAAGGTACTCTGTGTAGCTCGCTATATACAAAACCGACTGACAGGAACAGCCTGTTGAGATTCGACAGTGCCCATCCGCGATCTCTCAGAGAAAATCTCCCGGTGGGACAATTCCTACGTATACGTAGGAATTGTTCTGATATTCGAGACTACAAAAAAGAGGCAATAACACTCACTAACAAATTGAAACAAAGGAATTACCCAACTAAAATAATTGAACAGGCCAATAAAAGAGCACGGAATACTCCCAGAGAGGCCCTACTCGAGACTCAAGAAAGACAACAACCTCAAAATATGATCTGTGTTACCACTTTCAACTCATCCTCCAACGATGTTAAAAAGATCATAAATAAAAGATGGTCGATTCTAACCTCCAACAAACTTTCACTGAACAAACCTATGTTCTCCTTTAAAAAGAACCGTAGTCTGAGGGACACTCTGATCCATACAGACTCTATTGGAAATGTTGAACACGTTCAAACAACACTATGGGATACGCCCCCAGTGACGGGACACTACCCCTGCGGGTCCTGTGTAGCCTGTGAATTCACCAGAGCTAGCAAAACACTTGAACTCGGCCTCAAAACCCCCTGGGAGCAACGATCTCATACCAACTGCAACTCTGAAGGGGTCATCTACCTCATAAAATGCCCATGTGACTTAACCTACATAGGTATGACCAGCCGAAAAATAAAAGTTCGGATATGCGAACATAGAAGTACCATCAGACGCATGGTCTCAGCTACTAGACTCACCACACACTTTGTCGAGAAACATCACAAAGACACTGACATACGATGGACAGTCATTGAGAAGATCAAGGGCACCAGGAACCTACAGAAAAGACTCCTAGAGAGAGAACAACGGTGGGTGTATCGTCTGGGAACACATGAGACAGGACTAAATGATTCTATACCGTGGAGTCAACTTAAGAAGTAAATCAGCCCCATGGACCTTATACCTGTTAACATGATCATCTAACACTACGTCTGATTTACGTAATGACAGTACTGATAATACACATCCCCACTGTTTAACTACTTGGACGCTGGATGGTTTTTGCTGTCACTAGTATGACAACATATTCCACCATAGAGTCACACCAGCACTCAACCAAGACGTCTTCTACTAGTCTCATATGGGTCATTAATTCACCAATTCTTCATCCCACGCTTCTCACCCCATGTGGTTTGAATATACTAATAGGTCTTATCACACATAGACCACGTCCGCTAAAACGCGGTAATAACTTTTTTCCTTATGCTCAGTTTCCACTCTGGGCATTACCGGCTCATTTTGTTTCATCAGCGGCGGTTTTCAAATTCTGGTTATAATTAACCTATGTTCTCTCACACCGCTTTATACACACAAGCGCTCAGCCTGCACTCGTATATATGTGCCCGATTATTATTTTTAATTCACTTTGCCTCCCACCGTGGCACAGAGTCACGTATACCCAGCGTAGATCGCTATCTTCCAGTTCAGCCTATTTTTTCACTAAGAACTACTTCTCCCATCAACCCCGCACGCCGCGACGTCTGACGTCGCTTCCTGCAATCTAGGGGCGTGTCTCTCAATCAGCCTTCGACTATGGCGCGCTTTCGCGTTATATTTACCTGTCCCAGGCTTCACCACTTTGCGAAAGCCGAGGACCAGAACCAAACAGGTAGCAGGCAGGGCGGTTGATCATTACTAAGTAAGTACTCTAACCCACACGATGTCCCATTCATTATGTATCAACCTCCGTTCCTTGACTGCACCGATACGGAACGACTCCCCCCTTGTTTCCTTTTGCTATTTACCGCGTGACACAACTCTTATTCACGGTTCCCCCAGGACAGCCCCATCTGGCCCCTGGTCCTGAGAGATTCAATCTACCTTCCCGATTTGGGTAAAGTATAACTGTAGATATAGTACGTATGTTTGTGTTGTATGTATGTGTAGTATAATATTTTAGTCACTTACTCACCTGCCCACTCATAACATGGTTCCTGGCATACTTGGTTTTAATGTGCACTAGTACCTGGAGACACTGCGTGCACGCTATTTTTACAAAAACAGACATCACTCTGTTATCGCTAGAATGCGAATTATCTCGCCACATTCACAGTATGTCTGTCACATTTTCTATGATATGTTGCAGATATGATGAGTGGCATGATAGGAGGACACTCCTCCTCACGTGAGCATGCACACGAATGTCCACGCATGTTCACGGGCGGTATACACCGTACCGCTCTAAGAGAAATGAAATAAGCGGCCATCAAACCGCTGGTACTTTTATATGTTGTTTGTCTCTATTTTTTCCTTCACAGATGGAGCCTGGCAGTTCACACACATCCACCTTATAAACCACGTGGAGCAGCTACTCTGCCCTCACCATACTGACAGGATAGGGACACCCCATTACGTGTTAATTACACTCACATAGGGGAGTTACTTTTTTTGCCCTGAAGAAAGTCCTGGACCTTTTTTGGCCCCTTTTTCGGACTGAAACATGTCGGCACTAGGGTCATAGGACCATAAAACTCCTATAAGACCCACTTTTTTAAGTATTTTAATTACTCGGACAGACCCAAGAATAAAGGGATACTGGGGATCTGTCTTGGGTATTTTATCTAGTTAACTCCCTCTGCCGTAGAACATATCAAAAGCACTCCCAACACTGTGGTCGAGCCCACCCGGACTTCTAGGGGTCTGGGTGACCCGATGATGAAGCATGACACCACTAGGGTGTGTGAGGGTAACTTAAAGAAAGACTTAGTTTCCCCACGACCACGGTTGTATTAGGCACAACCTAGAATTTCCATTTCTCTTCCCCTGTTTCATTATTTTATTAGATCTCTATAGATCTGTTAGAGTATTTTTTGTGCATTGAGTTTATATGGGAGGATATACTCTATACAATCCTGCCTCTCCTACCCCCCTAGTCATTGGGATTTCCCAATACTTTTGACGTGTTATAGGTCAGAATTATTGCCATTTTTCCAGGTAGCTGATGAATTGTTCTGTGAGGGAGATTTTGTGTTTAAAGCGGGTAAATACATTCCCCCACAAGGCATTCAAGAATTAATCCTCAAGTTAGCACACAAGACACATCCCGGTATATCTGCAATGAAACGACTGATAAGATCTTATTTTTGGTGGCCAGTCATGGATAGGTTGATTGACCGTACCGTTAGGGAATGTAATGATTGTTGTTCCAATGACAAAATGTTTAAAGTTCACATTCCTCCTTTAAAAACAGTTAAATGGCCAAAATAACCATGGAAGAAGGTTGCATTTGATATTTCAGGTCCATTTTACATGTTACCTGAAAATTCACGCTTTGCATTAGTCATGATCGATTTCCACTCTAAATGGCCCGAAGTTAAGTTTGTATCAAAGGCGGCCACCAGTGCAGCTATAAACTTCTTTAAGGAAGTTTTCTCATGAGAAGGATGTCCTTCCACCCTCGTTTCAGATAATGGGGTACAGCTTGTTTCATGTTAAATGGAACATTTTCTTAAAAGTTGTGGCATCCAACACATCTGTACCTCACTTTATGAACCTCATGAAAATGGTCAGGTCGAGCGTTTCAACCGAGTCCTAAAAAAATTTGTGATTGAATCTTTAAAACAAAAAGGTAATTAGTTGAGTGTCCTCAGGGAAAAACTATGGGTGTATCGCATTGACCCCACATTCGACTACAGAGATCAGTCCCTTCAAGTTGCTTAAAGGTAGAGATCCAGCTTCGGATGTATGTCCTTGGTGGTTCAGAGTAAAATGTAAAAAATTCATAGAGCACAAAGAGGATATACATGAAACTGCTAATAGAGTTGAATATAAACAAGATAAAACCAGATTGTGGTACGACAACAAGTGGAAAACAAAAGAACATGATTGGAAGGTGGGTGATTGGATCAGGATATTGAAACCTGCACTAGTTAATAAAGGAGTTAGTAAGTATGGCAGACCTATACAGGAGGGTAGTCAAATGTCCTATGCAAAATGGTAGAAATTTTAGTGTGTATAAAAATGACGTTGCTGACAATGATAATTTACACAGAATACAGATGGATGGATCTGTTGCGTCAAGAGTTAAACGTAATGTAAGCATTAGAAATGCACCAAAATCGTTTTGTGACTATGTCTAATTTTGTTTCATATCCGATGTCTTTGTTTTGCTAATAAGGGGGATGTGTTGTATTCTCAAGCCAAATAGTACTTCCATTTAGCTGTCTTTAAGGCATGCGACGTGTATTTTCATGTAAGCCCCAGGTTCTATTTGGAGCCTCCAGGGTAAACAATTCTATTGTAAGGGTCAGTTACACCTGGACCCTCGCCATGATGGATGTTGTTATGCCGTGCTGGTAATAAATTGTTCATATCAAGCAGTATAGCCTGGATCCTTTTTAATAGTGCTCCTGCCCTTAAGGTGTAAAGGCAGACAACAAGAGGACATCACCACCGGAACCAGTGCAATTCTGCTGCTAGTTACTGCACAGACATCTCACCAGTACCAGCTGCAGCAGCGCAGCAATCTGTGCAAGATCAGCGGGTGCCAGCAGCCTAGAGCAGTTCCTGGCACTGTGAATACATACACAAACAAAATACATCACTAAAAAAAGAAACTCCTCGCTCCAGTCCTGATCTTCTTCTTTCCTGCACCCTTTGCTTCAGCCAACTCCCCTAACCAATCCTGGTACTGCTCTCATGCTGTAAGAGCAGTGACAGAATTGGATGGAGTGGGCACGCTGGATGCTCCTTCAGTCCTTGTCGGCCTGCTTCTTGGTCAAGGTGTACATGTCACTTTGGCTGGCACAAGACAGCCGGCCAAAGAGACATGCGCACTTTGTCGCATGTCTAGCCAGCCACTGCTCCTGTCTCAGCTGCCAAACGGCAGCAGAGGACAAGCCCTGTATGTCTCTGGGCTAGGGGCAGGCTGGCTGCTGCAGCGAACAATGCAAAAAAATAAAATGGTAATGCAATATTTTCATTGCCATTTTATTTTTTTCTGCGCTTATAGCAGGAGGCGTGTGGAGGTGGAGGGGGGCGCTCGCGCCCAGGTGAAGAAACAGCCGCTTGAACTTCGGCAGTATTCCGCAGCATGTTTGCCTTAGTTTCAAAGGTAGATATGCTCACTCAGTTTGAGCAATTTAAGCATCGTAAGGCATTCTTGGGCACCCCCACTTTACATCCACAAACTGGGAGTTGGAGTTAGCACAGTAAGTGCGCTGAAGACACATGTAAGACATGTCTTCCTGAACCTCATGTGGGTGCCCTTGGTAAAGGTTCACTAGGCATGCGTTCGGTAATGTTCAGAATGGAGGCGTTTACTTGACAAGGGGTAAAAATGTAGTCAAACTGTTTATTCATTTGTGAAGGTTGTGCATGCATCAACTGTCAATATGTCTGGACATATGTGTTCCTAGAAGTTTGTTTGTGGTGTATGTGGGAACATAAATGTAACATTAAGCAATTGTTCTTTCATTTTGTGTCTTTGCTGAAAATACTTGAGCCATGCAGCCCTAAAAACTCTTGCTTCTGCATGTAGGTAGGTGTACGGATGGGTATAGTCTGAGAACTGCTTGTTACCTTCTCCTTTGTTTTCAAGAACTGGAAGAACAGATAGATAAGTAGATAAAAAAAAATGATAACCGCAGATGTCGAAACCACATCTGTCCTCACACCATGAGAATGTATTCATGCGGGACGAGCTCGGCACTCTAAATAACCCCCAGATATCCGTCCATTACTCCGTTCCCACCCGCCGTGTACAGAGCGAAGTGAATCGGAGTGACGACGAGGCAGGCCGGTGCCGTCCGGGTGGACTTCATTCATCCGAGTGGTGTCCCGACCCCATCGCAAGGCTGGCCCTGACTCTGGGCCTGGAGAACAGCAGAGATGGGGTGAGGTTGCGGCAAGATGGCTTACAGTAGCTGGTGGTAGCTATCCCCCTGGGCGGCTTGATTAGAAGCAAGACCCTGCCCCCTGAAGAATCGAGTGGCGGGGCAACCGTGGTTCTGCCCTGCAGAATCTGTATGTGGGACAGGGTTGAGGGCTGTCTGGAACCGCAGAGGTCTGAGACGCGTCCCGCAGGAAAGCAGTGGGTGCGTGGCTACTGTGGGCAGCAGCCTCTGAGGCAGAGAGGCTGCGCTGCGGATGGCAATACAGCGGGCCTTGCTGGCCTTTCAAAAGACCCAAGAGCACATTGCCTTTTCCCCCTCCCCTGCCCCCACACTGGGTGAGTAAAATAACAGGACAACACGGTGTGACACGAGGGAAGAACGGACCCGCTGGATGGCTGGGCTTTCGGCAGTGACGATGGGAGCTGTGCGGAGCCAGTGACCTAGTAATTGCACAACAGAGGCTGCCCACCCAGACCCTTCAGGAGTCTGCATAGGGAATAGGGCCTGGTTCAGGCCAGGGAGTGGAAAGCTCATGTTCCTCACCGTACTGGACTTTACCCCCTGTTACTCCTGGCCAGGTAAAATTGAGGAACTGTCGCATTCCTTAGATATTCAGAGAATAAATGTAAGTATTCACTTTAGGCAGAGCAGTAGGGTGCATGTGGGTATCACCTACTGATCCAAAGCGACTGTCCATATGAAGTATGATGCATTACCCAACAAGGGAGTATCATCCCCACTATGCACTCCGCAATAATGTTTAGTTTACAACCTTATAAAGATAACCAGGAATGTTCTTCAGAATACTAATCAATATTGATTACTATTCTGAAGAACATTCATGGTTATCTTTCCAGCCAACATTGGCTGGAAAGTTGGCAAACACACGGAAGATCGCCTCCACGAGACAAGCGATGGGGATGACCATGAGACCGGTTGAAGGACACCATAACTGAGGACACTGGCCCATAGATGTGTGACGGGGCCGGCGGAGGAGAATGAACATGAAAAGTCCGCAATTCTATAATACTCACTGCTTTATGGTTTAGGATCAAACTGCTATGCCTGTGTATATGATACGTGAAGAGTTCATACATATCCTTTATAAACTGCCCGTTAGGCAGGGTGGCGGGGGGCGAGAGGGACTGGCAGGCAGTACACAGAAATAGCCATAGGAAAGGGGGGGACTAAAATAGGTATTGTCTGTAGGACCTACTCAAAGGTGCTCGCCCACCCTACTGATGGTTATGTTTTTTCTGGGGCGACAGTAACTCTGCAAGTAGGGGTGATGGGGGGTTTCGACCCCACAGAGCAGGTTAGCAGGGAGGGGAGGGGTGCTATAATCGGGGTTCTTGTTTCAAATTTTATAATGTGTTGATTGTGTTACATACTCTTCTGTTTTACTCAGCAGCCATGGCGTCACAGGTACAGGAAGTGTAGAGGGGAGGGACGAAGCTCCACAAAAAATATAAATGGGCGTTGTCTGAGCCTCTGCCGCGATAGACGCCATGACCCACTCGATGTTGACAACCCAGGTGGCCATCACTATACTAGACCCCATGATAGTACCACCTTGTGAGTCATGAGCTGGAACTTTAACGGTCAAGGTAGCAAAATAAAACCATACTACGGTCTTCCATTACCTACGTAAGCATGCTCCAGATATAGTGCTGTTGTAGAAGATGCACTCAAAAGGTCACCATTATGAAGCCCTAGATAGAAATGGATATACGTTACTTGCTCACGCAAGATACACTTCAGATTCCAGAAGGGTGGGAATACTGGTTCAATCTTCCCTTCCTTTTGGCAGGACTTGGCATGATCAATCTGGCAGATTTGTCACGCTGACCGGTGCGTGGGAGGGCATAGTCCTCAATGTTTGTTCGGTATACATTCCACCGAAATTGCATGCTGATACCCTGCCGGCACTGAGTGCATTACTGTTGGAGCTGCCACCAGGTACTCTCCTAATGAGGGGGGGGGGGGGCATGAATGCCATCATGGACCTGAGTTGCTATAGAGTATCGAAAGCAGACAAGGGAACAACTACACAGCCACTACAGGCCTTTGTAGACGCAATGGGGAAGGTGGATATTTGGCGCAAACACAATCCCGGGATAAAGCAATTTACCTTTTACTTAGCAGTTCATGGGGGGCACTCCCGATTATACCATCTCCTAACACAAATCGCTAGTGAGGGACTATTCCACAACACAGTACATAAGGAACGTGGTATCTCAGATCATTCAGCTGTAGAGATGCTGATCAGGGGGACAGTACACTGCCACCTAGGCTAGACCCTTGGCTTTTCCAAGATAAACAATTTAAGGATAAAATAAGGGAAAGAACGAAACAATATTACAAAGACAACGTGGGGTTGGTTGACTCAGCTTGTACGATATGGGAGGACTATAAAACTGTGATAAGGGGAAATGCCGCTCGTTAGCCATCGAATTTGATTAAAACTACAAGAAAGGAGGGACATAGCAGAGGACAGTGCTCGGGCTCAGGCAAGAGCAATGCAAAGACAACTCTATGACGTGGGTGACAAGACTATAATAAAATGATAGTATGGTTGAAAGAAAACAGATAGGGAAAGGAGCTGGTTCTGGGAGATTTGTACACCTCAGGGAACGGTTCATAAAACAGGGATGGAGATTGCAGCTGCATTTGATGACCATTATGAAACATTGTACACGTCCACCCCTGTTAGAACAGAAATTGACTATACTGAACTCCTGAGAGACATCCGCTTCCCTACACTGTTGATTGAAGCGCGCAGTTATCTGGAGCAGAACTTAGCAGTTGAAGAAATAACATAAGCAATCCAACACTTACAAACTGGTAAGGCTTCTAGGTCTAATGGACTGCAGGATGAAATGTATAAGGGTGTGGCTGCTACAGTGGCACAACTTATGGTCAATATGTTCCAGGAAGCAAAGACAGTTGGCAGGCTTCCTGAGGACTAACGGTTGGCCACGACAGTGTTCATTCCCAAGAAAAGCAAGCCCCCTGAGGACTTCTTCTCATACTGGCCAATCTCGTAATTTAATATGGAAGCTAAGGTGCTGGCGAAGGCCATTGCGACCAGGCTTAGGAGAGTGTTAACCTCCATAGTGCTCTTCGATCAGTCAGGCTTTATGCCCCATAGAAGTACCAGATTGAACCTGAGGCGCCTATACGGAGTGTTGCACATAACTGCTTACGAGCCAGAAGAAGACACTGAATTGTTTTCATTAGACGCTAAAATGGCGTTTGACAGCATTGAATGGCATTACCTGTTGTCAGTAATGGAGAGGTTTGGATTTGGCTTAAGGTTTTCCACCTGGATAAGGCTCCTGTACGCGGAACATCTAGCGAGGGTATGAGTAAACGGGACAGTGTCCCTCCCTTTTGCCATACACAAAGGCACAAGACAGGGATGCCCACTATCCCCTATGCTGTTTGCATTGGCGCTGAAGCCTCTGGCCGCCTGGGTACGATACGACCCATTGGTGGCATGCATAATGGGAAAGAGAGGCTGGGAGGAAAAGAAATCTCATTAAATGCCAACGAAATATTACTATACGCTATGCAACCCCAATTTACCGTGGCAGGCTGTTCCATATATTCCAACTGGAATTCTGGCAGCTATTCTGGGTACCAGATCAATTGGGACAAATCCCTGTTGTTCTCCCTGTCGGGGGTTGTCCCGACCCTCCCAGCTAGCAGACAATCCCTTCTAGTAAAGGAAAAGATTAAATACCTTGGTGTGTTGATATCCAGGTACAGTAAGGAGTTCATGGCAGATAATCTACTCCCGCAGCTGGACAGGTTGCGCAGGAATTTAGCACACTGGAGACGACTGCCGGTGTCCCTGGTGGGAAGGGCTGTTTTGTTCAAAATGATTACCTTGCCACATTTATTATGTGTCCTGCAGAACACTCCCTACAAAATACCAATTGATTTTTTCCATAGATAGTGAACTACAAAAGTTTTTATGGGATGAAGTCAGCTCCAGAATAGCCCTACATAAATTGCAGAGAGGGGTATTTGATGGGGGCATGGCGATCCTTGGAATTAGAAAGTACTATTGGGCAGCACAGTTGGTCACAAATAATGATCGGGTGTTAACAGGACAGGAAGAACCAGAATACAGGGTGAATCGTCACGCGATGTGACAACGGGGATACCCATCGGTGCATTACTGCAAACGGCTAGAACAATTGCCAGCACACACACAAACAGTTGTCCGCATTTGGCGGGAGGCCACAAAATTCCTCAGATGGGGAGACAAGATTACGGGAAGGACTCCATTATGGGATAGTGATCTCCTAAGGGAGGTGGGCAATCTGAACTGATTCAGTAAATGGAGCCTACTAGAAATAGACCGCCTTGGAGACATCTGGAGGGATCAAGCCATAATCTCCTTTGAGGACCTACAAGTGGACTATCAGATGTCCATGTCCAAGAAGTTTCATTATCTCCAATTTGGGCATGCACTTGAAGGTGACCACCTACCAGAATACACACCCCTAGACAGACTATTGCTAGACCCAAGGCCTGATAAAGCCACCTCCACGATATATCGAAAGATTATGAATAATGCACCTGACCCTTACAAGAGGCTCGGGTGGCAGACGTGGGAATACTGGAGGACGATGATTGGCTGGAGGCAAACCAGAGCCCCCGGGAAGTGGCCATAAGGGCACGTTTCCACCTAATGCCACTTTGTATCCTTCACAGATCATACTCCTCTAGAGCCCACATACTCTGACTGGGCCACTGCGACACAGACCAATGTGTTAGGGGCTGTCAGGAAGTGGGTTCCTTTTTTCACACTGTGGGCTAGTCCAAAACTCCAGCAGAATTTGTGAGGGATAACTCAAATTATGCCTGCAGTAGTTGGTCAGGCGATCCCACTGGAGGCTAGATGGCAAATATTGTGCGAGACTGGGGAAGAAACATGGCCGATGTATCTAAAGAAATGGTTGATGGTTCTGACTGTGGTAAGAAAAAGGAACATAGCTAGGGCCTTGGGGGCGGAGCAGCCCCCGTAGGCAGTGGATTGAGAGTCAGACCTTGATTGGTGCTGTGCAGCGGAGAAAGTGGTATTCCAAAGTCAGGGTTGCCCATGGAAATGGGATAAAGTCTGGGGTAGGTGGGTGGCATATAGGAACACTAAGGGCTCTCTTCCAAAAAGGTCTGTGTGGGTGTGCTTGAAACTTGGAGATTAGTAGTATTGGATAAGGATACAGATGTCAAAATGCCAATGTTGTTTATATCCATACAAATGAAAAAACAAGGCCTAGGCAAGGCGATAGGTACTTAGTGCTAACAAGGCAAAGGGCAATGCTTAACAGAGGTTCTGTAAACACACATGCACATGTACTGTAAATGTTTTGACATGTTTATTATACATAAAAATATATTTTATACATTTTTTTATCTTTTGTTTAAAAATTGCATAATGAGTAGCAGTTATACATGAAAGATGAATTGTACTCATAATATGCAATATGTACTGACTGAATTCTTTCCAAAGTATCAGCAATAATAACCTGCATGAATATTTGTAAAGCACCTATAGTTTATCCTTCACGTATAAATGCTACTCATTATGCAATTTTTAAACAAAAGATAACAAAAAAATTATCAAATATATTTTTATATAGAATAAACATGACAAAACTTTGACAGTACATGTGCATGTGTGTTTACAGAACCTCTGTTATGCATTGCCCTTTGCCTTGTTAGCACTCAGTACCTATCGCCTTGCCTAGGCTTTGTCTTTTTCAATTGTTGTTTTCCCTGTACCAGGCACCTATCGTGTTCACAGGGGCCCCATATTTTTCCAGATTAATTGTTTATATCCATACATACAGTCTTGAGTGCAAATGTCAAAATGGGATTTTCTATATTCAGAGACGTCCAATAATGACGTATGACCATTTCTGTGCTGCTGAACAACTGTTTAATAAAAATATTTTTTTTTTAAAGAGAATGTGTTCATGCTTTGCTATGATTCCTGTTTGTGATTATATAAAGCTTAACTTATGAAACCAACTTTCTGCATACATGTCCGCCTCAGCTATTTCAATGTATGTCAATGTAGTTCAAACAGTATATACAAATTGTGCCAGCTGCATCTGGCAGAGCATACTTGGAAGCTGGCCATTTCTAACCTGTGGAGCTTAAAATAAACATACCTCCACGACTGTGTTTGACTGCAGTCTCTCATTACAGACAAGTGTAGCTGATTTGTGTGTTCACAAACTGGGGGTTTGTTCGGGATCCACCAAGTCAATCCAGACGGATCAGAAGGAGCCGCAGTCAAGGGGCAGGTTGAAGCACCGACTGATTTCAAAGTACGTACGTGCAGAGGGGATTGCGTTTCCCTCGGTCACAGTCTGAGGCGATCACTGGTACCCAGAGACACAAGATTGACTCGGCTGGTTCTAAAAGAACTCAGAGGCAACACAGTCGTGTAGACCTGGTAAGAAGTACCATGGATGTGTGTAATTATGTGAATTGATATAAGAGATGTCTAATGATAAATATGGCCTTAGGGACAGTACAGTGCAGTGTACTTTATTATGTGATGGTCCCACATGTTGTTGATTGTTAGTGGCTACATTTGTATTGTGACAAAGAAGATTCACCATTACTGCACTAAAATAATTATCTTATAGAAGTAGTGAAAATGGGTAGTTGTAGTAAATTATGGGGTGTAAATAAACATTATGTAGATGAAGTACAGCCATGTCAAGTAGAGGGAACTCCATTACTGGAGATGATAACTAAACAAGGGATGGAGACTGGACTGTTTTTGAATTTCTGGCATGAATATACTGGAACAGATCCCTCATAGTTTCCATTCAATGGCACTTTTGATTATGATAAATTTAATTATCTAAGGGAATGCATGTTTGAGAAAATAAAGAGGAAAGCGAGACTATTGCAGTTTGATGTGCTGAATAAGTGCGAAAAACTCATAAGGCAACAACATATGAAGGAAGTAATAAAGATGGAAAGGGAGAAAGCTAGGGAATATGACAGAAAGAAAAGGGCTGATGAGTTTGCTGAAGAAATGAAGGAACATCATATGAAGGAAAGTAGAGCGTTTGTGGTATGTAACCCACCACAGACTCCCTTGGATTCTCCTATTTTGGAGGACCCCATAACTAAGCACATATTTACTAAAAGACCACGACCGCCACCGTACCGGCCAACTACTAATCAAGTAGGGCAATTACAAGGTCCTCAACCAGAACAAAATAAAACTGTCAATAATACCCGATCCCAAAATGTCTCAGTTACAAAATAATGAACGAACACCAGAGGAAATCATAGACTCCCCTTTCTCTCCTGTTAAACTACCTTGAGGGGAACACAGCCAAGCCTTTACATTGATGAGACGTACCATTTCCCAAGAAATACGAGATAGAATCAAAGTATTTGTTCATGATTGTTGGCAAAAAGGGACAGCAAAATAACCCAAGAAAGAAGACTGACATTTGGGTGCCTGTGATAACATTGTGAAAAATTATGCAATACAAAAATTAGGAAAGGTAATACATATATCATGTATTAACTATAATCAGTATGGCAATCGCAGCGCCAGCCTCAAGATTTGTCGCTGCCTCCTAATTTCACCCATTATGATGGCAGACCTGACAAGTTTACCTTGATGGATGCTGAATGTAACATTGCTTTTGCCATATATCTGACACATACCAGTCTCGATCCGCCAGCATGATGGGCTGTATGCATGAAGTACGAGGGTTTGATGCCAACAACCCCCAGTATTATTTCCATGTCCACTGGACTAAAATGTAATTTATAGCTTTTTTTAATGATTATTCTAACATCAAAGAAATCTCTGATGAATGGTACACTAGAACAGAGCAAATACTATGAATAGGACAGCTAACATTGAATGATATGGACCAAATGTTTTCTTGGATCCTTCCACCGGATATATGGATTAAGTGTAGGAAGGAGAATTTTGAAGAGGTAGATTGGACTACAATTAACAATAAAGAAGATGCATGAAAGCCTGACGGCCAAGTAATTGATGAAATAGCAGTTTGGTCAGGCAAATTGATGACTAGATTGCAAGTATTAGTACCCCACAAAAGATTGGACTGGACTAAGTTAAATAATTCTAAACAAGAAAAGGAAGAGAATGTGGCAACGTTCTTCTTCCGGATACAAAAGGTGCTCTCTGCCTATAGGGGGATGGACGCTGCTGATGAAAGGGCTCAGCAGGCTCTGTTCAGCTGTTTGGTAAATGTTCTTCAGGAACCTATAAGATTATCATTCATACCTAAAAGCCAACATGTGGGGTAAATCCACTATCAGAAGTATTGGCCGCTGAGAGACAGACCCACGAACAACATAATAACGATGAAAAACACAAGGAGTTAAAAAAACAGACTGCGCTTCTGACACCATTGCCCTATTCAATTTCCTTGGTATACATGGCCACAAGGTGTCCCCCACTAAACTGCAATTTGTTCAACAGGAGGTTGCCTATTTAGAACACCTCCTGTTGAAGGGGGAAAGAAGATTTGACCCTCAAAGAGTGAAAGTTATATTGGACATTCAACTCCTACAACACAACAAGTACAAGCCTTCCTGGGTATGGAAGGCTATTGCAGACAATGTGTCCCTAACCTTTCCCTACTTTCCCAACCCTTGCTAAACCTCATGACTAAAGACACCCCACAGCCTTAACACCAGAATGTTTTTTTTTACAAATCAAATCAAACAGGCCCTTTGTGACACTGCTGCTCTTGGAATGCCTAACTAGACTAAAGAATTCCACCCTTTTGTACATGAACAAGATGGGTGCGCACTTGCTGTTCTTACATAACAACAGGGTTACTGGAAAATCCCTGGGCTTATTTTTCCACCACCTTAGACATGGTTGCTCGAGGCTTACCAGCATGCCTGCGTGCAACTGTTTCCCTAAAACAAGGAGAAATACTGAGGCACTAATGAACTAAGGTGCGCTGAGCCTGAGGGACACTAATACGGGCTGCTGTGCATCGGAATTCCGCCTTTTGGCGGAGGACCCAAGGGAGCCCACACCACGGCCGGGGAGCCAAGACGGCAGTGGACCTCTGCTGAGGCCAAGAGAGACAAAAGGGGGTGGTGATGGACGGAGCATCAGAACCAATCAAACACTCACACCCAGTCAACACATCTGGGTTTGATCCATCACCGTTCTTTAGCCCACTCTGCCACCCCAGTTCAGACATGGCCATATGCAAATCAGTCTGACCCTGTGCTTCATGGGAACAGTCCAGCCCGAACTGCCAAGCCATGACTTCCCTGGACCGGAAACAAGCTTCCTAGCACCGGTTTCTGGCATTTCAGCCGTCTTCAGCCAGGCTTGCTTGAATCCAGTGGCAAAGTGAGCAAGGGACTCACGTCTGAGCATACCCTGCCAACTTATGGCGAACAAAGCGGTACAAAAGGAGGTGGTGATGGACGGAGCATCAGAACCAATCAAACACTCACACCCAGTCAAGAGATCTGGGTTTGATCCATCACCTTTTGTACCGCTTTGTTCGCCATAAGTTGGCAGGGTATGCTCAGACGTGAGTCCCTTGCTCACTTTGCCACTGGATTCAAGCAAGCCTGGCTGAAGACGGCTGAAATGCCAGAAACCGGTCCTAGGAAGCTTGTTTCCGGTCCAGGGAAGTCATGGCTTGGCAGTTCGGGCTGGACTGTTCCCATGAGGCACAGGGTCAGACTGATTTGCATATGGCCATGTCTGAACTGGGGTGGCAGAGTGGGCTAAAGAACGGTGATGGATCAAACCCAGATCTCTTGACTGGGTGTGAGTGTTTGATTGGTTCTGATGCTCCGTCCATCACCACCCCCTTTTGTACCGCTTTGTTCGCCATAAGTTGGCAGGGTATGCTCAGACGTGAGTCCCTTGCTCACTTTGCCACTGGATTCAAGCAAGCCTGGCTGAAGACGGCTGAAATGCCAGAAACCGGTCCTAGGAAGCTTGTTTCCGGTCCAGGGAAGTCATGGCTTGGCCGTTCGGGCTGGACTGTTCCCATGAGGCACAGGGTCAGACTGATTTGCATATGGCCATGTCTGAACTGGGGTGGCAGAGTGGGCTAAAGAACGGTGATGGATCAAACCCAGATCTCTTGACTGGGTTTGAGTGTTTGATTGGTTCTGATGCTCCGTCCATCACCACCCACTTTTGTACCGCTTTGTTCGCCTTAAGTTGGCAGGGTATGCCCAGACGTGAGTCCCTTGCTCACTTTGCCACTGGATTCAAGCAAGCCTGGCTGAAGACGGCTGAAATGCCAGAAACCGGTCCTAGGAAGCTTGTTTCCGGTCCAGGGAAGTCATGGCTTGGCAGTTCGGGCTGGACTGTTCCCATGAGGCACAGGGTCAGACTGATTTGCATATGGCCATGTCTGAACTGGGGTGGCATAGTGGGCTAAAGAACGGTGATGGATCAAACCCAGATCTCTTGACTGGGTGTGAGTGTTTGATTGGTTCTGATGCTCCGTCCATCACCACCCCCTTTTGTGAGGCCAAGAGAGAGGCAGACGCTGATCCTCCGAGGCTGTAGGGGCAACAGAAAGCACACTGCGGGACACAATGAGCGACCCCCTCCCTCATAAACTGATACCGAAGCAGCGCAGACACCAGGTAGAAAGAGGTGGGGTCTGGGTCCGGTGGACCAGAAGGGGGACGGTCTTTCCTGGGAGTTGCCGAGAGCGAGGAGCCAGCCGTGCTGCCCGTCCCACAGGTGGGAGCAAGTGGAATTGAACGGTGTGGGGTAGGGGGCAGCCTGAGTTTTCCCCCGGTAACCTACGCAGCGGAGAGGGATGCTGGGAACCCTTGACCTGGCTGCCTGACTTTAACATGGCCCCCATTGGGCCTTCTGCAGAGCGCGAAGCCACGTGGTGAGGCTGCCTATCGCGAAGAATGAAGGGCCCATGAAGAGGCACATAAAGGTGCAGTGTGGACTGCTACTGTTTGAATGCTGGAAGCGGGCCGGGGGCTGCTGAGCCTTGGTTGCTGGTGTTGTCTGGAGCCACGGGAGCCGGTGACTGTCACTAGGAGCCTAGCTGCGTATTAGAGGGCTTGTCTGTCATGGTATCCGGCCTGATCGGAGGGAGGGCGGCACTGAGCTGACTGAGTTCCCCAGCCCTATGCCACCTAAGAAGACGCAGTCAATAGAGTCTCCAGCTATTTTGCCCCCACTGAAGCCAGGGTGGACAAGGAGGGGGGCACGCAATCAGGGGACGCAATGGCTCTCACCCTAGACGAGCTGCTGACGTTGCTGAGAGACTTTAAGAAAGAGTTGAAAGAGGATATTAAGGCCGACATCGGTGCCTCCTTCGACGCATTTCGAGCTGAGAAAGGAGCGAAGCTGGTGGCGCTCCATGCAGACATGGATTCGGTGGGTACACGCACCTTAGACCTTGAGACGAAGTGTCAAGAGCTGGAAGGTCGTTTGAAGCCCCTGGAGGAGGAATCGGTCAATGTGAACTCTCAACTACGTGCCGCCATGCTCAGATGCGAGGACCTTGAAAACCGTTCTCGCAGAGGCAAGATCAGGGTGCGAGGCCTGGAAGAAGGCTGTGAAGGGCCTGACCTGGAATCATTTATGGTAGGTCTCTTCTCTACGGTTCTTGGAGAGGGCTGCCCAGAGGTCCCGCTGAAAAGAGTACACAGGGTGGGCCCACGATTACAAGGAGAAAATATGCGCCCTAGGGATATTCTGGCCAAGTTCAGCTCCTTCAGAACTAAAGAACTGATCCTCCGAAGGCTAGAAGCAGCGACAAGGTCACATTTCAGGGTACAACATGCTCCCTCTTTCAGGATATGGCTCAGGCCACGCCAGTGCGCAGGCAGCAATTCTGTCCAATAACAGAGATTCTAAGGGACCGTCAAGTTCGATACAGGTGGGCTTTCCCTTTCAGCATAGCCTTCCTGCCCGACAACAAATCGTGTCACTTCACGGAATTTGATGAGGCAGCTGACCTACTCGGTCTGAAGAACAATCCACCGCTACTGGCTGCTACCTCGGGAGAAGGGTGCCTAGAGCAGCAGATGGAGCAACGCTCGCCTGGCACATGGCAGACATTTAAGAGAGGTGACTAGAAAGCGAAAAGGTTGGCAGCTTTGAACGCTCTGGTCCCCCTGACCTTGGGGTGGAGCAGTTCAGCCATGGTTGTTGGTCGGGGGGCAATGATCTCGATTGATCTGAGGGAGGTAGGAGTGACATGGCCCCCCCTGCCCGAGGGCCTTGGACATGGTTTTCTTTGTCAATGTTATGCATGTCTCTGTCACTGGCTACCGATGCAGCCATCCCAGCCAGCTTGCAGATAGTAACTGTCAGTTGTCCAGTGTTCCATTATCCATGCAACGGGGCCTGGGGAAAGGACATGGACTCGCCCATGGAGCTGCCTAGGGTGATGATCTCCAATCGTTTTGGAGTCTTCCCAGCTCAAAGACACTGTTTATATTGGTTGTTAATGTGTTTTTCCGTGGTGTTTTAAAATGTGGTCTTCACAACTGTCCTATGAGGGGATAAGGGAGGTGGGAGGTGACGGGGCTGGGATGAGGGGGGATTTACAGCTGGTGTGGGTGCCCGAGTGGGGGCGCTGCATTCCCGGACTAAATGACTGTTAGCTGTGTATCATGGAATGTAAGGGGGCTTAACTCCCCGAACAAGAGGCAACGTTTATGGAAATATCTGGGAGACCACCAGGCTCAGATAGTGGCATTACAGGTAACCCACTTAAAGAAAGGGGAAGACATACGCCTAAAACATAAAGTCAATCCCTTAATTTTCCGCTCTTTGTCCACCACTAAACAGAACGGGGTCGCCCTCCTTTTCCATTCCTCCATCCATTTCCTCCATCACAACACTCACTCTGACAAGGCGGGGAGGTTCCTTATGGTCAAGGGAGTCTTGTGGGGATGGCCATGCACTATAGCCACAGTATATGCACCCAATGCGGGACAATCAGAAGTTTCTCCTCACAGTCCTACTAGCTCTGGAGGGCTTCGCCTCAGGGGGGATAATCCTGCTGGGAGACTCACTTCAATCTTATATGGGACCCTACCGTAGACACGACCCACCGACACAGATCGGCAGGGGGAGTCTTTAGTAAATCCTTCAAGGCGTCCTTTCATCGCTTGGGGCTGGAGGATGCTTGGAGGGCTCTTAATCCTTCAATATGAGATTATTTGTTCTTCTCCTACTCTCACAGATCATACTCTAGATTGATCATATATTCACTAGTTGCTCGCTAGGACTTGTTTGCATCAGATTTTTCTCTCAGATCACACCCTATTGGAAGTGTCGATTAATTGGTCTGCTCAACGCTCAAAACTTGCTAGATGGTACTGTGGGAATCGAAAATAATTGTGTTAGCATGAGCTGAAGCCATCTTGTTAGCAGCATCCATTTTGTTAGCCTTGTGATTCTTCTGCCTTCACTGTTGCTTGCTTCACTATTCTGCTTGAGTCATCAGCTTTAGTTAACTCCTTCTGTACTGAGCCAAAGCAAGACGTGCTGAGAAAAGGCATGTAGCAGCTAGAATGCACCTGGCTAAAAATGTAACTGTCTACCATTTCCTACTGATGTAAGCAGTTCTGTTCCCCTTCCCACTTTGCCGACTAAGTGATATCCATCTGCCCGTGCTTGTCGGTAGTTATTCCTGTGTACCTTCTATTTGTAACTACATGCTTACTCTGCAACAAAGGGTGTATATAAGCACCATGGTCTGTGACTTCAATGCACTACCTCCTGCAGCACTTGATGGTGTTGTATTGACATAGATCCACTCATGAATGATTAATAAACTTGTTATATGAATTCCAGCTTCAGTGCCAATCTCTTCTTTGTTAGTCTAAGGACCCGTGGACAAAGATAAGGGTGAACCATGCACCGGTGTGCCCCTAAAAAGGAACATTTCCACAGTTTGGCACCCGACTCGTGAGGCTCATCGGAGACGCGGCCGCCCAAAGGAGTGGTCTTGATGGAAGAATGGAATCTTGCTGAGGAGACATCCTGAATGAGGAGACCCTTGTCTTTGTAGACTGAAGCGACTTTTCCGGTTTTCTCGATATTGACCCTCCAGGTGGAGGCCGGTCCCGACTGAGACTTCCTTTGGCGTAAGTTTTTCAGTTCCCCCGTCTCCCTTTTGACTATGGCCCAGTATTTTGAGCGTCAGGAATTGGAAGCAAAAGGCAAAGAGGATAAAAAGGTTAAGGATTTAAAAACGAAAGTTATGTTGGTTCAAGTATATGGTCCACCATTTAGAGGTGGTGGAAGAGGTGGACGTGCGAGCAAGAGATTGGCAGTTGGAGGTTGGAGACTATTGTTTGGTAAGGTCGCTGAAGCGGCACTCTTGATTTAGGATTTGCTTGGCCAAGATTCTGGTTTTGTTTGTTTGTTTATCTTTTGCAAAAGATAAAAGCGGGTAGTGTGGAGATTTTTCCCTACTTTGACATATCTGGGATAAGTAATATTTTACAAAAGATTTGGTAGCATGCCTGCTCCTAGCGCACTCCGTAGTTTGTGTTGCTGTCTTGGTGGTACCAAAATGGATTTAGAAAGAGGTCAGCCGGCTACCCCAGAGGGGTCACCTAATAAGCATATGTATATTAAATACAGTGGGGCATATGCATCAACCAAACTAATACCGATTCCTTAATAGCGAAAAATAAGGAATCGCCATTAAGGAATCGGTAATTGGCATGCATCAACAGATTCGGTAAAATTTAGCGATTCCTTAAAAATCGCTAAATTTACCGATTCCTTAATAGCGGGGCACGCAAACGGCCCCACTAGCAAATAGCGAGTTCGGTAATACCGATTTGGCTAATAGCGAGTTCGGTAATACCGAATTAGCAATTACCGAATCGGTAATAGCGAAATCGCAAATTGCCGCGTCGCACAGGCTGATGACATCACCAACCAGGAAATACTGCTGCCCCACCCACATAGCCTCGACAGAGGAGCAGACAGGAGCTGGAAAGAAGGACAGGCTGTGCAGAGTGAGGCCACACAGATTCTGCCAGTCACAGCACACATCCATCATGTCGCAGGAAGTGCCATCCAGCGCTGAATCTGCACGCAAGCGCAAGAAGAAGTTTTCAGACAGGGAGCTGGAGTACCTCATCGAGGGAGTGTCCAGCAAACACGACCGCCTCTTTGGCAAGCTGTCCCTCAAGGTGCCTGAGACCGAGAAGCGGTGCATCTGGCAGCGCATCCGTGAGAGGATCAAGGCGGTTGGCGTCACTAGCCGCAGCATCGACGATCTCAAAAAACGGTGGTATGACCTCCGGAAGCGCGCAAAAGAGAGGATTGCTGAGAGGCTCCGGGAGGCAAGAAGGACTGGAGGCGGAACAAGCACTGCACCATCCAACACAGCCCTGGAGGACCTTGTGGAAGGGACGATAGAGCGGGAAGCCGTCGTGGGGGTGATCCAGATGGACACGTCCGGCGCAGCCACAAGTGCCCAAGGTAAGATGCATGCCTGTGCCACACCCAGCATAGCGTAAATCCATACCCATGCCCCCAGCCCAATCTCACTGTGTCTGCAGCTCTGGCACAGACAGTTCCACACATGACACTACTGCATCTTGGGAGTTGTAGTCTAGTCAGCCCAGAGTGCAGGCACAGGCGTAAATCCTCACACAACACATATTTTGTACATGGCTGTAGACTGTTCATTTGTTGGACCACAGAGGGACATTGATGGGTACAACACTATGTAGGTGTAATCATCCCACTAATCATGCACTGTTTCACACACAGATGCATCACCTGGGGACTCTGACGACAGCGACCAGCTGATCATATCTGAGACACCCGTGGAGTCAGACCAGGAGACTGTGCAGGATGCGCACGCACCGCCAACACCTGCCACCCCACCAGCACCACCTCCACCAGCGCCACAATCATCGGCACCAGCACCAGTGCCACAAGCCAAGGCACCTGCGCCACAAGCCAAGGCACCACCACCTGCGCCACAAGCAACGGCACCAGCGAGCCAGCCTGCAGCCAGTGCAGCCACAATACCGCAGAGGCACCAAGTTGCGCCCTTGCAGGAGATGGCAACCCCCCCCCCCGCAATTGGCACCCACGCAGCGCACATCCACACCACCTGCTGCACCACATGGAGGCTCAAGACACGCACGACGTCACAGGGCCCGTCGCAGTTCCGTCTCCTCAGCTGACCAGGATGTCCCAACAACCTCTGCAATTGAGGAGAGGATGCTGCGCACACAGAACCTGCAGGGAAGACATGTGGCTAGCATCAGCTGCAACATCGTGCGCCTAGCGAGGGAGATGCGCGCCATGACTGCAGCAGTCACCGACATGGGCTCCGCGGTCAGGGACATGGGCACGGCGGTCAGGGACCAGACCACTGTGGTTGCTGATGGCAATGCTCAGCTCAGGGAGGAGGTACGTGAGCTCACCCGTGCCATCAGGGAGGGCCATGAGTCCCAGAGGAGGAGTAACCGGCAGCTAATGTTGCGTTCTGCCGCCGCTACCAAGGCCATACAACGGCACAGCAACTGCACCGCTGTGTTGGCACGCCGCACAGTCTCCCTGCAGGTGGACCTTGGGCACTTCTGCGGTGATGTTGCCAAGTCACTGGGACACATCACCACTGCTGTGGAACAACTTCAGAGCAGCACATGCAGTGCTGCAGCATTGGGAGGGGATGACACCAGTGAGGCTGCCTCCAGTGTCAGCAGCGTGTCACTGGCAGAGGCCAGCACCAGGCGCCGAAGTTCGCGTGCCTCCACGGGGACAGGCCGTGGTGAGGGTTTGGATGCACCTGAGCGGAGGCTTGGTGTACGTGGCAAGCGGCACTAGAAATTTGGACATGCTGCAGGTCCATGGTGGAGCAACCATGGCCATCCAATTATTCTGTTTGCACAGGCCTGACTTTAAGGAACCTTTTATTTACATTTATGCAATCGGAGCATGATTCACAATGCTAGTTCTGTTGCACAATCCTCAGTGCTACTGTGCATTAAACAGTTGCACCCAACACCAACTTGTAATGTCTCATTTTACCCAGGGTCAAAAATGATTTTGCGTTATGTCTGTCCGCCTCCTATGGCCCTCTGCTGTGTTTGGGATGTGTGCCGGTCGTCGTTGGGCGGGTGGTTGGTCAGCCTGGGGGTCGTCATCCCTGTCCACCTCCATGGGTATCCCCCTTCTGGTGGCAATGTTGTGCAGCATTGCACATACAGCAATTATTCGACAGCATGTGTCTGGTTGGTATAGCATTGCGCCGCCAGTCTTGTGGAGGATACGGAAGCGGCTCTTGAGAATCCCAAAAGTCCGCTCTATCACATTCCTCGTGCTGATGTGTGCAGCGTTGTAGCGATGTTCCTGCGGGGTTGCTGGATTTAGGTATGGGGTTAGTATGTATTCCCGCAGGGCGTAAGCACTGTCACCTAGAAGATAGAAGCATAGACTTAGCATTGGTGATGTACATACATGTGTGGTGTTGGTGTGGGGAAGCGTAGTTCTACTTACCTAACAGGAGTCCCTCTCCAAATTCGCCATTGAGTAGTCGCCTGTGCATTCCACTGTTGCGGAAGATGTATGAGTCGTGTGTGCTCCCTGGGAATTGTGCCACTAGGTCCGTTATGATGTTGTTGGCATCGCACACAACCTGCACGTTGATCGAGTGGTATGACTTGCGGTTCCTGAAAAGGTACTCATTTGCTGACGGAGGGCATATGGGGATATGCGTGCAGTCGATGCATCCAATCACATGTGGAAATTGTGCCACCTGGTAGAATGCCTGTTTGGTGCGGTCCAACTGCTGTGGGGTTGTGGGGAAGCTGATGTGTCTGTGGAGCATTGTCAGCATGGCATCTAGGAATTTTTGGAAGAAGCGTGACAGTGCGCTTTGCGAAACACCTCCGGCAACCGCAATTACCCCCTGGAAACTCCCTGAGGCCAGTAGGTGCAGGCTGCATAGTACCTGAACGTGCGCAGGGATTGCATTTGTCCGGTGGGTCTGGTGCTGCAGTAATGGTTCCAGGTCTGCAATCAGGCGCATGATCATAGCGCGATTGAGGCGATATTTCTGGTACACCTCGTCCTCATTCTGGCCGAGCAGGGTTATGCGCAGTCTGAACACTCGCTCCTGGACCCTTCTCCTGCGCTGTCCTGCTGCATTGATCCGCATCCTCCTTGCAAGCACGTAGAGGGCAGCCATTTTGTGGGAGCCAACAGGGTCTCCTGGGCCAAATTTAAGGGTTTAGTGATTGCCTCAATCATTTGCACATGTAGGAATTTTTTTTTTTTTTTTTTTTTTTTGTGACTTTACCTCCAGGTTTTGATTCCCCTTATTTATATCTGGCAAAATAGCGATTTTTGGGATTTTCGGTATTAGCGAGTTTTGTTGCATTGGGGTGCGATTCGTTATTTGCTATTGGCAATTTCCGGGAGCTAATAGTGATTTCGGTAATTGCGAATTCGGTATTTAGCGATTCGGTAAATTAGCATTTTGGGTATTAGCGATTCGGTATGTTCGAGGTTATTTTTTAGCGATTCGTTATTTGCTCGGGTTTTGGGTTGATGCATTGGGATTGGGTATTTTTAACACAATACCGGGAGCTATTACCGAATCGGTATTTTACCGACTGGATTTTGGCTTGATGCATAAGGGTGAGTATTTCTTCCATAATGTAGCGTACACTGTGGAACAAATATACAAAAAAGGATCCTGATTTACGATGGCCTGTGAATGGGTCATTTGATTTTAAAAAGATTCAGTAGGTACAGCAGTGTTTGTTTAAGCATAAGAGTCGACAAGATATGTTTGATTGTGTACTAATGTGGGAGAAAGAAGTGCAAGAGAGAGTGAGGAAAGAAGAAGTTATAGCCGAAATAAAACAGCGTAAAATGATATATAAAAAAGTGTTAGAATTAAAAAATAAAGAGATGAATGCAATAAAAGACAAAGAAGATAGGTAGCGTCGTTTGGAGGTAACTGGCCGGTACCCTATTAGGCACCCTATTTATGCCATACTTAATAGACCTCAGGATGATTTCATCTTGTTAGAGAGACCTTCACCCCCATATAAATTCCCTAGTGCCCCTGAGAATGAGGGTTCTGATGAGGAGCATTTGTCTTCAGAAGACAAAGATGAAGATAAGCAAGATGGGCGGAAGACTCGCTCTACTTTGACTACTGAAGGCAAGGCCACTCTTCGATCCGCAGCTCGTAAAGCAGCTTGTGGGAGTGCCTCTGCTTCAGAACTCGTAGCAATGGTTCAGCAGTGGAAAGATTTAGAGCAGTTATATTTTGTAGAGACGTTTACTTGGGAAGTAATACTTAGTTTTAGAAAACATTCAGATGATCTAGAGCCCTCTGATATACATTTTGATTATAAACAATTAAGTGATGGCACCTTTCTTCCTTCACAAGTGCCTGATCTAATTAGGCGAGTGTTTAAATTGCACACTGACACATTTCGTCTGTGAGAGGAGAAAAAAGCAGCTGGTAAAGCTACAACTGAACAAACAGTTCAGACCCCGGAGCGACAAGAGGGAGCTACGGGGACAGATAAAGATACTAGTGATACTGTAGTTACTATGAAACCCATGCGTGAAGCAGCACCTCTGTATGTTCCCCAAAGGGAGCTGGAACAAATGAAAATAAAGATTCAGATGATGCAAAAGGATATTTTGTTTATACTTGGGTCTACACTCCTTGGAGTAGAGCAGACGTTATGGCTCTTAAAGCTGCTTTGCCCGACCCACGGAAAAATCCGTCCGATTTTTATGAAGAAGTAGAAGGAACTATTAGCTCCTGTACTATGACTCTGCCAGATTTCGACATGTTTTTTGGACTTATTTTGCCCCCGGATATGTGAAGATCAATTCGGAAGGTAGATGATAATGTAGCCTACGGTGATACTTGGTAGCATTTAGAGGAAATAGATGCGGCTAGAAAGCCTGCGCAGAAACCACGACAGGAGATATTAGATCTTCCCAAAGCTATTGTGACTAAGTTGAAAACTTTTATACCCCCTAAGAAAATAGATTGGACTACATTAGCATCTTGTAAACAGAAAGTGGATGAGTCAGTTTCTGATTTCTTTACGCGGTTTGAAGAGACATTCCATGACTTTAGTGGGCAGTCATTGACAGATGACACGGGTAAGCATCTGTTCGTCGACAAATTTGTTGCCAACATGTTGCCAGAAATAGCTAGTCGCCTAACGGCCAGCGAGAGTTCATGGACTATGTCTTCCCCCGTCTACTTTTTGACTATGGTCCAGTATTATGAGCGTCAGGAATTGGAAGCAAAAGGCAAGGAGGATAAAAAGGTTAAGGATTTAAAAACGAAAGTTATGTTGACTCAAGTATATGGTCCACCATTTAGAGGTGGTGGAAGAGGTGGACGTGCGATGTATCGCCCTGGTGTACCCCCTTTCCATCGAGCAACTTTGTCTTCTGATCAGTGTGCTTATTGTAAAGAGATTGGACATTGGCGTTCTGAATGCCCCCTTTTGCAAGGTCAGCAGTATCGGCGGGGTAGAGGAAGTATGAGAGGCCGCCCAGGGAACTCAGGAAATAGGGAAGGCATGGATAATCGTACCAGATTTGAGGCAGTTGAGCACAACCCAAATTCTTCTAATACCTTTGATAGACGAAACCAATATCAAATGTCTGATTATTCGGTTGAAGGTCTCAAGGATTCTGATTATGGATAGGAAAGCTTAGGATGGGGTAAGGAACCGATTGAGGTCCCAGTAGATCAGAAGGGTCCCTATGTTGATGCAAACGTCTTGGCTTCTACTGATCGATTTCTGGTTGATACAGGGGCTACTCGTAGTGCTCTGTCTAAACTAGGGGTACTCACAAACTTTCTCTTGGGGGCCAAATTTACAGTGTTGTTTGTGGCCGAGGGCCGCACCTTGGGGGCGGGGTCATTGGGGGAGGGGGCGGGGCTAGAGCAACACAAAAAACCTGTGACCATGAGATGGAACACAGGTTTCTGCAGCGGACGCCTTCGTCCACTGAGCCACCGGACCCGGCATACACATATCTCTCTATCTCCCTCCCTCCCTCCCTCCGTCTCCCTCCCTCTCCCTCCGTCTCCCTCCGTCTCCCTCCCTCTCCTTCTGTCTCCCTCCCTCTCCCTCCCTCTCCCTCCGTCTCCCTCCCTCTTCCATCTCCCTCCCTCCTCCATCTCCCTCCCTCCTCCATCTCCCTCCCTCTCTCCTTCTATCCGTCTCTCTCCCTCTTCGTCTCTCTCTGTCTCCCCCTCTCTGTCTCTCTCCCCCTCTGTCTCCCTCCCTCCCTGTCTCCCTCACTCTCTCTCCCCCTCTCTCTCCCCCTCTCTCTCTCCCTCTCTCCCTCCCTCTCCGTCTCCCTCTGTCTCCCCCCTCTCTGTCTCCCCCTCTCTGTCTCCCTCCCTCCCTGTCTCCCTCCCTCTCTCCATCTCTCTCTCCCCCTCTCTCTCTCTCTCCGTCTCCCTCCCTCTCCGTCTACCTCCCTCCCCCTCTCCCTCTCTTCCCCTCTCTCCCTCCCTCTCCGTCTCCCTCCCTCTCCCCGTCTCCGTCCCTCTCAGTCATGGTTACCTTTTTCCTTTTACACTCATTATTCAGAAATTAGTGAGTGCTTTTGCATGAAAAGGTAAGGCCATGACTACAGGGCCCGGAAGGGACCCGTTTCAGTGCCCATTGCTTATATTCTTTCAAAACATAGGCAGTATGGTATAAAAAGACCACATTCGTAAACACACAGTCGCTGTACACATTTTGTTTTCCAATTCACCCATCAAGCAGGTATTTCAGTACCTCCAGGCAAGGTGCACTTTCCCACACAGGGAAAACTATGTTGTTCAAAGAGAGAGGAGAAAACAAAAGTATCACTTCACTGGCAAACACTGTAAAGTGGCACTAATGTGTTTAGGTGTAAATAAATCAATCTGGACATCTTGCAACCACTCTGTCTTGCTTTAATTAGTTATTTATTTTTCACATTTGGAATGTTTTATTTCTCTCCACCCGGAGGCTGCACTTGTGTCAGAGAAAGACAACGTTTCCAGCAAAAATGGTATTCTTTTTTGGATCCATTTCACAGGGGAGCAAATAAACGAAAGGAGGAAAGAGAGGGTAATACCCGTTTCTTGAAGTCTCGGTTTTCACTAACTGAGGAGCGAGACAGAATGAGAAGAACACTCTGAGGCTTGGATGCCGTCACTGTGGTGTGCGCACACAGTTTAATTTATGGGGACTTGGGGAGGCTGAAAGAGGATTGCTTCCAGGCGCAGCCGTCTCCCTCGCTTAGAGTGAGGGGGCCCCTGGAGCGTGGGGGCCCCCGCACCGTGGGGGCTGTGTTATGCCCCTGGCAGCTGAGGCAGCTTCCCTTCCAGGGCACACACACAGCCCCACCCGAGTACTTCACAGGTCTTTAAGAGACCATTTGCATGATAACGAGGCTTTGTTGTATTTCACCTTAGTGCCCCAGCAGGTCCACGTGTTTGCTGACACTGTTAAACAAACACCGGTACGATGTCTGCAAGGTCCGCGGGCCGCCAAGAAAGGCTTGCCGGGCCGCTGGCGGCCCGCGGGCCGTACTATGAGTACCCCTGGTCTAAACAATTGGTTCCTAGGGCTCCCCTGTCTGGCACAATGATAACATCGATAGGGTTTGATGGGACACCCACACTTAGCCCACTGTTACAGCCACTTGCATTTAGTCTTGATAAATTCACTGCAGCATGTCCATTTCTGCTTTCCCCTAACACGCCGCATAACATTGTGGGTATCGCTATGCTTAAACATTTTTGTGCTACAATACGTTGTTCCCCAGAAGGTGTGCGTGTTATTTTGAATGATAACTATCCAATGGTTGAGAGGTCTTGTCTCATTAAACAGGATGTTGCTCTGGCATTGTTACCTAGTACTTTGTGGGCTACATCAGACACTGATGTGGAACACATGGTTATTCCACCAGTACATATTCAAGTGAAGAAAGGTGCTTCATTGCCTCGACTGCCCCAATATAAAATATCTTGGGAAGGCGAAGAAGCATTAAAACACATTGTTCAGGATTTGATCAAAGTGGGGGTTGTGGAAGACGTCCCATACAATAACTGTAATAGTCCTATTCTTCCTATTTTGAAAAAAGATACTGACACTAAAATTTACAGATTCATCATTGACTTACGAGAGGTCAACAAAATAGTAGTGCCCCAATATCCGGTAGTCTCTGACATCACGACACTTCTTACTACGGTTCCTCCTACTGCCACTACATTTAGTGTGATCGATTTGAAAAATGCATTTTTTTCAATACCTATTCATTCTGATAGCCGTCATTTGTTCGGCTTCACTTTGAATAATCGATCATTTAGATTTTGTAGAGCTCCACAGGGGTATACTGAGAGTCCTAGCATTAATAGTCAGGCATTGAAAAGGCAGCTTGATTCTTTCCCTCTACCGAAAGGGGTGGCTCTTATTCAATATGTCGATGACATCTTGTTGGCTGCCGATACCCCTGAACAATGTGAAAAAGGTACACTGTTATTGCTATCATTCCTTGCCTCTCATCATCACAAAGTCTCTCGGAAGAAATTGCAATATTGTAGACAGCAGGTTACCTATTTAGGTCACCTCCTGTCTAAGGAGGGACGTGCATTTACACCGATGCCCCTCCCATGGACTACTGAATACCAGAATGCTTTCCAACAGTTATGTCAAGCTCTTTGTTATGCACTAGTATTAGGAACTCCAGACTATACTTAGGCCTTCACACTCTATGTACATGAGAGGGACGGTTGCACTCTCTCAGTTTTAGTACAGACACACAGTGATAAGCAGCGTCCTTGTGCATATTTCTCAGCTTTCCTTGATCCAGTCGCCCGTGCGCTGCCTTAGTGTTTTCGAGCGGTTGCGGCAACGACTGTGTCCATACGTCAGAGTGAGGGAATAGTCTTGCCACATAGATTGCTTGTGCTAGTACACCATTCAGTTGATGCATTTGACTAGTGCCTGTTTGACAGGCTATGAATTGACACTTTTGGCCCCGCATATCACACTGAAAAGATGTTTGACTTTGAATCCTGCTACATTATTGCAATTTCCAGCTACTCTGTCTCAGTCACAAGAGTTACATGATTGTATATCCCTTACTGAAGAACAAACAAAGGGCCGTGTTGACCTACAAGATACACCTCTTTCTGGTGTTGAAGGGGAACTGTGGGTTGATGGGTCCTGCCTGAAGTTGCCTGATGGTACGATGTCTGCTGCTTATGCAATTACAACACTTCAGACAGTAGTTGAGACAGCTCGCATCCTACAGAAGTCAGCTCAAGCAGCAGAGTTAATAGCACTGACAAGAGCATGTGAGCTTAGTACAGATTTCCTTGTTAACATTTACACTGATAGCCGATTCGCCTTTGGCGTGGCTCATGATTTTGGGCAACTCTGGAAGGAAGAGGCTTTCTTACTTCACATGGGACACAAATAGTGCATGGGGAATTAGTACATAATCTCCTTCCTGCCTTGACATATCCTAAGAAAGTGGCAATTGTTAAGTGTAGTGTACACAAGAAAGTGACTGATAAAATAGGAAAGGTAGTGCCTTTGCAGATTACACAGCTCGTGAGACTGCAATGCAGCGAAATACCACATCTATGTATGTAGTTAAGTCACAGGCTGAACGTTGGCATGATGCCAGACAAGAGGTGATGGACATGCAACGATCTGCTTCTGCTGATCAATTAGACCAATGGTCTAAGGAGGGAATACTGAATGATGAGGGCTGTTGGAGGAATAAAGAAATGACCAAATGGAAGTTAACCACAGCCTATTTACATCCTATGATTCACATGGCACTTGGGCCGGCACATGTTGGAGCATCCTCAATTGCAAAGCAACTTATGCAAGTTTGGGATCATCCAGCTATTGCCGGCACCGCTAAAAAGATAGTCCAGTCTTGTCTGATCCGTCTCCAATATAATCCTGGAAAGGGAACACAAACTCCAGCAGAAGGGTTCGCAATACCTACTGCCCCTTTTGAAGTCCTGCAAATGGATTACATACAATTTGAGCATTGTAACAACCTAATGTATGTCTTGGTAGTGGCGTGTGCCTTTAGTAAATGGGTGGAGGCATACGCGACGAAAGATAATACAGCTCTTACTACGGCGAAGGTGCTCCTAAAGGATTTCTTCCCCAGATTTGGAATTTGTCCAGTTTTGTGGAGTGACAACAGACCCCATTTCATTGGGCAAGTTGTTGATTACCTCATGAAAAGGTTAGGAATTAAGCAGAAGTTTCATGCTGCTTTTCACCCACAATCAGCAGGGCTAGTGGAACGTTACAATTCTAACCTAAAACTAAAATTGGCCAAGATACAGGCTTCCACATCTTTGAAATGGCCTGATTCACTGCCCTTAGCATTACTATCCATTAGTTTGGTACCACATACATGATCTAGCCTCACACCGTATGAGGTGGTTTTTGGAAGGCCAATGAATATTTGGGGGATTCCTAAGCCATGCCCTATACATGATGTACCCTATGTATTGATGGACGACTATTTGTCTCAGTTGACTGACAGTTCGTCTTCTATTTATCAACAATTTCGGGAGACTCTTCCAGACAGGTTGCAGGGTGAGGGCCATGATCTACGGCCTGGCGATTTCGTACTGACGAAGTCCTTTCAGTGGACCAGCTCCTTGGAGCCTCGTTGGCGTGGCCCTGAGCAGGTGCTCTTGGCTACCAGGACTGCGGTTCGAGTGACCAACCGGAAGAACTGGGTCCACGCAACACATTGCAGGAAAGTGTTGCAGGACCTAGTGAGCCCAGCTGTGTTGGAAGATCACCGCGATATCCAGGACACCGAGAAAGGACAAGCCACGTCACCTGAAGGACCTGAGCAAGTCTTCCCGGACCACACGATCCCTGGTACATCTCGATATCAGCTGCGGCCCCGGAAGAAAGACACTTCACTGCTGAAAAAGACTGTTTGAGCCACTGTCCTGGGTAGTGAAAGACTGAGTTACAAAGGGGGTAACCTTTTAGTGACTACTCGCCTCAATCTCAGTGAAGAAACCAACGTCTGCCCAGGACCTTAGGGCACCATCTGTTTTGTCATCTGATACGAGATGAACATGCCCAAGGAAAAGAGACAAACTGCTGCAAGAGTTTGTGATCGAAAGAGTATGTTCATTATTGGACTCACTTCGATTGTTGTTATCATTGCTACAATAACATGGGTTGTAGAGGGAGTAGCTCCTGCTCAAAAACTACTGACTGCTACTACTCCTGTCCCTATTGAGCACCCTGTGCGCTATGTTTTCTCTAACACTCGAACAATCAAGGGTAATGGACCTCCTGTTATAGCTATTACTAGAGCTCGAGCAGACCTTTGTGTGTGCAGTATTGGCAGTATCCCTGTGGGAAAAAGTGACTGTACTTTAACATTGAACATTACTGGAATAAGCAATAGTAGTTTTTTGTCCTCACATAACACCTATTTCATTTGTGGAAGTAAAGGTTATTACCATCTACCTATTGGTTGGCCAGGTAGCTGCTATGTGTCCTTTTTGCTACCACCTGTATTCTTGGCACCTACATCCTACCACAAAGACTATAAACTGTATAATGACATTTCCAAGAGTCGATTTAAAAGGACAATAAATCACGATGAGGTGGATCAAACTGATACTGCATTGCAAAAGTACATTGATTTTAATTTGGGACTATTCTTCTTTGTTGGTGTGGCCTTAAACAGCAGAAAGATAAGACGCTTGACACGTGTTGTAGAGGCTGTAACCAATCAGGCCGCCATGGCACTTGGAAATATCACGGAAGAACTACAAATTGCGCGAATTGTGGCGCTCCAAAATGGTGGTGGTGGAGCATGCCGCATTATTGGGAGCAGCTGCTATGTGTATATCCCTGACCACGCCCTTCAGTTTTTGAAGCAATTGCTAAGATGCACAAGATAGCCACTGAAATCCATCAGGATTCAGGGACAAGGATTTTGACTGGATGGCTATGGACTATGTTTACTGTATGGGGCTGGAAAATATTGTCAGCCCTATGTATATTTTTGGCGATTCTTTTCACCTGTTGCCTATGTATCCAATGTGGCCCGATGCTCTGTTCCCTTTGTATTTCCACCTGTACCTCATGCATACCAACTAAACAAAATGTCGAAAATGTAAATGCCCATCTAGCAATGGACCAGGAAATTAATGAAGTTATGAGAATAGATGTACAGGATATCTTCCATGCCCCTTCTAAGTTGTAGAGATGTCGTCAGCCAATGCTAAAATGGCTGTCTGTGGGAATCGAAAATAATTTCTGTTAGCATGAGCTGAAGCCATCTTGTTAGCAGCATCCATTTTGTTAGCCTTGCGATTCTTTCGTCTTCACTGTTGCTTGCTTCTCTATTCTGCTTGAGTCATCAGCTTTAGTTAACTCCTTCAGTACTGAGCCAAAGCAAGCCATGCTGAGTAAAGGCCTGTAGCTGCTAGAAGGCACCTGGCTAAAAATGTAACTGTCTACCTTTTCCTACTGATGTAAGCAGTTCTGTTCCCCCTCCCACTTGACTAAGTGATATCCATCTGCCCATGTTTGTCGGTAGTTATTCCTGTTTATGCTTGTACCTTCTATTTGTAACTACATGCTTACTCTGCCAGAAAGGGTGTATATAAGCACTATGGTCTGTGACTTTAATGTACTACCTCCTGCAGTACTTGAAGGTGTTGTATTGACGTAGTTCCACTCATGAGTGATTAATAAACTTGTTATTTGAATTCCAGCTTCAGTGCCAATCTCTTCTTTGTTAGTCTAAGGACCCGTGGACAAAGATAAGAGTAAACCCTGCACCGGTGTGCCCCTAAAAAGGCACATTTCCATAGTACTTCCCCAATTTTCTTACTAGAGACAGGCTACTCCGTGACGACCTGTAGAAGGCGATTAAGAATTTTTTGATCACTAATGACCCCTCAGACACCTCCCACATAAACAATTGGGACGCTTTCAAGGTGGTCATGAGGGGTAAATGTATTGCCTTGGCTACTTTCTTTAAACAACAGCAGACGGGGGAGTGGCTTTTAGTAGAAAAGGAGCTCCGAGAGGTGGAAAAAGCACATAAAGAGGGCCCGTCTGTTCAGACCCTGAGGAGGGTAATGGCAGTGAGGGAGAAGCTACAAGCCATATATACCAACAGGGCGGAAAAGACCATTCTACACCAGTGGTGGCTGGTGACATTTGAAAGTGGTGAGCATAAAATGATTGTCATACTGCAATATCGCGAGCGGGCGTAGCAAACCTAAGGGGGGGTTTGAGGGGATTCTCCCCCCGAGAAATTTTTTTAAAAAGAGTGGACAAATGGTGCATTTTCAAGCAAATTTGAGAAAGCAGGAAGGTTAATAAAGCAATTGTGAAAGTGCAGTTATTACATTAATAAAGAGATGTCATATAACATAGGTAGCTGCTTATTCAGTATAACCACAGAGCTTCATAACAGACTTCGAGATACAATGCATTTCTGAGTACCTCACTGAGTACCGCACTGTGAAACAAAAATGTCAAAAAAGACGACAAAAGTGTTTTTTTCTGTTTTTGGATCCATTAATTTACAGGGTAACAAATAAACGAAAGGAGGAAAGAGAGGGTGCGAACCATTTCTTGAAGTCACGGTTTTGTTCCGGTGCTGCAGAGCTTCACAGTGAGCTGCAATTATCTCGAGAAACATTTCATAAATCCTGATTCCGTAAAATCAGGATTGGGAATTTACATGAGCAAAGTGTTCATTTTCGACTTCGAGGATGCTTCGCAAAATGCTTTGCATTCCTATTATCACCTAAAAATGTTAAAGATTATTTTTCCCAGTAATTTAAACACTATGAGAGTGCTGGTTCCATTTTACACGCCAGACTTTTTAACAGCTCCATTTAATGCTTCTGGCACATACTGCTTCAAAACATTTTTATATGTGAACAACGTGTTCATATTTTAACTTCTAAATTCTTGACAACACCACTTAGCCTAGCAAACAATAACGAGGTCTGCTCGTTCAATTAATAATAAACAGATTAATTGTGTTTTCAGAACAATAACAATAGTGAATGCACATCACGCACAAATGGGTAACAAGGTATAACTCAGTAACTTCTTAAGAGCATACTGAATTTAATTTACAAGTAACAATAACTGACAATAATGCATTCTGGAGTATTTGTTGTTGGTTAATTATGCAAATCTGCTTAACGAAGCCTTTGCAATTTGCCTTTTTAGTGCACAGCAATTGTCTGCTCGCTGCTAAACACGGATGGTCCAACTGCCTCCAGATGTGAATCATGTGATCTGATTACGTAGTAGTTTTATTTTGTGCTGTCAAATTACGGTGATGGTTATTTGCATACATGTTGTATTACATGTTCGGGACAGATAAGCGTTTTACAATTTCAAGTTGTAAACACTTAGTAGACAGCATGCCAAACGTATAGTCAATCAATCCTCTTCTCAAAAAACTCCACTGGCTCCCCGTGAGAAAGCGGGCGAAATTCAAGATTGGCTGCACTGTCTTCAAGGCCCTAAACGACCTAGGCCCTTCCTATCTTTCTAATAAGCTACTCAAGTACCACCCCTCACGTTCTCTTAGATCAGGTTCTAAACTCGTACTATGCACCCCCAGAATTAAAAAAGCGCGCAGTGGTGGCAAAGCTTTCACTCATCTTGCCCCTGCTTTTTGGAATGAGCTACCTCTTCAGCTTCGCAACTGTTCGAACTTCTCTCAGTTCAGGAAACTTCTTAAAACTCACCTTTTCTATTCCTCTCATCTGGCTGTTAAGACTACCGTCCAAGCGCAGAGATACCCCTTTGGGGTGATTCAGCGCTATATAAACCAATAAACATCAAACTTCAACTTCAATCATCGAAACATCTATGATCGTGATGAACAGCACTTACAAAGTACTTTCAGCTGCGGAACTTACAGATTCATTCTTTACTTTTAATATTCTAGCCACAAACGCTTGTGTGAGGCTAGCATGTCTCTCGGATATTGCTTTTACTAGCGCCTTTAAGTAAACGCGTCAGCTAAGCTCTACTAGACCCCTGGCACGGACTGTGACATAGTCCAGAATTATGCCGGCCTCCATTTTGGATTTGGCGGTTATCTCTGGACTCATTTTGGGGGCCGCCCTTTTGTAGTTATCTGTGTGCTAACAGACCTCAGCAGGTATGAACGTGAGTAAAGTACCACTATGGAGGAATTCCTGCATTCACACGTTGAGTGTTATCAGCTGTTTCGTGGCCGGTTCTCGGTTGGCCATCCTGCCGGGATTTTCCGGCGTTGGAATTGCACACAACTTTATAGTTGAGGTGTGTGTGTGGGGGTAGGGTGGGGTGGGTGCTCAGTATCTCCTCTAGTGGTCAGTACAGGGCGAGCTCAGCTTAGTGGTCGCTTCACAAGTGCGCAGTCATCGTCCTGAGAAAAACCACAATTGTGATAAACAACTGCGTTGATTTCACACATTTTTTTTGAAAACCTAATACTGGCCTAGTAATTTTAATGGCATCAATTACTAGCAGCAACTCATGGAAGGAATCAAACTCCAGCCAATTACATCTTTCCTTGGTTTGCATTTCATGAGTTTAGTACTGCGGCAGGCTGAAGCCAGGAGCCACAGTTATGTAATGGTGCCCTCTGGAGCGAGTTAAAGACATGAGACAGTTCACTTCTGCATATTATGTCACAAGTAATGAAAGGGAACGCGATGCAGACTTGCTTTTCGAGGTGTTCCACTTTCTGGCCTTGCTCCTGCCGTGAGTCTTGAACCCATTCTCCCACATACATCTGTTTTTGCGCCCTGCAGTGTTTCGTGACTTGTTTTTCATTGCCCACCTTGGACACAGCATACCCTCTCGGCTAATCTACGGGCAAACTGGGAGCGAACACAAACACTTACGGATTACGAGAAAAGAAACACATTTTTGTAAGAATTAAATGTTCTGCTATTCTTTGTCCCTCTCACACTTTTTGAGCTTGTGGTTTAAGGGGTAAACCAGTCACCCAGGAATTTAAAAGAACTCCCCCAGTGCCATCTCTGTAACCAGCAAAGCAATTATTGGGTGTTACCCATGAGGCGGGATTGAGACCGAGACTGTTAACAGTCTCAAACACCAGGCCTTTCATTTTTTAGCATCATCAGGGGAGCTCAGATGCCAGCACCGGAGGGGAAAGCACTGGGTGCGGAATAAAGGAGCGAGTTAAAGAGAAACACAGCTTGGCTACGAGAAATGATTTGGCCTTTGGGCAGCAGTCACAGGAAGTGCGCATATCTGGTTTTCCAAGTTAAGCGGGTGGGAGGGAGGGCGGGCCAGTGTCAATCATTTCCTCGGGATACAACATCATTTAGTAAGGGAGAGGCCAGATCTAGCCACCAATGACTCCACAAAAGAACGAATTGATGGAAATGGGCACAAACACTTTTATTGTTTAATAACACTTGGGGTCTAATTTGTAAAGAGTTTGCTATGAGCAAGTCTGACTTACTTTTGTAATACTACTGGCTTACTCTTGAAATGCCATGGATACTCCTGCCTTGTTCCTGGAAATTTAGAGTAAGCCAGTAGAAAGACAGGTGTAAGTTAAAGCTAAATCTTTGCGAATTGGGTCCAGAATCATCTACAGTTTAATTCAGGCATTCAATGGAATGTGGTGAATATCCAGCATGGCCCTGGGCATGTTAGCTAGCCCAGGTTAAAACTAAAAATGTCCCAGGGAAGAGGGATACCCCAACTTTCATATGAACAAACTATACATACACACACGCACTCACGCACTCTCTTTTTGTCTCTCCCAAACAAATCCTTACGGGCCCAGGCGGAGACACCAGCTTCTTTAAAAAAATTATTTATTTGCACAATATATGCCATGACGCGTTTCAGCCACAACACCGGCCGTGTTCATTTATATAACATTCCCAGCTCCGATATGCCCCTCCATGCACCCAGGCAGCCCAGATGAATTCCCTGGTCAGTGAGTATGTATTCGTCATTCCTGGGGCCCAATTCAAACCAATTTATTCAAATACATTTCCAACCAGAGCCGGCCTTTGCTCAGGTAAATAGCGCCCTGGGCCTAAAGAAATGTGGCGCCCTCTCTGCAGCTGGTAAATAAAATAAGATAGTCGGGGCCCATTTTGTGTTCACAGAACATTCCCACATCAAAACAGTAACTTGCCTCACAACACAAACCTCTCGGCACTTCCACCAAATAATGTGATTCACTCACAGCAAAGCTAGATTACCTTACCGCCGAGTTATTGGTGATGCGAATGGCAGCATTGTTGTGTGTCGGCAGGAGGTGAAAATTAAATGAGAAGGAAAAGAAGAGGTTGATCAGGTGCAAAACGGCGCATGCGGCAATGAAAAATGAATAAAAGCGGATAAGGCTGACCCATTGGAGTCGAGGAAGAGGGACGCTGCAGTCTGTAGGACTTTCATGCAGAGAGCTCCGTGCACGCTTCTGAAAACTGGCGCCCTGGGCCCAGTTCACCCACGCCAAAGGGCATGACACGTTTCCAACCTTTCTGCTGTCCATTTCTCTGAAGATTAATCTAAACCTACAATGATGGTGTCAGTTCCAGCCATGCCAACACGTGGGAGGAATTCACGGAGAGCTGTTTGTTGTACAGGGAAAACTAAAACTAACGAGGGGATGGTTGCTGGGATAAGATTAGTTTGGGTGTCTGGGTGTGCAAAGGCAGACGGAGCATTCACCTGACCCGTCCCCTGCCGTTACTTCTGCGAGATCGGACACCTAAGCTCACACTTTCATTAACTTTACACGGCCCGCACGAGCCTACCTAAAAGCCTCTGGCACATGGGGAACCCATTTGCGTCCGGCAAGCAAGGTGGGGGGAAGGATCGAGCGGGGGGGACAGTAATTAAAATGGAAAACGTACCTTCCTCGACCTCCGGATCGACAGCACCGCTGCCTCAGCTCCTGCCTGCCGCTGCTCCTGGACGCGTTTTGCCTCAGCAGCCTCCCTCCCCTCCCCTAAGCCAATCACAATGCTGGAATGGCGGTGTTGTGATTGGCAAGGCGCAGCGGAGAGCGCCCCAGCGGAGAGCGCTTCAACGGGGCCATTTTCTCTATGTAGGCTGCATGCAGCAGCCTACACTGAGAAAAAGGGAGTGCGCATGACTGCTTTGTTCGGCCCTGGGGCTGACCAAACAGTCAGTACCCACAACAGTGGGTAAGCCACTCCCCCTCTGCCCTCAAGTAGGACTGCCCACCAACAACCAGGCACTCCAGGCACTTCTGCTTTCTCGCAGTGCGAGAAGGTGTTTATGCTTCTCGCACTGCGAGAAAGCAGTGGGGCAACGCCCCATGCCCTTATGGCGGAGCCTCCACTGTTCTACACCTTCAAGCCCGTAGCTATGATGAGGGCGATAAAATAGGCCCGCGACTGGCGCGACAGCTCAGAGCGAAACAAGAAAAAGAGTTTGTTAAACACATAGTCGATGACACAGGCGTCACACACTCTAGTGAGGGGGGAAAGCAAACACATTCCGGGACTTCTATTGCTCACTTTATACAGCAGAATCCTTAACAGAGCAGGACCAGTCCCGCTACCTAGACTCGCTAAACTTGCCACAGGTTCCCTCTCCCATCAATAGTGAGCTTTGCGCACCTATGACAATAGAAGAGGTTCAGAAAGCAATAGACGCCCTTAAACTTTAGAAAGCCCCCGACTCTGATAGGTTAACAGCCCAGTTCTACTGAAGGTTTTCTACCGAAATAACCCCTCATCTGACAAGTCTCTTCAATGAAATAGCAGCTACACAACAGGTATGCCCGTCGATGGGGGAAGCTCTAATTACTTTAATCCCTAAGGCTAGGAAGGATCAGCAATTATGTGCTTCCTACCGGCCCATAGCCCTTTTAAACCTGGATGCTAAATTATACTCTAAACTTCCTGTCCTACCTACGCTAATCCATTGGTAAAGACCAGTCGGGCTTTATTAGGGGTCGTCAGATCCATGATAAATTGCGCAGGATCATACATTTGATAGACAAAGTGCAGAATAAGCGTGTCCCGGCGGCCCTTCTCTCACTATATTCCGCCCATGAAGAGGCACATAAAGGTGCAGTGTGGACTGCTACTGTTGGAATGCTGGAAGCGGGTCAGGGACTGCTGAGCCTTGGTTGCTGGGGTTGTCTGGAGCCACTGGAGCCGGTGACTGTCACTGGGAGCCTAGTTGCGTATTGGAGCACTAGTCTGACTTGGTATCCGACCCGATCGGAGAGAGAGCGGCACTGAGCTGACCGAGTTCCCCAGCCCTATGCCACCTAAGAAGGCGCAGTCCATAGAGTCTCCAGCTCTTTCGCCCCCACTGAAGCCAGGGTGGACAAGGAGGGGGGCACGCAATCAGGGGACGCGATGGCTCTCACCCTAGACGAGCTGCTGACGTTGCTGAGAGACTTTAAGAAAGAGTTGAGAGAGGATATTAAGGCAGACATCGGTGCCTCCTTCGACACATTTCAAGCTGAGGTAGGAATGAAACTGGTGGAGCTCCAGGCAGACGTGGATTCGGTGGGTACACGCACCTTAGACCTTGAGACGAAATGTCAAGAGCTGGAAGGTCGTTTGAAGCCCCTGGAGGAGGAATCGGTCAATGTGAACTCTCAACTATGCGCCGCCATGCTCATATGCGGGGGACAATCTTGAAAAACGTTCTCGCAGAGGCAACATCAGGGTGCGAGGCCTGGAAGAAGGCTGTGAAGGGCCTGACCTGGAATCATTTATGGTAGGTCTCTTCTCTACGGTTCTTGGAGATGGCTGCCCAGAGGTCCAGCTCAAAAGAGTACGCAGGGTGGGCCCACGATTACAAGGAGAAAATAGGCGCCCTAGGGACATTCTGGCTAAGTTCAGCTCCTTCAAAACTTAAGAACTGTTCCTCCGGAAGGCTAGAAGCAGTGACAAGGTGACATTTCTGGGTACAACATGCTCCCTCTTTCAGGAAATGGCTCAGCCCACGCTAGTGCGCAGGCAGCAATTCCGCCTAATAACAGAGATTCGAAGGGACCGTCAAATTGCGATTCCTTAAATGCAATGTATGAAGCCTAGAAAAATTGCAATTTGCGAATTTTTTATTACATCCCGTTTTACAATTCTCAAATAGCGATTCCCTAAAAATCGCTATTTGAGAATTGCAAACACGGAACTTGATACATATGCCCCCAGGGTCCCCAGTTCCCGATTTAGCAGCTCTGCCCGCTGCGCCACATTCTCTCCCTAGATGGTGAATTATGGGTTGATGTCTTGTTTTAAGCTCAAGGATGGGACAATCAATGCAGCCTATGCTGTTACCACTTTACACAATGTAATTGAAACTTGTATACTATTAGAATTATCGTCACAAGCAGCCAGATTAATAGCATTAACAAGAGCCTGTAAAATGAGCGCAGGATTAACTGAGAACATATAAACTGATAGTCCATATGCGTTTGGAGTTGTGCATAACTTTGGCAGGCTTTTGGAGAAGAAGTTTCCTCGCATCTCAAAGAAAAAAATATATGGTCCACTGACTTCCTTATCATTGCCATAAATAGTAGTTACCTTCAAACGTAATGCACACAAAAAGATAGTAGATGACATAGACAAAGGGAATATTGTTTCTGATGAGATAGCCAAAGAGACTGCGCAGAATGTCATGTCATTAACATGTTTCCTATAAAAATTTTATTGCAGAGAAAGAAAGTGCATATGACTTCAGTGATAGGAGCGTAGCAGGTTTGCACAAACAAGCAACTTCAGAAGAGTTACAAAAATGGCAACGATATGGTACTCCGGTAAATGGGTTTTGGAAGGATCAACATGGTTATCAATTCATGCTACCTGAGAGTTATATCCTATGAGATTGATGATGCACGGCCTACCCATTTGGTGAAAGATGGCATTGTAAACAGCATGAACCTGTTTTGGTAAAATGCTAATATACAGAAATTTGCAGACAAAATACGTGCAAATTGCTGTTAAAGGAATTCCTACCCCTACAAGACATTTTGCAACTGCTGAGGCACCCTTCAAACATTTGCAGATGGTCTTTATTGAGCTGCCTCCTACAAATAGGCTTCGGTGCTGACTGTGGTATGTATGTTCAGCAAGTGGATCGAAGGCTACCCTACCAAGCGATGCACAGGATGCTGTGACTCCAACTAAATGCTTGTCGAAAGAATGTTTTCCACATTTTGGTTTGCCCGGGAGGATTTCAAGTGACAGCAGAGTCTGCAAGGCAATGGGAGTACAGCAGTAGCTTCATTGTGTATATCACCCAGAGTGAGCTGGTGCCATCGAAAGGAGAAATGACACCCTGAAGGCCAAGACAGCTAAAATATGTGCAGAATCCACAGTGACTGGGGTGGATGCTTTGCCACTTGCCCTTACGAGTATGCAAACCACCCCAGATACTGTAACATGTCTCAGCCCACAGGAACTAGTGACTGAACAGCCTGAAGATCCTAAAAACGTTGTTAACAACAAAACTAATTGACACACTGGCCCGAAAGCGTTGTGTTGAACTAACAAAACGTGTTTCTGCCATTAATAAACTGATGAAAAATGCCTTGCTGTTGCCCCAGCAGGGGACTGGACACAATCTTCAACCTGGATGAATGTGTGATGGTGGAGAGCTTTCAGAGGTCTGACTGTCTGCAGCCACGATGGAAGGGCCCCGCACAAGTGCTGCTGGCAACACAAACAGGCGTGAAGTGTACAGGATATAAGAGTCACATTCATGCCACACAAGTGAAAAGTGACCCCTTGCCTCAGACCTTGCCTCCAGCTGCAGCCCACAGGATAGCTCCTACGACTGTGCCACCCCAGCCCATCAAGAATGCTCGCCTTCGATACAACCTGCGCCCAAGCCTTACAGTAAATCCATCTTCTTGACCCAACCTATGATGGTTTGATCTGTTTATTATAGATTGTGTGGTTGTGTACATAGATACATATGATATATCACCATACAAAACCATCATACAGAGCCAGGAGGTAAGTACCATGTCCAAGTCGTAAATCAACCACTCAAATTTCTAGTTACATCACAAGTTTAAGCATGACTGGTAATGGCAAATGGCATATTCTGTCAATCATAGAATCTCATCCCTCCGTCCAAAAAGCTGTACAATTACGTTGTGATACATTAAAGCTACAATTATGCAATATTTGTCAAGTACACGTTTCTCGTGGCTTCACTCCTCCATAGCACAGCAATCTATTTATGGTTTAAATGTTTTTATTTATTGCAATTCAAAAACAGCATACAATATACATATAGCTTCCACCTTGTAAGGCTGCGATATAACCACTGATCTAAGTGACTGTAGAGCACCATCTCACCAGTGTGCGCTTAGCAATCTATTTATGAAGTGAAACAATTTTTATGAAAACATCCAACGTGGGACAAGCAAACAGGGGGAGGGAAGGGAAGCAAGAGCCACACAGGGGTAGTGAAGGAAACACAGATCCCAGTTGTCACAAGACAAGAGCCTATCGATTATCACATGGGTGCGCAGCCCGACTGCAAGAAGAAATAATAATGTAGTATGAGGTACAAGGGACTCTAACTGCACATCAGTACGAGGCTTGAGCCATAGGTCTACCCCTATACAACCCACTATTCATCGGAGTGGGAACATTCAACGGGTCATCCGGCACCAGTAACCCTTGCACCGCACACAAGATAGTGTTCCATGCAGAAGAGATAGGAAAATGTTTGCAAACCCAACGTATCCTCCTGTACCAAAGAAACCGCTTCAGCCCTCACTCAGTTCAGCATGGAGAGGAACCAAGCTTTTGATGGCGGGGGCTCCTATGCCTTCCACCTGCGGGTGATCAACCGCTTGGCCACAATGAATCCCAGATCCAGAAACCGGGTGGATGCTTTATGCTCTTTGTGTGTTGGAAATACACCAGTGATGCACATCTCCCATGTCCGTGGCACCTCCCTATCTGTACAAGTAGCTAACGCCCCCAGCACCCACTCCCAGTAAGCATGCAGGGCAGAGCAGGACCAGAGCATGTGTAAAAGATCAGCATTTGCCAGCTTGCATCACGGACAACATGCATCCTGATTATCCAAGGAGAGATAAGCCCTGTGGACAATGTAAAATTGGATTAACTTAAACCAAGCGTTTCTGGGGACCTGCCTGGAACTCTCGAGGACCACGGAGCACTCCTTCTCCGAATATGGCCTCCCCTGATCAGCCTCCCACTTAACTCGCAGTGGCATTAAGTCTACTACAGTATGTCCCCTAATCAACTCCGCAAACCACTTCACCAGATGACGTCCCATACCCAGCACATGTACATATTGCATTAGAAGCTGTGCCGGGGGTTCCTGCGTGATGTCTCCCCAACACCGCCTCATCGCGGCCATCCAAGAAGCATGGTTTCGAAACTGGCCCGGGGAAATTCCATCCTTGTTCGTGATAGCGAGGAATGACCACAATGTTCCCTCTCCACATAGGTCCCCCAGGGTAGTTATGCCAGCACCAGACTTGTCATACCTAATAAGGGCATACCGGGAGCGTACGGTGTGGCGCGTCTGGTGAGACGGAGCGCCCTGCAGAAACATTTCCACGACGTCAAAACTAGTAAGGGGAGAGGTTCATTTGATCTGTTACAAGGGTGGAATATGGAAAGAATTTTGTCCAGGGAATACGGGGGATCACGCTCCGCCGAATCCGACAAGTGTAGTTCCTCCACCCATTTCGCCACCCACATGACTTGAGATGCTAAGAAGTAATGTTCTAAGTTGGGGAGGGCTAGCCCCCCCTCGAACGAGGTAGGTATAACTTAGCCAATGCCACCCTACACCTTGAATTGTTCCAGATAAAACCCCACACAATCCTCTCCAGTGAGCGGAAGAAGGACACAGGTAGGTAAAGCGGCAAGTTAACAAAATAATAAAGGAGACGCAGCAATGACCATTTTGAGTAATTCCACCCTACCTATGACCGTAAGGTTGAGCGTCTTCCAAAACTCAATCTGGGACTTGAGCGCTGTAACCGCCTGTATGATGTTGCCGTCCATAAGATCTTGATCCTTGTGGTAAAAGTGGATCCCCAGATATCTGAACGCTACCGGCTGCCATTGCACTACTGTCCCATCCACCTCCCAACTCGGATCCTCTGTACTAGGATTGAAGGGTGTTAGACCTGGCACCATTGGCGTGGGTCTCCCTTCCCTTTTTTGCTGTTGCCTCCTGTGTTTTTGCTATATGTTTTGCTGGTCTGGATGCTTTGGGCACTGTGCCACTGCTATTCAGTGCCACAGTGCAAGTGCTCCATATTGTAAAATTGTGGTAATGGATTAGTGGCTCCATGATGGGCCTATTTGGTTTACTTGTCAGACCCTAGTCCAGTGCACCATGTGTGCCCAGGGCCTGTAAATCAAATACTGCTGGTGGGCTTGCAGCACTGGTTGTGCCACCCACAGAAGCACCTTGTAAAGTGTGTCTCAGGCCTGCCCTTGCAGAGCCTGTGTGCAGTACAGTACTGCCATGTTGACTTGGTAACTGCACCCACTTACCAGTCCCTAAACCTTCCCTTTTCTACATGTTAGCCACCCCTAAGGTAGGCCCCAGGGCAGGGTGCATTGTATGTGAAAGGTAGGACATGCCCTGATGTGTGTGGCATATCCTGATAGTGAATTACAGCCATTTTCGTTTTTTCCTATTGCAAGGCTACCTGTTCCCATAGGTCAGAATGGGTAGTTTGATTATAACATCTTATAATCCTAACTGACTCAGGGAACTAGGTAGAAATTTGAGTTTAGCATTCCTGAACTCTTCTGTGTTTGAAAATACCACTTGTAGAAAGTAGGTATTTTCTTCCCTAACCATCCAAGCCTGCCTCTGCTAGGTTGTGTATTCCATGTCTGGTTTGTGAGTGACAGGGGCTGGGGTGGCTCCAGTAGACAGGGTGAGTCAGCACATGGCTGAATAGACCTATCTGCATGAGGAGTGGTGGAAGGAGTAGCACCTGGACCTGAATAGGGCTGTGCCTGCCTTCCACAATGCTGGCTCCACCTCCTGTGGTGTGTCTGATGACCCTGGCCCACACTGACAAAGGAAGAAGTTGTGCACTGGCAGAATGCACCCAGAACTGGTTTGGACTAGGTACAGACACTCTCTGCCTTCAGAGACAAAGGATTTGTGTGTATAAAAAGGGGGACCCAGACCCCAGAACTTTAGATCACTTCTGGGAATCAAGACGACCCTTTGCCAAGGAGAAGAACCAAGGAAGCTGAAGGAGGAGACTGCCCCTGTGCTGTGCTGTTGGGGTTGGCCTGCAGTGGTTACTTTATTTGCCAAGGAAAGGAGAAAAGGAACTTTGTGTGTACTTTTGCAATATTGAAGAAGAATCTCCAAGGGCTTGAACTGTGCTTGCCTCCTGCCTGAAGTCTCAGGGGTACAAGACTTCACCACCAGCTCCCCTGAATTCCCTTGCAGTGGAATTCTGCCTGCAGAGAGGTGCCTACTGTTGTTTGGGCCCTCTGAGAAGACTGCGAGACGCTGGGAGCTGGAAGCACGACGCAACGAGGAGAAGCGTGTCGCCGCCGCAGCAGTTGCCGTCGTATCGCCGAAGAAGCGTGCCGCCGCTGCTCGCCGTCGCATCATCGACTAAGTGGGTCGCATCACCGAAGAAGTGTGTTGCCGCTGCAGAGGTCGCTGTCGCATTACCGGAGAAGCTTGTCGCCGGGGCCTGTCGCTGCTCAGAAGTTACCGAGTTCGCCGCACGGCCGTTGGGCGTGCACGCATCACATCCAACATTCTCGCATCGCATCAAAGACGCCATTTTCTTACATCGCACCGGATCATCGCATCGCATCGAGGCGCCATCTTGTTGCATCGCACCGGATCACAGTAATAAACCGACGCATCACCTCTTCTCCAGTAAGGAACCGACGCATCACCTCCCCTGCGCTGCAGTAAGGAACCGACGCATCACCTCCCCCGAAGAAAGGAACCGACGCATCACCTTCACTGCGACCCTTTTGTTTGTATTGCGTGACGCATCCAAGGTACTTTGAGAGTAAAGTGTCGCATTTACCATCTACATTGAACTGAGCTATATTTACCATTTTAAAGTCTATTTTTGAGTACGGTATTGTGGATTTTTGTCGTTTGGTCTTGTGTTAAGTCTAGTAAAGATTACTTATTTTTCTAAACTGGTGTGGTGTCCATTTGTAGTGTTTTCACTGTATTACTGTATGTGTTCACAAATGCTTTACACACTGCTTCTGAGATAAACCTGTCTGCTCGTGCCAAGCTACCAAGGGGGTGAGCAGGGGTTATTTTAGAAGTGTACCCCCTTACCCTGACTAGAAGCAAGGGTCCCTATTTGGTCAAAGGTACCTACCTCTGCCAACTAGAGACCCCCAGTTCTAACAAAGGGGTATAGGCAAGATTTGCCCCAATGCACCCCTAGTCCAGACAAAGACGCAAAAGACCTCAATGTAGCAGGGATAACTGTCGGGATCGCCCGAATATCCTCAACATACAACAGAATGTAATCGGCATAAAGCAATGTCGCATGTGTGCCATCCCCAAGACGTATCCCCCAGTCCGGCGCCGTGGTTCGTAGCGCCATCGCTAGTGGTTCAATCACCAGGACGAAGATCATGGGAGAAAGGGGACACCCCTGGCGATTCCCCCTTTCTATCAATATAGGTTCGGAGAAGAGAGTACCAGGCCGCACCCGAACCATAGGAGCCCTGTACAATTACTCAATTAGGCTTATGATGTAGGGCCTGAATCCGAATCGATGGAGCACAGCAAACATGAAGCCATTCCACCATGTCGAAGGCCTCCAAGTCCAGCACAATACAGCCGGCTATCGCCAGTCCCTTGCAGCACAGCGCATCACCCTGAACAGCCGCCGTATATTAAGCGACGTGCTACTGGCCGGTACAAACCCATTTTGATCTTGGTGAACCAATTGAGGGATCAGTGGTGCCAGTCTATTTGCCAGGATGCTCGCTAAGAGCTTATTGTCTCCGTTCAGGAGCGCCAAAGGATGGTAAGCCCCCACAGAGGTGGGGTCCCTACCAGGTTTGGGAAGCGTGATCAGTGTAGCCTCTGTCATGAGGCAGGGAGGGCGAGGGTCTCAAGTGCCTCCGTGCATACCTTGAGCAATTGTGGGCTTAAGGGGTCAGCGTATGACTTATAAAATTAGTGGGGGAACCCGTCAGGGCCAGGAGCCTTCCCAGATGGCAAAGCCCTCATTGTACCCCGAACCTCATCCAACCTAAGCGGGGCATCTAGTTCCACTTACTGTTCCCACGATAGGAGCAGAAACTGAAGTCCCTCCAAGAACTGCTGTATCGCTCCCTCCAAGGTCTGTTGACCCGCTTTATATAGCTGCTTGAAATGTGTGGACAGTTCACCATGGATTTCTAGCTGCGTGTACTGGAGCACTCCATCAGAAGAGCGGAGAGCCGTAATTGGCCCACCCAACTGATTCTGTTTGATCAGCCAAGCAAGAAGAGGCCCCGAACGATCGGCTTTAGCGTGCACTGACGCGGAGTGCGCTGCAAAGTTGAGGCAGCGCTGTCAGTCAAGGAGCTCCGCATGTTTCTTGCATGCCTCCGCCAGGTCAGCCACTCCCCCAACATCTACTACTGCCCTAGATTCCAGCAGCAACAGACGTCTCTCTACTTCAAGCACCTGTTGTCGCAGCCCGCAGCCCAGCCCCAAACACTTCCCTCTCAAGGTGACATTCATGGCTGCCCACTCCACCAGCGTGGAGGAGGCTGTCCCGGCATTGAGTGCAAAGTATTCCCCAAAGCCTCACCGATCGCCTCACGAAACACCGAATCTTCAAGCATGGCCGGTTGAAGCCTCCATGTAGGGACTCCCGGGATCCCACCCTCCCAAGCCAACACAACGCAGTGAGGATTGTGATTGGAGTGGGTGTGCCCCCAATATTCCGATTTCGAGACATAAGGAAAGAGGCATGGGGGATCCAAAGAACCTATCCAGCCGAACGTATAGGTTATGAGGTGCTGAGATAAATGAGTACCCTCTCTCCCCCGGGTGATGATGACTCCAAATATCTACCAGATCCCAGCCCTGTGCCCAGCCCTTCAATACTACAGAGTTGGTCGTGGCAGCCGTGCCCCTGAGCGGCGGAAAGGATCTGTCAGTCCCCACATCCAAAACACTGTTAAAGTCCCCACCCAACAACCACGGGATCTCACACCACTTCCCCATAGCAAGGAAGAACTGGCTGAAAAACTGGCCCAGGTCCACATTCGGTGCATCCACGCTTCCCAGCAGTACGTGGCGTCCATCCAATTAACCCTTAACCAGCACATACCTGCCCTCCCTATCTGTAAGGACCTCATCCAGGGCAAAAGATGTCCCAGGTCGTACTCATATCAGGGCCCCCCTAGCAAACAAGGAGTAGTCTGTGGCATATAGTTTACCCTCCACCTCCGTTGTAACCGGGTGGTCTCCAGCATGTTTAGGTGCGTCTCCTGCAACAACGCTACGTGTACGTTGTGGTGTTTCAGATAGGAATACACTGCATACCTACGGGACGGCGTGCGGAGACCCCGGACAATCCAGGTCAGTATCACATGACCCATGGCAGAGCAAAGAAGAACATACAGCAGGGAACAGTGGTCCCCCTACCCGGAAACCGATACTTAGCAGTCGGGCGTGTGCATCACCAATTCCAGCGTCCCCCCCTCTGGCTCCCGCAACAAAAAGGGAATAGGAAAAACCAATTAGGTGGGAAAGAAACCATATAAGGGCAACCCCCAGAACATTGGGGCGTCATCCAAACACAACACATAGCAACCTAGCCGCATGTCCTACTGGCCCCGAAGAAATGGGGAAAACAGGGGGTTGTGCAACCATGCAGGGTATATTCGTCCAGTCCCCAACGAGACAGGTAATAATGCATTGCCATATCACAAATTCGGCATTCAAAGACAGCAGCCCCCCCAGGCCACCGCGACACTCCCAACATACCAGCCCTCCCCCAACCCGATATATGATAGAACACAGACTTTAGGAACATTAGCAACCCCCCACAGCAATTCATCCTCAAACTTGTCGGTCATAAATTTGACAGGCGGAGTAGTCTCAGCATGGCAGATGTTAAGTTCTCTGCCATGGCGACGGAGTCTTCTTTGTTAGCCAAAATGTAAACATGGCCCTTACTAAGAACTGCTCATTTTGTTATGCAATCTAAACACCCAGCGGTTTTCAACGTGGTGTAACTTGCATTCATTCTGTTCACTTTCCCATAATACAGTACAAAACATGAAAGTGACCACATGGCTAACATTACTCATTTATTAACATCTTGTGTTGGAAGTTTCGGCACCTAGGCAAACCTGCAAATTTTTTAAAACTAGACAACCAGTGGAGTCCAGGGATTTGTGCCTTGCGTGGCACTCACCAGGTAATTTTATCCAGAAGCCCTTGCAAACATTAAACTTTGGTAAGAAACACACATTTTCCTCACGTTCATGTGACGCAAGGACCTGGAATCTGTGGGGAGCCACAAGTTTCCTACCACCCTGAGTTCCCACACGTCTCCCCATATGAACGGTACCCCACTTGTGTGGGTGAGCTAGGAGACCATGACACAAAATGCCCTAAAGAGCTACGTTGAGAGATAAGCATTAGAGGAAGCTTCTATATTTGGAGTTGTGCTATGGCACCACACATGCAAAGCTACGACCCACAGACATATTTGAAAACTAGACAACTAGGAGAGTTGAGGGTGGTGTGCCTTGCATGGATCCCATGAGGTTTTCTTACCCACAATGCTCTGCAAACCTCAAGCTGTCTAAAACTATGCAATTTCTTCCCATTTCTGTGATAAACACTTCCGGAGTCCAACGGAATCTTCAACATTCCTACCACCCATTATTACCCGACTCCTGCCAGTAAAAACGCTGCACCACTTCTGGGGCTGGGCCTAGTGCTCGGGTGAATGGCCGGTAGAGATGGGTTCAAAATCTACAGCTACCCACGTTGAAAAAAAGAGTATGTTTTCAGTGGAAAAATGTTATGCATTTATGTTGTGTTTTGGCCTGTTTCCTTGCAGGGGCACTAGGCCTACCCACTCAAGTGAGGTACCATTTTTATCGGGAGACTTCGCGAAATGCCGGGTGGAAGAAAGTTTGTGGCTTCCTGCAGATTCCAGAACTTTCCATCAAAGAAATGTGAGGAAAATTTGTTTCTTTTTTCTCCAAGTTTGCGGTTGGCCAGGGACTCTGGGTAAACAAAACCTGGTGACAGCAATGCAAGTCATCCCTCCCTGGATACCCCTAGCTGTCTACTTTTCACAAATGTACAGGTTTGCTAGGTTTCCTTAGGTGCCGCCTGAGCTAGGGTACAAAATCAATAGCTACCCACATTGGAAAAAATGGTCAGTTTTCAGTGTAAACAATTTGATGTATCTGGGTGCGTGGCCAGGGAGGAGACGAGGCAAGACGTGTCGCCCCAACACTCTGCATGAGAGCCCCTATTCCCACGTCTCCATGCAGTGAATGTCGGCAGAGGTGGACCTGGGCAGGACCCCCCCTCCAGGCAAGCCGAGTGGGGAGTGAGTTGCAGGAGCACCAGACTCTGAGCCCAGGCATAGGAAAGGCCCTGATGGGGTGCGGCAGCGGGCGAGGCAACAGCCATTTTCCTGCTGAGCGCCAGGTCTGCAACGCACTACTCCTGTGGTTTGCGGGACCAAGCCTCTGGTGAGGCCAGACGCAAGGAGACAATATGGGTGCCCCAATGCCGATGGCCCCCCCCTTGAAAGGACTGGGGTTGAGGCCCAGGACTCCATCTGGGCCCTGGGCTTGTAGCAACATGGGCCGCATTGGCAGGCGGGCCCCCGTGGAGATCCCGCGGAGGCATACGAGGCAGTGTCCAAGCCCGCAACAACACAGGTGGGCCCCGATCAAGCCGTGGGCCCATGGGGAGAGGGGCAAGTGGCCCCGGACTGAGCCCCGGAGAGAGGATGGAGCTGACGGGCTATGATAAGAAAGTGAGCCCATCTGAGTAGTTTGAGGCCCTCGAGGTGGTGTTCGTTCGGGTGGGCCCTAGCACGGTAGTGGGCCCTCTGTGGTAATTGGTGGTAGCTGGTGGAGGATCCTGGTGAAAACACAAGTACAAACCGCTATTCTGACCTATATTGCTTTTTAACAGACCTATTCAGGTTCTATCCTGCCATCACCCCTACCATTGATCACTAGCACATCTAAATTAAACAACGTACAGTTTGTTCATTTTTTAATTTTCTTTGAATGTTTGAAAGAGACATTTTCATCATTTTATATTTTTTATAATTCTAGTTGAAATATATACAGTTAGCTCATAATATATTCAACAAATGTAACGCCAGCAAAATTACTGACAAACAGTGAGTTATTATAAACTTTGAAATTAATAACCCCACAGCAACCAGCAACCATTCATTCTCAGCACACAGACTAATTCATTCATCCTACAATCATCCTAATAAAAACCACATTAGATTCAACCCTGTGAGGGCTCCAGAAAATGCTCTAGAGAAAACAAGGATTGCAGAAGCAATTTCTGGTGGTACTATTTCTCCAGGGACCGCTTCTCAAGGGTTACACTTGGTCTTGGTCTACGCGCGTTTCAGTGGACAAGCCACCTTCTTCAGGACCAGGATAAAAGAAAAGGGAATCACAGACCCAAAGAAGCCTGGGGCTGTCTGCGGGTGATCAATCAGCCCGTATGGAGCATATTTCTAGTCGTCTAAGCAACAGGTATATCGTCTGAGAATTTGAGTGCTCACACCAATTCTTGTAAGCAAAAAATCCTCCTCAATAGCTTTTTACTCAGCTGTTCTTAAATCCAAGATAGACATGGCTATAAGTAGACCCTTATTTCAATAAAATACCAAACCTTGGCGTGTGATTCACGTTTCTATGTGTGTTTGTTCAACAACTGCATATAGCTGTTTGAACGAAGCTGTGTTCCGCACTCGATAGGCGTAAAAGACGATAATCCTGGTGAGCCAGTGGAGCATACGGGGCCAGAGTCGGCAGCAGGCCCGCACCACGAGGTAGTGGCAGCCTAAGAGAGACCCCCAAAGAGCAGAAAAGCGGGTGGGCCACTATTAGGTAGTGTGCCCGCCCAGGGAATCAATGCTGCCAACAAGTGGATACCGGGCTCTGTGTGTTCTGGTGGACCCCGGCCTGTAGGTGGGGCTCTCCTGTGTCCCCTAGATGGAAGGCACACGAGGAGCAACACCAGAAACCCCACGAAGGCCCCTGTGTGGTGTTGGCCTGGGAGCCAAGGGGGTCCTCCATTCCGGGTGGGGTGTGTAGCAGAGGCTGCAGACACTGGTTGATCCCATTTGGGAATCCTGGAAGGCACATAGAATGGGACTGAGGTCTGGAGGGCTTGTAGCTCCAAGTGGAATGCCTGCTGTGACATACACCCTCAGGAGAGGCATTGCTTCCTGGGACCCTTAGAGGGGGTGCATTGGAGCGTTTGTCAGTAGGCAGATTCTCAGGGAGTGGGTCCTGTGGGACCTGCTTGCCCCTTGCAAGATGGCGGCCAACAGGGCAAATTCCCCCCATGTCGCAGAAACCAGAGCCCTCGGCCCCTAGGTACAGAGCTCCTGGCCCACGAGGATATCCAGCTGCTGCTCTCTGAGTTCGACAAAGACATTACTTCACTTCAGCAGGACTTTACTAACTGATCTCGAACAATCCCTACGTCAAACAGACTTCCGTCTGGTACAAGTGGATTTAACAGTGGTGGACCATAGACAGGACAATGTGGATCGCACATCCCACATAGAAACAGTGGAACGAGATCAAGCTATGCTACATGACAAGCTCATGACCTTGAAAAGCAATCCAGAAGGAACAAGGTACAGATCAGAAGCAACGCAACCACGGTTCCCCAGGCGGACCCGGAGGCCCGCGTACACTCTTTGCCAACATACTACAGACGCCCAATGGCCAGCCATTCCTTCTCGATCGCACCCACCGGGTGTTTTTGGCCTTCCAGCAACAAAAGAATCTCTCCCCAGACACTCTCACTCGAGTTAATTATTTCGACATGAAGGAGAAAATCTTACAGGCAGCAAGAACCGATAGTGTTCCAAGGGGACCAAATCTCACTGTTTCAAGACATCTCTGCCTACACGGTGGCCTGCCGTAGAGGGCTCAGAGAAATCACACAACACTTTCAGACTCACAAGATCCAATATCGCTGAGTATTCCTCCTCCATTTCCACTTTAGCTTCAAAGACAAGAGGGTCACAGTTCGCACAACCCAGTAAGCCATGAGATACTGGGCATGCCGCCCCCTCCACATGAGGAAATCCCCCAAGTATCTGGAACTCTTCTACCAATGGACCAAGGAGGAGGGGCCTGGTGTTTCCAGACTACATGTTCGACAAGGAAGAAAGCCCATAAACAACGACGTCAAGGAGAAAGAGACCAAAGGCCGCTGTCGTCTGCAGCAGACATGCCACCTTGACCTTTCCTAGAGGTACATTAGGTCCCGAATAGGGGTATGAAGGGCGCTACAGTATCTGTCCTTCCCCTTCTGCTGGACTTTGATGCCCTAGGACTTTGATGCACAACTTTGGAGGCTGACTTGGGGGGAGGGCTCTCTTGTTCGTTCCAGGAGCTAGCCCCATCTTCTCCGGATAATACCTGATGATGCCATTATTTTCCACCCTTTTCTTGTTTCGGGAGATATCTTCTTGGACCCAGGCCTTGAGAGAGATTGGGCAGAACGTTGCAGTTATAGTTCTTCAGTTTTTTATTAATTTTTTTGTTGTTGTTGTTTAATTTATTGTTTATTCAAGTGGCACACACTTACATCATGGCCTGAATCGAGATGGTGGGGGCACATTTCTTTAACAATTGAGTACATGTAGGCAGGGGTACCCATACAGCTTGAAATGAGAACCCTACACATAGTCTCACTTAACTTGCAAGGCTTAAACTCCCCGATAAAGCAGAGAGCCTTAATAAACTGGCTTATGCAGAAGGATGTGGATGTGGTGATTCTCCACGAGGCTGACATTAAAATTGATACCAAATGCCTGCGTTCATATTGATGCCCAACTCAGTTTCACTCCTCATACACCAGTAAGTCTAGAGGTGTGGCAGTCCTCCTCCACAGAGACCTCTCCTTCAAATTAGACAGCACATACAGGGACCAAGAGGAGCAAAAGGTGGGCATATGGGGCATACTAGGCTCTACCAAAACAACCATATCTGTTTACAGATCGAATGGAGAGTGCTAGGAGTTTTACTCCAACTTATTCCAGAGGATCTACCGCTTGGGGTATATAGTGGTGGGTGGTGACCTCCAAATACTCCCCTAGACCCTGGGCTAGACCACAGTCTCATCCTCAACGTGACAGAGAGGGACTTGGAGAGAGACACCGGAGCAAGGAACAAGGGGGATGAGAGAGCAGATTCAAGGTGTCGGAGGCCCGTCCAGGCTTGCCGGAGGACTGTCAGGGCTGGTGGTGGTTGAGCCATGGCAGTCTCTCCTTGTCTCGACACCACCTCTGCTGAACGTCCTTCACGCTCTGACCTGTCGTCTTGGTTCTTGCCCATTCCACCCAGCTCCGCTCTCGCCCAAGGAAGTTTGGAGCAGGAGAGGGAAGGAGAGAGCAGCAGTCAGCTCCGGTCCGGAACTGAGGGCAGAGGGTGAGATTTGGGGCTTCAACAACTTTAGTGGCTTCAGCAGATAACGTTGAGCCACTGGGTAATGTGCATGGGCAGGCAATAGGATGCGGGTCCTCTCAGTGTAGCGCGGCGGCCGGCATTAGATCGGTGCAGCTTGCACTTCGCAGATGGGTCGGCTTGCTCACCCACTTGTTTCAGCTTACTGATCGCCATAACCTCCTTTAGCACCAACTAGCCAACTATCTAACCTTTCATCTGTCTGCCCAGTTGCTGCCTCGCTTGTTCTACTTGCCTTGCTACATCTAGCCACCTTAAATCTTCAAACTGTCTGGCCCTGAAAATTGCTAAGCAAAACCTGGGATCACTCGAACTGGGCAACCCGCCAGCTCCCACTGCGCTACACACATACTCAACCGCGCACATAAGACCACACCAGACTAGGGCAGCTCAGTTACTCAACAATTCGGGAGTTCGCAGCTATTGCCATACGCTATAAAAAGCAAAATCTATCATCTAGGCCAGCTGCGCCATGCTCTCCAGAAAAAACAGGGGACCAGTGGTAACTCAGAGCCCCAAGAGCAGGAGAGTCCTGACCACATCCAACCCACAGGACATACTACATCGCTAACTTTAGCAACTCCCCAACGACCAGAGCAGGCATGGACAAATTATTTGAAACTTCTCAGTTCAGGTTGGAATCAAGCTCATCGCAACTGAAAATTACAACAAAGTTTATATACTTGAAGGACGCAGCGGTGAGAATTTACACAATTAACATCACAGGGCTCCCTCCCCCACTTAGTCCTATTGTGGTGGTGCAACAACAGTGGGGGGATGCTGAACTGCCAACAACAAGCTGACAGGTCTGGCACAGGGGCCTCCGGAACTAACTCGAGGTCTCAATATGCAGGCTGATGTGACCCAAGCCGACACAGACTGGGAGGCAAAACCAAAGAAACCTGTAAAGCCTAACCCACCTCTACGAGAGGAACACCTAAGGTCAGCCCCTCGGGCCCCAAATAACCTCATGCCAAAGGCCCCAAAGGGTCCAGAGCAGGACAACTCCCTCAGTTCACTCAGCTCTTTGCTGGGAGCAGATGAATTGTCTCATCTAATAAACCGCCTGGAAGAGGATGAGACCAATTGGCAAGTTTTTGGCAAGACAGAGTCATACACGGATGGTGAGGAATCCACCCGAAATGGTCATCCAACTGGGAATGAAAGCCATGAGGGTAAGCTGGACAATGGGGAGGGCAAAGCAAAAGTAAATTGTCTCTGCCCTTGGATTCATCACTGAAAGAGAGAGCAGAACTTGCTGATCACACATTGGATCAAGTGAAAGATTTCTCATATCTAAATACTAAAGAATGGGGAAACTTGTTAGCTACATACGCCAATGATTACTCCACCTTACTTTAGCCCTATGCTAGCCTGACTGATACCCCGAAACAGGTCCCAGGATGCTTGTTCCGGTCCAGGAAGGACCTGGCCTGGCAGTTCAAGCTGGGCTGTTCCTATGAGTAGCAGGGTCAAGACTGATTTGCATATGGCTATGTCCAAACTGGGATGGCATAGTGTGCAAGATCTCTTGCCTGGGGGTTAGTGGTTGAAAGGTTTTGCCACTCCGTCCATCATCTTGTGTTTGCTGTTTTCGCTTTAAGTGGCCAAAGTTATGCCCAGATGGGAGTCCCTTGCTCGCTGTGGAACTAGATTGAAGCTAACCTGGCTGATGAGGATTTAATCCCCCAAACCAGTCCAGGATGCTTGTTTCTTATCCATGGAGGACCTGGTCTGACACTTCAGGCTGGACTGTTCTCATTGGGCGCAGGGTCAAGACTGATTTGCATATTGCAGGGTCCAAACTGGGGTGGCATGGTGAGCAAAAGATCAGTGGATTCAACCCAGATGTCTTGACTGGGGGTGAGTGGTTGGAAAGTTTCGGTACTCTGTTCATCATCTTGTTGTGTTGGTGTTTGCTATATTTGTTTAAAGTACCCAAGGTTATGCCCAGATGTGGGTCCCTTGTTCGCTGTGCCACTGTATTCAAGCTAGCCTGGCAGATGAGGGGTGTTAGGATGCTTGTTTACAGTCCAGAGAGGATCTGGCCTGGCAGTTTGGGCTGGACTGTTCCCATAAGGAGCGTGGTCAAGACTGATTTGCATATGAATGGGTCCATAGTTTTTTTTGCTCACCATGCCATTCCAATTTGAACCCAGCCATATGCAAATCAGTCTTGACCCTGTGCCTCATGGGAACAGTCCAGCCCGACCTGCCAAGCCAGGTCCTACCTGGACTGGAAACAAGCATCCTAGGACCGGTTTGGGGTTTCACCCCTCTTCAGCCAGGATAGCTTGATTCCAGTGGCATGGAGAGCACGGGACCCACATCTGGGCTTATCCATCCCACTCGGGGTGACAAATGCAAAACCAATAGTTAATGGACAGAATGCAGAACAATGTCATACATTCACCCCAGTACAGAGATCTGGGCCTAAATCCATAGTTTTTTTGCTCACCATGCCATTCCTGTTTGAACCCAGCCATATGCAAATCAGTCTTGACCCTGGGCCTCATGGGAACAGTCTAGTCCGAACTGCAATGGCCTGGCCAGCAAGTTGGACGATGTGCAGACTTTTGTTTTATTTACGCTCCTTTCAACTGGTGCTCCTACAGGAGATATGGGCGCTGGACCCTGTGCCGTTGGATGGTTTTATCAACTTTTCCACCCCTGCGACCAAAGCTGTCAAATATGGGCACTGAAACGGGAGTCTTGCAGTCTACATATCAGCACCCAAGGCATTAGATGGAAAAGAAGTTGGGAAAAACACAGATGGTTTGGAAATTGTGGAGACGGTCCTGAACTCATCAGAAGGCTCCTCTACCACCATTGTAATAGTGAACGTTTATTTTCGCCCCAGCCAAAAAAGCGAGGTCGGAGCTTTCAGTAAGCCTGGCGGATAAAATCAGTAGTCTAAAAGGTGAGAAAGACAACATTGAATTCATAGTACCTGGAGACTTCATCATGTGACTCATGGACTCCCACGTCCTAAAGGAAATCTTGATAGCACAAGAGAGATATTGGGCCAATACCTCACCAAGAAAGAATGCTATGAAATAAAAAAGACCATAGAGGCCATTTATTACTAGAGAATCTAGAACACCTCGGCCTTCGCATTCTGAATGGAGGCTTTGCCCCAGACAAACCACCAGGGCTCTCATGCTATTCCAAAACAGGAGCATCCATGATAGACTATACTCTGCTGAGTCTCACTCTAATGCAGCATGTAATCTCATATGGACAGTGACCATCATCCTCAGGCACTAGCTCTGTCAATTGCCTTTAGAGAAAACAGGCCGTCTAGGCTATATGATGTTACACAATCAATGACAAGCGAATTAAATGCACGCCCACTTCTTTACCACGACTTCTCCAAGCAAATGTTGCAAGTGGTGAAGGCAGGGGAACAAAGCCCCCTGAGCATCATGGAACGTTTCATTGCTGAATTTGCTGGACAGTACCCCAAACCAGTATCTGCCCAAAGGAAGGGCCCTGGCCGTTAGGGTACCCATCAACATGTTTGAAAGTGGGATCATCTAATCAGGGAAACAAAAAGGTATGTGAATCAACACTAGAGGGCATTAACAAGGGCACCGAGCGACCTGGAGCTGTGCCAAAAAAGAAGGGAATATTTTTGTAAGGAACAGTGGTCCCATTCAAGCAGAATAAATTGACATACCGCAATTAGTACATTGAAAAATTGGGTTTTATGTTTAAGAAAAATGCAAAGAATAATAGTAATTTACAATAAAATAGTAAGGAAAAAGTTGAACAGTGAGTGAGTTGGTGGCAGGGTAAAGGGAAATCAGCCGATTTCCGGTACCCAGGCAAGTGATTAAAGGGTGACTTTTTGGTGCACAAATAATACAACGGAGTTTAGACAACCATTTCTAAACTCCGTTGTATTATTATCTGTAATGTTGGAGTATGAAATGCTTTACTGACTTTTTGTTAATACTTACCTTCGTGCACCAAAAAGTCACCCTTTAATCAACTTTTTCCTTACTATTTTATTGTAAATTACTATTATTCTTTGCATTTTTCTTAAACATAAAAACCAATTTTTCATTGTACTAATTGCGGTATGTCAATTTATTCTGCTTGAATGGGACCACTGTTCCTTACAAAAATGTACCTACCCTCGGTCCCGTCTGACTCCTAGGGTCTCCTTGTTTCTTTAACTCAAAAAAGAAGGGAAGCCAAAAAAGACCTAAAAAAATCAAAGTGGGTATTTCTGAGTACTCAAAATGATTCCCTCTGGGCTAAGTCACTGTGCGACATTAAGAGAAATAACGCCACCAGTTTTTAGTGGATGATGAGCGACATGAACAACTCCCTACCCAGATTGGCAATTTCGAATATCCCTGAACTTTCATGGGTGCAGTTTTTATCTGGACACTTTTCAGGGGGCCCTGCCCATCCCAAGAGACGCCCCTGTGCCCAATGATCTCGGTGCGGAACACTGAAGCACCAACTCCTGGCTGAGGTGCAGCCACACACTGTTGATGAGGACAAAGAGGGTGTTAGGTGCTGCCGGGAGGATGGTGTGTTATAGGAATCTTGCGGAGCGCACATTCAACATAAGACTGGTAACAGAAAACAGCAGCTTGCCTCCAGGTTAGACATAGGCTTGTCGTAAAAGCCAAGTTTTTAAAAGATTCCTGAAACTCACATAGTTAGATGACGGTCAAGACCAAGGGGAGGCTGTTCCATGTTATGGGGGCTAATATAGAAAAGCTATCCCCACCTTTGCTTCTTGGCACCGTGAGTAAATTGAGGTGAGCCGATCTAAGGTGGTGAGTCGGAGTGTATTGCTGAATTCTGGAGGATACAAAGGCTGGTCTTTTGCCATGAAAAGCCTTGAAAATAGTGCAGACAGTTTTAAAGGCGGCCCTCCGGGCCACTGGGAGCCAGTGAAGCTTTCTCATCAGAGGCTTAGGGGCCCATTAGGATGGCGGCAAATCAACTGCCTGCCGGTACCGCGGAAAAACCAGAGGTACAATTAGGCTCAACCGCCCCAAAAAAACGACCGCTGTGGAATGAGGCAAAGAAAAAACGCCCGTAGCGGGCAGAGAAGGCCAAAACCCAACCGCGGCGGTTGGATTTGCAACGGAAAATCACCAAACCGCCGCCATCACAGCAGAGACACCGCACGGAAAATTAGGATATCCCCGATGTGACCGCGGTACGTTCCGCTGTTTCCGACCGCCGCGGTCGGCAACAGTGATGAATGGGAGAGCTGGCGGAAGAGCTGCAGCAAAGCCACCGCTGTGGATGCTCTGTGACAAATATGGCTTTCTACAGAAAAAACCCACAACAAGGCCACAAAGTGCACACAGCAAACTAGCCATGCACCCAAAAACACATAATACACCCCAATGACACAACCACATGGCAACGACAAAAATACAAATCCCAGGACAACCCACACAACACACCTGACAGCAACACCCACACAGCTGAGTATAAAACCAGCCTCTTCCCTGAACACAATCCTATGCAATACTCCACAACTGAAGGGCCCAACACCAGAGTACAAAGGAGAGGCAAATCAACATACCATCACTACTCACACCACACACAGCACCACCACCACCACTTCCACAACTGCACCTCTAACCCCTCTGCACATCACCACCACCCCCACCACTTACACCCCTGTATCTATAACCCCTTTGCACATCACACACCATGGCAACACAGAAACTGCCCAAATTCACAGAGAGTGAGTTGACAGTCATGGTAGATGAGATAATAAGAGTAGAACCACAATTGTTTGGTACCCTGGTCCAACAGACACCATTAGCCACAAGAGCACAAATGTGGGCAAGGATAGTCGATAAGGTCAATGTAGTAGAGACCACCCCAAGAACAAAAAAGGAAATCATGAAGCGCTGGCATGACTTGAAGAGGGTTGTGAAAGAAAAGAGGAGAAAGAACCGTGAGCTGGCTCAGAGGCCTGGCGGTGGCCCTCCCATTCCACCAAAAACATTCACTGCATGGGAAGAGAAGGTGCTTGCCATACTGCATCCAGAGAGTCTCACAGGAATACCCAGGGTAGTGCAGGCGGGTAAGTACAAACAAATGTACACCATTAGACTGCTATGTAATGACTTGCACAACTACAAAGCTACACCTCCTAGGCCCTATTCCATCCATCAGCACCACAATACCCCACACAGGTCTCACACATGTTACATACACTCCATCTGAATCACCCCAAAGGGAGCTAGCAACATTCCCAGGGTTGCATGTGTAGAGGCAGCCAGCACCACAACTCCCACCAGCCCCCTTGTTCCACAGCTCAGCAAGATGGAGCACCCCCCCCCCACAGCCAGAAGCATGTGGCAGCTATCACATTACCCTCATCAAACTAACAGGTAGGTAGCCATCTTAACAGAGAGGGGTGTCTGTGGGCCAGCACTACAACTCCCAACAGGCCCCCATGTCCCACAGTTCAGAAACATGGAACACTCCCCCCCAACCAGAAGTATGTGGCAGCCATTGTATCACAACCAAACTTACAGGTAGGTAGACCTCTTCCCTGGGACGGCTGTTTGGGGGTGGGAGGCCTGCAACACAACTCCCACCATACCCCCTATTCCACACCTGAGCAGGATGGAGCACACCTTCCCGAAGCATGTGGCAGAGATTGCATTGCTCATATCAAGCTAACCGGTAGGTAGCCATCTGATCAGGGAGGGGTGTCTGTGGGTGGGAAGCCTGCACCACAACTCCCACCGGGCCCCCCTGTTCCACCCCTGAGCAGGATGTAGCACTCCACACCCATCCAGAAGCATTTGGAAGCCATTGTCCCACTACAAACAAACTAACAGGTAGGTAGCCATCTTCCCAGGTAGGGGTGTTTGTGAGTGAGAAGCCTGCACTATAACTCCCACCATGCCTCCTGCCCCACCCCTGAGCAGGATGTAGCACTCCCCAACACCCCACCCAGAAGCTTGTCTCAGCCATTGTATCACAACAACCAAACTTACAGGTAGGTAGACCTCTTCCCTGGGAGGGCTGTTTGGGGGTGGGAAGACTGCACTACAATTTCCCACCAGGCCCCCCTGTCCCACCCCTGAGCAGGATGTAGCACTCCACACCCACCCAGAAGCATTTGGAAGCCATTGAATGGTTCACATTCACCTAACAGGTAGGGAGCCCTCTTCTCTGGGAGGGCTGTTTGTGGGTGGGAAGCCTGCTCTACAACTCCCACCATGCCCCCCTGTCCCACCCCTGAGCAGGATGTAGCACTCCACACCCACCCAGAAGCATTTGGAAGCCATTGAATGGTTCACACTCACCTAACAGGTCGGTAGAACTCTTCCCTGGGAGGGCTGTTTGTGGGTGGGAAGCATGCACTACAACTCCCACCATGTCCCCCTGACCCACCCCTGAGCAGGATGTAACACTCCACACCCACCCAGAAGCATTTGGAAGCCATTGAATGGTTCACACTCACCCAACAGGTGGTTAGACCTCTTCCCTGGGAGGGCTGTCTGTGGTTGGGTGGCCTGCCCAACAACTCACACCAGGCACCCTTGTTCCCCAGACCATCAAGATGTAGCACTCCCTCTCACCCAGATGCATATGTCAGCCATTTCACTCTCCACTACAAACTAACAGGTAGTCAGACATATTATGCTTTCTTGTCCTGAGCAGGATGGAAGCCTACACCACACACACACACACACACAGTGATGTGTCACAAAGCCCACCCACATGTGAAAACATAACAGATAAGTAGCCAGTACATGCACCCAACCATTCCTCTCACAAAGCATGGTGCCATATGACAACACCAGCCCTCTCATCGTACAAATATATACACAAATACCATTGCCACTCACAGTGTGCAGACAGCCAAGCAAATTTAACTTTCACAGCAACCAAAGTGTGACACACGAATTAACATGCTGAAGAAAGTCTGTGCACAATCATGCACAGCACTGAATGCCATGTGTAAGTGCCATGGGGCCAGAGCAACAAGGACCATATGAAAACAAAGAAAGCATGGTTGGTGTTACAAATTCAGATATGCACATGACATTAAAAAGGTATGCATGAGATGACAATGGCCAGTTCATGCCCAGATGTAACGTCTGCCTGGGCAGAGTAATCAACAAAGAGGCTTCACAGAAAATCTTTTTTTTTGCGCCAGTCCCTAGATGGCAACATGTCCCTGTAATCACAAAATATGCACGTGGCGCATGGAATATTTTGACACTTCACACCATGGACAAGTAATGCATGTACCTCAACATATTCTCAGGAGGCACAAAAGTGCGCATACAAACAATATGATGATTAGTTAACTGCGTAGTGTACAAACAGTGAATAATACACAGCTAACACAAAGCTTATGGTGTGCACTGCAATGACCATTTCCCATCTGATCCCACAGATGACCAAGAACTGACTGCAGAGGACAACACCAGCAACCTGCAGAGCCAGTCTCCCCCGGAACATTGACTCTCGGATGTTGACTACCGGGATTCAGAGGACCAGGAGCTCGGAGCCAGGCCCATCTGGTATGCCAGGGCGCAACAGGTCCCAGGACAACATCGTCCCCGCGCCACATCTGCAGCAACACCAACCTCACTGCAGACCCCTGCTTTTACGGCCTGTGCGTCCTCCGCCGCCACCACTACCACCACCACCACCACCAGTACTGCCTGCAACACTCTCCCTGTCCCAGAGGGTGACCACCCCACCCCACCAACTGAGGAGGGCAGGGAGAGGATGCAGGTGCCTACAGTGGTGAGGCAACAGGTCCGTGGCAGCAGAGCAGGTGGGAGGGGCAGGGTCACTCACAGACAATCAGAGCCTGGGACCCAAGCCCTGGCCAACATTAACAGAGTAATTGGGGCCTATGAACAGGCTCATGGACGAACGGGCCGGTCAGAAGACGTTTTCAGCGAGCTCATCCTGCTGATGAGGTCCATCGACACCTGCATGGGCCAAATTGTGGACCTCTTGGGCCAGCAAGTGGCGGTACTGAGAGACAGGCCTGCACCACAAACAAAACCTCCACCTCCCCCTGGTGGGCTGCAGGATGACAGTTCAACATCCTCCCCTGCGGCCACAGAGAGGGGTGAGTCTTCAGACCCCACTGGCCCTACAGCAGAGGCCACCCTGCCAAGCGACGAAGGGGCTGTCCCAAGAAATCCCTGGGAGTCTCCCTGGACAAAGCAACTGCCAAACGTAAGTCACAGAGCCAGCCATGATGGCAACACTCTTCACTACTGCATTGACATTTTGGACTGTCTTTCCCCACACTGCCTTGTGAATGGCATCTCTCTGTTGGACTGGGTCACCACATCAATGTGCTTCACTAATCACCTCACTGTAAATGTCCCCCCCTCATATGTCACCATTGCAAATACATACTCCTTACACACATGTTGTTGTTTCTACTCCGTCTTTATTTCAGGATGTGCAATCTTCACCATGATTACAATGTACCAGGAGTATGGAATGTATGTAGGCAAGGAAAGGCTGAAGGGACGTAGGAAAACACAACAGAACACGATTCACTAGTCTGGGTGTGGCATCACAGACATCACACAACACTTACCATCAAGCTAATCTAACATGCACACATCACAATGTGCAACAAGTGGCAACATACACATCCTGTAGATGTTCCAAACTACCTTGTCCCAGAAACATTATCAGCCACCACTGAGTACACAACCGGCTGCAGTCACAAACCTCACGTACACCTTCACAACAACAGCAACATCATCAGACAATGGGTCCGTTGTACATTGTTACTCACCTTCAAGTGAAGTAGCGGTTGATGAGCTGTTGACGCAGGTCAACACCTTCCTCCTGTACGCTGTCCTCGTCACTGGACATGGGTTGGTTTGCGGGCGAAGGACGTGGCTGCTCATCATCATCCAGGATCAGGGGATCTCCTTGCGAATGGCTAGGTTGTAGAGCATGCAGCATGCCACTATAATCTGATGCACCTTCCCGGGCGAGTAAATCAGTGTGCCTCCGATCTTGTCCAGGCAGCGAAATCGTGACTTCAGGAGACCAAAAGTACGCTCCACCACACAACGTGTCCTCATGGGCATCATTTTAACGGACATCAGTTGGTGTCCTGGGATTCCGCAGTGGGCTCAGCAACCAAGGACGGTTGGGATATGCAGAGTCACCTAGGTGTGAGGAACACAGAGAAACCCTGTAATGTAACTGTTGCAGAGGACAGCAAGTCACACACACAGCACACTATTTTACTATGCATACTCACAATCCATGCACGCTCAGGAAGCAGATTAGCCATCAGCTGTGGTACAATGCTGTTACGCATGATGTATGAGTCATGGGCTGAGCCTGGAAATTTGGCACACACGTGCAAGATAATCATGTCCGCCTGGCACACCACTTGCACATTTATGGAGTGGAAATGTTTAAGAATCCTATAGATGTGCTCACATGCCTGTGGTGGATCAAGCCCAACATGTGTGCAATCAATAGCACCAACAACATGGGGGATGTGTCCAAGGGCATAAAAATCTCCCTTCACAGCCGCCAATTCAGGCCCCCTGGGGAAATGGAATATCTGTCCTTGTAGATCATCATGGCGGACATGACATCACGCAGCACCAGGCTGAACATAGGTTGCGACATCCCACCTGCGCTGGCCACCGTGTGCTGGAATGATCCAGTGGCAAAAAAATGCAGGGCCGCCATCACCTTAGACGTTGGTGTGAAAGCTGTCGGATATGTTCTGCGAGGCTGCAGGTGGGGCTCCAACATAGCACATAGGTTCTGTAGGGTGGCTCTATCCAGACGGAATTTCCGGATGATCTCCTCATTCTCCATGTCTGCCAGCACTGTGAAGGGACGATGCAGATTTGGTCTCCTCCTAGTTGAGTTGAAAGTGGACACATGTCAATACAATACACCATGAGATGTGCACAACATCTTACGGTTTGACTGACACAACACCAACAATGTCTGTCATTACAATTGAGTTACAGAGCATCTTACATGTAGGGACACCTTCAGCTACACTACTCGTACACTTGTCCCCTTTCACACAGCAAGTACCTCCGAAGCAACATCTGACTATGAGAATGCACATAGGGATATGTCAACATCTAGTATGAGCACGCCTGAGAGTATTTCATCCAGCATATGTGTAACACTGCAACACTACTGTCTCATACCTAGCTGCTGTACCTCCCACACCTTCAGTCGTAAGTTGAACATGGCACACATCAACACCACAAGCGTAAACAACACGTGTGTGCATGATCCAAGAAAAGAAGACATTCAAATATGCACATTGGGACATACATCACTGTGATAGTCACAGCACTTTCACACATTGACATGTGTACACATTGGAGAGTCCATAAAAACACTGTTCTGTGTGCATGCCCATCAATATCACAAGTGACATGTGAGGGAGTACATGCCAATGTACTAAATCACATACACAAACATGGCATGTGTAGTCAGCAGTGGGTTAAATGTGACATTGGCATTGTGTGCACAATGATTTGCCATTAATCATGCGGCCACTGTTCACTGTTGAGAACTGCCCATTGGCCATTGACACAGCATGATGTATCCATAGGTGCTGTCAAAGTGCTCCGCCCCCCAAATCACGGTCACTCATGCCAATGTATGGCACCTGAATCGCGGTAGCTACCGCCTGGCACCAGCGGTGTGTCACCACCAATGCCCAAGACACAATCGCGGTAGTGAAAGGCATATGAGCATTGCCAAATGGTGGTTGACATGCTCTGCCACTCAAATCACGGTCACTCATTTCAATGTATGGCACCCAAATCGCGATAGCTACCGCCTGGCACCAGCGGTGTGTCACCACCAATGCCCAAGACGCAATCGCGGTAGTGAAAGGCATATGAGCATTGCCAAATGGCAGTTGGCATGCTCTGCCACTCAAATCACGGTCACTCATGTCAATGTATGGCACCCAAATCGCGGTAGCTACCGCCTGGCACCAGCGGTGTGTCACCGCCATGGACCATGCCCTTACAGCCAATGGGATCCGCATTCGCGGTAGCCTAATGCAATTTTGAAAATCGCGGTAGGCATGCTCCGCCACCGCGGAGCCGGTCATTGGATGCATTTGAAAAAGGCTGACCTAGAACACCAATTGCAGCAGCTTAGAACCACAGAAACTAGTCCAGGGGGCTATAAATGTGTGGGAGAGAGCCTCAAATTTCCACAGCTTCCAGTGCCTGCTGCCTGAGACCCCTCACCTACCGCTGCTGCTGCTGCCTCCAGGGACTGTTGCCTGCTACCCCTCAACACCAACAGCTTCTGCCTCCAGGGACTGTTGCCTGCCACCCCTCAACACCAACTGTAGCAGCAGCTGCCACCTGGCCACAGTGATGGCAAGGACTGAGAAGATCCGCGCCAGTCCCTTCACCAGCGAGGAGCTGGAGGTCCTGGTGGACGAGGTGATCACACACTATCCAAGGCTATATGGGGCCCCAAATGTCGTGGTAAGTCTTCAACAGTGTGAGTGAGAGTGCAGGGGGGCACACATGAAGTTGAGATGCTACAGTATGTGCCTGAGAGTGTGGGGTTTTGTCATGCACTGCCTAGCATGCTTTCCCCAGGGGGAAGGGGTGTGTAGCCTATGTCACACGTTTCCCTGCCTGCACGTCAAGATTAGAGGTACATGTATTGTCTTGTCAGTCATACAGTGACGCAGCAAGTTGGTAATGCAGGAGTCAGGACAGTGATTGCTTGTGTGAATGGCTGTGTGAGTCCCTGTTGTCCCTCTCAGTGTGAGCCCACCTGTCCTGCACAGTCACCACCCAATCTGACAAGGACACATCACTGAATGTACAGAGTGTGACATGTGTCTAATTTTCCTTACTCTCCATCAATGAGCCGTCTCAGCCCTGTAGATTGCACATGACCGGCCTTGTGAGACGGGTGTGGGTTTGTGAGATCATGTCCCTCAATATGACATCCATGACACAGTGAGCCATTCACTGGGCAAGGACATTGAGGGCTGCGCAGTGTTGGACACAGTGAGTCTACCCCCAAACTAATGTTGATATGTAATGTATGTCTTGCTCTACTTAAAAATGGACTGTAGATGTGGGCAGACTACACATGGCTTTAAGTGCTGGCATCCTGCATGTGTATAGAAATTGGCAGGTGCTGTGTCCACCCTCACACCTGCATGCATTTACGAGTGGTTCTCCCATGCTGATGTACCATGTGAGATGCATTCTTGTCTCTGTGAGACATATCTGTGGATTTGTGATGAGTCAGTATCATGCTACTGTACTGAGAGATATTGGTAGATAACACTGTGTCACTGATGTTTTCCCCCTCTTGTCTCCCATGCCTGCAGCTCAAAGTACACCAGCGTAAGGCCGTGTGGAGGGCCATTGCATGCAGGGTGCGGGCTCTGGGTGTCTCCAACCGACGGCGCACCCACTGTCACAAGAGGTAGGATGACATCTGCCGGCTGAGCAAGAACTTGGCCTAGATGACACTGGCTGATCCATCAGACTGACAGGTTGGTGCGGCCCAGCATGACACCACTAATGGCCCGCATCTTGGCCGTGAAACAGCCTGAGCTGGATGCACGTTTGAAGGAGCAGCAACAGTAAGCTAGCGGTGAGTATTCTGGGAAGGGTGACTTTGGCTGTGAGTGGTGGCATGTGTACACAGCCTGGGCTAGCGCTGGGCTATGTGATATTGGTAGTGTGATGCAGTGGCTTGTAAGTGGCCTCTGTGCTGGGTGCAGCTGTCATGCATTTCCCCTACCTGTACTTCCTAATGTAATTAGATTACTGGGCATTTACATTGCATTCTGAGTCGTGGGCTTCAGGTATCGTCTGCATTGGATTAGTCTGGTAAATCACATGGAAGGGAACGGCAGTGTGCCTGTTCTGAGTGTGCTTTCATCAATGCGTGCATTGCCTGACCGCAGATTTGTGAGTAACCCTGGGCGTAGTTTGCGTAGTAGCGCTACATGTAGCTAAGCAGAGTGCACTTCGTGAGATACGCGTAGCGCTACGCGAACTGCGTAGTACACTGTTCGCAATGATTGCACAGTGCCGGATGCTTGTCCGTACTGTGCAATCATTGCAAACGGCATCTTGCACAGTGCAAGCGGTCGTTTTCTGCTGCTCGAGTAGATTTTTACTTAACGTGGACTGGTAGTTTATCGTCGCTCACGGTCGCCAACTTGACGTTGAGGACCGCAAGCGAGCAAAAAATGCCAACTACGCTACACGATTTTGCACTGTGCTACGTGCAATTTGTGTAGCGCGAAGTAGCACAAACTACGCAAACTTCGCGAGCGTAGTGTAGTTGTCCGCCCAGGGTTATTTGTGAGGCTTGGACATCTGACGCCAATGTGCAACAGAAGTGAGTACACATAAGAATAGCTCCAAGGCAGATTCACCCACAACCTCGACTCCCATCCAAAGCCCAGTGAAGCAGGGGAAGGAGGGCACTGTAGGGGGAACACCTGGTAAACAGGGGATGGAAGTGCTAGGGCAAGGCCAGGCCAACTGAACTGCAGGATCCAGCATGTCCTCAGAGGGTGGGCCACTGTCTGCACCTGATGCAGCTTTGGTGGTGAGTGTGCCTGTTGTGTCCACACCACTTCCCATTAATCCCAAGACAGGGAAGACATTTCGTGTCCCCAAGAAGTGGAAAGGCACCTCTCCACAATCTCCCACCCACACTGTGTCTCACGGCAGCATGACTTCACCTCCACGTGCCACTATACCACCTGGTCCAAGCAGCCCTCCGGCTTCCCAAGCCACTGATGCCTCTGCCTCAGCTGGGCCTCTCTCTCCAACTGTCCCCGGCACACAGTCAGCTCCCAGTCCGACTGACAGAGAAGTCTGTGTGGTAGTCACCCTCACACACCTGTCTCTCTTACAGCGATGCCTGTACTGCCCATTCTTACCCCCTGACTGTGTTGCTGACCATGGCAGGGTACAGTCACACACATTCCCTGTGCAGCTTCTCATGGGCCCACTCTGCACTTTGTGCTGGCCACTGGCCTTGTTGTTCACTGCTGGTTACCCCTTGCCTGTGCAGCTTCTCATGGACTCACTCTGCCCTTTGTGCTGGCCACTGGCCTTGTTATTCACTCCTGTTTGCCCCTTGCCTGTGCAGCTTCTCATGGACTCACTCTGCACATTGGACTGGCCACTGGCCTTATTGTTCACTCCTGTTTGCCCCTTGCCTGTGCAGCTTCTCATGGACTCACTCCTGCACATTGGACTGGCCACTGGCCCTGTTGTTCACTCCTGTTTGCCCCTTGCCTGTACAGCTTCTCATGGACTCACTCTGCACATTGAGGAACTTCGATTTTCGATCGTGATCGAATCGACCCACACGCCATCTTGTGCTCCGCCGCCAGTTTGTGTTGCCATAACTCAGGCAGCACGGCGAGAAAAGTCTATTCTGCTTTTTCTGCAGCTTTGTGTCAGAAATTGTCCTTCTGCCTCTATTTGCAAAGCTGTGTTAGGTTTAGCCGAGTACACTAATCCCTGTCTGGTTTTTCTAATTCCCGTCTCAATTATCTGTTGGTTCATACTATTCTTTTCCGACTTTATCTTATCGTCTGGCCTTCACTGTCCTCTGCTAGCATTCTCTCATTTCACAACTGTCCTCCAACACACAAACGTATCTCGCCACCTGCAAGTTAGTTACAAATCCGTTAATGAATTAGTTTGAGGGAGGGGTGACAAACACAGTTGGAGGAGAGGTATCTTCGAGTCATCTGACACTTCTGTTTTCAAATCTCTCCTATTGGTTCCGTCCTACTTTCCAACTTTCCTTATTGGCTCTTTCTTGTATGCTCTGAGTGTCCACTTGGTTAATGTATAAGTTATCTATGTTCTATAAAAGATTGTGCGCCACAGAGTGAAGTGGCAGTCTCCTGAGAACCTACCTTGTGTACTTCTGGGACAACTGTACTAGCTGCAGCTAATAAATCTGATCTTCTAACGCCTAACAGAGTGTCCCGTGTCTCTGTGTAGCTGAGCAGGTGAACCCAGGAGATTAAGGCGTACCCTGCGCCACCAGGTCCAAAAGGTTCTGGTTCTTCAACATTGGACTGGCCACTGGCCTTGTTGTTCACTCCTGTTTGCCCCTTGCCTGTGCAGCTTCTCATGGACTCACTCTGCACATTGGACTGGCCACTGGCCCTGTTGTTCACTCCTGTTTGACCCTTGTCTGTGCAGCTTCTCATGGACTCACTCTGCACATTGGACGGCCACTGGCCTTGTTGTTCACTCCTGTTTGCCCCTTGCCTGTGCAGCTTCTCATGGACTCACTCTGCACATTAGACTGGCCACTGGCCTTGTTGTTCACTCCTGTTTCCCCCTTGCCTGTGCAGCTTATCATTTAACTACTCTGCACTTTGTGCTGGCCACTGGCCTTGTTGGTCACTGCTGGTTACCCCTTGCCTGTGCAGCTGCTCATGTAAATACTCTGCACTTTGTGCTGGCAACTGGCCTTGCTGTTGTCTATTATTGGTGCCTATCTGTGCAATATGTGAATAGACAGTTGCTCCTGTTGTCTGTTGTGTCAGTGTCCTTACTGATTAAAGTTTTTTCTGTGTGTGTATGGTTTACTGTGCCACATGCTCTGTATGCCACTTAAACATTGCCAATGGCTTGTCTCACTTTTTCTCGTTTTTACAGGGGTGACAGGGACTTCAGTTCTTCCTGACTCTGATGCTTGTGGGTGCAATGATGTTTTTTTTTTTTTTTTTTACTTGAGTTTTATATAGCGCTGGCTAGACCCGGAGGTATCGGAGCGCTTTACATGATGAGAGTTACATAGATTACAAGTTACACATTGTTACAGAAGGTACGTCAATTACAAGTTACATCCGTTGGTTCAAGGCGTGTAGAGGGGAAGGGGGTAATGTAAAAGGGCGACAGGGAGGGAGATTAAGCGGAGAATTGGCACAAGGAAAAACAGAGCAAGTAAGGGGTGAGAGATTCAGGGGAGAGAGGAAAGGAATGGGGGAGGCAAGCAAAGAATGAAGGACGGAAGAGGTGGGGGGTAGAAGACACAGCGAGGAGACGAGGAAGTAAATGTGTCTGATGTCCGGCTGGGTGGGAGATGGCTCCCCGTAGTAAAGGGATCATTCCCAGTCTTCCATTTAGTGTGATCCCCTTGTCACGGTGGACTCTCTCAGCGGGGTCCCTGAGACTCCAGGGCATAGATGCTGGATCTCTTCCCCAACAAGGGGAGAGGAGTTCTTTGGTCATGGGCACATTTAGAAGAATGAAGGAGGGAGGAGGAGGGGGAGGGGATAGAAAACCCAGCGTGAACACAGTGTCAGACTTCCGGCAGGGTAGGAGATGGTTTCCAGTGGTAAGAGGATCAATCCCAGACCTCCAATATGGGAGACTCCCTTGTCACTGTGGACTCTCTCAGAAGGGTCTCTGAGACTCCAGGGCAAACATGCTGGATCCATCCCCAACAAGGGGAGTAGGAGTGCTTTGGACAAGTGCATACTAGATGGGGCCATAAAAGGGAGTCGGGCTGGTAGGGTTGCATAGGTTACAAATTACACATTATTACAGAAGGTACGTCAATTACGAGTTACATCCATTTCTTCAAGGCGAGAAGAAGGGTATGGGGATAGTATAAAAGGGCGACGAGGAGGGAGATTGAGCAGAGCATAGGCACGAGGATAAACAAAACAGGTAGGGGGAAAGAGATTCAGGGGAGAGAGGGAAGTAATAGGGGAGACAAGCAAACAATGAAGGAGGGAAGATGTGGGTGGGTAGATCCGGAGGTATCAGAGCGCTTTACATAAGGATCCACAAGATTACAATATTACATCAGTTACAAGTTGCATCAATTACAAGAAAACATTTCAAGAGTGTCGGAAGACAAAATAAATGGAGCTTAGAAGGGTAAGGGGGTGGGGTAAAGGTATCAGAGAGAGAAAGGATGGAGATGGGATGGGTGGAGAGACGAAGGAGAGTCTGCCCAAAGTCCGGCCGGGTAGGTGACGGCCGAGGGTGAAGTCCAAAGCCCATCTCCTCTATAGTTATCAGGTAGTTCCACCGGGCATCAGTCAAGCGGCTAGGTCTCAAAGAGAAAACACTAGGAGAGCAGAGAGGAGGGATAAATGGAGCATAAAGGAGAAAGTGGGTGGAGCAAAGGGGGAGGAGAGAGAGTACAACAGAAATACTGTTTGAAATACTGTTGTCATTATCATACTTTGTTCATGTTAGCTATATTGGACACATGTCTGGTTTGGAGGCACTGCCAGCAGAGAGTGGGATTCTATCCACAGGATTGCAGGCAGGCTGTCCAGGCCCATCATGTATGTGTGATCATACTTTATATGTTCCTCAGCAGTGTAGGTGTATAGTCATCTTGTGCTGCTCAGTCATCCTAGTCACATGATTTACTTTCAATGTGTGCACTTGGGTGGTCTAGAAGTGTGCAGTGTGAAGGGGGTGGATTTGTCGGGAGTGTTGATGTGTGTGTGCCCCTGCAATGTCAACTACACACGTGTCACCCAGGAGTAGAGTGCCTGTTTGTGTGATTGTTCAGCCCTGTGCTTGTGATTGTGTGCACATGTGTGTGTTTTATGTTGTGCACTGTGCAGTGTGTTGGTGTGTCCTTGCAGTTCTGGTTGACTCCTACCTGTTGTTATTGGCAATTCTGATTATGCCGAGTATGTGACTGGCAAGTCAGTGTTGTGTTTTGTTGATCATCCATGTGTCTTGATGCTGTTTGTGGTCACTGTGCATACCTGCTCAGCCACACTGACATTGTGGGTGTGTTTTCTCATGCATTGCTGTCACATGGGGCTTTATTGCCTCCAGTATGGCATGTGGGATGTGGTGTCATACCATCCCCTATCTGTGCTTCAGATGCCTAGCCATTGTGAGTCTGCACTCCATCTATTTGTGTATGTACACTCCTGCCATGTCCACTACTGACGTACACACCACTCCACTTTCATGTCAGCTGTTCCCTTGGGTTACCTGTGTGTGTGCCTCCCCATCACTTCATTTTTGACACTGTGCTTTGTGGTGCAGATCTTTGCGCAGGAGCAATGTGCCACTCAGGACATTTTGCCACATGTTTATATGTGATTCTCTAGTACTGTTTAGCAGTCATGGTTGTTCATATGCAGTTCAACTGTTTGTGCTGCACAGTCCTCTGGTCAGGTTATTTACACTTTGGTGTCCCAAACTTGTGCATCTGTGGGTGTTGGGTTAGGTGTATGTGTGTTTGGTGAGGTACTGCTTCACTTCCTGACTGGTGTTGTCTGTGTGCTGTTTTGGTTGTTGTGGGTGTTCATGGTGTGTCACTAATGTGTGTGAGTGACTGGTATGTTTGGTGTGCACACACTGCTTGGTGTGCATGCAGTGCTGTGGGTGTATGTTGCCTTGTTCATGCCTGGTATGCATCCCCTGATGTCCTGCTGTGTTTGCAATGTGATTTATTGGCATGTGCATCTGTTGTGTGTTTGATGTGGCTGTGTGCAGTATTAGGACTGTGTTTTCTCTTACAGCTGACAGATGCTCTGTTTGTGGTGTACTATTTGCATGGCAGTGTGTGTGTTTTGTTGGTGTGGTGTGTTTCATTCAGATGTGTGTTGCAGGTGTGGTGTGCCTTACTTGTGTGTCTGTCACATGAACTTAGGTCTATTCTAGTTCCTGTGCTTGTGTTAGGTGTGTCCTTGGTGTTTTCTCCTCTCATATTTGAGCTGTCTCTTGTCATTCTTGTGCATGTACAGGCATGTGGTACACTATGACACTATGTTGACCTGATGGGTGGTGTGGTATGTCTGTGTGTGTGTCATTGTAGGCCCATTTCTCCTAGTTTGTGTCCCTGATTGTTTTGTGATGGTGCACATCTTGTCTGTGTTGCGGTATGTTGTATGTGCATTGTTCCTGACTGATGGGTTTGTGCACTCCTGTTCTGCCTATGCTCCCATTGCCTTTCCACAGTTTTGCTGCACAGGTCATGTCTGGTCTTGTTGTGGTTCTGTGTGTGTTTTTGTTGTTTTATGTGTTTGGCTGTTGTTTTTGTGCAGACATTGGTTCTGGCATCCCTGTGTGATGTTTGTGGATACCACACAGGGAGTGTGGTTGTTTATCTGTGTATTGACTGGACATTGTTGACCCCTTCTGTGTGTCTAACACTGGTGTTGTGTGCTGCAGGTGTGATGGGGGTATGTGTGTAGATTCCTACATGTGTTTGACAGTCATGGAGTGTTGTAATGGGTCCTGTGTGTTGTTACATACTCCTGTCAAATAGTTGGATACAGACATGTTGTTATTCACTGTTTGACTTCATACTCTTCCTTTCATCCCTGTGCCTATACATGGGTTACCTTGCTGTCTCCCTGGGTTGTTGCACTGAGGTGACTGTGGTTTGACTTCACTCACTGTGCCAGCCATGTGTGATTTGATGGGCTGAGGGTGTTCTTATATGTTTCTTGTCTTGCATGTGATGTACACATGCTTGGTAGTTATCTCCTTGTCCTTCAATTTGTGTGCACCTCACTTTAGCTTTCCTATATGTTGTACTCTATTGCTGCCGGCATTTGGACTGTGTATTTGGCTGTGTGTCAGTGTGGACTCAGTTTTCTAGCCATGTGTGTGGTGTTGTTGTGGGTTGCCCTGGCCCTGTGCTTCTGTGCTGTGTGCTCCTCTGCAGCCACACCTGCTGGGGCTGTCTCCCTAGTTGTTTGGTGTGTGGTGTAGGGTGTGGGTTCACCTGGTTTTTGGCATGGGGGAGCACAGGAGGGGCACATGGCATGTCTCTGCATGTTTGAGGGGGGGTCCTAGTGTGTGGAGGATGGAGGTGTGGCCCTATGATCTTTGTTCACTGCCCATGCCTGGCACAGGCCCTGCCTTCTGCATTGTGCGCATGTTTTCCCACGTCTTCTCCACAGCGGTGACGTGACCGGGAAATTGCATCAATATCGTGGTAGATGGGTGTCCTGGATGCGGAGGGGTGATTTGGTGACAGGTAGGACAGGTGTGGGTACACTTGTGGATGTGTTCATCTCCCCACCAGGGTGTCTGGTGTGGGCAGGAACCCTGTATCAGCCCATGAGTTGTGTGTTGTAGTTGTGTGCGGAGTTGTGTAATTGCGTACTTGAGGCGTCGTCCGCGACGGTCCATAACTTCCTGGTAGTGTATCACCTACAGCACCGGAATACTAAGACACCACCGCTGCACTGGACAGTAGCACGGAGCGAGGACAGAGGATCGGCAGTAACGGTTGCTATAACAACTGCCATTCGAGAGGTGAGTGGCGACAGTGAGAGAGCGCATGGCCGATCCCCTTTGAGGTCAGAGAGAGGACACTAAAACCACAGCTCCCAGAGCTGACCACTGCCGGTCATCGTCTCCGCTGCTGAGAGATTGGGGTGCTGCCCCTGATGGACCTGTGAGAAAGGGACCTGCTGCTGAGAGAAAATTTGTGCTCGACCCAACACACGAAGTACAACAGCAAACGTACCACGTCTTGACATGGTCCCCCTGGCTGATCGAGCGCTAGTCTGCTCCTTTACTTGGGGATAGTGAGCCAAGGGCATGGGGAGAGCTGAGGGCAAACAAACCAAACTTTCCTTTGAGGCCCACAAATCAATACGAGGACCGGCTGGGGACTCAGCCATGGGCACGGCGGACACGCTGCATGCTGATATGCGTTTCCTGCTGCTTACCATGCGCCACTGCCTAAATTCCATGGAAGCCAAAGTGGACTCCATGTGTGTGCTCATGGATTTTATCACACAACGCTTGGAAAAACAAGACAGGCACATTGGCGAAGCTGAACAGAGGATTTCCAATGGGGAAGATACATCTGCGCAGAGAGGGGACCAAGTGCAACACATGGAGCGTCTCCTGCAGACAATTGCGGCCAAGAATGAAGATTTGGAGGCAAGGTCCCGGAGAAACAGCCTCTGCATTCTAGGGATTCCAGAATCTACAGCTACTGGGTGGATGGAGGACTATGCTGAGAACATGCTGGTAGTGTTGTTTGAAGCCTCCGCTCTGTCCAAGCAATTAGTGGTAGAGAGAGCACACAGATCTTTGTCAGCAAGACCCCCTCCTGGTGCGACACCCCGACCTATCATATCTAGGCTGCTGACTTACCGAGACCGGTATATGGTACTCCAACTGGCCAGGGAGAAGTGTGACCTTACTTATGAGGGGACTGCAGTATCGTTCTATCCAGCTATTACGATGGCAATGCAGGAGGCACGCAAGAAACTTTTGCCTGTGAAGCGGAAATTGCAGCAAGCAAATATACCTTATGCCATGCTATTCCCTGCAAAGATGCGTATCACCATCTAAGGCAAACAATACACCTTCAGCACACCGCTGCAGGCCCATGAATTTCTCCGAAGGGAGGGCGGTCGGCGAATCCCAGCGGCGAAGGAGAAGCCTGCTTCCAGACCTGCGACCCCGCTGTCGGACATTGGCTGATATATGCTCTGTGATCTCACTAAGGAGGTTAAGGCTCTCTCTCACCATACTGTACTTTCGCTGTTTTGTGTTGCCCCCTCAAGTCGTGAATCTACATACATGAAGGCGGAACTGTGACACGCGCAACGTCAGTTACTACGCCCAGTAAACCTGTACAGGACAAACAGGGTTGAAGCCGAGCACCAAAGACACCTGCTAATCATTGACTTTCTCCACTCTGAAGGGTTCCATGGGGAACTTGAATAACTCTGAAGTTTTAGGGAACTGATCTTTGCCCCTGGAACCCACGTTCAGTTCAGGGCAGAAGGCTGGCTCTCTGGAGGAAAGCCCCCAAGTGGAAATTCACAATTGAATGTTAAGGATTGAAATTGCTTTTTGGTTTGTTTTCTCATTATGTCTTCCATTCTTTCCACACTATTTGCTGTCCTTGACCCTCTATCACCCTCTTCTGTCCCATATTAACTGCATTTTCTTTCTATTGCCTGCCTTCGACAACAGGGTGGTTTTGGAACCCTGGTGTCAGTTTTCCAATAGGTTCTACTCAATATGATGAAATGGCAGGTACTGGTTCTTTTTTTCTGTGATTGTGCCATTGGTGTGGTTGGGGGGAGGAACGAAGCAGTGAAGACTTAGGGGCTGATTAGGATGGCGGCCGGAAAACCACCCCGACCGCCATGGAAGCGGAAAACAACGCCCGGCAAAATTAGGATCATCCGCCAAAAAACACCGACCACAGCGGAACGGGGCCAAGAAAAACCGCCCGTAGTGGGCAGGGATGCCCAAAATCTGTCCGCGGCGGTTGGATTTGCAGCGGAAAAACACCAACCTGCCGCAAGTATAACGGAGACACCGCACGGGAAATTAGGATATCCCCGATGGTCCCGCGGTACGTTCCGCTGTTTCTGACCGCCGCGGTTGCACACTGGGATGAATGGAAGAGCCAGCGGAAGAGCTGCAGCATAGCCACCGCTGCGGACGATCCGTGAAAAATATGGCGGACGAAGCATAAAACCCACAATAAGTGCACACAGCAAACTAGCCATGCCCCCCAAACACAAAACACACCCCCATGACACAACCACATGGCAAAAAGAAAAATACAATTCCCAGGACAACACACACAACACACCTGACAGCAATATCCCATTTGGACACACCCACACAGCTGAGTATAAAACCAGCCCCTTCCCTGACCAGAATCCTTTGCAACTCTCCAGAAGAGAAGGGCATTCACCAGATCAGAGAGGAGAGGCAAAGGAATACAGCACACACACATCTCCACCACGACCATCACTACCACACCTGCACCACTAACCCCCCTGTACACCACACACCATACACATCACAACCACACCCACCACTCACACCACTGCACCCACAACCACTTTGCACACCACACACCATGGCAACACATAAAATGCCCAAATTCACAGGGAGTGAGTTGACAGTCATGGTAAATGAGATAGTCAGAGTGGAACCACAACTGTTTGGTAGCCTGGTCCAACAGACACCATTAGCCACAAGGACACAAATGTGGGCAAGGATAGTTGAAAGGGTCAATGCAGTAGGGACCACCCCGCGATCCAAACAGGAGATCATGAAGCGGTGGCAGGATCTGAAGAGGGTTGTCAAAGAGAGGAGAAGCAAGAACCGTGAGCTGGCTCGAGGGACTGGTGGTGGCCCTCCCATTCCACCAAAACCATTTACACCATGGGAGGAGAAGGTGCTTGCCATACTGCATCCAGAGAGTCTCACAGGAGTACCCGGGGGAGTGGAGGCTGGTAAGTACAAACAAATGACTACCACCACACTGCCATGTACTGTCTTGCACAACTACAAAGCTGCACCACCTAGGACAAATTCCACTCATCTGCACCACACACCCACAAAAACATGTCTCACAGATCCAACATTCACTCACTCCCATTCACTCCAAACATAGCTAGCAACATTACCATGGGGGCATGTGCACAGGCAGCCAGCACTACAACTCCCACCAGTCCCCCTTGTCCCACAGCATCTGCAAGATGGAGCCCTCCCCCTACCCCACCCAGAAGCATGTGTCAGCCATTACATTACCCTAATCAAACTAACAGGTAGGTAGCCATCTTCCCTGGGAGGGTGTTTGGGGTGGGAGACCTGTACCACTACTCCCACCATGCCCCTGGCCCACACCTGAGCTGGATGGAGCACTCCCCCACCCAGAAACAGTTGGAAGCCATTGCAGTACAACTAACAAACTTACAGGTAGGTAGCCATCTTCCCTGGGAGGGTGTGTGTGGGTCAGAGGCCTGTACCACTAATCCCACCATACACCCTTGTCTCCAGTACAGCAGGATGGAGCTTTCCATACCACCCAGATGCATGTGGTATCTAATGGCCCACCTCAAACAAACTAACAGGTAGGTAGACATATTATTCTGTCTTGTGACCCCATTGATCAGGATGTAAGCCTCCACCACGCACACACAGATGTGTCACATAACAAAGCCAAATGTGAGCACATAACAGGTAAGTAGCCAGTACGTGCACCCACCCATTTGGCACAAAAGAAATGTTGCCATATGACAACACCAGCCCTCTCATTGCACAAATAGGCTCATTGACCCCATTGCCACGCACAATGTGCACACAGGTAAGCAAAGGAAACTGTCACAGCTACCAAAGTGTGACCCACCAATGCACATGTAGAAGAAAGTCTGGGCACCATCATGCACAGCACCTATTGACATGTGCAGTGCCCTGGGGCCAGGGCAACAAGGATCAACCGAAAAATAAGAAAGCATGTGTGGTGGTATAAATCAAGATATGCATATAACAGGACAAAGGTATGCAGGAGATGACAATGGCCAGTCCATGGCCAGATGTGACGTCTGCCAGTTCAGACAAATCAACAAAGAGTCCTCAATGAAATAACATGTTGTGCAAGTCCCTAGATGTCAACAGGTCCCGGTAATCATAAATAATGCACGTGGCACATGGTATGTATTGACACCTCACACCATGGACAAGTAGTGCATGTACCACGGCATCATGTCAGGAGACACAGTAGTGCACAGAGGAAACAATGTGATGATCAGTCAATTGTGTAGTGTACAAACAGTGAATGACACACAGGTGACCAAGAACTCACTGCAGAGGACAGCACCAGCAACCTGTAGAGCCAGTCTCCCCCCCCCCCTCCCCCCCGGTACATGGACTCTCGGATGTTGACTCCCGGGATTCTCTGGAAGGTGAGCACGAAGCCGGCCCATCTGGTGTGCCAGGGAGCAACAGATCCCAGGACACCATCGTCCCCCCATCTCATCTGCTGCAATAACAACGTCACTGCAGACCCCTGCTGTTATGGCCTGTGCATCCACCGCCACCACCACCAGTGCTGCCTGCAACACCCTCCCTGTCCCAGAGGATGACCACCCCACACCACCGACTGAGGAGGGCAGGGAGAGGATGCGGGTGCCCACAGTGGTGAAGCAATAGGTCCGTGGCAGCAGGGTAGGTGAGAGGGGCAGGGTCACCCACAGACACCAGGAGGCCGGAACCCAATCCCTGGAACACATCACCAGAGTCCTTGGGGCATATGAGCGTGCCCAGGGACGAACAGGCCGGTCGGACGAACTGTTACGCGAGCTCATCCTGCTGATGAGGTCTATTGACACACGCATGGGACAAATTGTGGACCTCTTGGGCCAGCAAGTGGCGGTACTGCGGGACAGGCCTGCGCCACAAACAACACCTCCACCTCCCTCTGGTGGGCCGCATGATGACAGTTAACCATCCTCCCCTGCGCCCACCGAGAGGGGTAAGTCCTCAGACCCCACTGGGCCTGCAGCAGGGCCCTCCCCTGCCTAGCGACGAAGGGGCCGTCCAAAGAAAACCCTGGGAGTATCTGGAGGCAAAGCACCTGCCAAACGCCAGTCACAGAGCCAGTCCTGATGGCAACCCTTGATTATCTCATTTACCATAACTGTCAACTCACTGCTCCACCACCACCTCAATGTAAATGTACACCCCCTCACATGTCACCATTGTAAATAAAAAATCCTTAAACATATGTTGTTGTGTCTGCTTCGTCTTTATTGCAGGATGTACAGTCTCCAACATGATCACAATGTACCAGGAGTATGGACTGTATGTAGGCAAGGAGAAGTTGACATCACACAACACCCACCATCAAGTTAATCCAACATGCACACGTCACAGTGGGCAACAAGTGTCAACATACACATCCTGTAAATGTTCCTAAATGACCTGTCCCAGAAACATTGCCAACCACCACTGAGTCTACAACTGGTTGCTGTTACAATTCTCACATACACATTCACAACAACAGCAACATCATCAGACAATGGGTTTGTTGTACATTGTCACCCACCTTCAAGTGAAGTAGCGGGTGATGGGCCGTTGACACAGGTCAACACCTTCCTCCTCTCCACTGTCCTCATCACTGGACACGGGTTGGTTTGCAGGCGGGGGCCTTGGGTCCTCATCATCATCCAGGAGCAGGGGAATCTCCTTGCGAATGGCTAGGTTGTGGAGCATGCAGCATGTCACTACAATCTGACACACCTTCCCGGACGAGTATGCCAGTGTACCTCCAGTCTTGTCCAGGCAGTGGAAACATGACTTGAGCAGACCAAAAGTACGCTCCACCACACAACGTGTCCTCCCATGGGCCTCATTTTAGCGGACTTCAGCCGGTGTCCTGGGATTCTGCAGTGGGCTCAGCAACCAGGGTCGGTTGGGATATGCAGAGTCACCTAGGTATGACAAACACAAATAGACATTGCAATGTCGCTGAGGCAGAGGGCAGCAGGTCACACATACAGCACGCCATACGACTAGGCATACTCACCCACAATCCATGCACGCTCGGGAAGCAGATTAGCCATCAGCTGGTGCACAATGCTGTTCCACAGGATGCAGGAGTCATGGGATGAGCCTGGGAATTTGGCACACACGTGGGAGATGTTCATGTCTGCCAGGCACACCACTTGCACATTTATGGAGTGGTAATGTTTGCGATTCCTGTAAATGTGCTCACTTGCCTGTGGTGGCACAAACCCGACATGGGTGAAATCAATGGCACCAACAACATGAGGGATGTGTCCAAGGTGATAGAAGTCTTCCTTCACAGCTGCCAATTCCGGACCCCTGGGGAAATGGATATATCTGTCCTTGTATATCGTCATGGCGGACAGAACATCATGCAGCACCATGCTGAACATCGGTTGTGAAATCCCATCAGCGCTGGTCACTGTCTGCTGGAACGATCCAGTGGCAAAAAAATGCAGGGCCGCGATCACCTTATAAGTTGGGGTGAAAGCTGTTGGATATGTCCTGCGAGGCTGCAATTGGGGCTCCAACATCTCACAAAGGGTTTTTAGGGTGGCTCTATCCAGCCGTCATTTCTGGATGATCGCCACATCCTCCATGTCCTCCAGTCCTGTCAAGTGACGAATCAGATTTGGCCTCCTCCTAGTTGAGATGAAAGTGGACACATGTCAATTCAATACATCATGAGCTGGGCACAGCATCTCACGTTCTGGATGACACAACGACAACAATGACTGTCATCAAAATTGAGTTACAGACCAGCTTACATGTAGGGACACCTTCAGCTACACAAATGGCACAACTGTCAACTTACACAAAACAAGTACCTCAAACACCACCTTGGTCAATGTGAATGCACATAGGGATATGGCCACATTTACCATGGGCACGCCTGGGAGTATAGCATCCAGCATATGTGTAACAAATCAACCATACTGTCTCATACCTAGCTGCTGTACCTGACACACCTTCATGCGTCATTTGAACCTGGCACACATCCACAACACAATGACCACAGTCGGAGCAGAAATGACGATTGTGTGCATGATCAGACATAATAGGACATGCAAAAAAGATCATCATTCATTGAGACGAGTATTGCTGTGATTGTCACTGCACCTCTACACATTGACATGTGTACACATTGTAGAGTCCAGAACAACACTGTCCTGCCTACACGGCCATCAAATTCATAAGTGACATGTGAGGGAGGACAGGCCAATCAACAAAATCACATACACAAACATGGCATGTGTAGTCACCAGTGGAATAAATGGAACATTGGCATCGTGTGCACAATGATGTGTCATTGACCATGTGGGCACTGTGCACTGTTGGTGTTTGCCAGATGGCCATTGCCATTGTATGGCACCCATATTGCGGTAGCTACCGCCTGTCCCCAGCGGTGTGTCACTAGCACCCCCCATTCACACAAGTGCGGTAGCGATAGGCATGGAGACATGCCCAAATGGCGGTTGGCATGCTCCGCCACCCAAATCGCGGTGCCTCGTGTCACTGTATGGCACCCATATCGCGGTAGCTACCGCCTGTCCCCAGCGGTGTGTCACCAGCACACCCCATTCACACAAGTGCGGTAGTGATAGGCATGGAGACATGCCCAAATGGCGGTTGGCATGCTCCGCCGCCAAAATCGCGGTGGCGCACACTGGGCCCCTGAGGTGTGTCACCGCCATGGAGCATGCCCTTACAGACAATGGGAACCTTGATTGCGGTGGCATGATGCAATTTTGGAAATCACAATAGGCGTGCTCCACCACCGCAGAGGCAGTCATTGGATGAACTTGAAAGATGCACCATCGCGTTAGTGCACACCGGGCCCCAGCGGTGTGTCACCTCCATGGAGCATGCCCTTACAGCCAATGGGAACCTTGATTGCGGTGGCATGATGCAATTTTGAAAATCGCGGTAGGCGTGCTCCGCCACAGCGGAGGCAGTCATTGGATGCATTTGAAAGAGGCAGACCTGGACCACCAATTGCTGCAGCTTGGCACCTTTGAAACGACCCCAGGGGGCTATATATGTGTGGGAGGGAGCCTCACATTTCCACTGCTCCCAGAGCCTGCTGCCAGAGAACCCTCACCTGCTTTTGCCTCCAGGGACTGCTGCCAGAGACCCCTCACCTGCTGCTGCCTCCAGGGACTGCTGCCAGAGACCCCCTCACCTGCTGCTGCCTCCATGAACTGCTGCCAGAGACCCCCCACCTGCTGCTGCCTCGAAGGACTGCTGCCAGAGACCCCTCACCTGCTGCTGCCTCCAGGGACTGCTGCCAGAGACCCCTCACCTGCTGCTGCCTCCACGGACTGCTGCCAGAGACCCCTCACCACCCAATTCCGCCATTGTTGTCTCATGTCCACAGTGATGGCAAGGACAGAGAAGATCGGTGCCAGCCCCTTCACGAGCGAGGAGCTGGAGGTCCTGGTGGACGAGGTGCTCACAGAGTACCCAAGGCTATATGGTGCCCCAAATGTCGTGATAAGTCCTCAACAGTGGGGGGGAGGGCAGGGGGGGCCAACATGTAGTTGGACTGATGCAGTATGTGCCTGAGAGTGTGGGGTTGTGTCATGCACTGCATAACATGCTGTCTCCATGAGAAAGGTGTGTGTACCGAATGCCACAGGTTTCCCTGCCTGCACATGTATGTATGAGTGACCTGTGTTGTGTTGTCAGCCATACCGTGACGCAGAAGGTTGTTCATGCAGGAGTGTGGACAGTGATTGCTTGGCTGAATGGCTGTGTGTGCCCCTGCTGCCCATCTCAGTGTGAGCCCAGCTGGCCTGCACAGTCCCCGCCCACAAAGACAAGGACACATCACCACTTACAGAGTATTACATCAGTCTTTTCTCATTGCACTCCAGCTATGGGCCATCCCAGCACTGTAGATTGCACACGACCGGCCTTGTGATGAGGATTTTGGATTTGTGAGATCATGTCCCTCAATGTGACATCCGTGACACAGTTATCTATTCACAGGGCAGGGACATTGAGGGCTGCGCAGTCTTGGACACAGTGAGTCTACCCCCAAACACAGGTTGATATGTGAGGTATGTGTTGCTCAACCCAACTAATCAATGGAGATGTGGGCAGCCTACATAGGGGTTTCAGTGCTGGCATCCTGCATGTGTGTTAGATGTGCAGGGACTGTGTTCCCCCTCACACCTGCATGCATTAAGATCAGCTTTTCCCATGCAGATGTACCATGTGAGATATATTCTAGTCTCTGTAAGACATAACCTTGGATTTGTGATGAGTTTGTATCTTGCTGCTATACTGATAGATGTCGGTACATAACACTGTGTCACTAATCATTTCCCCCTCTTGTCTCCCATGCCTGCAGCTCAAGGTACACCAGCGTAAGGCCGTGTGGAGGGCCATTGTGGGCAAGGTGCGACAAGAGGTGGGACGACATCAGCCGGCTGGCAAAGAACGTGGCGGAGATAACCTTGGGGCTGATTCCTCGCACTGGGTGTTTGGCACGGTGCAGCATGACACCACTAATGGGCCACATTTTGGGGGTGACACAGCCTGAGCTGGATGAACGTTTGAAGGAGCATCAGCAGCAAGCCAGGGGTGAGCATTCGGGGAGGGTGACTTTGGCTGGGAGTCGCTGCATGTGTACAGAGTATGTTCCAGCGCTGGCCTATGTGATGTTGGTAGTGTGATGCAGTGGCATGTAAGTAGCTGCTGGACTGGGTGCCGGTGTAACGCATTTGCCCTACCTATACTCACAAAGGTAATTTGAATGCTGTGCATTCCCATTGCATTCTGAGTCGTGCTCTTCGGGTTGCTTCTGCATTGGGATAGTCTGGGGAATCCCATGGGAGGGAACGGCAGTGTGCCTGATCTAACTGTGCCTTCATCAATGCGTCCATTTTAGGCAACCAGATTAGGGAGGCCTAGACATCTGACAACAATGTGCACCAGTCTTTGGACCCCAAAGTACAACATGGTGGGTGGCATGGGCTCATGGCTATTGTGGAATGTCATGTTGTAGTCTGTGTCTGTCTTGTCCCCTCCTGTTCCATCCAGATCTGTCAGTGGCAACAAGTAGTGTGCCCCCATCATGTCCCTAGGTGTGCTCAGAGCTAGTTGTGTGTCTGGTCGAACTGAGCCACTAGCAGGGTGTTGTGCTGTGTGGTCATCACATGGCTCACTTATTCCTGAATTTCCAGTTTCGAAGCACTGTTTGAGTCAATATAGTGAGTTAGCACAATGTGATTGCACAGGGTGGTGTGCAACATGTAGATTTAGTCATCTTTTGTTATGCATTGCTTGCATATGTTTGTTCTGTTGCTGCCACTGAACTGACCCTACATCTCTCTCTCTCTCATGCAGCATCTCCTGTGGTCACGGAGGGACAGGAGACGGACACCGGTGGCGGTGAAACAAGCACAGCAGCTGCACAGGAGCCCAGTGACACAGAGGTCACCAGCGCCTCAGAGGGGGACAGGAGTCTGCTGGAGGAATCCCAGCCTGAGACACAAAGTACCACATCATCTGATGCCAGCGGAGATCCATGTTGGCATGGGAATGGGGAATGGGGACTCTGCATCATCTTCCACCACACAGCGGCCAGTGCCCACCCTCCAAGCCACTTCCTCCGGTGCTGCCCGTGTCCGCCTCAGTAAGAGGGGAAGAGTGTCCTTCACCCCTGGCACCGCTGCTCCTGCCCCTGTCCCCCCTGCTGCCATCAGTGCTGAGTCTGTGGACCTTTTGCGCCAGCTGTGAGTAGGCCAGACAGCTCTCCTCAATGCCTTCATTGACCACGACAAATAATTGGAACAGGTGGTTGCTTTCAAGGAGGGCATACATTTAGACATGGGTGGGCTGCACCGGACTGTCCAGGCTTTGTTCTCCACAGTGACGTCAGCCCTTCAACAGGCACATACTCACAGTCCACCTCCGGTCCCTTTGTCCACCCCCCTGGCATTGGCCATGTCTGACGACAGTGACCAAGGTCCACATACATCAAAGTCACGATACAGCACACAAAGCACACAGCAGCAGCAACCCAAGCGGTCCCGGGCGCAGACACCATCCCCACAGAAGACCAAAGCCACCCCCGAGCGCAGGGAAAAAAGTCCGTTAGGTGACACCAGGGAACAAAAAGCAAAGCAGCAGACCTCAGGCACACATGCCTCAAAGGCATCCCCATCCAAGGACTCTCCTGTCCCTAAAGCATCTCGCAAAGAGAAGCATACAGTTTCTGTGCGCACCGAGGAGGTGGCGCATGCCAAGGGTACACCTTGGAAGGGCTCCAAGGAAGATTCACCCACCACCTTGACTCCCATTCCAAGCCCAGTGAAGCAGGGGAAGGAGGGCACTGTAGGGGTGACACCTAGTAAACAGGGGAAGGGGGGGCAGAGGTGAAGCCAGGTAAAGAGTTCCGCTGGATCCAGCACATCACCAGCTGGGGTGCCAGCGTCTGCACCTGATGCAGCTTTGGTGGGGAGTGTTCCTGTGGTGTCCACACCACTTCCTATTGATCCAAAGTCAGGCAAGCCATTTAGGATCTCCAAGAAGTGGAAAGGCACCCCTCCACAATCTCCCAGCCACACCGTGTCTCCCGTCTGCATGACTCCGCCTCCACGTGCCACTACACCACCTGGTCCAAGGAGCCCTCCAGCTTGCCCAGCCACTGATAGCTCTACCTCAGCTGGCCCGCTCTCTCCCCGGTCAAGTGCCCCGACAGTTCCAAGACACAGCCAGCTCCCAGTCTGTCTGACAGCCAAGTCTGAGTGGTATTCACCCTCACACACCTGTCTCTCTCACAGGTGGGCCTGTACTGCACATTGTTACCCCCTGACTATGTTGCTGACCATGGAAAGGTACAGTCATACACATTCCCTGTGCAGCCGCTCCTGGACATACGCTGCACTTCCTTTTTGCCACTTGCCTTGTTTTTCTTTGCTGTGTTCAAGTATTCCCTGTGCAGCTTCTCATGGACATACTCTGCACTTCGTTTTTGCCACTGGCCTTGTTGCTCTTTGCTGTGTTCAAGTATTCCCTGTGCAGCTTCTCATGGACATACTCTGCACTTAGCCCTGGCCACTGGCCTTGTTGTTCACTGCTGTTTTGCCCTTGCCTGTGCAGCTTCTTATGGACATACTCTGCACTTAGCCCTGGCCACTGGCCTTGTTGTTCACTGCTGTTTTGCCCTTGCCTGTGCAGCTTCTCATAGAAATGCTCTGCATTTTGTGCCTTGCTCTTCTCTACTCGTGGTGCCTATCTGTGCAATATGTGAATAAAGACAGTTGCTCCTGTTGTCTATTTTGTCAGTGTCCTTACTGAATAAAGTTCTTTTGCTGTGTGTATATGGTTTACTGTGCCACATGGTCTGTGTGCCACTTAGTCAATGTTTTGGGTCACTTACTCTATTTTTTACAGGGCTGACAGGGACTTCAGTTCTTCCTGACCCAGATACTTGTGGGGGCAATGATGTCAATTTTAAATGGAAAGCAGTTGTCAGTTTCTTAATTTGTTCATGTTGGCTAGATTGTACACATGTCAGGTTGGGGGACACTGCCAGCACAGAGTTGGATTCTATACACAGTATTGCTGGCAGGCTGGCCAGGGTAATCATGTATGTGTATTCTTCCTTTATGTGTGCCCAGTGGTGTATGTGTGTGCTCATCTTGTGATGGCCAGTAACCCTGGTCCCATGGCTTACTTTCCATGTGTGCTCATGGATGGTCAGGAAGTGTGCAGTGTGAAGGGGGTGATTTTGTCGGGAGTGTTGATGTGTGCATACCCCTGCATTGTCAACTACACACATGTGTCACCTAGGAGTTGTATGCCTGTTGTTTGGATTGTTCAGCCCTGTGGATGTAGTTGTATGCACATGTGTGAGTTGCATGTTGTGCACTGTGCAGTGTGTTGGTGTGTCCTTAGCAATTCTGTCTGACTCCTACTTGTTGTTTTTGTCATTTGTGAGTATGCAGAGTGTGTGTCTGGCACGTCAGTGCTGTGTTTTGTTGATCATCCATGTGTCTTATTACTGTTTGTGGTGACTGTGCCGACCTGCTGCTCCACACTGCCATTGTGGTTGTGTTTTCTCATGCATTGCTGTCACATGGTACCTTCTTGCCTCCAGTATGGCATGTTGTGTGTGTTGTCATACCATCCCCTATCTGTGCTTCAGATGCCTACCCATTGTGGGTCTGCACTCCCTCTATGTGTGTATGGTACACTCCTGCCATGTCCCCTACTGACATGCAGTACACTTCACTTTGATGTCAGCTGTCCCCTTGCTTTACATGTGTGTGTGCCTCACCATCACTACATTTGTGACACTGTGCTTTGTGGTGCAATTCTTTGGCCAGGAGCAATGTGTCACTCAGGGCATTTCCCCAATGGGTTGTATGTGATGTTCTTGTGCTGTTTGGCAGTCATGGTTGCTCATATGCAGTTCAACTGTGTGTGCTGCCCAGTCCTCTGATCAAGCTGTTTCCACCTTTGTGTCGCAGACTTGTGCATCTGTTGGTGTTGTGTTGGATGTATGTGTGTTGGCTGTGGTATTGCTTCCCTTCCTGGGTGTGCTGTTGTGTTTGTGCTTTGCAGATTGGTGTTGTGTGGGTTGATGTTATGTCACTCATGTCTGTGTGTGGCTGGTATGCTTGGTGTGCACACACTGCTTGTTGTGCATGCAGTGCTGTGTGCGTATGTTGCCTTGTCATTGCCTGGTGTGCATCCCCTGGTGTCCTGCTTTGTTTGCTATGTGATTTTTTTGCCCGTGCAGCTGTTGTTTGTTTGATGTGGCTGTGTTGTGCTGTGATGGTGCACTTCTTGTGTGTGTTGTGGTATGTTGTCTGTGCATTGTTCCTGAGTGATGAGGTTGTGCACTCCTGTTGTTTCTGTGCTCCCATTGCCTTTCCACAGTTTAGCTGCACAGGGCATGTCAGTTCTTGTTGTGGTTCTGTGTGTGTTTCTGTTGGGTTATGTGTTTGTCTGTTGTTTTTGTGAAGACATTTGTTCTGGCATCCCTGTGTGTGTGTGATGTTTGTGGCTACCCCCAGGGTGTGTGATTGTTTGTCTGTGTATTGACTGGCAAGTATTGCCAGCCTTCAGTGTGTTTGACACTGGTGTTGTGTGCTGCTGGTGTGAGGGGGGGTATGTGTGTAGATTCCTACTGGTGTTTGGCAGTCAATGGGCCATGTGTGTTGTGCTGCTGGTGTACTCCTGTGAAGTAGTTGTATACATGCGTGGCTGTTCACAGTTTGACTACAGGGCCTTCCTTCATCCTTGTGCCTGTACATGGTTTGCCTTGCTGTCTCCTTGTGTTGTTGCACTGTGATGTCTGTGGTTTGACTTCACTGACTGTACCAGCCATGTGTGCTTTGATGGTCTGAGGGTGTTGTTCTATGTCCCTTGTCTTGCATGTGATGTACACATGCTTGTTGTTGGTCTCCATGGCCTTCCATTTGTGTGCACCCCACTTTGGCTTTTCTATTTGATGTGCTCCATTACTGTTGGCATGTGGTGTGTGTGTATGTGTCATTGTGTCAGTATGGGGTATGCCTGTGTGACTTGGCAGGCTGTGTGTCCATTTGGATGTTTGTTCCTTGTATGTGTTCATTTGGTGCTTGTACTAATTTTTGTTGCGGTGTGGTGGTGTTGTGGTGTATGTGTTTCCCTGGCCCTGTGCTACTGTGCTATGTGTTCCTCTTTAGCCACTCCTGCAGTGGCTGTCTCCCTGGTTGTTTGTTTGTTGTGTGGTGCAGGGTATGGATTCACCTAGCTTGTTGTTGTGCCTGGGGCGCGCACAGGAGGGGCATATGGCATGTGCCTTCAGGAGGTGTACTAGTGTGTGGTGGGTGGAGGTGTGGCCCTGTGCTCTTTGTGCCCTGCCCATGCCTGGCGCTGGCCCTGCCTTCTGCATAGTGCGCATGTATTCCCTTGTGTTCGCTGCTGCGGTGACGTGACCAGGACTTTGCAGCATGGTCGCGGAACATGTGTGTCCAGGATGCGGAGGGGCGACTTGGTGGCAGGTGGGTCATGTGTGGGTAGCATTGTGGATGTGTTCCTGTCCCCACCAGGGTGTCTGATGTGGATTTGGACCCTGTGTCAGCGCATGTGTTGTGTGTTGTGTTTGTGTTATTGCGTACCTGCGGCGGCGTCCACGAGTTGCTGGTGATGTAGCAGGTACCGCACCGGAAAAACGTGTAGAGCTGGATCCATGGCGGTCAGGACCGGGTGGTGTGGACCGGGACTCTGGTTTCGCGCTCCGCTCTCGAGCTTCCACCATCTCTGGTTGGGCGGTTTCTCCGCTGTGGTAAGTCTGCTTGTTTGGGGCATCCTAATTTGTGGAGCGGGTGGACGTCATTCCGCACGGCGGTGAGTCTCCATTGGCTACCACCGCCGCTGTGGCGGGTGCACTTTGATGGCGGTGCGCGTCGCACCGCGGTGGACGGGAAATGGGCTATGTTTGGCCATTCTAATATGGCGGAGGTGAGAACTGCTCGCGGGCGGAAAAATGCATTTGTTCGCACCGCCAGCACCGCGGTGGTGCCACAGCCCGACATCCTAATAGACCCCTTATTGTTTTACTATTGCACCTTACTGTTGTCCCCAAATGAGTAACAGTTCTTCATTATGGGTACGAGGTTTCACACTCACTCAGCTAAAGGCACATACAAGCTACCCGACACATGAGTACACTAGATCCTTCTAAGAGCCCCAATTATAAATTCTTGACCTTGATCTGTCCAAGCTACGACCTTGAGTTAGTCACGGCTTGGACGGTTCTTCCCCCACCCCTACCCCTGACAGCTAACCTCTTGGCGAATTAGCAAAGCATTAGGAGAAAACAAGCGTTCCCGATCTACCCCTCTCTCCTCACCCCACTAGGTAATAACCCTGACTTCCCCCCTGGCATGTCAGACCTCAGTTCTTTTTCTTGGGACCACAGCCGGTCACCTACTTTGAAGGATTTTTAAGATGATGATGATCTTTGGACTGGAGGGAACCTCATAGAGAAATATGCACTAACTCAACATGATGCCCATAGGGTCACCCAGGCACTACACTGGGCGGGGAGAGACCAGGCTCGTAGAGCCATGCAGAGAGAGGAATCGCCCATTGAATCCCTATACACTAACAACATTTGCTGTAAAGACATTTGATGGCTATACCGCTTTATTCTTGCTCCTAACACCACTAAAAAACTAGGCCTATCCGCACAAGTGAGGTACCATTTTTATAGTTTGGGGAATGCCAGGTGGACAGAAGTTTGTGGCTCCCTGTAGGTTCCAGTACTTCCCATCCCAAAACTCTGAGGAAAATGGTTTTTTTTGTCAAAGTTTGAAATTTGCATGGTATTCTGGGTAACAAAAAACCTGGTGAGAGCCACACAACTTACCCCATTCTGAATACCCCTAGGTGTCTAGTTTTAAAAAAGGGTAGGTTTTCGTAGGTTCCGGCTGATCTAGTGTCCAAATCTACAGTACAATGGAAAAAAAGTGTCAGTATTCAGACGAAAAATGTGGTGTTTCCATGTTGTGTTTTTGCCCATTTCCCATCGCAGGCACAAAGCCTATCCACACAAATGAGGTACCATTTTTATTGGAAGCCCTGTGGAAACAGAATAAAAGAACATTTGTTATTACCAATTGGATTTTTGCTGCATTTGTGTCTTTCAAATGTAAGCCAGTGTATAAGAAGACGATTTGAAAAATATCCTCTAACTCAAATGCTAGTACAATTACCCATAAATTCAGAGATGTACATATAACCATTGCTTCTAAACTTCTTGTGCCCATTTAAGAAATACATAGGTTTCCATGATACTCATTTTTCACTCTACATATTTCACTATATGAATTGGTCTATACTCGCTACTCCATGAAAAACCATTGTACGGTGCAGATCAGTTGTTGGCTCTGGGCACCTTGGGTTTTCAGAGAACCTACAAACCCCATATATCCCCGCAAACAGAATGGTCTAGCAGACGTAATGGCATATTGCTTTTGTAAATCGTCCATCATGACAATACGTTACAGATGAAAACGTTGTCCCAAATGGCAGTTTATTCCTGCTCATTTTCAATATTTCTTTATTTCAACAGTTATTTTCCTTGGGAAAACCTTGGGGATTTACACATATGGCCCCTTGCTGAATTGGGACTTTTGTCTAGTTTTCAGAAATCTATAGCGTTCCTAGATCACCCTTGGGTTTCATACTGGTTTCCACCACAAACTGGAAGTAGGTTGACAGCACAAAAAGAGGAAAAATGGGCTACTTCTTTGAAAAATGACAAAACTGTAGTACAAAATTAGGTTTTTTGATTCAGCTCTGCATGTTCCTGAAAGCTGGAAAGATTTAGGGCCCGATTCACAGAACTAACTTAAGACAAAATCCTAAACTTACTACCATTTTGGTATTCACAGAAGGCACGTTTTCGGTATTTACAGAAGTTAGGAGTCCTAACCTTAGGACTCCTAAATACTTTCTGTGAAACTGAGAAAAATCCTAACTTTAAGACTTTTGGTTTTCACAGAGGGCATTTAGGAGTCCTAAAGTTAGGAGTCCTAACTTTACTACTCCTAAACTGAGAAAAATCCTAACTTTAAGACTTTCAGTATTCACAGAAGGCATTTAGGAGTCCTAAAGTTAGGAGTCCTAACTTTACTACTCCTAAACTGAGAAAAATCCTAACTTTAAGACTTTTGGTATTCACAGAAGGCATTTAGGAGTCCTTAAGTTAGGAGTCCTAACTTCTGTGAATACCGAAATGAGTAAGTGCCTTCTGTGAATACCAAAATGGTAGTAAGTTTAGGATTTTGTCTTAAGTTAGTTCTGTGAATCGGGCCCGGTGACTTTAAAACAGCAAACAGGAAATAAAGCAGACACTTTTATCTGGAGCACTTTTTTCCTAATCTTCTAAAAAAAACCTCAAACGTTTGCTATATTTTGCTATATTTTGTCTATTTTCTCGGTTCCTTGCAAGGGAATCCTCAAATCGTGGATAACTTTAGAACCCCCAGTATGTTGGAAAAAATGGAGGCAAATATGGCATGAATATCTTAGGGGTGATCCGCCCACCATCACAACCACATTTAACCCCTGCCATATTACCATGGTGGGGGGTACCGCGGTGGACGGAAAGTCCGTCTACCGCTTTTCCGCTTGTCGGCATAATATGGTGGGCATCGCCATCCATATTATGATGCCTGGTGGTGAAGGCCTTTACATGGAGGCCATGCCGCCATGGAAAGGCTGGTGGGAATTGCTTTGGGGGCCCGTTGTAGGCCCCTGGGGGTGTGGAGGGGGGTGAGGGGCTGCACTTGGGGGGTACCCATGGTGCCCCTCTACATTGCCATGCTCAAGGTGGCAGGCACCGCGTGGTGCCTGTCACGTTGTGCATGCCTCTTTGGCATTGCGGTGGGTGCTGCTTACAGCAGCACCCGCCGCAATGTTAAAGATGCGGGATGCGACCACCAGGGTGGTGGTCGCATCCTAATTGGCGTTGCGGGACCGCCGCACCACTGGTGGCTGGTCCCAGCACCGCAAGGGTGGCGGGCGGACTTCAGTCCGCCTGCCATCCTAATGGGGCCCCTTATGTGGAAAAAAAGTTATGTCACCCTAAGAGCGAACTATCCCAAATAGCCGGAAAAGTTAAGGGGTTAAATGTATTAAGGAAGTCCAATGTTATCCCACGGGAAAGGTAGGCCTTGCAGTGGTGAAAACTTAACTTAAGAGTTTTTCACTACCAGGACAAGTAAAACTGAAAAGTACATGTCCAACTTTGGCTTTTGAGCCTAAACTAGGGGTAACGTGTATTAAAAAGGAAGGATTTGGCCTGGCAAAGAGTTTATTTTGCCAGATCGAAATGGCAGTTTAAACTGCCCACAGAGTCTGCATTGGCAGGGTGGGGGCATGTCTAAAAGGTACTTTAGTGAGTGGCACTATCAGTGCTGCAGGTCCACTAGTAGTGTTTGATTAACAGACCCTGGGAACATGTAGTACCACTTTACTAGGGATTTCAAGTAAATTAAATGTGCCACTAGGGTGTAAGCTAGTTTAACCATGTTTAAAGGGGAGCACACAAGCACTTTAGCACTGGTTGGCAGTGGTAAAGTGCGCAGACTCCAAAGTCCAGCAAAAACGTGTTCAGAAAACAGGAGGTTGAAGGCAAAAGGTTTGGACATGACCCTGCAGAAAGGTCTTAGTCCAAATGCAAGCAAGTGTTAGATAGGGCACAACTTTGTTGTGTACATAGGCCACCAAGTTGGTGGGGCCATGTACAGCCTCTTCAACCCAAGATCTAGACACTTCTGGCCTAGGTAGCTCCTAAGGCTCAATCCCAAGTCAGAACCTTTTTTGGTCTGACTTGGTACTACAGCAGATTTTTGAAAGGGTATGGTATCATAAGGTATTCAGACAAGATATTGAGTTTAAAATGTCGACCTACACAAATATCGAGTTGTAAATATCGTGACACAGAAATATCAACAGCAAGAATATCGTTGTCAAGAGTATTGAATTTAAGGTAAGAAATATCGTTTTCAAAAATATAGAAGTCATTAATATATTTTGCAAAGATATAGTTGTTTAAAATATTGATTTTTTTAATCAGTGTTATGTATTTAAGTATATATTTTAAATGTATGTGATGTATTTTTTTGTATAAGTGTTGATTATGTTTTTTGATCTATGTGTTACATTTTTAGAGGTTATCAATTTGCATTTTTTGGTTACGTAGCAGGTTGTGGGTTTATAGGGGAATAGGGTGGGAAGTAATTTAATTATAATAAATTATTTTTTTTTTTAAATGTATTAATATTTATTTAATTGAGATTTTATAGTGTTAATTGTGTTTTGTTTTTTTATTGTAAATTTTATGTGTGGGTTGTGGGGTTTATCTGGGGTATAAGGTGGGGAGTAATTTATTTGTAATTAATTATTGATTGGTTGTTAATTAATATTAATTAATTATGGTAAATGTGTAAAAATAATTGGGTGCAGGATGTGGGGTTTATAGGGGTAAAGGGTGGGAAGTAATTTCTTTTTAATTAAGTAATATTTAGTTGATAATAAATAATTGATAATTTTGTTAATTGTTTATATTTTTGGAGGGTGGGTTTTGGGTTTATAAAGGTAAAAGATAGGAAGTTATTTATTTTTATTAATTAATTAATATTTGTTAATTAATATTAATGAATTAATTGAAAATTAAATATGGAAATTGTGTTATTAATTTTAGGTGCGGGCTGTGGAGTTTATAGGGGTGAAGTGTGGGAAGTAATTTATTTTTAATTAATTAATTAGTTGATAATTAATATTATTTAATTGATAATTAGGGTATTTGTTTAAAACAAATTGTGCATGGGTTTTGGATTTATAGGGTAAAGGGTGGGGAGTAAATTAATTTTACTTACTTTATAATTAGTTGTTAAATACTATTAGTTTTTTAATTGAAAAATAATTTTAATTGTGTAATTAATGTTTTTACAGTTTCATTTTAGGTGTGGGTTGTTGGGATTCTAGGGGTAAAGGGTGGGAAGTTGATTAATTTGTATGTGTTTTAATTTGTTTTTAATTAATTATATTTCTTTAATTGATAATTAATTATGTTAATTATGGGAGTACATTTTTTTTATTTAGATGTGGGTTGTGAATTGTGTGGTGTTATAGGGTATGAAGTAAATAAACTAAGTTTCTGAAATAATTAATGTTTTTGTTCATACTTAATTTCTAAATAAAAATATTTATTTGTTTGAAAAAATTTTTTTTATTTTATTTAATATAATATTTGTAGGTGTTTGTGATATGTATTTAACAATATAATATGTTTTTATTATTTTATTTTTAATATTAAAAAATATTTGTATTTTAATTTTTAACATATGTGTTTCTTTTTTTTATTAAATTTGTTTGTAAAATATTTGGTTGTTTTTTTTTCTTTCAATTTGTTTATTAGGGTTTTGCATGCATTTCATTACATTAAACTTTCGCTTATATATGCTCCAATCATTACATTACATCATCATCAACCTTTGCGTGAGCTATAGTGAGTGGGTGCTGTAGTTCGTTAGTTGCCGAAGGTATCTATTATAATCGGTAAGGCTGGTCGCCCCCTAGTGCGCTCTGCTCGGTCCCCGTGTATGTCTGCATGGTAATGTCGCCAGCGTCCGTCTCTATCGGGGTCAGCACTACCTCCCCAATGTAGTGTATGCAACATTCCCTTCTTTCCCAGGTTCACTGTCAGGTCATGTATCTAGGACCACGGCGTGTAAGCCGTCAACCGGGGCAACTACCGCCTACGGGGCGGTTTGGAACGGGCCCTAGGGAGGGGGGGGGACCCTTAAACTTGGAAAAAGAAGGGGAGGGGGAAGGAAGGGAGTAGGAGGTGAAAAATGGAAGGGGGGGTGGGAGTGCGGGACTGGTGGGGGCGAGGTTCTCGTGCCAGATTGTGGGAGGACTGATAGCTAGTGCGAGCGATCCGTCCTGAGGTCTACCTGGGAGAGGGGGGGTCAAGCCTGTCGGTCGTCGCTTGTCGCGACACAGGGGGCCGGGTCCGCGCTCGCTCTCGCAACTAGGTACGCTGTCTACCTGCGGAGCGTAAAATATTTGGTTGTTGACATTTTGTTTGTTTTTAATTTTGAACTGACTGGTGTGAGAATAGTACACTTTACCCCTCCGCAATCCAACACTTTCCCTACTGTTGCACTGACTGTAGTGGGAATAGTAAATTTTATCCTTCCGCTATCCAACACTTTCACTACTGTTGCACTCACTGGAGTGGGAATAGTAATTTTTATATCTCACTATCAAAGGAAAGAGAGAGGACTAGGTAGCTAGTCCGTATCCCCGGGGTTTATATGTGAGATCAAAAAGGACTAGCCTATTTGTGAATTTACATAGACTCAAGACTGTAAGGCAGGGTACAAACCATTTTGTTTGTTCATGAAGCCCTCACCCACCAACCTAGTTGGTGGCATGCTTCATCATCGGGCCCACCCAGTGACACCGAGTGTGTCCCGGGTGTGCTTCGACGCCTGGATACAGCGGAGCAGGTATGTATCTGAGTGTGCAGTGTAGTGACGTGAAGGTGACGATTTAAAAGCTATGCAGGGATCCCAGTACCCAAGGGTAAATTATATTTTAATAACTGGGTCACTGCTAGCATTAAAAAAGGCTGCTGGATGTTATAGGAATGTTAATTAGGGTTTCCTACATCCAGGTGTGGTCTACATGTTTCAGCAAGGCCTTTATGATTAAAACTGGCTTTCCTCAGGACCGAAGTGTGTAGGTGCAAATTACTTAGATTTAAGTGATTGTGTAATTTTGAGAAATGTGTAGCACTCGCTAAGGTGCTTTACATGTGAGAGGGGGATTCCCTCTTAGAGCATTAGTTGGCTTGTTGCCAAACATGCCCCATGGAGTAGTCCGGCAGAGGAATGGACCGATACTTTCGGTCAGTGTCTGCGTTGAGCCTCCAGTCGTCTCTGCGGCCTTCACAAATAGGCTAGTCCTTTTCAATAGTAATTTTTACCCCTCCGCTATCCAACACTTTCCCTACTGTTGCACTGACTGTAGTGGGAATTGTAAATTTTATCCTTCAGCTATCCAACACTTTCACTACTGTTGCACTCACTGGAGTGGGAATAGTAATTTTTACCCTTACGCTATCCTACACTTTCCCTACTGTTGCACTTATTGGAGTAGGAATAGTAATTTTTACCCCTCCGCCATCCAAAACTTCCCGACTGTTGCACTCACTGGAGTGGGAATAGTAACTTTTACCCCTCCGCTATCCAACACTTTCCCTACTGTTGCACTCACTGGTGTGGGAATAGTAATTTTTACCCCTACGCTATCCAACAGTTTCCCCTATGTTGCACTGACTGGAGCGGGAAATTTAAGTTTAAAGAATTATAAATAGTTTAATGTATTCATTTATAACAGAATGTTTTTTAAATAGATTTTATGTTATTAGTATATATATATATATTTAGGTGCCGATTCCGATCCATTAAAAAAATGTACAGTCCGACTCGTATCCGTATTTTTTTACGTACGAATTGTACAAGTCCCGTACAAATGGCGAAGTACGATTCGTACGTGAAAAATACATACGAATGACCTCGGGAAAAGTCCACGAGACGTCCCTGGACAGTTTTACGTACGAGTCGTAAAACTGAAGTCCGAGCGCACAAGTCCGATCCGTACCGGTGTTCCGAATACACAAGCGCATGGAAAACGTCCCGCACGGAGCGAACTTCGTACGACCCCTACCCCGAGTACTCTTGGGCCCGGGATACGAGTCATCTGGCCCCCCCAGCCTCCCACCCCTCCCGAGAACGTCTGCACCGTACCCCCCACCCCCATATGTACGGCACGTACCCCCGTATGTACGGCGCGTACCCCACCCACGTATGTACGGCGCATACCCCCAGCCCCGTATGTACGGCACGTACCCCCACCCCCCCGTATGTATGCACCGTACCCCCAGCCCCGTATGTACGGTCCGTACCCCCACCCCCCGTATGTACGCGCCGTACCCCCAGCCCCCTATGTACGGCACGTACCCCCAGCCCCGTATGTACGTGCCGTACCCCCATCCCAGTATGTACGGCGCATACCTACGGGGTGTGGGGGTACGGCACGTACATACGGGGGGCTGGGGGTACGGCGTGGACATACGGGGGGCTGGGGATATGGCACGTACATACGGGGGCTGGGGGTACAGCGCGTACATACGGGGCTGGGGGTACAGCGCATACCGGGCCCCCTTTTCCTCATGCATCGCGGCGTACTTAGCTTTTCCGGCACTTTTTGGCTCCCGGAAAAATATAGCCGTGCGGAGAGCTGTGGGTACAAATCGTACCTGCTGGTCCGTAAAACGCTGCCTGACTCCGTGCGGACGTCGCGTACGCGCTGTCCAGGATCGGAATTGTATGTATTTTTTGGCCGTACGGTGTTTTTTACGATTCGTACGGAAATGGTATTTCTGTACGAATCGTACTTGCTGGTTTGTACGGTAGAATTCCCAGGTACGAGTCGTACGGAGAAAACGCTCTGTACGACCATTTTTACCCGGGTTTTACAGGATCGGAATCGTCACCTTAGTTATAATTTTAAAATTATAAAATAAATTAAAATTAATAGTTTAATTGTTTTAAAGTAAATATATATATTAATTATTATATATGTGTGTTTAACTTTTTTTATTAAGTTTATTTGTTGTATTTGTTAAAATGTATACTAATCTAATAATTTTTTTAATTAATTGTAATATTTAATATATTTATTTATTATGTTATTTTATATATATAAAAAAACTATATTGTGTACCACTATATTTATGACATCAATATTTTTTCCTATATTTTTGTACTCTCCATTATAAATATAGGATGTCAATATTTTTGACACCAATATTTATAACTTGATGTTGTGATATGGGGATATTTTAGGTGTCGCTATTCTGTCAGAGAACCGTATCATAGTGGTACCATTAACCGAACTTCCTCCAAGAAGCAACCTGTAAACTTTATCTGGACTGAGCAGTGTCAGAAGGCTTTAGACACCCTCAAGGAAGCTCTGTGCCCAGCTCTTGTCCTGAAGGCACCTGACTTCAGTAAGGAATTCATTGTTCAGACAGTTGCCTCTGAACATGGGATAGGGTCAGTGTTGTCACAGGTAAATTATTTTGTCCGGGATCAGCCAGCTGCCTACATTAGCAGGCAACTTCTCCATAGAGAGCAGTGTTGGAGTGCCATTGAGAGGGAAGCCTTTGATGTGGTTTGGTTGTTTAAGAATCTGAGACCCTAACTGTTTGGGGGTCACTTTAGAGTTCAAACCGACCACAGACATCTTAGATGGTTGGTACAGATGTAAGGAGAGAACCCTAAATTGTTGAGGTGGTCTATTACCCCACAGAGTATGGGCTTTACAGTGGAACACAGACCTGGGACTGACAATGCCAATGCAGATGGCATTTCCAGGTTCACCCACTTAGATAATGAGAAGTACCAGGATAAAGGTTAGTTGCTTATCACCTTTCATCTGTAGGGGCCATGCTAGGAAAGGCCTCTTTTTGTATGGTCACCTCCACCTTACGGCTAGAGCGGTCGACCTCGGACCTGGGGAACCGGGTTTGAGTCTCGGCAACAATGCTCAACATCCTGTGATTCTGGGCAAATCTCTTAATCTCCCTGTGCCCCAAAAAATTAATGTGTTCATCTGTAACGAAACTGGTGCTCATGTAAAGCGATCTGATACCCGATGTCTCGGGTCTAGTTCGCGCTATATAAAACTCTAAAAAAAAAAAAAAACACTGGACCTCAGTGTCAGTGCCTTGACCCCAAAACGTGTATGTGACATTGGCTGTACCCAATTGGCATAGGCTAACTTACCTGTAAGTCCCTAGTATATGGTATTGAGGGTATGCAGGGCCTGTAATTTAGAGAGTCACCCTAAGAATTGCAGCAATGGTTGTGCCACCCTGGGTATGACAAAGGTAAAAACGGTCTCTCACTCAGCCACTGCAGACTGGATGAGCAGTTTGAAACTTCTAGCCTAACTTTTCCATTTTAAGCCATGACAAAGTCAAATGTCCTCCTGAAACATGTGTATGTCACCCCTATGGCTGGCCTACCAAGCCCTAAGGCAAGGAGCAGCATATTTCATGGGTAGAACATGTATTTTTCATGTTCTGACAGTAAGAACGCTAACCTGTGGAAAGACTTGCTTGCTCCGTTGGCAAGTGCAGAATTACAGGCTGACCCTTCAACTGTGCTAACTCCAGAACGGTGCGACCAAAGTTGATCCTCCTAGGTATCAAACAACTCGTTGCATCAAGCCCAAAGTGGTTCTCAAGTTGAAATTAATGTAACAAGTTACAATGTGCAACTGTTACAAAGTTGCCACTTTGTTGTCTTCAATCTTCTCTGCTCTTAACGAGTGGACATGGAGCTTGAACCTGAGACAGATGTCCGCTTTCCCAGGTTGATGTACTAGTGACTTCCAGTAAAGGAGAAAATAAGGGCCTGCACTGGAGAGAGGTGTTACTTCTCTCCTGCAGTAAGCCATACAGGTGTTGGCCCAAAATGCGAGTTTCAAAGTTTAAGCCTCCTTTGAAGAGCGAATGGGGAACACTTGGGAGAGGGGTAACCCCATTGTTTAGGGGATTCTAGGTAGGAGAATGTTGGGAGACCCACGCAAGCCATACCTTGCTGGACTCTCCTGGGTGTCTAGTTTTCTGAAATGTGTGGGTTTTGCAGGTTTTCCTAGATGGCCGCCGAGCCCGGGACCAAAAACTCATGGGACCCCCCTTGCAAAACCAGGTTAGTTTGTGATAGGTAATTTTGATGTCGCCTCAATAGGTTTGGGCCCTTGCCTGTCGTGGGTACTTGACCCACCCACGCAAGTGAGGTACCATTTTTCTTGGAAGACTTTGGGGAATGCGGGATGGGTGGAATTTTGTGGATCCACGGAGATTCCAGAACTTTCCACCACAGAAATGTGAGGAAAATGTGTTTTTTTGACAAATTTTGAGGTTTGCAAGGGATTCTTGGTAACAGAACCTGGTGAGAGCCAGTCAAGTCACCCCGTCCTGGATTTCCCTGGGTGTCTAGTTTTCAATAATTTATAGGTTTACTGGGTTTCCCTAGATGCCAGCAGAGCTAGGGTTCAAAAACTACTGCTAGGCACTTTGCAAAAATAGGGTCCGTTTTCACTGTGAAAATGTGGTGTGTCCACGTTGCGTTTTGGGCCGTTTCCTGTCGCGGGCACTAGGCCTACCCACACAAGTGAGGTACCATTGTTCTCTGAAGACTTTGGGGAACGCGGGGTGGGTAAAAGTTTGTGGATCCACGCAGATTCCAAAACGTTCCACCACAGAAATGTGAGCAAAAATATGTTTTTTGACAACTTTTTAGGTTTGCAAGGGATTCTGGGTAACAGAACCTGGTGAGAGCCAGTCGAGTCACCCCCATCCTGGATTCCCCTGGGTGTCTAGTTTTCAAATATGTATAGGTTTGCTAGGTTTCCCTAGGTGGCGGCAGAGCTAGGGTTAAAAAACTACAGCTAGGCACTTTGCAATAAAAGGGTCCGTTTTCACTGTAAAAATGTGGTGTGTCCACGCTGCGTTTTGGGCCTTTTCCTGTCGTTGTGTTCCATTTTGGGCCGTTTCCTGTCCTGTCAGAAGACTTTGGGGAATGCGGGGTGGGTGGAATTTTGTGCATCCACGCAGATTCCAGAACTTTCCACCACATAAATGTGAGGAAAATGTGTTTTCTTGATACATTTTGAGGTTTGCGAGGGATTCTGGGTAACAGAACCTGGTGAGAGCCAGTCAAGTCACCCCATCCTAGATTTCCCTCGGTGCCTAGTTTTCAAAAATGTATAAGTTTGATTGGTTTCCCTAGGTGCCAGCAGAGCTAGGGTTCAAAAACTACAGCTAAGCACTTTTCAAAAATAGGGTCTGTTTTCCCTGTGAAAATGTGGTGATTCTACGTTGTGTTTTGGGCCGTTTCCTGTCGCGGGCACTAGGCCTACCCACACAAGTGAGGTACCATTGTTCTCTGAAGACTTTGGGGAATGCGGGGTGGGTGGAATTTTGTGGATCCACGCAGATTCCAGGACTTTCCACCACAGAAATGTTAGGAAAATGTGGTTTTTTGGACAAAGTTTTAGGTTTGCAAGGGATTCTGGGTAACAAAACCTGGTCAGAGCCAGTCAAGTCACCACATTCTGGATTCCCCTGGGTGTCTAGTTTTAAAAAATGTATAGGTTTGCTAGGTTTCCATTAGTGCCAGCAGAGCTAGGGTTCATAAACTACAGCTAGGCACTTTGCAAAAAAGGGTCAGTTTTCACTGTGAAAATGTGGTGAGTCCACATTGCATTTTGGGCTGTTTCCTGTCGTGGGCACTAGGCTTACCCACACAAGTGAGGTACCACTTTTCTCAAAAGACTTTGGGAAATGCAGGGAGGGTGGAATTTTGTGGATCCACGCAGATTCCAGAACTTTCCACCACAGAAATGTGAGGAAAATTTGTTTATTTGACAATGTTTTAGGTTTGCAAGGGATTCTGGGTAACAGAACCTGGTGAGAGTCAGTCAAGTCACCCCATCCTGGATTTCCCTGGATGTCTAGTTTTAAAAAATGTATAGGTTTGATAGGTTTACCTAGGTGCCAGCAGAGCTAGGGTTAAAAAACTACAGCTAGGCACTTTGCAATAAAAGGGTCCGTTTTCACTGTAAAAATGTGGTGTGTCCACGCTGCGTTTTGGGCCTTTTCCTGTCGTTGTGTTCCATTTTGGGCCGTTTCCTGTCCTGTCAGAAGACTTTGGGGAATGCGGGGTGGGTGGAATTTTGTGCATCCACGCAGATTCCAGAACTTTCCACCACATAAATGTGAGGAAAATGTGTTTTCTTGATACATTTTGAGGTTTGTGAGGGATTCTGGGTAACAGAACCTGGTGAGAGCCAGTCAAGTCACCCCATCCTAGATTTCCCTCGGTGCCTAGTTTTCAAAAATGTATAAGTTTGATTGGTTTCCCTAGGTGCCAGCAGAGCTAGGGTTCAAAAACTACAGCTAAGCACTTTTCAAAAATAGGGTCTGTTTTCCCTGTGAAAATGTGGTGATTCTACGTTGTGTTTTGGGCCGTTTCCTGTCGCGGGCACTAGGCCTACCCACACAAGTGAGGTACCATTGTTCTCTGAAGACTTTGGGGAACGCGGGGTGGGTGGAATTTTGTGGATCCACGCAGATTCCAGGACTTTCCACCACAGAAATGTGAGGAAAATGTGGTTTTTTGGACAAAGTTTTAGGTTTGCAAGGGATTCTGGGTAACAAAACCTGGTCAGAGCCAGTCAAGTCACCACATTCTGGATTCCCCTGGGTGTCTAGTTTTAAAAAATGTATAGGTTTGCTAGGTTTCCATTAGTGCCAGCAGAGCTAGGGTTCATAAACTACAGCTAGGCACTTTGCAAAAAAGGGTCAGTTTTCACTGTGAAAATGTGGTGAGTCCACATTGCATTTTGGGCTGTTTCCTGTCGTGGGCACTAGGCTTACCCACACAAGTGAGGTACCACTTTTCTCAAAAGACTTTGGGAAATGCAGGGAGGGTGGAATTTTGTGGATCCACGCAGATTCCAGAACTTTCCACCACAGAAATGTGAGGAAAATTTGTTTATTTGACAATGTTTTAGGTTTGCAAGGGATTCTGGGTAACAGAACCTGGTGAGAGTCAGTCAAGTCACCCCATCCTGGATTTCCCTGGGTGTCTAGTTTTAAAAAATGTATAGGTTTGATAGGTTTACCTAGGTGCCAGCAGAGCTAGGGTTCAAAAACTACAGCTAGGCACTTTGCAATAACAGGGTCTGTTTTCACTGTGAAAATGTGGTGTGTCCACGTTGCGTTTTGGGCCGTGTCCTGTCGCGGGCACTAGGCCTACCCACACAAGTGAGGTACCATTGTTCTCTGAAGTCTTTGGGGAATGCGGTGTGGGTGGAATTTTGTGGATCCACGCAGATTCCAGAACTTTCCAACACAGAAATGTGAGGAAAATGTGTATTTTTTGACAAATGTTTAGGTTTGCAAGGGATTCTGGGTAACAGAACCTGGTTGGAGCCAGTCAAGTCACCCCATCCTGGATTCCCCTGGGTGTCTAGTTTTCAAAGATGTATAGGTTTGCTAGGTTTCCCTAAGTGCCGGCAGAGTTAGGGTTCAAAAACTACAGCTAGGCACTTTGCAAAAAAGGGGGCCGTTTGCACTGTGAAAATGTGGTGAGTCCCAGTTGCATTTTGGGCCGTTTCCTGTCGCGTGCACTAGGCCTACCCACACACGTGAGGTACCACTTTTCACGGAAGACTTTGGGGAATGCGGGGAGGGTGGCATTTTGTGAATCCACACAGATTCCAGAACTTTCCACCACAGAAATGTGAGGAAAATATGTTTTTTTTTGACAAAGTTGTAGGTTTGCAAGGAATTCTGGGAAACATAACCTGGTCAGAGCCAGTCAAGTCACCCCATTCTGGATTTCCCTGGGTGTCAAGATTTCAAATATGTATAGTTTTGCTAGGTTACCTTGGGTGCCGGCAGAGCTAGGGTTCAGAAACTACAGTTAGGCACTTTGCAATAAAAGGGTCCGTTTTCACTGTGAAAATGTGGTGTGTCCACGTTGCGTTTTGGACCGTTTCCTGTCGCGGGCACTGGGCCTACCCACACAAGTGAGGTACCATTTTTCTCGAACGACTTGAGGGAGCACGGGGTGGGTGGAATTTTGTTGATCTACGCAGATTCCAGAACTTTCCACCACAGAAATGTGAGGAAAATGTGTTTTGTTTGACAAATGTTTAGGTTTACAAGGGATTCTGGGTAACAGAACCTGGTGAAAGCCAGTCATATCACCCCATCCTGGATTCCCTTGGGTGTCTAGTTTTCAAAAATGTATAGGTTTGCTAGGTTTCCCTAGGTGCCGGCAGAGCTAGGGTTCAAAATCTACATCTATGCACTTTGCAAAAAAAGGGTCAGTTTTGACTTAGGGTAACACAGAATTGTAGAGCAACTGTTATTACCTGTTGACTTTTCATGCATTTCTGCCTTCCAAATGAAAGACAATGTGTAAAAAAGAAGTCATTTTGAAAAATGACCTATAATTCTCATGCTAGTATGGGCACTCACAATTTTGGAAATGTTCAAATATCTACTGTTTCTAAACTCTATGTTTTGTTCCAATTTCAGAAATACATAGGTGTCTTTCATACCGATTTTTCCATGTATATATTTTCCCAAATTAATTGCTATATACTCGGCACATAATAAAAACCTTTGCAAGACGCTGCTCAGTTATTGGCTCTGGGTTCGTGGGGTTCTTGGTAAACCTACAAGTCCTATATATCCCCACAACCAGAAACGTCCAGCAAATGTAAAGGTATATTGCTTTCAAACAGCTGTCATAATTAGAAGAAGTTACAGGTGAAAACGTTGACACAAATGGCTGTTTTTTTCAACTAATTTTCAATTGTTCCTATATTCAACTGTTAGTTTCTATAAAGAAACCTTGAAGGGTCTACACAAATGACCCCTTGCTGAATTCAGAATTTTGTCTACTTTTCTAAATTGTATAGCTTTCCAGGATCCATTATTGCTTTCATACCCAATTCTACCATTAACTGGAAGGAGGTTGAAACCACAAAAAATAGCAAAAATAGGCTATGTCTCAGAAACATTCCAAAACTGTGTAAGAAATGTTGGTTTTCTGAAAAAAGTCTGCTTGTCCCTGAAAGCTGAGAAGATTGTGATTTCATCCCCACAACCCCTTTGTTAGTACCATTTGCAGGGAAAAAAACAGACACTTTCATCTGTAGCCCTGTTTTCCCATTGCCCCCCCCCCCCCAAAAAAAAGAATGTAGCTGTATTTTGGCTAATTTCTGGGTCCCCTCCAGGGGAATCCACAAACCTTTAGTATCCCCATGATGTTGGAAGAAAAGGACGCAAGTTTGGCGTGGATACCTTATGTGGTCAAAAAGTTACAGGGGCCTAAGCGCGCACTACCCCAAATAGCCAAAAGAAGGCTTAGCAAAGGGGGAAAAGGCCTAGCAGCAAAGGAGATAACGGACCTTCAGACCTTTTTCTTAGACCACTGAATTTAGGACCATGCTGATTTAATGTGACACACAGGGGCCGATTCCGATCTTGGAAAAATTTTCTCCGTACGAATCGTATCCGGATATTTTTCCGTCCGAATCGTACAAGTACCGTACAAACTGGCAAGTACGATTCGCATGGGAAAAAATACATACGAATCGCATTGGGAAAATTCCCCCACATGTCCTCGGGTCGGAAAAAGTGTCCGACACGTCCCCGGACGATTTTACGTACGAATCGGAAAAATGAAGTCCGAGCGCGCAAGTACGATCCATCCCGTCCGTCCGATTGTACAACCGTATGTAAAAAACACCGCACGGAGCGAACCTCAATAGCAACCATGGAGACATGTGCCCGCATACGCGCCGTCCCCCCCAGCCCCCCGTATGTACGCGCCGTCCCCCCAGCTTCCCCCGCGGATGGACGCGCCGTACCCCCTGCCCCCCTCCATGTATGTCCGGCGCGGAGCCCCACCCCCGAATGTACGGTGCGGACCCCCACCCCACCCCCGAATGTACGGAGCGTACCCCCACCCCCGTATGTACGGCGCGGACCCCCACCCCACCCCCTGAATGTACGGTGTGGACCCCCACCCCACCCCCGAATGTACGGAGCGTACCCCCACCCCCGTATGTACGGCGCGGCCCCCCACCCCACCCCTGTATGTACGGCGAGGACCCCCACCCCACCCCCGAATGTACGGAGCGTACCCCCACCCCCGTATATATGGTGCGGACCCCCACTCCACCCCCCGAATGTACGGTGCATACCCCCACCCCCGTATGTACGGCGCGGATCCCCACCCCACCCCCCGAATGTACGGTGCGGACCCCCACCCCCGAATGTACGGAGCGTACCCCCACCCCCGTATGTACGGCGCGGACCCCCACCCCACCCCCGAATGTACGGAGCGTACCCCCACCCCTGTATGTACGGCGCGGACCCCCACCCCACCCCCGAATGTACGGAGCGTACCCCCACCCCCGTATGTACGGCGCGGACCCCCACGCCACCCCCCGAATGTACGGTGCGGACCCCCACCCCACCCCCAAATGTACGGAGCGTACCCCCAGCCCCGTATGTACGGCGCGGACCCCCACCCCACCCCCCGAATGTACGGAGCGCACCCCCATCCCCGTAGGTAGGGCGTGGACCCCCTACGCGCTGGGGGTCCGCACCGAACTTACGGGGTGGGGGTACGCTCCGTACATTCGGGTGTGGGGTGGGGGTCAGCGCCGTACATACGGGGGTGGGGGTACGCTCCGTACATTCGGGGGTGGGGTGGGGGTCCACACCGTACATTCGGGGGGTGGGGTGGGGGTCCGCGCCGTACATACGGGGGTGGGGGTACGCTCCATACATTCGGGGGTGGGGTGGGGGTCCGCACCGTACTTTCGGGGGGTGGGGGTCTGCCCCATACATACAGGGGTGGGGGTACGCTCTGTACATTTGGGGGTGGGGTGGGGGTCCGCGCCGTACATACGGGGGTGGGGGTGCACTCCGTACATTTGGGGGTGGGGTGGGAGTCCACACCGTACATTCGGGGGGTGGGGTGGGGGTCCGCGCCATACATACGGGGGTGGGCGTACGCTCCGTACATTCGGGGGTGGGGGTCCGCGCCGTACATGCGGGGGTGGGGGTACGCTCCGTGCATTCGGGGGTGGGGTGGGGGTCCGCGCCATACATACGGGGTTGGGGGTACGCTCCGTACATTCGGGGGTGGGGTGGGGGTCCGCACCGTACATTTGGGGGGTGGGGTGGGGGTCCGCGCCATACATACGGGGTTGGGGGTACGCTCCGTACATTCGGGGATGAGGTGGGGGTCCGCACCGTACATTCGGGGGGTGGGGTGGGGGTCCGCGCCGTACATACGGGGGTGGGGGTACGCTCCGTACATTCGGGGGTGGGGGTCGGGGTCCGCACCGGACATACGGGGGTGGGGGTACGCTCCGTACATTCGGGGGTGGGGTGGGGTCCGCACTGTACATTCGGGGGTGGGGGTCCGCACAGGACATACATGGAGGGGGCTGGGGGTACGGCGCGTACATACGGGGGGCTGGGGGGGGGACGGCGTGTCCATCCGCGGGGGGGGCTGGGGGGGGAGGACGACGCGTACATAAGGGGGGCTGGGGGGGGACGGCGCGTACATACGGGGGACTGGGGGGACGGCGCATACATACGGGGGACTGGGGGGGACGGCGCATACATACGGGGGCTGGGGGGGGACGGCGCGTACATACGGGGGGCTGGGGGGGGTACGGCGCGTACCTGGCCCCCAGTTCCGCTCGCATCGCGGCATACTTCGCTTTTCCGGCACTTTTTAGGTGCCGTAAAAATATTGCCGTCCGGACTGCTGTCGGTTCGAATCGTACTTCCTGGTTCGTGAAACGCAGCCTGAATGCGTCCCGACGTCACGTCGGCGCTTTCCCGGATCACATTTGTATGTATATTTTCGTCGGTCGGTGTTTTTTACGATTCGTACGGAAATAGTGTTTCCGTGCGAATCGTACTTGCATGTTTGTAATGTTTTTTTCCCGGGTACGAGTCGGACGGAGAAAACGCTCCGACCGACGGTTCTTACCCGGTTTTTCCAGGATCGGAATCGGCACCAGAATTGAGAGCCAGTGATGCCTATGCCTCCTGGTCAGTAGTATTTTGAGATATTATGGCCCACATGCATCAAAGCAAAAGCCAGTCGCAAATGGGCAGATTCTCAGAATCTGCCCCTTTGCGACTGGGATTTTTACTTTTGGGATGCATCATCCCAAATGCAAAAATCGCAATTTAAGCAATCTCTAAATTGCGATTCCTTAAATTGCTATTGCATTTAAGGAATCCCAAATTGAGATTCCTTAAATGCAATGCATGAAAGTTTAAAAATTAGCATTTCGCTAATAGGGGGAGCAAATTACCATGAAGTTGAACCTCATGGTAATTTGCAAAAACTTTGAAAAATGCACTAAAGTGCATTTTTAAAAGTTCCATTTTACACACACACATGCCCTTGGGGCATGTGTGTGTGCAAGATGTATTCATATGCAGATTTCAGGGATGCAACAGGGTGTCTTTTTGACGCCCTGGCACCCTTGAAATAGCATGAGCAATTTGCGATTCTCTAATTGAGATTAGCAAATTGAGAAAGTCTTCCCATTCATTCCTATGGGCCTCTAGGCCCATAGGAATCAATGGGGAGGTATTCCTTAATTGCGACTCGCAATTTGCGAGTAGCAATTAAGGAATGTTTAGAAATCGCTATTTTGTAAGCGATTTCTACATGCATAGCCTTTTGCTATTCCTTATTAGCGAATCCTTATTTTTCGCTATTAAGGAATCGCAAATGGCATTGTTGATGCATGTGCCAGATTGTTGTTTAATTTAGTGACTTTATTTGTTAGCATGTCATTTGTTTCAATTTGTGAATCGGATTTCATACTTCTCGAACTCTTTTGGTAACTCTACAATTCGCTTTTCTTCTTTTTCATATTTTCCTTATTTTAGACTTGCTGGCCGCTCGGGATTAAGTTTCAGTTATAACCGTGGGTCCGCGTGTTGCATCGGTCACGTATTCTTTTTCACCGGAGTGTTTATACCTGTTTAATATTGGAAAGCAGGGGAGAGGGTCTGATTTCGAAGACGTCTCCTAATCTGCAGGTTTCTGAGAATAACTTTCGTAGCGAGTATACAGTTCCTTTCTCTTTTTCCGTTTTTCCATTTAATTTTATTTTACCTGTTTGAGTCTCGTTTCACTTATTATGAGGATTTCATTCCGGCACGAGTTTTACATCACTGGCAGGATAACATTTTGAGCTCTTATTTTATTTCTTTTCTTTAGTGTCGGAAGCAAACCATTTTAACAGCTAAAGATTGGCGTTTGAATTTTGAGGCTATTTTAGGAATCACAAGTCACAATCAGAAGCTACCTTCTCAAGGAGTTTTAAAATTGATTCAAGTATTCTTTGCAAAGCCTGGGCGGCTTCAGAGAGATTGACATAGTTTCTGGAGTGATGGAAAGAGATAGTTAGATGAAAGTTAGGCGAGGGTGAGAGATCCTATACACACTCAGAGCCATTTAATGTTATTTTACCTGTTTAAGTCAAGTTTGACCTTTTTGGAGGATTCCATTCCAGCATGATTTCTGCATCAACTGGCTAGATAACATTCTGATCTCCTATTTTATTTATTATCAGAAGCAAGCCATTTTGGCTAGTTAAACATTTTTAAATTACCGTTTGAATTTTGAGGTTATGGTCAGAATCAGAAGTTGCCTTCTCAAGGAGTTTTAAGATTGATTCAAGTATTCTTTGCAAAGCCTGCGTTGTTTCAGAGAGATGGACATAGTTTCTGGAGGGATGGAAAGAGGTAGTTAGATGAAAGTCAAGGTGAGAGATCGTCCTCACACACCGGGGTCGTTAATCGGTGTGCTGTTCAGGAGCTCTAGAGTCTCTTTTGCAGATAAAGTCCTAGCCGTGTGGGGCAACTGGGTCATATCTGAACCTGGTATCGTAAAGTCCAATCCGAATGTTAGTGATGGTTTAACCTCCGTGACGGGAGACTGACCAGCTTTAAGTGGAGAGCGTGGACTACATGCTTCCACGGCTGGAGGAGCTTTTAATGCATTGGCATTCATCATCATCAAATAACTTTATTCGGTTATTTGTTCAAAAACCATCAAAGTGTACAAAAAGTAAAAACATTTGTCTATTTACAGTTTAAAAATATAAAAACTAGTACATTTCCAAATCACAAGTAAATCACAGCCAAACATACATCCGAATATATTAAAAAACACAACTGTAGTAAAGGTTTCCTACTGGGAGCCATACTGCTTACGAATTCATTAATACATAGAATACATATACAACATGAGACAGTTAATATTGCAGTGCAAGCTATGATAAAAGCTTCTGTCGGATTATCCAGAAGGCAAATAAAAAGCGGCTAACAGCAAAAACTATCGGCCCAGAAACGTCCGCTTTTAGAATTCTATACGCAATCTGATGCTGCCTTGCTCCTAAATTGAGGCAAATTGGTTTTATCCACTTCCTACGTATCTGTTGATATCTGAGACAAAAAAACAAACATGTTCTTCAGTTTCTTTAACTTTAGTACAGGCAGGACAGGAATCTAGTAATAAACCAACCGCCTCCTTTCCAGGAAATTTTAGGAGCAGATTGCCGTATCTGAATCGAACGTATAAACTTTTAGCACGGGGGGGCGATATTTGGTTCAGGAAGGGTTCGAATTGGGAGCATGATTTATAGCTAAATATTTAGATGCTAACTGACCACTAGTTAAATTATTAGTATAGTGATCTCCCACCACCTCCCTGTACCCGACTTTTAATCTCAGTAAATCACCTCTTGTAGCCCTATCTGGGTGTTCCCACAGATCCAACATATTCATTGACTTGCACCAATCTGCGATATGTTTAAACCATGGTACTTTTTTGCACCATTAATCATCATAACCTCCCGTAAAGAGTTTCGATAATCAATAAGTTGGGGGGTTATTCATAGACGCAACCAGTAGATTAAGAGTTTCAGGGCAGCCAAATCACCAATTCCCTTCAACCCAAGATCGCAAAAAAAGGGAATTAGAGGAGTTGTGATAGGTACCGAAATGAGGGACCTAACAAAGATGTTTTTGCAAATCCTTAACTTATTAACAGTAGTATAGCCTCAGATCTCGGCTCCGTATAGGGCTCCGCTTTGGGCTTTTGCACGATAGATTTCCAATGCTTTCTGTTTTCCCGCCGCTGCGTCCCCTGCGGCCCCACCCCCCGCTCGCCCATTCGTCCACTCCCTCCTCCCAGCTGCTCCTCCCTCCCACCTCCCCTTCTTATGGCGGCTGCTGCGCGGTGAGGAGAGCGACCCTTGACCCTGCTTCAGGCAGGTCGCTCCCCACGCCGCAACAGCACCACCTGTTGTGCCCGTGTTCCCTGCTCACTGCTGCTGCTGCCGCGAGTTCAAGGCCCTCCTCCCCACAGGTTTCCACCTGCACCTCATCCATGGTGGCCAGTGGTTGGCCGTAGGTTTGCCTGTACTGTATTGCTTCCATTTCATTGTTTAATTGTTTCGTTTTTCTCCTCCTCTGTTTTTATTGTTAAACTGTTTTGTTTTTCCTCCTTTTTTCCTTTTGGATTCTGTGCCCTGTGCTTTCTTTTGCCTTCTGGTCCCTCGCCGTTCCTGCCCCCGTTTTTCCCGCTGCTGCGTCCCCTGCATCCCCGCCCCCTGCTTTGTACTGTAATGCTTCTGTTTTCACTGTTTAAATTGCTTCGTTTTTTCCTTCTTCCCCGTTGTATTCTGTGCCCTGTGCCCTTTTTTTGCCTTCTGTTCCCTCGCCGTTCCTGCCCCTGTTTTCCCGCCGCTGCGTCCCTTCCGGCCCCGCCCCCCTCTCGCCCATTTGTCCACTCCCTCCTCCCAGCTGCTCCTCTCTCCCACCTCCCCTTCTTATGGGGGGTGCGCCTAAGGCAAGCCCGTCTGCGCTCGTCCGCGCCTGGACCGTGCCCAGTGCCAGAACCCCTGGCCCCCGCGAACACCACGTCGCCAGGCTCCGCTACGATGCCAGCACCCTCCACGCACTCAACACCGGACGATCACACACCTGCTTCCGGGCCGCCCCGAAGCGCACCCAAGGACCCTTCTCCTGACGGAACTGCAGCTTCACCAGCACCCGACCCGCCCTTCGGGAAAGAACCCAACTACCTCAGATGCATTCTTCTCAACACCCGCTCCGACCACAAACACGCCGTTGAACTCTGGGACCTACTCGACTCAACCTCCCCAGACGATGCCTTCCTGACGGAGACCTGGCTAAACCCCTCCTCGCCACCCGACATTGCCATAGCCATCCCGGAAGGCTACAAGATCTCCCGCAGGGACCGCACCAACGGAGTGGGAGGAGGAATCGCCATCGTTCACAGGAACACTCTGAGTCTCGACCAACACCAACGACACCCTCAGCACTGCTGAACACCTGCACTTCCAGATCCACACCAACCCCAACACCACCCTCAGAGGTACCCTTGTCTACAGACCCCCCGGACCCCGACCACAGTTCAGCGACTCCATCGCCGACTTCGTCAGCACACATGCCCTCACCTCCACGGACTACATCCTCCTCGGGGACCTGAACTTCCACCTCGAGAACAACAACAACACCAACTCCACCACCCTGATCGACAACCTCGCCAACCTCGGACTCAGACAGTTCGTCACAACACCCACCCACTCCGCCTGCCACACGCTTGACCCCATCTTCTCTGCAAGCTCCTACGTCTCCTTCAACCACACCACCGAACTCCACTGAACCGACCATCGCTGCATCCACTTCACCTTCTGGAAACCCACCACACACCACCGCACCCAACAGATCCCTCTCCGCTGCTGGAGCAAAGTCACAGAAGACAAGCTAACCACCACCATCGCCCGGAGCCCACCCGCTGACCCCACCGACCCCGACAACGCTGCCCGCAACCTCAGACAGTGGATCGACGACTGTGCCAACACCCCCGCCCCGTTCAAGAAACTCTCGAACAGCCACACCAGCATGAAAGCCAGCTGGTTCACTGAAGACCTCCAGGCCTCCAAGCAAACCTGCCGAAAGCTAGAGAAGAACTGGCACCGTGAACGAACACCGGACAGCTACGCAGCCCACAAGAACGCCACCCGCAGACACCATCACCTCATCAGATCCGCCAAAAGGGCCTCCTTCAAAGACCGCCTAGACAAAATTGCACACAACAGCAAAGAGCTCTTCAACATCGTGAAGGAACTCTCCAACCCCAGCTCCAACACCAACGACATCCCACTTTCGCAAGACCTGTGCGACTCGCTTGTCACCTTCTTCCATCGCAAGATCGCTGACATCCACAACAGCTTCAACACCACGACCGCCCCGACAACCACTGAGACCTCCGTCCCCACAACCACCATCCGTACCGACCGCCTGCTCTCCTGGACCAACATAAACGATGACGACACCATCAAAATCATGAACACCATCCATTCCGGATCCCCGTCAGACCCATGCCCACACCACATCTTCAACAAAGCCAGCACCACCATCGCACCCCATCTCCGGAAAGCCATCAACATTTCCTGCGAGACAGCGACCTTCCCGGAGAGCTGGAAGCACGCCGAGATCAACGCCTTACTCAAGAAACCCAAGGCGGACCCCAAGGACCTCAAGAACTTCCGGTCCATCTCTCTGCTCCCGTTCCTGGTGAAGGTAATCGAGAAGACCGTCAACAAACAACCGACCCGCTACCTCGAGGAGAACAGCATTCTGGACCTGTCCCAGACCGGGTTCCGCAGAAACCACAGCACCGAAACTGCCCACATCGCCGCCACCAATGACATCAGGGCCCTGCTAGACAAGGGAGAAACCACGGCCCTCATCCTCCTGAACCTGTCAGCTGCCTTCGACACGGTCTGCCACCGCACACTACGCACACGCCTCCACAACGCCAGGATCCAAGAGAAGGCCCTGGACTGGACCACCTCCTTCCTCTCCGGCAGAACACAGAGCTTCCGCCTCCCCCCCTTCTGCTCTAAAGCCACCGAGATCATCTGCGGCGTACCTCAGAGCTCATCCCTCAACCCAACGCTGTTTAACATCTACATGGCACCGCTCGCCCACGCCGCCCGACTGCACGACCTCAACATCATCTCTTACGCCGATGACACCCAGCTTATCCTCTCCCTCACCAAGGACCCCCACACTGCCAAAACCAACCTCCACGAAGGAATGAAAGCTGTCGCCGAGTGGATGAAGAACAGCCGACTGAAGCTGAACACGGACAAGACGGAAGTCCTCATCCTCGGATCCACCCCCTCGGCACTGGGAACAGCTCCAACACCCACCGACCATGCATGCAACCTAGGGGTCATCCTCGACTCCACCCTCTCCATGACAAAGCAGGTCAACATCGTCTCCTCCTCCTGCTTCAACACCCTCCGCATGCTCCGCAAGATCTACAAGTGGATCCCCACCGAAACGAGAAGAACGGTCACCCAGTCCCTCGTCAGCAGCAGGTTGGACTACGGAAACACCCTCTATGCAGGAGCCTCGGCCAAACTCCTGAAACGACTTCAACGTATTCAGAACGCCTCTGCACGCCTGATCCTCGACATCCCTCGCCACAGCCACATCAGACCCCACCTGAGAGACCTGCACTGGCTCCCCATCAACAAGAGGATAACCTTCAAGCTCCTTACCCATGCACACAAGGCAATCCACAACACCGGACCAGCGTACCTCAACAGACGTCTCAGCTTCTACACCCCCACCGCAAGCTTCGCTCCGACGACCTCGCCCTTGCCACAGTCCCCTGCATCTGAAGAGCGACCTCCAGACCTCCGGCGGCAGATCGTTCTCCCACTTTGCCGCCAAGACCTGGAACACCCTGCCCATCCACCTACGGCAGACCCAAGACCTGCTGACCTTCAGAAGACTCCTCAAGACCTGGCTTTTTGAGCAGTAGCAGCATTCCCCTCCCCCCCCCACCCCCCCAGCGCCTTGAGACCCTCACGGGTAAGTAGTGCGCTTTACAAATGCTATGATTGTTTAACTTGTATTCCCAATTAAGTGACTCATTCACACCTATGCCTAGGTAATCAAAGTTTTTTACCCATTCAAGGGGTTTGTATGTAATCTTGATCTCCCGTAGACCTCCCCGTACTTTCCCAAACACCATATATTTTGTCTTGGAGGTGTTAAGTTCCAATCTCCTGTTCCTACAGAATTCAAAAAATCTATCCAATAAAATTTGCATACCCATAGATGTTTTGGATATTAATAGTGAGACATCTGCAAAAAGCAGGATAGGGACTTTCCCACCGTTCAAGGAGGGTGCATCATTCCTACAGCCCATTAAACGACTCGCCACATCATTAATGAACAGAGAAAACAACGTGGGGGCGAGAACACACCCCTGTCGCACACCTTGCTGTATCGGTATCTTCTCTGTTAGTTTGCCATTTTTCCCCATCTGACCTGGGCGTAATTATCCATGTGGAGTCTGGCTATCACTGTTACCAAATACGCTGGGGCACCTAGGTCGAGCATGGTCTTCCATAACAAGTCACGCGGTACTAATTCAAATGCAGCTCGCAGATCCACGAATGCTACATAGAGCTTCTGTTTCCTGAGTAGCACATATTTCCATGTTAATAAAGTGAATCTGAAAGCTTGGTCACACGTGCTTATTTTGGAACGAAAGCCCGCCTGGTATGTGGACAATATCATGTGATCGTCCATCCAGCCTTGAAGTTTATCTAAAACTTGCCTAGCAAAAATCTTTTGTATATTCTCTATCAGACTGATGGGTCTATAATTGAAGGGGATAGTGGCATCGCTCTTTTTGTAGATGGTAATTATCTCGGCTCCCCTCCAGGTTTCTGGAATATCCCCACCAGCCACTATGCAGTTAGACAAGAGATTTATGTACGTGGCCCATATCATAGGTTCTGATTTGTACAAATCACCTGGTATCAAGTCAGGGCCAGGGGCTTTACCTGCCTTTAATCTACTGATCGCTGACAGGGTGTCTTCTAGGCTGAAAGCCAATGCTGTGTTGTTTGCATTTACCACAGGGGAAATAATTACTGGGTTTTGTTCAGCCATGTAGGTATTTAAACTGCCCTGATCCTCCGTTCTGGAATATAGTTTTGAAAAATGGTCCACCCAAGTTTCCGGCTGAATATGATAACTAAGAGTGGAAACATTCTCCAAACTCCTCTTTGAGACAATATGCCAAAAAGAGGCGACTATCTCTACATTGAGCAGCTAGGACCAGATCTTGTCAATTTTTGTCAGCAAAGTCTCGCTTTGCTTTACTTAGCGCTGCTTTATAACTGTTGCAAGCCAAGGTTACTTCGGCTCTAGAGTGCTCTCTAACTGCTAGTTACAGAACCTTCTTGGCTCTCTTGCATTCGTTATTGAACCACTTATTTTCCCCTATGCTGGCAGGCTTTCTACCAGAACTATTTTTGGTAAAAACTGTTTGTAAAACTTCAAAAACCTTGTGGTACACCAATGCAATATGCGTTAGTTCAGGGGGTTGTGTACTTCCCACACTACTGCACAGGTCAGTTAAAAACAATACAAAAGGCTTATATATTCTAGTGTATAAATCCTGATCAGCTTGGACTTTGGGCCAAGTATCTTATAAGTTATAAGTTACATGCGGCTCTTCGTTTTTAGAGATGTGACTTGAGAAATTCCTATCCAGATCCGTGCCCCTCATTATTAATAATAAAGAATTATGATCGCTGTCAGCCCTTTGTTCAATAATCATATCTTCCACTAACGACCACACTCTTACGTCAACAAAAATATAATCGATAATACTTGTGTAGGCACCCCTTATAAAAGTGGCCTGTCTTCCTAAGTCAGATGCAGTTCTCCCATTACAAGCCCTCAGGCTCCTACCTATGATTAAAAAAGCAATCTGTAAGGAGACATTTGATAGACGTTAGGGGGTATTCCTAATCTGGGTGCTGGCGAACATGGCCAACGTCTATCAAATGTCTCCTTGCATTGGCATTCATGTTTGCCACTAAGAGGTCAATATCTTGTTGGTTGGTGTTTATTATTTCATTAACTTTCAGTGTATTACGTTCACTACCTGGTTCTGCTAAAGATAGTTTGGGAAGAATTTGGGTTTGGGTGAAGACCTCTAGTGAACCAATGTGCAGAGAGATTTTTCTCCCTCCTTTTAATAAGTGCGCGCCTCCTTGCCTCTTCATCAAAATAGTGCTGTTTCGTAGGTTTTTTATCGTCATAAATGGTACTAAAAAATGAGTGCAGTAATAGACCATCCTACATGGAGGAAAGGACTCAAGATATGAGCTAGACTGATTAGTTCTTGTTTGAAAAGATGAATCCTAAGTGGAATTAAGTTATAACTGATAGGCTTGATCTATAGAGACAATAGATGAAAGAAATCAGGGAACACAAGACCAAAGATCACACAGAGGTTTACACTGCAACTCACCTCTCCCTGGGTGACCTATGATCGCCGCCTCCCCTCACAAACTGGAGGGAAGGTTTGTATTCGAAAATTGAAGAGTTCAGCAGAGAGACAAATACCCACAGGCTTTCAGCAGATTCCTTCCTTTTCCACCGTTAAGGATTTGGTTAAACAGGCAAGGCACCTTTAAGAATTCTTCCAGAACTTCAATAAGCCTTCCTAGGGGAACTAAGGACAGAGATCTTCCTGAGGGAGTGCGGCAGGGCTGAGGAGCAATCCAAAGCTTGAGACATGATCCGTTGTACTAGCCGGAGAGAGACCCAAGTCGCCCCAAAAGAGCCAAACAGCATAGTGCAGATTGCGCAGATGGCATGTCTTTCTTCATCCTTCAGAGGACTTCCTGGTTCTAGAGAGGTCGATGGTTTGTAGGCGTGCACAAGAATGAATGAATGAATGAAATTGGATTTCTATAGCGCGTAGCTACCCTGAGGCCTCCTAGCGCTTAGCACGATCTGTAGTAACCCACAAAGAGAGCCAACCAGTCACCACAACAGTATTCACATTTGCTGTATAAGAAAAGAAAATATGCGTTTGCAATAGAACTCTGTTAACTTAATATTTTATTTTTCCTTTTTATTGTAGTGCAAAGCTTTTGATTTTCTTGGTGGCGACTCCTGTTTGAGGTTTCAGCATTGGTATATCTACTGTTTGGTAGTTGCATGTGTTTGGTAAGGAAATATTTTTGTAATGTTTACTTCAAATGAGTATCATTGCCCTGCTTGAATGTATTTTTAATGATTGTAATAATTGAAGCATATTTAGCTTATGATTTATTTAATTTCAAATTCACATTAGGATTTATGCAACGTCTGTGTTGAGTTGTGTGTGGTTTTTCCTTTCTAGTGGAATATCTTTAATGCTTGCTGTGTCTGTGCAAAGTAGGTGCAGCTGATGCTTAGTCTTGCTGTCTGTGGCAGGTGAGAGGTACCTTTTTGCAGTATAAAGTTAATTGTGTGGTTTGTATTGATATTTTTTTTTCTAGATCATTATATGTATATAGTTATATTAACAGTTTGATCAGCTGAGTTTGTTGGGTTCTAATTTGACGCAGTGTTCTTTATTGTTGTCTTGTTTGTTGTGTTAGTTTCATAAGTTAGCATGATGGCTGCTCACAGGTTGACCGCCCATCAGGTTGTTGGTTTGCACTTTGAATCTTCCTCTGAACATGGCTTTGAGACTAACTCTGCATCTGGGGCAGAGGAGCGAGTTGAAGAATCTAGCAGTGAATTTTCTGTTTGAGAGGAATTATTTAATGATAAATCCACTATTACTGCTGATGAAGTGCCTCTTTTAGAGAAGGACAGTGACATGCCAGTAGTGCGCCGGGGCAAGCAAGATGGCAGCCAGGGGCAGGAAGGCTTCCCATAGGAAGTGCTGAACCCTGGGTTGCCCCTAACACAGTGTAGCCTGTTTTACCTGCCTTAAGTGGTGGGTGTTACTGGGTGTAGAGTCAATACAGAGAACTTATTGCCTATCATTTTATTCCAACTGTTTATTGATTATGTGTTTTGGGCAATACTCTTGAGCAGAAAAATTTATATGCATAACAGTTTTTAAGGGACAACAGTGTCACACTTAAGACCCGCTCCAGAACTACCCGGTGGACTTCAACAAATCACTATGAGATTTAGCAGTTCTGGAATTTAACTTTGCTGATGGGATTGATAACGAAGCCAACACTATCTTTATTTTGATCTGCAAGTCCCTTGAAGGCGACTGCTATGTTTCCAGCAACTATGATTCGCGATCCTATATTTGCTTCTGCAACAGATGCTGCATTTTGTGCACAATGCTACAGCATTGCCACAAGATCGCCCTGATTGTGATCGTCTCTTCAAGATGTGGCCTGTCCTGACTATTTAGTTGATCATTTCTCAGAGCTCTATGTTCCAAGCAAAGATGTATCAGTGGATGAGTCTCTGGTCCTGTTCTAGAGCTGTTTAGTTTTCAGACAATACATTCCCACCACGAGAGCATGTTATGGTGTTAAGTTTTATATTCTGTGTGAAAGTGCCACTGGATATGCGTATAAATTCAGGGTGTACACCAGTAGGGATTCTTCATTTGACCCCCTGGCTGCCCTTTCTCTTATGGCGTCAGTGAAAATATAGTGCGGGAACTTGCCAGAGGACTTTTTATTAAAAGTCGCCACTTATATGTGGACAATTACAACACAGGTGTGCAATTATTTAAAGAATATTTCAAAGTGAGCACTGTGGCATGTGGCACAAACCACTCTAACCATAAAGGTTACCCTAAAGAGCTTGTGTGTAAAAGACTTGAAATGGGACAGAGCAATGCCTTACACAGTAATGAACTTCTTATTTTGAAATTTGCAGACAGAAGAGATGTCCACATGATAAGAAATATTCATGATGAAAGCGTCAGGTAGCAGGAGTGTGCAAATCTATGTGTATTTGAGACTACAGTAAGCACCTGGGAGGTGAGATGTCTGGTACACGACGTTGCCTGTTCTTTTCTTTCATTGGCATCCTTCAGTGCTTATGTTGTTTTCAAACATTGTACTCCAGATTCCAAGATGAGTTTTGGACGTTTCAGGAGTCTGTAATAGGCTGCCCTGTTGTCATCGTGCAGGCAAGTGTTCTTAAAATCGGAGTGGTGGACGATGTGGCTAGATTGCAAGATCGCCACATTCCTGAATACATTCCACAAACACCAAAAAAGACTTCCGTTGTTGGGGATGTACAGTCTGTATCTGAACAAGAGTACGAAAGCATAGTCATGTGGACCGCTCAGTGTCCTTCTAATCCTGGCCTTTGTGTGCCAACATGTTTTACATTTTACCATATGCAACTCAAGTATTGGGAACAGCCATGAGGGTAAACAGGAGCTGACTGTGGTCTGTATTACTATATTTATTCTGTTTAGGTACCTGATTGGCAGAAGTTTGATGTGCAAGGTTACACCTGTTGTGTATACAGTCAAAGTTGGTCATTCATCTTCTAACAATAGGGTGGTTCTTTATATTTGAACGAAACTGCAGTTTTTAGTTGGCTGTTTTATTTGCTGCCTGTCTGTATTTGTGAGTGTATGTAACCTGTTCGTTTTGGGGAGCGTTTTAGAAATGAAAGTGATGTGGAGCTTCATGGTGATGTCCAAGTTACATTTGGATGACGGTGTGTGGACTAGTGTTTGGCTGGCGGTGTGTGTGGACTGGTGTCTGGTTGTTGGTGTGTGTGGACTAGTATTTGGCTGGTGGTGTGTGTCGACTGGTGTTTGGCTGGCAATATGTGTGTGTAGTGACTTGCTGCTGGTCTTTACACACACTGGCAGCCAAACGCCAGTCCACACATTCCACCAGTAGCCAGGTGGTGTGATTGCTCTGTCAGTCTTGTGGGCATATGAACGTGAATGACGTTTGTTAATGTGAGTGTTGTAATGTGTTGGGCTAGCGGTGTGAATGGTTTTCTGTGTGTGTGAGAAGCAAGAAAGGTATGTGAATAGCCTGTAAAGCAGTTGGTGCTTTGTCATGGCTTTACAGGTCACAAGCTCTGAGTCACTGGTTTAGTATTACAACATTTAAATTATCTTAGTAACAGTGATTTCTACTTTTTCATTTTTGTGAACTCTTTTGTTAATAAAATTTACATTTTGAATTGTTCACTCACCCTCGTGCTAAATCTAACCAGTATGCAGAAAAAAACACAAAAGGAAGTGCCTCAAGAGCCCAACAATTGTATTATGGAGCTTGTTCTCTTTTTTCTTTCCTTCTTTCTTGATAAATGCATAGTTTTTTTTTTGTTTTTGTTTTTTTTAAGTTTCATTTTTTTATTAAAGTTTTTGCATCCTTTACAGCGCATAACCATACCAAGCAGCTCTGTGAGTGAAAAAACAAAACAAAGAAGAAATAAAGATAAATTAGGAAGAGAAAACAAAATCAATAACCAATATCAGGTACATTTCCATGGTCAGAATATGTTACATGTGCATCTGATTCATCCTGTACATGCTGTAGCCTTGACCGCTTCAGGTGATAGTGAGGTACATCAAGCATATTTTATCATACCATACAACATCACATAGGATCATTATCAGGCTGAGCTAGCAAATAGTCTCTCAACGGAGCCCAAATGTCCTTGGGTCTAGATGTCGTTGGCAACTCCTCAGCATAAAGGTCCAACTGCTCACGGCAGTAAACCAAATCCTTAACCCAGTCATCAACTTTCGGAGCCAGTTTGCTTCCCCACGTGAACAGAACTCGCCTCTTGGCAAGCAAGAGGGCCACACGTACAAACCTCCCCATGACAGCCTTCAGGTGAGGGACATGCCCAAGAAGGCATACCAGAGGCGTGCACTGCAACACTTGACCTGTCATAGTATGTATGTGTGTGGTAACATTCTCCCAGTAGTGGAACACTGGAGCACACTGCCATGCTAGATGGAGGAAATCAGCACCGTCCCGCCCACACCGGCGACACTGATCAGTGTCCCTAAGACCCATTTTACATAGCCTAACAGGAGTATGGTACACCTGATGAATGAATTTAAAATGAATAATTCTCAAATTACCATTCGGAGTCAGGTGACCCGTTAGCGTACAAATCTGTTCCCACTCTTTTAAATTAATCGGGGGAGTCATTATGGCATTCCATCTCTCCAAGCTTTTGTCTGGTCCACGAACCGTTTCATCCTGTACTGCTTTGTATAGCTTGGTAATTAGTTTTTTCTTGGTTGGGGCTACCAGTAGCAACTGGAGCGACTTAAGTGTATCCGGCTCAGCGGGGAACTCAGCATAATGTTTCTTTACCGCGCGCTTCAATCGGTAGCAGGTGTACCGAAAGAGCGGAGTGGGGTTTTGGATGTAATGGAGGTCCTCATCCGCGAGATATCTACCCCCCGGGTAAAGATCGCTCATATGCGTTATGCCAGCTTCCTTCAACTCAGTTATGGGCCCTCTTTCCTGAGTAACCGATAAAGCCGCGTGCCCAGCAAGCGGTAACGCAGGAGCATATAAAGGTAGTTTATGTGCACGCTTGCCAATCGCCTGCCAAGCCGCAACCGTGGTATCAATTGTGTTGATCTCTGCTCTGGGCGTCTGCCTACGCGTGTATGTGAGGATACTCAGCAGAGATACAGGGTGGGCATCCCATCTTCTACTGCCACGTGTGGAATATAGTCATGAGACCTAAACCAATAATAAGCATATTGGGCCTGTGCGCAGAGGTAGTAGACATAAAAATCGGGAGCAACGAAAACACCTTTGTCATATGCAAGCGTTAATGTGAGCCAACTAATTCTAGGCTGTTTATCCCCCCATACTAATCGCAATAACTGAGTTTGCACTGTTTTGAAAAAATGCTTGGTCAGCTTTATTGGAATGTTACAAAACAGGTACAAAAACCTAGGTAGTATGACCATTTTAATTACTGCAATTCGATCCACCCGAGATAACGAAAGGTGGGACCATCTATTCACTTATTGCACCAAGACGTTGTATGCTTGGCCATAGTTCTCTTTGATCACATTATCAGGATCGCGGTGCACCTAAACGGCCAAATATTTAACTGGATCCTCAGACCATGGCAATGGGTATTCTAACTGGGGTGGAGACGTATTCAGCGTTAGCGGAATAATAACCGATTTTTCCCAGTTAATCTGGAGTCCAGAAAAAAGACCAAATTTAATATATTCCCGAATGATTGGAGATAGGTGAATCTGAGGATCGCGGACGAACAGGACCATATCGTCCGCGTACATGGAGATCCCTACCGGACAGTTATTAAAATTAAGAGCAGCAGCTCTATGACACTGCCGGATTTTACAAGCCAAAGGTTCCAGAACAAGAGCAAAAAGGAGGGGGGACAAGGGACAGCCCTGTCTGGTACCGCGTTCTATACTAAAGGGTTTTGATGTGAGTCCACCCACTCACACTCTCGCCGAAGCGTCCGTATCTAAGATCTGTATCCAGCGTGTCAAAATAAAAGAAAATCCTATTCTGTGCAATATGTGGAACATATACTTCCACTCTATGGAGTCAAATGCCTTAGCGGCATCTAGCATGACCGCAGCAGCAGATAAGCTAGGGTTGAGAACGTGGAACATAGCAAAAATAGTGCCTAGATTATGGGAAGTGGACCGCTCTGGAATAAACCCAGATTGGTCCGGGAGAACCAGAAGAGGCATCAGAGGCTGGATTTTCGCGGCTAAGATCTTCGCCAGTATTTTGGCATGGAGGTTTATTAACGAAAGGGGGCGATAAGAGTCAAACCGTGTAGGCAATTTGTCTTTTTTAAGGAGAGTAATGATCAAGGCCTGGCGTAGAGAAAGTGCCCCAGTCTCATGGGCTTCCGCGTATATCTCCAATAGGTAGGGGACCAAGAGGTCTGCGTAAGCTTTGTAGAACTCTGCCTTAAGGCCATCCGGCGCGGGGGCCTTATTATTAGGGAGAGAGAGAATAGCCTCCCTAACGTCTGTTTCATCAATGGGCTGGCTCAAGTATTCTCTATGGGCGTCTGAAAGCCACGCACAGGCCGTATCTGTTAGATATTCATCCATAGCTTCAGCATCCATCCCGCCTCGTGTGGTATACATAGATGAATAAAACTGCTGAAATTGATCTATTATAGCATGTGATGTGTAGTGCGCCGTGCCGTGAGTGTCAATAATATGGTCAATTAAGGGATTGCCAGTCCTAGTACGCAACTTTTCGGCCAGATTTCTGCCCGGTCTCCCCCCTTCACCATAAGCTCGGGCCACACGCCTTCTAAATACGTATCGCGCCTCAGTGTCAGCTAGTTGGTTATATTCTGCTAGGGCTTCATGAATGCGCGCCAACGTGTCTGAGGATGGCGATTGCAAATATTGTCTCTCAAGCACCTCCAAGGCTTGTTTCGTTTTGGATAACTGACCTCTAATGTCCTTTAGGATCCCCGCTGTGGTACCTATGCACGCCCCCCTTATAGTCACCTTAAATGCTTCCCACAGCATGGTCTGACTATCCACTGAGCCCACATTCAATTGGAAGTATTGTACGATAGCTGTTCTGATGGCATCGTTAAATATCGGATCAAGTAATGCTTCCGCCCTAAACTGCCCCGTATAAGGGCGATTCGGATTTATTGGGAATGCATATGGTAAGGATAACAGGATTGTGGTCAGATAATGTACGCGGGATCGTATGGACCCTCTCCACCCACCCATTAGCTTCGTCGTTCAGCAGCCAATAGTCTAGTCTAGACCAGTGGTTCTCAAACTTTTGACTTCTGGGGACCCCCATTGAGTCACCACTGGAAGCCAGGGACCCCCAGGCAATTTGTATGATTTAAATTTCAAACATTAAAACAGTATTTCAAAAACAATAAACACATGTGTGCACACAAAACAAATACTCAAATTACTAAGGATTTTAGTATTTAATATTGAAAGAATTTGCAAAAAACAGTAAGGTTAGTGCTGCATATCCGTGACTAACTTTTAGATGGTTGGTTTTATTTCGCAGTACAAGGCTCCTGCCAGGACCAGATTGGAAACCCAAAGCAGTCCTGGCAAATGTTTTCAGACCAGTCCCCATACAGTGCACACCAAGTGCAGTGAGTGAGCATGACCACTACAAAGGGGGCTTTGGGAGGCTCTCCCCCAAGAAAATTTAGGAAACAATGGTGCATTCTACAACAAATTTATAATTATATATTGAATTGTATCAGCTTTTAAAGAATAGTAAATGATGACCTTACTATGCACCAGGATACGACAATCTTTGTTGGGCTTCTTCAATGATTCTCTTATTGTCACCCTCCAACAGTGCCTCTCATCTCTCCATAGCCCCTCTGTCACATGTATTTTATTTGTTTTATAGCATCTCTCAAACCATTGAAGCATGTCAGAGCACTTTACATAACACACATATAGGGGCAGATTTACAAGCCCCTTGCGCCACGGGTGCATCACAAAAAGTGACGCACCAGTGGCGCAATTTATTGCCCCATATTTCCAAGGCAGGAAAAGCCATCCTGCGTGACTTTTCCTGGTCTTGTAAATATGGCCCATTTGCGCACAGCACTTTGCGTGAAAAGAGCGTTCCATGGGTGTTGCTGTGGGTGTTCCCACGCAACACCCATGAAACCAGACATTTCCAGATTTAATAGAAATTGTAAATCTGGAAATGTGTCTGAATGCTATGCCTCCCCAGGGGAGGCGTAGGGAGGCACAACGAGGAGAAATGTATTAATGTCCCCTTGTTTTTTCCTCTTTCTTTGCATGTTGCATTCTGCAGCACGCATAGAAAGAGGATATCACCTCTGGTGATTGTTTATGTACAGGAAGGTGTCCTTTCCTCCACATATACAATCAGTAAAACAATGACTGTTTGCAAGTTCTATGTGTGCTAATGCAGCACACTTAGAAGTTGAAAAACGTCATTTCTGATTGTTCATGTGCCGGAAGGGAACCCTTCCTGCATATAAAGAATCTCCCCATGACGCAGGCATCCTTGCACCATGGTGCAAATGTGCCTGTGCAGGCGCATGGCAGCAGTTTGTGCGCCAGCGCAGGGGGAAGCACAGAGATGCAACGTATTGTTGTAAATATGTTGCATCCCTGTGCTTTGAAAGGGACTCAGTGTGGCACAGCCAAATGGCTTGCAGCACACACTAAGTCACTCTCCTGGTAAATCTGCCCCATAGAGACAATGATTCATACGTGTAAATCAGTGTATAGAAAATGTTACATAAGGCAAATGCGACTACAAGGTGTAGGATTCACATGTCATTCATACTGGTAGGCATTTTTAAAGAGTGCTTGGTCTGGAGAAGCACAAACTCAGGATTCAGAACATAACACAGGGGTTAGCCTTGACTTTAACAATAAAAATGTATTTCCACCCAAATAAACCTTTTTAGCAGCATCAGGATAATGAAAGACTTGGAAAAACATATGTTTCTAACTTGTACCATGAAGTTTGCAAGCAGCTCTTTGATGACAGTTTATAGATCACTGTGCGAGATTACGACTGTCACTTATGAACTGCACAGTAACAAAGGAATCTCTGTGACAAAAGCAGTAACCCACTAACCTATGCACATAAAAAACACGTTCTTTGCAGTAGGCATATTAACCCTCTGTGCTACTTTAGTTAAGTCAAAGCTGCCACTTGACAAAACTCTCTTCTCTCTCCAGCAGGTACATTAATCACTGACGTTATCTTGACACTTTTATTGTTGCTGGAAATCTGCTAATTCTACAAGGAACTTTATTGTGCTTTTATAATTACTGCCTGAGGACCCCCTGGGAATGTGTCACGGACCCCTGGGGGCCCGCAGACCACAGTTTGGGAAACACTGGTCTAGACCAACTAATAAACGCAGGGGTGACATGTGTACCTTCCAATGTCCCCTCGTTTCGCAAACGCCAAACGTCAATCAACCATGGCATTCCACTATGGCATCCCTTATACACTGGCTAACCTTAATCGTGCGCACGCCTGAAGGGTTGGATTTGTCCACTTGTGGATTGAGATGGGTATTTAGGTCGCCTCCCCAAAAGACTTCAGATTCAGGCCATGCACGCAGAACATTAAACATTTGCAGAAAGGGTGTCGGATCATCCACCACAGGACCATACATGTTTACTAATGTCACTAATGCCATCCCCAGCTTGCCTTGTACCATGGCCCACCGACCCTCAGTGTCTATACAGGTATGTACAGGCTGAAATGGTATTCCCTTTTTAATAAGTATAAGCACGCCCCTGGAATATGTGGAGTACGAAGAGGCCAATCGGAAAGATGCCCATCTATGTGCTACCCTGTCTTCTGCTTGCTTGCGCAAGTGTGTTTCCTGCAAAAGAGCAATCTGCACAGCATGCCTATCTCGATGCGCCAACTGTTGTCGGACTTTTTTTGGGGTGTTCAAACCGCGAATATTCCAAGTTATGCATTTATACATTTCCCCTATTATCTATAGGCAGGCAGGTCAACCACTTCCCCGAATGTTGGATTACAATCAGGATGCACAAACAACGATAGATACCACATTCACGATTTAATATCTGACCACCGTACCTACAACTTAAGAAATAAAAAAGAACAACACCCCCACCCCACACCCACTTTAGCAACCCCAATTTGCCAAAGACAGTTCCCATCATTATAACCCCTCCCAACAGAACCAAAGTGATGACATGCATCAAGTGGGGTATACCCATTGGGGGACGTAGCGGCAAATTCCACTCCCAGATCGAGTAGGGAGGGGGCCGCCAAGAAGACATGATGGTCTCCTACCCATTAGCTATCCTGCCGATCCTGCGGGCGAAGACGCGCCGGTCGACACCGGACGCGACGTCCCACATCTTAAACAGGAGGTGCATGAGGCGTAGCCCCTCAGAGATATGGAGCACACCTATCCCTGCGAATAAGGCAGCAACTCACTCTTACCCCGCCGTGCAGCACAATAAAACATACACTTGATATAGAACATCAGATATAGAGGTCTCCCCCCCGAATGCACTATGTGGCACGATTGCAGTCCACCCATGCCGTAACGCGGCCATGCAATTCAACTCTGTTATACAACATAATACGTTAACATACAAACATGTGCCCTGGGAAATAACAATCAAAACCCCAGGTTCCTTACAACTCAGTCGCCAATGTCCGATGTGGAAGCTGGAGAGCTCCGGCGGCGGCAGAGGGATCTGGCGTATTCCATTGCCCTCGACGGGTTCGTGAAGATCTTGGCGTGATCAGACTCGCCGATGCACAGACGCGCCGGATAAAGCATGGCATATGGAACCTGGCCTTTCATGAGCAGCTTCTTAACGCCCTGAAACTCCTTACGTGCCGCCTGTACTGTAGCCGTGAAATCCGGATAAAATGATAACACATTTCCCTGGTAGGTGATTGTGCCCTTCTGGCGGGTGATGCGCAACACGGTGTCTCTGTCCCTAAAATTTAATAATCTAGTGATGATTGGTCTTGGAGGGGCTCCAGGTGGCGGGCGTGCCGCCAGGGATCTGTGCGCGCGTTCCTCCACAAACATTTTTATTTTTTTTATTTTATTTTTGAACTTTTTTGAGCAAACATACAGCGTCAGTCAAAGAGTGCGACAGTGACAAAACACAGCACCAAATGCACCACTCTATTCATATAATACAAATAAGTCCAAGTCTTCAAGGTAGTACGTTTTCCAAAGGGTTCTTCTTTATTGTTCAATTTAAAATGTGAATTTTTTGACAACAGCAAAAACAGCCGACGCGTTTCGTCCAACTTTGGACTTCTTCAGGGCTGCAACAAATTTATATACACAAAAGCACAAAAAATAAGTGACATACATAAAGACAAAAGCACAAATAGCACATACAATACATCTATAAATATTAAAAAACATGCTGAACTGGAGCATATTAATATCAAAATCGTGACAGGCTCATTTGAGCACATCTTAATGCGGCTAAAAAGGCTACAACGGTAAACAACAATAATACAGTGAACAACCGTGTGCATTGAGATATCAAATCAATGTTATAGTGAGACATAGGGGCACTCTTAAATCCGGTGCTGTCTCAGTGGGATTCCGCTAGCCCTGTGGTTTTTACTTAAGTGCGACAGTGAGTACACATCACAATCATAAGGAATACATCGGGAGTATGGAGCGGGAGTAGACATATCAAAGCAGGCATCGTTAGTGCGTACATGAGCATCAAAACAGTCCTATACAACCAGCATATAGCTACCCACAGAGACAACTGAGACCACACCACACTCTGAGGGACCTTCCCCAGGCCTCACATATACCCACCTCGTGTGTGTTTCATCTTATGTGGAGATCCGCAACGCGCAGTGTACACCCACCACCTAACTAGCGGGGAATGGTCTCGGGTAGCCTGATCCCAAGAGCGTGTGGGAGCGCCAGCCGCGGGACATTATGCGATCACCCCTTCGCGCGCAACAGCCTCCCCAGCCGAGAGGTAGCACCGTAACGGAGCCCAGATATCTGTGGGACGCGACGCTGCCGGCAATAATTCAGCATGGGTATTGATCTGCTCCTGGCAGTAGGTCAGGTCCCGCAACCAATCCTTGAATTTCGGGGCCCTGCCTCTGCCCCATCGGCACGCAACTCTTCTCTTAGCAAGCAAAAAGGCTAACGCGAATAATTTGCGGTGTGCCGCCTGTATGGGCTCCACATATCCCAGCAGGGCGAGGAGATGGGAGGGTGCCACCACGGTATTAATCATTTTGGAGAGCGCTTCAAACACCTGGCACCAATAGCGGTGTACTGCTTCGCACGCCCACGCCAGGTGCAGAAAATCTGCCCCCGGGGCGCGGCATCTGTCGCACCTGTCATCATCCCGAAGACGATATCTACACAGTCGGGCAGGGGTATAGTATAATCTATGGATGTACTTATAATGAATTATCCTAAATCGACTACTGGAGGAGATGCGCTCCGTCTGCAATAGGCAGAATTCCCACTGCTTGTCCGTCAGTGGGGCCTGCAGCTCTTGGTCCCATCGGCCCCTGGCTGCCAACTGTGCCGTGGGCGTCAACGAGTGCACCGATCTGTATATCTTAGAAACTAGCTTGGCCGGGACATCGTCCTGGAGGATGCGTTGCAACGGTGTCATATGACGGTGTTCCTGCGGAAAGCTAGGTGTCAGCGCCCTTATCCCCTGACGAAGCCGGAGGTACAAAAAGACGTCAAGGGGCGAAGGCTGTATGCCCTCATAAAGGTGGTCCATTGACCGGAATGTGCCATTATGGTACAAGTCCCCCCACGTCGATACGTGAATAGTGTGAAGCAGTTTACGAAAACCCGCTTCCTGCAGCAGGGGCATACTGGGATGGTAAGTAAGAGGCAAAAGCGGCGCATATAACAAGTCTAGCCCCAGCGTGCCAGTCAAGTGGCCCCATGCGGATACCGTACTGATCACTGTCGTGGGCGTCTTATCTCTACCCACCACGGGGATATACAACGCGCCGTCTATCGGGATCGGATGCGCCAGCCAGTGTTCGGCAGCCAGCTGGGGCATGTATCTAGGTTGACGTATCCAGAAATAGGCGAAGTGTGCCTGGGCTGCTCGATAATATAACTCAAAGTCGGGGACACCAAAACCACCTTGATTGTACGGTTTAATAAGGATCTCCCACCTAAGCCGGGGTGACCTACCGCCCCAAACCAATCTAATAAGCTCTGTGCGTAGTTGACGGAAGAAGAAACCTCCTGGATAAAAGGGGATGTTCATGAAGAGATATAACAACTGAGGCAATATTAACATTTTGATCAATGATGTTCTACCGGCCATAGAAAGGGGCAGAGTGATCCATCGCGCGACGCAGTCCGTAATACGAGTCATCGCCGTGCCATAATTCGCCCTCAGGAGTTCCTCCCTGTTTTTTTCCACATGTATGCCCAAGTATTTAAAGTCCCCTTCACACCAGGCGAGGGGGTAGTCCAGCCCAAACCGCCCAGTAGAGGCCGTCAGGGAGAACAAACAGGACTTGCTCCAGTTGATCTGGACCCCCGAGATCATGCCAAATCGGATAAATTCCCTAAGAATCGGATTGAGATTATCCTTAGGATCGCGTATATAAAGAGTGATATCGTCAGCGTACATAGATTTTAAGATCTGCCTCTGAAAACATCTCAGCGCTTTGTCTCGATGGTGTTGCCGTAATTTGGCAGCCAGGGGCTCCATAGCTATGGCAAACAACAAGGGCGACAGAGGGCACCCTTGCCTGGTGCCTCTGGTAATGGGGAACGCAGCAGAGAGTTGCCCGTTAACCAGGACTTGGGCTCTAGGGGCGGTATATAGTAACTTAATCCAGGAGACAAAGATGTCAGGGAACCCCATACGCTGCAGCACCTGAAATACATAATCCCACTCCAGGGAGTCGAATGCCTTCGTGGCATCGAGGAAGACAGCGGCCATTGGCTGATCGTCATGTACCGAATTTAGGATTGAAAAGAACATGCGTAGATTATGGGACGTCGCCCTACCGGGTACAAACCCAGCCTGGTAGGGTAATATCAAGTTGGGGAGCAGAAGATTAATACGATTAGCTATGAGTTTAGCAAGGATTTTCACATCACAATTGAGCAATGAGAGGGGCCGGTAGGAGTCACATTTAGCCGCCGCTTTCCCGGGTTTAAGGAGGGACGTGATGAGGGCCATGCGCATCGAAGGGGGGAGGTGACCCACCTCCAAGGCATCTTCATACACTTCCCATAAGACCGGCGCCATAAAGTCAATATAAGTCTTATAGAACTCGATCGGTATCCCATCTAGTCCGGCGGTCTTCCCGAACGCATGTTCATAATAGCGTCCCGCACTTCGTCCAGTTCAAAAGGGGAGCTAAGAAACTCTCTTTGCGAGTCGCTGAGCCATCCCAGGGACACGTCCTCAAGGTAGTCTTGCAAGTTGAGCTCCCCCTCCCTAGTCGACGTATATAACGCTCGGTAGTGCGCAACGAACGTATTAAGGATTTGCGCTGTGTCCCTGTAGAGCGTGGCGTCCTCTCCCTCAAGCTCAACGATGGTGTTAGTAGGACGCGTCTGCCTCATCGTTGCTGCCAGAGCTTTACCCGGTCACTCGCCCTCGCAATAGCGGCGGGCGATCCAGTGTTTGCCTCTAAATTTCGTCTCTCTAGCGGCTTCGGCCGTATACTCCGTGATTTTATCGCGAATACGTGCAAGCGTGGCATCGTCGGGGTTGAAAGCCAATGATGCCTCCAGCGTCTTAAGGTCAGTTTCCAAGGTGCGCAGCCGCCCTAGTATACTCTTCAGCACCCCCGACCCCTTGGCGATGCACACGCCACATAAAGTCACTTTAAATGCATCCCAAATAGTTTCCACCTCCTTCACGGAGTCCTTATTACGCTGAAAGAAGTCTAAACATTCGTCTCGAAGCTCCTCCTGAAAAGAGGCATCCAACAGCATCACGGGCTGTAGGCGCCAGGCTGACAGCGGAGGGCCAAGGTCCGAAGCTCGCAAGGTAACGCGTACCGGCGAATGATCCGAAAAGGTACGAGGGAGGTGGTGTGCCCGAACCAGCGCGGTATGAAAGCGCGGGGCCAAGAGGACGTAATCAAGCCGCGCCCACGATTTCGCCTGCGCCGTGAAGTGTGTGCCCTCCCGCATAGCAGCGTGAAGGTGTCTCCATGTGTCGATCAACCTATGCTCCTCCAGTAATTCTAGCAGCGCCCCGCGGGCTTTGATATAATGATGGGGGTCCGGATGGGACCTGTCTAACTGCGGATCTATGGTGGTGTTGAAATCCGCCCCACATATAAGGTGCTGCGGGCCAGCGCCTATTATGGCTGCCCCGAGGTCCGTGAAGAAGTGTGGGTCGTCTACGTTGGGGCCATAACAGCAAGCCAGAGTAACTGCCATGTGTCCCAGTCTACCCCACATAAGACAGTACCTGCCCTGGCAATCGCTCCTAGTGCTGGCCATAGTAAAGGGGGTCCCCTTTTTCACCAGTATTGCAACCCCACGCGAATAAGAAGAGTAGGAGGAAAAAGCAGTGTGCTTCGCCCATCTGGAGGCAAAGGTGTGAGTAGCCTGCGCCTTGAAGTGGGTCTCCTGGAGAAACGCTATGTGTATTGCATGGCGGTCCAAATAAGAGAGGATCTGCCTACGTTTTCTCGGGTCCCCCAGGCCTCTAACGTTCCAAGTAAGTATGTTCAGGTCAGTGTCTCCCATAGGCAGGACGATAAGAAAAGGAAAGATGTCGTACTGTGTGAGAGATTTGCGCGTTCGGTATCTGTAAAGGGCACATATAATGCCTGCCCCACTCCCACCCCGAAGCAAGCAGTTGTGTGTACGGCCTGCCGGACGAGGGGACTGCCTCGCGATCCCTGAGCGGAATACCTGGTCAACCCTGTGAGGGGCATCCGTGTGCCGTCAGCTGCGCTCAACATCGTAACAACATATACAAATCCCACTGTCCCCCCACCCTCCCCGCCAAAATTCCCAACATGCAACTGGTACCATTTGCAATGTCAATTCCATCTGGTGACGGAGGAACATCAATCCCACAGCCAAAGGAAAAAAGAACCGTGCCCATCCTCCCAAAAGCGGATCCAAAGCAGAGCTTCTGCTCACACCTGCCCGTAGACAGAACTGCAGTGGAAGCAGGCTGTCCACCGTGCACACACAGCATCGCTGAAACATAAGGGGTCAGGAAACCACCGCCACCCGGGTCAGGCTCCCCTCCCCCGCTATTGGCAGACATATCAAGGGCGCCAGGGGTCCTTGTAGCGGGGTCCAGGAGAAGACGTGCCAGTCCCTACACAGTGAACATCCAAGATAAAAGGCGCTAGCCCTATAAGCACTGTGCCCCAGAACTTAACAAAAAGGCGAGTAGGCCCCCCCACCCCTAGACATGGACCAGCAAAGAGTGCACGTAACATTACCCCAGGAGGAGTTGCCATGTTCCGCTGGAGCAATGAGACAACCGTAAAATAAACGAAAATGCAATGCACCAAAGCAAGCCCAAAACCCCACGCCCCACCCCCAACCCACTGAAGCATCCCCAACTTGCCAGAAGTCGTGTCCCACCCCCCTCCCGAGATGAACACCAAACAGCTCAACAGGAGCAGCGAAGTCAGTTTGTCCATTGGGGTACACCCTACGGTGGTCATCCATGGGACACACATATCCGCCCTCTGCGCCCCGCACCCCCAACACAGCCAGGGGAGCAGGGGGGAGTGCGGCGCCTGGAGTACAGTACCAACCACCAACCAATGCCCGACCAGGGCAGTCTTGTGCAGCCTCTCCGCCAACCGTCAGATGGGCTCGCGTGGTGGCCCTCTAGTGGAGCGCCAGCCGGACCACACTCAAGTACAGAGGCCAGTCCTAGAAATCAACAGCAAAGTCGTCACTGATCATCTTCGTGGTCAGCGCCTTCCGTCTCACGTTGCTCGGCACGTGCATGTTTTAAAGTCTTCAAAAAATCGTCCACTTGTTGCGGATTCATAAAGAAATGTTGCTTTGCTTGATGGGTGACTCTCAGCTTTGCTGGATACAGCAGCGCATAGTCGATTTGGAGGGCACGGAGTTTTCTCTTTACATCAATGAACTTGCGCCGCTGTTCCTGGACGACAGGCGTGAAATCTGGGTAAACAGTGAAGCTGACACCATCACATGAGAGTTGTTGGTTCTGGCGCGCGGCCCTCAGCGCAGCATCGCGATCTCGGTAGTTTAACAGCCGTGCAATGATGGGCCTAGGTGGAGCTCCGGGTCTGGGACGCGGCCCAAGCGAGCGGTGCGCCCTCTCGACGATGAACTGTTTGGAGAAAGCCTCCGGACCAATGGAGGCCAGGAGTATCTTCTCCACGTACTCTTCCATGCGCCCCGTGTTGGTGGACTCAGGCACACCCACCACGCGGATATTATTCCGCCGGCTGCGGGCTTCCAACTCCTCATTCTTGGCAGCGATAAGTCTGAGGACATTATCCATTCTCGAAAGTTGCGAAGTATGTGAAGCGGAGGTGTCGTCATTATCAGAGATCCGCCTTTCAGCCTCCGTTATGCGTTCTTCATTTACATCCAGTTTCTGCACAAAAGCATCCATGCGCGAAGAAAGACGGTCCACCTTATCAACTACAGTAGCAAAGCCTTGCCTCATTTCCTGCATCAGTTGCTGCAGGTCCGACGGTGGTGAGCTCAGGCCCTCTGCAGTCGCCGGTGGGCCCTGCGGGCCACCCGTATCCTGCGTACTCCGCAGTCCCTTCTTAGCCGCCGGGGCATCAAAGGATAGCTTAGGCTGCTTACTGTCCTGCTTGCCCATCATGGGCCCTCTGTAAGGAGGCACAGCGCTCGGACACACCCCAGTCGCAAGCGACAATCACACAACGGAGGGCCCGGGCCGGGACACCGAGGCAGAGACTGGGAAGGAGTGCGACAGCTGTCCTCACCGACACGGAAAGCGCAGGTCGCCACCACAAAGCAACAGCTGCTTCACACGAAGCTGGAAAAAGAACCACGCTGTCAGGGCGCACTTGCCGCTACCGCACCCCTGCAGGATAGGGAGGCCCCCGAGGGGACCAAAGGGGCAGTCCGGCGCCAACGGGTCGCCAACGGGTCGTCACCAGACAGTCGCACTTATGGCCACGGGGCCAGCAGCCATCCTCCTCCGGCAGCAACAGTGGAACCCGGGCATGGAGACAGCACCAGGGAGCTGGGAGGCCTCAACGAGGGCCGTGCAGAGGTCAGACGCGCTCCAGCGCCATCCAGGGTCGCACCTTAAGCCGTCGACAGGGCCCAAGCAGACAGGTCCGCGTCCCCCGCGCCTTCCACCACTCCCGGGCTGGCAGTGTCACAGCCACCACTCTCCCCCGTGTCACACGCGCAACCTCAGCATGGCGGTCTGCTGCGCTCTCACCAGGTAAGCACGGGGGGGGCTCGTATGTCCGGGGTCGACCAGCGTTCAGCAGCGCCTTCAGGCCACACAGGTAAGGATGCCAATGTACGACGCGGCAATGTGGGGGGCGCAGGTCCTCCAACAGCAGGCCGTCACCCACTCCAATCCCGTCGGGGGGGGGGAGGACAGGTCGGGCTCAGATGCGCTCCCCAGGCCGAGGACACACCTCCCCCAGGCAGTAGTGCTCACCGGCAGTTCTCCTCCCCTCCGATCAAAGGCTGAATCTGCGATGGAAGTCCGCCGGGGGGAGGGAGGGGGGGACCAGGCACAGGTCGCGTTCCCCAGCCGCACAGCACCCTCCGCTTTCCTCCGGCAATCCGCTCCCGCGATCCCGGGGGCTCCGCACCAGCGAGTCGTTCCGCAGGGCCCACCTGCCTCGTGGTACGCACCGGCCTCGCGCAGATCAGAGGCCCGGCCACTCGCTCTGCATCTTGATAGCCCAGGGGACGGTCAAACTTGCGAAGCCTCCAGGTCGGACACGGCAGGTCCCGCAGCTCCCAAACCTGCACCGGAGCCACAGAACAAGGACAGCAACATTCAAAGCCGGTTGATGTCGGGCAGGTAGTCGGTGGAGGAGGATAAATGAAGGATTACAGCTCCAGGCAGCAGGAGCCTCACAGAAGTGCGGCCATACTGCGTGCGCGCCCTCTAGCGCCCCCCGTTCCTCCACAAACATTGCCGAAAAACTGTCAGCGCCACAAATGTCCCGCAGGAGTGTCTCCACATAGTCTTCTAGGCGTCCAACATTGGTCGATTCCAGCAGGCCCAAAATACGCAAGTTATTGCGCCGCGAGCGCGCTTCAATGTCCTCGTTCTTCGCCTGTATGACAGCCAGTAGTTTCGTGATGTCAGTGTTTTTCGCAGCAAGTTGTTGAAGGCCATCTTCGGCATCTGATATGCGCTGCTCCGCCTCTCCGATCCGCGCCGCATGCTTGTCTAGTTTTGCAGAGAAATGGTCCATTCTGCCGTTAAGGGCCTCAATCTTACCGTCAATGGCTTGAATGCTGGCCTGTATTCCAGACAATGACTTTTCCAGCGCTGTGGGGGCCTGATCTGTCGATTCCAACTCCGAGTCGGAGGCTGCATTCTGCAAAGATTTATCACCCTTACGCAGCTCGAAAGTTAGCCGAGGCTGAGTCCGATCAGGCTTGCCCATGATGCTCTAAGGAGACAGAGCCCTGCCCATATGAAAAGCGCCACCACCTATACCGGGTGCAGAGGGAGTTGTACGCATGCCACACCCAAGCAGGGCCTCAAACCGTAAAGTAGATGCCGATGCGTTTTCAGCGCCAACCCTGCACCACAATGATACTCTACACACAGAGGGACGCCCCCGTAACTCAAAGGCAAGTAGCTATGTCACTGTGCCCCCTATTTCCAATTTTCTGCAACAGAGAGAATGCGGCGTCGTTTGCTCCCCTTCTCTGTAGCATATAGGGATAGTGGCCCCACTATCCCTCAGTCCAAAACCAGCACCTGGGCGCAGGTAGTACTCAAAAGTGGCCAAAAAATGCAGCAGGAAGTGTTCCCAGCGCGTGACTCACACAGCCAATGGCGCCGATGCCGTCCAGTCTCCCCCGCCACGCAGCTTCTCACCGTGTAGCAATCCCTTCCCATAGGCAGAATTAAGGCCAGCTAGCACTCAGTCTAAGGGGGACTCTCATGCATGGGGAGCTTCGGGGCCCGCTCCCGCATCCGGATACCACTCGGGCCCCAGCAGTCTTTAGCGTGCGCAGTGAGTCCTACCGCACACGGAGCCCAGACCCCGCGATCAAGGGCCAACGCCAGCCGCTTGCGTAGCACAGAGCGCCACCCGCGTCCCAGTGTCCGCCTGTGCTCACCGCTCACTTTGTTTCGTCGGCTCTCGTATGCAGACCACCATGCGCCTTGCTATTCAGCCGCTGATGTCCTCGCAGCTCATTAGGCCCCTTAATCACTTTCGCCGACGCTGCAGTTGCTGCCAGGAGTTCTCAGGGGTCCTCACCACATCGCGGTTGCCATTACAGTCGCAGCCGGAGTACGCCGCTAGTCGCTCACTACATCCGAGAGAAGCTCCGACACCAATAAGCACACCGCCGGGTCACCCCCGGCGTCAGCGATCTCCGCCACGCAGGTAACAGTGAGAAACAGCCCGGTAGGAGCAGGATTGTGAAAGGATAAGTTCGGCGGCCGGCAGAGCAACACTACTGTGCGGCCATCTTGCCGAACGCCAGGCCACACCCCCCATAAATGCATAGTTCAATGGTGTCAATTCCAATATACTCTTCTCCAATACCAGTCAATGAGTCAGTCAACAAAAGCTTTATTTGGACCGTATAGGCCATAAAAGCACATAAAGAGACAATACAATACATTTTTAATAAAAAGAGAAAACATTAAAATATATCATCATAGAATCTATGTACATTAGTTCTATATTAAGAATAAATACATTTCTATGTTGTAAAAAGTTTTCTAGTACATTCTTGAGTACGCTCCTTCATGGCATCTCTCGGTACTGTGTTAGGTACGGTGCAATGTACAACAGAGTTTGTATGTTCCACCTTGAGTGCAGGAGGGGATAGAGTAACACTTATTTTTAAAAAAATAACCAATTCATTGGTATATAAGACACCTGTCGGTTGTTAAAAAGCTTTTGACTTTATCTGATAGATATATGTAGCAATGTTAAGAAAACCTCGTTAAAACAGATAGTATTATATAGTAAAAAAGGTTAGAGGGAGGGTAATTACATGAGAAATGATCATACGATGAATATGTGCAAACATGGCATAGCAGCATATATAAAGGTTACTAGGAGCTAAGAGTTTCCTAAAAGGGTTTTCTTTAGAATGGCTCTACGAATGCACCACATCGAGTGTAGGAACCAGAAAATGGTGAACACAATAAGTGTATCAGTTTCATGCTTAAAACGCCTGTGCACCTCTGTGTATTGTGTAATCCCCATGTTTCTGCACAGTTGTAACAGCCACCAAGACCTTGGCTTTCCATAGGCGGGGCAAAAGAAAAGGATATGCAATTCAGTTTCCTCTACTCGTTCGCACCCTGGACAATCACGTTTTTGGGCTCATTGCCATTTGTTAGTAAATGCTCGAAGCAGGAGTACCCCATGTCTGAATTGAAAAAAAAGTTTCTTTGCCATATGTGGTTGAATGTGGTCACGTGCCGATTCTAACATGTATTGCTGCTTGATATCCAGAAACCTGGAGGTCAAGCAGCTCAGTTTAGTCCCCTGCCATAGTAAAGCCAGTTTGTGTTCTCCATGGGAGTCAAGTAGTGCCTTTCTGGAGATTGTGGGACAGGTCTCTTCTGGTGTTATCCACATATTTGCCCTCCCTTGTGCCTGGCAAGAATTCCTGATATGAGCTAGCCAAGGGAGTTTCCCTGCACCTAGAAGGCTCATAACATCCTTCAACTCCTCTTTATAATCGGCTAGTTCAGGTGTGCTCCACAGGCGACGCCAGTATAGGAGACGTCTGGAGGAGACTACATCTGCTATAGGGCCAATCCCTAAATCCATCCTGTGCGGTGTTAATGGGGGTACTCATAGGGAGGCCCAGCAACTGCCTGAGAAATAGGTTCTCTGGCATAGATAGGGAGGTTGATGGGCAATGGCCCCATAATTCTGCCCCGTACAGTGATGCTCCCCTGGCCTGTGTTTTGTTGATTTCTGCTACGGGGCCTATCATTTTGTTGGTGCAACTTTTGAAGACTTTTAAAATGCCCCACGTGGACTGAGTCAGTTTTAAACTGGCTTTCCTAATTTGTGTCCCCCAGTCCATTATTTCAGTAAGTGTGACCCCTAGGTAATCAAAAATGGACACCCTCTCTAGGGCCCTTCCATCCAATTGAGGATGTGGGCAGTTTGTGGTATTAGCGTTAAAAAACATATACTTGTTTCTTTGGAGGTTAATCTCCAGTCCCCTCTTTTTACAAAAAGAGCTGAATACATCAAGGACCCTCTGCATGCCCATAGGCGATTTGGAAAGTAGCAGCGTATCGTCCGCAAGCATGAGAGCTGGAATTTTGCGGTTCGCCAGCCTCGGTGCATCAATGTCTTTTCCATCTAGCAGAGTTTCAATTAAACTGTTTAAAAAAAGAGAGAAGAGTGTCGGGGCCAGGACGCATCCCTGTCGCACCCCTTTCTCAAACAGGGAAAGGGGCGAAAAGTTCACCATTTTTACCAAACCTAATTCTCGCGTAATTGTCTTGGTGCAGCCGTTTCAGCTGGTGGCAAAGATATTCTGGTACTCCCAAATCGAGAAGTATGCCCCACAGCTGATCTCGCTGCACCAAGTCAAAAGCGGATTTAAGATCCATAAATGTGAGAAAGAGGCTGCCACCCTGTAGGACCACAATTTTCCAATGGATGAGTTGTAATCTGAAGATCTGGTCAATGGTGGAGATCTTGGCCCTAAATCCTGCTTGTAGAGGTGTTAATACGTTATTCTCTTCTATCCAGGATTACAAGCCCCACAGAAGTACGCGAGCAAAGATTTTTTGAGTGAGGTCTAGAAGGTTTATGGGGCGATAATTTGCTGGATTAAGTGGGGTGCCCAGACTGTGGGTTCGGAACGAAATAGGTCACCAGGTATCTTGTCCAGCCCCGGTGCTTTAGCTGGAAGTAGATGACCCAGTACCACTATGATCTCCTTAATTTTACAAAGGGGAGCATCTAAATTTGGGAGATTCACATCTAAGGTAGCTGGATCAACCCTGCCCTCTTCCTCTGCAGACCTTGAATATAAACATTTAAAAGGAGTTCTCCAAAATTATTCCCCTAAGTTTGGTCCTATAGCGGATTGGCCTTCGGATTTCCCTGTCTTAACTAAATTCCAGAAGGCTCTCATATCAAGGTTATCCAATGCTGTTTTTATTGCTTCCCATTTATCGTTTTCCCAGTTGGTTTTTGCTCCAATTGTAATTTATTTATATTGATTCCTGGCTTCTTTGATTCTTGGCCTCTTGTTTGTTCTCCAATACCGAATAACACGGAAGCCGTTGTGTGAAGCCCAAAAAACAGTTCTCTTTATTAACCTTTACCATCAAGTAAACAACCCGGCCAACGTGTTTCGTCCTCTGAGAGGGCTTCATCAGGGCAGTAAAAAATACATATACACATTTATACACACAATTAAATAAATATAAAATACAAATAAGTATTTACTACATCACATTATATAGACAATAATATAGCATACAAACACAGGCTTCCACCCAGCCTCCGAAACATACAAAACATGTTTTAAAACTGTACTATACATCAGTAAATACAAACTTATTATTCTCATGTTACATAGTTCCACATCATTTCAAAGTTAAAAAACAATAAATCCATCAGTCACAAATTTGTGGAAAAATGGACTTGCATCATATTCCCTATCACATCAAGATACTACATGTAATGCCTTTCTCGTGATTGCTAACTAATAAACTACCCCATCACTAACTAGGCGTCACAGATAATATGTGTTCCTGTGGAATAACGGTCGCATTCAGTCTTCTTGTTTTGGTGACTGGTGAAAGACCACTATCATTGAGTTCGAAGCATTTAGAATATTGAAATTTTCCTAGTGATGTTCTACTGTTTTCCTGATTGATAATATGGGCAGGTATCATGGAAAATGTTGAGTGAGGACAGGAACAGTGGGCGAAGTAGAAAGGCCCGCCCACCCCCTTGATTGGCTAATGTGAAAAAGCAATGGATAATGTTTATCTTGCTCTTTTGGTTGCCTATTCCAAAACCAGTTTATAGCTTTCCGCATGGAGGGTTTTTTCCATCTTGTGATAGGATTGAAATTGTCACACATGAAAGCAGACTTCTAGCGAACTGATTTGCATTTTATAGTGTACTCTCATGTATGTCTTGCTGATAGTAGAATGAACCTATGGACACGCAGGGTTTTGATATTTTTCCTTAGGCCGATATGGTGGGGGGAATTGGAAGAGACTTTTGTCTCTTGTGATTGGATAATGTGATCGACCACTAGACATTTGTGAAGGACCTACGAGGAATAGATAGTTTTCTTCAGACCACTTCTTCCATTTGGTGAGTGGCCTGCCTTCAAAACTGGTTAGGAGTTTGTTGTAAGGAGGGCATTTTTTCTCCTGGAATAATATTATAGCTGAGACTAACTGAATCCTACCTAGCAGACTTACAACGTACAGTGTGTTCCCTAATATGTCTTTTTTGATACTTACTACGGAGCCAAGACAGCACATGGATCCACAAGCGGACAACTTCCTTTCTGATGTGGAGAAAGCATTATTTTCTTTCTGGTCCTACTGTTTTATTTTTTCCCCTTTTCATTTTTAGGTCGAGCCTAGCGGCAGCGCACAATCCAATGCTCGCTCTGCGAGACTGCTGTAGTAGAGTATGGGAGAGAAGCCGCGCCCACTCTCCTCCCATATTTTTTATTTGCTTGTGTCATTGTCTTTCATAAATGCTGCCTTTGCATTCGTTAGTAGGCTGGTTAGTCCCTCCTTAGTACGGCTTTGTCTTCATTTGTACCCTCCCATGGTGACTGGCCCTTTTACACCAGTTGTTACACGGGACCTGTTATCTAGTCTGTAAGCACTATTTACTTTATTGAGTTTCTCTTACTGCAGGCCAGACATGCGCTGCTTCAGCTGATACCGCTTGTGTTTTTTTAAGCAGCACGGCCGCACCCGCATCACGGGCGCCTGCTTTCAATCACTTTAACTCTGCATTATCTTGTGTCCGTTTCAACCCCCCAAGTAAAATGGATTTAGAAATGATTAGCGAATTAAGTCATGTGAATTCCAGGTAGCACAAAATCCTGTGCTAATGGGCTGAGGCTGACAACAGCACATCTGTGTTACATGCCATCTGTACTAAAGCCACCTGACGGGTTGTTTTCAATAGCCTGTTTTATTAGCAACACCACAACCAATACCACCACCACCAACACTAACTCCACCAATACCACCACCACCGCCAATACCACCACCAATACCACCACCAATACCACCATCATCGCCAATACCATCACCACCAATTCCACCACCAACAATACCACCACAACCACCAATACCACCAAAAGCCTGTTTTATTAACAACACCGCAACCAATACCACCACCATCAATACCACCACCTCCACCAACACTAACCACCAATACCACCACCACCGCCAATACCACCGCCAATACCACCACCAACACCACCATCATCGCCAATACCACCAATACCACCACCACCAATACCCCCACAACCACCAATACCACCACCAATGCCACCACCACAAATACCACTACCAATACCACCACCTCCAATACCACTACGAATACCACCACCGCCACCACCAATACTACCACCAACAACAATACCACCAATACCACTGCCAATACCACCACCACCAATACTACCACCACCACCAAGTCAGTTACCACCAGTACCAGTCAGCAAAAAAATAGGCTGACAGGGCATACTGGATGACTGTGCAACACACTGGGTAGCAAATTGCGACTTGCCTCATGAACAACAATGAGGCAGGTCCCTTGGGGTCTGAGACACTGTTATTCATCAGGTTTTGCGACTTGCAGATTGCAAGTCACTAAAAATCGCAATTTGCGAGTTGCAAAACCTGACGGTCCTGCATGTGGCCCAATGTGCCTTATTTTGGTTTTCTAATTGCTGAACGCATACAGTTAATTTACAGGTATTTACATTTCCTTGTGTATCGCAAAAAATAAGACATCCTACTGTCTTGCCTTTCACACTCTCTGTACTCCAGCAAGATTTTCACATAATTCACTTTAAAAACCTCTCTCACTTTGCAGTTAGGGGAAAAAAAGTAAACACCAGTACTCCAGTAAAGAATAAAGAGCAATGTGTCAGAAGAAGTAGCCTGACGTGTGACCTCTGTCTTTGAAGCAAAGGGAAGTGTGACAAGATAAACACTGAATTCAAAGGTATCTTGATTGCTCTGACTTTCCCCACCCACCAAAAATCGGGTCGCGAGCCACAGTTTGGGAAACGCTGGTCTAGGCCCTTTAGAGCTCTCCTCCCTGAGTCTGCAGAGACCTCGAGTACCGGACCCCCCACCAACGAAAGCTGGCTGCAAACCCTGACAATGCGATCCCCTTCCATATATCACAATAATAGATTAGCAGCACTCTTGTCATTAAGCGGCGCATTGATATCATTGCGAAGGCAGCACTCATGTAAGAATGCGGGCGCATCGGTAACTCCAAAGCAGCCTAGGCCGACATTCACTAAAGGTGAGGAACAGATGGGACTGTGGGCCCCACGGGGGCGCGTGGCATGGCCCAGCAGCTGTAACTTTAACGCGGCGGCAGAGGGCATGCTGCCTGTCAGTGCTGTGGGGCGTCGGTCTGTTTATAGCCGCTGCCAGCCGGTCCCATCGAGAGAGGGAAGGCGAGGGCTGTAGGCAGCGGAGCGCAGAGGGCCCCTGGCGACCATGGACCCCGCCGCTGTTCGAGTGCTCCACACCGCGCTGCTGTTCGCCGTGCTGCCAGTGGGTGAGTAGACAAGATGGCGGACATTCGCGCGCCCCGGTCAGTAACTGGAGGGGCCCTTTCTACGCGAAGATGGAAGTGAATCAGCGTGACTCCATTGCGGACAATTCAACTCGTCTGTTCCACATATTTCTGATAGATTGCAGTGATTGTGCACTCTCTGAGAGCATCTTCAGGCTCTGACAGGGTGATCAATCAGTCTGGGAGAAAAGGCGCCAGCAAACGGAAGATGGGATAAACTTGACATTCATTTCCCGTTGTGGATGTGAGCCTTACTTTTGTTATAGGTGGCATTCGTATAGCGCACATGCTCCTAGTGGTAGGACGTTATAGCGCTTTCAGCATTTCGGCGCTTTATTACCTGGTTCCCAGAATGGGTTAACTCCAGTTTGGGCATACATGTTATTCAGAAGGCCCAGCGGTGTACAGAATAGACAATATTGAGTACGCACATACACTGAACCATGTGTACGTGACACACTAACAGGTAATATTTAACAGTCCCATCCGGCTACTGTGCGACAGAGGCGCAACTAGAGCCAAATTTCAGGGGGGAGGGGGGGGGGGAGGGATACCAACAATTTCGCGGGGGGGGGGGAGGGGGGTTGAGTCTCCTACGAATATGCAGAGTGGAGATGCAGAGGCTCGAAGAAGGGGTGAAAACACAACAAAGCCTCGTTTGCAAGTAAATGGTCTTCGAAAGACCTGTGAAGTGCTGGGGTGCGGCTGTGTGTGTGGCAGGGAAGCTGTCTCAGCCCGGGCTGCCACACACGACGGGGGACGGGGCTGGAGTCCTTTCAGCCCAACGGGCGTTGCGCGCCTGCTGTGGAGTAGACAACCTAGTCTGGGTGACAGAGTGAGCCGGCTGCCACTTGCTTTTGAGAAACTGCACCTTGTTTTCACTTGGTTTTGAAAATTAACGTATTGTCTGTATTGTTTGTAGTTTTCTAGTAATTGTTTATATCTATGCTCTAGGTAAGTCATGTGTAGAATATGTTAATCCGCGTCCGTCCTCTCGATATACCATCGACTTTAACCAATAATTCATTTTCCATTGAGCTAATAAGCTCGAATTTACAGGAGCTCCCTTTGCGAGAGTGACTGTAGAGTGAAGAATATCCAATGTATGCACATATGGTATAGTGAGTGCGGGGCTTCCTATTTACACTGGACACTCATAAAACGTTATGATGGACTCCACGGTTGACAACATTTAACACCTTTTGAACACTGCAACATCCTATCGGACATCATCTATAATTCTATTTGTATCCACAAGTGGGCCCAAGATATTATGTCAAATCTGCAAACTTGTATATTGGGTGGCCTTTCAGTGCATTTAGAATTTTACCACCAATATTAACCTGAACAAACCTATTCCTGGCTGCTAACAGAGCTTTAAGTAACATTCTAGGGAAGAAACCTTAACATTTCATGGCTGGTCATTTTGAAATAAAGTCACTTTTTTTGAAAATTGAAGCAGCACGTGCTTAAAGTTTTGCGAGTGAAAGACTTCCAAACAAAGTCATGGAAATCAGAACTTAGGTGCGGTGTCACTCAAGCGGGTTAATTACTCAGCACAGGTAAGGCGAGTAAACGAAGGGAGGGGATGAAGGGAGACATTACACAGGCCTCAACCAGTTAAAAAAGTATTTTGGGATCCAAAGTAGAAAGTCATATTTTAAGTACTGCACAGCCTAGGGAGGTCTTTGACATCTTAGTGCGGGTTTTCGGATGTTTGACAAACTTTTGTTCACGTATAAAGGTCCAACATTGGCCTAACCGAGACGCTGCCGGCATATCAAGGGTTAATGTGAGCACAACCAAGGCTGGCTAGGATGGTGATTTGAAATGGCAGGACAAAGAAGTAAGGTTTATCCAAAGTGGACATTGTACTTCGACTTTAAAAAACAAAGTATGTTTTTACCAGCTGGAGGAACAGCGGCCGTCCTCTCACATGACAATATAAAACAGAACGACTTTAACTTTCCATGGCATCCTTTGAAGTTTTTTGTTAAAATATCGTTGACAGTTAATCCGGGCCACAAACAAAGTAGACATTTAGTCCAATGCCAAAGTGAGGGAAAAACACAGGATCGTAATAGAGAGTGACAAAAACCACGAAAGAGCAAAAATCAGAAACGGCACATTTACAAGCCCTCCCAGTGATCTCGCAACGCGCGCTAATGTGACTCCGCGTGTTCCACCATTGTGTTTGTTTGTGTGTGTTGCTTGTTTTGTTGTACTGATGTGCTTGGCTCGAGACCTTGAAGGCTTGGGAAGCCAGTGCTAGGGGTTATGTGATGCATTTCAAGCATCCACTGAACAAAAGAAGCCTTGGCAAAGCCGACAGGTGGCTATGAAATATGAAATACAACGCTACTGGCTTGCCTAATGCTTGTTTTCCAAAATGGATGCATGATGAAGAACAGAGGAAGAGAGAATGGAAACATATGCACTCCCTCGGAGTGTTTCATACTAGAGAAGACAAGCAGCACAGCCAATAGGCCTGGCCTTTATAATGTGAGTCCCAATGTTTGTAAAGTATTGTAAAAGAAAAAAACATTTCAAAATACTGGAGCAAAAGTAAACACATATCTTATGGTATCTAAAAACTGTGCACTGATTTCAATGTTTTCAGTCTGTATAAATAGGAGTGGGCGTAACTCACTTAATTTGCTGTAGCGTAAATACACAAAATTACAACAAAATTGTGCACGGTTATGCAGAATTACGCGAGGAGCGAAACCCTGCATTTAGCCCTATTTTCTTAGCGCTGAATGCACCCTTGGTCCAAAATGAACCTGGGGATGCATTTTGTGCTAAGAAAATAGTGCTAGAAGCAAGAGAACAGGAACAGTAGCAGCCTTCAGCCGCCCGCGCTCTGTTACTGTGCTCTTGGGTAGGCAATTTTGCCCCAAAATACTCCAAATTATGCGCACAGGTGTAATCGCATGATTTTTGGTATTTTCTCAATAGTCATGCATATATATATATATATCCAAAGAACTTCGCCTCATACATCCGGTTGACAGGAAAGACGAAGACGGACCCAAACTGCTGTGCAAAATATTTATTGTTCCATAGGAATCCCACACTCCGCCATGACGCGTTTTGGCCTCAGAAAGGCCTTGATCACATATGTATATATATACATACACACAACTCTTAAAAACATTTTTTATATGTCATCGGCAAGGGGTTATACGGAGCATTATAAGCATGAGTTATGGTGTGCATTGTGATGCTGCACACCATAACTCGTGAATTTCAGGGCTTTTTCATTTTTGTATCCACTGAACCATAACTCATCTTTAACTGGATTGCTTGCAGTTAATTTCATAGGTTTTTGTATACCATACCGCATTCTCCTGCAATGTACCTCTTCAGCACTGTGCATGACCAGCCTAGACTTGCATTGGGCTTCATTTGCTGTCCGCCAAATATCATGCACATTCATCAAACATCACCAAAGTTATTAGTAAATGAAACATTTATTGACCCTCATTTATCTTTACCCCAATGGATGTGCTCAAAACTTGTATAACGAACAGAAAGCGAAACCTGCTAAACATCTGCCAGATGTTGTGAGGATTCTTCGAACAGTGCCAAATTTATTAGCAAATGAAAACTTTTCCGAGCCTTCCTTTGTATCTGCCTCCCCCTCTTGATGGGCCACCATGAAAGGACTGTGGTGAAAATATTTAGCGTTTGTGAAATGAGGTGGAGCGCGAGCACTGCCAGTGTGAGTCCTTTAGTAATCTTAGAAGGGAGCGGTGGAGTGCCCATGCCTGGGCTCCTCGCCCCATGCAGAACTGCATATTCACACACCAGCCTGTACCCACTGACTTTCCCATGAACCATGCATTGTGTGTTTCATTTAACCCCAGCAGACTGGCACCGGACTCGTGTCAGATAGCCACAGTGGTCCATATCTAATGTATCTTTTACTTGCAGTGTAGAAGCTCAGAAGGCCAAGTTTAAGTGCAATGGAAATGCTTCATGCATATCATAGTGCATGCTGTGAAAGAAACAGAAGGGCACATTTTAGGATTACCTAGCAGGGCGGGTTTGGGGGGAGTTGTTAATCTTCACATGATCATTGCGTTGAAGCTTGCAGGTTAATGTTTGCGAGGCATTGGGCATTTCTGCAGATGCCCTCCGCCCACCAGTCCTCCTTATTTGCAGCGGAATCCTCTTCTACATTTGTCCAGAGGGGATGTTGTCACTGAGTTCCTTGGAACCCTGCACTGGCCAGCCGTTCTCCGGGTATTGGAGTGCCTTACATGAGCACCAGTGACATTATGCAAGGACACATTCAGTTTGTTGTTGTTTTTTAGGCATAGGGAGATGAAGTGATTTGCCCAGAATTACAGGTTGTTGAGCCGACACCGAGACTCAAACCTGGTTCCCCAGTTCCAAAGTCAGCAGCCTTGGCCACTTTGCCACATCCTCTCTCATGAAACCTTACAACATACAGCTCTGAGGTTTTATCTTTGGCGAAGCGGGGGAGACAAGATCTGCCAACAATTGAAAATGTGAAAGTAGAAGAAAACATTGTACAGGGTATTTTTGTCACTTTCGCCTTCCAGATTCACAGCAACAGAATGTTTGTTGTCCAGTAACGCTTTTTGTGCCTGCTGTCACATTGTATGTGGATTTTTGCTATGCTTATTTCTGCAAGTAATATCTGGAAGAGTAGAGGTGGGCTCGGCTCAGCTCGATATACCCTTGACCCCTCGATCCCAAAATGAGCCGGGCTATGTGGCCACTAACCATTGAGCCTGTCACCTCAGGCGCCAATAAACCGCGGTTCCTGTCAATGCTGTTTACACTTTGGTGTTTTGCTCCGTCACTATGATGGAGCCCTGCAGCACCAAACTGTTTTCTTTTTTCTTTTCAAAAGGAAAATCCTGAAGTGGTATTTTCTTCTCAAAAGAAAAAAGAAAATGCTCCCCTCACCATGGGAGGGGTGCATTTAGCTTCCCTTCCATGGTGAGGGGAGCATTTAGCATTTTTCACTCTCCCTCACCACTAGGGTTTTCCTGTTGGTGGCGGGCAATAAAAACTGACCTCTAATTCCGCCCATCTAAATTAATTGGAAAGAATTATAGGTCTCCCTCCAAATGCCCTCACACCGCAGGGCTGTGAGTGGGGTTTAATCACACCGGAGGCAGAGTAATTAATCTCTGCCGTAGTTGAACCAAGGTCACCCACATCAAAATTTAGCGGATGAACGGCATTCTTTGAAGTAAGGATATTACGTTGCGACAGAGTATCCTTACTGCCAAGAATGAAATCAGGTCCAGAGATTTGATGACAAACCGTAGATGTAAAACGGATAAAAGAGAAACCGATAGCTATCTAGTGGCTGAATTGCACAGTGTACTGTAAAATAAGAAATCCCGGCTTCCCCGCTTGAAGAAATTGTGTGATCCTAGGAATATATTTTTTCATTAAGCCTCCTTTTTCTTCACTATCACACTTGAGAAAGCCTTAAATACATACCTTCCGGATGTGCACAATACACAAATCTCTTCTTTTTGTTTAATAGACTATAATGTTGATCTGTTTGCAATAAAAACCCACCCCACGTATATGGGGTACACGTGACAGCTGGCTTGCCTCTTAGTTTACTAATAACATTGTCAAGTGTAGGGGGGGGGCAGGGATGCTTTCAAGTTAATGTTTAAAAACTATCACTTTTAATAAATACTTCTCAGTGCAGTGATAATCGAAGTACAAAAACATATCCGCATGTTAAAGAATACACACCTTTTGAAGAAACTTAATATTTTAACATGCTGTTTGTTGCATGCCTTACATGACAAACATTTCCAGGGCTCGGCTCGTGCACGGGCTCTTAGAGTCAAGTCAGATCCTTGGCTCGGCCCTGCTCTCCGTGTTTGCTAATGGCTCGCCCACCTCTTGGCGAAGTCTGCAAGAAGTAAAGACATGGAAAAGACGGACAGTATGCGAGGGCAAATTTGATTCCTTAGGTCACCCCTCGCTCTTGAAATGGGGTGTAGTGTCTCCCTGGGTAGTGTAAAGTGCCCGCCTCGGGGCACCAGGGACTCAATAGGCCGCGTAGCGCGCCGCCGGAGCACAGAACCAGCCCACGCTTGCGATCTGGTTGGAGCCCACGCCCCCGAGCGGGCGGCTCCTTTTATTTGTTCCCCGCAGGCCACGCCTGGCCCGCGGATGCAGTGGGGCGGTGTTTCTGAACAACTAGACTGTGAGACATTACATCCCTATCCAACTCAGTTAAATGAAAACACAAATGACCAACTTAATTGGTTCAAACAGTTCAATCAGTTCAATCAGTTCAAACCACGAAAGTGGTGGTACTTGCGTGTCCTCCGTCGGCCGCCTCTGGATGTCATCAGCAAGCGAAGTCCTTCAGCCGTTGGCTGGGGTGAGGATTCGACCTCAGGCTGTACCGTTGCGGCGAGCTTCGCAGTCGCGGACTGGTGGGGGACCCGCCCTCTGGGGATGGGCTGGACACTGGTACAGTGATGGTCTCTGGTGTCTCCGGTGGTAGTGTGGGTGTGCCGCTTGAGAGTCTCTCTGGGTGTTCTGGGGGCACCTCCTTGAACCAGGACACATTCCGGGACACCTCCTCTCCTCCTTTCTGGGCAGTTATCATGGTCCCGCGGTTTGCAGTGACTGTCCAGGGCCCTGGCTCATAGTTTGTTTTAAATTTCCCCCCAGGGCGGCGGTCTTTCAGGAGGACGGTGGCCCCTGCGTGGAGCGTCCTCTGGGAGGCCCTGCGATGGAGGCTTGCCTGATGGTTTCAGCGGGTCCTCCTGTTTTTCATGTCCTCGGCCTCCACTGGGTGTGGCGACCACCCCGAGCATGTCGGGAGCAGGTCTCTCCGTGGGCCATGAAGCATCAGTGCCCACGGGCTCCGCTGGGTGGTGAGTGGGGTGAGCTTCGGTACTCTCGCAAGAACTCATGGAGTCTTTGTTCTGGGTCCGCTTGTTCTACGCCTGCAATGCGAAACACCTTGTTTAGCGTGCGCATAAAACGTTCCACGTCGCCATTGGCTTGCGGCCATTGGGGGGTTATCCGCCTGTGATGTATTCCTCTCTGCCTTAGGAAGGTGGCAAATTCGGCTACCTGGAAAGGTGGTCCATTATCACTGCGGATTTCATTTGGGAACCCGAACATGGCAAACACTTTCTCTAGGATGGGTTCAATATGGGCAAATGCTGTGGATGCCACTGTTTCTACAATGGGGTACTTTGAGCATGCATCTACGAGCACTAGTGTGTGTTTCCCTCCGGGGAAACTCCCAAAGTCTATGCTTACTCTTGACCACGGGATGGTGCATGCGTCCTCGGTAATTATCGGGGCAGGTCGTTCTGCGCTGCGGGTCAACTGGCACAGCGGGCACTGTTGGACGTATTTTTCCACCATGTTTTCCAGTTCCGGAAACCAGACTTTCTCTCTCATCCTGGCTTTCATTTTTGTGATTCCTTAATGCCCCCCATGGGCCAGTTGCGTCGCTTTGTGCCTTAGGGCTTGCGGTATCACCAGCCTGGGCCCTCAGAGTAGGATTCCGTCGCCTGTGGCGCTGAGTTCGTTCCATATGTGCCACTTCTTGGCTATATGTTCTCGATCTTCCAGACTCCAGGAGTTGGCTTGCCGCAGATAGTTGGTCTTCTTGGACGGCTTTAAGAGTCCTGGTGTACACGGCATCGGTGGTGGCCGCTTCTTTGATATCCTCCAGCGTCATGTTCAGAGGGCAAGCCACTGTGGATAGTAGGTGTACGTACTGTTCGATGTCTTCCGTGTCTTCTTGTGTTCCGGCCGGGACTGGGTGTCTGGACAAAAAGTCAGCGGGGTTTTTGGCTCCTGGTCGGTATACCAACTCCATTTCATACGGTTGCAGCTGAACTGCCCATCTCTCGATACGCGGAGGTGGATGAGGCGCTGTCCCCTTGAAGAGTGGCACGAGTGGCTGGTGGTCTGTGACCATCGTGAACGGTTGTCCTTTGAGGTATAGGTGGAAGTGGTTGCAGGCCCACTTGATGGCCAACGCCTCTCGTTCGATCTGGGCGTATCTGGTCTCAGTAGGTGTAAGGGATTTGCTGGCGAAGGATAACGCTGCCCAGTGGCCTGGTTCGTGTTCCTGGGCCAGCACTGCGCCGAGTCCCACAGTACTTCAGTCCGCTTTGTTGGATCAAAGTAGGCCCATGTGGATTCCCCTAGGAGGGCATCCTTTATTCCTTGGAACGCCTCTTCCTCCTTCTGTTCCCATTGCCACTTGACGTGTGATCTAGTGAGGGCTCATAGGGGTTCTGCCCGAGTGGCTAGCCCTGGGATGAACCTCCCACAGTATGTTGCCATGCCCAGAAAACTGCGCATTTCTGTCGGTGTCGTCGATGCGGGTGCGTCTTTGATGGACTGCGATTTCCTTGGGTCGACCTGAATACCCTCTTGGTTGAACACGTACCCGAAGAACTCTAGGGACAGCTGGAAAAACTGGCACTTGTCCTTGTGTAGGGTCGCCCCGTGTTCTTTGAGGCGTGTCAGCGTGTTGCGCAGGTGTTTATAGTGATCCGCGGCTGTCGCTGACTAGATTAGAATGTCGTCACTAACGTTTAGCACTCCGGGTAGACCCGACAGCATCTCCCGTATTGTGTTTTGGAACACCTCCGCCGCTGACGATATTCTAAAGTTGAGTCTTTTGTTCCTTCGTAGTCCCAAGTGAGTACTGAAAGTGGTGATGTACCGGCTTTCCTTCGATGACGGGAGCTGGTGGTATCCTGAGTTTAGGTCAATTTTTGAAAACCACTTCGATCCGTTCACATCCGCGATGATATCGTCCATCGTTGGCGTGATGTGACGTTCCCTCCGTATGGCTTTGTTTGGTAACCTCATGTCGATACAGAGTCTTATTGCTCCTGGCTGCTTGGGTTTCTCTGCGATGACCATTGGTGACACCCAGGGCGTTGGCCCCGACACCTTTTCGATGACGCCTTGCCTTTCCAGGGTCTCTAGCTCTTTCTCTACTAGCGGCCGCAGGTGGAATGGAACTCTCCTGTGTCGCAAAGCGACCGGGACCACTGTCTTGTCAATGTGTAGTTTGATCGGGTCGCATCAGATGCGCCCAAGTCCCTGGAACAGCTCAGGGAACTGGTCGAGCAGCTCCTCTACTTGATGGGTCTGGATTCTCCTTGCGAAGGAAATCAGACCTAAGTCTTCTGCGGTGTGGCTACTTAGTAGCGTATCTGCTTCCCTGTCGATGACATGGATTGTTGTCGTCACTTCTAGGTCGTCTGCTTTGACCGGGACTGTAATCTTCCCTTTCAATGGGCGAGGAGTGTCCGCTCCATATGCATAGATTCTCGTTTTAGACGGTCTTACTGGGGGGCAGGGCCTTAGCGGTCTGTATTGTTGAAGGCCCATCACGTTGACTGTGGCTCCCGTGTCGATGACTGCTTTCACTTCTGTCCCTGCCAAGTGGACCACGCACGTCGGTTGAGGCCTGCGGCGCATTTTCAGTTCCCGCGCAAATGAGATTAGGTACGCTTCTCCTTCATCGTCAACTGATGATTCTTCACTCACTTCCTGGTATCTCCTCCCTTTCCTCTTCGCGTCTTCTGGTGGCATCACCTCTGCTACTGCCAGTTGCTGTACTGCTTTCGTCGGGGGCCTTCGGTTTCGGAATTCGCGGCCTCTGGTGCGTCTTCGGCATACGGAGGCGAAGTGGTTGGGTATTCCGCAGTTTGCGCACGTTTTTCCCTGCGCGGGGCAGTCCTTTGCAGCATGTGGCTCATGCCCACAGTACCCGCACTTTGGTTTGGTTCCTTCCGGCTGTGAGTTTCTCACTGAGTCTCCTCTTGTCCTGACCCGAATGGCGTCAGCCCGTTCTGTTTTGATAGTTTCTGACCGCCCCTGGTTTGATGAGTGCTTGGTCCATCTCGTTTGCCCTGGCTGCCGACAGGTCATGTGACCTTGCTAGCACTAGCATGTCTTCGAGTGCGATTTTCGGTTGGCGCAGTATAAGTCCTCTCAAAGTCTTGTCTCGACACCCCTGTATTAGTTGTGCGCGTATCTCTTTTGGCTGGTCATCTTCCGTGCATGTGCTGGCGAGTTCACGCAGCCGGGCATAAAATACGTCCATCGATTCTCCCTCTCTCTGTCGGGCTTGGCGCAATTTGAATCGTTCGAAATCAGGGTTCAGCTGTGGATCAAAATGTGCGTCGAGGGCGGCCACTGCCGCCTGGTAATCGACGGCTGCTCCTGAGTTAGGCAAGTGCTTGAACAGTTTAAAGATTTCGTGTCCCGCATAGTGTAGGAGCAGGGACCTTTTTATTGCATCGTCTGTCGCCCTGGTAGCGACAAAATAGTTGTTGAGCCGTTCTATCCAGATTTTCCATCGGGGGGAGGCTGTCGCGGGGTCTTCTAGTTCACTAAACGGGGGTAGGACCCCTGATGCTGCGTTTTGAAACGGAACGTGGGCCGGTGCTGCTGCTTGGCCTGGTGCGGCCCCTGGGCCTGGTGTGGCCCCTTGGTCCTTGTCACCCATCGTGCTTACTGCTGGCTGTCGCTTTGTTGTTATGGGGCAGGTGGTTTTCCTTTCACTGCTCCCTTATTGCGTCAGTTGTGGTGATTTAGCGTGAGTATGTAGGTCTCCTGTCCTGCAGGTCTGTGCTGTTGTGGGCCTGTCAATGGTGGTATTAGATTTTTTTTCCTTTCTCCACCAGGGGTGTGCCGTGGGCCTCTGTCCCTTTTATAGATTGTTATTTGCCCCCTTTTTTTCCCCTTCCAGGCCTTCACTGGGGCTCCCTTTCTTTGTTGGTGTGCTTCCCCAGGGATTGGCTCTAGCTCTGTGCCTGCTTGCAGCTCTGCAGCTCTCCTCCCTGTAAGCCTGGCTGCCTCCTTGGGGTGAGCGCGTGAGGATGCACTCACCGTGTGCCTTTGTTCTGTTCAGGCCAACGCCACGTGGTCGGGCACCCTGCTAGGCCCCGTGTGCATGCGCGTGTGCCGACCTCCGGTGCTTCAAATGCCTCTACTTCTTGCTCCGGTGTGCAGCGAGGGCTCCGCTGTAGGCGTGCGGGTCTCCGCCGATCCCGCCCTTCGTCGCCAGTGTAAAGTGCCTGCCTCGGGGCACCGGGGACTCGATAGGCCGCGTAGCGTGCCGCCGGAGCACAGAACCAGCCCACGCTTGCGATCTGGTTGGAGCCCACGCCCCCGGGCGGGCGGCTCCTTTTATTTGTTCCCCGTAGGCCACGCCTGGCCCGCGGATGCAGTGGGGCGGTGTTTCTGAACAACTAGACTGTGAGACATTACAGGTAACAGCACGAGGTTGTACTTATCCGAGGCAAACCGGGCCATCTTGTAATTAAGGTCTAAGTCTTCCATTGTTATAAAATCATCGCTGATGGATTAAAAATGATTTCTTAACACTTAGAATTGAAGAATTGCGAACACAATATACTTGGGAACAAACTTTCCCTGCCAACTTGCCTTATCTTCTTGCCCCAACTGTCTTTCGGCAATTCACGGATGACCTGACACCTTTCTTCAGTGAAATCAGTTCTACTCCTAGGGGTCACCATCACACTAGGCTTGAGGCGCTCCCTACCCTCCGCCGCAGTGGTTTAGTGTTTACACGATCTTCATCCGTCTCCGGCCCCGGTTCCCGCTCTTTTCGTCTCACTTACTAGCAGTGCTTGAAATGGAAAAATAAAGTGCTTGTTTCCGAGAAGTGCCGGTACTCTCCAATTGAAAGTATTGTATTTCTCTTCAGAAGTGCTGGTACTCTCCTCCTCAATAAAAAGTGCAGATACTCTCCAATTAAAAGTATTGTATTTCGCTTCAGAAGTGCCAGTACCCTCCAATTAAAACTATTGTATTTCTCTTCAGAAGTGCCGGTACTCTCCTCCTCAATAAAAAAGTGCCGGTACTCTCCAATTAAAAGTATTGTATTTCTTTTCAGAAGTGCCAGTACTCTCCAATTAAAAGTATTGTATTTCTCTTCAGAAGTGCCGATACTCTCCAATGAAAAGTATTGTATTTCTCTTCAGAAGTGCCGGTACTCTCTGCCTCAAAATAAAAAAGTGCCGGTACTCCGTACCGGACAGTACCAGCCCATTTAAAGCACTGCTTACTAGTAGTCTGCGGCTCTGAGCTCGGTTTATGCTAAACATACGTGTACAGCAAGCGCCAAGAGACATTTCAGTTTGGGATATGCACTGTATTTAATGCGGTTCATTTGAGAGCTTGGACAAACCTTAATATGGTGCTCTCTCTCTGCTCCTAAAAAAATGCACGAGAAAAACAAACAGGGAACAAAGTTTAGATGAAAAAACAAGCGTCTGCTCATTTAGTGACATGAAAAAACAAGCATTGGCATAGCCAATAGGTCTCGCCTTTGGGACCTTATAAGTGTTTAGTTATCCAGCACAATATCCTTGGTGCAACAACATCAAGTGTTGCATGGATAAACCTTTATAAGGTCCCAAAGGCGAGACCTAATGGCTATGCCAATGCTTGTTACTTTTTGAAATGACGTTGTCGTGGATTTCATGAGAATAAAGCCACTTGACATTTTCCTTTTGTACAATAGTAACAAATTTGTCAACGTATGTTTTTTAAGACACTTCTTTCAAATAACATGCTTTCTTGGAGCAGATTTGTTTCCACTGGTACCTATGTATGTTTTTATACATGTATACTTGTTGAAGTTACATACCTTTAGATATACATACAGAAGTCAACAAAACCAGTGATGAGCAAAACTGGTCATCTGGCGCTAAAGTGAAAGTTTGGGGAAAAAAGTAGAAAACCAAATAGGGCCTTTCAAACGCATATAGCTTCAAATTCTCATTTGCTGAAATTTACTAAAGGTGAAATATATTTAAACTGTGAGATGTATTAGTAAAACACCTAACACGAATCGGTCTTTAGTAGATTGATGCGGTGTGTGGGTTTTACAAACCGAGCATAAGCTGGTTGATGGCTGTGAATGGGTTCGGGAGCACTGATGTTATAGATTCTTTGTGTAGGGAGGGCAGAAATCCTTGGTATCTACAACAATATGGCTGTTATATGATAAATGGTATTCCTACACGTTGCCTAATCTCTTCTGTATCCTACATGTTGCATAATGTCTTCTGTAGTCCGTGTGGAAGGGTTGTTGTGCGACCTTTACTTATAAGATGTGTGTAGTACTCCAGTGACCTCGCACATCTACTGTGTTTACAGCTTGAACATCCGTCTACTAAAAATGTTTTCGTGAGGACCAAAATCTCTAACACCTTCAACATTCCGCCTGGAAACATAAGGCTGTGTGTTCTTCGGAAATATAAATGCATCCGTAAATTCCAAGACTTTCCACTGTGGCATTACAGACAGATTACAGAGGGAATGGGGACCGGGCGAAACAGGAGAGAGTGGGCGAGATAGGCGGGGGGAAGAAACAGGAAGGTTAAGAGGGGGAGGGACATTGTGGAGCAGAAGAAGAGGAAGGAGAAGAAAAAGAGTGCGTGAGGCAGGCAAGGAAGTAAGACAGAATGTCCAATTGTAAATGCACCCACGCAAAGTGGCTAATGTCGCCATATGTATTATGGAATAGGCCGCAGCAACATCTGCAGTCCATGCTATACTATCAAAGTGCGTTGGGGGTAGAAAATTGGATGAGAATGCCACTGAGCTCCTGAGACGCCCACATTCTGTACATTTGCGCAGATGCCACTGCAAAGAGTGTGGACATTGTGAAACACACAGTGGTACCATTTTAGTTGCCAGGTCTGAAGTATATAGACCTCTGGGCCAGAACAGAGGGGTGACATGTGCCAAAAATAACTGGGCTGCCACATATCACTATCGGGCAGAGCTTTTTAAATTGCCCTTTATATAAGGTTAGCAAACGCAGTTGTCGTCATTGGGGGGGGGATTGTAACACCCGCTTCTAAGTATTGATTGCAGGGCAGTTTCCTGACATGAAGTCATCCATTTTTAATATCTGACTGTGGAATATATGCTCACGCGCTAGGCTGTAAAGAAAAATCTCTAAATAATACAAGCATTGGCACCTTATAAGTGTTTAGCCATGCAACAGTTGCATAACTAAATACTTATAAGGTTCCAAAAGCGAGAACTATTGGCTATGCAAAGCGGCCGTGCAGCCGCGAAAGTGAAAGTGATCGCAATCATGATCACACATCAAAGCGGCCGCGAAAGTGAAAGTAATCGCGGTAAAGCGCGGCGCGCGCGCCCGCGCACATGCACTGTAGCTCTAGGCTGGCCTGGTAGCACTTTTTGGAGCCCTCTCAATAAGGCTCGCCAGACCAGCGCATGCGCTGGGTCAGGCGAGACCTAACAAGCGTCTGCTCATTTAGTGACAGAGGAAAGGATCAAAGCGTAGCTCTGATGGAATCGCTCCCCAAAGGGAGCGCTTCCTAAAGTCGCCTGCTCCTTGGGCGCACCACATTTTTTGTGTTTGCTCAGTGACCTTTGGTAGAACGAAAGACCTTAAGCTCTTTGAGAGGGAGACTCAACAGCTGCAGCTCTTCGGATTTTGTTCCCTTCTATTGTAAGCCGCATGTAACCTTGTATGTCATTGGTCACACAGCGCACTGCCAGCCTTTGATGAATATGACATGCCGGTCATAAGACGCAAAGGGGCCTATTCACAAACTGCATTTTGTAGTTTATAAAATAGGGCTAGTCACAAAAGCAAGGGGCGCAGCTTAGGCAATGAGATTCGGGGGGTGTAACTCAAATTTCCCAAGTAAAAAGCCGTGGGCTGCAGGGTGGGGGGGTGACCTGACCAAGGTTCGGGATGGACTGTTTCCATGAGGAACAGCCTCAGTACTGATGTGCATTAGGTGGGTCTCTGTCTAGAGTGGCACAGTGGGTGAAAAACGACAAATGCTACCCTGAACGATTGCCACTGTTTGGGATATTTACAAACATTCATCCAATAATTTGTTTTCGTATTCATTGCCAATAGTATGCCTCGAAACTTGAGACTGCTGCAACTTTCGATGCCTACTACTGCCAAGCTTTCTGAATTCCAAAAAGTAGTACTTTTGCACCCTTTCAAGGAGTACTTCTATGGGTGAAGATATATTGCTTTTTTGGTAAACCAATCCTGATATATATTTAAGATCCGATAAAAAAAAAGAAACAAATTAAAACCTCTTCGTTTACTGAGAACGACAAGGAAAACCGACACAGACATAGCACACCTGACTCAGGACCCCTAGACTCACCTACTAAAACAAGAACGCATCTAATAGGTGTCATACCTCAAACACCCCCCGAAGTTACGCCCATGCCTGTCCCACCTGGGCTTGGTGGTTCTCCCTGGGAACTCATGACTATGGTCAGGTACAACACAACGGCCTGGGGCCCCTGCCCTGGGATTTATAAAGCATTGTAAACTGGGTTTGTGCCAAAATAGTGCACCTAGCCAACAGAGGCCCAAGAAGGAGAAATATCTTTATTTGTCCACCTTACTTCCTCTTTCCATGTGTTCTGCAGCACACATAGAACAGGAATACAAATATGGCATGCTGCCCATAAGACACAAACAGGCCTATTAACAAACTGCATTTTGTACGTACTATCTAAACTAGTACTACAGTAGTACTAACCACATACTACAAAATGCTATTCACAAATACAGTCACTGAGATTCAGGGGGGGTGACTCTCAAATATTTTAATGTTTAGTGCAGGAAGGTATAACTTCCTGCACAAAACTATCCTGCCAGTAACTCAGGCACATGCAAGGGTGCCTGCGTTGGAACTAGGCAGCACACTGTGCACTAGCGCTGGAAGAGAGCAGTAGTGTGCCTTATCTTAGTAGATATGGTGCATTTCTTGCCTCTCCCTTTCATGCACTGCAGTACAGCAAGTTGCCTTGCTGCGTTGTCTGAAAGAAAAGTAAATCCGACCCTAAATGAGTCCTAGATACTTATAGATGGAGCAACATTATAGTCTATTTTAGGTTCTTGTATAGTACATATCTTGAAGTCAAGTATTTAAAAGTTTGCTCGTCTGAAACTCAATTATTTAAAAATGCGCACATATCTGAAGAAAAAGTAAGCTCTGTGAAATCAAACATTTGCCTAGGATCAAACAATTCGGAGCAGCAAGGAAGCCAGTATTGATTTCAGGTTACTAGTTTTGAAATTCAGCCACCAGATGGGTATTTCTCTCTCTCACTCTCTCTCTCAGCCTCCCACACTCTGTTTACATTCAAGGTCACTGTTTTTTCTTTCAGTCTTTGCTCAGAACAGAAGAAAAACCAGCATAGAGATAGTTGACCACCTGCAGACAGAAACCTCTGCCTCCACTATCTTTTGGCTGGGGAGAGCTCCATGCACGTGGATACATGTTTTATAGGAAATGTGGGAGGTACAGGGGAGGGGCTGCAATGTGGGGAATAACTACTACTAAATGGAGGGGTTCAGATACAATTAAGACAGGTTTTAGGAGGCACATGTTATGACAACCAGACATCCAAAAAGGAGTAAGGCTATTGCTATTCACAAATTATACTTCTAAAGTTACTACAGCTCTAAAGGTGTCCAAACAGGCCCAGATGTATTTCAGGAAAAAGAGACATGCTGTTTCGAGGTCCGTTTAATATTTTACAATGCAACCAATAGAACATCAAATATGCTAGTGACGCCTTCTTTCATTGAATAAATCTTTCTTTTGTTCTTCACTGAAACAACTGGCCAACACGTTTCACGACCTGTACAATTATAGTTGTTGCTTCATCAGGGCCAAAACCTTATTCAAATGTAAAAAAAAATGCTGTGGTGCATAATAAATGTTGATTATTCACACTAGTTGCTGCTATTCTGCATCCCAATTTGAGAGTTATTAAAGTGAATGATGAATAATGATAATTTATCAATAACCAGCTTGGAAACCGTCTTACGTTGCCCAGATCTCGATCAAGTTTTGTGCCTGGAATAAAGAATACCTTGCTCATGAAAGAAAGATGCGATACCAAAGGGGATGATGGCCGGAGCGTTTGAGCAAATCAAACACACACCCCCAGTCAACTGATCAGGGTTTAATCCATCATTATTCTTTAGCTCTCTCTGCCACCCCAGTTCAGACATGGCCATATGCAAATCAGTCTGACCCTGTGCCTCATGGGAACAGTCCAGCCCGAACTGCCAAGCCATGTCTTCCCTGGACAGGAAACAAGCATCCTGGGACCAGTTTCGGGTTCATAACCCTCATCAGCCAGGCTTTCTTGAATCCAGCCGCAAAGTGAGCAAGGGACCCACGTCTGGGCATACCCTGCCAACTTAGGGCGAACAAAGCGATACCAAAGGGGATGATGGACGGAGCGTTTGAGCAAATCAAACACTCACCCCCAGTCAACTGATCTGGGTTTAATCCATCATCATTCTTTAGCTCACTCCACCACCCCAGTTCAGACATGGTCATATGCAAATCAGTCTGACCCTGTGTCTCATGGGAACAGTCCAGCCCAAACTGCCAAGCCATGTCTTCCCTGGACCGGAAACAAGCATCCTGGGACCGGTTTTGGGTTCATAACCCTCATCAGCCAGGCTATCTTGAATCCAGTTGCAAAGTGAGCAAGGGACCCACGTCTGGGCATACCGTGCCAACTTAGGGTGAACAAAGCGATACCAAAGGGGATGATGGACGGAGTGTTTGAGCAAATCAAACACTCACCCCCAGTCAACTGATCTGGGTTTAATCCATCATCATTCTTTAGCTCACTCCACCACCCCAGTTCAGACATGGCCATATGCAAATCAGTCTGATCCTGTGTCTCATGGGAACAGTCCAGCCCGAACTGCCAAGCCATGTCTTCCCTGGACCGGAAACAGGCATCCTGGGACCGGTTTCGGGTTCATAACCCTCATCAGCCAGGCTATCTTGAATCCAGTGGCAAAGTGAGCAAGGGACCCACGTCTGGGCATACCCTGCCAACTTGGGGCGAACAAAGAAAGAAAGATAGCAGTAACTAGGGTTAAGATTCAATATTATTATGCACCTCAGCATTTTTTGGCGTTTAGGTTTTTGGTCTTGATGAAGCAACATTATTATCATATCTAACTATCCCAACCCCCTGCAGCACATGGCCTTTGGCTGTGCAGGGCAGAGTGTTGGACGCAGCACCTGCCACCATCCCCAGTGCCCAGCCCCCGTGGGTGCCCAACCCCCTACCATGCACAGCCTTCTTTGGATGTGCACGGTGTTGGCCCCATGGGTGACCCACCCGCAGCACCTGACCGTCAGCGCAGCATGGGTTGGGCACAGGATCTGCTTGTGGCGTGGTCCTGAACCCACCCTCCGCAGACAGCCACCTTCCATTACTGGCCAACCCCCCATTTTTTAGGTCTCGCCTACGCAGCGCGCATGCGCTGCATAGGCAAAGAGACCTTTTGGGATTGCTTTTCAGCCAAATACGTACACGCGTTCCATTACCTTCAATGGCAACGCGTGCACGTGTGGAGATTCACTTGCGGGAGTGCGCGGTGCCATATGGTAGCAATTATCCCGGCGCTCCCGCATGTGAATCACGCAGGCCCCCTCTTCTTTCCCCTCCCCCTGCTGCTGCGCGCGCTTGTGCTGGTTATAATCACAGTGCCAGCTCGTAAACCTGGAGCATCCGTCTGGATTACATTAAAACTCACACTCCACGGCATGCTGACTCTAACGCTTCCTGGCAACAGCAAAGAACACCTTCGACGCCTTCCCATGAATCGTGTGTATTTATAGTCCGCTTGCCTGCCTTAACACAATCCTGAGAGCAAGTTTTAGGCGGGCGTTCATGGCTTCCTCTGGAGGTGATACTTCCCGGTCTGGGCGAGGCTGGGCGGCTGCAGCAGCCAATCGAGAGCCCGCGAACGCTCACTGATTAGCATCGTGCGCGCGAGGCAGCCCGGGCACGCGCACCCTTTAGCAGCAGCAGCTCTGACATCAGCCCTCAGCATGGCGCTCAAGGTGACTCTGAACCCGCTGCTGCTTGCTATTGCATGGGAAACCTTGCCGTGTGCTTGTAACCGCTCAATACATAGTTATTGTTTAACCCGAGGGAGTGAGGCTTGAGGGGCCGGGGGCGGCACATCAGGGCACAGGCGGCGCTGCCCCATGTTGCAAAGGGCCTGGCTCTATCAGTGGCCTGGGTACAGTGCGTGGGCATCCTGTGCCCCTGCTCTCATGCCCAAGACCAGGACGACTCTTCAGCCTCCACCGTGGCAGCGGGTGGCGTGGACGGGCGGAGCCGCTGCTGTCTCTGTGCCTGTGTCTCAGCCATGTATTGGCATGCAGTTTTATGGATTGTTCCAGGAACACACAGAACCTCAGGGTCCGAGCGTCAGGCGCACTCCGCCTCTCGGGGCTGGTTCGCTGCTGACAGCTCAATTTCAGCAGGCACCGGGCGTGCGGTGCAGAGCGATTGCAATTTGCGGTGTTAGTTTTTGGACCGTCGCCCTGGCTGCTCAGTGCAACAGGGCTCTGAAAGGTCCTTGTGCGTGCAACAGTCTTCTGCTTGTGACACTCTTGTTTAGGATTGGGAGAAGCGACTGTCTTTAAATAGTAAAAGTAAAAATTGTGCAACACTGGCTGTCACGTAGGAAAAGAGGCTTAAGCTATCCTTTTGAGATAAGTTTTAATTTCAACTGTCCTTTTAATTTTACGCTGTTGGTGTTTGTGTAGCACTCATCCTGCCATTGGTATGGCTTCTAAGCGCTTCTCTTGTTAGAAGTAATGACAATGATGATATGCGGCGGCAGGTTTTTCACAAAGAGTTTCATGGCTGAGCTGTGTATGGAGCCAGGCCACTGCAAGCGAAAGGTAAAAGAGACTATTCATTCCGAACTTTCCTTTTTCTTGGCTTCTGGTGCAGACATGTTTGTTCTTACTGGGGAAAAAAGACAAGCAGGCTCATTTATCAAACTCTTGCCGATGAAGTTAAGTCAAAGGAAACTAAATAAATGCTCCTTGGCGTCAGTAAAGCTTGCCCAAGGGGAAATGTGTGTTGTGCCTCACTTATTAATGGGAATGTGCCCTCATTGTCGCCAGGCGCGGAAAAAAGGTGTGAAAGGTTTGTGAAAACAAATTCAGTCACAGTCTTTTCTGAACCTCCCTCTCGCTCCCAGCCAGCTGTTCCCTCAATCCACTTCACTTTATTTGTTGGTTTAAAAAAACACAAAGTTGATCAATCCAAATATTCCTATATTACATAAAAATAGCACTTCAATAGTTGTCCAATAATGATGTATATCAGTTAGTCAGTATAAACTTTATTCGGTTTCAATAAAAACATTAACGTACATATATAAAATCGAACAATACATCATAATAAATCATACAAATTGTTCTGATACTTATAAAAACTCAGACCGTAATAAAAGAAGCTCTAAATGTCCAAATGTTAAGCCGCCTCCACAGTACATAAAATCACTATTGTAAAAACATTTAAAAAATCATCAGAAATAGAAATCCACAAATGCAAAGGTCAAGGATAAAGTTGGTTCACAGATGGTTTTATATAATGCCAGTCATACATCTCCTGTCCTCTTCAAAATGTGGATCGCTTGCCAAATAAAGGTGGATACTCAAAGACAAACCCCTACTAAGCCTAATTGCTGTAGGTATCTCATCGTTGGCTTGCAGTGCCTAAAGTTACTCTTCAGAATAATGAATTTAACAGTGGTGTTTCTAACCGCATCATAACATTTACAGAAATATAAAAAGTGGAATGTTCTTTATTGGGAAAATCCATCACAAGGACAACAAGCATTGGCATAGCCAATAGGTCTCGCTTTTGGGACCTTATAAGTATTTAGTTATGCAGCACAATATCCTAGGTGCAACAACATCAACTGTTACATGGCTAAACCCTTATAAGGTCCCAAAAGCGAGACCTATTGGCTATGCCAATGCTTGTCTTTTATTGTCTTTTATTTTTTGGTCCCAGTGTAATCTTGCAGTAATTTTGTGGTGCTCCTACCAAGTACCGCAAGTCGGCAGCGATATGAAGAAAAAAAAACTATTTGCACTTGATATGTATATTGCATATTTTAAGTTGCCTCACCACCACACTTTTCATGGCGGTCGCACCGCCAGGAACAGGGTGGCGGTGAGGCAACAAAGGGGGCCCTACAGTGCCTGGGGTGCAAGTCCCCCTGTAGTTTTGCACCTCCAGTTCCTGCACAGGAGAGAATGCACGACATGGTTTCGGAAGTCCTGGAGCGGGCAACACACCACCGCACTGCTCCAGGACCATTGAAACCCGCCAGATTACAAGTAATTTTGTGGTCTAGCATGTGGGTGGCCTGGCAGTGGCGGGGGTGCTGTTTAAAGGCTCATTGTAAGCCTTTAACAGCACCACCATGGGACCGCCAGTGCACGTTCCTGCACAAGAAGGGATGCACCATGTCGTGCATTCCTTCCCCTTTGTTGCCTCACCGTCACCCTTTTCATGGCAGTGCGACCGCCATGAAAAGGGTGGCTATGAGGCAACTCAAAATATGCTCAGCGGTTCTGCTGCGGCACTGGCAAGGTATTTTGTCCTCGAACCGCTGTCAGGCCGCCGCAGGTTCCTTGATCCGTGACGGTAGCAGCAGGTCAGTGCCGGTCAGACTGCCACACTTATAATACTGCGGGCGGTCCCGCAGTGTGGCGGTAGTCGGACTGCCACCATGACTACGGCGGTCCCATAGACTGCCGTAATCTCATTAAGGCCCATATATACACACATATTGCACATTGGCCACAGTGTAGTTATAGTTAGGTCAGAGTTTCAATAGAAAGAGCATTTTTTGTTTTTCGAATAACTTTAGTGCCATTGAATAAATCTTCACAAAACATTTCCAAAAACAAGTTCAGCCACCTCGGCTCCTTCCTGGAAAGTTTCAGGGTGATCCCTCAAGCGGGGGCTGAGAATAAGGCTGAGTTCCCAAAATATAATTTTCCAATGTTAAGTCTCATAGGAAATTTTGGGAAGCGATATAGAAAAAATGGCTAAACAGAACTACACCAAATTTGGCTAAAAGTTAGAACTTCACTCAGAAAGTATGCTTTTTATTATTTGGTCTAAATCCATTCAGCCGTTTTTGAGAAATGTGCATTTAAAGAGGTTCTCTTAGTGATCATGAAAGGGTTAAAAAATAGGTATCTGTGTATGGTTGGTCCCATGGGACTCCAGCAGTACCATAAATTAAAAAAATAGAGTAATCTAATGGATTGAGAGACCCTTATTTTTCCGTTGGTCGTTTCAGTCCAGCACGACTGGTATCGGTCCACATGACTGAACAATCTGATTGCCTGGCTGCAATCTGAAGCAAAATGTTGCTGTCACTATTACAGGACTTTGGGACTTGGTCCTTGTGTCCTGAAATTAGTTTAAAAATAAAGTATAAGGGGGCAGGCTAGGGATACCCTGACAGCTTGCCACTTATGGGGCCCAAAAATTAAACACAAAAACAATTGTACTTTGGGACCCAGTGCAGCTTTCCTGTGAGGTACCTCTGTATGCCCGTGAGAATCAGCACAGTCCTCCTGTGAAGTACAAAGCAAGTCAAATACAAGGACTGGTCATCTGCTAACCAGAACTGAACAAGGAGAGTCATATCACAGAGTTCCGCAGAGTAGCCCCAGAAGAAGTGCCTGGGGTTGTGTTCATGGAGCTGTTCATATCTGAAGCAGCACGCCTACAAAGCTGCTGGGTGGCGGCTCAAAACAACTCCAGAGATATCCAGAAAAGTGAAGGGCTCCCATGGAGACCAAGGGTGATGTCACAGTTTTATTGAATATCCAAGTTGACCAAAAGGTCAGAACAGCACAGGACCTTCAGATGGTGTCAAAGAGGGCTCCACCTTCAGTGTCAACCTTTCCCAGAAATGGCTACAATGCTGCTGTTTTCCTAAAACCACCACCACCACCACCATTCAATACCGCCAAAAAGCAAAATATTTGTGACAGATACATTGCTTGGCCACAGCCAGACTCGTCCTAGGGACACCGCACCCCGAACACATGTCCCAACACCTACGAGACCTCCACTGGCTCCCCGTCGAGAAGAGGGTCACCTTCAAACTCCTCACCCACGCCTACAAATCCCTCAACATCGGACCCAAATACCTCAAGGAGAGAGTTTCCTTCCACGTACCCAAGAGGAACCTCTGCTCTGCCGACCTCCCCTTGGCAGAGGTCCCCCGCATCTGCAGAAACAGAGCAGGCAGGAGAGCCTTCTCCTACATCGCAGCCAAGACCTGGAACGAGCTCCTGGTGAACATCCGACGCTCCCCTACCCTGCACACATTCAGGAAGGAACTCAAGACCTGACTCTTCGACTGATCTGGAGCTGCACCCCGCCCCCGCCCACCCCCCAGAGCGCCTTGAGACCCTCACGAGTGAGTAGCGCGCTTTATAAACTCCTGATTGATTGATTGGATAAATACATTTGATGATTTCATTGATGCACTTGAAGAGACTGATAACAAAAAGATTATCAAGTATCTCAAAAACCTAGCTGGTGATGGTGTAAAAGAAGTCATAAAAATGCTGCGAACCAATGAAGAAGTCACATATCGTCAGATTAAAGAATTTATGAATCTCAAGTTTAATCCAATGCCAAATGTTGATTATGAACCATACATCTTCAACCAAGAATGTCAGAAATTGATGAAACCCCTGATGAATGTGTGGAGAGACTCAACACACTTATCAGGCATAGTAAGTTCAATGAATGTAATGATGAAGAAGCTATGCTTCTGAGAGTTATTGACAGATGCTTGTCAGATTCATGCAGAAGACAAATGTTGAGACAAGCACTTAGTCTGGAGCGAGTGTTAATGGCTGCCAGAGCTGAAGAGCATGCTAATAGACCAGCTGCTAACATGGAGACAAGAGTTGCCTAGAATGAATCCATCATGATTGTGAAAAGTAAGCCAAAACATAAGATTGAAGGACACAAAGTGATGTCACCCCATAAAACGAAGTTGTGTTTTAGATTGTTTCCACACAAAGGTAAATGACCCGCTCTTGGACAGACATGTACAGGCTGTGAGAAGGAGAACCATTGTGCAAGCATGTGCTTCAATGAACGGCGTCAAGTGCCTGTCTACTCAGTTTCAGCACAGCTGCTGATTTGGGACTGATTTCTGTGAATTACAACATGAATGAACACCACAAAATAGTAAGTCATTTCCCTTCATTATTTCATGGCTTGGGAATGCTTGAGACTATGAAAGTAAAGTTGCATATTAATGAGGACGTCCATCCTGTTTCTAAAATTGCTTTTCACCTGCAAGAAGCTGTTGAAAAAGTACTTGAATCGTTACATAAGCATGATGTTATCAAGCATTCTACTGGTTCAACGTTATGGGTTTCTCGCATAGTAGTAGTGCCTAAAAAAGACAGTGAAGGAGCTGTACACAGGTGCGTTGACATGCGTCAGGCAAACAAGACAATAGAAAGAGAACGACATACAGGTCCGCACATTGCTCATATTATAATGCATCTAAGTGGTGCAAAGGTCTTCTCTCACCTTGATTTATATAAAGGTTATCATCAGTTGGAACTCAAAGAATTGACTGCAGGTATATTACAATCTTTTCTACACATGTTGGTCTGTTTCGATACAAAAGACTAAGTTTTGGTGTGTCATCCGCTGCAGAATTGTTTCAAGACGTCATTCGACGTATCATACAGCTTGTCATGAATGCATTCAATTACAGTGATGACATACTTGTTTTCGGAGCTACTCAAAAATGACAACATCAAGCTTTTACACAAGTATGTCATTTACTTGCTCAATCAGGTTTGAGTTTGAATGGAGACAAGTGTGAGTTCCATAAGACAAAGCTAAAATTCTTTGACCATATCTTTTCTGATGGGCGTATGACACCAGATCCGTCTAAAGTACAAGCGCTGTCAAATTCTGATTCCCCACAAGATATTTCTATGGTGCGTTCATTTCATGGCATGGCCAGCTACTGTTCCAGATACATACAAGACTTAACCCCTGTAAGTGCTCTGTTGAGAGACTTGACGAAAAAGAATGTTTCATTTCATTGGTCACATGAACGTGAGAAAAGGTTTAAGAAAATGAAACAAGCCATTGAGAATCCTACTGAAATGGCATACTTCAATCCGAAGCTTTATACAGCGGTTGTTGTTGACGCTAGCCTAGTCGGGTTAAGTGCTATGCTTGCACAGCACAGCGGACACCTGAATGCTCGAAGGCATATTGTGGCATATGCAAGTAGACGTTTGTCCCAAACAGAATATGCCTATATACAACCAGAAAAATAAAGTCTAGTTGTGGGGTGGGCTTTTAAACCTTTCCATCTATTCCTATACGGAAAACCTTTTGTGCTGGTAACTGATCATCACACTTTACTGACTATATTTGGCAATCCAAAGGCTAAAATGCCTCCTCGCACTGAACGATGGGGACTATGGTTACAAGAGTATAATTATATCCTTATGCATCGTCCCGAGAAGAATCAGAACCATGCTGACTACTTTTCCAGAGTGCCTATACAAGGTCATTGTACTCCTTCCAAGATGGCTGAGGCCTATACTAGCTGCCATTTGGTTAGCCTTATTATCACTGCCACAAGCCATGAAAGTGACATGTTAAAGTTGAAGGATATCAATACACATCAGTCATGGAACCAACACACTCGACCCCTCACCAGTGATGGGGAATACCAAAAATACAAAAATGTCAAGGATGAACTGTCCATTACTCAGGAAGGAGTTATACTATGAGGGTTGAGAATTCTGATTTCGGAGAGTGTGCGACAGAAAATGATTGAAGTGGCACATGAAGGACATAGTTAAATCATTGCCACAAAACGAGCTGTCCCAGACCGAGTCTGGTTTCCTTATCTTTATGCCAGGGTTGAAAGGGAATTAAAGGCCTATCATCTATACAACTGCCTTTCTATGAAATCTATTGAACATGTCCCAAAACATTCATGGGAGAGAATAGCCATTGATTTTTATGGTCCACTCGACAATGGACATCACCTGCTGGTGATTATGGATGAATACTCCCCATTTCCATTAATTGATGAACTTTGATTAACTACTCAAGAGCGAGTCATTGAAAAACTAGATGCATCTTTGCAATATGGGATGTTCCAGACATAGTGAAGTTTGACAATGGCCCGCCTCTCAAGAGTCAAAAGTTTAAAGATTCCCTGGAGCATTTGAAAATAAAGCATCAGAAGAGCACGCCTTTGTGGCCACAGGCCAACAGACTTGTTGAGCGTTTTATGAGTACGCTAAAGAAAGCAGTGCAGATTGCTCGTCTTGAGAAGCTCAATTTGAAAACTGTTGAATTCTACCGTGAGAGCTTATCGTTCAACACCCCACTCAACCATAGGTGAAAGTCCTGCAACATTGATGTTCGGGAGAGCAATAAACACCAAGTTACCTCAATGGACCCATCAGGGAAAGAAAGATGAGACAGCGACTTATGAGAAGGACTTGGTTAACAAACAAAAGATGAAAGCGTATGCTGACAAAAGATGAAATGCAAAAGACATTGTCTTTAAGAAAGGAGATCCCATTATTGCACGACAAATGCAGAAAAGAAAATCTAATGCTCCATTTGATGAAGAACCTTTTCAAGTGGTGTCTACTAAAGACACATGGTGACTGCCCAACACCCTGGGCAGTCTATCACCAGAGATTCTTCTTATTTCAGGCAGTTAACTAATCGTTCATCAGATGTGACTGTTGAGGGGGAGATAGGATCTGAAACATCAGTGAATGCTTTGACTCTGCACCGTTAGCGCAGATCCTGGACAGTGGTAGTGACAGTTCCCAGTTTCCAAGAACAAGATCAGATCAAACAATTAAAGCTCCATAAAGACTGAACGAAGAGATTTAATTGTACATGTTTATATATGTCTATTTTATAAAAAAAAAAAATTGTTTTTGTAAAAGAGGGGGAGATGTAGTGTCTTGCGAATTAGAAATGGTGGAACCCGTTTGACTCCTGATAGACTTTGTAGGATTGTGACATAAGTGTTAGAGCAGAATGCAATGAAGTCTGATTTAGAATGTTGAGTTTGCAGTTACACGCAGACGAATAAAGACGTTTAATACTAATCTCCATGTGTGGCGTAGTCATTGGCAGTTACCCCGGCTGGGGAGGACTCTACAACGGTCAGTTTGGTTTGTTGAACCACTGAGGGTTTTATGTTGTCCTAACCTTCCTTCATAGGGCAAATTGTGACTGGGTTGTTGATTTAATCCCAAACTGAGCCTCAATTACCATTTGTGTGGCACTTACGAGTTTGTCTTTAAGCAAAACTCATTCTAATAAATTATTTTATTGAGCAAGGTTGAATTTAACACCCTTTCGGGAGGAGGAGTCAAGATGGCCACCTTAATAGACGTGCCTCTCCATCGCTCTGCTGAATAAACAGGTTTGGGACCCCTCCTTGGCCCCATCTGTAATCCTGCAGGGGCGAGTGGAGCCCAGGAAAGCGACCCACCACTCAGGAGAAGGCAGGGCGGTGTCTTTTTGCTTGTGCGGGCTGCATGTGGTGGTTGTCTCCATGGAGTGATACCGGGATGGCTAGGATCGGCACCCGAGGTTGGGAGACATGTAAATGGAGGCTACAGCAAGTGTGCTCCTTGGGAGGCCCAGACAGCTGGGGTCCAGGCGTGGTATATGCTGGGGAACAGCTGATCTACCTGAAGTGATCAAGTGGAGGAGCAAGGCTGACCCGAGGCCGGCCCCGCGGCCTGCTACAGGTGCAGGCCGCGGCCTGGCAGCTCCGACCGGCTTGAGACTCTGGCGCGATGGACCTGCTGAATGAAGGCTCAGGGATGGTCAGAGGGGGGAGGAAGTAAAGCCAGCCCCTCCTCCCTGTAACACCCTTCCAGAAGCCAGATGGCGGTGCTTGGAGCAGAGTGTTGATTGAGCTGGCCTTGCCTACAGCACAGATCCCGGCTGGGGCAAGGAGAAGGCTGCACAGCATATCAGCAAAGGGACTTGACCTGGCGACCCAGGGGTGATAGCCCAATGACTGAAATGCTGCCATACCTGACAGTCTCCCATCATCTGTAGCAACATACTAGGTAGGAGCTGCAACTTCACTTCTGGAGGAGGCCTGTGAGCTAAGGCCTAGACACAAATGACTGCAAGGAGGAGGTAGCAATGCTCTCTACTTTCGATGAACACTCAAAAGTGCGGGTACTAATGTTGGGTTTTCCGCCAGGCGAATGATATACAGAGGATTGGGGCCGGGTACCTGACCCCATATTGAAGATTCCTTTACCTGCTCAGCCACTCATCGCGGAAGGGACACCGGGGTGTGATCACCCCTGATTATTGGTGACTGATCTATCAGCTATTGTTGTAACTATCCGGGGGGGGGGGGGGGGCGCCCTCCGCTTGTTCTCCCGGTGTGCCTTGCGGCATACCTCTCTGATAGCAGTATGATCTGTAAAGACTAGTTTGACTCGCTTTGACCCATGGAACTAATAGTACAGCACTACTGGGCACAGATGCCACCTAAACCCCAAGGGGGCACATCCTCTTAGGCACTCCACTCAATCGAAGAGGGGTTGGCCAGGAAGGAACTAGGCACAACTTGCAGTAAGGAATCTACTATGGGGGAGGTGGCACCCCTATCAAACCTGGACATTAAAAATTGTAATAAGGCTATTAGGATCAGAAAAGATCAATGGGGTGGCCCTTATGGTGGGGCTGCTAAGGCAAGACATGAGTAAAAATGAGAGAGCGCGTGAAAGACTTGGGTACTAGAGCAGACGGAGCGGATGAGATATTGGGGGCACACACTAGCCAGATGCCGGATCAAGAGAGGCATTTGCAAACACAGGAGGCCAAGCTGGCAGACTTGGAAGATAGATCTCGAAGTAATAATGTGCGTGTTACTAGGCCTTCCGAAAGGCACGAAGACTACCCCAGTGTAATAATTACCAGAATCATGGTTGCATTCTATGCTGCCTGGGTAAGAAGGCGAGGGGGAGCTACTGAAACCTGGTGCACCACCATGTATGCTGATAGCTTGGATGTTAAGATATAAAGATAAGATGGGCATATTTGCGGCTGCGCTACAGCAGGGCAATGTGGAGTTTAATGGGAACCGGATTTCTTTTTATCCAGACTGATGTGTGGCAACCCAAAAGAAACTCTGGGATCGTGGACTGGCATTCGCGCTGCTGCCACTGGTGCACCTACAAGTAGACTTACAGGGAAGAGATATTTCTTCGATCACCCTGAGGAAGGTATGTAGTTGATCAAGAGACACTGATAGGCAGGACCGAGGAAACCACGCACTTATGGACACAGGTTTCTACACATTGAGTGTGGGGACTGCCAACAATATTTAGTGTAAGCCCAAGTGGGGTGCATTACAGCTGATTGAGTATACTAGGCAAGTCGGATGCAACCAGAGAGGTATGCAGGTACACTACCGCTCCCCAGTGTGTGTGTCGGAACTAGTGGTGTGATTCTCTGGGCACCCTGTTAACATGAACCTCAGGAGCTCCACAGTAGAAGAGGAACGTTTGATTGTTGTTATGAGGGTGATGGGTTGACATCATGTGTGTCGATTGTGGAGGTCATGTTTAGGTGGGCCACACGGATGGGGGAAGGGGGAAGCACGGGCAGTTGGTTTTACTGAAGGGCGTTATTTCCTGGGTTACAGGGAGAGAGATTTAAGCTACACGCACAGTAGTGACAAGATGGCACGTACAGGTCGAGGGACAGGAGACACATACACACTACACACGTGGAGGTGATAGCATTATCATGGAACGTTAATGGGATACTGAACCCCATCAAATGACAGCAGATCTGTTCATAAACACCTAAATACCAGGCACTTATAGTGATGTTACAGGACACACATCTGCTGCCACAAGAACATTGGAAAATTTGAACCAAGTGAGGGTGGAGCAGATTGTGGTACTCCAGCTTTACTTCGTCAGCGTGCAGGGTGTTATTAGGGTGAATGCTAGTGTCCCCCTTAAGGTGGACATTCAATTGAAGACAGCGGATGGCCGGTATATAGGCACAGTGGGAGAAATATGTGGTTTTTGAACACATATGCTCCGAAAGTAGACACACCAGATTTCTTTGAAGGAGTGGTACGCCTTTTAACCCCTTATGCTCATTATGACATCATCTGGATGAGTGGTTGTAATTATGTGCTATATAGAGACCTGGACAGTTCCAGAATAACTGCTAGACCGCTGGGTAGGTTCTCCAGGGCGCTATTAGAGTGCATGGATACACTAAACGTCTTAGAACTGTGGAGAGAGCATAATGTGACGTGGGGTTATTCTTTCTATTGTCTTCCACACAGGACCTTTTCGAGAATAAATCAAGGGGTATATTTACAAGAGGATAGCGCCACGTGAACGTCACTTTTAGTGGCGTTCTGGTGGTGCTATACACTTCTTCATATTTACACAGTGGTGCCGAGCCGCTTTGAGTGACTTAATGCTGTCTTGTAAATACGGCCCCTTTACATGCATCACTTTGCGTGTAAGGTGCGCTTACTGGGTGTTGCTATGGGCGTTCCACCACAACACCCATTGCATTTTGATGCTGCCCCAGGTTTACAAGGATGTGTAAATCTGAGACAGCGCCAAAAACTAATGCCATGCCATAGCAGGCGTTAGAACGGCGCAGTGAGGAGAAATACTTTTATTTCTCCTCGGTTTTGCCTTTTCTGTGTGCTGCACTCTGCAGCACACATAGAAAGAGCAAAATGTCCTTAATGATTCTATATGTGCAGTGTGCAGGAAGGTGTCCCTTCCTGCACATAAACAATCGTTAAATAATGATGTTTTGCTACTTCTATGTGTGTTGTAGAGTGTAACACACATAGAAACAACAAATCGCCACTATTGATTGTTTATGTGATGTGCAGGAAGGGACACCTTCCTGCAGATAAACAATCATTCCCTGCAACACAGGCACCCTTACACTATGGTGCAAGGGGGTCTGCGTTGGCGTTAGGCAGCTAATTTTTAGCGCCAGTGCTTGGGAAAACACAAGGGTGCGCCGTATTGTTTTATATACGGCGCATCCCTGCGTTTTAGAAATGTTGGAGAGCGGCGCTGCCATATTTGGTGTAGTTCCGAGCTTCTACATGTTCATCCATCCAGAACAAACTGCCCACTTCGGGACTGCCCAGTATTTAGATCGTACCTGTCGGATCATGCGCCACTAGCAGTGGAACTACAGGGTCAGGCCTATGTGGCGCCAGTACCGCAGTGGCGTTTACAACCCTGAGCGCTGCTGGATCAGGTGTTTCGGGACTCGGTTAAGGAGGCAGTGAGCGAATACTTTGCTATCAACACAGGGACAGTGACATCTGCAGGGGTTGTTTGGGAAGCCTTTAAGGTCACTATACGGGGGAAACGCATGGCCACGACCTATGGTGTAAGGAAATCCCTGGGAGGCACAGTCACAAAATTGGAACAGAAAATAGCGGACATAGATGGGCAGGCTCCACACACCGATGCAGCATGGGAGACATGGCATGGTTTGCAGGGTGAGTTGGATGAAGCCTGGGACATCCTCAGGAAGCATGATTATAGGGCGTACGCGGAGAAGCAAAACGAACAGGGAGATCATCCTGATCGACTGTTGGCTTGGTTAGTCAATAAGGAAAAAGGGGGGAATGATGTACTGTCCATTAGAGAGTGGGCAGTGTGATGTTGATGGCTCAAGAGGATATCCTAGCTCTATTTGTGGAATTCTATAAGGCCCTTTATGCGCAGGCGGGCCGGATTGTCGCGGCTGGCATGACAGCCGTATTGAATTAGGCAAATCTTCCCAGGCTGGATAAGGATGCGAGGGCCATACTGAATGAGCCGCTTGAGGAGACAGATATAAGGCGGGCCATCAAACATAAACATGGGAAAAACAGCAGGTACCGATGGGCTCAGTGTTGAGTTCTACCAGACGTATGTGGATTTACTATGGGCACCTTTACTGGCCATGTATATGGAGGCTTTTGAGACAGGGAAGCTCTCACATCCCTAAAACGGGCAGGGACACTGCTAATTGTGAACCTCACCATCCCTTCTCAATACTGGCCCAATGACTATCAAGAGTGGTGGAGGGGATTACACACAGATCAGGCGGGGTTCGTGGACGGTCGTACCACTTCCACTAACATCCGGAAGGCGTTACTGATTATGAAACAGGCTGTGAAGGGGGAGGCGCCTGGGAGGGGGTTTCGCATGTTTTAAATCAGACTGCCGGACATGGGGGGAGAGCGCATGCTCATCGCATTGCTTTATACCATGCTGTCACCACACACAGCCACCAGCATCATGACATTGAAGTCACAATGGGAAGGTGATATAGGAGAAGAGCTGGGTGAGCGTGAATGGGTGTCCACCCAGGACAGCTGTAGACGAGCGACACGAAAGGCACGCCTGTAACTGCTACACTATAAATGCGTTCACAGAGATGGTGTCACACCACAATGGCTGCAGAGGCCAGACTCTTCCAAACCAGAGCTTTGTCCCAAATGTAAGTCGACTGTAGGGAGTTCTATTCATATGTGGTGGGCGTGTCCAGACGTGGGGGCCTTCTGGGGCGAGGTCATTCAGGTGTTGCAAGTCTTGATTGAGATACCACTACTGCTAACGATTCACCTGTTGAGCTAAACACACTAAGGGATGGATTTATAACTCGGCGGACGAGTTGCTCCATCACAACGGTGACAGATATCCATCCGCTGAAATAGAAATCCCATAGCATATAATTTATATTTCGGCAGATGGGAAATCGGTCACGGCTGTGATGGAGTAACCCGTCCGCTGAGATCTAAATGAGGCCCTAAGTACACAGAGAAGGTATTGGCGCAAGGCTTGGCTGTAGCTAAGACATGCATAGCACTGAGATGGAAGAATAACTGTCTACCCTCTAGGAAACAATGGCTGTGGGAATCTGCGAGATGGGTGTGGGCGGAAGGGGGGGGTACAACACTGATTAGCGCGAATAGTGGGACTGGTCAAGGGGGGAGAATGGAATGGGATTTGGTGGAGGTTCGGCTGCAGCAGGACACTGGAGCAGGAGGAGGGACCCAGCGTCGATTCATACACGCGAATAGAATGGGACATGTCTTAATGGTGATGACCTTGTATGCCTTTCTTCTCCTCACTCTTCACACTATCTAGGTGCCAGGAACGGACTGTTGACCTAATATGTTTGCTGTGGCACGCCTCTCTCTCTCTCTCTCTGGGGTTGTGGGGAGTGGAGGGAGGGAGAAACTATTATACAATTGTAGTGGGTTTTTTTCTTTTTGGATTGCTAAAATCAATAAAAAAAATATGAACAAAAAAGCCCTTTCACAATGTCTTTGGAGAAGGAAACCTAAACAAATATATCATTTTGTGGTTTAAGAACTGATCAAAAAGACCCTGATGAATGTTAAAATAACTGTCCTCAGGAGTATCTCTGGTGACGGTGTAATTGCTCACTGCTGTGTTTCAATCAGCACATAGTTGTAGAGCCTCTAAGGCTTTTCAGTCTTCTGAAGGCAGATCTCATGTGGCTTTGTCTTCTTCTGCCAGGAAGCGAAGGTCTCAGAACAACATGAAATGAAGGCAATGCAGTGTGACTGACCCTTTTGCATCTTCGGGAGTGGGCAGGACAAAGTGATATTCAGAAGGTTTCACAGGTTTTATCTTCTAATATCTAGTCAATGTAGAACTCTCTGTGCATGTAATGGAGTACCATCTTACAGTACAATTCCATTTATTCGCATTTAACGCAGCCCACGGTTTGTCAGGCGTTTCCCCCATATCTTTTTATGTTTTCTGGGGCATTCCGGCAAATGTAGATGGCTTCTTCCTGCTTGGCGCACCAGTCCATCGCATACTGCTAAGGGTCCAGCCAAGGGGGAGAAGCTGCCTTCTGTAGTTTGGCGAAGTCTCGTTTAGCCAATATGGTACCAATCGCCACCAGGGTTTTGTCCCGGCTGTGTCGCCGATCCAGTCTGTACCACTATGGGAGAGAGGTCTATCGGCCTCCCAGTCGAATTGGATAATATGTGATTAGAGGTAAAAATTATCTACTAGTATTGACTGTGGAATCCCATATAATGTGAAAGAAGTGAGTTTGTGGTTCTGGACAGCTCCAACATGCCGGCGTCGCCAGTTTATCCGCGCGCCACAGCCTCACTGGTGTTAAGTAAGTCATATGTATGAAGTGAATTAAAGTTGGATAAGTCTAAGCCTCGAGGATATGTTTAAAGATTTTTTTTAAATCAAAATCCTAGTCTAGTGCACAAAATATGAATTGTAACCATAATGAAGACAAATAAAATTGTAACAGCAGAATTCACCTTAAACTTAAATCGGAGGAACAACTCTAACATGATTGCTGTTATAAATCTGTAGCAATTCTATCCTTATTCTGCTACTTCGAAGCACTAAGGGCCAGATGTACGACCCTTACATTTTGCGACACGCAAATTGCCTTGCTTTACGACTCTCAATTTGCGACTCGCAAAATGCAATGTACAACAGTGTCACAGACACTGTTAGCGATTCCCAATGGGGTCGCAAATTGCATGCCTCATCAATATCCATAAGGCAAGCGCAATTTGCGACCCCATGCGAATGGCTAGTGCTCCCAGAGATGGTGGCCTGCTGGGGTCAGCAGACCACCATGTCTGGTTCTGCTTTTTAAAAAAACATTTTTTTTTATGCAGCCCGTTTTCCTTAAAGGAAAACGGGATGCATTTAAAAAAAGAAAAATGAAACTTTTCAGTTTCATTTTTTAAGGGCAGGCAGTGCCTGCTCTTAAAAAATATTTTCTCACACACGCACAAAGGGGAAGGGGTCCTCTGGGGACCCCTTCCCGTTTGCGAGTTGTTTACCAACTACTTGAAGTAGGTGGTAAACTGCGAGTGTTTTGCTGCCGCAAATGCGGCTGCAAAACAATAGTACATGACAGTGAGTCTTGCTATTAGGAAGGAACACCCCTTACTAATAGCGAGAGTCAGTGGCTCGCAAAAAAACGTTTGTACATGCCATTACCCTTTTTTGTGGTTGCAAACAGGCCGATATCCCGTTTGCGAGCACAAAAAAGGGTTGTTCATCTGGCACTAAGCTAATTTTAACAAAGCAGAAAATAATTTCAGGCTTAAGAGATGGTACACACCTGCATTCCTGTTTGAACAATAGAGTTCTGTGTTCAACCAAATAGCAAGGTCTGCTATTCTCATCCCATGAGGAGAGCTGCACTGATAAGCCAGCAAGCAAAGAATGTACGCCTCATTTACAAAAAATTGGCGTAGGGCAGCACTGCAAATCTTTTTATTTCGCTGCCCTGTGCCAATTTGAAAGGGCAGGAATGCACTGTATTTATGAGATACAGTGCATTACTGTCCTTTCTCCCTGCACTGGTGCACAATTTTGTGCCTAGCGCCAATGAAGGCACCCTTGCACACTGGTGCAAAGGTGTCTGCGTTGTTGGCACCTTCCTGCACAAAAACAATCCATGGAGGCATTTTCCTCATTTTCTATGTGCTGCAGAATGCAGCACACATAGAAAGAGGAAGAAACGAGGAGAAATTAAAAAAATTCTCCTCGCTACGCCTGGTCTGCGGAGGCATATGGTTTTGGCGCTGCCCCAGGTTTACGCGATTTTGTAAATCTGGGACAGCGTCAAAATCCATAGGTGTTGCGTGAGAACACCCACCGCAACACCGATGGAACGCTTCCTTGATGTAGAGTAAGGCAATGCAGCACTTTGTGCTGCCTTGCCTTACTCCATATCTATGAGGTATGCAAAGCCACAGAGGGTAGCTTTGCTTATCCTCAGAGATAAGATTGAGAGGCCACCGGAGCATGAACAAAAGTGGCGTTCTGGTGGCGCAAACCACTTGTAAATAAGCCCCTGAGTGTCTCCTATACTGGTAGCCTTCAATTGGGACCAAATATATGATTCTCCACGGCCTGTCCGAGTGTCGCCTGGCATGAAGATTCCACTCTTCCCTTTACTCTCTGTGCTATACGTTTATAGCAAGATCTCATTGTTCTTAGAAACTCTTAGCAAAAACAAATACAAATAAAACAAGCATTTGCAATGCAATTGGTCTTGCATTTGTGAAACTTAAAGCTATTGACGTTGTAAATGTTATTGTTTTTTACTTATGTTTATTATTTGTAGTGGAGTGGACGTATATTGTTTGTAGTGGAATTATGCGTTTTGATTTGGATTTGTTGGTTGTGGTATTGTGCGGGAGGCATTGTGTGGTGTGTAGTGTATTTTCAAATTATGCGGAATGGTGGATAGATAAGGGCGTAAGTTGTATAGAATAGATACAAAGTAAGATTGAGAGGCATAGATAGTTTGTATATGAAGTGGAGAATGAACCCTAGATACAGTAGTAGAAAGAGTGGGTGAGAAAGAGAGAATGAAGGGGACAGAAGGTTATAGATGCATAAAGAGGCTGTGCTTGTGTATGCAGAAGACAGCAAACGAAGAGGAGGAGAGTTTGTGTTTGCGGTTTGGATTTTTTTTAAAGTTACAGTAAAGAAACTGTGCTGAAAGACCTGACGTGAACCTATATGAGAAATGCTGGATCAGTGTATGTGTGTGCAATGGAATCATGTGGAAGTAATTATGTGGTATTAAGTCTAGTAGACCTATGTGTAGCGGTACTGTGTATCATGGAGTGGCATGTTTTGAGTGGAATTATGTGGCATGGTGTGGAATTATGTGGCATGATGTAGAATTTATGGTGGTAAGTGCTGTGAAGTTGAATTATGTGTTGTGGAGTTGAATTTAGTGTTGTGGAATGGAATTGTGTGGAGTTTAATTGTATTGAATTGTGTGGCGAGCCAGACAATAATACACTTGGGTACCCAGGGCAATGGTACACGTCTTTACCATGCAGAGGAATTTTTTGTCACAACAGTTGTTAATGTTTGCCAATTTCTTTGCAGCAGTTTTTTTAAAAATAAATGCATAAATTGACTGTTAGAGTTTAAGTTCCGTCCCCTGTAACTCCACACTCTTTCCTCTGCCACAGTTTGCCCCCCCCATTTATGGGCTCCGGGAATATATTGTCTCCAATTCCATTACTAATTCCAAGTTTTAAAAAATACAAGGTGTTAAAAAGCTATCACCAAGTGATGGAATGTGTTACGGAATGAGGCTGTGAGATCACTGCAAGTGTGATTAACATAACGAGGTCGGCTTTAATGGCTTTCCAATTACAAATCACTGGTACCGGATGCGGAAGTCCAATTTAACCCAACTCTAGTAATGTTCATGATTTGTTAAATGACATTCAGGAGAATGGAAACTTGGCGCGTGGAGCGATTAAGCAACTCATACAGCACTAGACGCCAACTGACCATATGATGACATGTCTGATAACTTCAGCCATTCCAGGCTTTTTAGCCAAATGCACTACGCAAGCTGGGTCGACCAAGCGATACCACAAGTCTCAGAATGTAACAAGTTCTTGGCCACTGCAGTAAAGAGCTACAAAACTGAAACAAGAAGTATTCGACAACAACCTGTTTTTGTCTCACTGCGTGTTGTATTACCTTAGAGAAATTTGCTCCAGTGGCGTCCGGCACAAATCGTGGTGGGGGGTGCAGGAAGGATGAGGGAGTAAATAAAAAAGAAAAGAAAAAACTTACCTGACTCATGGAAAGCAGGTAGCACCCGGCTCCCCATAGCACATCACAACCCTGCAATGCAGGGTTGTGATTGGTCTGAGCATCATGGTTCGGCGCTCAGACGCGGACTGGGGGCCTGGGGATGTTCTCCATGCAGGCTGTAATGCAGCCTGTGTGGAGAGCATGCAAAGTGAGCATGACTGTTTGGCCAGCGCGAGAGGACCGCCCAAACATTCATGCACACATAGGGAGTGCAAACCACTCCTTCCCTGCCCTGCCCTGCAAGCAGAGCAGCCCTACCCGCCCTCAAAGCTGCCGCAGGAGCAAAACATAGAATGATAATAACAACAAGTTATTATCATTTTATGTCTCCTTAATTTCACTGCTGCAAAGCAGTGGGCCGACGCTCCTCTGCCTTAGCAGAAGAGCCGCCTCTTTTGCCCCCAGTCCTCTTATTTATCATTTACTGGGAAGCAGTGCACCTCTTGCTCGTGTACGGACAGACAGTAACTCAACCAGGAGCGCTTGCTCCTCTGGACTCAGCTGACCAAGTTCCTTTCTTTAATGATGGCTCGCCCAAGCCAACTCGCTGCTGCCTTTTTTCCCCATGTTCAGCCCGCAGCACCTTGGATCCCAGTAAACGCACAGAGGAAGATCGGCGCACGAGTTAAAGTCATCTTAAAATTATATGTAGCCAGGTAAACACTTAAGCAAAATGGGAAGAGCGCGCTGTCTTGGTTTGTTGTTAGTTAGGCACTATTAAACAAGCATTTGCAATGCAATAGGTCTCGCATCTACGCAAGTTTAAGTTATTGGCATTGTAAATGACAATGCCTTTTATTCAGGTTTAAAAAACCAAAACATAAATAAAAGGTATAGTCATTTACAATGCCAAGAGCTCAAACCTGCGTAAATGCGAGACCAATTGCATTGCAAATGCTCGTTCTTAATCTGATGTTAGCAGATGCTATTCTTGGGCCAATGTCACAGGTCTGCGTATTTTTTTTTTTATGTAAAGAGCTGCAGGTAAACTGCAGTGCCAGCACACACAGATCCAGCAGTGAGAATTGGTGAATTTTGCGTACTACTTTTGTTGCTTGAATGGTCCAGCTGCCCTTATGCCCTCAAGTAAGGGACTCACAACCTGGCAGTAACACCGTCAGCAAACAACTGAACAAGCTACACTGCAAGGGGAAGAGAGGTTGGGTGGTAAGGGGAGGGGAATACATCATCAACACTTCACTTTGCACACACCGTCTTGGGCTCACAAAAAGCACCAGCAATGCGTTGTGCCAGTGAATACACCGACACTGCTCTGGAGCCAGGCAACATGCTGGCACCAGGCTATGGAATACAGAGGCAGCAGGCCACAGAATCCTACAGCGCCAAGAAGCCACGAGCACCAAGAAACCACTAGTTGTGCAAATGCTGCACTACTTAAAAGTTGTGTAATTACATAACAATGCACCATCTCCCATACTACCACATCCTGCCATAAGTGCAAATACATTCACTGAAGCAGAGTAATTATAGCATTAATACTAAAGCACACAATGCACCCTGGTTCCCTCAAGCACACATCCTCAATGAAATAATGGGTTATTATCATGAAATGGCCAGCTTCATCGATGCATCAGCATGTTTTTCTATGAAGTGTTTCCTTTATCCCAGGGGCTGCTCTATTCCAGAGCAGTGGGACAGCCTACATCCCACACATCTGCCTGTATCCTCCACACTAAAGAAATACCTCCAGTCATAGCCCACTCCACTTTACAGTGTTAGATAAATGCAGTTGCTCAGACCACAGTAGCTCTTCAAACTAAGCAAGAAAATAAGGGAATATCAAAACTTCGCACATCATATAAAAGAAGCTAAGCCACCTCACCAACAATCCACAAATACCCCTGCTGAACCATTTCCAGTATATCAACCACGGGGCAAGGCCATTAAAGTCCTCAGACTATTGCAATAAGCATGAAATTTGCCTGTTTTCAGATTAGTGGCTCTTCCTACTGTTCTCTGTGAAAGCGACGGATCCAAGCCTAGAAGGCAAGCAAAGACACACTAATCGGTTTGATCCGATGCATGGGCTCGATTTACCTGTGGAGTTGGAGACATAGTTATTCCCAAGGCTGAATTCTGGCAGGACGATAGCGCAGGAAAAAGGTGGAGGCTCCTGGCAGGTAAGACGGACTAGTAAAGTCAGTGCTGTGAAGAGGACGCCAACAGAGCCACTGGAGCCCAAGCTGGAATCTGCCACTCCATCTGGTGATGTAGAAGTCACTCAGTCATTCAAAAGTCACAGGAAGGTTTGTCAGGGACAGCAGAATCCTGCTATCTCCTACCTTAAGAGTACTCGCTGTGTGCACCTACTCGGCTCAGTCAGCTTATGTTCAATGTGGCTGGGAAACATTATCCGGAGCACTGTTATGTCTTCCGATGCAGAAGGGGAGATGTTTTTGTTGTTTTGTAATGCGAGGCGTGGGACAGTCTTGTTTATGTATTGCTCGTGTGAGGCTGAATAACTTCATCCGGAGCAGTGTTGCCTCTTCCGGTGCAGTGAGGTAGAACGACGAAGTTGGAGAAAATAAAGGCAAGCACATTGAACCTCCCACCTGATTCTGAAGGGTTGGCAGGTAGGATCTCTGCCATATTGGTAGGTGCCCTGACTTAGTTTCTGAAAAAGTAAATGTGCAATGCAAGCGTTTATTTTTTATACAGTGTTGTGCACACGTTTAAAGTGGCTCCTCCCTAGATTCACTAATTAACATCTTTGCTCACTTTGCCGTACACACAGCGGCCGAGTACAGACTGGGTGGATGTGCGATGGAAGTTAGTTAATTAGCAGCACTAAACGAACTCCCGTACACAGCTATAGAGCGGGGAGGGAGATTCTAAAAAGATAATGATCGGGCGCTGCGTGTGGTCCCATTGTAAAAATAAAAGTGCCATAGCACGCTACAAAAAAAAATATATACAGTTTCTACAAATGCAAAGCGAGGCGGACATAAACCATGTGTGGCACTGAGGCAGGGAAACAAAAGGAAGAAAAAGTGGTCCCAAAAGGAAAACAGAAGCACGAAAGTGGACGAAAACTGCAGTTAGGCGGTGCTACTTCCGGAATAAACGGAAGTGACGCATCGGATCTACAGCTAATAAGAAGCCCGCTAACAAAAGCAATGCCAGAGTTTACTAATGGCAAGCGGCAGGAGAAATTACCCGGTGATAGGCGGAGTTTCACCCCTGATACAGATTACTTGATGTCTCGGAGATACAGCGCATGCGCTCTGCCTAGGCAAGACCTAAAAAGGAAGCTCAGATAAAGATGTACGATAAGCATAGAGCGCTGCTGGCCTAGAGCCGGTTAGTTTTACTCTGGGTGAGGTTCAAGATGCTATATCCATGCTTCCTGTGGGCAAAGCACCTGGGTTGGATAGGGTCCCCGGAGACCTTTATAAACACGAACCTAGAGTCTGGGCGCCATATCTTCTAATAATATTTAACGCAATCTCTGGGGGTATGCCAGTTCCTTCCACTTGGCTGGGTGCAGAGGTAGTCCCTATTTTTAAAAGGGGGTCACCTCTGCTCCCAGGCAACTATAGGCCAATTAGCCTAATAGATGTTGCCCAGAAACTTTTTGCAAGGCTAATCCTAGACCGCCTCTTGGACTGGATGGAGGAATTTGAGATCCTGAGCCAGTATCAGGCGGGGTTCAGAAAGAGCGTATCAACTACTGATCATATCTTCAGATTGAGTATGCTCTTCTGGAAGACAGTTAAGGTCGAGGGGGGATCCCTTTATACTGTCTTTGTAGACCTGCGTGCGGCCTTCGACCTGGTCCCACGTAGGAAACTTTGGACTGTGTTACGGGAACTAGGTGTGCCAGCACCTCTTTTGCAAATCATAATCCGACTCCACATCCATAATTTTGCAAGTGTTAGATGTGGGAGAGAAGGACATTTATCATCCAGCTTTTCCGTTGACAGGGTGGTTAGGCAGGGGTGTGTTTTGGCACCAACCCTGTTTTGCCTCTATGTAAATGGACTTATCTCCCATTTGAATGCGGTCCCCAATAGAGACGCTCCAAGACTGGGTGGCATAGGGATCTCAGCTATTATGTTTGCTGATGACACCCTGTTACTCGCTAAGACACCAATGGGTGTCCAGCGAGTTTTGGATGGTTTTGTCTCTTTTTGTCATGATCGGGGGCTAGAGATAAATACGGCCAAAACGAAATTTATGATTTTTAATCCTCCAAAGACATCCCGCCCAAACCCGGTTATTCATGGTGTTAGTTTAGAGAGAGTTCACACGTTTGAGTATTTGGGATTGACTTTAAACGAAAACTGACCTGGGTCCATCACCAGACTAAATCCAGCGTAAAGTTAACCCAAAAGGTGGGGGGTATTATTAAACTATGGAATAAATCCATGACAAAACCCATTGGATCGCCACTTGTAATTTATAAAATGCAGGCGCGTGGGGCAATAATATATGGCGGTGAATTGTGGGGACACAATTGTGCCCCTGAAATCATTGCGATGGAAAACAAGTTCCTTAGGAACTTGGCTGCCCTACCTACGAGTTCACCTCTTCTTCCTCTCAGGCTTGACCTGGGACTAAGATCAGTAAAGGAGGAATCAGGCTTAAAGCCTTTAACCTTCTGGAGGCGACTCTGGGTAACCCCCAAACTCTCCAGTTACCGGCGCGAATTTACGGAACTATTTCAATATCAAATTGTACGGAAAATTCCATGGCTAAAATATATAAAGGATGAATTTGAGAGGCTGGGTTTTTCGGTTCTGTGGACAAACCCGGAAGAGGCCTGTAGAAGTATATCTCGCAAAGACTTGGCCACAACGTATTATGATTGTAATTTGTCTGCTTCCCTATCGAGTGATAAAATGGGGATAATGTCCAGCACATTCCTAACAGTGAAGGACTATTACAAGTTGGAGACAGTCCTGGATGATATTAGCCCCATTGGCCTTAGGAAATTATTTCTCCAATGGAGATATAACGCTTTACCAATTAGAGCCCTTACCAGTAGATGGCACCCACCAACCACCAAAAACTGCCCTGCCTGTACTGAGGAGCTGGAGAATGACATTCATGTTATGTTTTTTTGTCCCTCCTATATGAAATCTAGGAAAAAGTGGATTATTCCCATTTGCAGAAATTGGGGGTTTAGGCATCATTTGCATGCCTATCGACTATTGAAATCCGACTTATTCCCTCTAACTGTTTTTGCTGTTAGCAAATATTTAGCTGCTGTGTGGAATATTAGAAGAACTTTTGTGACAAAATGAGACTTTATTCAGCATACATGAATTTTCCATTGATGAGCAAGATTCCCTCTTGATGTTTTTTATTGCCAATTAAGAGGTTTCTTTATTTCTTTTGGGAGATGTATTTTGCTTAGTTTTTTTAGAAAGCTATATTGCAGTGTGTAAAGATTTGTTTTAATTATATTGTGATCTCTTTTATGACTTTACGAGGTCGAAATAAAGATAATGAAATGAAATGAAAATAGAATTGTGCTCAAAGTGCATGCGTTTTGCGGTTTGGTATAAAACCATTGAGTAGTTTTGACAAATAAGCTCTACAAAATGCATTCCAAGGGTTAATTTTTATTAATATATTATTGGTTGACTTAGCTTGAAATCCGCGAAAATCTGTCAACTATGTTTGAATGTTTAGAAGCATGTGATGCAGTGGAATTCATAAGTTTTACAAAACTCTAGTATTTGTTGTGCTGGAATTTTTTTTTTTTAGGGGGCAGGGAAGCAATGATGTGCATGATAAGTGCAAGGCGAGTTAGGGGTGGTACCTAGAGGTATGGAAGATGCCGTTTGTTTCAAGAAAAAAAGTCTTTCGACATGCCAAATTCATAACTTTGTAGACATTGTGGCCCCAATTTTAAATATGCAAATGATGGGTGTATGTTGCATTTTTCTTTGATAATGCATATATAGAGTACCTTGTAATGTTGCTGCAGTTCATCGATTTTATACAAAACAGAATGTGGCACAACATTTAGCATCTAAGCATTCTCCTGGTATGTCGAGCTTTAAGCCGTTCCATAAAAGAGACGAAATTGCAAAGTAAAAGCTAGAGGATGGTGGGGATTGGCTAAAAACCTGGACAGGGTTTGATGGATCTGCATTAAAGTTAAGGTACCAGTAGGCGACTTAGCTTGATAACTCTTTGTGAAGCTGGAGGGTGGTGCAGAGGAGGCTGGTTGCCGAGTTTGGGCAAAGGAGAGACCCTCTGCCCAACATTTGTATTGCATTCCCACTGGCAACAGCTGTTGACAAAACAGTAGGCTGAATGCAGGGATTGGCTGTAGGCCTGGCCCTATAAGCCCTCACCCAAGGTATACACGCGACAGCCTTGCACGGTGGGGGGTTGCTGCATGGTGGGTTGCTTGCAGGACTTGGACTAAGGCAAACTTCACTTGTTCTGTGTTTGCAAGAAGCTTGCAGTGCACCTGCCTACATTGGGCTTCTTCCGTTTGTGAGGGAAATTTGCACTGCTACTGCCACTATCTATGCTCTACTTCAGGGCTTAATTTGAGCCAGTGGCGTCAGGTGGGGCCCAACGGAATTTATTTTTCGCATGATACTTTGACCTACAGCAAGAGGGAGAAAAAATACAAAAGGAGAAGGAAAAGAAAGACACAAAACAGTGAAACAGGGAGAAAGCAGGAATGAAAACGAACCCAGGAGAGTAAAACTAAGTAGCAGGGAGTGTCTGGTGGTTGAAGAAAGAGGCACAGGGTGGAATCAATACTACATGGCAGTGGTATGCAGCAATCCAGACGTTAGTCGGTGCCGCCTGTGGGCTTCTGAGGAAAACTTTTGGCACCGGCACTTATTAGTTTACAAATGAAGCATGTCTTCTACCTGTTCTTTGTATGAGGCAGCGGTGTAACACAGGCCCCCGCAGCCCCTGCGGTGAGGGGGGGCCCCAACCTCCAGGGGCCCCCCTCAGCACCGCATTTTGGCTGGAGAGCTCCAGATTGAGTCCAGATGGGGCCCCTCCACGTCCCCTGCAGGGGGGCCCCCTGAAGTTTCGTTACGCCACTGGTATGGGGGCAGTTTTGTACTGCAGCTTTTCCTGTTGTCCGTGTGTAGGAAGTTTTCATCGCCACAGGTCGTGCTTCTTCTGTCCTGTGAGTGATGAAAGGTGCCACTGCTCAGTTGCAGCTGGCATGACTCGTGGGCGGGTGGTCGCGGGGGTATAGGGGGGGTCAGCATTTTACATTTTGTTTTAAAGTGTAACTTACCTTCGGCGGCCCGGTCCGGTCCGGCGTCTGCTTCTCTCTCTGCTCCTCACAGGAAGCAGGCAGCCTCCCTCCCCTCCCCTAAGCCAATCACAAAGCTGCAATGGCAGCGCTGTGATTGGTTCGGACGCCGACCACACAGGTGTCTATGAGGAGGCCATTTTCTCCATGTAGGCTGCATACAGCCTACAAGGAGAAAAGGGATCGTGCGTATGACTGGTTTGGTCGTCCCTGGGGCCGAACAAGCAGTCAGTGCCCTCAGAGTGGGCAAGCCACTCCTCCCCTGCCCTGGAGCACCCATCTGCTTTCTCGCGGTGTGAGAAGCAGAAACATAAAATGGTATTTATAATATCATTTTATGTTTCTGCTTCTCGCACTGCGAGAAAGCAGTGGGGCTACGCTCCTTCGCCCACATGGAGGAGCCGCACCTGGCACTGCTACTGGCCCCGGTGGCCCTGTTCTATCGATCATGGACATGTGCGCTCCTGTACTTGCTCTCTGTGCAGCTGCTGGCTGTGCCGTACAAACCTGTTGTGTACGAGTGTGACACTCAACTGCATTACACGGTCGATGCTTGAGCCGTTGTGTGCACGCATGATGAAAGCGTGCACTGTTGGCGGTTAACAGTTGTGTGCGACACTGAAGGAATCTGCTCTGTGTGTGGGGGTGGGGGTTCTGTTTCTTGTACTGCAGTTGCCAGTCCTATAAATGCTGCTGTCCAAACCATAACTATTTGGAGTGGGAAAAGAGCCAAACCCCTTCTCCCAGAAAAGGTTGAAACTGTAAAAAAGAAAAGGTAATTGTTTTAATTGTATTGACAGCGCCCAGAAGTCATAGCTTTGACGAATCGTTCATTTGGCCCCCCTATAATAGATTTTTTTGCAGATTTTTTTTATATAGTGCAAACTCGACCCGAAGGTATTGGAGCACTTTACATGAGCACCAGTTACATTACACAAGGACACATACATTTTTTGGTAGGCGCAGGGAGATTAAGTGATTTGCCCAGAATCAGTTTCAGGTTCGAGCCTGGCGGGATGCTGAGCCGATGCCGAGGCTCAAACGCAGTTCACCAGCTCCAAGGTCGGCACCTCTAGCCATAAGGCTACATCCTCTCCCCTATAGTAGCCAAGTCCTCTCCCATCACAAGCCTTGGGTGGTACTTGATGCTCTCCCAGCGGCCATCGCGCAATGGGCTCCAGCACATCTCTGCCAAGGAAGTTTTCTGGCAAGCAGCCGGGCCCCGGCAGAGCCAGTTACAGCTCTTAATTACTCTGGTTAGGGTCTACTGAGCCCCGTGCAGCCCACCGCACGAGGGACTGAGGGTTACTGCTGCTCGCAGCGCCCTGACCGAACCACTGTCTCATCATGGGCAGGAGGCGGCGCTGCTGTCACACCTGCAGATGGACAAACAGAGGGACAGGAGCACTTTTAGGTTTACAGGGCAGCATGCAAAATTTAACGTCCAGCTTGCTGCTGCTACGGGCTTCTCTTGCATTGGTGTCTGTTCCTTTGGGCTCCCGAGATTTCCAGCAGGAGTTCGGCAACTTTCCCTTTTACAGGAGCCTCCTGGGTCATTGAAAAATGTGATTCTGGTAACCTTCTATTTGGACTACGTTAAGTGACCTACTGTTATTTCTGATGGATACATCTGCCTGTGGATTCCTCACCTTATGAATATCCCCTGCGCCAGCTCTCTACGCCGACGAGGACGTCAGCTCCGCTCGTGACTCCGCATGACGTCACCGGAGCCATAAGAGAGCCTCGTCGGCGTGATGACGTCAGTACCCTTTTTTCCGTGCCGTCGACGCGTAACGGTTTTCTAGCATTCTCCATATTTTGTGGAGTTACTTTGTTGATCTTTCTGCTTTAACTGTTGCTGTAGCGATGTCGTCTTCGAGGAAGTCTGGGTTTAAGCCCTGTAGGAAATGTGGGGGTCACATGTCCATCACTGACCCCCATGAAGATTGTTTATGGTGCTTGTCATCGGATCTCGACGTGGAGGACTGTTCCTGTTGCAGGAAAATGAATCCTAAAGCACTTAAAGAACGGGAAGCCAAGTTGTTCTGGCCAAGGCGAAGAAAGGAAGGGCGTAAGCGAGATAAGCCGAAGTCGAAGTCGTCGACTTCGCTTACATAGAAGTCGAGAAAGCACAAGAAAAAAAGAAGACATGGATCTCGGCGCCGCTCGACGAAGGGTAAGGCTTCGAGGTCACCTTCGCCTGCCCCTAGACGTCGCCGTAAGGACTTTGTATCTCCTTCGCCCTCTCCTTCGCCTCGTGCGACTCCGGAGAAGTCTCCTTCGCCAAGAGGCACTCCGGCACCGAGGGATTTGCCAGCTTTAGACGCCGAGCCGGTTCAGGATGTTCCATCTTCTCCTGTGCCTGAGATTGAACCGGTGGATTCGGCAGTGGATCCGATCGTTCCGATGTCGGATACTCACCGTTTGGACACTGGCTCGAATCCATATCCATAGTTCCCAGCTCCAGGTGCGGATCCATCGCTTTTTTTAAATGCAATGTACGGAGTGTTTACAAGAGCGGCTTTCCCATCGGAGCACCTTCTGGTCCCGTGGGTCCGCTGGCATTCAACTTGGGCGTGCCCCAGCACTATGCCCAGGCACCCTTCATGCCCTTCATGCCGATGGCGCTGTCATGGCAATTTCCGGCACAGAGAGTCTCGACATCATTGATAGAATCCTCAACACCGTCTGGTGAGCCTTCCTCTCGGCCTCGTGCGGATTTCGTGCCTCCTTCGGAGCCTCCTTCGACGCCAGATTCGGAGCAGTCCACGCCGCGTACGACGCCACTGACGCCGCTTCCGCGGATTCGTTCAAGGAGAGAGGCACAGAGGCTGTTAGAAGAGGAGCAGTATCGCAGAGAAGTAGAGGAGGGCGAATTGGAAGAGTCTCTGGATGAATTCGAGGGAATTCAGGAGGCGAGTGGTTTGGATACCTCTCCTGAGTGGGAACTCTCTTTAACAAGGGCTTCTCCTCCTCAAAAGGTAGATCTCTACCATTTGGTTATAAGGAAAGCTGCAAAGCCTTTGGATTTACAGTCACCTACTGCCAAATATAAACCAAATCTGCTGACAGAGGTTTTGCATTCACCTTCCTCCACAGTTCAGCCTCTGTTACCCTTTAATGAAGCCTTATTGGAACCTATCCTCGAGGTTTGGCGTAAACCACTCTCTTCGCCTGCTGGTTCTAAGGCTGTGGCTAGAAGATATAGGACTGCACCAGGGGGATCCAGATTTTCTCTTTTCTCATCCATCTCCAGAGAGTTTGGTGGTGCAGGCATCCTGCTCCAAGCAATCTTAGGCACTTTTCCACAGGCCCCAGCTGACAGGGACTCAAAGAAAATGGAGCAGTCAGCTAAAAAGGTCTTCTCTTCTTCTAGCATGGCACTGAAATCGACCAATGCTACTTGTCTGTTGGGCCGTTATATACATGCTTTGATGGACTCGGCAAAAAAATTGGCCCCCAAGTTACCTGATAAGGAGAGGGGAAACTTTATGGAGGTTCTGTCAGACACTCAGGCTGCGGCTAGACAGTTTATTCAATCAGGCCTGGATACGGCTGACTCAATAGCCAGAGTTATGAGCTCCTCCATAGCTACAAGAAGGCAGGCTTGGCTTCGTACTTCTGGATTTTCTCCTGATGTCCAGGCCACTCTTTTTGATTTGCCCTTTGACGGTTCTAAGCTCTTTGGGGAAAAAGCAGATTTGGCTTTACAAAGGTTTAAGGATAGCAGAGCCACTGCGAAATCCTTGGGATTGCAGACCTAGTCAAGAGGTTTTGGCTACAAGAAATATCGAGGCTTTGGAAGGTCTTCCTTTCTCAGCTTCCGTCAACCTCAGCAGCAGCAGTAGAATCCACTCTATAAGTCTTATAGAGGAAGAGCCAAAGGTGGCCAACGTGGTTCTGCCCGCAATCTCTCCTCCTCCTCTTCTGCCTCCCCCGCTCCCTCTGGTACCGCAGGAAAGCAGCCCTAGATCCCCCGTCATGGATCATGTGGGTTCTGTAGGGGGTCGGCTGTCTCACTTTCTGCAAGGTTAGAAATCGGTCACGTCAGACCTTTGGGTTTTAAACCTTGTGGAGAATGGGTATACCCTTCCCTTTCGGGAATTTCCTCCTCCTTACCCTCCTTGCCAAGGTTTCTGTTCAGAGGACTATTTGCTTCTTCTACAGAAGGAGGTTCTTACAATACTACAAAAAAGTGCGATAGAGGTGGTTCCAGAGCAGGAAAGGGGTCAGGTATGCTACTCCCGGTATTTACTGATCCCCAAAAAGGACGGCAGGTTACATCCGATCCTGGACCTCAGGGTCTTGAATTTTTACCTGGAGCAGGAGAAATTCAAGATGCTGACCCTTGCTCAGGTTCTTCTGGCGCTGCAGCAAGAGGACTGGATGGTGTCGATCGACTTACAGGATGCGTATTTTCACATCCCCATTCTGAAGTCGCACAGGAAGTATCTCCGTTTTACGGTTGGGTCGCAGCACTACCAGTTTGCGGTCCTCCCGTTTGGTCTTACTACTGCACCTCGAGTCTTCACAAAGGTGATGGAAGTGGTGGCAGCTCATCTCAGAAGGTCGGGGATTCCTGTTTTCCCCTATCTGGACGACTGGCTGCTCAAAGCAGGGTCACCAGATATGGTGCTTCATCATTTGCGGGTAACATCTCAACTGTTGTTTAACTTGGGTTTTTCAATCAATGTGCCCAAATCTCACCTGGTGCACTCTCAGCGCAACCTGTTCATAGGGGCGGTACTGGACACTACTGTGTGTCGAGCATTTCCTCCTCCACAAAGAATTCTCGACATTCAGGAGATGATCCCTTTATTCCACTATGGAGAGGTTGTTCCAGTTCTGAATGTTCTTCGCCTGCTCGGTCCGTTCGCCTCCTGCATTCTGTTGGTCAACCATGCACGCTGGCACATGAGGGCGCTCCAGTGGTGTCTCCGCACGCAGTGGTATCAGCACAACGGAGATCTCAGGAAGGCAGTCAGGATCTCCAGAGAAGCTGCGGCGGATCTGTTTTGGGGGAGCGTGGAGGGCAATCTGTCTCAAGGAAAGCCCTTTCATCTTCCTCCATCGGTGGCCACAGTGATAATGGATGCCTCTACCCTACGGTGGGGTGCTAATCTGGGGGATCTGGAGATCAAGGGTCTTTGGTCTCCAGAGGAAAGATTGTCTCATATCAATCTTCTGAAATTGAGGGCGATACATTTGGCGCTCAAGGCGTTTCTCCCTTCCCTTCGCAGTCAGTAGGTTCAAGTCCTGACGGACAACACTACCGCGATGTGGTATGTCAACAAGCAGGGAGGAGTAGGGCCGTACCGTCTCTGCAGAGAGGCTTTGCGGCTTTGGTCCTGGGCTCAGGACCATTGGATTTGCTTGATGGCGAATCATTTGGCCGGGGTGTTGAGCGTGCGTGCGGACAGTCTCAGTCGGCAGTTCTCTGCCAACCACGAGTGGAGGCTTCATCCAGAGGTAGTCCGAGACGTCTTCCGGACGTGGGGGACTCCTTGGGTGAACCTGGTTGCCACTTTCGAGAACGCGCATTGCCTGTCATTCTGCAGTCTCCAGTGTCCGAAGCAGGGGGCGTTGGGGGACGCGTTTCAGTTGATTTGGAACTCTCATCTCCTTTAAGCGTTTCCTCCCATACCCTTGATTCCTCGGGTTCTGAGGAAGATTCGCCAAGACTGGGCCCAAGTCATATTGATCGCCCCGGATTGGCGAAGAAGTGTATGGTACACAGACCTACTTCACCTCTCATCGCACCCTCCGCTCTGTCTCCCTCTCAGGGTAGACCTCTTCTCGCAGTTGCAGGGGCAGGTTCTTCAGCCCCACCTCCAGAGTCTGCACCTTCATGCCTGGAGATTGAATGGGGCTACCTGAGTTTCTTCTCTCTCCCTCCTGACGTGGTGGATGTTATTTTATCAGCCAGGCGACACAACACCAACTCCATTTACTCCTACAGATGGTCAAGATTTGTTAAATGGTGTGGAGAGAGATCCATTGACCCCTTAAAGACCCACTTGTCGAATGCTCTTCAATTTGCTCTTTCCTTGGCTCAGCAGGGTTGTGCTGTGGCCACGGTTAAGGGCTATTTGTCGGCCTTATCGGCTTTTCTGTGTCTACCTGATCACCCGTCTTTATTTAAGTCTCCTAGCGTTTTGAGATTTATCAAGGGCCTTACCAATAGGTTCCCACCTACTCCCTTTGTTATGCCCCAATGGGATCTTAATCTTGTTTTAACTTTTTTGATGAGTTCCCCTTTTGAACCATTACATAGCTGTCCTTTGAGGCTTTTGTCTTTTAAAACAGTCTTTCTGATAGCCATTACCTCAGCAAGGAGGGTGAGTGAGCTTCAAGCTCTTAGTTCAAAACCCCCGTTTTTGACCATACATGCTGAGAGGGTGGTCCTCGGGACCAGGGCTGCTTTTCTGCCTAAGGTAGTTACTCCTTTTCATCTGGGGCAGTCCATAACTCTCCCTGTGTTTTATTCTCCCCTTCACCCTTCCAAGGAGGAGGAGAGACTTCACCGCCCAGACCCTAAAAGAGCGGTGAGCTTTTATTTGGACAGGACAAAGGACTTGCGTATGGACGATCAGCTGTGCACTAGCGCACTCTATCCAGGTGGATCATCTTGTGCATTAAGATCTGCTACGCCCTTGCTGGTAAGGAACCACCTGAGGGTATTAGAGCTCATTCTACTAGGGCTAGCCAGAGGTGTTCCTATGTTTAACATTTGTAAGGCAGCGACATGGGCCTCCCTCCACACTTTCGCAAAGCATTATTGCTTGGATTCCGATATGAGCAGGGAGGGCCATTTTGTGCGCTCTGTCTTGCAGGACTTTTTGGTATAAGAAAGGTGGACACCATCCTCCGGGAGTGGGACTGCTGTGGGAATATATTCATAAGGTGAGGAATCCACAGGCAGATGTATCCATCAGAAGAACAAGTTACTTTCCTTCGGTAACGCTTTTTCTGGTGGATACAATATATGCCAGTGAATTCCTCACTGACCCACCCTCCTCCCTGTTGTCCACCTTTGTATACCTTAAAGAATGTCTTGTTTGACATGTTGTTTTACATGGTTTCTTCTTTCTATATGGTGCATTTATAGGAAATGCTTATGTTTTTTAGCGTTCCTTTTTATTATGTACTATGTATATTTGTTCGAATGTTGTGTACTGTGTATACTTTGATTCTGTTGTCGGTCCACCAGTCGCCTCGGAGGCACGGAAACAATGGGTGGAACTGACGTCATCATGCCGATGAGGCTCTCTTATGGCTCTGGTGACGTCATGTGGAGTCGTGAGAGGAGCCGACGTCCTCGTAGATACAGGCAGATACTGTATCCACCAGAAAAAGCGTTACCGAAGGTAAGTAACTTGTTCGTTACAGCACATTAGCCTTCAATATCATGAGTGTCTTCAATTACAGTCAGACTGACCGAAATTGAACTCAGGTTTACATACCGTAAGTGATAACAGTGTGGTTTCCCAATGAACATTTAGGGTACTCAAATTAAAAGAGGGTGTGGCTTAACGGCTAGGGCAGACAACTTTGAAGCTGGGGAACTAGGTCTGGCGGGAGGCTCAAACATCCTTTGATTCTGGGCAAATTACTTCATCTCCCCGTGCCTAACAAGCGGAAAATATAGTGAAATTGCTGCTGGCAATGAACACAAGCAGGATGCTCACGTGAGCCAGCCATCCAAGTTGCTGCTAGTATTTGAGGAATGCAGGTGACCTCACTGAGTGCAGGCTATAAATAAACAAGATGGGAGGAGGGAGGAGAGGCCATCACACACGGTACAGTGTGATGGCCAACAAAAACATTCTCTGAGTGAAATCTCCAGGGAGGGAACTCAGCACACAAGGGAGGGACATTTCCACAAATGCACCAATTATAAGCCAGCATTTTTAAATGCAATACAGAACAACCAATAGCAATTGGGAGGTGTGCTAAAAGCCCATACAGAGATACAACAGGTCGAGGCTCCACCTAAAAAGAGGCCTGAAGCCCTTTCAGTTATTTTCATTCTACAATATTGTGTTCTGTGTTGAATAACAACAAATAAATAAACATATAGTTGTCAACCTAGAATTCTTAGAAATCAGTTACAAGCTAAAATATAATGAAGCAGTCAACATTTAGATTAAATACTGCAAATATATTTATGTAAGCTTGATTATTACACTGCATAAACTAAATGTGTGCCATATTAATCACATATGCAGCATTTTGAGTGATTGTCTGGCATATGTAATTTAGCAGGGAAATACCTACAATAGAAAAGACACAATATTCATAACAGGATTTTTAACACCACTCTACTGTGGTGAAAAAAATATATTGGGTTCTACTGAAGATAAAATGCAAACCCTTCTAGCTGAAGCCATCACTACCAAAAATGCCATCTTAAAGGAAAGGTGCTGCAATGATGCATTATTGATAGGCTCAAAGGGTGGGGCTATCAATTTGTAAAGGACTAAATTAAATTGTCTTGAAGGAGAAAGCTGTAGTCTGGGAGGAAAAGTCTTCTTTATTCCTTCCAAAAAATCCTTTCGCACTGCGATCGTAAAGAAGGATCTTTGGTTGGGGCCATTTCTATAGTCCGCGATGGCAGTCAGATGTAGTTTAATAGAAGAGCACTGCATTTAAAAAATTTGCTAAATGTTGAATGTAAAGTAAAATAACATATTCCTGACAGCGAATGGGATCATGGATGTTTTGCCAACACCAGATCACAAATCGCATTCATTTGAAGCTGTAGAATGTCCTAGTAGAAGGATGTTTGGCTTCCTTAAGAATGTTCATACATTCCTGAGGTAAATTTTTGAGTCCATATTGCATGACCTCAGGAGCCTTGCAACCAAATTCAACAATTGTTCGTTGGGGTGAAGGATCTTCCCTTGCATTGTCGACAATGGTGTTGGCCTATATAGTGATTTCTTGTGCGGTCTTATCGATAGATAAAGAAGCTCTAGTAACCAGTACTGTCTCAGGCATTCTAGCACATTGAGTATCATTTTTGCATTGCATTGTTTCAGCTTCATTAGTACTGATAGAATCAGGTGAAGGATGGAAGAGTATGCAGAAATCTGTTGGACCAGCTCATCAAAACGGCATTACCCTTGAACTGGGCCGCCTCACTCTCGACGCGAAGCTTCACCATTTTGCTTTTTGTTTTTTTAGCAAAGATCTACTTGAGGAAGACCTCAGTCTTGGAAAATGTCTTGCAGCATGTCGCAGTTTAACTCCCATGTGTGATTGTCAGTATGATATCTACCCAAGAAGTCTGCTTGGCAGTTTTGTAAGATGTAATGTCTGAGTGGATAAATTCCTTGCTAGGAGCCAGTGACAAATTGCTTGAGCCTCTAGTGAAAGGACATCGTGCCACCCTGCTTCGTTAAATATTACTTTGAGTTTTTGTTGTCTATCTGAATTAAATCCTTAGCTGCTGAGTCTTTTCTACTTCCAGTTCTAAGCCCTATTTTGATTGGATATTTCAAGCTTAAACCTTCATAGCGTTTTTTCCACAAAACGTATCCATGCTAAATGTACTTCCTTTTCCCCCCACATCCTGAGAATTATCACGGTACCAAGGTGTAAGGACACAGGCTTTTTGCAGGTTTAACCCAACTTTTTGCCATTTTGCCTACTAGGTACTGGTGTCATGACTCTGGAATGCCCTGAGCCCTGCCAAACAGGACTCAGTGCATGTGTTCTGACTCTCAAAATGGTGCATGTTTAGTTGGCTTGTCCCCTGTTGGCATAGCCTAACTTGTAAGTCCCTAGTATTGCAACAAGGTAAACATGGCTCCCAGTCTGCCACTGCAGACTGAAAGGGCAGTTTTAAACTGACAACTCGACTTTACCATTTACGGTAATGGCAAAGGCCAAACCTCCCTGTTTAATGTATGTAAGTCACCCCTAAGGTAGCCTAACGACCCCTACGTTAGGGTGCTGTATGTTAAAAAGTGGAACATGTGCTTTTACATGTTCCAGCAATAAAAACCCTAGATTGGCATTTTTATTGTGGAAAGGCAGGTAGCCCCATTGGCAAGTACAGAGTTAAAGGTTCAGCCCTGCTAACTTCTTAATGGGACTACTAAAGGTGGTACTGTAAGGTATCTTAAGAACCAGTGCATTAAATCTGATTTAATGGTTACATCAAATTTAATGTCACTGGTAGGCAAAGTACAACTTTAGAAGTTACCACTTTAGTTGCCCACGGTTTCCAGTGCCTGTTTACTGCTGTACTTGGTGTCTGTTCTGCAGACAGCTTTCTACCATCCTAAGGACACTTGCTAATGACTCCCAGGAAAGGAGTCAATAGGGCTGCACTGGAGAACGTTGTTGCCTCCCTCCTTCAGGAAGCCAAATGTGTGTTGGTCCAAAAGGTGAGCTTCAAAGCTGAAGCCGCCATTGGAGAGAAAATGGGGAATGAACACTTACAAGAGGGGAAGCCTCATTGTTTAGGCAGATTACTTGGCACCCGCAGAGGGAAAACCTTTTGTAAAACCGGTTTTCCTGGGGCGTGTAGCACCCATGGTAGCCACACCTCTGGGTTGGGCTAGGGAGCTCTGGACGCCGAGAGAGATGCCATCTTGGGAGTGGGCAGAATGGGGCATCTTGGGTTAGCCAGATGCCACACTTCCCAGGATGTGGCCATCAGGAGGGAGGGAACCTGGTTCCCGGCAAAGGGAGAACCGACTTGGACTGCACCTGCTGTGCCTTGGAGCTAGCAAAGCGGGACTGTGCCTGCTGTGTCCTGCTCAAGGAGAAGTCATCTCCAGATCCCAGCCAAACCAAAGAGATGTCAAGGGTCAGCCGACTGACCTCCTGTTTACAGCAGAGGGACACAACAACTGAGAAAGCCTGCTGAGGGCGAGTGGCAGCCCAGACCATGGATCGCTGCTCCCCATTGTCGTGCGGCACCAAGACCCAACCCTCAGAAGTTGCACCCGAGTCTGCTTAACCCCGGAGAGCAGCTTGGTCACCTTGAAGGCAAGCTACAGCCCGGAGAGGGATTTGGCTGTGACCACAACGCCAGATGACTGGTAGTCCAGGGGTGACTGGACGTCGTCAAAACCTCAGAGGACCTCGTTGGATATTGAACCCTGTACCCAGGACCCCCTCATCACCTATGTGGACCAAGAAGTCCCTGCTTGAATACCCTTGACGACTGTGTTCCATCCACAGCATCCTTGAGTATCTTTCAGCATCCTGTATCCACAGCATAAGGACCACTCCTTAGGAATCCACTAAACTGGGGATAAAGCGCCTGGAGTCGTCTAAAGACTGCCTTCCCTGAGGAGGTAACTATTTCTGCAGATGTCCCGATTGGCTCCCCACTGGAGTTGGTCACCCCAAGTGACTCTATCCTACCGCAGCCGCGGCACGTGGAGGGAGTTCCGTGGGGCGGTAAGGCCTTACCGCCCCACGGAACTCCCTCCACGGGCTGCGGCTGTCCTACCGCATTACAACTTGCCCAACTTTTTGCTCAAAAAGTTTGTAAATGTCAAATTTGTTGAATTTGCCAGTGCTAGTTCGTGGTTGAGTGAAATGCCTTGATTTAGTATACCTTGTTAAATCAATATCTCTGGAACTCTCCGGTGGATCTTTTTCGTTGTGGTATCTAAAAATACATAAAAACACAGTCTATTTTTTGGTGTTGGATCTCTTTGGTGTTTTGTTGATTTCTTTTTTAGTTGTTTTGCTTCTGTTTAAATGCTGTACACTTGTTCCTTTGCATAAGCCTTGCAACTCAGAGCCACATCTACCCAAGGTTGAGCTGAAGGTTTGACAAATGAATCATAAGGGTTCTAAAGGGGTTGGTGAGTATATTACACGGTGAGGTTGCACAACCACACCATATAATTCACCCCATTTCCTCACACAAGGGATTATGATTTTCTTAGTAGGAATCGCTAAAAAGTTCAAATATAGTTGCATTTTGTTGTTGCAATTAGCGTGACTTACTTTCACTTTGTTTTGCTGTGACATCAACTTGTTGTGTGTGCTGAATCCACAGCAAAACAAAACAAAACTCAAAACTCACGACGTGAGAGGAAACTTTTCCCTCACGTCCAACTTTGATTTTTTCAAAGAAAATTCACCTGGTGAAGCATTTTCTCTTGTTGTCCTGCAGTTGAAGCCATCCTGATGGCTGCACTGTAAACACTATTTCTTGGCATCTTGGAAAGTGGGGACTTGAACTGGATTGTTATCCTTTCTTGATGATGTGCAACAACCAATTGTTTCAACTTTGCTAAATATCTTGATACACTCCGTCCCACTGGAGTGGCCAACAGACAAGAGGAAGTGAGGTCTTTATTGCTTGGACTGACTATTGTTTGTACTATTGCCTGGATTTGTCATCCGATGAAGAACACTGATGTTGCTGGCCTTTCCCTCTGACTCTGAGGCGCCATCTGGAGCTTTCACTTTTTCCGCCCGCATCGCGCAGCCAATGCTTGTTTTCCCAGCTTTGGCCGCGCGCGCACACAACTCCCGCTTCTCCCCCTCCCCCACCACATATGGCGTCTCGCGCGCACGGCCAATGCTTGTTTGCTGGAGGGAAGGAGGCCATGAGCTGTGGAGAGCATGACGCACTATGCGCTAATTTTAAAGGTGATAGATACATCTACAAACGCAAGAAAACTAGGCCAATGCTTGTTTTCCAAGCTTTGGCCGCACATGCACACAACTCCCGCTTCTCCCCCTCCCCCACCACATATGGCATCTCGCGCGCGCGGCCAATGCTTGTTTGCTGGAGGGAACGAGGCCATGAGCTGTGGAGAGCATGACGCAGTATGCGCTAATTTTAAAGGTGATAGATATAACTACAAACGCAAGAAAACTATTGCAGGGTGGGTGATTGGACTACTAGTATTATTCGATTTGGTGGTCGCAGAGTTTTCTGCTTAATTTTGGATTTGATGCCCATGCCACATAATCTATCATCAATATGCAGATTTTAATAACAAAATGTTTTTAGCCCAACGTATCAAAAGCTGCTAAAAAAAAGCTGTCATACTTGTTGCAACACAAAGGAAAACCTTTTGATGCACAGAGGCAGGTCACTTGACAGTTGCGGGCGGACTGCTGTATTTCGGTGTAAAACTGATATTAATGAAGTGAAACATCGAGTACAGAAAACAGGTCCACGTTCACATAAATAGTAGAAGGATTTGCATACGCTTTCACAGCTTGGCACATGAGACATCCTGACCATGTCCTCTTTCAAGAAGCCTGCAATAAAGACAGCCTAGTGGGAAGAACAGCCGAGAATTCTGTATTTTTTGCTGCAATTAATAAATTACTACACTGATGCCAAGGGAAGAAGGAGCAAACGGAACATTGTTATTATTAGCTCTGGGGTGCCCGACGAGGGCTTTCGAGCGTTTGCGGGGTTCGGGCGTAAAGGAGGGGTTCGGGCGGGGTACAGGGCGAGTTACACATGGTTTACAGTTTAGGCTCTAAAAACAAGAAAACCAAGTCAGCCTCGGCCCTCCTGAGAGCTGAAAAACTAGGAAACATCACAGATTTCGTAAGGACATTCCTTTTATGAGCAGAGGAGCCATCACACACCGTTCCACTCAAAGACACTCAAACTTGTCCAATTCACGAGGAACTACTCGGACTCCAATTGGGTGTTTTTGCTACAAGTTTCTTCTTTCTTCCTCAAATTATCCACCCTGCCCTGTGCACGCCACCCAGCCTTTCCAATACTGGCCCTTGTCTGACTTTCCAATACAAGGAGCTATGACTCGAGCAAGAGGCCGCACAATTCAAGCGCCCATCCGAAAGAAGAGACAGTCAATCACCCAGCCCATGAAAAAGACAAACATTAGTATATTAGGTGGAAAAATAGGACACTGGCCAATGCTTGTCGAAGGAACCTATTGAGCTCTTTTCAAATATACCCAATGATTGATCAATTTCTGTTCTCCTTGAAATCGCATCCCTTAAGCGGATTGGTCAATGAAGGCGCTCCAACACTGCAATCAACAGAGACTGCCAGGCATCCCCCATATCTACATCCTAGCTCAGAGGCGACCAAAGAAAAAGGCGACATTCAAAACCCCAGGTCCAAGCAGCAGGGGGAGACCGCCTCTCATTCAAGGAAAAGCTAATACCCGCGCAGGGACTCATCACCACAGCTACTGGCCAAAGCATTCCAAGACAAATTTATCAAATGCTACTGTTTGGAAGCTACTTAAGCTGATCAGAAAGGCTGAACAAGCATTGGCATAGCCAATAGGTCTCGCCTTTGGGACCTTATAAGCGCTTAGCCATGCAACAGTTGATGTTGTTGCACCAAGGATATTGTGCTGCATAACTAAATACTTATAAGGTCCCAAAAGCGAGACCTATTGGCTATGCCAATGCTTGTTTAAATAAGCTTTACAGGCATTAATGTTAATTTAACACCAGAGTTGTACAAGGTTTCATAGCATTTTTGAAAAACTTCCATCAGAATTTCATTTAGGGAAATTACGATTGAGTCTGCCTTGTTTTTTACAGAGGAAATTGTTGTTTTATTGTGATTGTACTCTAGATAATTAACAAAGAAACGACCAACTCTATTTTCGTCAATGGTCTTCTCCGCTTTCCTAACTGAAACTCTCTTATGCCTCTTTCCATGAGAATTGTGTTGTAGTTGAGATTTTTGGGTTCTGTGAGTGTGGTTGAACCTTTGGCATGATTTAGTTGAAACTGGAGGTTTTTTGAATTTAGTTTCTAGATTATTCAGGCGAGTGTGGTCGTTTTTATTTTTGGCTGCCATGATGTTGATTTTAGAACCCCTAACGGGGTCTTTGAGGGTGTCCCAAAAAGATAATGGTGTTTTTTCCTTCAATATTCCTCTATATAGTAATTGATTCCTTCCTGATCAAATCTCTTAGATTTGCGTTGTCCACTAGAATGTCATTCATTCTCCATAGTCTAGGAGCCAGTTCGGGAGATCCAAATCGATAGAGATGCACACATGATCGGAAACCAAAATTGGTTCTATTATGAGATTGGAAGTAAGGTGGATAAGACAGCTGTCAGGGAGTAAGTAGTCAATTCTAGAAAAGGAATTGTGAGGATGGGAAAAGAAGGCAAAACCACTACCTGTTGGTAAATGTAATTGCAAGACATCATTAAGGTTTTGTACTTTACAAAGACTATATAGATGTGCATGGGATTTGTTAGGGTGAATTTAACACAGGAGATTCTGTCGAGCCTACCATCTAATAGAAGGTTAAAGTCACCCCTAGATAATGCCTATGTCTTTAGGGAGATCAGTGATGGTTTTGTGGAGGGAGGACTAGAATACTGGCATGTCATTGTTTGGGCATAGACGTTTACAATATAGAATTCAATATTATCTGTTTTTTGCCAGGGTGATTAACCATCTCCCATGTTTGTCCTGGTGATGTGAGATCATGTTAATGTTTGATTTCTTTGACATCAATATTACCTCCCCGTTTTTCTTTTGCTTCGCTGGGAAACTAGCACAATCAGCAATCCAATTATAATTTAGTTTCAGGGCCTCCCTAGGTCCAATCCTAGTTTCCTGTTATTGGACTATGACATATTTCAATCTGAAATGTATTGTGTGTTCTATTGTTTGACGGAAAACTCTGTGTGTCAGTGTCAGGCCGCATGATAGAGTAAAAAAAAAAATTATTGTCTATGCAGAATATCTGCCAGATCCCAGGAGGGAGGGTAAGAGAGAGGAGGTGCACACAAAGAGAGAAAGAAGGAAGACATGATAAACATAAGTAACAACCAACATAAACCCACCCAAGCACCCCCCCCCCCAACCCCCCCCATAAAGAGAACCACAGAGCTCCCTTGTCCACCCGGTATGTCAAATATAAAGAGCTGGAGTGCCCGAAGCCGGCCCCTCGTAGCTATATGTTATATTAGTTAATAGGTGATAACAGCATTGCTAAATGAAGAAACAAGTACTTTGAGATTTAAGCCCAGCAATAATGGAAAGAATTTACCATAAAGGTAGTAACATCAAATAGTGATGCTAAAACAAAACTGTCCCTAACACATAGGACATGCCAATGCTGGGTGACAATTACCAGAGACGAAGAGTAGACCTTTACTACTACCGACGGGTAGACTCCTACTAGATAAGAGAAATAATGATGTTAATATGCAATAAAGAAAGAACAATTCTCGACCCATATTAAGGCTAACGAGATATAGAACACTGGATCTGAACTCGAACTAAGCTTATGGTGAGTGTGAGTGTATCCAGCAAGACCCAGACCTTAATGGTCTATGACACCAAACCTTTGGTTAATGGTTCATTTCTGGGTGGTTAATGGTATCCAGAAACACTTGTAAGTCCTCAGATCCTGACTTTGTCTTTGAAAATGATTTTGAAACAAGAAGGACCCACAAACAAGAAGGGGATAGACATGTCCTAAAGGTTTTTCCTTGAATCCTTTCCTTCTTAAGACTGTATCCTTCAAATCGATTGATATCCTATTGATTTGAGAATCATTACTAGCCAGCCAGCTGTTCATAAAGCAAATATGGCTGTTCAACATGCATGTTGACTGCGAGTCTGCCTTAGATCACTTTTTACTGTTCCATGAGCACCAAGATTCCATGGTGAGATTATAGTTGCGCTATACAAGTTATATTCATTCATTCACCAGTCCATTCCAGTTGCAGAGACTCTTCTCAAAACTTTTCAGTTGTGCTCCAGATGTAACATTCAAGGAAGTATTCCTGGACACCAGTAGGAAAAGGTATTTCTGGTTCAAGTGGGAAAAGGGCTCTGTCAGACATCCAGGCGGCTCCAAATCTAAAAGTTCTAGTACCACTAGTTTTACAATTATTTTCTAGGCAAATGAAGCAGTCTCTGTCCTCAGGCTCATCTACACTTTTTCAGCTTTGAGAAGACGTTGCAGCAGCAGACAGGCCACTCTTAGTCGGGACGCGGTCCTTCTTCCTGTCAGACCCTGTTCAGGCAGCCAGGGGGCAAGCGGGCCAAGTACGACCGCTTCTGCACTTGACTCTCAGTGATAGCTATGGCCAGCAGTCACAGGCTTCTCAGGAAGGTAGGGTGGGGGTGCTTGAGCTCAGAGTTCACTAGTCAACCAACAACCCAAAGAGAAAATGTCCATTCCACCACTTATCTGTTCAAGAAAATACTTTATTAGACAATAGAACGTAATACTAGACACAACTATCAGAAAACAACTTAGTGTCACTTCACAATATCTGGGTCAGTGCTTCGCATCTCCAACTTCCTCACCGCCCCTCACCCACACTTGTCCTGGCTCTCTCACCCTTAGTTCTGGGTGGACAACATCTTTTCTGGGAGCCAACAGTATTAGCTTGAATATACTTCAGCTGTGGATAGAATCTCCCCCTAATATAGTGGATACACAGGCTCAACTAGTTTCTTACTACTTGCTGCTGGATTTAGTCCTCTGAGGCCTACTCCAGCTTCCCAGGAGCCCGGGTCGCTTGCACACTGTAGCTGAGTGGCATTTCACCAGCTAACAGTTCTCCCAGCTCAGGTGCAGGGACTGAGGACTGTGGTGCTCCCGATAGGGATCCTTTCAGCGAGTACAATCAAGAAGCATCAGTCCTGATGTAGGGCTCACAACCGGACCATAAGTGAGTCTCCTGGGTCTCGGAGTCTTGATGATGGGACCTTGTGAGCACTGACGGATGCTGTATTGGGCTCCTACTGAGCCGGGTGACATCTGACTCATACAACCCCGTGGGAGGATCACAATTTCAGTAGCTGAAGCCCTGCACAGGTTGGTACAGTTTCAGTAGGTGCAGGCCGTGCACGGACTGGTCACACCTTAACAGTTGAATCCCTGCACTTTCCAACACTTTTGGGCAGTTGCGGCCATACACAGGCCAATCTTCAACTTAGCACCACAGCACGCATCACAGCCCCAACCAGGTCTCAGCAAATTGTGGGCAAAGAGTAATTGGTGTAGAGAGAGTGTAGGCCCTCTGATGCTCAGGTCCAACGGATTGCTCTTCAACAGTCCTCCCTTTGGCCATTGCACATATTCTGGAGACAATCTGCACCTCAATTCCCCCTTAGACTGACACTCCTGCAGGGTTTGGAGCTCCTTCCCTTCAGGACAGGTATACAGCTCCTTCAGCAAGAGATTCAGACCTCAGGTGGTGTACCCTCACCTCTGGAAGACCTGCAGCCACCAGTCCTGGCTGCACAGCAGTCTTCTAGGGACGCTGCAGAGCTCTCCCTTCCGTGGCCATAGAGAACATTGAATTGAAACAACAAGTGAAGTAGTGGAGTCTCACTTTTATACACAACTGGCCGACAAGAGATGTGTATCCACTCTCTGCAACTGTAGAACTGGTGTAGGGTGGTTCTCCTCTCAAGCGTCCTTTCCAGTCTGTTCTCCAGACACACCCTTTAAGTAGAGTGATGTTTCTCAAGGAAGAGCAGTTTTCAACCTGGAACAAAGGCACAAAGAGGTGTGATACTTCTGCACTTGGCTGCCATCAACCCAACTGAAGGAGTAATCCGAAAAACACAAAAGTCCATGCCTCACCTAAATGTTTTCTCACTTTGTACAACAGAGTCTGCAGTCCCACTCCTCGCCCCTATTATCCACCAAATGACTGTGTTTGGGGCGACAAAACAGTAGGTCCTTGCTAAGCAAAGGCCTCATTGAATTCCTGAAGAAGCCCTGTCTCCACTCTCCACACTTCAGTGTCTAGGTTTTGTCCCTCCAGCTTCAGGAATGTGAACAATACACCGCCACTCTCTGGGACCACAATCTTCACCTCCAACGTGTGCAAAACCAGACCAAGGGTATTCAAAACGAATGCAACTGGCCTGCATTACCCTGGCTCACTCACACACACACACCATGCACAACACAGGCTACACACATCAACACAAATAACACACACTCAGGATGTTAGCGCAAACAACTGGGTAGACTTATTGAAGCATAACATCACATGAGTGGACCAGTAGGCTTCACTCCAGTTACTCAGATAAAATGGTCTGATCACACTATGGATTCTCAAAACACAGCACACTGCCACCAGCACTCTATGTGGTAAAACACACGACAAAAACGGTAGTCCACTGTATGTAAATTGGAGCATTCGTGACACTCCCCTCTTGGTCACAGGACATGTTTAGGGACTACTGATGTCAGGGACAGACCTAGGTTTGCATGACGCCAGGGATAAGCATCAAAAGCCAGACATCCAGAGCCACATGGTTGGGTATTCAGGGCTGGGGAACAGGCATGTATACCATGGTGGCAACATTCCCATCCCAACAGTTCCCTGACCCTCAGGGAAGTGATTGGAGTCCAGAGACTACACAGTCCTTCACCACACATATGGGATTTTTCCAGCAAGCCATTTTTAGGTCTGTTTTTCTGTCAAGAGCAGTTCTCTAACTGCAAAGCGGGTGAGTAGCAAATTTTCAAAGCGGTGACATGCCTGGGATTAGCAAGACCCTGATATACAAAGCAGAATAGAGTTCACACTCCATCTCCGCCTAAGTGCCACATTTTGGCGCAAGGTATCCCAGGGTCCTGTGTGCTACAACAACCACAGAACAGTGATCTAAATCTCACTGGGATTTCTCTCTCTATTGAAACTCCACCCAAAGCCAGCCCACTCTACCTCCTAGGTGATCAAAGCAAAGACTCACCCCTTGGCACATCTGCTCACACCCCTATGGTCAGATTCTACTCCAGGTGTTCGAGGCCCCCTTCTTCAAAGGCGAGAAGCGTCATGGGACATACTGACAGGCATGACAGGAAGACTCGATCTGGAGGGAGCTACAGTGGCAGGAAATGCTTTGTGCAGAGAAGAGCTTTGACTAAGGAAAGCTTTTATGGGGGGTCATTTGGTCAGCATTTCCTGGGGAGAAGGAGGTGGGCCACGTACCGGTGGCCTGAGGGGTGCAACCAAAATAAGGGGATTGAACCATCAGTTCAGACTGGTCAAATGTAAAAGCCAAGAATGTGACACGTGTACATCATAACAATCCATGGTGACATTTCGCTCTATTTCCCAAGTGGAAGAAGCGATAAGTACGTTTTAGCAAAAGGCGCACTTTTATAGGTATGCAGCCACTCACTTGTAACGTAACATGTGTTTATACAGCACACTTTCAACTCTAGGGTAAACGTTTGTTATCTAGTGTTAGCCATTTTATCGACATTGGAAGGAAGAAAGGCTGAATTGATGTATCAGGGTTTGAACCTCTTATCATGAGATCAAACACGGATCTCTGGAATGGATACTGTATTCCACTGGGCGATGGGGCCCAGCTGTTGAAGCACCAAAACATGTTACTTTTTTAAGTTGTAGAATGAGTATTATCTTAAACATCTTTAATGATATTAATAAACAATCTTTTTATACAAAAATACGTAATTGTAAAAGTTAATTAATCAGTTTGCTCAGGTCAGAAAATGTCCATATTTGGTGATATTTCTGCACAGGAACCATTTTTTAAATTGTACATCAGTTCAGATTGATTGGCTTTGTTCATGTGATGGTGATTATCACAAATGACCTTGGCCCAGAGGTAGAAAGTAACTCTGTAGCTAAGCGGTGTCTTGGAAGCAAGAGGAGCTTACATCAGTGGTATGTATGAAGCTACTGTGATCCATGTTTTTGGATGTTTACTCCTGATATGAAGAACGTTTCTGCTGGACCACGATCAGCAGTTAAGTGGAAAAATATATATTGTATGCGTTCCTGGCAGCATCATGAGAAATGGTTAGCAGTCCTCATACATGGATACACTGAGCAAGTCACTGGTAAGAAAGGCACCCAACTGCATTGTTGCAGTAAGATGTCCGCATGCTGTGTTCTAGTCAACTCTGATATTGGTCCCCATTGAAAACATAGACTTGTGTCATTTGCCATGTGCTGCATCCTGCACAGCCATTGTCTCTGAACCAGGTGATCTTCATGGAATGGTATTGTCCAAAGTGTATCAGGTTTCACCATTCCAAGATGGCAAACATTTTGGCTCTAAACGTGGCGGCCATGCTTAAAACAACCACATAGTATGTACAATACCTGCTGCTAATTGTAATTATATTTGTTATTGCAAGTATTTGTCCACCATGTTTTCTGTTTACTTCTTTTATGCTTTTACTTTATCTTGTCTTTGTTGTTGAGTTGGTGGGTGTGTTTTATTGTAGTTGTGTAAGTGGGTGAATGCAAAAATGAGTGGGTGGATGAATAGAGGCATGAATGCAATGACGAGGCGCAGAGTGCTAGTATTATGAATTACTGAGTGCCCAACAGTGGCAGAAGCACTTTTATTTATTAGCCAGACCTATTTGCTTTGCCAATGCTTGTTGTTAAACATCAATATAAAGCAACTCTCTGTTCACCTTACTACAATAACAGCAAGAAACAAACACTGCTAGACAGCTAGGATGAAGAAAGTACATAAGGTATCACATTCTTGTTTCTTTTTGGTTTTCCATGACAATACCCAGATAATGTATACATAGTTTTAGTAGTTTGAAGCAGCACTGCCCTCAGAATTCTTAGCTTTTGATCAATCAGGGTGTGAGATTCACTTTTCCGTATCTTGTGACACGTTCTGCACGTTCAGAAACAGTGTCCTAGTATTGTGGGGGGCTTTATATCTAATTATATACATTCTCCCAGAGGTCTGCGCCTGAGCCCTATTACCAGTGTCATGCCTTATAATACCATTGCCAGTAACCAAGGGGTCAAGGAGGGGTCCCTCGGGCAATGGGCTGGGTCTCTAATTGAACCTTCCACCCGTAAAGGGCTGAATGTTTGAAATAAAACCGGGTGAGGACGAATAGGAACCGTGGAGGCCGGAGAAGGGGGGCACATGCCAGCTGACGTACTTTCCTGCCAGAACATTGTCTTGAATGGCGCTCCCAACATGCCACGGCCCTAATATAGACCCGCTAATGCCAAGGACGCAGGGGAATTCTACTGGCAGCACCTCCGTCGGATTTAGCACTCCCTCCAGAATCCGGAGGATGTCAGACCCATAGTGTTAGGACGCGGCACACGCACTACAAAGGCGGTGGGGCACTGGAGGGCCACAGTGCGCTGTGTGAAATGGATCACAGACCGGCCACCGTTGTCTGGTGTTATGAATAACATGCGCACATTGTGCCGGGGGTCAGGCCCGCGGTCCCGTTTATTTTGCCTGCCCCAGAATGCCATCTGTTGAGCCTGGGCTCTCTATTTTGGGCTGCCCGGCCCTATCAGGTTCCATGAAGCAGAAGCGATGTCGTCATCCAGCGGCGGAGGTCGCCTTTGTTCAAAGGTCACAGTCCAGCCAGAGGAGTCCCCCGCCATGCATTCTGAGCTTGTTGGGCTTTCAGCTGCCTCGTCTGACGTCACGCGTCTGTCCTCAGCAGCAGCCGTGAAGGGGTGGACAGACGGACCGGACAGCCGTCACTCTAATGAGGCCGCTACCCAGCAGCACCTGCGCGCGCCCTCGCGCCTTGGCAGTGTTGGCGGGGACTCCTTGGTTATCCCGGAGGACATCACCTGTGACCTTCCAGTGACGTAACTTCACGTGTCTTCCTTACACCGGTCACTATGTAGTGACTGCTTATGGTAAACTGATCGGCTGTCCCGCAACATTAAGATTACTTTATTCATTCATTTTCTTTTCAAGTAATTTCATAAGTGAGTTTGTAGCTCGCATGTTTTTCTATGTGCTTGGGCGTGACAGGCATATGTTTGCAATGACACTTTCACTAACACGTTCCGTTCTTGCAAGCGGGTGTGTTGCAGCCTTCTGCTTTTGATAATGCTTGCTCGTCATTGCTTTTGCACAAGTGCACTGTTGAGGGAGTGGAAAGGCCCTCTACAACACAAAAAACAATCCTAAAATCAATTCGATTCTTTTTGTCTCATAAAGCACACACTACAATTGTGACCTCCAACATACTGTTCATGCGAATGGATGACGAGGGCTGACTGAAAGCCCCTATAAGTAGGTGTACACACACACATATATATTTATTCACTTTCAAACCAAAGGTTACAGGGACGTTATATTTAGGAAATGGAATTTAAAAAACCTTAGAAATTCACTGACCAAAACCAAAGGTTACAGGAACGTTATAGTTAGGCTCAGATTTCACTCGTACAAAACCAGTAAAATTAAGCAGTTATAGTTACCTGAGGTAACTATAACGTACGCCCCGCAATGCACTGCCTATGACCTCACATATATCACTCATGACATGGTCAATGACATCACTCATGACATTTCAAATGACATCACTCATGACATCATCCACAGAACCACTCACACCCCCATACAGCCTCTTTCTTGTATGCCCACTCACACTTTTGGCCGCAAGGACCCCATCCATCGGGGCCCGGCCTCTTTTAAAAAAATACTTATAATAATAATGGGAGAGTGGCAGCACGCCCCCTCCCGGGCCGTTTTCAGTCCCGAGGACCCCATGCCCCGAGGCCCAGCACCTAGTGTGGGTGCCCTGGTCCCACCCAGGGCAGTCAATTAGGATGGTTGGGGACCGCGGGGAGCCTCAAGGCCCCGCAGTCCCTTCCGTCTCTCGGGCCTTCTGCAGGAGCCAGCAATTGTGCTCCGCATGGAGCAAGCGAGTGCAAAATGCTTTCGCTTGCGCAAAGCGGAGCACAGTTTGCTATGGCTTGGTGGGAGCGGTAAAGCTACCGTCAAGCCAGAGCACACAGCTATGTCCAGGGGGTGGGCACCTGGGGACATAGCATGAGCTGGCCTTGGGGGTGGCAGTCCCCAAGGCTGTCTTTGGCTCCAGCAGGATAGCTGCGTGCCCCCGCTTCTGTCTTGATTAAGGGCCTGCCCCATAGAGGTGGCGGTCCCTGGGGCCGAGAACGGCCCCCCTCCCATTTCCAAAATAAACAAGCATTTGCAATGCTATCCGCCTTGCATTTTAGAAACTTTGACCTATTGGTATTGTAAATGGCAATGCCTTTTATTATTGCAGGTTTTTTAAACAAAGAAATAAAAGGCATTGGGCCATATGTAGGAAGCCAAATTGAGATCGCAAATGCTGAAATTCGCCGAATTTCAGCGTTTGCGATCGCAATTTGGGCAGTGTGCTATGTAGCACACAAAAACCCACATGCAAAATAAGGAATCACAAAATTTGCGATTCCTTATTTTGCTAATGCATTTAAGGAATCCCAAATTGCGATTCCTTAAATGCAATGTAGGAAGCACCCAAGTTGTGCGAATTTGGCTTAAGGAATCGCATATTACCACCAACTTCAGGTTGGTGGTAATTTGCGATATCTTTGAAAAATGCACTTTTTTGCATTTTTCAAAGTGCCATTTGGCGCACATACATGCCCTTGGCGCATGTATGTGCGCCACATGTGCACACATGTTTATTTCAGGGGTGCAAAAGGGTGTCTTATTGACACCCTTGCAACCTTGAAATTGCATTCTCAATTTGCGATTCTCTAATTGAGAATCGCAAATTGAGAATGTCTTCCTATTCATTCCTATGGGTCTTCTAGCCCATAGGAATGATTAGCAAGGTATTCCTTATTTGCGAATCTCAATTTGGGATTCGCAAATAAGGAATAGGTGGGAATCGCAAAATATTTTGCTAATCCTACCTACATTGCGTTTTGCAATTCTCTAATTGCGATTCCCTAAAAATTGCAATTAGAGAATCGCAAAACACGTTTTACCTACATATGGCCCATTTTTATTTACAATGCCAATAGCTCAAAGTCTCGCAATTGCAAGACCTATTGCATTGCAAATGCTTTTTTAGGGCCTGCTCCAGATACGTCAGAGATGGCGGGGTGACCAGTGAAGCGCTTATTGCTTCGGCAGGAGTGTCCATTATCTGTATAGTCTTCAGGTATTGCGCTAACTGCTGATGTCTAAGTGTGCCTAGATATTACAGAGTATAGAACAAAGGCACATGGAGAGTAAACCATTTTCCTAGAATCACACAATGTGGGAGTATGAGGAAGACATATCCAGAGTGTGGCCTCGTAGGCCAGAGACTACAATTTTGTCGCTAGGGCTTGTGTGCCATAGTTTTGTTTGTCCTGGTTGGCGATACCAGCGAGGCTATTTTAATATTCAGTGGAGAATCAACTAGTTTGTAGAGCAAATTGGGGGTAACATATAGGGATGGCTTTCCTTGTTAAAATGAATGTTTTAACGTTTATAGGCACGTTTATAAGTGTACGGGTCAGCGTTTCTTTTATTACTCTAATTTTCAGTAGAACGAGTTCTGTAACTACAATATTAACACAGTAAAATGACATGTTGCTACCGGTCAAAAGTTACATTTCAATTGGTAAACAAGCACTGTCACTGTGTTAAGTTTCATGGAAACAAGTGCAACACATAAAGTAGCCTTACATGTGGCGTGCATTGACTAAGCAGTGTGTTTGGATGACCTCCTTATATAAATTGTAGAAGGTACTAGTGGGCACTGCATGTGAGAAATGATAGTATGGCTGTAGCAAAGCGTAGTGAAGTAAGGGGAGGAACATTGACTGAGCTGACTGCAATCCCAGTTTTGCAGCAGCAAAATGTACGGTTGTGGGTTGCGTTGTCCGAGATGGGGGGAGATCGCAAAGGGCGTGTCGGATAGTGGAGGAGAGGGTTTATGATGGCTGGTGTGTTGGGTGACAGCTGCCTGCCTCTCTTGAGCCCCTTCTGGACTCAGACTCGCCTAGCAGTGAGCCCAGCAGGGTCCTGGGGCAGAGTTCTCACTCCACCAGCCTCGGTGCACTGCCCGGGGACTGTGGGAAAAGAGCTGGGACCAGATTGGACCGAGAGCAGCTTCTGCTGGTTCCCCGCGGCCAGAGCTGGTACAGTGGGAAATGCTAAGCAACTCAGGCAGGAACAGGAGAACCTCACTTCACTCCCCAGGAGTGTCATGAAATGGAAGTGGGGGCACATGGCCCTGGGTAAAAACTCAAAGCTGTGACCAGTGTGCACATCTAATAACTATGGGAGAGCCTTGGCACATCAAAGTAGGTGCCATACTGAAACATGGAGCGGAGCCCATGCATATAAAACTTGTGTGTGTGACATGCGCGTTAAATGATGCAGGACAAACACAAGGAGATGATGGACGGAGTGCTGAACATTGCAAACACTCCCCCCAGTCATAGATCTGGGTTGAATTCATCATCGTTCTTTAGCAAACTTTGCCACCCCAGTTCAGACACAGCTATATGCAAATCAGTCTTGACCCTGTGCCTCATGGGAACAGTCCAGACCGAACTGCCAAGCCATGTCGTCCCTGGACCGGAAACAAGCTTCCTGGGACCGGTTTCGGGCTAACAGCCCTCATCAGCCAGGCTAGCTTGAATCCAGTGGCAAAGTGAGCAAGGGACCAACGTCTGGGCATGCCCTGCCAACTTAGAGCGAACAAAGCAAACACAAGGAGATGATGGACGGAGTGTTGAACATTGCAAGCACTCACCCCCAGTCACAGATCTGGGTTGAATCCATCATCGTTCTTTAGCTCACTTTGCCACCCTAGTTCAGACACAGCTATATGTAAATCGGTCTTGACCCTGTGCCTCATGGGAACAGTCCAGACCGAACTGCCAAGCCATATCTTCTCTGGACCGGAAACAAGCATCCTGGGACCGGTTTCAGGCTAACAGCCCTCATCAGCCTGGCAAGCTTGAATCCAGTGGCAAAGTGAGCAAGGGACCCACGTCTGGGCATACCCTGCCAACTTAGGGTGAACAAAGCAAACACAAGGAGTTGATGGACGGAGTGCTGAACACTGCAAACACTCACCCTCAGTCACAGATCTGGGTTGAATCCATCATCGTTCTTTAGCTCACTTTGCCACCCCAATTCAGACACAGCTATATGCAAATCAGTCTTGACCCTGTGCCTCATGGGAACAGTCCAGACCGAACTACCAAGCCATGTCTTCCCTGGACCGGAAACAAGCATGCTGTGAATGATGCAGGATAGCATGCCGTGCCTGCAGTAGTAGAAACGTATTAAAGAAAATAGTGCTTGCAGACTAAGTAAGAAATACCATGTAACAACAGAGGTAAAAGGGCCAGGGCCAGTCCTCATGGGAGGTTACAAATGAAGACAAGGCGGTACTAAGGAGGGACTAACCAATCAGAAGCCAGCATTTACGAAGGACGACACAAGCCAATGACAAATATGGACGGAGAGTGGGAGGGGCTTCAATTACATTCTGCAATACAGCATGCCTTGCAGAGCAGCGCATGCGCTGCCCAGGCTCGACCTAAAAACATATCATCTTTGAGCTGTGATCTAATGGGGGGGCGGGAGAAGAGGGTATTAGTGGCGGCAGTGTGCAGCCCCTACTCCAATGAATCACTTTGTTGTTCCCATTGCAAGAGCAGGACAATTGCTTGCACTTTCATGTGTTTGCTAAACCGGCTGGACGCAGCACAACTGGGGGCTGTAATGTTCAAATCCATTGTAAAATGCTTCACAATTCATATTGCTGGCCTTGCTTGCAAGGGGCCCTGCCAAGGGTAATGTCTGGGGCATGTGAAGAGCAGATATTGCACATGCTGCTCTGTCTCTTAGAGAAAGTGCTGGGTTGCAGAAGATCACAAGTCTCAGCAACCAGGTATGTGCCCCCCTTCACTATGTATTTAAAAGAGGCTGAGGTAGACTATTCGTGGCCAATAAAAAGTTGCCAGCAATAACCTCAAGGGCATACAGCATGCAAACATGGTTATAGCTCCTTCACCCAGCCCACTAAAGCCGGGCCCACAGCTACAGGTGGCCAAGGTACTGTCCGTAAACATACATACAACTTAAAGACAAGTAACAGATAAGCAATATCCGACATCTGATGAGGCCCATAATTAGGGGGTAGATACAGATATGAACTGGCTGCACTCCACTGCCCTCCACCCGCAACGTACTGCTGCAAGACACCAGCAACTTCTCATTTCTGCCTCTGATGTTTCAGTCGTACAAGTTATTCTGGTAAAAAAAAAGTAACAAAAAAATTAGAAACCTTTAAGGAGTATGCCTTAAATTACTTCATAGACTATGTTTTTCTGGCGTGAAGCTTCAGCGTCCCGTTGAATAATAAAGTCTGAGGAAGTTTGCACAGATCCCCGGTGTGTGTCCCTGCAGAGCAGATGCAGTCCCTGTGGGTGCTAAAGCCCTCGCCTCCCCTCTGTGCCGCACTGGCCCGAGGGCTTTGCTGAGGCTTACATCACCCTGTGACTTGTCTGTGATGGACGGCTGTCTCCAGGCCTCTCACTGGAACATTGTACATCATTATGAAATGAAATGAAAATAGGTATTTGTAAAGCGCACGGCTACTCACATAGAGTGTCCCGCCGCTAAACCACCAGAAACCACAAACAAGATGAGCTCAGACCTTGCCTACCAGGGTACTATTGCTGAATCAACCAAGTTTTTAGTCGTCTCCTAAAGAGCAGCAAGTTGCCTAAGATGCAAAAGCAGATCATTCCACAGACGAGTCGCCAAAACTTGAAAGGAGCAGCCCCTGCCCAAGAGCGGGCAAATTTAGGGATAAGCATGAGGCACTGCTCCGAGGACCTCAAGACCCATTGGGGCACATAGTGATGGATCCTCCTTCTCAGATAAACGGCTCCCGAACCATGGAATGCTCGATAGGCCAGCACTAGAGCCTTAAACTGCATCCTTTTTCTGACCGGGAACCAGTGCTACGCCTTCAGGTGGGGCGACATATGCGTTCTGGGATTCACCATAAGAATAGCTCTGGCTGCGGCTTTCTGAACAGCCTGCAGCCAATTGAGAAGATATTCCGGTAAGCCCAGACACAGGACATTAACATAGTCCAACCTGGATGAAATTAGGGCTTGCACTACGGTTTTACGGTATTCAACAGGTAGCAGAGGAAGAACGTTTTTTACCATTTTTAGCAGACCAAAACATGTGCCAGCAACGGTTTGAATTTGAGTCTTCATTGCTAAATTAGCATCCAATTTAACTCCCAAGTTCTTTACTGTACTAACTGGAGCAGAGGGAGGAGACATGTCACGGGCCACCATTGGCTCCAATCCTCGCATGGGGAGCAACCAAAAAAGATAATTTCAGATTTTTCCGGGTTGCACTTTAGTTGGTTGAGTCGCATCCAAGAAAAGACCTCCGTCAAACATTTGTTAATCTCACTCTCTCTGAAGTTAGTCCCTTTGTCGCACATAAATAGCAGTTGCGTATCATCGGTGTAAGAAATAATCTTCGCGCTGTGCGACTCTGCTAGGAAAGCAAGGGGGGGCCATATAAATGTTAAAGAGCGTTGGGCTCAAAATTGCACCCAGTGGGACACCCACCTTCATAGGTGGAATTGCGGCTGACAGGGGAGGGGACCAGATTTCCTGCTGCCGCTCGCTCAAAAAGGCGGCGAACCACTTGTATACCGTGCCCCCAATACCTCACTCCATCAGCCTTCGCAGGAGCCGGTCATGGGGCACGGTATCAAAGGCCGCAGATGAGTCCAGTAATATCACCACAGCACTACCCCCTTTATCCAGCTGTGTTTTGATAATTTCTGAGACTTCCAGTTGCGCTGTTTCAGTGCTCAGGGAGGCTCTGAAGCCCGACTGACTGTCATGGAGAACATAGTTCACTTCCACATATTCGGTTAGCACTAAGTTAACATACTTTTCAAGAACTTTTGAGAAAAAAGGCAGCAGAGATATGGGCTTATAGTTGGAAGCGACTGCGGGATCAGCCATTGGTTTCTTCAACAATGGAATAATTTTTGCCTTTTTCCAACAACTAGGTAACGTCCCCTTTTGGAGCAAGGTATTCAGAACTAAATTAACAGCGGGATTTATAGTCTCCACAATGTTCATCAGTATATTTGAGGGACATGGGTCTGAAGGGGATTCCGACTTCAGTGTTACCATGATCTCAAGGGATTTTTCTAAGGAAATGGGGGGAAATTGGGTGATCGAATAACCAACCCCAGAGGGCGAGGTGTCAGCGCCCCACGCTTTGTCAATTTCAAGTGTATCCGTAGAAACAAAAGATTGTTGTATCAAGCAAATCTTATCATGAAAATAACTAGCCATCTGATGAACCCAAACGGAAGTGGGAGTGAACGGCATGCTCACTGCACTGGGGGATGAAAAACCCTTGACAATTTATAAAATTTCTTTGCTCATGTGGGCCGCACCCTTGATTTTAGAGGAGAAGAAATGTTTCTTTTTGGTACGCACATTATTGTAATAGGCTTTCAGAGCTTGCTTATAGATGGCCTTGTCCTCAGGGTTACACTTTTCGCGCCACACTCTCTCTAGTCATTTGCAGGCATTCCTGCTTTTCCTAAGGGTTTCCGTAAACCACGGTGCAGAGGGGCGAACGGATTTAGCTTTATGAGTAGTGAGGGGAGCCAACTCAGAGGCACGATCTCCGAGCCAATTCTCCAAGCTAAGAGCGTCGATCTCAGGATCGCCGCTAAAGGGAATCGGGTACTGACCCAAAGCTGCCCTCATGGTGTCAGGTGTGATCTGGCTTAAGGGTCTAAAAGTGTAAGGGCGAGGCTTACCTTGAGATTGAGGATAAGCTAGAGTATTAGGGATTTTAAAACCCAGAAGAAAATGATCAGACCACACCAACGGAAGTGGGGTATCTGTTTCAACTCTGAAGTTGGAGAATATCTGATCTAAGAAATGTCCCTTTCTATGGGTGGGGAGGTGAATATAAGAGGACAGATCAAAAATCTCTAAAGATTCCAGCAGCCTTATTGCCTCAGAATCAGATGGATCGTCCATATGAATATTAAAATCTCCTAACAACAAACAATGCCTATATTTGGTGAAAATTGGAGAGATGGCTTGACTGAGTGACTCTGCAAACTTGCCCACAGGACCAGGTGGCCTGTAAATAAGGATACCAGCAATAGACTGATGGTCAGAAGCGGCAAACAGGAAGCTAAGGCTTTCAGCACCCTCAATGTCCTGCGCGGGTAGAATAGAACACATGAAGGTTTTTTTTTTAAATTATGTCAATTCCACCCTCTCTACCCTCTGGCCAGTCCTTCCATATAATCCAATAGTCAGGCGAGATAGCACCCGCAATCGTGGGGTTTCAGCCCTCATTAAACCATGCCTTAGTCACAAACATTAGATCGGGGTCGGACTCAAATAGGAGGTCATATAATTGAGCTTCATGTTTTTAATAGAGTGAGTGTTCAGGAGTAGGGCCTTCAAAAGGCCGTTTCCCGTGAATCTCGGTCCAACGCTATACCATTAGTATTCTTAATTACGCTTCCTCCATTATGTTTGCTATTGTAAGGATCGGCTACCCAGTTACAAGGGGTACAGGAGAGTAAGTTCTCAGTCACCCTAGTACTTTTAGAAGAACAGCAACTCACCCGTTTCCCAATGTCTAAGAGATCTGACCTGCTATAAGACACAATATTCCTGTGTGAACGAGAATAACCTCGGCCTCCTCCGGGACGCTGATGGGCGCAGACGGGCTTGCATTAGCGCTTGTGCAGAGCCCCGTTTTGTAGTTGCCAGAATTTGACAACTAGACCGGGCCGTATAGGCAAAATGGCGGTGTCGGTCAGGGAGCTTCTCGTAATTGAGGGTTCAATTCCCACCCACAGCCAATCTAGTAACAGAGTTTCAAATTCAATTATAAAACAGTACAATTCATGAATAAAATCAATATTTCTTAAAATGGCTAAAAAAGTTTCAATCAATTGTGCAAAGCAAATAGCAGCAGAGCAGAGTTCAAAATGCTGTCAGTTAAAAAACTTACGAGGTCGAGCGCGCGCGCTCAGCGTCCCGTTTAGACAAAATGGCAGTGTCGGTCAGCGTGGTCATTCCAGCATTGTTGTCAGTCAGGACACGAATTTGAAACTGCAGATTGTTGTCGCGTAGCAAAGATGCCAAGTCACCTAATGCAAGCAAGGAAAAATAGCTCACGTCCCGAGCTAGTAGTTAAAAAAATATTTTCAATGCCATAAATCTCGCATTTAAATGCGAGACGTATGACATTACAATCAAGCGTCCCCCATTGTCCCGGCTGCTTGGAAAGTGAAAGCGCTCATGGCGTGCTGAATGTAAGCAAAGCACGTTGTCGTGCCTGAAGTAGGAGAAACTCAATAAAGAAAATATTGCTTACAAAACCAAATAACACTTACCGTGTAACAACCAAAGTATAGGGGCCAGTCGCCATGGGAGGTTACAGATAAAAGACAAGGCGGAACTAAGGAGGGTCTAACAAGCCTATTAAGAAATCAGAAGCCAGCATTTATGAAGGACAATGACACAAGCCAATGACAAATATGGGCAGAGAGTGGGCAGGGCTTGTATTCCCTACATCAGTACAGCAAGTCTCGCAGCGCATGCACTCTGACTCTAGGCTCGACCTAAAAAGGACTTTAGCCCCGGGGATCTGATGATCCCTGGAGACCAGAGGTGAATGTTAGGCCCCCCATGTCAAAAGTAAAAAGCCCTGGGGAGGTGGTGGTCCCTGGGGCAGAGGAGACCTGCGAGGCTTCCCCATTGCATTAGCACTGGGGAGGTGGTGACCCCCGGGGCTGTGGGGGGAGGCTATACAGGACTACACTGCACTAATTTCAATAAATAGCTCCGGGGAGGTGGTGGTCCCTGGGACTGCAGAAGGGCCGTGGGGGCCCATTGCATCAGTTTACTTATGTTTACCCTTGGAAGGTGGCGGATCCCGGGGCACAGAGGGTGCAGCATGGGCAACCCTGCGCATTATTATAAAACCCTGCCCACCGAGATTTGGCTTAATGAAAAAGACGTGCAGAGTCAGTGCATCTTTTTTTTATACATTTGCTACAAGTCCACCAGCGAATTCTCAGCAAAATTCAATTTATAAAAATGCTTTTAACCCTCGGCGTGGTCCCTGTGGGACCCCCCCCCCCCTCACCATATCGGGGGTGCGGAGTCAGGGTATTCCTACCCTGCCTCAGTTTGTTTTTTAAAAACGTTTTTTGTGGGACTCGCTTTCAAGCCGAGTCCAAAGATGGCTGTCAACATTTCCTGATTGAAGTGTTGGCAGCAATCAAATTTCAGCAGGATTCCCGAGTCCACAGCAAGGACTCGCATCCTCAGATATTTAAATATCTCTAAAACTAACGAACGGATTTAAATCAAATCGCCAAAAGCACGCTTTTCTGGACCAACATCTAGCTTTCTGCGAAATTTGGTGTAGTTCTGTTGGACTTGGCCCTTTTTGCAGGGTCATTCCTGAACTTTTTGCTTTCCTCCTAGCCTGTTTTCTGACATGATGTTGGTGGATCTAGGACTTTAGGCACTTTAGCACTACTGTCCAGTGTTTGCTCTCTGTGGTAAATATGGTAAAGATTGATCTACACCTGTTTGGCATATTTAATTTACCTGTCAGTCCCTTGTAAAGTGGTATCTCATATACCCGGGGCTGGTAAATTAAATGCTACAGGTGGGCTTGCAGCGCTGATTGCGCCACCCACCTAAGTAGCCTTTCAAACCTGTCTCAGGCCTCTGCCATTGCAGGGCCTGTAGCGCAGTGTTACTTCCGCTGTGATGTGGCACCTAAAGTGTGTGCCATGTCTGTGACTCCCCTTTTGCTGCATGTTAGTCACCCCTAAAGTAGGCCCTAGCTAGCCCTATGAGCAGGGTGCATTGTAGGTAAAAGGTAAGACATGTACCTTAAGTGTGTGACATGTCCTGGTAGTGACAAACAGCCATTTTGGTTTCTCACTGCTGTGAGACTGCACTCCCATAGGAATGCATTGGAGATTCCCCGAAAAGTGTTTCAGTGGTAATTCTTGATATGAGAGGAGCAGCCTGGTCAAGTTTGGCATGGTTGAAATAGTAATAATAAATGCTGCGCAATAGTGTGCACAGATTTATTATCACTATTTTAGAAAGGCCACTTTTAGAAGTTGGCATTTATGTGTGCTATGTGTCTGCCTGCCTGCTGTTGATTGCATGTCTGGCTTTGGAGTGACAGGGTCTGGTGAGGTGTGTGTGGCTTCAGGGTGGGCAGGGTGAGTCAGCGCTTGGCTGAATAGGGGATCTGCATTCAGAGTAGTGGGAGGAGTAGTCCCTGACCCTGAATAGGTCTGTGCCTGCCTAGGTGAATGCTGGCTCCGCCCCCCTGTGGTGTGTCTGATGACAGAGCCCCAACCTGACAAAGGAGGGTGGGAGCCCTGTAAACAAAGTGCTCCACATCCCCTAGAACCAGTCGAGGCTGGATTCCCCCAAGCCCTGTGCCAGGGCAGACAAAGAAAGTGGTGTATAAATATTGGGGCTGTGACCCCATGAAAATGTTGTGCTTTTTGTGCTTCCTGGTGACTTGCTGTTGCTGGGCCCCAGGAGGAACCACCACGAGGGACTGCCACCCTGCTGGAGGGCCCTGTGTGCTGACCTGCTTGGGCCCAGCCTTGTGCCCCTGAAACTTGGACAAAGCGCCTTGTAGGAGCAATATCGCTCTCCAAGGACGGGGAGAGTGCTGGGGCTTCGCAGCGCTGAGATGCACATCGTTCAGAGGGAATCCCCGACGTAGGGATTCCCCCGTGCTGCTGGTGGTGAAGCAGGATCCCACCCCGCATTGCCGAGGTGCAGCGGGGACCTGCACTGCCTTGTGAGTATTTTTGGCGACAGAGCGGGAGCCCACCCCACCCTGCTGGTGCCACTGGTGAAGCGGGTGCCCACCCCGCGCTGTGGTGAGCTGAGAAGATGGCGGGTGCCCACCCCGCATTTGTGTTTATCGAAAGGCGGGAGCCTACCCTGCATTTATGTACTTAATTAAAGCGGGATCCCACCCCGCATTGCCCCGGAGAACAGGAGCACCGCACCTCGCATGCGACGCGGAAGACAGGCAAGCTGCCTGACTGTGGGCGGGGCCGGGGAAAGGAAACTGACGGCCAGTCAATAGCAGCGCGGCCAGAGGCAAGGCAGCGTCAGCCTGCTTGGAGGCAGAGCTCCCGCAGCCGCGGTGCGAGCCCTGCATGTGGTTCCGGGCGTCAGCAGAGTCTGGCCAGTGGGAGTCTGCGAGGAAGGGGCCGGTCGAGGCACATTGCCGGTGCCTGCCTGGCAACATAGAAGGAGTCCCCGGAGAAGCCCTAGTGAGTAGGGCTGTGTGGGAGCCATTTGATTCGTCTGCGTGAGCTGCCCCAGATGTGTCCGGTAAAGGGGGTACTTTGAAGACCAGAGGAGCCCCGGTGAGAGGGGCAGAATGAAGCAGTGTGGGCGCTCCCTGAAGCGGCACGGTGGTGCCGGTGCTGATTCCTTTTTGGGGGCAATTTGGTGATAGGAGTCCCGGAGTGGGGCTCCAGAGGCACCATAGGTGCCAGTGCTCATTTTGTTCGCCACAGCTGCACCGCAAGAGAAAGCGGGCAGCTGCAACACGGGGGCATTTTCTTGTTGGTCATAAGAAAGGAGTGAAATACACTCCCCCGCCCCCAGCGAATTGCGCATCTTGGCTTTGCTGCTTTGGCAGCCAAAGGGCTACTTGAGAGGCCCACAGTTTACGCCCTGACATTCTGGACAAAAGGGCATTTGAGCCCCAGTGAAAGGCCAGTTGGTCTGGGGTCATTCTTTGATGGTGATACCTAATATGATTGTTGCATACTGTCTTTTTTGCTGTTATGGTTGGGATGTTTATGCATAATGTGTTTATGCCTACAGAGATTGCATAATGTGGTTATGCTGATGATTATGCCCAAATGTTAATATGATAATGCTAAGTACAGTATTTTATCAGTAGATAGTGGTTGTGTTTTATATGTGCTACTAGTGCTTTCTAAAGGTTCTGACAGTGGCCCGATTGGCCCTGTCCTGTGTATATAGTAAAATATTGCCTAGTGCCAGTTGGCACAGTGTATATGTGTGATTATGATTCTAATGTGTTTTGGATAATACAAAGGCTATTTTTATATAACCTTGTGTGGAGTTTCTTTTGTAGTGTGCCTAGTGTGTTGCTGCTGTGTGAGTGTGTTGTGCAAACGCTTTACACATTGCCTCTGGGATAAGCCTGACTACTTGTGCCAAGCTACCAAGGGGGTGAGCAGGGGTTATATTCAGCGTGTAACTCCCTTGCCCTGACTGGAGTGGTGGTTTCTGCCTGGCTTCGGCGCAAGCCCTAGCCAGCCAGAAATCCCATTTCTAACATTGATGGCAGCAGTGGGATTCAAACCCACGCCTCCGAAGAGACTGGAGTTCTATTCAGCAGTTCGGGCTGTAGTCGTATTAAAAAAAAGAAAACCCCCATAGGCATAACATAAGGAAAATGCGTTTTGGGACCCAACCCTTTTTTCTCGGCTTCCGCTTGACGGATCACCAGAAGTCTTTCAACACAGCAGCTGAACCAAAAAGGGGAATTTCTTTGAAATGTTTGTGAAGATTCTTCAAGCGGCGCCCAAGTTATTGGCAAAACAAAAAATGCTTTTCCTATCTAAACTTTGGTCCTAACTATAACTACCTACTGGCTACTGCCAGTAGGTAATATACCTATTAATATATATTCGGTATTCCTTCAACTGCCTTCCAAGTTCCAGAGCTTCGGCGAAGGATCACAGCACCAGAACCAGCAAGTCTTTCTAAAAGTGCTTTATTCAAACCAAGTTGTAAATATGAACAGTAGAGGACGGCCTACGCATTTCGGCTCCCAGCCTTCTACTGGACCATAGCGTCCTGGAGCTCAGAATGTCTTTTTAAAGTGCTAGTGCAGTTACCCATTTTAAAAGTGAAGACAGACTAGACAAAAATATCAATCCAATTATAAAAGTAAGGATTCTTATAAATACATTAATCCATCTTTTTTGATTTGAGACAACTTCATATGTTAACTATAAAGTGCGAGTGATTTTTAGGAATTTAGTTAGGGAGAGGTTTTTGAGTTATGTGTTATTCCCAAATATATCAATGTGTGTAGTACGGTCTATACATCAGCTTCGGCTATTTTAGTGTGAATGGACACACATAGGCGATGTGTAATTGACCAGAATTCTCCATTATATGAACCTTGTTGCTGTAAAGTCCTTTTTGACTTTTGATTTCAAGATCCCACAATATTAATATATGGGCGGGGTGTATGAATATTTGAAGTAGTGCTTGTTGAAACTGCCGATGTCTACATTCTGTGAGAAGCCCTTAGCCCATGAAGAAGTGCATTCCGCACGAAACACGTCGGGCTGGATTGAAATGCCTGCGCAGCAGCCTGTTGTTCTCCCACCATTTCCACCATTAAAAGAGAAGGCTATACTTACCGTCCTGTGTGGGCCATTTCATTGCAGGCAACTTCTGTTGGATATATACATATATATATATCTCCAAAACACCACGCCTCCAGCAAAGATAACGTGAAGCGCACTCAAAGCTCGTTTCCAAGAATTATTTATTATTGATAAGTTTCCGTGGAAAGCTAACACACGCGTTCCGGCACCCTGGCCTTCGTCAGTGTCAGTTAATTCATTCAAAAAGCCACATATAAATAATAAATGTCTTCATTGGACGGAAAGAAAAGTAAGCGAAATCGACAGAGGACTTGTCATACCATCAACTGAAAAACAATCGTTATAGTATCGGCCATTTTAGCCTAGTTGTTTAAACGAAAAAGGTCGTGGCATAATCAACAAAGCAATTCATCAAGCCGTGCCAACTTAATAGGTGCGTTATGTAACATTCAGACCCCCTAGACATATGGAGTATACTAAATAAATGTACGCACATTGCGGTTTCCCTAAAAAAAAAATCAATCCATTCAATTGGATGTGTTTCCATAATCGGTTGTCTCAATAAATTCATTAAAAGTATTGCTACATCAATGGCATTTAAAGATTGGGAAAACTCCGTCTAAGGTCAATACGACTTTATACATTGACATAGTTATATACTAACAATAAACTTTACCCATAGAAGTTCGTTTGACAATCCTTCGATACCATCGCTGGATTTCGATCTTAAAAAATACAGCCCTCAAATGGGCTAGTGTCCAGCAGAAGTTTAGAGTGTGATGAAAGTACACCGTTATGGAATACTTTATACAAAAACATGTGTGCAGGTAATACATGAATGAATGCTCAATGCAAAAGATGTATGCACAACACCATCTACATGGGTTATCAAGTTACTGTTACTTTTTCTGAATCTTACTGCATGCAGAATGTCGTATAGGGTTGGACTTGACTTAGCCAATGAAGGACCACAGTTCTTCCTCCATATTAAGACCCCCAGGAGTGCGTGTTTGAAGTTCGACAATAAAGCGTGCCTCCAATTGAAGCAACTCCTTAACCCTGTCTCCTCCTCTTTCAGTAATGGGGACATGGTCTAGGCAGAAATAGCTGAGCTTATCGCTGCGAGATTCATGTTTTTCAGCGAAATGCCTCGCTACGGGGTAAGTTATATCACGGTTTGTGATTGCCCGTGTGTGCTCCAACACTCGTTTCTTGGCAAGATGAATGGTACTTCCGATGTATTGGAGGCCACATGAGCATGTCAAACAGTAGATGACAAAGTTTGTGTTACAGTTCATGAACCTATTGATAGTACCCATCCGCTTTCTGCCAGGAACCATATATTCTTTCACCTTCTTGCTATTCTTGCACGCCTTACATGAGAGGCACGGGTAGAAGCCAGCCAGAGTTTTTTTGGGAGTACTATCGGAAAAGTGGCTGCGTACTAATACATCTTTTAGTGATTTACTTTTGCGATATGTTACCTCAGGTTGTTCAGAGATAGTTTTACCAATGATGTTGTCAGTCTGCAGTATTTTCCAGTTTCTCTCTACTAGTCCTCTAATGGTTCTTGCTTTTGTGGAGAAACCTAAAATAAGTCGAGGACTTTCCAATTTTTCTGCTGCTTGAGTCTTTTTAGATTCTTTTGAACCAAGTAAAGATTGTCTCTCAATTGCCTGCACTTTTAGGGCAGTATCATTTAAGAGATCGCTGGTATATCCTCTTAGTCTGAATCTGCTCAGCGACTCACTGGCTGCCTGGGTATAATCCTCGGGGAGTGTGCAATTTCTTTTCAGACGCAGCAACTCCCCATATGGAATACTGCGGATTAGTGACTGGGGATGCTGACTCTTGTAATGCAAAACAGTATTCCCTGCAGTGGGCTTGCGATAGAGCTTCGTGCATATTTTTCCATCTGCCACGAAAACTGAAAGGTCTAAAAATGGTACCTCAGTCTTGCTCATGTAGCTCGTGAACCGTAGATTGAGAGTATTGTCATTCAAGATGTCTATATACTCTTTTGCCTCTTCGGGCGTGCCCTTCCAAACGATGAATATATATATACACTGAAAAAACCAAAGGTTACAGGGACGTTATAGTTAGGCTCAGATTTCACCAGTGAAATTCAGCAGTTATAGTTACCTAAGCTAACTATAACTTACGCCCCCGCAGAGTATTGCGTATGACCTCACATAGTACATCACTCATGAAATGGTCAGTGACATCACTAATGACATCTCAAATGACATCACTGATGAAATCATCAAATAAGTGTGTTTTTAAAACTTTATGGATACTAAACATATATACTAACCTATTACAAAAGTTAGTTTGGTGTATTAGTTGTACTACTAATGAGTGATGCTATCTCTTAACATGTGTGATCGAGTGGGTGTGTGACTGTCTGTATCTGTGTGTGAGTGGGTGTGTGAATGGTTGTATGGGTGTGTGACTGCATGCATGAGTGACTGTATAGGTGAGTGAGTAGATTTCTAACTAGGTCAGTAGGTGAGTGAATGGTTGTGTCAGGGGTTGTATGGGTGTGTTAGTGGGTATCTGAGTGGTTGTATGAGTGAGTGTGTGAGTGAGTGGTGTGAGTGGTTTTGTAGCTGTGTGAGTGGCTGTATGGGTGTATAAGTAGGTATGTGAGTAGCTGTGTGGGTGACTGAGTGGGTGTGTGAGTGACTATGTTGCTGAATTAGTGTGTGTGTCAGTGGTTGTGTGGGTGAGTGCGTGTCTGTGTGAGTGACTGAGACAATTGAACCCCCCTCCTGAGGCTCTAAAGAGCCCTGGGGACCACCACCTCCCTGGGGCCACAATAGTTAATTGAAGTGATGGTGCTCTGACCCCACTACTTGGCCCTGCAGGGCCCTGGGGACCACCACTTCCCCGTGGCCAGAAATACAAAATAAAGGAGAATGGAGGCCACACGGCACCCCTCCCGGGCCATATTCGGTCCCGGGGACCACCACCTCCCCGAGGCAGGCAGAGCAAATTGAAAGGAGGGGACAGCACGCCCCCCCTCCAGGAGCCATTAATGGCTCTGTGAACCGCTACCTCCTGGGCCCGCTCCCTATGTCCCGAGATACCCACCCTCAAGACAAAGTAGTTTGCTGTCACTTGACGGGAGCTATGACAGCTCCCGCCAAGCGAGAGCAAACTTTATGTCCGTTCCCAGCGGGCGGGAGCAGGAAAACTGCTACTGCTCACTGGGAGATAACTTTTCATCTGTTTTCCTGCCTGCAATCAAGCGGACAGGAAAACAGATGAAAAGCTGCTCCCACACACAGGGAGCAGCATTTTTGGCTACTCCCTGGATTCTGCTCCCTGGATGCTGGAGCAATGCTGGCTCACGCTAGAGGCAGGGAGCCAGCACGGACCACTGTGGTATTGAGGATTCCCCACGGTCCCCATCGGTGTACACTGGCTGCCCTGGGTGGGCTCCAAGGCACCCAGCATCAAGAGGTTGGATGGGGTCCCCGGGGCCAAAATCGGCCCGGGAGGGGTCCATGTGGCCCCCTTCCCTTGAAATCTTTAATGGAGAGGAATGCATTGTTGATCTATTGGAGCACAATCGGATCTGTAATGACTATAACAAGTGGTTTCTTATTTGTTGTCTCCTGGTGAGAGCAGAGTCCTATGGTTCTCCCTTTTAATTACCCTGAGTTTGCAAATGCCCCAAATCATCTGCAAGCTCTTCCTGTTTGGCCCGCCCTGTTTTCCTTAGTAGTATGCATAGGTCTTTCCTCCTTTTCCCACTTTGGTGGACAGCTTATCAAAAGCCCCGAGCACGTTTCCCTCCTATTTTGGTGACGAGTTCTTGATGAAGAGGAATACGAGGGCATCTCCACCAAACAAAGAAACACTTACTTCATAAAGTTAGCAGGAAGTACCCTTGTTTGGTGGAGATTCCCCTCTTTGTAGTCTCATCCTCTTCTCTAGCAAGGATTTGTGTTATCAAAGATTTGTGGATCAAGACCTTGAGGAACCATCACATTTCTGAAATTACATGCACACAAGGTCACTGGAGACATTTCCTCGTGGCCAATTATGCAGCTGTAGTGTAGATTATGCACTACACATTTACCCAACAAGGTAGCACTTACTAATTAGCCAATACAAAGTACGCCATTGGGGTAGCCATTTTATGCAAAATTGCGGACTCTTGATGGCTAAAGGGGCAGGTGAGGTTCCGTACTGGGCCAGTCACTCCTACAGGTACTGACACACCAACAGAGACACTCAGACACCCACTCACAGACCCATTCAGCCACTTTCAGATGCACTCATAGACCGACTTAGCCACTCACACACCCATACAGTCACTCTCACACCCACTCACACATCCACAAAACCACTCACAAACCCATACAGTCACTAACACAACAACTCGCACCCACATTTTTAGGTCGAGCCTAGGCAGCGCAGGCTCTGTCTGCAAGACCTGGTGTATCTACAATATGTGTTTTACCACACCCCTTGTTTGGCATTCGTTCTTTGTTGTCCTATTTAGAAAGCCTTTTGATTGGTGTTTGGCTTGCAATTGTCCCTCCTTTGGGTGCTTGGTTCCCTTTAGGCGATTTCACTCATTGTTTGTTTGGGTGGGCCATGGTATCGCACTCACATTTTTTTCCTGGTTGGCCATCATTTCAAATGCATGTGTTGCATGTTGCAGAACTTTAATTGTTATCTGTTGAGGCTACACTGCGCTACTCACAACCAGTGCACATGTTCACGGGGCTTCTGTGCTGGAAACAAGTACAACTCTGGGAAAGCAGGGCGGGAGAAAAACTTTCAGCCGGGAGCTGGCCTCCGAGGCCCACACCTACCATCTGAGGGGACATGCTCAGTCATAGGAGGCAAGTGATATAACTCACTACTACCACATGCTCCTACGTGGGCCGAAGGAAGAAGGTCTGAAGTGTGCACGGAGCAGGGGCTGCCACAGAAGGCCTCGTTTCCTCCACACTGTAGTCGTTTCCTCGTTCTCTAACTTATTTCTGTTGGCTTGGTTCACGACATAATCACGTTCATTTGATGGCATTCTTCCTTTTTATTAGGTCGAGCCTGCATAGCATTTCAGCTGCACTTGTTTTGTTGCCTGTCTTTTTTTGGCTTTTATTGGCTTGGTTTTGTGATTTCCTGTCGGTTTTGCAACATGGAACAAGTTCTCCTTCTTTTAGCCGATTTTATCCGCTTTATAGGACCTATTTTTTACCTTTCCTCCCAGCTTCATTGTGTACTTTGGAACTGAAGTGTACGTGTTTCTTTTTAAAATTAAACTTTGTTCGTGAATCTCGTTTTTAATTCCTCTTAATGATAACATGCTCCTATGTGTTTAGCTGAGTTTAAAAATGCATTACTTTTATTAATTAACTAATTTATTTTCCTTCTATGGGTAGCCTATAAGTATTAAAGGTTTTATATTGTGCAACTTTGTAACTGGGTAAACATGTTTGAGTGTGGACTCCACAGCTTGTGATTTTGGGCAAAACATGAATCTTCCTTTTTCCTATCAAAAGTGAATGTGTCCTCGTGTAATGGCCCTGGTGTTTATGTAAAATGCTCCAATACTTTGGGCCCAATTCACAGAACTAACTTAAGACAAAATCCTAAACTTACTACCATTTTGGTATTCACAGAAGGCACTTACTCATTTTGGTATTCATAAAAGGCACTTACTCATTTCGGTATTCACAGAAGGCACTTACTCATTTCGGTATTCACAGAAGTTAGGAGTCCTAACCGAAATACTGAAAGTCTTAAAGTTAGGATTTTTCTCAGTTTAGGAGTAGTAAAGTTAGGAGTTCTAACTTTACTACTCCTAAACTTTAAGACTTTCTGTATTCACAGAAGGCATTTAGGAGTCCTAAAGTTAGGACTCCTAACTTCTGTTAATACCGAAATGAATAAGTGCTTTCTGTGAATACCAAAATGAGTAAGTTCCTTCTGTGAATACCAAAATAGTAGTAAGTTTAGGATTTTGTCTTAAGTTAGTTCTGTGAATCGGGCCCTTTATTTCGAGTTCGCTTTATATTAAACTGCAAAAAAAAATACAAAAAACGCATTTGGCAATTTGGGAGATCTGTAGAGATTCCTTCAAGTGGGTCATCGCGGCCTGTGTCCTGCCATGCCAGGGCGCCTGATCTACCGAGAGTTAATATTAAAACAAAAACATAGGCCTGTATTTTTTCCTTATTGATGAAATGCTTTAATTTGTTTATCACTGTTAAAAAATTTATTTATATTATCCTGCTTAGTTTTTCCTCAATAATAAGATGATTTAATATGTTTTATTAAACAATGAACAGTACACACTGCACACAGGCAGCTATGTTCTTTGGAAGCAGTTTAGCAACGAGCATTTGCAATGCAATAGGTCTCGCATTTAGGAGAGTTTGCGCTACTGGCACTGTAAATGACAATGCCCTTTATTCATGTGTTGCCATGTACAATGCCAATAGCTTAAATTCTCACAAATGGGTTCTGTGCCTGTGCTATATAGATTTAGTTTAGCGTTATGAGAGAGCGTGTCCGGCCTGCGACAGCAGGCAGGGCAAAGCTATTTGAGAAAATAGTAGGAGGCTGTAATTAAAGCCTACCGAGTAACACCACACGTAACAGGTGGTGTCCTCAGGGGAGGGTACAAAGTAAGACAAAGCGGTACTAAGGGAGGGACTACAAAGCCTATTGACCAATTAAAAACACACAGTTTACAGTGGACAATAACACAAGCCAATGAAAAATATGGGCAGAGAGTGGGCGGAGCTTCAAGTCCGGCCTCGCAGAGCAGCGCATGTGCTGCCCAGGCTCGACCTAAAAACAGTATTTGATGCCCAAATGCCTCAGCTAAGAAGCTTATAGAAGCAATTGGCTCTCCACTTGCTTACAATTGACAGTACCGATTATAAACTGCAAAGAGAGGTTTATCTTGCACAGAGGCACCACATAAAAAATGACCCATCATTAGTCTCCTCAGCAAGCAACATCACTGGCATCCCACTAAAACCAACTTGAAAAGGAGAAGCCAACGAGAGGAGATCTCTTCACTTCCCATCATCCATCTGCACAGGAAGTGACATCACATCCTGCCTTCTCCTTACTTCAGTCAACTCCCCTGGGCACCCCAGGAAAGCGCGGACTCAGACAAAAGCACTGACTGTTGGTGCCAGAAACACCCTGCGTCACCCAGCCCCGCATACCATAAACCCAAACACCCACATCAAGATGCAGACAAGCCAGACACTTGCATAGCATTGGCACTACACATAGACACAACCTTGTACACGCCCCACTAACTACCATGTACACCTCTTTAACTACAGAACACACATTCTAACTCATGCTCATTGACGCTCACTCAGCATACTCCATGCACCAGACGTCGCAGACCGCATCACCTATGACAAGCTTGATACCCTCCTCATCACAAAAACATGGCTCACACCAACTACATCACACATCCTAAGAACCATCTCCACACAGGCTACAGCAGCCATCGTGTGGACTGTGCACAAAAGAAGGGAGAAGGCTTCACTATCATCCGTAAATCAGCCTGGTTCTGCACCTTATGTAATTAATACTCAACGCCAAAGGCTCCTTGGGCGTACAAGAACATAATTGATGAATTCTCGGGTGGTCTCACCACCTCATCTTTCAGACAAACCCACACCACCCTCTTGGGTAACTTCACCTTCCCAGAAAACCAAACCTCAAAAAACACAAGAGACACCCTCACCTACCTCATCGACACAGTCAACATGATACAACCCATTGCTCAACCAATACGCTTCAAACGTTAAAACTATGACTTCGTCTTCTCAACGGCAATCTAACGCAAACCACACATGCTCCAGACCGACCACCTCACCATCTCTATCCCCCTTCTCAGCATCTATCAACAAAACAAAGACAACTCAGAAAAGAAAAACTAAACCTGCAGATGCTTCAAAGACTTTTCCATCGGCAACCTAATGCATGAACTCATCTCCCACCCTGCCAGCTCCATTTCCGATGCCAAAACCTTCTTAGGTGTCTTCAATGCTTTTTTTGGCTCCTCTGAAAACATGCAGGTGGAAGCCAAAACTTTCAGCACCCCGATACTCTAAACACATCACCGACAATAAACACCTCATCCGCAGACGGGAAAAAAAATGGAAGAAAAACAGAACTCCTGATGACATCATGAAACTGAAGTCCCACCACGCAACACGCAGACAGTTCGTCACATCAGCCAAAGCAAAGTAGTATCCAACACTATCAATGACGCGCCCAATAGATGCAGAACACACTTCATGAAAATCAAGCACGGCCTCCACCCCCTGCCGGACCCTCCTCTTCCTCACTCCACAGAAAGATGCAGTGCAATCAACCTCTTCTTCAGTTGAAAAATACAGGATGATCTGACAGTACATCAACAACACCACGCCCGATTCACCTCTTATGGCCACACCTACTTGTAGAATCCCATCATGGTGACCCTTCAAAGCCCTACCTCTTACAGATCTCACTGAGATACTCAACCCCGTCAAAGCTAAGAGAAGCGAAGCTGGTAGCACCTGCTAAGAACCAGCAGCGCAGCCACACATTCAGCATTCCCAGCCAGTTCGGGGGGGGGTGTAACAAGCCTTTACAAATGTAAGAGCTTGGAAGATGGGAGCGGCCCCTGTGATGCAGCAACACAACCAGATAAAAGAATATAACAAGCATTACAAATCCATAATACATCAGGGTATTCCTTTTTTGGTACTTTGGCTTTGTTGACAGCTTTACACTTGTGATATTTCCTGAGCTGTATGGAGGCGAGGAGGTGAAGTAAAACATTTACTAGCATTTATTACTATGAATGTTTCTATTAACAGTATTCGAGAACAGATGGCGTCTGTAGTAGAAGACGTCTATTTACTGTGGTCAACTGTCCATTATCACTGCGCAGGGAACGCTGCGCATGTAGAGACATCGGACAGCGTTTGCAAGAGAGCGGCAGGACAGACGCAGAGTACCTTTTGGGAGTTTCATTCCATAATCCCTCCTTTAATCCAGGTCATTTTAAACGATATAACTTGCTAAGATTAAACCAATGGAGTCTAATTACTATGGATTTGAGCACCAGCCCCTTTACCACCTCCAGGAGCAAGTCTCGAGTGTTTGCGAGGAGACAAGTTTAGAAGAACAATTCTGTAATCCAAACGGAAAGAAATAGTCTTATGGCCGGAGACACCAGATGAGCTCCATCACGGATGCTGCCCACTGACCATCGACTGCCACAGGACGCAAAGAAAGGGCCCACTCTCCTCGCGCCATCCTCCACATATAGGAAAATATAATATAGAGGGAGATTAAAAAACGCCCAATGTCCAAGCGCAGCGCCCAGCCTGGTATCGGATGTTAGAACTCTTTAATAGAGCGCATGATCACCCAAGGTTTCTTGGCGCGTGGTCACTCGTTCAAGCCCGTAAATAGTGGGTGGTTGTGATGGCACCTCTGCTCCTGAAGCTGGTGCAGGACCCCCCATGCTGCAACCCCCCCATGCTGCAACCCGCCCACCAGCCACCGACAGGCACCCCTTTTACGGTTCATGAAGGGCTGCAAGAGCTGGGCACCCTGCCAGGCTGGGCCAGGTGCCCCGCCTGCCCCACCTGCTTATCCTATGATGGGGCCAGGGGTGGTGCAACTGGCATTCTGTGGTGCCTCTGTCTGGGCAGCAGGACAGGAGACACGACTGTGGGGCAAACCTGCCAAAAGTAGGACCATTGGCCGGCCGACTCATTGGGCATTCGTTAGGTGGTTAATATAGCGCCTGGTCCAATGACAACACCAAAGTGGCATCAGGTGACCTCTGACCTCTCAAGACATTATGTAAATTGACTTTTTATTGTGAGGAAAGCACAGGAAGTAACATCAACAAAATCAGTTTTCAGTTGTGGTTGGTGTTGGGACCCAGCATGCACTCTCTGCGACACAAAGTGACGAGGAGTCCACGCGGTATCGCAACACCGACTGCGCGCATTGGAGGGTGGCGACAGGGCACACCCAGCATGGAGACGGGAATGAAATGAAATGAAATGTATTGATTGATATAGACCTCATCCGAGATTCACAATATGTTAAAATAATATATACAGATTTCCAGTCCCATGGTACAACAATATATCATGAAATTCTTTATAAGCAAAAAAGATTATTCTTATCTTATACATCAATAAAATAGCGGGAATAACGCTTTAAAAAAGTTTAAAACTTTGTAACAGGACTTTTCAATGGCAGCTGTCAAAGAATGGAACCAGCTTCCCCTGGAGCTCCGTACGTAGGTATATATGTGAGATTTCTATAGCGCCAACCTAGTCAAAAGGCAGCGATGGATCAATCAAACGGGATTTATAAGCGCAGCTAATCATCCGCGTGGGCACCTAGGCGCTGAGAACCAAGCTGCACGGTGGCATCAGTTGAACAGACAGGTCTTGAGTCCCCTTCTGAATTCCTGAAGAGAGGGTGAGGTCCAGACATGCAGGGGGGAAGCAAAGCGCTGTACAAGGAACCTCTCCCACAACCTTCCGCAAGAGCTGACACGGCTCCTTCTAATGTTTAGCAACGGGGTTTCCATTAATAAAAGTCATTTGTTATGGACTAAAGTCCACTGCAGTTTAAAAGTGTTGATTATGTTGCTGCCCTCTATAGTGCCAAGAAACTCCGGGATACCAGCGCTTTAAAAACCTACCATGACATTTATGGCATTATTTCAGAAACCATCACAAATCCGTTCAGTACTGTTTAGAGCACAGAAAAATGTGGGTCTTGTATGTGTGCATCATACATGTGTGTGACTGTAGGAGAGAGCAGCGGTGGGCATGCGCAGGACACACACATGGCATGTAGGGCGACAACACACAAAAACATGTTAATAAGCCACTTTGATACTGTGAAATATGATTACAGTCTTAGGCTGCATTAGTTTGTAACTTGTTCCAGCAGGAGGCGCTCTACAGCCCCTGATCTCTGCCTTCCACCCCTCAAACAGGAGTCAATGCACCAGGTACTGTCACCAGTGCCAGAGTGCACGCTTGGCAAGGAGCCCCAGTTCTTGCCCTCATCACAGCACAGTACAGTGAACGAGCCTGCACAGGCACATGGAGAGGATGGGACCTATCAACCAGAGCTGACGACTTCGGAGTGGAGGATCCGGGTTGGTTGGACTCTCGGCGTCGGCTCAACATCCTGTGATTCTGGGCAAATCACGTATTCTCCCCCTGCCTCTCAAAAATGAATGTGTCCTTCTGTAACTTAACTAGTGCTCATATAAAGCATTCTGACACCTTCGGGTCGACTTCACACTCTGTAAAACTGCAAATGTAGCGCCAAGAAGCAGAGGAGGAGAGCGCTTGTCCTGCCAGCATCATACAACGTGCGTTCTTTCCAGTGTGAAGGAGAGAGGCGGGTGCACACACAGCTCATGTGCCCCAACAGCTCTCACACAGCTGTGCGCCCTTAAAATCACATAAACGTATCAAGCATTGACAAACCCAACAGGCAGGGCTTTCGTTGCTTCTCTTTTTTTAATGCAAGCACACATGGCACAAAATAAAATGAAATCAAATGCAGGTGTCTAAACGTGGCTGCTATACACTCGCAATAAAATGTTTACATTATAAAACATTCCCTGAGGCGGCTGCTTTACTAGTGGGCTTTTTTAAATAGCAAGACTTTCGGTTGTACGGTACATAGTATAATTATTTGAGAAGGAGATGAAAATAAATCAACACCAAACCCTCCAATCACAAGCGCTCTAATCACAGGGACCTCTGACGTGTCACTCACGCGCCGTATTACAGCAGCTTTAAAAAAAAAAAGACAGAAAATAAATCTTGGTGGTCTCAAAAGTGTTTTCAATAAATGACATGCGTTTTGTTAAGCGAAAACATGAACACATGCATTTTAAGGAAATGACTAGCCAATGAATTGGGACAACTTAAGGCTGGTTTCCAGGCATCACTGTCTGGTAGCAACAATTTGTAAAATGGATCTCAGGCAGTTTTCTTGTCTTGGCTTCCCCCATCCACATTCAGTACTTTGGTAAATTTTTTAAAGCTTCTTAGGTTTAAATTTGATTTCCAAAGTACTTGGATATGGCAGTGCATTATCCTTCACTTCCTACAAATAACAGGGGTCTTGCATTGGTTGAAAGGGACGCCTACTTCACTCGGTCTGGTACCACATAGAGTGAGTCTATTTGCAGCTACACCACTAGTGTAGCAAGATGGTGGGGTCCTGGTGCAAGCAAGAAAAAAAGTCCCTTTGACTGCTGTTGGGATAGTAAAATGCAGCAATTTACCGTGTTCAGTGGACCCCTCAGTGCTGTTGAACCCGGTGCCACTGCACCTGCTGTACCAATGGCTACACCCCTGAGTTACAAATTACCTATAAAATTCAAGTACTTAGGTAAGGCTAAACTCCACAAGGCGTTTTGATCATATATCAATTAATCACGAAACATTAGTTACACAACAACAAACCATCACAACCACGCAGACCAGTAAGACAATATATCTTTATCAAGAGCCTGTATAGGAAGTATTTTAATTTACAGTACCTTTTATTCTGATTATTGCCATGCAAGACCTATGTGCTTTTTTAGGTCTTGCCTGACCCAGCGCATGCGCTGGACTGGCGAGACTTTTTTTGAGGGCTCAAAAAATGCTACCATGGCCAGCCTAAAGCTGAAGTCCATGTTCGCGGGCGCGCGCGAGCAGAAGCTGGCAAACCTCGTCATGCACATTAAGTGCCCGCAATCACTTTCACTTTCGTCCGCGATCACTTTCGCGGCACCCCTTTGATGTTCTCGTTCAAAGAACATCAAAGAACATGTTGTTGTTTTAATGCTTTGCTTCGCCCGTTTGACTTACAATGTGCTTTCTCTTTCTACAAACTCGATGTTTGTGTTCCTTTATTTTGAGATGCTTTTAGTATTACTGTTTTGTGACATAAAGAACATTAAGGAAATGTTACTGTGAAACTGGACAACGCTCACAGTGTTTATTTCTGATCGCAGCGGCTGCTTCATGTCCGTTGCACCATTCAGGGAGTCCTGTCGTTGGCGTTTTCATGAGGACATGATGAGGAAGCTGGAAACTTTTGGCACATTCTCTTTAAAAGCACAGCATGTTGGCGACTGGTTAATCGATTAGACCTATGTAGTGCTTTACAACCACACACACAACCACAACCACACACACAACCACACACACAACCACAACCACACACACAACCACACACACACAACCACAATCACACACACAACCACACACACAACCACACACACAACCACACACAACCACACACACACACAACCACGCACAACCACACAACCACACACACAACCACACACACAACCACACAACCACACACACACAACCACACACACACACAACCACAACCACACACAACCACAAAACCACACCCACAACCACAACCACACACAACCACACACACAACCACACACACAACCACACATACAAACACACACAACCATGCACACAACCACACACAACCACACACAACAGCACACACACAACCACACACACAACCACAACCACACACACACACACAACCACACACACAACCACAAACACAACCACACACAACCACACACACAAGCACACACACAACCACACACACTACCACACACACACAACCACACACACAACCACCCACAACCACACACACACAACCACACACAACCACACACACAACCACACAGACAACCACACACACACAACCACACACACAACAACACACACACACACACACACAACCACACACAACCACAACCACACACACACACAACCACACACACAACCACACACACACAACTACACACACACAATCACACACACACAACCACACACATAACCACACACACAACCACACACACAACCACATACACACACAACCACACACACAGCCACACACACCCACAACCACACACAACCACACACACAACCACACGCAACCACACACAACCACACACACAACCACACACACCCGCACACACAACCACACACACAACCACACACACACAACCACACACACATAACCACACACACACAACCATACACACACAGACAACCACACACACACACAACCACACACAACCACACACACAACCACAACCACACACACAACCACACAGACAACCACACACACACAACCACACACAACCACAAACACACGCACAACCATACACACACACAACCACACACACAACCACACACACACACAACTACACACACAACCACAGCCACACACACAACCACACACACACAACCACACACAGAACCACACACATACACAACCACACACACAACCACACACAACCACAACCACACACAACCACACACACAACCACACACACAACCACACGCAACCACACACACACAACCACACACACAACCACACACACACACAACCACACACACATAACCACACAACCACACACACACACAGACAACCACACACACACACACAACCACACACAACCACACACAACCACAACTACACACAACCACACACACAACCACACACAACCACACACAACCACACATCCACACACACACACCCACAACCACACCCGCACCCACAACCGCACCCACACACAGCCACAACCACACACACAACCACACACACAACCTCACACAACCACACACACACACACACACAACCACACACAACCACAACCATACACACACATAACCACAAACAACCACACACACACAACCACACACACAACCACAACCACACACAACCACACACACAACACACACAACCACAAACAACCACACACACACAACCACACACAACCACACCGAACCACACATTCACACACACCCACAACTGCACCCACAACCGCACCCACACCCACAACCACACACACAACCACACACACACACACAACCACACACACACACCACACACACACAACCACACACACACAACCACACACGCACACAACCACACACACACAACCACACACACAACCACACCAAGCATTGGCATAGCCAATAGGTCTCGCCTTTGGGACCTTATAAGTGTTTAGTCACGCAACAGTTGATGTGGTTGCATGAAGGATATTGTGCTGCATAACTAAATACTTAGAAGGTCCAAAAAGCGAGACCTATTGGCTATGCCAATGCTTGTTCTTTTATGGTACTAAAACCGAAATAAAGACTTTTGATGATGATGAATATATCAATCCTGGTAAACTCCACAACAGGTCGAGCAAAACCTTGCAGCCTTTCAATGACAATGTGGCTCCTCAAACCTCATGCCAAAACATAAACCACAAGGCAACAGTTGTGAATTGCAACCTTTGCAACAGCCCAAAACCCACAAGCTTCACAGTGCCTTTGAACTTCAACGCTTGCACTATATCATGTTTGCACACTTACAAAGAGACCACACACGTAGAAAAACAGTACAAAAATCACAGCACCCCATTACACAGAACCCTGCAACCTACTTCTACATGGATGTTCCACATACCCCTTACGTGTGCATACACAATTGCACACCACAACACATAGATGGTGAGTGCAGCAGCACGCTTTTACAAAAATTCACATGGAACCAAATTCTACCATGGCAATCACCCAGGAAACTCATTTGCTTAATAATAATTTGTTCTATATTCACACATGTAACTCACACAGTTGAGGTCAACTTCCTCATACACCAAAGTGAAAACACTTTCTAATTTACATCACTCAAACATACACCAAACAAGCTCATAAAACACCACATAACTGTGAAAGAAATTGACTCCTTAGCTGCTGTGGTTGCTCTCTTCAACCTTCTACACCCAAACCTTCCCCCGTTAACTCCCTACCCTAGTGCTGAGCCTTTTTTTGATGTCTGGGACACTTTGCGTTAAGGCCTTCATAACCCTTTTTTCAACAAAAGGTGTCTAGGACAAATCGGTGTCCTTTTTCACCAATTTTGAGGAGTCTAAAGGAACTCAAGTTGTTAGACACAAACACTGACCACCAAGAAAAAGGAAACACAGCATGCACAAATACGTATTCCATTAACACTTGAATCACAATAAAAGTGTACATCACCAGTGCACACACAGCAGCAACAAAAGCATATATAGCGGAGGCAGCGCACTTTAAAGGCGAGACCTATTGGCATTGCCAATGCTTGTTAAAATGTGTTGTCTTACACATAAAGCCCTAACTGGTAACAGCCCTGGTTACTTAGCTACCAAACGTAGACACTACAGCACGGTGAGACTTTTGAGATTGAGTGATAAAGCATTGTTAATCATTCCTCATGTCAGAAGGGCATGTTGTGGCAGCAGGTCCTTTTCCTATTTGGCTCCTTATTACTGGAACAAATTGCCACACCATATTCGGATCTGTTCAGATCATTCTCGTTTTAGGAAAGTACTTCTTTGTAATCTTGTTCTGATCTAGCTGCTCTTGTTACTTTGTCTCTTGTCTGCGCTGAGATACCCTCTGGGTGACTCAAGCGCTTTATAAATTAAATTAACATAACAAAACATAACCACTCATACACCCACTCACAGACTCATACAGCCACTCACACACCTACACAGCTACTCACACACCCATACACCCACTCACCAAATCACACATCCACTCGCACAACCACTCATACACCCATACAGACACTCACAGACCCATACCACCACACATCCAGTCACCGGCCTATACAGCCACTCACACACCTACAAAACCACTCACACATCCAATAAAAGACCCATACAGCCACTCACACACCCAGACAGCCACTCACACACCCACTCAGTGACCTATATATACAGTCACTCACACACCCACTCACACATCCACAAAACCACTCACACACCCAGTCACAGACCTATTACAGCCCCTACATACTCATTCACATACCCACACAACCACTCAAACCCACTCACATGCCCACATAACTACTCACACACCCACTCACAAACCCATAAATCCACTCACTGACTCACACACCCTCAAAACTCCTCACACACCCACTCATACACCAATACACTCACACACCCACTCACAGACCCATGCAGCAACTCACATACCCATTAAGCCTCTCACATACTCACAAAACCACTCACACACCCAGTAACAGACCCATATAGCCACTCACACACCCACTCTCAAAGGTTACAAGTTACAGTTAGGAAATAATTTTTTTTTAAACTTCATAATTCATTAAATAAATCTAAGGATACAGGGACGTTACATACTAGGAAATAACATAAACATTTTTGAAATTCACTGAAAAAACGAAAGTTACAGGGTCGTTATAGTTAGGAAATAGAATTAAAAAAACATAGGAATTCACTGAAAAAACAAAGGTTACAGGGACATTATACTTAAGCTCAGATGTTACACGCACAAAACCATACAAATGCAGCAGTTATACTTACCTGAGCTAACTATAACTGACACCCCGCAATGCACTGCACTGCTTATGAGAGTCCATAGCCCTTCTCTGTTTTATAATTTATTGATGCCAGTAGTCTGTCTGTGTGTCTGCCAATGCTAAAGAAATGATACAAAAAGAGCACTTGACCTGTCTCTCTCTATAGCAAACAAAAGATACACCGACTACGAGACTTACACTCTACCTATGGATGCCTCCGCTAAACTCAAGATACAAACAGTGCCATGTCTATATCCTTGTGTTTTTGCCAGGCATTATGCCAGTAGTCCAGTGTTCACAGTGGTAAAACAGACAATACAACAGTTCACTGCTTACTATCTGGCTGTGTAGCAGTTGTGTAGCTATCTCTGGTAATCACATAACAGTGCAGTCCCAGATTTACTTATGCTTTGCGCTGGGTTTTTGATTTTTTGTAATGGAAACCCAATGCAAATGTTATTTTAGGATTTACTATCCAAAGCAAATTAAGTTTGTGTTGGATAGTTTCCTACAATAAAGCAAAGTTGTGCAGTGCTCTGCTTTGCTTTACACTGCACCATGGAGGAGTTCCATTGGAGGTGCATGAGCGTTTCCTTGCAACCACCAATGGGTTTTGACGCAAATCCCTACCTACAAACTATCGTAGACACTCATCTTCTCCAAAATCCCATGCCTCCTTGAGACCGGCGCAACAAGGAGAAATGTTTTAATTTTGCCAGATAAATGTTTCAATTTCGCCACGGTTTTCCTACTTTGCATGCGTGTTGCATTGTACAGCACACATACAAAGCAGGAAAAGTGTTAAAGTGTAGTTTTTGTACTGGAAGGGTCGCCTTCCAGTATAGAAACATTTTCTTACAGAAGGCACTCAATCTTTGCACTAAGTCACAAAGGTGTCACAGCTGCCAAGGTCTTAGATTGCTTGTGTGTGACATTTTCATAATTTCAGTGTAAATATGAGTGACATTCAACGACTTTGAGTGACACTTTCTCACGAGTAAAATCAAGCAATGAATAACTGCGAAGTTTCCTGATTCCTTAAGTGTGAGATTTCCAAGTTTTCACTGTGTTTATGTGTGATTTTTCATTGCCTTATGTGTGATACTTTGAGTGATATTTGATAGTCAGTGTAATCAAGCGGTTTTGTCCATTTAATGAGTGCATGTTTCTAGCACCACCCTGTACAGATACTGAACATAAGCGCAGCTTAGCTAAGTCATGTGGAGATGCCTGTGATGGACCAAAATGTATTGACTGTAGTGTGGGATATACCAGCTCCTGCACATTAATTCAATTCACAAGGTTGTTTTAATTTTTTTTTATATACATTGAAACTAATAAGGCATGTGATCTCATGCAGTGACGATGTTCTAAACCAGCATTTAATGTAACCGACTGACACCGTTTTAAAAAAAATCTGTTTATTGAACAGCTTGCAGAATATACAGTCAGGCTCCCAAAGTAGGAACCATGGCAAACATCAATATGCATGAGCGGTACAAGCATTTTTCAATAGCATAAAAACAACAACCCACAAGAAAGAACATCCCTCCGCCCTCCTCCCACTTCCCCGCGGCACTGTAGATGGTACTATGACCCCAATGCAGCATATCATCACATGAAGACATTTCTCAGTAGGTGACCAGTCCCAAAATTAAATATAACAAGTGCATCAATATACAGTAGCTATTGTAAATCAGGGTTGCCCAGGAGATACACAGACAACGGGGCCCAGAAATCTTTAGGGTGTGAAGACTCAGGCATTTCCTCGGCATATATTTCAAGTTGTACTTTACAGTAGAGTAAGTCCCGAACCCACCTTTTTCAGAGTAGGGGTAGTTTTAGACCCCCAACATTGTGCCACCGCCCGTTTAGCAAGCAAGGTCGAGACAGCGACTAAACGACAGTTGCAGGGTTTGAGGTTCTTTACCCATCCCAGCAGGCAGACATCAGGAGTACACATTACGGATTCAGAGACAACATTAGTAAACATAGTTGTGATCTTGGTCCAGAATTGGTAGATTCCTGTACAATTCCATTAAAGATGCAGAAAATTTGCATCCCCTGCCCACACCGAATACAGCAGGCATTCTCCCGTAGACCAAAGCGCTTCAATTGCAGAGGTGTTTAGTATAACTAAATGGATGATGCGGAGGTTGCAATTTGCCGTTAAGCGGCCTCACAGGGCACAGCAGAACCTCCACATATCTGGTGAGAATGAAGGTCCTAGTGTCGACACCCATTTATTATATGAAGGGGAGTCAGGAGTCTCTCTTTCCCTAAGGGATGCATTGTACAATTTCGGAATAAGGCCCCTGCTTTCCTCTCCTGCCAGCACCGCCCGCAGAGCTAACAGTGTCTTAGGTTCCGCCGGATAATCCGGGTATATGGATCTAATCACCTACCACACACGCACATATGTGTACCCCAGCATCAAACCCCGGTCCCTGCCGCCTTACATGTCTGAAAGTGACCTAAACTGGCCTTGCTTATATAGGTCTCCTAATTATGTTATTCCCACCGCACTCAAAGCTTTTAAAGCAGCCGGCTCCTGTGCAGCCGAGATGGCCGGATGCGCAGCAAGTGGCAAGTTTGGGGCATATAGATAATGCAGCTGTGCACGTGCTGCAAGCATCTTCCACACCCATGCCATGGAAATCGCGGGGTTAATTTCAGTCCGAGGTCCGCTTCCCCCAACAGCCAAGGCAGTCGCAGGGAGGGCCATCAAAGGACAGAGTCGGCCTCGATAGCTACGTGTGGCTGGAACCGTTGTGGGAAGTACCAAAAATGGTCAAACTGGGCCTGAGCACATAGATAATATAGCCGCATATCAGGAACTTCAAAGCCTCCCTGCTCGAATGGTAATGCCAGCACCTCTCAACTGCATCTAGGCTTCTTGACCCCCCACGCAAAAAACAGTAGTGCTGACTGAAGCAAGTTAAACACCGCAAGAGTGAGGCCGATGGGAATGTAGAACAAATAGAGTAGTTTGGGCAAAATCGTCATTTTAATTACCGCTAGGCGGTCAGCCAAAGAAAGCGGGAGTTTGGCCCATCTCGCCGCCCGATCAGTGATGTTAGTAAGGGCGCGACTGTCATTCTCAGAAATCACCACCTCCGGGTCCCTATGCAGCCATACACCTAAATATTTTACTGGATCAGTGGACCATGTCAAGGGGTAATCCAGATCCACACGCTGCGTACCAGCCGTCAGCGGGAAGACCGTTGATTTGGTCCAGTTGATGCCAAGCCCCGAATAGCGCTCAAATTTGATGTATTCGCATAGCAGTTCTAGGAGAAACGTTGCAGGCTCTCAGACATATAGAAGCATTTAATCGGCGTATAGCGAAACCACCAAAGGTCGATGTTTGAAACGCAACGCTGCCTGCGCATGCCGCTGGCAGAGTTTGCAAGCCAGTGGCTCTAACATGAGTGCGAAAAGCATCGGCGACATGGGGCAGCCCTGCCGCGTGCCATGCCTAATAGGGAAAGCCTCTGAAATCCAGCCATTGACCCGCACTCACGCCGCAGGTACCTCATCTAATAGCTGGATCCACCGTAAAAAAAAGCGCGGCAGTCCCATTCGGAGTAATACAGTGAACATATATTTCCATTGCAGGGAATCAAATGCTGGTAATCAGCCTCAAAGTAATATAGTGTGGAGAAGTCAGTACGCAAGTTGTGTGCCGTTGACCGGGCAGGGACAAAGCCCGACTAGTCCGGGAGTACCAGATTAGGAATGAGGAGTTGGAGCCTGCTGGCGATCATTTTTGCCAAGATTTTGGCATCAATATTAACAATGGAGAAAGGCCGGTAGGAGTTGCATTGGTTAGCAGCTTGTCTGGCTTTAAGAGCATAACAAGGAGGGCCTCTTTTAACGTGGAAGGGAGAGTGCCCTTGTCGTATGCCTCCGCAAAGACATCCAAGAGTCTGGGTGCGAGGTCATCGACATATGCCTTGTAGAACTCACTAGCGAGTCCATCTAGGCCGGCTGCCTTACAGGTGGGCAGGGACATGATGGCCAATTTAACATCTTTCAGATCAAAGGGCTGTGTGAGGTATTCACGTTGGTCAACAGACAGCCACCCCAACGCAATATCGTCCAGGTATTCATTTATTTTGGGGGCTGACATATGTGCATGGTCCCCATACAGTGCGGAGTAAAAGTCAAGCACCACCCTACTAATATCCGAGGTATTATAGCGCGCTACTCCCTCATTACCGAGCATCTCAGTGATGTAGTCCGGACTCCTGGGCGCAGCCAGTTTCTGAGCAAGTGATCGACTGGGGCGACCCCCCTCCCCTTAGTAGTAAGCAGTACAGCGCAGTGACCTGTATGCCTGCTCCTGATCCACTGTATCATTATGTTCAGTCACCAAATCTCGAATAGCAGCCAATTTGTCCGGGGCTGGGTTGTGGGCATACTTGCGCTCTAGAGTAGAGATGTCCCAGGCCAGCTTATTGATTCGGCGACGCAGATCCTTCAAGACTCCCACCTGCGCTCCCATACAGGCCCCCCTGATGGTAACTTTCAATGCTTCCCAAAGGACCCCAGCACTATCTACTGAACCAGCGTTTTCTTTAAAAAAATTACTAATAGCTGCACCTATCGTGCACCGAAACACCTGGTCCGTAAGCGAGGAAGGCTGTAGCCGCCACTGGAAGGGTGGACGCTCACAAGTAGGGACCTGCAACACTAGCATCACAGGTGAGTGATCTGACAATGTTTTGGCCAAGTGGTGGACATCCACAACCCAGGTGCATGCAAGCTCTAAGAGGAGCCAATAGTCCAAGCGGGACCATGTGCCATGTACTGTGGATATGAAGGTACTTTCACGCATACCGGGTGCCGCATGCGCCAGATATCATGGATCGCACCTGCATCTAAAAGACCCAGTAGCACATCTGTTGCCTGTCTGTGTCGCGCTGCCCCACTACCCAGTCTATCTAACTGCACATCCAGGAAAGTGTTGAAATCACCACCCCCCACCCCCCAGATCAATTCAGCAGGAGGGAATTTCAAAATGTGGCGCCAAACATCCATGAAAAAGGAATGGTCATCGACATTCGGGCCATTGACATTCACCAGGAGGACGCCCACACCACCAAGCGTGCCATGGACCAGTGCTACCCTTTCCTGTGTATCCGTTTCTGTGTTAAGTACAGTGAATGTGACCCCTCTTTAAACCAGAATCATCACTCCCCTAGCATAGGAAGAGTAAGAGGAAGCGACCCTCAGCCTGGCCCAGCGGGCGCCCACATGCTTGTCCGAGTGCTGTGTAAGATGCGTTTCTTGCAAGAACGCCACCTGGACATCCAGTCTGTCTAGATGTGCCAATACCGTGCATATTTTTTTGGGACTGTTTAAGCCACGCACGTTCCATGTAAGGAACTTTATTTTACTAACCATGGATATGCAAGATCAAGTTGAAGCAAAGGCGTGAGGTTCATGATTAACAACAGGCTCCAGAGGTACAGCGAAATCAGAGAATGACAGTGCCACCCTGCGCACCCTACCCACCCCCCACATCCCCCCACCCACTTCAGCAGCCCCAACGTGCCAAAGCCATCCCTACTGACACAGTTAATAGGTAATCAATCAGACTGCAAAGCTAGAACTGGCAGAAAGTGTAAATCACATAGGAGAAGGCCACTTGGCAACCACTGCCTCACCTGCAAAACACAAACCCTGCAGAAATAGTTTTTCTTATTCAATGGCTTTTCCCACCTGCAGGTGGAGGAGTTTCAGATATGTTAATTTTTTTCATTTATAAATGAGAGTTGCAAAAATCAATGTATTGGATTTATTTAGCCACAGGCACTTTAGTCAGCAAGTGATAAGCTGACCTATCTACTTAGCCTCAATACACTTACCAGTAACAGCAACATAGTTCTCGAACATTCTCAGGCCTGGTCGGGTAAGAGCTCCTCTTCTCAGTTGTAAGCTTGCCCATGTGTCAGCAGAGCAATTGCAGCTGTTTTGACCAACGGAGCTAGCTGCCACTAGGTGTCATTGTCTGATAGTTAATTAAAAAGAGTAGAGCCATCCATAACAAGGCAAGAAATTAGAGATATCCCGCTTAGCTGTCTCTTCATCTTGTTTGAGTGACAAATTACTGCTCATGCGGTAATGCGGTAACTTAACTTAAATTGCGTTACCCTGGGCAGGACTGGGGGTGTGTGTGTGTTGGTGCATGGCTGCCAAAAGTGCACCAGTGCAGGGAGTGAGGAGAACAGCACTATATCTTAGTAGATGTGGAGCTGTTCTGCTCTCTCCCTTTCAGGCAACACAGCGCAGCAACTGTGTTGGGTTACTTTTTACTAAATGTGGGCCACAGTGTTTACATTCTGCCCACTTTCTCCAAGCACATGGTGCAGTTTTTCTGCCCTCACTCAGCACATTCCGATTGTGTAGCCGTCTTTGGTAAATCCAGTGTTTGCACCTGGATGTGATAATAAGCACACTGCCACAATAAACTCATGCTACAACTAATAGTCATTATTGTCTCTTTTGTGAAAAAGTCAGTTAACCAGTTACAAATGGTTTCTGTACAAATTCAGTTAATGGAATGTGATTTTTTGGAAATCTGACAAGCCTCAAGTGGAGATATTTCAAGATCCAGTAACAAAGTGGACAGTGGACACAGTGCTTAACTTGATCCGGGGTTTTCCAGTGCTCACCACTGGCACATAGTTGTCAACATCAGCACTTACAACAGTCTGCCACATGGTGGCGCTGTTTGCCTAATTCATAGGCGAGCGCAACAAAAATAGTTTATTAACTCATTTCACATTAAAAATAACTAATACCTGTCGCCAAAGCTATTATTTTAGTTTTGAGTGCCTGGAATAGTCTGAACTGTCACACTGGTAGTGTGATGGTTAGTTGTGTGTTTATAATGTCATTATTCTAGACAACAGTGGTCCCTAGAAGTAAGAAGTTTAGAGCAAGGAATGAATATAGACTCAATCGTTACTATATTAGGTTGACTTGTCCAGCCGGACAGAGGTCTAATATTTACTTCTTAGCAATTTAAAAACAATTAGTACAAACAATACAAAAAGTGGGACACAAGCCTGTGTCCTACTTAGCCATGAGGTACAAAGAAAAAGGCGAACAGCAAGAGGCTCAGGCAAAGCTTATTGGTTTGTTTCACACGAATAATACACAGTATTATGAGGAACATATCGCAAGGAACACCTTTACAATGAAGTAAATGAAAGTTTTTTCGTATAAGGTGTATCAAAGTGTCGACGGCGTTTCGAACCATAGAGAGAATAGGCGGTTCATCATCAGGACATAAAGTACATGTCTGTTAGGTAGAGCCTATTAACCTAATTGAATTCCGGTTAGGGAACGATTAAGAAAGTTCGGGGGCGCTGCTGCGATGGCGGCGTTGATTGTAGGTTCAGAAGATCAAACGGGATGACGGCAGGTAGTGATGCGTTTTCTGAACAGCTCAATCACCGATCGATTGAGCCGTTCAGAAAACGCATCACTGCATTAAGAAGTGTGTCATAGGTCCGGTTGGTACGTGCCAGTTACCATTGCAGATTCTGTGCGATCTCCTTTGGGATTCTAATGGATTTGGAGAGGGAGTCATGATACTTGGCCAACTGGAACCTGAAGGCCCACTGCAGGGCCTGCACATGCCACCTGGCATTGGGCACAAGGAGGCTAAACGGAGCCAGGAGACCAGGAAGCCTCAGAGACATTCTTGCCGAAACCCAGGACTAGCCCTAAAACATTCGTATCATATCTTGAATGTCCTGGACTCCCTGCCGCAAAGGAAAGGCCTAGAAGCCGCCATGTCCAGAACTGCACTGATAACGAAATCGTCTGCTTGGGACTTTGGTGAGACTCCAGCTCGTTGATGGTAAACCTCAGCCATCGTCTGAGGTGGTCTATGACTGATTAAAGCAAGCCTGCCTTATGCAGCCAGTTGAGGTAAACGAATACGCACACTCCTGACTTCTAAAGATGGACAGCAACCACTGCCGTCATTTCCGCGAACTGCCTAGGAGGCAAGGCAAGGCCGAAGGGGAGCATGGTATATTGAAAGTAGTCCTAGCCTACCTTGACCCAGGGGTAATGAAGTGGGAATGCAAAACAGCTATCTTTAACACACGTCCTACAAGATCAAGGATGCCATCCAGGCTTCTGCAACCACAGCTGACAGATCTGACCTAGAGCATTCTGGATTTGTCGTTCCTCAGAAGCGATGCAAGCCTCCTATGAAATACAGAAGACACACTAAGACCAACTGCTGACCAAACTTCCCTTGAACATAAAACAGGTGTGTTAGAAGCAGTAGTGCAATGTTTCCTCAAACACACAAAGAAGGTACAACACAACCAAAAGCATAGATCGCTTGCCGTGCAGTGAGGAAAGATGCAAGGGTGGAAGCAGTCCGATCTTCACACACACATATGCAGCAAAGGAAGCAGCAGTGCAAGCTTCCTCACATCGACACACAAGGAATGGATTGATTAGAAGGAGCAGCAATGCACGAATCCCTTAAACATGGAAAAGGCATCAAAAGCAGGAGCTGTGGCTACTTCCCTCAAGGGGCAGTGTTATTTCAGGAAGTAAACACCACACTCCCACTACCACCGCGCCCCGGTTCTCTCCAGATCGCATTTGCTGGTAAGCTCACTTTAAAAGGAATCCCTTCCCAAGTGTGAGGAGCCTAAATATAAACTTCTCCTACTCTCATGACATCACTGACTCCTGCGGCCTGGTGTTCTTTTTAATTATGACTCACTGTAGTGTGCTTGGGCAACTGAAGGAGAAATGAAAAGTGCCGCCAGGCCGGTGATGCACCGATCACTGGCACTACCTGCCAGGAAACAGTGAGCCCTCAGCCCTCGAGGCCCGCGGGAGCCCGCTGTGATTCACTGGGTTCATCCCTGGCATGCGGTGATGGCCGCCGGCAGAATCCACCAGCAAGCAAGACTTTTCAACGCCGGCTCTCAGAACCTTGGAGAGCGAAGAAGCTTTGCGAGACCTGTGCGAGAGTTTAACCTGAGCTGGGAATAATGTTTAAGGGAGATGCATATTTAAAAGTCGACAGCTAGCAGTGGAGGATCGCTACCCGCTGTACTTGCTTGTGTAAAACATCACAAGGCAGCGTTTAATATTAAAACGTAGTACTAAAACTTGTGGCCAGACTTAAACCACAACATCAATGACGTCTCGCCCTGGCGGCCCCGCATACATCTACGGCGCTGCCTCATGTAATAGGCTGCACTAAATAAAAACTCACATATCTAAGAGAGTTGGGCTCTGCAACCCCAAAGATGGTCTAAATCCGGAAAACAAACAAGATGTCGAAGGTTCTGGAGAGTCTGAAGCACCAGCAGCAGTGCTGTATGAACTTCCTACTCAATGTTCTGTGTAGGGGCTAGCTGACAGAATGTACAAATTAAAAATAAATGAATTTAAAAAAGTACAACTCTCTTTTAGATTCGCTCGCGCAACTGCCTCCAGTTCAAATAATTTATCTGACACTCCCGAAAGGATCACTACGTTTGGTACACATGAAACACACACACAGAGACTGTTTGGCTCAAGTGCCATACACACGAAGTGTTCAGTGCAAGTACCCACACAATTTCGGATGTTCGGAAACATCTCAGAGCAAGACCACTTACTTTGCATCATTCATGCTCTATATGAAATCACACAGTTACTATTTCTTATGGGTCTTTATGATATTGAAATATTTCAAAATGCCTCATCTGCCTACAAAACCCCTATGTGCTTTTTGGAAGTAAGAAGACATTTTGACAGAGCAGTGTATTCTGAGACGAACAAAAGGTAAATAGCTTCTCACCTCACATAGAACAAGCCCAGCAGTGGAGCGTGCGCTTGTGCCCGCCACTGCAGGCGAAAAACCCTAGGCCAGGGAACAAAGAAGGCGGGACAATCATCCGCCTTGTACCAATTGCGTGCTGTCTTTTTAAGAAAGACGCATGCACAGGCCAATTACGGGTTAATAAAAATAAAGCACACGCACGAGCGTGTATTCTAAGTTCAAAAGCCCTTACTAAATGCCTCGCAGAGCAACGCATGCGCGCTGGCTCAGGTGAGACCTAACAAACGCTATAAACAAAACCTTCCAACACAGCACATCTCTTGTGAGAGGTCGCCGCCTTGCGGCTGAAAGCTGCAGGGCTTAGCCTAAGAGCTCTTTTGAACTCGTAACTTTAAAAAAAGCATTTGCAAAGCTAATAGGTCTGGGGTTGATAAGTGTGCCTTTTTTGTTACAGGCTTTAGACAACAGAATATTGGAGTACAATAAAGTAACATTTCTGCTGTTTAAAAGTTGCAGGGATATGCTTTCGAAGAAAAAACAAGTAAAGTAAAAATAAACCACTGCAGCCCTTGTGCCACCATTAGGACCACCAAGTCTGAGACTGACATGCACTAGTTTTAGGTAAACCTGCAAATGTGACTGGGAAACTTGCTGTCCCTCAAACAGTTGAAATCGGCTGTTGTGTATAGAAGCAGGATGTTCAGGGTGACACCGTGGGTGGGTGAAGTTGAATGAACTGATGAATTAGGGTGAGCGAGTGGCCTCTGGAGGCAACTGTGTACAAGAAAGAGGTGGTGTAGGTTACTACTGCCCTCGCGGAGGGTGTCCAGGATGGCTGTCTCACAGAAGACAGAGCAGCAGGGTCAGCGGAGAAAGGGAAAGTAGAGGCATAGATGAGAGAGTAGTGTGGCAGGCGGTGCTGCAAATTGTGTGCACGGGGAGACAAGCTACAACTAAAGAATGCATTCCAAGCAATTTAACTGTACAGACGAGACTGAAAAGGTTCATTTATCTTCTATTACCACCCTATGTAGAGTGAGGAAAGAGGGACAGCCTATTACAAAGGCATAGACTGCTGTCATTACCCTCTTTAAATGCCTCAGGTTCATGAGTACAGACCAAGTAGCTACAGTACCCACGATTATAGCCCTCAGGTAAGGGTAATAATGTATAATTCTTAACTGAGTAGGTCCCCGAGTGATGATGTCTCATGGATAAGTAGATAGATAAATAGATGATTTTCACTTTATATTATGAAGCGCCTCATAGATTTTAAGGTCAGTATTGGGAACTGTGCAAGCATTTTGCAATCACGCACATACATAAATGCTGAAGGTCAGTTAAGAAGTCCCAGGTGAAGCCGACATAAAAAGAACACGGGGGCAGGATGTCCACACAGTAAATAGGAGACATGGAATACTCCAGAGAATGGATGCAGATGGAAAAGCTGTGATAACTGAAAAGTGCAATACCAAGCCAAGTAGGACAGGAATCCGAGGAGCAGATGAATGGGGAGGGCGTTTAGGGATATGTACTGAACGATGGGAGCCGTCTTTGAGAAGACAGCGATATCTAGAGGTGTTCTGGGGGACAATTGAGTCTCCCCAAGCAAGAGCCCAGTGCATCCGTGTATTGGATTCTGGTCACATAAACTCTTTGCCAATTCACCAATACTTGCACACTTCTAACTATTTTTTCTTTTTTGTAAAAATATTTGCAAAATATTAGAAAATCAGTAATGATTTGAATTTCTTCAGTCTAATACTTTCATATTGTTGGCCTGAAAAGCATTTATGTAGATTTCAACCAATAACAAATTATCAGCAAAATAATTATCTTTCGGTTTCCTGGGCCTATTAAATGTGTGACAACAACACAATTTCACGTCCTGCTCAACTTTCTTCTATTTTCTTTTCATGCTCGACTTTCTGAAGCTGATCAACAAGCCTGATAACAAACCTATATTGTCTCCAAGCTTGACGTATACCGAACGATGGCTCAAGGCACCGCAGTGCGCCTCAGATTCCACTCCAGTCTTGAGCAATACAGATGCCGAGGGCTTGTAGTTATTGTAAAACGGAGATGGCGGGACAGAAGAGGAGCCAGAGGCATGCCAGCCGCAACACCGAAAAGGAGAGCGTAGAATTCTAAACTGATGCGAAGTTTGGTGTCTGCCAGTGACTTTTAGATCTGGGTTAGTGAAAGGAGAGGCTGACACCCAAGCACCGCTACTGAAGTAGTGTACGTTTTAGGTGGATGTGCACAAACAAAATGCCGCCACTCATAGTGAAGACAGCTCCCAGCTGAAGTGGTCTGACCCAGGCGCGCAACACCCATTGGGCTCACCGGGCTTCAGCCCCCCCCCGTCGTATGTGACAGCCCGGCTGAGACAGCCTCGCGGGCTGGCGTCCGTCTAATTGCAGCCGCACCCGAGTACTTCACGGGTCTTTAAAAGACCATTTACTCGTTAATGAGGCTTTTGTTGTGTTTTCGCCCCTTCTTACAGCCACTCTGCCTATGGCCGGAAGACTTAGCCCCCCCACCCCGAAATCTTTTTCTGCCCCCCCCCCCCCCCCCCTCCCCCCGAAATTTGGCTCTAGTTGCCCGCCTGGACTCTGACCCATTGCCCCACTCTGTGGGATATGGTGGGCGGAAGTGAAATGTGACAGTAAAATAGGCCAGTGGATGAAGAGAGCTGACTAATCAGTGGATGTGTATTTCTTGTTATTTCTTTGGAAAAACAAAAGGTCTTTGGTAACTCTAGACCTAAAAATCGGACTCTTGACACGTTTCACGTTCCGCAAACCGCTCTGGTGTGCGAGTGTTCAGAAGCTCAGTTTTATAATTGGTGGAGAGAAATAAATAATTAAAGCCACTTCACTGCTCTGTATTGGGGGATGTAGGCCAAGCAGAACTCCTTGCTGGGAAGACAGGAGGTACAGAAGACAAGGTGAGGAGATTGCCTTCCACGCAGCTGCCTGGGCTTGAACTTTCAGGGGTACACACATGACATTGTAATCCTAATAAAGTGTCTTATGTAACTGGATAATTTACTGTGTTTTTCTCTGGCTGCAGCCTATTTTGTGGCATGGAATCTCACAGATTACCAGAATAAGCAAGAGGTTTGACGTGGGTCATCACTCGAACAACCTCTGAGGGGTTTCACTGCGATGATTCTGGTTATGCCCTGTTGAGAGTGGTTGTTTATTGTTTTGCAAGCTGTATTGTTATACACGTTTGTAATTTTATAACTGTATGCATCATGGTTGCTGGTTTATGTTCAATTGAATAACCCGGTGTTGGGTAAAGTGTAAAGCCAATGTTATAGAGTAAAGGCGTTATCAGTTCATTAGGAAAGGCATGCCAGATTTCATAGGTTTTATCTGTTTATTATGGAACCTTATGGCAAAGCCTGTAGGCCTGACCCACTTATTCTGAAAAGGATGCAAGAAAGGCTATATGCTTTTAAGGATGGATTGTTATTACACTGTGCTAAAAACCCTGTAGGCAGGTACTTTGTTACATGGAATTTTACAGATTAATGTATTTGATCTACTCAAACAAATTACGGAATAGAAGATATACAGTACAATAATCCTTATTAGGCTCAATCAATCAATCAGTACTTGTTAAGTGCGATGACTCACCTGTGAGGGTCTCAAGGTACTGAGGGGTGGGGGCTGCAGGTATGACTGGGTGCTGCTGTTCAGTGGAAGAGCTAGGTCTTGAGATCCTTCCTGAATCGGGTCAGCAGCGGGCATAGCCTGAGATGGAGAGGCAGGGTGTTCCAGGTTTTGGCGACGAGGTAGGAAAAGGATTTTCCGCCGGTCCTGGTCTTGTGGATCCGAGGGATGATGGCAAGGGCCTGTTGGGCGGAGCGGAGGTGTCTGGTGGGTTGAGAGACAGTATTTCTCCTTGCCAATTGTAATTTTGTGTACATTTGTACTTTTTTGACTGTATGCCGGATGGTTGCCTCCTGGAAAGCTTACGCTCTGTACACTAGACTTGTCAGTTATAGTGAAAGCCAATGATAAAGGCTATATCCCTCATAATTTATTATGAAAAGTTACGATAAAGGAAGTAGGCCTGACATTCTGATTCTGAGAAGCTTGAAAAACATATGTTAAAGTCAGTTAAAGTCAATGGGCATTTAAGGGTGGATTGTTATTACGCTGAATTGAAGCCTTCAGATAGGTTTTTGTTATATGGAATCACCTAGAATACCTTAGGAGGCAATGGATTTGATGTTGGTTACCCTTCAACTGTAATTTTGTAAACATTTGCAATTTTAGGACCATATGTCTTGTGGGAAAGCTAATACTCAGTACAGAAGGTCTGGGTTGGTTATAGGGATAACCCAGTCATAATAAAATGAATGCGCTTCAGTAGTCCTTTCGTTTTACATTTTCTCCTCATATATCTCCCCTTTAATTTCTTTGCTTCTGCTTTTTTATTTTAATGTTTCTTAAGAGGATATTACAGCTCTCCAGGCAGTGCTAATGGGTTGCTGGCTTGCTGCTCATTTCATCTGTAGTGCGCCTCATTCCACGTGGCCTCTTCCTTTAAACCAGGAGATCATCACGGAATGCTGCTGTCCATAGTGTATCCTTGATTTAGCATTCCAAGATGGGAAATACTTTGGCTCTAAATGTGGCGGCCATGCTTGAAATTTAAAATGATGAATATTTACAATAACTTTTCAAGACGGACACTGCTACTATGCTTAGTCTTTTATTGCAGCCACATACCTGCTGTATTTAGAAGGCATCATGTATTCTTTTTCTAATTGTATTCCTTTACTTTATCATGAATATGTTGTTGAGCTTGTGTGAGCTTTACTGCAGTTGTGTCAGAAGGTGACTGGAAAGATGAGTTAGTGGATTGATGAAGGGATACATGTGTGCAAAGAAGAGTGACAGAGTGCAGACACTCATCAGTGACACTATAGGCACTTTCATTCATAAGCTGGACCTACTGGCATTGTTGATGCTTATTTAGGCCTTGGTGTTAGGCATGACCGTTTGATTTTACTAAAAGTATATGTTTAATATACTTACTTAAAGGGCTATCAGCCAGCTCTCTTCATCCATTGGTCTGTTCTGTCATTCACATTTTGCTTCCGCCCACCACATCATACAGTTTGGGACAGTGGGCCAGCCTATTTCAGTCACTGGCTGACTTCACATTCAGTGACAGCATTTTTCTCTTTCATAAAGAGTACAGACACACAAAAGCTAGGTCCCTTCTGTGCCAGTGTTTTTGTTTCTACTTTATTATTACTTTAGGGTCAGATATAGGTGTCCAAATACCGAGCGGTAACGCAGGAATTTGCAGAATTTCTGCGTTACTGACCGGTATTTGGCTGAGTGCAATGTAGGTGAGTTGAAACCTACTTGCAAAATAAGGAATCGCAAAATAGCGATTCCTTATTTTGCTCTTGCATTCAAGGAATCGGAAATACCAATTCCTTAAATGCAATGTACGTAGCACTAAAAATAGTGCACTTCAGCCTTAAGGAATCACTAATTACCACCAACTTCAAATTGGTGGTAAGTAGCGATTTCCTTTGAAAAAGCACTTTTTTTGCTTTTTTAAATGTGCCATGTGGCACTCACCCATGCCCTTAGGGCAGGGATGTGTGCCACATGTGCACACATGCACATTTCAGGGGTGCAACAGGGTGTTCTTTGGACACCCTGGCACCCTTGAAATAGCTCCCGCTATTAGCGATTCGGTAATACCGAATCGCTAATAGTGAATATTTTCCTATTCATTCCTATGGGCCTCCTAGCCCATAGGAATGAATGGGTAGGTATTCCTTAATAACGAATCCCAATTACCAATTCATTATTAAGGAATGTTAAGGAATCGCTAATATTTTAGCGATTCCTACCTACATTCCATTTAGCGAGTTCTTAATAGAGATTCGGTAAAAATCGCTATTAAGGACTCGCTAAATTGAAGTTACCTACATCTGGCCCTAAGTGTTTAGAGCCGACTGTGATAGCATGACACTTTCTATCAGTTGTGTTTTGTATGTGATCACAGGCCACATTCAAGGTTTATTAATTCCATTTTCCTGCCTCCTGCTAAATATGTAAAGTCCTTTTGGAATCGCCTTTGTTTATCTGGCATACCAGATTGTGTCCATTTGAAACTGTTCTATATAAAGTTATCCTCTTTTTAGTATGCATGCAATGAAGTGCATTTATAACTGCATTCCTGTATGACATGCTGGCATGTATTTCCATTGAGGACTTCAGTTATACTTTTAAATCAATTTATTCTGTATGTCCTTCTTATATGGCTTTCTAATTTGCTTTTAGTGCTCTTAAATATAGTGCTTATATAGACATTTAACTATTATATTACTAGTTGAACGCCTGCCGTTTATTCCAGTCTCCTGTCTTATCTTTCTGTCGGTCTGTCTATCTATCAATTTGTCTGTCTGTATGTCTACCTGTCGATAGACCTATCTCCCTATCTACCTACCTATCTATCTATGCAACCCACTTTTTTATGCAGCCTTCACTATGTACACAATCAACTCTATCTAGGCAAACGTCTGTCTATCTTTAAAACTGTCTATGTAGCTATGCAACACTATCTAAATTTGAGACCCTTTTTATATATGACTTTGCAGGTCCCCCTGTTTATTCTTTCAACTCCCTCTATCTATTTGTAATAAAGTTTTACAAAACCATTGCAAAAAAACATTAGCGGAGGCAAGAGGCTGGCAGCCAATGCCAGACCAATTGCCTTTTTTTGGTTTTGTGTTAGCTAAGACCGCTTGATTTTACTAAGGTTATGTGTATAACATAGTTTCTTTTCGGGGTTTGGAGTCAGACTTCATCCATTACTCTGTTGTTGTGTCTTTTACATTGTTCTTCCACCCACTCCAGCATGCATCATGTGACAATGGGTTAGCCCACCTCACTTTGAGTTATGGCATGCTTCCCTTTCACAAGGAGCATACCCGTACACAAAGAAGCTCTCTTCAGTGCTAGGGACTACTATAGTAATGAGTGCTTATTTTTAGACCAAAACATATTTTTTTGCTTTTACTCATTTTGTTTTAGAACGATGAGGGCCCAGCAGCTTTCCGAAAAATAACGTTTTGAAATGACCATGACAGAACAGAACAAGAATTACCAAAGCCAAACGGCCGGTGGCCAATGCCAGACCGATTGGCTTTGTTAATGCTTGTTTTGTGATGGATGCACACAGATACACACACTCCTAGCACATCGACATTCACCTTTGCAGACAGAGCAGTAGTGTTTGTTCCTGACTGGGGCTGGCATGCATTGTTGGTAGAGTGAATGGGTCTTGTGTGTGAAATACTGTGTGTTGTATGTGATGACCTGCGAGTTGCTCTGGTCTTGTTATTTGGTGTTGTGAGTAAGTGTAATTTTGTTTGTCAGGGATGTAAGATTGAGAAGAGTTTAGCTTTATTGATTCACACCCCGAATGGGTCAGTCTCTGAGTTGGAACTGGGCCTTATCATCATGGCATAGTAGATCTCCCTGGTACCTGGCATCTAGGCAACTGTCTGAACTCTGTAAGGTGGGCGGTAAAATGGTGGAGCTTTACAGCTCTATGGATTGGAAGCTAAGAAGATAATGTTCTTTTATGCGTTGGGAGGGAACTGCCAGAGATTAGCAGTTAGCAGAGAGGTTGTCCTGGTCATTCAGCAGTTTTAGAAGTTGGAAATGATAGGCACAGGTTTTACCTTTGATCTCTGATTCCGGATGTTAGGATGAATGTGGAAGGATGTTCTAAATGAGAACAGTTTCTGAGACTCAGTTTCTGGAGTGCTTTTCGGTAATAAACCCACCTCTGCTTATAATTTGACCTTCTTTGCAATTTATAGTCTTTTCACACTTGCATCTGCAATTCTACAGTAGGCCTGGGGTTTGTTTTTGGAAGCTGGCCCTTGCTCATTTATTGCCTTATAATCAATGTAGAGCTACTTCTGATCAGGAAAAACTCATCTTGAACTACTAACAAATAATATAATTTTTAGGTCGAGCTACAGCGCATGCGCTGTCTGCAAGACCTGCTGTAATCAATAATCTAGACAGTATCAGACCACAGGAGGTAGCCCATAAACCACAGTGAGACTGGGGCGGTACATGATATCTAACAACAATGTCTCAATGTGGGATTCATTGGAAGGACAAGTTATTCCAAGGCAAACCGTATCATAGAGTATCGGAGGAATGAATCCATACAGGGAAGACACAGGGAGACCAAGAATGTAGGGAAGAATTATATTTTCAACACATGATGGACATATTACGCCATATGTACATATCATACAGGTGAGAAGCACTGCGTGACACTTAGTGGAAATGTAACCAACAAAATACTGTGCACAAGTGCTCATGGAATTTGTGACGGCGCAAGTGACACATAAAGTGGTATTTACAGCGGTGAAAGGGCGCAACAGAAAAAACAATGGTACATTAAATATGCCGGAGTTGGGGCATTTACACAATTAATGCAGGAATTTTCAAGGAACAATAGAGCAAATGCCCATGTTAAAAATGCGCCAAAAGTAACGCTGTTGGAGTCGACGGCGTTTCGGCCTGTAACATTCTAGGCCATCATCAGGACTGGTTACACATATTTTGGGCAGTGCTAAGGTAAAAGGAGAAACATATCTAAAAAAAGAACTCAATTTGAAATGGATCAAAGAAGGAAGAAAGGGAGAGCCGTGCAGCGGAGTGGTGACCACGGGCGACGGAAGGCGATCAAGCGTGAAGGACTACTGAGCGGCCTAGGGTGAGGGGGCAGCAAGGGGAGATAGACAGAAAGACAACTCAAGGAAGTGTCAGAAGGAGTGGCCGTTTGTGCATGGACACAGCGACGGAGCCGAGTGACTTACGCAAGCGAAGAGAGCGGTGGACGAATGCATGCGCGCAGTGCCCAAGAGATAGGCATCTGTACATGGTCGTGGCGATTAGTTCGGTGTGAGAGCGAACCTCGTGAGATGCCCTAATGAATGGCATCTTATGCATGGTCGAAACTGCGAATCAAAGTGACTAAAGTAGGTGACTGTGCACATCCATAGCGGTCCGGTGAAGTGAACGGATATAGCGGTGGGAAAGGTGGAAAAATGACTAAGACCGGCAGCGAGCAGACCACAGGCAATGTATACTAAAGCACCGTGAAGGGACGGAAGGGAAATGGCTTACTTGCACGGAAATGGTGGACAAAACTATCCAGCAGGTCAAGGCCTCGAGGAAAATGGGGGAGGTCCGTGAAGGTCTAGACTGGAAAAGGGGAGAAAGGAGAGGGTAAGGGAAAAGCCAGGTCCGAAAGGGACTGGAGAAAGGGGGACAGGGGCAGCACTTACTTGATCGAGGGCGGGGGACACAGTCAATGAAAAAGCTGGAAAAGGAAAAGAAGGGGTTAAAATTCGGGCCAGGTAGAGGAGCAAGGGAAGAGGGCCAAACGAGGGGAGAGAGTACTTACAATTGAAGGGCGAGTGAATCACCGGGAGGGAGTCCGTGGCTAGAAGGTGGCCGGCGTCAGTCCGGCGGTGAGTGATGTGCGAGGAGCCCGGGCGGAAGGTATAGAGACGGAGCTTCCGGGTCACGTGGCAATTGGACGAATCACAGGAGGGGTGAGAACGAGTAGAGTGCGTGCAAGTGGCAACGGAGTTGTGATTTGTTAGGAGGCGCGGAATAGGGAGCCATGGCAACTGAAATAACAACTAATGGTAAACAATGAATCACGGAGGTGGTACGGCGCGTGCATCGCTCGAACCGGGGAGGAGTGGAGAGCAAGAAAGAGGAGGGGAGGGGAAAAAAGGGGGGGGGAGAAAAAGGAAAGCAGGAATGCCAATGGTCAAAAACAAAGGGAGAAATTAAGGTTGCAGCTGTAGGAGATAAGGGCGTCTCATTTGTACAATGTCATCGTATCATTTAACAATAAGTAGACATACTTAATGTAACTGAAAAAAGGGACATAAATTATTTAAAGACAAATTGCAACCAAAGTCGACAATAGTACATATGTAAATTGGGGTAAAGGGCAAATAAATAAATTGTAGCAAGAGGAGGAAAGGAAGTAAAGAGGTAAAGGGGGGGAGGCAAAAAAAGGGGGGTAGGGGGGGAAAGGAGGAAGGTGAAAGGAAGGAAAAGAACAATAGTAGGTGGACCACCAAAAATTGGCATGCAACCAAAAATTGGTAAAGCTGGAGAACGTATCAGCTTGACAGATTAGGCAGTGGGCAGCAGAAGGTCATACTTATGCAAGGGTGGAATTCCATTCGTCAAGAGAATTCAAGCCCTGTTCAATGGTGTTGAAGCGAACAATCCAACGGCATTCACACCTATTCAGAAGTCTTTGAATGTCTCCGCCTCTTAATGGAGTGGATGGTTTGTCAATTACTAGCCAGGTGAAATCGGCTTCATTGTGATTTTTTTCTTTGAAGTGGGAGACCAAAGGGGCTGTTAGGACCCCACATCTAATGCGGCTACGATGCTGCAGGATGCAGTCCTTGACCATCTGGGTGGTTTGTCCGATGTAGAGTTTATTGCGGGGCATTTTATCAGGTAGATCACGTTTTGGGACCTGCAGTTGGTGAAGGAGTTCAGATCAACTTTCAAACCGTTGTGTTCAAAAGTTTTTGCGTTAGTCGTAGAGGAGCATGCTGCGCATCTTTGGCATCTGTAGTGGCCCCGCACCGGTGGTAGTTTCCATGAGTTTTGAATTGACTCTGATATGGCCGGTGTTGGTGGCCAGGTGATCGCATGTACCAGGTGGTCAGCTATGTTTTTGCCCCTGGGGTAAGAAAATAGAGGGGGTTCGTTGAAGATGGTGAGTGGAGCTAGAATGTTCCAGTTTGATTTGATGATCTTGGCTAGTTTGTTACTGGAGGGTGAGAAGGTAGACACAAATGGAATCCGGCTGTTCGATCTCTTCTCTTTGGGGGTAAGTAAAGTGTCGCGATGGTTATACCATGCTCGTTTCCGTGCCCTGTTAACCAGTTTTTTGGGGTAGCCACGGGCCACAAGTTTGGCAGTTAGCACTGCGGCCTCCTTGAAGAAGTCCCTGCGCCATTTGCAGTTGCGACAAATCCGCAAAAATTGTCCAAATGGGAGACCGTAGCGTAGACCACGCGGGTGGTGGCTAGAATAGAGCAGTAAGGTATTGCGCTCTGGGGTTTCCTGTATAATGAGGTACCAATTTTACCGTCTTCAACCCGTAGAGTGAGGTCCAGGAATGGGAGGTTATCTTCTTTCGGGTCCACTGTGAATTTGAGATGTTGTTGGCTATTGTGTAACCAGTCAGTGAACTGAGAGAGAGAAGTCTTGCCACCTGTCCAGATAAGCAGGATGTCGTCTATATAGCGACGCCAAAAGATGATGTTGTTTCTGAAAGGGTTAAGGTCGGTTAGGATCAATGTGCTCTCGAGGTGATGTACGTACAAGATGGCAAAATTTGGAGCGAAACATGCGCCCATGGAGACTCCTTTGATCTGTAAGTAGTAGGTGTCTTTATACAGAAAGTAGTTATTTTCCAGGGCAATTTCCAAGAGGGCCATCACGAAATCGGTAGGTATTCTTGAGGGGGAAGGTCGAGTGTTGAGGGTATTTCTTATGACTTCGAGACCTTCTCTGTGGGGTATATTGGTATAGAGGGATTCGATGTCCATACCCACCATCAAATTAGTACCAGGTACGAAAGGGGTATCTTCAATAAGGTTAATTAAATCCATGCTGTCTCGCACGAAAGTATCCGTCTTAGGTACGAATTCTTTAAGGATGCTATCAATGTATTTGCCAATGGGCTCCAGAATAGAGCCACATCCAGATACTATAGGCCTACCAGGAGGATTCTGTTGATTTTTATGTATCTTGGGTAAGACATAGAGTACTGGAGTGCGTGGATTGATTTTGTTAAGAAACAGGGCCTCCTTATCAGAGATGATATTATCCAATCTGGCTTGATCAGTCAGGGTACGAATTTTAGATCTTATACCCGGGAGAGGGTCAGAGGGAAGAGCACGGTAGTGTTCCATGTTGTTAAGTTGGCGAAGTACTTCCATGTCATATTTGGTTTGATCTTGTATGACAATACCTCCCCCTTTATCTGCGGGCTTGATGATTAAATCTTTGTTCTTGCTAAGGTGATGAAGGGCCTGTTTTTCTTCCAAGGATAGATTATAAGGAACAAATTCATGTTGTGATTGAATGTTCTTCATTTCAAGTAGAATCCTTCTCTCAAAGGTAAGAACTTCTGGGGGCATTAGTACTGATGGAGGGTTGAAGGTGGATGGTAAATGAAATGGGGAGCGTGTATTTAGTTCCCGTGAGGGTCTCTCCGAGAAGATCTGTTTCAATCTGATTCGTCTGAAGAATAATAATAGATTCTCCTGGATCTCGAAAAAATTACTTCTGTCTGTGGGTACGAACGATAATCCTTTACTGAGGAGGTTGGTTTCATATGGCGTAAGATTATACTGAGAGAGGTTGAAAATGGGGAGTGTCATTGAAGAGTCGATTGCGTTTAGTTCGGTCCCCATTGGTAGAACTTTCTTCTGGTCTGGCTCCTGTATGGATTCATTCCTCCGATACTCTATGATACGGTTCGCCTTGGAATAACTTGTCCTTCCAAGTAATCAATAATCTGACATTTTACCCCTTGCTACTTACCATTGGTTCACTCCACTGTCCTTCTTTGCTGTCTCCTTATTCGTTGTCTTTACCGATACGTCACTTGCCTTCAAGGCTGAGGGGCACCGATAAAGTACACTCTACTTGCACTTTGGGTCTTCAGCTGCTGCGTTGGAGAAGTCTTTTATTTAACATTTTTTAACTTTACGTTACGCCGCTCTCCCTTTCCACTGCCTATTCCTTCTCTTACAGCAAGGAGCCCACTTTACTGTTATCAACACGGGTGCCCTGCTTTATGCTGCAGCACGGCTCCTGCTTTCATATTATCAACTTGGTGCCACACTTTATTAAATCTCAGCGCCCATAATGATAATATGAAAGCAGGCGCCATGCTGCAGCATTAAGTTTCATAAAGTTTATACTTCGCATGCTTTCATGTTATCAACACGGGCTCCAGGATTTAATAGAGCGCGGCATCTGTACTGATAATACGAAAGCGGGCACCAGTGCTGAAGTATAAACTTTATGCTGCAGCATGGCGCCTACTTTCATATTATCAACACGGACGCCCTGCTCTATGCTGCAGCACTGCTCCTGCTTTCATATTATCAACTTGGTACCTCATTTTAATAAAGTGCGGCACCTGTGTTAATACGAAAGCGGGCGCCTTGCTGATGTATAAACTTTATGAAACTTTATGCTGCAGCACGGCGCCTATCTGCAATGCAATAGGTCTCGCATTTACACGAGTTTGAGCTATTGGCATTCTAAATGACAATGTGTTAGAAATGGGGGTCCCTAGTTGGCAGAGGTAAGTCCCTTTGTCCAAATAGGGACCCTTGCTTCTAGTCAGGGTAAGGGGGATACACACTTTAGATAACCCCTGCTCACCCCCTTGGTAGCTTGGCACGAGCAGACAGGCTTATCCCAAAGGCAATGTGTAAAGTATTTTTACCAACACTCACAGTAACACAGTGATAACACCACAAATGGACACCACACCGGTTTAGAAAACTAAAATATCTTTATTTATACTTACCAAAGACCAAAACGACAAAAATTCAACATGCACCATTAAAAATACGACTTTCAAAAGGTTTTAGCAGCTGTGTCCATAGAAAACTATGGAGGCGTGATTTCTTGCAAATTGCGACAAAATTCACCAAGCCAAACAGCCGCAGCGATGGGAAGCGTTGAAAAACACAGAGATGCGTAGACTCCTGAGACCTACGTGAATGCGATGCGACAGTTCCACTGGACACAGGGGAGCGGTGCGTCGGGCCCGTCTGTAGGGGAAAGTGATGCATCGATTCTGAGAATACTTCGATTCGTGGGTGATGCTTTGGGGAAAACTTGCCGCACAGGGATGATGCGTGGATATCCGGGATGCGTCGGCGAATGATGCGGGGGCGGCGAGCGGCGCTGCATCCACTTTTTTAGTCACGAACCCTCGATGCGTCGATTCTTGCCGCAGCGACAGGCGCTGCATCAGTTTCAGCAGCGGCGATGCGGGGAGATTCTTCACGCACCACGGTGTTGCGTCAGAAAAACTGTCGCAAGAAGAGCGGTGCGTCGATTTCCTTGTTGCTGCGTTGCTTTTCCAGCTCCTAACAGCAGAAACAACCTCCAGAGGCTCAGGTGAGTCACAGGCACCCCTTGGCAGGTCAGAACTCCCAGCAAGGACGTTCAGGGGAGTTGGGGGTGAAGTCTTTGAGCTCCTGAGACTTCTAAACAGGAGCAAGCTCTACTCAAGCCCTTGGAGACTTTCCTCAAGCAGGGGACACAGCACACAGCAAATTCCTTCTCATTTCCTTGGCAGAAAATAGCAACTGCAGGCCAACCCCAGACACACAGCAAGGGCAGCACTTCTCCTCAGTTTCTCCAGCTCTTCTCCTTGGCAAAGGTTCCTCTTTATTCCAGAAGTAGTCTAAAGTTCAGGGGTTTTAGGTCTAATACTTATACCCCTCAATGTCTTTGTTCTCTTTGTGCAAGGGTCTCTGAGCCCACTCCAAACCAGTTCTGTCCTCTCTGGTGCAGGAGGTGGAAACAGCATTGTGTAAGGCAGACAGGCCCTAATCAGGTGCAAGGGAAATCTCCTCCCATCACTCTAAATGTAGACCAGGCCTATTCAGGTGCCAGTGAGAACTCCCCCCCCTAATCTGAATGCAACCCAGGTCTATTCAGCCCAGCCCTGACTCATTCAGGAAAGGCAGGATACACATCAACACTTCCCCACGCCCGGTGGCTGTCTGCACCTCCCAAGTCCCTGTCACTCCAAAACCAGACAGTCAATACACATACAGGCAGAGGCACACAGATTAGTTAAACAAGAAAATGCCTACTTTCTAAAAGTGGCATTTTCAAACACACAATTTAAAACCATCTTTAGTAAAAGATGTGTTATTAAATTCTGAGTTCAGAGAGCCTAAACTTTATTTTTCCATCTTATCCCTATGGAAGATATGTTTGTTACAAAGCATTCCCCAGTCTGTCCTATGCGGCAAGATAGCCTTTCAATAGTGAAAAACTAAATTGGCTGTATTTCACTATCAGGACATGTCACACACACCAGTACATGTCCTACCTTTCACATGCACTGCACCCTGCCCACAGGGTTACCTAGGGCCTACCTTAGGGGTGACTGACATGTAAGAAAACGGAAGTTTAGGGCCTGGCAAGTGGATGCACTTGCAAAGTCGACATGGCAGTCAACAACTGCGCACAGACACTGCAGTGGCAGGTCTGAGTTACCGTTTCAGAACTACTCATGTGGGTGGCACAATCAGTGCTGCAGGCCCACTAGTAGTATTTGATTTACCAGCCCCTGTACACTCAGTACACTTTACTAGGGACAGACAAGTAAATCAAAAATGCCAATCAGGGAGAACCAATCATGTTCACAATTTACACAGAAAGCATATGCACTTTAACACTGATTAGCAGTGGTAAAGTGCCCAGAGTCCTAAAACCAACAACAACAGGTCAGGAAAAAATAGAAGGAAGAAGCAAAAAGTTTGGGGATCACCCTGCAAAATGGGCCAAGTTCAACACAATGCCTTTTATTTATGTTTTGCTTTTTAAAACATAAATAAAAGGCATTTTAATTTACATTGCCAATAGCTTAAACTCTCACAAATGCGAGACCTATTGCATTCCAAATGCTTGTTACTGTAGTGGCCACTTTAGACTAGTGGCCATCTCATACAGAATTACCAGTGGAGACCACCACTAGCGGATCAGTAACAGGGTTTTCCAGCACCAATGCCATACAAAGTTACCATTAGCAATGTAAAATTCCTCTACAGGAATAATGAATCAACAGCAATGGTAGCAATTGGCCGCTGGCACCACCAAATAACACCAATCTCCACAACTCAACATGAACTATCAGCTTTAAATATATTTTTGTAACTGCAGCAATCTCGTCTCCAACACCAGCGTATCTGTTTTAAAAAAATATACACATTTTACTATCTAATACATACTTTTCATTTTTTGTTAACATATATAATTTTCCCAAACAAAACCTTTCAGAAAAGAGTATATTTTTGCTTCAAAACACATTTCATATTTAGTAAGTACACATTTTATTCCAAACATAATCGTATAATTTTCATGTATTCACGTGTATTGAAAAATTTCTACCTCAGATGCCTATGAAGGATGCTACATTATCCCAAGGATGGCCACTATTATGTCAATGATGAATCCATAATGCGTAGAACCACTCAATATCTCAAAGATGGCTACCATTATGTCAGAGTGATTATTGTCTAAGACTAGATATCATAATGCCACACCAGCCAATAATAAGCCATAGGTGGTTGTGATTTGACCAGGGATACCCATAGCATGCTAAGAATGGACACCATTATTGTAGATCAAACCACACTGCCAAAGATGCTTACAATAAGTCAGAATAGACACCATTAATCAAGAAGTGCCCATCATTTTTAGTTATGTTGATTTGCATAGTGCACTAATCACCCAGAGGGTATCCAGGTGCTTGGGTAAGGTGTGTGGTCCCAAGGTGCTTATATGAAGAGCCAGGTATTTAGCTTCTAGTGAAACTCGAAAAGTGAGGAGCAGGCTCTGATGTGTTGAGGGAGGTCGTTCCATGTCTTGGGTACAATGCAGGAGAATAAGCGACCTCCAGTTTTGCTTTTGCAGATGCAGCGAGTGTGTGGGAGTGAGAGTGAGGCAGAGCGTAGGTGTCTGGTGGATTGGTGAAAATGTATGCAGCTGTTCAGGTATTCTGGTCCTGTGTTGTGTAGGGCTTTGTTTGGGTATGTGTTAGAAGTTTGAATTGGCTGCGCTTGTGAATGGGGAGCCAGTGAAGCTTCCTGAGGTGCGGTGTGATGTGGGTGTGGCATGGGACGTCGAGTATGAGTCTTGCAACTGCGTTCTGTATGGTCTGGAGTCTGTGTAGAGTTGTTTGGAGATTCCGGGATGTAGAGTGTTGCCGTAGCCCAGCTTTCTGGTGATACGTGGTTGCATGATTGTCCGTCTGGTGTTCCGAGGCAACCATTTGAAGATCTGTTGCAGCATGTGGAGGATGTAAAAGCAGGAAGTGCAAACTGTGTTGACATTATGCCAAAGGAAACCACAGTTAAGACATGGTTGATCACAATTAGGCCAAAGATGTTAGAAATAGGTTTTGGAGGGTCACCTCTATACCGGGACCATCATAATTCAAGCAGCAGCCACTAATTTGCCCAGAATTATCACAATTGTTTAAGAGATGACTCCGGTGGTCTCAGTGGTCAGGGAAAGGTAGTCTTTGTTGGAGAAATGTTGTGTTCCCCATGTGTAATACCCATTAGCAGAATTCACTTTGGATAATACAAGCAAGAGAGTAGCCTTACTGTGATGAGGAAAGCCTGGAAGTAGAATTTGCATATCAGGGTTCTAAGCGTGTAGATGGAAGACATAATACTTGGTTCACCATTGGTGCTACAGGGATCTCTGGTTCCATAATGCCTCATAGGTTTTTGACCTTTCCAGTGTGGGAGGTACTCCAAGTTCTATAAACCAGAGAGCATTTGGCAATGTGGTAGTCCATCTTACACAGGTTCGGATTTCAATTTTTGAAGTGTTGAGTTTTAAGTTAGAGATTATCCACTATTGCTATACTTGAACGAGTGGTACAGTTCTCAGGGTCTGGGGCTTTCCATCTTCAGGATTTGGGCATTGCCAGCGTAGTTATAGCAGTAAACGTTGTTCGATTTTGTCTGGTAAAGGATTCAGATCGGTGATTAATAGCAGAGAAGATAGTAGGACATAGTGGTGCATCTTCTTCTGTGTTAAACACTGCTGATTGGTAAGGTACATGCAGCCTCTTGTTTCTTTGTGGTGTGAATTCTTTCAATGCGCATTGAAGAGAAAGATAGTGAGCAGTATTAAAAGCTTATGAAACGTCCAGTAAGAGGACGGCTGCTCTCCCAATCTGGTAAAGTGTGGAGTTGAGTTCATCACATATAGAGATCAGTGAAGACACTGTGCCATGACCAAGAGTAAAACCAAGGAATTGTCCAGTCTGGCATTCGATGGGCCATTCCTGATCCCATTCTGGTAAGTGTGGATTTGAGATCATGACACGTAGAGTTCGGTGAAGACGTCATGCCACGACCAAGTGGAAAACTAAGGAACTGTCCTTTGGCAATCAGTCAGAAGTTCGATGGGTCATTCCTGTTGAGTCCTTGCATATTCAGCAGTGATTTTTATGTAAGTAGTCTTAAGGGCATTTGTAATGGTGTTAACTAGAATGGAACAGTTCAGGATGGTCCTCACTGGCACAGCTCTTAACCTTGGATGTCCTTGAGAACAGCAAGCAGAGGTGGCTGGAGAGCTGACTCATTCACAAAATTTCGTTGCTGCAAGAGAACTAACATAGCAGAAATATATGACTGTTTTGGTGCCTCTGTCGTTATTGGAAGCACCAAGGTGCACCTTTGTGCCTAGATAGGGTTTCATGGCACCTGCCTTTGTGATAAAGGGCGCTGCGAGTGTATTGCAGATACCTTGGGAAGGGGAGTGTCCGCAGAAGAGGCCTTTTTTGTTCTAGAATTCAGAGATTAACTTGTGGCGCTACTTGGATTGGTATGCAGAGTCAGAGATTCGACTCATGAGGTACATTCTCTTAGACTTTCTGATGACTGCCATGTAGGCCATATCTTGTTTGCTTCTTTAGGCCATTTCCTCCGTCATCTTTGAAGTGATTTGTTCACTACGAATCTGACTGTCTTTAGTTCTAGTGAACCAGCCAAGGGTGTGCTGTATTTGTTACCCTTCACTGGTTTGGATTAAATCAGTACGTCAAGGGAAATTTCAAGGCATTTGGCAAATGCTTCCAATGAAGTACCAAATTATGAAGGCATGGATCCTTGAGGATGGCATCTACTTTCTTGAAGCATTCCTTCTTTCTGGGTCTCACTTGCATTTTGATGATTGGGTTTGAGTGAGGCTAATGTCTCGGAGGTTAGGGGGAGGAAGACATGGTGGTCGCTCAAGTGGTTTGAAGGGTTCTGATGATTCTTGTAGTAGTGGGGGAAGTAAAGACATTAATTATGTCCAGCGGTGTATGTCGGCCCAGTTACCATCTGATGCAGGCTGAATATTTTGAGATTAAAAAGCAGGACTTTGTCTTTGCGGCTGCAGTGTATGGTCTTCCGAGATGATAGTCAATATTGAGTCTAACCAGATGTCTGCAAAGACCTGGCTAAAGGTGGTGGTCTGTGCGTCATTAGGGCGATGAATAATGCACAGTGTATTAAAGGACATTGTTTCAATCTCTCTTTTTCATTATTTACTTTTTCTTTCTTTCTTCAATTTTACTTTGTTCTCTTTTATTTGAGGTTTGTCCTCAAGCCGTGCTTTTCATGTACTATGATGTAAATGATAAAAAAGCTTCTCACATTTCCAGAGTTTCCCTTCAACAGTTGTTGACCAGTTCATAGTGAGTTGCCTCATATAAACATATGAGTGCTACTACTATACTTTATTTATACTATTGGCTATGAGGACATGATATGCTTCTGCGTTCTCTTCTTTGGTCATTCCTGGAAGTGATTCAGGGCACAGTGGCTGAATGATTACTGTAATTCCTGGAGAAGTAGTTGAAACCTTCTGGGAATCTGCCATCACCATGGTTGAGCAGTGTGCTGCTCTGGTGTTTTGTGGGAACAGTGTGTTGTCTGCTTCCACTGCCCGAAGGAGCTAGCCTCGTCATGTGCAGCATGAGTAGGCTGCGACTGCACCTGCATTGTCAGATAAGCTCTAAATCAGAGAATTATTGGATGAAATGAATGAACTTTAGACCGTGGAAGTGCATAAAGGTACTCAGCTCTGTGCTGAGCCAGTACAGCTGCTCACGATACATCCCTAGACCCGAAGCCTCGATTTAGGACCATCCGCTCGTTCCTATCATTCTTCACTATTGACTTGATTGAGTACCCCGCAGGGCAAGCCTTAATTTGTAGAGGGTATATTTGATCTATTTCTTCTTCTGTTGGGTGATACAGCTGCAAAGCACTGGCTCTCAGACCAAATTTACGAAGGAGAGATCATTTTGGTATTTCCAGAGTCCACAGTAAGTATCACGCAAGGTACATTTAAGTAATTAGGGCTATGATTTGAACACATACAAGTTCCATATGATAACCTTTCAGAAACGTGCATAGCAAGAAACAAAAGCAGAAGTGGAGATTTTAGTTCTAAGTATAATCATTTATATCACATGAGACATCTGTGCACGCCTACTGTCACACATATCGGTCATTAAGCGTTTTCTTGTTAATTGAGTGGTGAGGTCACATATTGTAATTTAGGGGTTTGCAACACAAATTGTGACATGCAGACAAAATATTTGCACAACGTTATTCACAGTGTTCAATGCATATGCCAACTGTGTGTTCTGGACCTTTAGTTTCCTCAGTCCATTGATTATTGTTTTGTGTTTTTATGAACTCTATTAATATTCTTAAATTGCATTTTTGTATTATTATTGCATTTTCATCATTTTCACCATTATATTGTTCCCCCTGCAATTCGACGCCCTCCTTAATTCTTGCAATATACAAGGGGCGTGTTTATGGTGCAGAAGGAAGAATGTATGTCATACTTGAAGATACTGATGCAGGTGAAATGGCCATTGATGGGCATGGCCACACCTTGTTACACTGTCTTGGATTAAAGGAACCGACAGTATTTTGCACTTACCGTTGACTGTTCCAGAACAAAGTGGTATTAACGAATGTGAAGATGCGTTACTAGGATGAGAAAGATATTTTAAGTACAGGCCTGCATAGCCTTACAAAGGGATAGGTTTTATACTCCTGTGCAAAGAGCAGGGAAAACATTTGATAACTTTGTAATTGGATTAAAAGCCTCTCCTGTCGAGTAATTTTGGAAATATATCTGACAAGACCATTAGAAAGAAAACTATAGTGAATACTAAGAGCATAAAATCTGAGTGAGTCTGGGACATTAGTGTCTCTACCCTCCAGGAAGCCATAACTACCGCTAAAGACATTGAACCGTCTTAGATAAGGATTAGATCAGTTCACGAAGAGAAACGTGCTGTGCAGGGATAATAACTGAGCAGGATTATCCCAGAGCTAGGAAGAGCTGAGAAAGCACTTGTCTGTTGTAAATGTGGAAGTTGTAGCCACCTGGCTACACAGATCTCACAAGGGCTCCTCTTACTCTGGCGATGCTAGTATCTGCTGGTTGGTGGAAAGGACTCTTTACCCTTGTTCTTACAACATACAGCATAGTGAAGAAGGAAATGCTGGCCCGCTACTTATAACCTGGGATGGGAGTTGCAGAATGAGTGTGTGTCGGACAATTCCTCTTCCTCCATAGGCATACAGTTCCTATCTTGTGATGCTACAGTGCGTAACTTGCTATCGTCTTCCTCCACAGGTACCCATGTTGTCGCAGGAAACCTGCTACCGAATGCTACGATTGTGCCAAATATCACTGGTGCTGAGGAAGCTGAATCGAGGGACCCCATGACTTGGGAGCCGTTTATAATTCAAGAACCAAGCAAGGAGAAAGCCAGAGTGGGTGAGACAATAGTCCTGGGCTGCCAGTTCTTCAGCCCAAAGGGCTCATCTCTCCATGACTTGACTGTTGACTGGTACAGAGAAGATGGGAAGCACACCCTGCATTTCATGGAGAATAACAAGACTCTTGTGGCTAACTATTCCAGAGCCTTCGTCAGTGGGGACATGTCCGCAGGGGTGGCCTCCCTGACCATCCTCAACGTGACTACGGATGATCATGGCATATATTACTGCCAGGTGACACTTCCCAGTGGGTTGAAGGTAAAGGGAGAAGGTGTGAAGGTCAGGATCCGAGCCACACACGGTGAGATACTTCGAATTTATTACTTTTTTTCATTGGTTGCGAAGTACCTGGTTTTGGGAAATCTATGTGTAAATAAACGTAACTTACATCCATTTCCAACAGGACAAAGTCTGTTTTAACCCCATTTGAAAGAAACAACACATGCTAAATGTTATAGGGTGACATCTGTGCAGTTCTCCTTGCTAACTATGTTAATATTTTTAAATTGTTTACCTGGTTTTGCCAATGCTTTTTATGGCTAGATGTATGACCAGAAGATGCTGGATACCCAATGCAAACTTGAGGATTTCCTGTGCAACAAAAAGATTAATAATAAAGTCGTGTCTGTAGCTGAGCACAGACTACCTCGAGTTGAAACTCAGTTGAAGGACAACTATCACTGAAAGGTCTTAATGAACAGGGGTGTTTGCGTTGATTTTGGCAGTTTTAATGAAGCACCAACTTCTTGGGGGGCATATTATCGAGACAGGCGATAAAATTATCGCCTCTTTAGCGGCAGAAAGCTGCCTCTAAAACGGCGATAATGGGCTTGATAATATGCTCTATGGAATTCCAATTGAAGCCCATGTTAGATGTCCTTCACATCTTGTTGCAGGGATTCTGCTTATGCGCAGAACTATGCGCAGGAACCCAGGCCCTCAGTGAATTGCGGTGTACCAAAAACTCACCTCAGAACCCCGAACCCCCTATCCGGCCAGCATCAGTGTCCCATTCGTTATCCGAGGTTTAGCTCGGCGGTCCCAATGTATAGACAACCCAGAACAAGCGACTTAGTATATTTCTCAGGAATGGTGGGAATCAGAAACACCTTTTCGTAATTATTCTCGTACCAGTCCACAACAGAATAAACAGAGACACGGGAAAAGTTTAAAGAGTTTATTTTATAAACCTCATGTCCTAATATGCAGCAGTTTGGCTAACATTAGCAGACAAACGATTAAAATCAAAACCATCAGCATAGTTACAATACCATAGAAAATGAAAGGAGCAATCATACTAAAATGAAAGTGGCTCTAGGCCACCTTCCTTTCTCTAACACACTAATAGTATTATTAGACTAATGAAAGGTCTCTAGGCTTGAATGGGGAACCCCATACCGTATAGATCAGCTCAGAGAGTTCACATCACAGGATCAGCTATGCTCTGCTCCTAGGAACGCTCTTCTTCAGAATGTGTTGAAAACATGTAACACTGCAATATTAAAAGCATTCGACTTTCAGGTATTTGCAGCTGCGTGCATGTTATGGCTAAACTAGTGGGTCGATCAACCTGAACTCAACAACATGCACCGTCTAGCGATCCAGACTGTTTCTGTTACACTGTGTACAGACCAAGGTCGCTATTCACTGTTCAAGATGTTAACAACAGACAGTTCTCATGTGAAGCAAAGTCGAGTAAGCATTTCTCACTTCTAATAACATGTGACTACAGTGTCGTGTGCAAAAGCAGCAAAAGCGGCAAAATGGCTTTCTAACATTTAACGCGGTTATGCTAACTTAGCGTTGGTCATAGGTAGATAACGATCATCACTACAATCTAACATGGGCTTCAACTGGAATTCCATAGAGCATATTATCAAGCCCATTATCGCCGTTTTAGCGGCAGTTTTCTGCCACTAAAGCGGCGATAATTTTACCGCCGGTCTTGATAATATGCCCCTATGTTTGGTAGATTACTAGCCATTAGACATCTCGGTTCACTGACAGAATATCAATGTAAAAAATATAGAAGAAAAAAATATAGAATGTAAAAAGATCGACTACCTATATTTAAACAGGTAAGCACAAAAATATCAACAACAATAATCGATGTGTAAAATATAGTTGTACAAAATATCGATTTATATATATATAAAATAAAATAATAAATATTAAATATGTTAAATAATAAAATTAATATTAAAAAATAAGGTAGACTTAGGGTCCGATTCCGATCTGGGTCGGAAGGGCACCGAACGTGATCCGACCAGAAAAACTATGAGCCGTACGCGAGTTTTCTGGCCGACTCGTACAGCTGTACGAGCGAGCAAGTACGATGCGAGCTACATGAATTCACAGACTGAGTCGTTTCCGGGTCCGAACCGCTCCGTACATCTCGGTCATAAGCTAACCGTGGCGTGCAATGGATGCGATTCATGACCGAGCCAGTAGGATGCACGCGTCGGACAGCCTGTGTGAGCTGGAGTGTCCGGCTCGCAAGTCGTCCGGGTGGTTGCCTTTGGGGGTCCGTGTCGGACCACCTGTCACCCGCAGCCCTACGACTCGGGCACAGGGGGAGAGCCATGTACGGTGCGGATGGCACCGACACGTACCCACTGTAGGGGGCGCACTTGTCCACGACGTATCCATTCAGTCAATGGGAGCCCATGTATGTGTCGTACGGCCGGCTCCCATTGACTTCTATGGCCGCATCGTACTCGCTCGGTCGGACTGCAGGACTCTAGCTCGGTCGGAAAACACTCCGGATCCGGCTCGCTCGGAGTGCTTTCCGACCCGGATCGGCATCGGCCCCATAGTTAATAATATACATATTTACTTTAAAAACAATTAATAAACTATTAATTTTTATTTATTTGATCATTTAAAAATCAATTTACAAATATATATATATGTACAATAATATAAAATCGAATTAAAAAAAACACATTCTATTATAAATTAAAACATTAAACTATTTAAAATTCTTCAAACTTAAATTTCCCACTCCAGTCAGTGCAACAGTAGGGGAAGTGTAGGATAGCGGAGGGGTAAAAATTACTGTTTCCACTACAGTGAGTGCCACAGTAGGGAAAGTGTTGGATAGCGGAGGGGTAAAAATGACTATACCCACTCCAGTGAGTGCAACAGTAGAGAAAGTGTTGGATAGCAGAGGGGTAAAAATTACTATTCCCCTCCAGTCAGTGCAACAGTACGGAAAGCGTTGGCTAGCGAAGGGGTACAAATTGCTATTCCCACTTCAGTGAGTGCAACAGTAGGGAAAGTGTTGGATAACGGTGGGATAATAATTAATATTCTCACTCCAGTCAGTTCAAAATTAAAAACAAACAAAATATCAACAACAAAAATATTTTTTAAAACTAAATAAATTAAAAAATATATAAATATGGTAAAAATGTAAATACAATTATATTTGATATTAAAATGTTTTAAAAAAACATATTACAATGTTAACTACGTATGACAAATACCTACAAATATTAAATTAAATAAAAAATAATTTTAAAACAAATAAGTACTTCCTTAATTAACGTAATTAATTACCAGATAAAGAAATATTATTATTTAAAAACAAATTAAAACTCATAAAAATGAATTACCTTCCCACACTTTACCCCTATGATCCCCGCAACCCAGAGCTAAAATTAAAATGTATAAAAATTATTTACACAATTAAAACTTATTTTCAATTAAAAAACTAATTATATTTAACATCAATTATAAAGTAACTAAAATTAATTTACTCCCCACACTGTACCCCTATAAAAGTAAAACCAACACACACAAAAATAAAAAATACCCTTATTAAAAAAATTATCAACCAATTATTGATTAAACATAAATTACTTCCCACCCTTTACCCCTAGAAACACTACAACCCACACCTAAAATTAATTACAAAATTTCCATATTTAATTTTCAATTAATTAATTAATGATCAACTAATTATTAATTAATTAAACATAAATTACTTCCCACCGTTTACCCCTATAAACCTCACAACCCGTACCTAAAATTAATTACACAATTTCAATAATTCTATTCTATTCATTTACTTTATTCAGATAAAAAAACATATCCATAAAAGAGCAATTCACATAACAGCGCATAAAAACACAAATTCATGATAATAATATAAAAAACAGATTTGATAAAACATTTTTCATAAAGTGCACATCATATTGCAGGCACACACAACAATGTCAAAAAGTGCCAACTCGGGGAGCCAGTTCATCGTTTTGCAAGTTGAGAAAATTCCTATATGAAGCATCAAGGTGGCACATGTAATACACAAGTTCATCATGATCATAATAACAGTATAAAACATATTCAATAAAACATTATTCATAAAGCGCACATCGTGTTGCGGGCACGCACAGCGGTTTTCAAGAAAGTGCTGACTCGAAAAACGAACTCATCATCTTCCAAATTAAGAATATTCCTATATTCAGCTTCAAGGTGAACGGGAGAATACTTTTAAAAATAAGATGTCGCTGGGTTTTTCCAAATGGCTAGCCAAAATAAAGCAGGGCGGGCCTTTATGTAGTCTTTTATATAGTGTAATTTTAGTTCGCTGTGGCAAACATATTGGGACGTAGATAAAAGGGCACCCAAAAGTTTCTGACAAAACCTATTTTCCTCACACTGAATACTACAACTCTTTGAGTAACCCCATACCTCTTTGCCATAAATTGCGTAGGAATACACAGATTTTTTTATTTTTTTAAATGGCTATGATAGCTCCCGTTCTCCTTGGTTGGGGGAGACTAAGAACCAAATTATTAGCTTTTGAAAACTTGTTCCTACAGTACACCATATGATCGAGCCAAGAACCATTAGCAGCAAAAATTAACCCTAAATGTGTGCTAGTACATTGTAAACATTGATTGCCCACAGAGATAGAGTTTAAAAGGCGCTTCCTCGACCTGCAAGCCATTATAAAAGATTTTTTTAAATTAGTGCATAGGTTTAAGATGGCCATAAAATCAGCAAAACCCTGCACTAAGATGCGTAGGGCGTTAGGTGTACGGCCCATTAATACCGCACCGTCAGCGTATAGTAGGTATAGTATAGTATGTTACTATTAACTTTCGGGACATCATTAGTAAGCGCTATCAGTGATTTGTGTAGATTATTATTATATATGATAAAAAAGTAGAGGGGCCAGAACGCAACCCTCCCTGAGCCCTCTACAAACTTTGATGTCATTGGAGACCTCTCCAGCGGTGTTGATCCTGAGCTGGGCTTTCAAGTCCTTATGCAGGTATGCTAAAAAGGGTACCAAAACCTCATCTAATCCATATTCTAATAAAAATGGACCCTAATCGTGACCGATTAACATAATCAAAAGCAGAGGTCAGGTCCATAAAAGCCAAGTATATTGGTGAGCGTTGTGCAATAGTGTATTTCCAGATTATTAGATTAAGATTTAGGCATTGTTCAATAGTGCCTACTTTACTCCTGAACACTAGTTGACATGGTTGTAAAATAAAATTACTATTGGTCCATGTTTTATTCTTGTTATATAGAACCCTCCCTAGGATTTTCAAAGTGTTATCAATTAGGGAAATTGGCTTGTAACAGCTAGGTTGGGAGTCACCACCTTTTTTAATAAACTAGTTCCAGCTAAGTAAATTCAGATCTAGGTTATCGGGAGCCTTAACTATAACAGCGTGATCATGTATCTCAGTTATATGTGAGGGCGTGTAAATATATCATCGGCACCATTAGTCTCAGGAGGCAGCGGTAGTCAGTCCTGAGTATCCAAATCAGACAGTGCTAAGAATCTATTTTGGGCAGCCAAGAGAACAGGCTCATTTAAAGGGCATCCAGAAGTTGGTTTATAGAAGTAGCCCAATGGTAGAAACCAAATGTTTGATGGGTTGGTGGCTATAATCTACTGGCTTCTCAACAAAGATCTTACCATTGATGGTCTGCGAAAACATATAACAATACAATCCCCTTCTATGTTCTTAGGTGAATCACCAAACCACCCCACTCTTCGTACCATAATTATCTCATTTGTGTGTAACACATTAAACCTCTTATTCTTAGCTAACTAGTCCGCCCAAGTATTGCGCAATTGATCCCAAGTTTCCCTCTGTTCCTTCTTAAGTGTTGGTACCCTTGCCAGCACCAGAAAAAAGGGGCAGGCTGCCAGTGGCAATCCCAGCACATCTATGTTAGGCCCAAGATGATTCCTACTCGTGGTATCAGATGTATTACTGCTCAGTCTGCCCAAATTTGATCGGTCACCAACCAGTCTATTAATAGATTCAGATGTAGGGACAGGGGGCACAATTGGGTCGGACCCAGCCACGGTTAATGCGCTGTTGTTAACGAAAAGAGGTTTTAACGATTTGTTAGCCTTAGGAAGGAGACACTGCCTTATTGAGAACATGTTTTACAAGAATTTACAACTAGGGGGTCGGTGGGCAGTCATGTAACAATAGGGGGTGGATTGATGTTAGGTGAAAAATTAAATGAGGGGAGTATGTATTAGTAGGTAGTTATAGTTATGACCTAGTTTCCATAGGAAAAGCGTGTTTTGTTGTGCAAATAACTTTAGTGCCGTTTGACGAACCTTCACAAAAGTTTAAAAACTATTTTGCCACTCACTTCAGCTGCTGTCTAGAAAGTTTTGGGTGATTCGTCAAGTGGGGGCTGAGAAAAAGGGGGGGTCCCAAAATGCATTTTCCTGATGCAATTTCCCATAACATAACATGTGTATTTGTATAGCGCACGTTCACCACTACAGGTATCTTGGCGCTGAATAACAGATGTTTGTTGTTACCCAACTCAATGGTACTCATTTTATCGACCTCAGATGAATGAAAGGCTGAGTGGACCCACCGGCATTTGAACCTGTGACCATGAGGTCGAACAACACAGGCGCCTGCAGTAGACGCATTAGTCCACTGAGACACCAAACCCGGCATGATAAGAATTTTAGTCATGACTACAGCCCGAACGGCTGAACAGAATTAGACCAAATTTGGCAGAAAGCTAGATCTTGTTCCAAAAAGAGTGCTTTTTGTAATTTTAAATCTATTTAGTAGTTTTGGAGTTGTTAAAGAAAAAAGATTTATGAATGTTTAGAGTTGCGGATCCACAGCGGTGGATCTACTGGATCCATGTGCCAACAGCAATGCCGTGATTGGCTGGCCTCAACCTGAGAGAAAAATTGTGGCCGCCATTTGGTCAATCAGGACATGGTTCCCAGTGAGGGGAGGGAGGATAGAGTGGAAATGGGATATAAAGGGTCAGGATAGAAGTATCCTGACCCCATGGGTCTAATGGAGAGGTCTGTGAGGGACCCCTCACAGGCAAGAAATTGTCCCCAAAAATGTTTTGGGGGCATATGAGGAGCCACTGATCCACTGCGGCGTTCAATGCACCCCATGTGAATCCGCCGTGGATCCAGATCCCAATTAAAAAATATTTATACCCTCTCACAGATCCACTCATACACTCACACATCCACTTATACAACCACACAACTACTCACACACCCACTTGTACATCCATACAACCACTCACACATGCACTCAGAGACCATGAACACCACTCACACACCCACTCACCCACTCACACACCCATACAGCCACTCACATACCCACTCAGAGACCCAGACAACTACTCACACACCCACTGACAGACCCACACATGCACTCACACACCCACGTACACACCCACACAACCACTCAAACACCCACTCATACAGCTGTACAGCCACTCACACACCAACTCAGAGACCCACAAAACCACTCACATACCCACTCACAGACCCACATAGCTAGTCACACACGCACTCACACACCCACTTACACACCCACACAAACACTCACACACACACTTACCCATACAGCCACTCACACACCCACTCTCAGACCCACACAGGTAGTCACACATGCACTGACACATCCACCACACACAATCACTGACACACCCACACGACGACTTCCACACCAAGGTTACAGGGACGTTATAGTTATGAAATAACATTAAAAACTGAGAAATTCACAGAAAATAAAAGGTTATAGGGCTGTTATAGTTGGGAAATAGCATTAAAAAATGTAGAAATTCACTGAAAAAAACAAGGGTTACAGGGACATTATAGTTAGGTACAGATTTTACACACACAAAACCATAGAAATTCAGCAGCCTAAGGTAACTATACTCGCTCCCTCGCCTTGCACTGCTAATTACCCCACATATTACATCACTCATGACATCTTCTATGACATCATTGATAATATTACTGCAACATTTGTAGTGAAATTATTGATGAGAAAACTGTGCATGTCACGGGCATACATGCCAAAAGCACCGACATCCCTAGCAAGCAAAAAGAACATAAGCCAGTCTACCCCAGCTCTATCGCACACCTAAAGATAATCTTATGGAATGTGACTGGTCTTAAGAAAATCAAGGAAGGAGAATCAGTATTAGGTTACCATTCCTGCAGGAGACCTGGGCCACAAGTACGACGATGCTGCCAGAATTATATGAATTCTGGACTCCAGCAATTATACGTCACATCTTTGGACATCCATCTGGAGGTCTCTCGGTCTTTGTGAAGCATAATCGTAAATTAGAAGCAACCCCTATAAGTACCAACTCGTCCTTAGTGCACGCTTTACTCATTAAGAGCTTAAGATGCAATCAAAACCACTTTCATTGCTGCTCCTAAACTGCTATCTTATTGTGGGACAGAAACAAAAACGGCTGGCCTTGGAGGAACTGTGTGAAACAACTGAAAATTTGCTTAATTGCTACCCAAACCATAAGACCATTTTATTGGGCAATTTTAATATCCAGGGCCTTGGTCACCCAATCACACTCATCCACACGTTCGACAGATGGAGGGTTATTCCAGAGTTTCCTTAACACCTATAAGTTAGCCTCTGTGCAAAATCTTAAGAAAACAAGTGAGAACTTTCCTCCTCCTGACATTCAGGGACGTGTTGACCATTTACTACATTTTTATGAAGGATATATTAATTCCGAACATCAGTTCTTTTGAAATCAACGATCGGAGGGAAAGTGACCATAGAACCCTGCGTGTGTCTCTGGAGCTAGCATCAAATCATTCTGCCCAACTATTCTCATGCGGTGAAGCAACAGGCAAAAAACTTCACAAAGCCATGAAAAGGATTAAGTGGAAAGGAAACTCCTGCACAAGGAAGGGAGAGTGGTTTGTGACAAAACAGGTAGATCGTGCCGCACTTAAGCTCATTCCTTATTAGAAATCTTGGACAAAAATATGGCGAACGTTCATAATACACTTAGTGGAGTACCAGAGGTAATCACAAGCACAAGGAAAAACAGCCGGACATCTTGTCCCCTAATAAACTTCAAGGAACTTGTTTGCAGCAAACACCAAGTTTGGAGAAACCTGGCGGTTCACAAACAAGCAAAAACACGAAGATCAGCAGTGGCTATCTGAAAAGTATGGCAACTGAAAAGAAAGAAAGTTGAGAAAGAATGGATTAAGATCTTTGCATTGCTCCAAGAGAAAAATCTGGGAGTACCTAAACAAACTAAGCAACTTCTCTCAGACCAGGGAAAATGGAGTGGCAGAGAGGGACTGGATAACCTATTCAAAAAGATTATACACAGATGAACAAGCAGGTGGCAAAAATATCAACCATGTGAAAAGGATGGGGCTCAGACTAGTGTTAGGCCTCACAAGCCAAGAATTAAAGTGCCAATGAGTGCACTCAAAATATTACATCTGGATCATAGATGCACTGGAGAACTCCCTCAAGGCCCGGCTTAAAGTAGTATTTGATGTGGCTAACAATCAATGGCATGAGTATCTAGCCCAAGCGATCAAACACCTACAAATTAAAGTTAGTAGTTTTCAGGAAATTGACATTTCACTGTCCATTTGGAAACAAAGAGTGAATTTGCAGTAAAAAAATCTCTGTAGAGCAAGTTATGGGCAATTTGCACTGATCCACAGTCACAGAAGTACTTAACCGCTCTTACATAGCAGGTGAAAGCACAGCCATACTTGCACCAAGCAATAGGCACACATGGTAAGATCATGTAGATTGTGCAAATACCGTAATGAATTCAGGTACCATCTGCTCTGTTGCTGCCCCATACTAAATAATGAACATGGACGCCTGTTAGATCTCTTTACTATTGGATAACGGGATACGCACCTGCAAAGCGGCAACTGAACTGTGCTTCTCTCAATCCACCCCGTGATCCTAGCAAGGTTCAGGAAATTTACCACTGCCATTCACTCAGCACTGAATATCCCTAACAGTCAATTTGCCTATTGGCCACTGAGAAGCAAATTTTGCATGCCTACAACGCAGCTAAAATCATAACACCTGTTGAGGCGCTCAAATCTCACTCTAATGAACAAATAGAAGACCATCTCTGCAACCTTTAACCTGTCGCACTGTTAAGCACAAGCACCTTTTCAATCCAGAGTTTTCAGGATACATAAACTAAGACGCGTTGAATTTTTAACTCACTCTTAAACAGTGTTGTCATACTGTTAGCATATATTGTGTTTATTTTTCTTTTATATGAGTATATATATATATATATAAATCTGCTGTGACTGGTAATGGTTTTAAATACCTGAAACAATAAATATATATTATACGACTAAACTAATACAAAACTTTAAAAGATGCTGAGGATTCTTCTTTCCAGCTACTTTGTTCTTGGAGTCACTGATTAAGACTGATTAACATTGCTTTGTTCTTGTTTAGCCAATAAAAAGCTTTGAAAGATTTATAAAACAAACATTTCCACTATATCAGTGAGAAACCTGACACTGCCTGTCATCTACCAATCCCCTATAATCTGGGTATAGCCTGAAAGCGCAAATCTGATGTAGTCATTCAAATGTTTGTCAGTCAGATGTATTTCAAGCTTTGATTTTACAATGTTCATATCAGAGAAGGCTGATTCACAAACATAAGTGGGGCCAAACAGGGAAAAAAGTTTCATCGCAGCCATGCGGATTTTCTTGTACTCTTCAGTATCCACATGACTCCAAAAATTAATTTCAGATTGTCTAGCTTTAAATAAATTCAATTCAGTGTCATTTTGAAGAGTGACAATCTTCACAGTCATGATTAACCAGCAAACTAATTTGTTCTGAAATGTCACTAACATCCACTTCCATAAAGGGGTTTGAAGTAAAGCTCACACTGGGTGCTAGTTGCTCAGAATCACTAAATCGGTCATTGCAGTCTGAGCTACTGTACAATTCAATGTTCAGAAGCTCAGCCTCAGCTTTCTGTTCTGAAAGGATTTGGAGCACAAAAGGGAAGTGTTGCATCTTCCTTTTCTGCATATGCTGTATGAGAAGGGTATGTTTTAATTGGTATGTTTTGACATTATAATAAAGTCTCAGATACAGTGGTGGGCTGAATTCCTATCAGGTATGTTTATGACCATTTTAGATTCTGGAAAAATGCCAAATAATTGGAAGGGCTCCATAATCAGACCGGTGCACAAAAAGGGAGACATGAATTCCCACAAAAATTATAGACTGATAATGATAAACCTGCTGGACATAGGGGAGAAAGTCTTTGCTAAAATACTACTAGACAGATTAAAAGATTGGGTGGAGCAAGAGTCGATTGTGCCAGTAGAACAGGGTGGCTTTAAGGAGGGACATTCCTTAATCGACCAGTGTTTCGCACTATGGGCAGTGGCACGGGAATCAATTGAACAAGTGGGGAAGCTTTTCTGTTGCTTTGTGGACTTGTGGCCGCTTTTGATTTAGTGGACCGGCAATGTCTATGGGAAACCATGGAAAAATATAACATCCCAAAAAGCCTGCTGTGTATTATCCATGAGTTACATAGAGGGAATTGGGAGCAGGTAATTAAGGACACGGCCGGGTCCTTGACAGTGAAAATAGCTATTGAAAATGGACTGAGACAAGGCTATGTGTTGGCACCCCTCCTATTTGCCATTTACCTAGCAGACTTACCTGTAGCTCTGTAACGCCCTGAACGTCTCAGGATCGTTTAACAGACACGACAATGAGGACGCAACCACTTGTGAAGGGTTAGTTCTTTTAATGAAGGCAAATAAAATACAAAGAACAAACAAAAGTTATAGTCACTGGAATCCTCCAGGCTAAGTACGTTACCAGCCCACAGCACGGATGGTCCTAACCGTCCTCTGCATATACGCCGATCCCGGCGTATGCCAACAGAGGGCAGAAATGAAATGGCCGACAATGCCAATCGGTAGGCTGTGAGGGGCACGAAGAGTGTTGGGGAGAATCGAGGAGTCAGGGAAACACCCAGCCGGGGTCTCTACCTGAAGGGAGCAGCCGCTCAACCTCTTCCTCAGACTGCACCGGGACGCGGAGTCACCTCCTGGTGATGCGTCACCGATACCCCAATCACAAGCAAGAAGACTGAACCGAGAGCAGCCGCTCGATCGATCCTGTGGACTTCCGAGTCTGTAACGCGGCAAACACCTCCTGGTGTGCGTTACAGCTGGCAGTCCCTGTGTCTCTGGTCGGGCTGGGAGTTACGACTCCAACCAGCAAAAGCGCCACTGCGCTTGGACTCAGCCGAGTCAAAAAGCGAAGCTCAATGGTTGACCGGTAGAGCTTCCGGGTCCTTCACAGGTGACGATGGGGCAAGACACGGCCCAGGGAGTAACGACTCGACCTACCTCCGTTCTTGCCTTACTGGAGCACCACTCCGGAACACTGCTCTTCACGAAGCAGGTACGTCGGTGTAAACACAATATCCGACAGCCTTGTACCTCCCGGTTCCTCCCTTTATAGGGCGTGTTTTCCTTGAGTTATGTAACAGCTCTCCTGTTTACATAAGGGCGTGTTTCCCTTGAGTTATGTAACAGCTCTCCTGTTTACATAAGGGCGTGTTTCCCTTGAGTTATGTAACAGCTCTCCTGTTTACATAAGGGCGTGTTTCCCTTGAGTTATGTAACAGCTCTCCTGTTTACATAAGGGCGTGTTTCCCTTGAGCTATGTAACAGCTCTCCTGTTTACATAACCTCTCAACCGCTAAGCATCCTGGGAGATGTAGTCCGTTTTCGCTGGTTACCGTTTTCCTCCCCTCGTATGACAGGAATTCTTGACAGTACATCCTCCCTCTCAGCGGCTCCCCACGGGTCCAGCGCTGGCAGGAAAACGCCGATGGAACAAGGAGACCAAGCGCGGAGCATGAACCCCTTCAGCCGGTTCCCATGAATGCTCCTCCGGGCCATAGCCTTTCCACGCAACCAGGTACCACAGCTTCCCCCTGCGCCATTTGGACGCCCGTATGCCCGACACTTCATACTCCACCTCCGACTCCACGCATACCGGCCTAGGTGTCCCAGACGGCTTGGAGGGTGCTGGTTTGAGCAATGATACATGAAAGACAGGGTGTATCCGCAATGACTGGGGCAAGCACACCTTCACGTTCACGGGACCCATACACTTGGTAATTCGATAGGGGCCCATGTACTTGGGATGGAACACACTGTTCTTTCGAAACCTCATGTTTCTTGTGGATATCCAGACGTAGTCTCCAGTGCGGTACAGTGGCCCGGGCCTTCTCTTCCTATCTGCCGCAGCCTTGTATCTTCTCTTGGCCTCTATTAGGACAGCCCTTGAGCGCATCAATGTGTCTTTTATGTGTGCCACCCTGTCCGCTGTGGCGGGAATCCTGTCCTCTCTGAATGGATGTAGAAATGGCAAGAACCTGGGATGTTGGCCATAGTTGCTATAGAACGGAGATGACTGTGTGGAGCTGTGAGTGGCGTTGTTATAGGCTATCTCTGCAACCCATAGCAAGTCGACCCATTCTTCCCTGCCCTGGTCCACAAAACATCGCAGATACTGTTTGAGCGTTTGGTTCAGGCGCTCGGTTTGGCCGTCCGTTTGAGGGTGGTAGCTGGTGGACAGGGCGGTCTTAACATGCAGCGCAGTGCACCAAGTCTTCCAGAATTGCGCAGTAAACTGCGACCCCCGGTCCGACACGATCACCCCAGGTAATCCATGCAGTCGTACCACATTCTTTAGGAGTAGTGACGCCAATTCCCCGGCCGTAGGGACTCTCTTGCAGGGGATGAAGTGCCCCATTTTCGTCAAGTAATCCACCACCACCAGTATTGCCGTCATCCCCTGGTCTACCGGTAGGCCCACCACGAAGTCCAGTGATATGCTATCCCATGGTCTATCCGGGGTCGGAAGTGGATGTAAGAGCCCTTGGGTTCGGCCATGGTCGGCCTTCATGGTAGCACACGTAGGACACTCCTGTCCCCACCTCCTGACATCCACTCTCATGGTTGGCCACCAGAAATGCCGTCCCATGCTAGCCACCGTTTTTTCAAAGCCCAAATGACCTGCGCATGGAGAGTCATGGCACCAGATGAATGCTTGTTTCCTTAGCCTAGGCGTGGGTATCAATAGGCACCTGCCCTTCAGGGGTATCCCGTCCTTCAGCTGCCATTCTCTGTGACTGAGGAGCCACCTCCGCCATGCGAATGACCTGATCCCTCTCTTTATTCCCCTCAGGAAAGTATCCGGTTGGATAACCCCCAATACCATCCTCGGGGAAATGATGGAACGCTCGGTTGCAGGCAATGGTTCCTTAACTGCAGATTGACGGGACAGGGCGTCCGCCTTCCGGTTTTCCGTCCCCGGCCGATATGTGATGCGGAAGTTGAACCCCGCAAAGAAGATCATCCACCGCAGCTGCCTGGGAGAAAGGTGTCTAGTGGCCGTCATGAACTGTAGGTTCCGATGGTCCGTGTACACCGATACCACATGTCTTGCCCCCATCAACCAATGCCTCCATTCGGTGAAGGCGTCCTTGATTGCGAGAAGCTCCTTCTCCGCAATATGGTAGTTGCGTTCGGCGTCGTTGAGTTTGCGGGACATGTACGCAACGGGATGAAGCACCCCTGTGTCGTGGTTGCGTTGGGACAAGATAGCCCCCAGCGCCACATCCGACGCGTCCGCTTCCACCACGTAGGGGAGATCCGGATCGGGGTGAGCCAACACCGGCGCCTTACCAAAGGCGCTTTTCAGGGCCTCAAAGGCTTTGTTCGCTTCAGGGGACCAGACAAACTCCTTGGACTTCCTCAGTAGCTGTGTGATTGGGGCCACCACTCCTGAAAATCCATCTATAAACCGCCTGTAAAAGTTGGCGAAGCCAATGAAACTTTGGACGTCCTTCACGCTTTGGGGCACCGGCCATTCTTTCACCGCCTTGATCTTTCGTTCTGCCATCTCCTGTCCCTCTGGACTCAGCATCACTCCGTGGAATTCCACGGATGTGACGTGGAAGTCACACTTGCTGAGTTTACAAAACAGCATGTTTTCCCTCAGCTTTTGGAGCACAGCTTTGACGTGGTGTACGTGCTCCTCCACACTGGACGAATAGATGAGGATGTCGTCGATATATACGACCACGTAGATATCCAACTCCTCTCTGAATACCTCATTCAAAAAGTACTGAAAGGCTGCCGGGGCGTTGCACAGACCGAACGGCATGACGAGGTACTCAAAAAGGCCGAACCTGGTCTTAAAGGCGGTCTTCCACTTGTCTCCGTCCCTCATGCGCACCAGATGGTATGCCCCTTTCAAATCCAACTTGGTGTAGATACGAGCTTTCTTGACCTGTTCCAGAAGTACCCTGATGAGAGGCAAGGGGTACCGATTTTTTATGGTTATCGCATTCAATGCCCTAAAGTCCACACAGGCTCTCAGCTCCCCATTAGCCTTCGGGATGAAGAAGAGTGGCGAGGCGGCCGGAGACTTGGACGGGCGGATGAATCCTAGCTTGAGGAGTTTATCCAGGTACCCCCGGAGATGCACGTTTTCAGGCTCCGTCAGGGCATACAGCCTGCCGCTGGGAACGCTGGCCCCTGGCACCAGGTCGATCTGGCAGTCAAACTGTCTATGTGGTGGTAGCACTTCCGCCTTCACCTCATCAAATACATCCTCAAAACTGTGATAAGCCTGGGGGAGAGCCACATCTTTTTCTGCCGCTGTAGCCACCGTCTGACTCCCGCTCTCATCTGCGTCAAGGGATTCCGTTCTTATTCCACAATGCAGGATGCAATACGGTGACGTCATTTCGATGCGATGTGTTGGCCAATCCACAAAGGGGTTGTGTTTCTGTAGCCACGGCAATCCCAATATGACGCCATATTGGGGCGCTCGGATGATGTTAAAATCGATTTGTTCCAAATGGTTCCTCCCATATCTCATCGGAAGGACCCCCGTGTGCTGTCCGATGGGCCCCGTCACCAATCGCCTTCCGTCTACCGCATAGACGTCTTCGGGTACTGCTTTGGGAAGAAGCACTAGCCCTACCCTGCATGCCTCGTTGTGGTCCATAAACATGCCAGTGGCCCCTGAATCCACCATGGCCACAACGGGTATCCACTGGTCATGCACTCCCACGTGCACCGTGATAAACAGGTGTCGTTGTCCCTTAGTGACCGAGTTGGAAAGTGAAGGGATGGATGAGTGACTCCGAGATGCCCCTTCTCTGGTCTTGGAGTCCTCTAGTTTTCCCCCGTTATGTCCACCACGGCTGTTACCGACCGGTTGGCCCGATAACGTGACCTCTTCGGTTTGGCAGGGCATTCACGTACGTAGTGGCCTTTTTTGCCACAATATAGGCACAATCCTTGTTTACGGCGTGACTCTTTCTCCGTGGCTGTGAGGCTCGCTCGTATTGCGCTGATGTCCATGGGTTCTCCCTTGGATGCGGTGGAAGTTTCAGGACTTCCCACCGTCACATAGGATGGAAGGGATTTTCCTTTTCTCCCATGATCCCCCTTTCTTTCACTTAGCCTATGTTCCAGCCGTAATACCAGGTTGATAAGGCCCTCACATGTCTTGGGTTGAGGGTCAATATGAGCCACGGCGTCCTTGAGCTCATCGCACAGCCCTTGATGGAAGAGCGCCGTCTGTTCAGCAACAGGCCACTTGGTTTCCGCAACCAGCCTTCGGAACGCGTTGAGATACTGCACCAGGTCGTTGGATCCCTGTCTCAACTCAAGCATTTCACGGTCCGCCGTGTACGAGTCAGCCCTTCTGTCGAATACCTTCAGGAATTCCTCGCGAAAAGCACCCCAATCACATAAGAGGGGGTCGTCCCTGCTCACCAGAGGTACGGCCCATTGTACCGCGTTTCCAGCCAAATAGGATATAAGAAAAGCCACACGAGCCTGACTCGTGGGGAACGTCTTTGGTTTGCACGATAAATGTAGCGCCACTTGTGTGAGGAATACCTGCACTGTGTTAGGATCCCCACTGTACCTCTCTGGTGTTGCCAAGGGGATGGCTACCGGCATTTCCACTACTACCGCAGGGGTCTGGTTCGTGAGGGAGGTGCTGGGCGTGAGCGGGTCCAATTGGATAGCATCCAGTCTGGCTTTTACATCGGCTGTTTCTTGCCTAGAGGCAGCCACTTCAACTTGCATGGCCGCTAAAGCAGCCAGCACATCATCAAGTGTTGCCATGTCTGTTATCGACCGGGAGACAGTTAGTGTTATTAAGGTCGGATATTTTGTAACGCCCTGAACGTCTCAGGATCGTTTAACAGACACGACAATGAGGACGCAACCACTTGTGAAGGGTTAGTTCTTTTAATGAAGGCAAATAAAATACAAAGAACAAACAAAAGTTATAGTCACTGGAATCCTCCAGGCTAAGTACGTTACCAGCCCACAGCACGGATGGTCCTAACCGTCCTCTGCATATACGCCGATCCCGGCGTATGCCAACAGAGGGCAGAAATGAAATGGCCGACAATGCCAATCGGTAGGCTGTGAGGGGCACGAAGAGTGTTGGGGAGAATCGAGGAGTCAGGGAAACACCCAGCCGGGGTCTCTACCTGAAGGGAGCAGCCGCTCAACCTCTTCCTCAGACTGCACCGGGACGCGGAGTCACCTCCTGGTGATGCGTCACCGATACCCCAATCACAAGCAAGAAGACTGAACCGAGAGCAGCCGCTCGATCGATCCTGTGGACTTCCGAGTCTGTAACGCGGCAAACACCTCCTGGTGTGCGTTACAGCTGGCAGTCCCTGTGTCTCTGGTCGGGCTGGGAGTTACGACTCCAACCAGCAAAAGCGCCACTGCGCTTGGACTCAGCCGAGTCAAAAAGCGAAGCTCAATGGTTGACCGGTAGAGCTTCCGGGTCCTTCACAGGTGACGATGGGGCAAGACACGGCCCAGGGAGTAACGACTCGACCTACCTCCGTTCTTGCCTTACTGGAGCACCACTCCGGAACACTGCTCTTCACGAAGCAGGTACGTCAGTGTAAACACAATATCCGACAGCCTTGTACCTCCCGGTTCCTCCCTTTATAGGGCGTGTTTTCCTTGAGTTATGTAACAGCTCTCCTGTTTACATAAGGGCGTGTTTCCCTTGAGTTATGTAACAGCTCTCCTGTTTACATAAGGGCGTGTTTCCCTTGAGTTATGTAACAGCTCTCCTGTTTACATAAGGGCGTGTTTCCCTTGAGTTATGTAACAGCTCTCCTGTTTACATAAGGGCGTGTTTCCCTTGAGTTATGTAACAGCTCTCCTGTTTACATAACCTCTCAACCGCTAAGCATCCTGGGAGATGTAGTCCGTTTTCGCTGGTTACCGTTTTCCTCCCCTCGTATGACAGGAATTCTTGACAAGCTCTAGAGGTGGAGAGAAGCGCCAGCCTGAAAATGAATGACCACACCTTACGTGCTTACTGTACGCAGATGACCTGGTGATGTTCGATCAGACCGAGATAGGGCTTCAAAGATAGCTTAATGCATTTGATGATTATTGCGACTCAAAGGATTTAACAGTAAATCAGGATAAAACAAAAATATTATGCTTTGGGAAAAGAGACCCTAGGAGCAGATGGTTTCTAGATACATTAAAACTTGAAATGGTGAGGGAATATAAGTATCTAGGAGTCTGGTTCGATAGTACCTTAAAGTGGCATACACACATAGCAGCCCAGACAGCCAAGACCCTCACTTCGGTATCTGGTTTGAAAACATCCAACCGGGATTATGGGGAGATGTCCCATAGACCACTAATAAAGGCATATAGTGCGATGAAACCCCCCTCCCCCGAGTATTGTATGGTGCAGAAGTGCTGTATTTTAGTGGTAAACAAGGGTGGGAGCTTGAAGAAGGGAAGTGCCTAAAAACATTATTGTCTCTACCAGGATCATCAATGATCCCGGAGATTAGAACTGAGCTAGGTACAATATCGTGGGGCATACAAGTTCAAATGGCACTGATAAGATTTTGGAAACGTCAGGATCCAGGGGATGTACTAAAGGTTTCCCAATGGTGTAGAAATGAAATCCAATTTAGTAGCTTGTAATGGGTCAAGAAGACAAGAAGGCAATTGTACAAGGTGTGCGAAAATTTTTATTAAAAGATCTGCCCAAATTCATTGCAGGTAGAAACAAATTAAAGGACACTAAGGACCCAAGGGAAGGTAGCAGCTAGGAGGGTTGATGACGAGTACATGAACAAGAAGAAATCAGTACATTTTATGAGCAAAACATGGCAGAGTGAAGCATGGCACCCGTACCTTGAGACGCTACCTAACCATTGGTTCAGGTGCGAAATTTTAAGACTAAGAATTGGGATCAATCCTTGGAGAATAAATGATAAAATAGGTTAGTAATGATGCAGCTGGATGGCAATTGCAGATGTATGCTAGGAAATAAATGTGATACTCCGCATATATTGGTTGACTGCAGGACTGTCTTAACACAGCGGAAACTCTGGCTGAGGCCCATATTCTTAAAGTATGGTAATAAAATATGGGCCCAGTCTATAGGGCTCCTTACCGGTGTGCCTAATCTTGATATTGCTATTGGTAGACATATGCATGCGGTGAAAAGATGCTTTAGGGAAAATGACTCTGTGAATCAAGCTATGAATTGATCTAGCCTTATAGCAAAGTAAAGCATGACTTTGATCTACGGAGGTTTTGATTTATATGCTGGAATCATTTTAAATTTTATTTTAACCTTAGGAAGGTACTGGAAATATTCATACTATGGAATAACTTTCTATGAAACCCAATTGTATGAGATATTGTTGTGTTTTTATGTAAATATAAGGTATCGATTGACTGGAAACAGTGATGGTATTATGCTGATTTTTAAATTATTTATGAATAATGTTTTATATTATTTTATGCTGTTTAAAGACCAATGGTCTAAATAAACGTGGCTTTTTTACCTTGACCTTGACAGAACTAATCAGGTTGGTAGGATAGTCTTGTTTCTTCCTTGCAATTTGCAGTTCAAGACATTTAATGTATCGGTCACAGCTGTCAAAAACGATGAATTTAGCAACTCCTCAATGCTTGATAACCAGGTAGTATCTTCATTTCTACACTCCATCAAAGTTTTGATTGCTGGAAATAGCTAAAGGAATCTACACAGTATTTTCCCCTGCTAGACGGATGTATGACGTTACAACGCATGCTGTTACAACGCATGCTGTTACAACGAAAGTTTCACAACGCGAGTGCATTGACAACGCAGGACATTACAACGCAAGTCTTTACATCGACTTGCACTAGATGGCGTGCTAACATTAAAAAAGTGTAATTTACTATTCCAACTCCAGTCCACGTAACAGTAGGGAAGGTGTTGGGATAGTAAACTACACTATTTTTAATGTTAGCACGCCATCTAGTGCAAGTCGATGTAAAGACTTGCGTTGTAATGTCCTGCGTTGTCAATGCACTCGCGCTGTAACAGTTTCATTGTAATGGTAGTGCGTGGTAAAAGTTGCGTTGTAAAGGTTGTTCCCCCTGCTAGACCATCAGATCTGAGAATGCAGTAAAAGATCACCATACTTGGCTGCTTGAAGCTTCGGTGCTGCTTGGCTTTTGCTCAAATTGAATTAATAATTTTAACCACAGGAGTCATCACGTGATCAAATCCCATTACCATAGTACATATTTCCTGTGGGTGTAAAATGCAATTGGTAGTTCAATAATGGAGGAAAATCAGGATCTGCTTTACAATTGTCAATGAAAACAGAATGATGCCCTATCATTGCGGGTGCGCTATCAGTTGTTATTGCCACTAACCTTTACAATGGGACATTTTGGTTGGCAAAATAAGTCTTCATTTCATTGTGAAAGTCAGCTCCTCTGGTTGTGATTTTCAGAGGCAATAAAGTTAAAAATTCCTCTTTATCAGTGAAATCTTCAAAAACATTCTAACGAACATTTTGAACTGGGCACCATTGCTTACATCAAAAGATTCATCCCACTGAATAGAAAAATATTTGCATGTCTTTAAATCCCACTCTAGCTGCTCTATCATGTTGGCTGAAAATGCAGACACTGTTCTTGCCATAGTGTTCGCTCATGACTACACATCTGAAATGGCAGACATAATTTCAGCACTATGTTTGAAATCTTTAAATAAGCATTATACCATTAGAATCATTGCTTCCTTCACAATAACTCCATCCGAAAAAAATATTTTGTGCTTGATCAAGTGATGAGTAACTTTGAAAGATGTTTCAGTTGCTGCATTAGCTTTCTTGGATGGACTTGTAAAACAAAAGATTGCTAAGTCTGCAATGCAGCTTTCCGTTCATTTACTTTTTGTGACTACAAACTTCAAAATGCATGTGTATGGTTAAAAAATGGCTCTCAACATTTCCGTTTTTTATCACTACGACTTTTGCTCCACAGACTAAACATACACAGTTGTCTTTAATTTGTGTAAATAAAAATTAATTCTCCCACTCAGGATGGAAGTAGTATGTCTAACTCTTTGGCCTTTTGGAGGGAAATGGCTCTTCAACCATGCTTGCAATTGTTAAAGCTGTAAGCAAGAGTAGAAATGATGATAAAGTCACCATCCAATCTATAACAGGCAACAGTACCATGTGGACACCTTCAATGATACCGAATTCAGGCAATTTGTGATTAGCAGCCATTCTGGTTAATTCAACAGCACCGTTGGACATTGACATAATTAACTGTACTAGCTATGTCTAATTGTGAACAATTAATGACTGCTTTTCACCAGATGCGGCTCCTCTGTTAAGGTGGTGGAGCGTCGCCCCACTGCTCTTAGAGCAGTGAAAAATAAAATGATAATAACGTAATTATCATTTTATTTTATTTTTCACTATTGCGGGCCTTGTTAGGGCGGGGCGGGACTTGTGGCTCAGGAAGGAGGAGTGGTTTGTGCACAATTAAGTGCGCATGACTGCTTGGCAGGCTGTCTTGGCCCGTCCAAACATTCATGCGTAATTTGCATATTTCTCACCGGGCTGTAATGCACAACCTGGTGGGGAATATTCACAGGCTCTGTGTCCCCATCTGTGCGCCGATCCACGGCGCTCAGACCAATCACAACACAGCATTGCAGCTTTGTGATTGGCTCAGGGGAGCCTGTGGGCCCGGGTGCTTTCTACAGCTTCTTCTGGACTGGAGTCAGGAAGAGAAGAGAAGCGAAGCGGAGATGGAGGAAAGGTGGTGGAAAAGGTAAGTGCGTTTTTATTTTATATTTTTCAACACCCCCGTCCCCCTGCCCCGCAGCCGCCACTGCTTTTCACAAATTACCCTATTTTTGATCCAGCATTACTTAAGAAGAACCAAAGACGATGGATTGTCTGCAAATAGGAATAGAACTACAATTTGCAACACACAAAGGAAAAGCCTCTCACAATGGAGCTGACTGCATCTACGTTCTCTGCTCGTGTCTGAGATGCAGTCAGAAAAGCAGCAAGTTTCATCTCCTTGGCATAGGCCTCAACTCACCCTATAAAGCACTAAAGATGGACAGGCCATCTCTAGGAAGAAAGAGATACCCATTTAGTGGTTGCAATGTACAATATGAAACTAGAAATGCTGGGATAAATTCCGGCTTACCTCTTTAACACATTTTGTGACCTGACCTCTGCAGCAGCCAGCTAAGCAAACTACAATCATAAGAAATACCATAGGGCTCAGCAGAGCTGTTCAAAGCTGTCAGCGGACCGAAAATCATAAACTGCGCATCTGTCTGTCACACTGAAGCATCCACCACACTGCTATGTACTGCATCCCATAACATGATAACCGTACCTCGTTGTTCATCACGCACGGCATTGAAACACTTCCCACAAAGGATAACTAAACAAAGAGAACACCCTTCCAACCACACACCCTACATGTCATAGGGGTAGTAAGCGCTATAATGCTGCAATTCCTTACAATGAATTACATTCTTTTTCTTCACTCTCACACATGGCAGCACCTTGAAATGCATGAGTTTAGTGTGTACACTGTACAGAAATCTCTCCTGTTTGACAGTAAAGGTGCTACATGTAGTAATAACAACCTAGGCCACATACATTGTGCAAATAACTTTCCTTTTTGTGTCATCAGGCATGGAGGGATTCCATGCTGTTTAAAATCTATTATCACTTCTAAAAATATTCTGATATTGTAAGATGAAACCCTTCTTCATGTTAGAGATTTACACTTTCTGAATTTAAAGGATCACACTTTTGTATGGTATGGCATTGCTTTCACATTTGCATTATTTTATTTTAAATGCAAAGCATTTCATTATTGCTCGCGCACGGGGACATGGTGCTATGCCTGGCCCTTGATTCAAATTTTATAATATCTACAAAACCGAGAGAGTAGTGTTATCTACAGCACCATGAGCAGTTTTCCACATAGTATGTTACACTACCATGTTCACTGTTAGAAAGTGAGTTACAATACCATGTGTACAGTGCCACAGAATGAAATACAATAACATGTGCAAGCTCAGTTTAGCCAAACTGAGAAGTTGGTTTGGGTGACGGCCTGTGCAGAGCGCCTTAACACCTGCACGGCGGTATGCAGCTCTAGCAAACCAGAGTCCTGGGCTCTTGTTTTAGGGTTGCCCCTCTGCCGCTCCACTGCACAAGTTGTAAGTCGCACAGGATGGGAGCACAGTGCCGGTCACAAGAAGGCAAGTGGCGTGGTCCCTGATGGGCAGTTCAATACTGCTTGTGCTGTGATTTCAACAACGTCGCCTGCTTCGACCTGCCCCAGCTAAGCTCTGTTCAGCCAATCTGAGCAGCTAGTTTGGGTGAGAGTGGGTAAACCCCAATAAAAGACCAGAAAATGTAAAAAAAAGAAAAAAAAGAACATGGTAAAAAAGAGATGTCGGTCCATGAGCTACTCATGAGGTGTCGGAGAGCCACCAGTAGACGTTTAAAGAATGTAGCGTAGAGTGCAGATGCAGCGCTTTTCTTCATGCATTAGATAGCTGCGTACATCAAAGCTAAAGTTGAGCTCATCCGTACATTGACAAACACAGTGATCTTGTGAGAGCTGCAATTGAAGAGTAATAGCTGTTTGAATCCAGAAGCGTTTTGCACCAATGTGACTGCGCACGCACTCTGATTACTTATGACTTCTTCAGAATCGCCCTTTCAAACTACCAGGTTACGCTGCATTAAAGGACATCATTCAGTACCATATTGAAGGTATAATTGATTTAATTGAGGTGCATTATAATTATTATTTCTGTGACAGTTCATCATTGAAAGGTCTTGAAGCACTGTGACAACCCAAATCCGGTGTCATTCTTATCATTTCTAGCTTGGGAACTCTAAGTGTACGGTTTAAACATAGTATCTGGCTCCATGGAAATTAGGCGTAGAGTGGGCATGGGGGTATCTGGAAAAAATGCGTGAGTTGCTTGGCCTTTTGTAGCTCACAATGATTTTCAAAAATCTGAAATAGCTCTCACTACAGTAAGGTTGGCGACTCCTGCTATATAGTATCGGAGAAAAGGACAAGTATCTCGACTTATTGGGGGACTCAGATGCCAGGATTGCCATGATTATGAAGGATTTGTTTGAAGTACGGGGTATGAGAGAGCTACAACCGTCCGACCCAACAGGGGTTTCTCACAAGGGTAGGAAAACAGACTTATAGGGTCATTTTTATCAACTATTCATGCAAAGCAATGGAGCAAGGCAGCAAGCCACCTTGCTGCGCTGCGCTGCATTGAAGGAAGAGGGCAGGAAGGTGCCATATCTAACATTATGCAGCACGTTCCTGCTCTTTGACTGTGCTGGCGCACAAACTGCTGCTTAGGGCCAACACAGGCATTCTTGCACCATGGTGGAAGGGTGCCTGCATTGTGGACAGGATTGTGTTTGTGCAAGAAGGGACACCTTCCTGCACAAAAACAATACTCTGAGGGTTTTTCCTTTTTGTACATGTGCTGCAGAATGCAGCACACGTAGAAAGAGGAAAACCAAGGACAAATAAGCACATTTGACCTTGTTACGCCTCCCCTAGGGAGGAGTAGCATTTTGAAGCACCCCCAGGACTATCATTAATGGCAAATCTGGGAACGAACCAAAATCCATGGGTGGATGCGTGGGACCGCCCGTGCTCCACCCATGGACCAACTCCCTGGGCTTGTGCTGCCCTGCATTACTTCCCATGTATCAAGCCACACAAAGTGGCCTTGCATTGCTCTTTAAATGTTTTTGGGTCACACTTGTGCCCCCTTGATGGCACAAGGGTGACACAAACCATGATAAAAATGCCCCTAAGTAGGTTTCTCTGGAGATATTTTGGAATTCAAGGGGCAGAAGATTCAAGGAAAAGTGTGTATAACAGTGAAGATATTCAATCTGCTGGGATGGTTTCGTCAAGGCCTATTTGGGATGGTTTTGAAACAAGGATCTAGTGAACAGGTGTTGGTAATTATGGAGGAGAATGTGGTTGAAGAGGCAAAATGAAGGATTTTCATCTCAAAACCTGAGTAAAAGAGAACACCATTCCTGTCAAACACAAACTGAGGGCTGTTCCTATTAGTTTAAGATCAGACCTCGAGAATGAACTATTAAAATAGTGCGAAAGAGGCATAATTGAGCCAGTGGAATCAACCTTATGACTCTCTCCCCTGGGAGTGGCTTAAAAACACCGAGATGAGATTATGCGTGGGCCTGCACAATTTCATTTAAGAGATTTGGGTGGATTCTCATCCCCTGCCTAAAAACAATTAACTGTTGGGAATATTAGGCATGCCAGTGCAGTTGACAAATATAGACGTAATTGCTGTATTTTACCAAGTTGAACTGAAGTTAAGAGATTTGACTATCATTATTTCTCCTACAGGCCCTTTTCAAGACTGTTGTATGCTGTTCGGCATGGCTTCAGTCTTCCAGAGGATTATGTTCCTTCTACAAAACGAAATCAAAGGATTTGCCGTTTTGTAAGGGTGATGTTTTAAACTTTGCCAAGTGTTTTCAAGAACATGATGTTAATATGGATAAGGTCCTAAATATTTTACTAGAGCATGAAACATTAGTTAAAAGGGAAAAATGTGAGTTCTGGAAGGGAGGTGGAGTTTTTAAAGCATGTCATCTCCAAGGAAGGTGTCGAACCTTGCCCTTGCCTTGTCCTGGCGGCATTGTAGGTTCACCGTAAAGGATTTGTTGATGTTTAGTTTAGTTTCTGTCCCTACCTGCAAAGCAGACTGATGCAGACCATCATAGAAGTTGTTGCCTGGTCCTTTGATGGAGTCTTGACGAGCCAGTCGTCCAAGTACAGTTACATTTGGTGACCCTGACGTCTGAGGAAAGCAGCAATTGGTTCTAGGGACTGGTAAATATGCAAAGTGCTGATCTGAGGCCAAAGGGATGCACCTTGAATTAGTAATTAGTAGTGCTGTTCCACCTCTGAAAAGCAGAGGAATTTCCTGATGAAGATCCAGGGAGGTAAGGTAATCTCCTTCCTTGATCATCAGGAGGACTTCTTTAAGCGCAACCATATGAAAAGGCTGCTCAGTTCTCTAAAGGTCTAGAGCCAGTCTCCATGGTCCAGTTTTCTTTTTTTATCAAACATAAATCTGGGGTAAATTCCCTGATTTCTCTGGGATCTCGGACTGTCTCTATCTCTCCCTTTATGAAGAGGAGGAGGAGGAGAATTTCCTTGAGCAGGCAGATAAGTCTTTCTGTACAAAGTTCAATGTAAATCCCGAGTGTTGAATCTCCTACATCCTTCGGTCCGATGCTACGGACTCCCATGCGGAGGCAAAAAGGGACATTTTTCCCTCACCTACTGAAATTGGGATGGTAGGAGGGTCAGCTGCAGAAAGTCACACTCTCTTTTGGTTTTTATTGGAGCGCATTTGAGAAGCATTTCCTTGGATTCAGTTGGTTGTTAATCCCTGGTCAAATTGGGTTTGTCTCAGTGGTTGATGGGGCCTGCCTTTACCCCATACTGATTGAAGGCTCCCCTGTAGGCCAGAGATCTACGCGAGTCATGAAAAGAATATTGCCATTAGTGACCCAGTCATCTAGGGCCTTCAAAATCAGTTTAGAAAAAAGTTTGCAGTCTATATCAATTAAACTTGTTGGTCTATAAGATTTCGGATCATATTTGAATAAAGGCTGTAGGAAGCTGGCTCTCTATATAGTGTACTAAAAAGAGGTACACTGTGAGTCCAGAGAATCCCCAAATGGTACACAGAGGTTAAAGCAAATAATTGCAATGCTCTTTTTGTGGTAGTTTAGCCAAGTATATCAGAGTTATCTGAGGGTAGTGCTAAGCATTTGTTGTACTCACAGAGGCAATAAATGAGACAAACACACAAGAATAAATCTGAGACTAATTTATAAAAATGAAGTCGATACTTATGTATTTTTAAGACCAAGAACACAGTTCTAAGGTAAGTACTTTAAGGGGCCGATTCTGATCTCGCTGGGAGAAGGCTCCGTCCGACTCGGATCCGGAGGGCTTCCCAACCGACTCGTCCTCCGGGGCTCAGAGCGCCCGAGTACGATGAGAACAAGCGCTGACGGACACGTGTCTATCGGAGCCCCATTGAAGTCAATGGGAGCGTGTTGTACGACGCGTACATAGACTCCCACTGATGAAAAAGGTACGTTGCGCAAAAGGCCCCCCTTGTAGTGGGGACGCGACTGTGCCACAAGCACCGTACATGCATGTGTAGGGGGGTCCCTTGGGTCCCCCCCTGTGATCGACTCATAAGGCTCCGGGTGAAGGGGGGTCTGGCGCGGACCCCCGAAGTCCGCTTCCTGGAACGTTTATGTGTCGGATGCTCCGACTCGATCCAGCTGTCCGAATCGTGCATCGTACTGGCTCGGTCGTAAGTCGCCTCCATTGCACGGCACGGTTTGCTTACGGATGAGACGTACGGAGCGGTTCGGACCCGGAAACGATTCGGTCGGCGAATTTCACGTTGCTCACATCGTAATTGCTCACTCGTACAGCTGTACGAGTCGGAAGGAAAACACGCATACGGCTCGTAGTTTTTCCGGCTGGATCGCGTTCGGAGCCTTTCCGAGCGAGATCGGAATCGGCCCCTCAGAGTTAATATTTTTCAAAGTTCGGAAAATATATCACTTTTGTTCACAATTACGCACCATAAGAAACAATAGGGAAAAAGAGGAAAAATTGATATAAATCAGGAAAAACTTCCACGAAGTTCACCTTCTTGTTTTAGTACGATGTCGGGACTAGGTCCAAAGTTCCAGCAGGAGAAGTTCTGGAGCGTCTCAGATAGGGCGGGAGCAGGGTTCTGAGGATCTTGTAAACTGGTGCGCAAAGACGAAGGGGGCACTTGAAAATGCTTTGTATAGGTGGACATACAGGTAAGTCCGGTGGGTTTCCGCTGAGTGAGGAGGTCACAAGGGCCTGGGGACCAAGGGAGCAGAGCTGGTTAGTCGGTTCTGGAGGTGGGTGAAGAGCGAACAGATCAGCAGAGGTTCACCTCGCCTGCCCACTCTAGGGGTGGTACAGGCTGAGGGGGGACCCTCCTCCTCATTTAACAATTTTTCCCCTTTCCTCCCGCCAAATGTGCAGCAAGAAAAGGAGCTTGACCTCCCCCAGTATCTGGGGGTTCCTGGGTTGGATTTTAAAGGTGGCATTTTCTTTGAAGCTTCCTGCCCGGGAAGACCATCCTGTCCTGGGGAGGTGTGAAACACCCCTCCTCCCCCTGAACCCCCACCCCGAGCAGGTATTGTTTCTGTTCTCTGAGAGCGCTGGTTCTCACCCCATGAGGTCAGAAACATCTCTGGTGGTGACAGGCTGGTGAAAAAAGGCCAGACACCCCACTAGAGTTGGTTTAAGTTTCAAGGGACCCTCAAAAAGAATCTCCTATGAATGTATTATTAAATTCAACACTGGCATCAGTAAGGGTTTATTAAGACAAGGGGCTCATTAAGATATCGGGCAGATCGCCACCGCCCATATGGCGGTGGCGATCCACCCGCAGAAAACCACTGCCCGCATATGAATTCCCCCCGCCACATTACCATGGCGGGTGGGGACCCCAGCGGACGGGAAGACCGTCCGCCGGTTTTCCGCCGGTAGGCAATCCGCACGATTGCCTCCCGGGCGGAAAAGCAGTAAATATGGTGGCGGTGTCTGGCGCCACGGAAAGGCAGGCGGTTTTCGCCTTTGGTGGCCCGTAGTGGGCCCCCATGGATTCTGGGGGGTGCACATGGGGGGTGGTACCCCCTGCCTTTCATTGAACAACGTGGCAGGCACCGCGCCGTGCCTGTCACGTTGTGCATTGAAATGCACAACCTGCCTTTGTGGCATTGCGGCGGGCAGTGCCCTCTGCACCGCCCACCGCAATGTTGCAGATGCGCCATGCGCCCGCCAGTGTGGCGGGTGCATCCTAATCGGGAGTGCGGGACTGCCGCACCCTCAGCGGGCGGTCCCGTTTCCCGAGGGTATGGCGAGCGGACTTTGTCCGCCCGCCAAACTAATGGGGCCCAAGATGTTTGGTACCAAACTTCTTAGAAAGCAGTGAAGCCATCATGGAGCTAGGAAACTCGTGTTGGCAAGTATCCAGCCCATGTACTCTTTATGGCTTCCCTGTTCACTTAAAAAAAAAAAAAAAAGATATCCCAAAGCACACCCTCTCCTTTTATCCATAGGGTTCCTTTTGAGTTGAATCTGGTTCAGCGTGCATGCACCCGATTAGTGCTCCGTTCCTTAGCACTTTACATAAATGACTAAATGTGACCCGCTTTTTGCGGGTCTGCGGGTTGCACAGCTTTATACACACGGTAGTTCAAATTAATCCACCTTAACCATAAGTTCTTCAAGTTTATCCATATTTATTCCACAGTTTTCCATTTCATTCCCTGTTCACTTACCACATCACAGAATGGACTGGGCATTGTAGGGGCATATCTGTTCATGCTGATATGCCTACACACTGGAGATAGTGCACCCTGCCTTAGGGCTACAGGCATGTAGTAGGGGGAAACTTACATATATCCTATGCAGTGCATGAGAGGCATGGCACACAGGGCTGTGTGGCACAACCAGTGCTGCAGCCCCAGAGGACCCTCTTCAGTATCCGTGCCCTAGGCACCAGGGTACCACTTACTAGGTACTGACAGGGGTAGCTGAAATTGTGCCAATCATGGTACAGTGTTTTGGGTACAAGATCTGGCACTGGGGACCTGGTTAGCAGGGATCCAGCGCACTTACAGTTTAAAACCACATGAGGCAAAATGTGGGGGCTAACCATGCAAAAGGAGGCAATGGTCTACAAAGTCCCAACAATCTTGTTTAGTCATGAATCTGGGTAGTTATTTGTCACTATGATCTCTTGGAAGGCTTTTCCAAGTATCTCAGCCCACCAGTCTGCGTTTGCAGGAAACACCTCTGGAGGTATCATGTTGGGACCCAGCCCTTTCCCCTTGGTGAGTTTTTGTATAGCCTACTTCACTTTATATTTGGAGGAAACATTCAAGAGATTAACATTTGGTGGCCTGGTCAAGATTACCTTGTTGATCAGAGTGGCAGTCAGGTGCATTACAACCTAGTGCATGATCATCTGTGAGAATAAAGATTGCATTAAAGTGTGTTATCCAGCCTTCTTCTGTAATATTCGACTCAAAGTAATTTTTCCATACTCCAAATCCTTCCCCAGTCTTCCTCCAGAAGACGTGTGTATGCTTTTGCAGGGAGGCTTGTCCTAACTCCTGAAATTTTCTAGTTGATAATTTGATTTTCTTCTTCTTTATTAGGTCTTTCTAACTTGCTTTTGCTGCCCTTATTACCTGTCTGGGAAGTTCGCTGCGCAAGGCAAATTGCAGTTCTCAGTTCTTTACTTTGCATTCTTCATAGAACCCTCCTTCTTTACATGAGTTTGTTGTTGCCCATGATTTTTTTAACATACACGTGGAGTTAATGATTTCAGTAAAAGGTAACAGTTTTATTTTAGATCCAGAAAAAGGATGATTATGATCGCTCTCCAATTTCCATTGTACTTATTTTATTTTTTCAAATCTTCTCCAGTCAGTGATCTTGTTCAGGATGTAGTTGATTACAGATTGTGCTCTGCAGACATTATATGTGGGCACATTGCAAGCTTCATTTTCATAAACGTTGTGGGCCGAGATAAGGCCTTTGGATGAGCAAAAAGGGACAGATGTTTGCCTTTGGCAACTTTCTTTGGGAAAGCATGTATAATTGAGGAATGCCACATATTGCTTTCAGTTCCATTAGGGTTTCATCATCGTTTCCCCACTCTCACATCTTGCAGTTGAAATCTCCACACATTAAAGTGAAAACCTTAGTCTGACAAGGCAAATGTAATGCTTCCTTAATGCAATCTAGAAGGTGAATACAACTGGCCCCCTTTTTCTGGTGCGTGTAGATGTTTATTATTCTTAGAGTTACGTTTTCTAAAAGTTGAATTTAACCAACTTGTAGGTTATTGTGAATGTCCTCCCTTACTTTGGTTGACAGATACTTGTCGATTGACCACGATATCTTCAGGCCTTCACTGTTTCTTGTTTACTACAATTCTTTTGTGCTTTTTGTATGATTAATGTAACCTGGAAAAGCCCATGGTGATGAGGCCCATATTTCTTGATGAATAATTATATCACGGGATGTTAAGTAGTTTAAAAAGTCAGTGTCTCCCTTTTTCTGGAAAATTCCTGTCACGTTCCACAAGATAATAGGGCTTTTGCAATCCCATCAATTAGATTCAGAGTCTCACTACATATGTCTAGTGGCTAGTCACTCTATTTTAACATGCTTTGGTGGATCCAGAATATATGGTGTCTTAGACTTGTTCTCCTGGGGTGCACCATACTTCAGTATAAGCCCACCTAAAGTTTCTACTTCCCCATCAACTTACAAAGAATTTATTTCATACTCGTTTCCTTGTTCCTCAGTGTACTCCATTCAAAAGTCAGGTTTGGTGTGCCCTACCTCACCGTTCGAGAGTGGAAATTTCCTGATTGCTGACCTCTTTTAGGCCCAGGTGAAAGGACTCTCGATTTCCCTGCCTGAGGTAGAATCAACCACAATTCTGAAGTGATTTAATAATCGAATGATCTTACGCATATGCTCAATTAAATTTGTGAGTCCTGTACCAACTAGGATAATACTGGAGTTGATACCTAAACTAGTTTGATGACGTCTCACAATCTGCAGATAGTTCTTCTTTACTGTGTTCTTGTCCAATTTGTCTATTAGCCATGTACATGTTTTTTTCCCAAAGACTCTTTTCCTTCTCTGTTCGTTGCTTATGGCAGATTGCAGATCAATCAATCAGGATTTACAAAGCGCGGCTAATAACCTGAAAAGTATCCAGACGCATGCAGGCCCCTGAGGCTTATTCTAACAGCCAGGTCTTGAGAGCCATTCATAATTACTGAAGTGATGTAGGCAGTATTTGCTGCGATGATCCTATCCTTATCATAGTAAGTACAAAAATATTGAAATAAAAATATTGTTTCACACTAATATTGTTAGAAAACATACAAAAATATTGTTTCTTAATATATATATAGTTTAAAGTAGTAGATCTGAAATATTTTATTATATACCATTAATATAATGTAAATCAAATACATCTCACTCATATTTAATACAATACATAAATATATACTTATTTAAACGCACATGCACATATGTGTGTATGTTTACATATATACACACATATACATGTAATGTAACATAATTATTAAAAATATATATTTTACACTATATCAATGTTTTGTTTAATTCTTTAAATTAAGGACTTCAAAAAGCACATTACACTTATATATTACACAAAACAGATTTTTTTAACAATTCAATTCCAAAACATTAAATAAATTACCAAACAAATAAAACAAAATTAAAAACATATTTACAAAAAACTATACAATTTTAAAAACAAATAAAAATATAAACAAATACTATTAAATTAAAATTACAAACATATATTAAAAAAATATATTCAACCAATATTAGAAAATGTATTGGAGTCTGGGAATAATAGATAAACTATTACCACTCCAGTTTATGCAACAGTAGAGAAATTGTAAGACTTCGGAGGGGTTAAATATATTATTACCACTCCAAACAGCAAAACAGTAGGGAAAATGTTGGACTTCAGAAGGGTTAAATTTGCAATTCCCACCCTGGTCTGTGCAAAAGTAGGGAAAGCATTTGACTTTGGAGGGGTTAAATTTACTATTCCCACTCCAGTCTGTGCAGCTGTAGGGAAAGCCTTGGACTTCGGAGGGGTTGCATTTACTATTCCCACTCCAGTCTGTGCAACAGTAGGGAAAGAGTTGGACTTCAGAGGAGTAAGATTCACTATTCCCACTCCAGTCTGTGCAATAGTAAGGAAAGCGTTGGTCTTCAGAGGGGTAAGATTTGCTATTCCCACTCCAGCCTGTGTAACAGAAGGTAAAGCTTTGGACTTTGGAAGGGTAAGATTTACTATTCCCGCTCTAGTCTGTGCAATAGTCAGGAAAGCATTGGACTCCGGAGGGGTAAGATTTACTATTCACACTCCAGTCTAAGCAACAGTAGGTAAACTACTTCACTTCAGACACATTACATTCTTGAATAACCCTATTAATTTAGAAAAAGTATACAACTCTAAATATAAACATAATTACTTAACATAAAATATATACAAGAATTTTAAAAAAGAAACAATTATCAAATTTACTAAATACGGAGGAGGAGCCTAGCGCCCAACCATGATGGACGCGTAGGCACAGGGCTCCCGGGGTCCACGCAGCCTCCCACGATTATCCTGGATTTCATCCTGATATTTTGAAGGAATACTACGGGCGAACCTACGCTGAGGATACTCCTGTTCTCAGAACTCAAATCGGACTTTGGGAACTTTACTTCTTCGGTCTTTGGAAAAGAGGCCTGCTCCGCGGCGCTGCCCCGGACTCGGGTTGACATCTTCCCCGTGTCCCAATTGAACAACAACGGATCCGGAGCTTCGGGCTGACCCGTGCCCCCCGGGTTTCACTTTCGCTTTCGACTCTCCTCAGTGACGTGGAGGGCGGGCGCCTGCGGAGGCTCCACATCTGAGCAGCTCGGAGGCCGGCGGGTGATATCGGTAACGGGAGCTGTCTACCACTGATTGCGGTGTGCCCCCCCCAGGGAACCACTACAACACACGGGCATCCAAGAGTTGGTTTCCCCGGCCGTGTAATGGCGGCCCGACTAGACGGGGACAAGCTAAGGCCCAAGGTTACCCGGAGAGGTGGCTATGTGCAGACGAATAATATGGATCGGTATGCCCATCAGAAGGGGTCTCCTGGTCCGAGTGGGCTCGCGGAGGTGGCTCGGGAGGGACCGTCTTCCTCGGCGGAACTGACACTCAACGATGTCATGGGTGCCATCGACTCCATGAAGGAGTCGGTTGGCCAGCGGTTTGACTCTCTGGCCCACAAGCTGGACACTGTGTCAATTGATGTTAACCTACTCAGAGCGGACCTTTCGAAAACCAGCGACAGGGTCAATTCACTTGCTCTCATGACTTCGGGCCTTACGAAAGATGTTACTGACCTGCAGACGGAGCTTCACAGTCTGAGGGCCCTCACCGACCTTTCGGTCAAGCGGCTGGAGGATTTTGAAGGCCGGGCACGGCGCAATAACGTGCGCATTGTAGGTGTGCCGGAGAGGTCGGAGGATGGGTCAGTGGATCTTTTTGTGGAGGAACTGATCCTGAACCACCTCGTGCCAAAGGGCCTCAGTAAATACTTCATGGTGGAGCGGGCCCACAGAGTTCCGGGGGGTCGGCCGAAGCCGGGGGCCCCGCCGCGACCCATCATCGCCAGGATCTTTAACTTTAGGGACCGCGACGCCATCCTACAGACCTCCCGTGTAAATGGCCCGCTGAAGTATGAGAACGTGGACGTTAGCTTTTATCCTGACTTTACTCAGGCGGTCCAAAAACAGCGCATGGGGTTTCTGACTGTGAAACGGCGATTAAGAGACATGGGACTGAAGTACGCCATGCTTTTCCCGGCTAAGCTTCGTGTTGAACTGGAGGACCGGACCCACTTTTTCGACCGGCCTGATGCGGTGGAGGAATGGCTTGATACATTGCATCGTCGACGCGGGGGAGAGGAGCGGGCCGAGGACGACGGAAGTGGCTCGGCGGAGCACCCGTGAACTACTGAACTATGGTTCCTGGCTAATCGTGTGTTGAACTCAGACTTTGGTCAGGGGTGACCTAGTACATGGGACTGCATTGCCCTTCCTTTTGTGTCGGGGGCTGCGGGGTATCTGGTGAGACTCTTCCTCCTCTAGGGGGGTTTTCTTTCTTTTCGTAGACTAGGTTTATGTCGGGGCGACAGGCACACTGCGAGTTGGGGTGGCTAGATGTTCTAGTGCAGGGGTGCAGGGTGGGGGGGGGGTGTCGCGGGAGTTGGGGGGGTGGTGGAGGGGGAGTTGTTGATGTTTCAGGTTTGTTTTATACCAGGTGATCGATGTTCTGTTTTTTGCTCTCGTAGTGGGTGGGATGATCGTTGTGGTTGGGATGGGGGGTAGGGGGTTGCATATTTTAACATGGAATGTCAATGGTTTGGGGGACCGTGTGAAGCGAGGGGTGGTGCTACAATATCTGAAGCGTCTCTCTCCAGATGTCGTCTTCCTACAAGAGACGCATTTGGTGGGCAACTCCTGTCAGGCATTGAATAGACGGGGCTACCGTTTGGTGGCCCATTCCGGCTTTACCACTGGATCCAGAGGGGTAGGCATTCTGGTCCGAGCCTCTCTCCCACTGGAAATTGACGAGGTGAAGTACGATGATCGGGGGCGTTACGTAGTGCTGGTTGGCCGGTGGGAGGGTAAGACTTTGTGTTTGGTTTCAGTTTACGTCCCCCCTGGGTTGCAGACTACCACCTTCGCGGATCTGGGAGGTCTATTGCTCGGGCTCCCTGAGGGCCTGTTGCTGGTTGGTGGGGATTTCAACTCTGTTGTGTCTGGTAGAGAGGATCGACACCCGCCCAGAGACCTCCCTGGGGCGCATTCTTGGTTAGGTGGTTTTATTGACACTATGGGACTGGTTGACTGTTGGAGAGCGATGCACCCGGGGCTGGCTCAGTTTACGTTTCACTCTGGGGCCCACGGCTCCCTGTCTAGATTGGACTATGTGCTGATGCCGGCTGCCCAAGCCCCAATGATTGGGGAAGTTAAACATCTTGCTTGTGGAATCTCGGATCATTCCCCGGTGCTGCTCCACTTGGATATTGCCTTGGGGGCTGGGGGGAGGGTGGCACCGATTAACCCCTGGTATCTCCGTGACCCCACAGTTCGTGCCCAATTGGTGAAGTCTCTGGACCGGTTTTTCGCGGAAAACCATGGTTCCGTCTCGTCAGCCTTGACATTGTGGGAGGCCTTTAAGGTGGTGATCCGTGGGCAGGCCCTATCCCTGATCTCCCTTGCTAAAAAGCGTAAAAACGAAGAGGTGGTGCACCTGGAGTCTGACATAACTAGTATGGAAGGGGATCTTGGGCGGGGAGTCACAAGGGAGAAACTTCACGCCCTTAGCCTTAAGCAGTCGGACTATAGGGCGCTGGTTACGAATGCTGCCAAGCTCACTAGTCGGGAACAGCAGGGGCGCTTGTATGATGTGGGTGACAAGGCTGGAAAATTGATTGCGTGGCTGGAAAAGAGCGAAAGAGTGAATCGTGTGGTTCCGGTGATTGTGCCCGCTGACGGTGTGAGTGTCACAGATCCCGGAGAGATAGTGACTTGTTTTGCAGATCATCTGCGTGACGTCTATACGTCGGTCTCGGATAGGCCGGAGGATGACTCTCGCCAATTGTTACGAGATATTACATTGCCATGCCTCTCTGTCTCCGACAGAGATTTGATGGATGCGGCATTGACGAATGATGAGATAGCACTGGCAATTCGCGCGGTCCGCTCCGGAAAGGCCTTGGGCCCGAATGGTCTGCCGATCGAGCTGTACAAGCTTCGTCCAGAGAAGCTGGCGCCTCATCTCCGTGAGATGTTTAATGCGTCGCTTGAGGTAGGCTCCCTTCCGCTGGACCAACGGCTTGCAACTATTGTGGTTCTCCATAAAGAGGATAAGCCGCGAGACTGTTGTGCATCGTATAGGCCTATCTCACTCCTAAATGCCGAACCAAAGATTCTTGCGAAGGTCCTGGCAAATCGACTGATTACTGTAATTGGCGACCTGGTTCATCCGGATCAATCTGGTTTTATTCCGCATCGCAACACCGCGTTGAACCTGCGGCGCCTACATGGAGTTCTCGCAAGGGTCGATTGTATCCAGGAGCCCACCATTTTGGCGTCCTTAGACGCCACAATGGCGTTTGATACACTGGAATGGTCGTATCTTTGGGCGGCACTGGCCAAGTTTGGTTTTGGACCCGGATTCATTAAATGGGTGAAACTGTTGTATGTGGAGCCGCTGGCGCAGGTGGTGGTGAATGGTAGGGTGTCGGCCCCCTTTGTGCTCGGGAGGGGTACCCGCCAGGGTTGCCCCCTGTCCCCGCTTCTTTTTGCCCTTGCGTTGGAACCCCTGGCGGCATGGCTGAGGTGGGAGCCCTCTATGGCGGGTATCCGGTGGTCTCCGACGTTTGAGGACCGTGTGTCACTATACGCTGATGACATTTTGCTCTACCTCACCTCGCCGCGGAAATCATTGATAGTGTTGTTCGATGTTTTGACCTCCTTCGGCCGCAATTCTGGGCTTGTTATTAATTGGGCCAAGTCCTGTGTATATGTGTTGGTTGGCGACCCCCCCCTCCTCTCCCTCGCGGCTGTCCGATTCAAATCTCTCAGTCTGGATTTAAATACTTAGGCATTCACGTCTCCTTGAGTTCAGCGGTTCGTTACTCTCTGAACCTGCTGCCACCGCTTCAGCGGCTTCGGGCTGACGTAGTTCGTTGGCGGAGGCTTCCGTTATCGCCGCTGGGCAGGACGGCCTTATTTAAAATGATGTCAGGTGGAAAGCCTGCAGCGACAGCTGGTGTGGGATGGGAGACCACGTATCGCTCTTGCTAAGCTGACTCTTCCATGGTACGATGGTGGCATAGCTCTTCCTGATATCAGAAGGTATTATTGGGCGTCCCAGCTGGTGGCAGTGAACCATGGGACGTATGGCCCAGCTTTGAACCCCGCGTATGAGATGGATAAGTTACTGTTGCTGGGTGGGGATTTCAATCGAATGCTTTACTCCAAGAAGGGACGCACTAAACTTACGGGCCCCACGAACAATGCTGTACGCGCATGGCACGGCGCCACTGCTGCTACGGGCTGGAAGGGCCGCCTGACTCGTGCGACTCCGCTGTATGCTTCTGAAGAGTTGGGCGGGCTGTGGCGCACTAAGGGATTTGAGAAGTGGGACACGATCGGTATTAGCCGAGTGGGGGATCTGTGGGCGAAGGGCGCTTTTAAAACGTTCGATGTCCTTCGGACCGAATATAGCCTGAGCGATAGGGAATTCTTTCGTTACGCGCAGGTCCGCCACGCCCTGCTTTCTGCTTTTCCGACCCCGGCGGATATTCCTGAGGCCTCCCCCTTGGAGGATCGTATACTTGATGGTTACTTGCCAGACAGCACCATTTCCCTGATCTATAAAAAATTGATTAATACCCGCGCGGACCTCCTCACCCGCCTGCGAGAGGTATGGGTCGCGGATGGCCTAGAATTGGACGACGAGGACTGGGTTGCGGCTATAGCCTCGCCGAGAGAAGTGGCCATACCCGCTCGCCTTAGATTTGTGCAGTTAAAGATACTACACAGGGTCTATGTTACCGGTCCCCGTTTGCTTCGCTTGGGCTACTCGAGTGATGGTTTATGTAGGCGTGGCTGTGGCCTGCTTGGTACCTTTTTCCATATTTTGTGGGAGTGTCCAGTGGTTATCCGGTTCTGGACTAGGGTGCATGCAGTGATGGAGGAGGTCACTGGTGTGGCTTTACTCCCGGAGGCGCGGTGCTGTGTGTTGAATGTGTGGGAACCGACTGATTGTAACGCGGCCCAGGAGCGCTGGGTGACTCTGGGCAATATGATAGCCAAAAGGGACATCGCGCAGCTGTGGGGCTCGGGTAGGTCTCCTACGGTGTCAAAATGGAAAGAAAACATGGATTGGTGCATGTTCCGGGAGAAAACCGTGTATGTTGCTAGAGGCAAACCCAAAAAATGGAACAAGATGTGGGGTCCGTGGAATTCTTACCGCGGAGATATATGCACGCCCCCCCTGGTGATCGCCTCCGATGTAGCTCTGTCCCCTTAGCTCGGCTATTCCTGTTCCTTCCTGGAATTGGTACTTGGGTTTTTCCCTGCCCCCCCTCCTACCTCGCCTAATACTAACTTTTGCCTATAGTGCCGCTGAGTGGCGGCTGCCCCCCCACCCCCCATGTGAGAGCAAGTTCCTGCTTATGTAGTTTCCATGCCTGGTTTTAGTTTTGTTTTGTTGTTTCTTTTTCATAAAATGTTAATTCAAAACCTTCTTGTTGGATGGAGTCTAGTTGTGGGCCTGTTGGCCACCCTCCCGTGTAGGTTGCTCATTTGTTGGCTGTACTGTGTTTCCCTTTTGCACACTAGCGGCCGGCCTCGGAGGTTGTAGGCCCGTGACTGTACATAACTGCTGTGTCAATAAAGGTTTTTCAAAAAAAAAAAAAAATTACTAAATACATAAACAATGTAATAATTAATTTTCAATTAAAAAATAATGCCCATTTAATAGATTACTTAAATAACTTTCCACCCAATACCCCTACAAATTTAACAAACCTCACCTAAAATATAATGAAAATAAATAATTATAACACAATTTGCATAATTTTTTAAACAATGATATAATTAATTAACAATTAATAGCTAATTACTTAGTTAACTTCCTATCCTACAAACCTTCAAACCTAGCAGCCCACACCGAAAAAATAACTAAAATACATAATTATTACACAATTTCCATAATTACTAATCAATGAAATATGCAATTGTACATTCATAATTTTTAAATGTTTAACTATTATTTCACTTCCCACCATACACTCCTACAAACCTAGCAACCAGGAAATAAAATATAACTAAAATCAATATTACAAAATGTACCTAATTATTAATCAATTCAATAATTAATCATATTTTTGTTATTTTATTTATTCATTCATCGAGTTTTGTATAGCACAAACTTGACCAGAAGGTATCAGAGCACTTTACAGACTTTATAACAGCAGCATTTTCACTAGTTACATATGGAGTATATATAAATACCAAGGGGCCTATTACGATGCCGCCACCGTAACGTAATGCAGGACCGTCCGCCAGGGGTGCGGCGGTCCCGCACGTGCAATTAGGATGCCACCGTGATGGTGGAATCCCCCATTCCCATCATTGTGGCAGGCGGAGCTCACAGCACAGCCCGCCGCAATGCTGGGAATGCACGTTGTGCATTGACATACACAAGGTGACAGGCACTTTGTCCATGCCAATGCAGGGGGGTACCATAGGTACCCCCCATGTGCACACCCCAGCCTCCCAACGCCCTGAGTGCCCGCTATGGGCCCCCAACAGCGAAAAACGCATGCCTTTCAATGGCGGCAACACTGCCATGGAAGGGCTGCTTTCCACTATCATCATAATATGCAAGACACCGCCACCATATTATGCATGTTTTCCGCCCGGTCGACGAGTCGACCGGCGGAAATTTCTGTCCGCCGTAGACCCCCCAGCCATTTTAATATGGCGGGGGGTCTTTGAAGTGTGGATGGCGGGCGGATTGCCCCGCCGGGCCGGCGGTGACTACCGCCGGCCCGGTGGGGGCGATCCGCCCGCCATCCTAATTGGCCCCCTAGATTCAGTAAATAAAAGAAGTATGCGAAAGACAATGGAATATGTTGATAATATTGTTTTGAGGTCGATATGGTAGATATAAATAAAGTGCTTTACAGAGCAGCAGCAATTTCACGAGTTACATGTGGAGTAAATAAAAATACACAGTAACAATATAAAAAAAAGAAATTTACGATGGACAATAGTGTAGACGGATGATAAGGTTTTGAGGTGTTGCCAAAGTGGGGCAGTTTTTCCCCCGAGGTAGTGATGCTCCTTTTTTTTTTAGATATTGTGTGGTTGGAGTAAACAGAACAGTCGGATGGTTTAAGGAGGAGGGTTTCAGTTTCTTTTTGAAGTGAGGGAATTACTGAGTGTCACGAAAATCCAGGCAGCAAGTTCCAGGTTCTGGGAGCATTCATGAAGAAGGAGCATGTGCAGGATTTTCTTTCTTAAATATTGGTGAAATCAGAAGTAGACTGTTAGAGGTATCTTTTGACCTGCTTTTGACAGTTTATTTGCGAGGTAGACTGGTTTGTCTGTGTAGAGAGTTTTGTGGGTTATGCAAGCAGTTTTGAGTATAGATCTTGCAAATTCTTCTCAGCACTTTGTAGAGTCACTAATTGGGTGTTGAGGGAAAGAGGAGGTTTGATGATGCTGAAGAGGTCTTTTGATCTGTTCTTAGACTGGTCAAGTTGGTCTTGGAAGGAGGAGGATATCTCTCTGAAGATGTGCATTTTGGATTTTAGGTGATCAGCTCGAAGGATCGATTACTGTTGTCTCTCTTTGTTAAGGTCTTTAATGAACCAGGATCTGGAGGGGATACTTTTTAATTTCTTTAGTTTCAGAGGGTTGACTGCTTCAATGAGTTCTGCCATTTTTGTGTTATAGTGGACCTATTGCAGGGATTCTGCTGAATCATAGAACTATGCAGGGGAACATAAAATCTTAGTAGGCAGAGACCGAGTCATCCTATCACCTTAGTACCCATGAGCCCGGGACCGACTAGCTATAGTGTCTCACTTGCCCTCCTACTCACTCACAAAGGAACAAGTGAGTAGACACCCCTGTACACATCACTCCCGACCCTCTCAGGAATTGCGGTGACAGGGCACACCCTTTCGCTCTCACACTTGTACTTGTCCACAATGAGATCTGACAGAGGCACGAGAAAAGTTTCAAATATTTATTTTAACTATTGTGCTCTAATATGCAGTAAAAGTGCCACACTAAGTAAGGAGATGCCTAACACAAATACTGTCAGTATAGTAAGTAATCCATAAATCATAAAAGGAGCTGTCATGATACTAGACAGGGTAGACTAACACCCCTCCTCTTCTACAGAAGCAAAGTGATATATCAGAAGATCTCTGGGTGTTCGCAGCGGATCTCATACCTTAGCATGCACAGATGAAAGTTCTTTATCTCAGGTGTGTGTTTTGCATGTCTGTGCATACCTATATGACAAAGAGTATGTGTTCCCAAACAACAGCTGCATTTGTGTGTTTTGTCTAGGTGCTATAGCCTGACCATAACAGAATAACAAATGGCATTGTGTTTGACCTTGTCTATGGTGTTCAGACTAAATCCCAGGAAAGAACAGAACGCAAAAACAACAGCAGGTTCTGTGTGAAAGTACAGCGTGGCACAAGCAAAGTACATTTGTATAGTAACATGTGCAAAGCAGAGTGCAGCCCAAAACGTGCTCAGGTTAACATAGGGAAAACGATAATGCACAAGACACATGACACCATTCCCTTGGTCAGTAGAGTAGCACCAAAGTGACAACAGAAATCAGGAGGTAAGCCAAACCAAAGCGTGTGAAATGTAGGGCAGTCAATCATTCACAGATAGAAGTTAAGTAAAAAAAAACGTAAATTAGTTTTATCACTGTAATCAGTTACAGCGTGTCGCCAGAGCACACAATGAGGGATACCAAGTGAATATCCAAGGATTCCAATAAGAGATCTCAGCCTTCTGAGGTAAAAATATCAGCCATCCAATTGAGCAGGTCAAAGTAACAGACTTGCTCTTCTGTGCCAGTTGTTGACAAGACCATCAAAGGGCAACCTTTGTTGATTTTTATGAAACTGAGATCCAGAAGATGCTGTGCAGTTGCACATGGATCATCTCTGGCCACTGGCCTTAGCGCTGGGTTATGGATGAGTCGCATGCCTAAGGAACAGTCTTGGTAATGGGCCACTAAGGGACTCATCAACAGTTTGAAATCCAGGGCAACGTGTGATAGCATAGCCAGTCAGAGTCCAGGGCCCACTGGAAGGGGCACGGATAGAGTGAAACACAGATTGCACACAGGTGAAATAAGTATAGTGTAAGGTTAAACAAAACTCTGCATCCAGCACGTCCAGGGGCACCGTTCCAAAGAGCTATAGAACGCTCTCATGGTAGAGCCTGGGAGGACCACAAAAGGGGCATCCATAGCGGAATAGCAGGAACAGTACTATAATGCCCCAAATTAAAATAAGTAGCAGCAGAAACCCACCAAACATGCTGGAAAAAATAGAATGTATAAAAGCTGGGATTACTCCAAAAATAGTTTGAAAAGATGTCACGAGCCCGGAGCCCACAAGTTTTAAACAGTGTGCCATGCCCATGGCATCAGAAGCATTAAATATTTGGTGTATTAGTTCCCCGAAATGTAAGAGGAGATTTATGTTTAACAGTGACTGTATTTCACTGGAAATTCTCATCACCTGCATTTTGAAGGTCTCGCGGGAGCCACTTCTTGTTGAAACAACAACGCTTTGAGTCGGCTTAGCTTATTGGAATCTGTGTTCAAAGTTGGAATGGAAGGCCATAATGAACTATCTACACTACTGTGTGGAGGGGGACACAGGAAGCTGTTGCAACAAGTTACAAACTGGGAAATGGACACCACATACGGGATTCCCGCCCGCAGACCGAAACAGTCCTGATTTTTTAGAACAAGATAACTGCCATTTGAAAGCAATGTGAGGGTGGGAATAATTCCGGAAACAGGAGATCCTTTTAAATAACAAGCTAAATTAAGGGCAGAGACATTACAGGCGCTATGAATCTTTACATGTTGACATACAAGGGAATGACCGGCAGTCGAGTCGCACTCCTCCCCTGTAAGAAAAACTTCTCTCTCAGCCCATTGGCAATGATACATGAATTGCAGTGACCACAACTCATGTAGGTAGCTGCTCCCAAGGGGTTCATATCTACCTACTGGGAAGTGTTTCATGCAGGCAGTGAACTGAAAAGTTGAGATGGGCAACGAGATAACCCTGTGTATTACCCAGACTACTGAAGGTGTTTCCGCTGTAGTGAATGGAAGTTGTTGAAGTTTGTCTGTGTAACATGGTGTAAACTAACTTCTTTCATAGCCATTGATTGGTTTGTGTATCAAATTAAAGGGTAAGAACAAAGTGGTACAGTTGAGGTAATGCCAAGGAACGCGTCCGTTCTTAAGTGTTTGGAGAGTCAAACTAAATTGCATGCTTGAGCGAAGTTGATTCTGACCATTATACAATGTAGACATATCACTTTGCAGAATATCAATGACAGATGATTCAATATTATCTAAGCTATAAATTCGAGATGACAATGCATTAATATTGTTGTCTACTTCAGCAAGCACTTAATCCAAATTATCTTGATCAATTTGATGTAAACGTGCTGCAGCTTCCATTTGCGACAATTTCCAAATTTCATTATAGGCAGCATAAACAAATCATTTAGAACATGGGGATTTTGGACCGTAAAGGAAGTCAGACAGATTTATGTCTTCGGATAGGAGAAAAATATGTTGTTTCACTTCAGACAATATAAAATGTTCTAACCATTGTTGGCAGAATTTACCCACGGAACAAGTAGTAACAGTATTAAGGTCTGTGAACCCAGATGTGGAGTTTGAAAATGAGCATGACAAATATTTGTGTCTACTGGCCATAAAAACCACCTGGAGCCATGACTGAAGAGTTAAATGTAGCATTTTGTATCATACTATTTAATTGGTCTTCTGTGTAAATTGTATAAGACTGCCAATCATCAAAAGTGGCAAGGAATTGGGCTCTTTTCATTTTATGCGAGGGAGAAAGTTGGGCCAACACCCCATCGACTAGTTCCGCAGAAGAATGTTCTGGGAGGGAATGGTCGTTGATCAAAAGAAAACAAACTGTCACGAATCCAATCTACATGAACAAAAATATCATGGAAACACGATCCAGATATATATCCAAGGTGGAACCAGATAAGTGTGTTTTAACCAGGAGAAGAAAACACAAATCCGCGCTGGATGTGGATGCAAAACAGACAACGAAGAACTGCCTGAAGAAGAGTTATGTTGATCAATATAGTAGCCAGAAGAACTCAGCTGAAATAGAGGAGGCCGCGATTCTGGATGAAAAGTTGAAGCTTGCACATCAGAAGGAGTCTCTAATGGAGGATCAAAATAAACGATGTCCATTGTGGAATGTGAAGACGATGTAACAGATACCAGGTTCACTGAAGACTCTATATCCCCCTACGGCAGCCGGCGAGAATCAGAAAGGATGGTGCTCAAAGGCTGTAAAGAGACATTCTGCATGGGGCCACCTCTAGGCATACTTTTGAGAATTGGCCATCTGGTATAACTTGACATGTTCCATGGAAACTGAGCGATTTTCTTTGTATCCTGGAAGTGGAGGCAAAATCACAGTTCAGGTACCCTGAAGACCAAGCACTGGAATAGGAGCATGGTAGGAGAGGCCGAATTCTTTCTTGATCACCACCTTTTTATGAACCAGATCACCAACTTTAGGAAGCCTGCCAGAAACAGGAATTTGAACAGCTGCATCCGATGGGGGAGTCAAAGGCAAATGGGTGCTAGCCAGAGCATCCCCACATGTTTGTAGATCATGACAGCACAGTGGTTATCTACGTCAAAGATTGCGGCGGCCACCACAACGTCTAGACCATCAAGGTCTGGAGCATACATATTGATGCCAAAGAGCATTTCATACGGGGTCTGCCCACCCAGAGATCTTTTAGGGAGGTTATTAAGTGCTCGTTTGACCACTAGATGGGTTATTATATGGATCAATTGAAAGGCAGTAGGGTCTGAAGTGATGAGTGAGGTATGAAGGTGCTCAACAGGGTCTGTGGTGGAGGCTAAGGTCGTATACAGCGTGCTGTGGTTGGAGGACTGAGAGTATTCAGCGTGATAGATGGATCAAGTTAGGAAGAGGAAGTATGCCATGGAGAGGGGGAAAGCAATTCTGATAGTGAGGGTGAGGCTTCCGGGCATCTGGAAACAGAAGAAACTGGGAGGTAGGTGGAGGTGGTGATAGTGCGAGGGAGGTTGGGGGTGGAAGTTTCAGCTAGTCGAGGACATGGTGCCTAGGTGCGTTCTCTGCTAGAAGGTGGAGGGGTGGATGGGGGCGATGGCATGGAGGTGCAGAGAGCAGGGAAGTGGCGAGTGGGAGGATCAGACGGTAGCAGAGAGGGTACCTGGGTGAGTTCTCTAGGAGAGGGTGGATGGGTGAAGATGGTAGCAGATGGTATAGAGGCGCAGAGAGCAGGGAAGTGGTGATCAAAAATAGTTAGGTGTTGTTCGGAGACTTGTATTATGATGTTTTTCTTTCTGTAAATCGTGATGGACAGTTGTCCGCTAAAGTTAGTTTGTAGTGAGTTTACATCCATATGGGACGTTGGAAGTATTAGTTATGTGGAGGCGCTGTACGAAGTTGTCTTTCCATATAGCGGGTTTCTTAGTGTAGCAGATGAAGTAGGTTTTAAGGGCTCCGTGTGCTGGGCTGTGGAAGATTTCCATTATTAGCATCTCTGGATGTTCTTTTAGGATTTTGTGTTTAGGATTTGTATTGGCATTTTGGGAGAGGTTCGGCAGAAATTTAATGCAGTATGAGTTGGGGCTGTATCTTTCCATGACGGCGTTGTGGCAGGACATTGACCTACCAGTCGGTTCTCGAACTTGCTAAGATACTCGGAAATCATTTCTGGAGAAGGCTAGTAGAAGGGGTTTCAACTAGGGACGTAAGCCAAGTTGTCTTCAAGTATAGACATCAGTTCACTGCCGCTGTCATTAGCGGGGCGGGCATCCCTTATAAAAATGATGGTACTCCCGCAATTTCTTTATTTATTTCTCAATATCCCTTATCATCCCGGTCGACATTTTTTTCATACATTGCGATCTGAATTAATCAGATTGTTTTGGGGAGGGAAACAACCAAGACTTAAATGGTCGACGCTAGTGCGACCATATGAATAAGGGAGATTTGATGTTCCGGACTTCAAAATATACTTTTTAAGCGCACAGGCGCACTACGCATTCTATTGGATACATCCCACCCGTTACATGCCACAAATAGCTGTAGAGGACTGGCTCGCAGACCCAGTGCCACTGAATGGACTGCTATATGGACCTACTCGCACACGCACGACACCACCCACTACTATCACCAGTACGGTTGATGCATGGAACCAGATAACCTCTCTGTTGGCCTTGCCAATCCTTTACTCCCCACGACTCCCGCTGACATATCACCCTAGCCTTTCATTATTGCAAGAAAAGGGATTTTTGGGGCTCTGTAAACGAGCTCATATTAACATGTGGGGTGACCTGTTTCATGCTGGAATGTTTCGTACTCTAGAACATTTTCTACTGGGTAGGCAACATACACCATTGGATGTATTCCTGTACGTACGACTAAGACAAGGAATACGATCGATCATCCCTGACTTCCCGACAGAACCATTAAGCCTCATCCCGTTACATCACATGTTGGGATCCACTGATGGAAGACATCTAGTATCCGCCTTATATACCAATATACGGATGCACAGAGAAGGAATCACTAGCCCATCCCGTGAACATTGGGGGGAGGAACTAGGGCGAGAAATAACTGACGATCAGTGGCAATACTGCTGTCTACAAACGGCACAGATCTCGGTAAGCTGTAGGCTGCGAGTGATACATTATAAATACCTACATCGCTTATACTATACACCGACTAAGAAATATAAATTTAAGTTGGCCGATACTGATAGATGTGAGCGGTGTAAACAATCAGGAGTGGGATTCATACATCTAGCATGGGAATGCCCAAAAATACAAGAGTACTGGGAACAGGTTTTCATGGTGCTCGAGAAAATGACTGACAGTGTAATAGAAAGAGGTCCATTACTTGCACTCCTGGGATATACGGCACAGATACCCAAAACTTGCAGGAAATTCCTCGCTGTGTCATTGTTATTAGCTAAACGAAGAGTAGCATGTCGATGGGGAAGGGGTCGAGCCCCGAAATTTAAAGAATGGTTGACAGACTTAACATATTGTCAAGAACAGACTACCATCTACGCTGAGACATTGCCACATACCTCCAAGCCCAAAAACATGTGGAGACCTCTCCAAGGATACCTACTATCGCAAAACTCCGAAGATACACCTTCCACTTCAATTGCAGCTACATAAGCGACTTTAGATATGCTCCACTATCCATTCTTTGGTCTACAATGCAGGTCCGCCAAGATTGCTGGTATAACAGATGTCTAGGAACTGTGTGTCGTTAAACGGAGACTAGGCTGCCTATCCTTAGTCATTCATACCTGACAGCTCTTCTATGGCCCATGTATAGTATCGCCTTTATTTGTGTTCTGGCGGCCCTTTGTCATTCCTGTATAATTGAAGCTATTGCTTCGTCAAATAAGTTGAAATTGAGAATTCTAACCAAAGAGACTATTGCGACTATATTGTAATTCACTGTACAATGCGCTGTTATATAATGTCATGAGCTATGTTAAAAACTACAAATAAAGTTAAAAAAAAAAAGAAGTATTGACATCAGTGATCATCTATCATGATTTCAGAAACAAAATGTTGTCTTTGTTAACACAGTAAGTCACATACTATGGAGATAGTAAATGAGGAAAGGAGTTCAAGCGGGCTTTGTGGGTGATGGATGTGACTCAGTAGGATCCTATTAGGACGTAGCCCAAGTAGGATCAACTTATCTTCATAGGGGGATTTCATTGCTATTATGTTACTTATTCAAATCATGACCTCATATTTAAGGGTTGTATACTCTGCCAAACTGGATAGGTTTAGAAGCACTAGACGGGTCAATATGACGTGGTTGGTAGAGGTCTTTTTTTTAAAGCACATGCAAATTATGGTTGAGGGGGTAGCCCAAACCCACTTCCTACTGAGGAACAAACCCAAACAGGATACTGCTGATGGGGTAGCCTTCCCGGTCCTACTGAAGAAGTAGCCAAAACAGAAGGACAATCAAAAACAAAGACCCAGCCTTGGGGCAGCCATGCAGAAGAGAAGGTTGACTTCGAAATCACCTCAGGCTGTGCTCCAGTTTTCTGTGAGGCATTTCTTGAGTTGAGGCAGGCATTCATAGATTGAGGTGGCCTGCCTTGCAAGCTGCCATCTTGTGAGGGGGTCCTGAGTCAGAGGGATCCACAGCGCCGCAAACCACAGGTAAGCTGCTCTCACACTCATCCCCCCCCCTCGAATATCTCCAGTAAAGCCTGTCCGGGGGCAGTAGGCGGCCGCCACATGGATGGGGACAGCGAGAGAGCACTCGATGAGGCAGGGGGCTGGCCGCTGGCTGCAGAAGCGCCAGCAATACGGCAACACCTGCAGTGGGCACGCTCAACTGGAGAAAGACTCATCCTTGTGTCCGCTAATCCTGAACTCCTTCGACACTGCCATTTAGTGGCCCACAGTGCTTCTGACACCCAAGGGCTCCAGGGGCTAGCTGAAGCACTGATGCAGTCGTCACCAATGGCAGGGTTACTAGGGATTCTGATGTGCCATGGTGTCTGGTGCAGCGGCGGTCTCCACAGTAGTGCTCAGCTGTCCAGTGCCCAGATATGTTCCTTGGTTGGGGCCAGCCAAAACACCATCGCAGTTGTGCATTCGTCACCAGGGCAGCCTTATGGAGTCTGGTGCCACAGCGGTCTCCCCAGCAGTGTCCAGCTGCCTAGTGGAAATCACCCCAGAGCCGAGGTTTGCAGCCTCCACAGCTACCTAACACCAGGACAGAGAGGCTAAATGAGCCTTGAGAGGGATTTACGTCGGAGGCGATCCCTGGCCCTAGGAGCGTCCGGAGGGATCTCCTTCATGGTCAGCCATCTTGAATCATCATAATAAATGAATTAATTGTTAATTATTACTTAATTAATTTCCCACCTTATACCCCTGCAAACCCAGCAGCCCACATCTCAAATATAACTAAAATATATTATTACACAATTTACATAATTAATAATACATTAAATAATTACTAAAACATTACCAATCAATTGGTAATTAATTACCTAATTAACTTGTCATCCTATGCACCTACAAACGCAGCAATCCACACTTAAAATATAAGTATAATAAATAAATATTACATAATATACATAATGCATATCAATCATAAGCTTACTTATTAATTATTACTTAATTAACTTCCAACCCTGTCCCCTACAAACCCTACAACCTGCTACAACACTATTAATTACTATTAAAAATGTAGTTAAAAAACCTAACTATACAAACTATATTAAAAAAATTTATAACAATCATACAAACAATACAAGCACATAAAATTAATATATGAACTAAAACACATTAAATTAATTTAAAAAACGATATTCTTTACAACTATATTATTGAAAACGATATTCTTAACAACGAAATTACGTACCTGAAAAAATTATATTCCTGAAAACAATATTTCTCCATCATGATATTTTTTTTCTGTCTCCCGATGTTTACAACTGGATATTTTGTCCAACTATCCATGGGAGTCATCTCCCATGGCAAGGGGAGTATTAGTAGCATTTTACTGTCCCTCACCAGACTGACAATAAAATAATTGCTATATGTCCACCCATCCTGATTTGGTGGGCGATCAAACAGCAATTTCTCAGACGGCCCTTACTCCGTCGGCCCATCAGACTTACCTATGGCAGTGAGGAAGTAGTCACCAGCATAGCCAAACCCATTTTCCACCCCCATCTAATCAGACAGGTGGACCATTATGTTGGCAGTTGCGATGGAGTATCCTTACCGTAACATATAGATCAGCCCCTCTGACTTTAGACACACATATACCCACCAATAACATCTCTAGGCATTTATGAAATTCCTTAATTATGTACAAATGCCCAGTGTAGATGGATTATATTATACTCAATTATTGACGTGTTTCGGTGGATTCTATATATTTCCACCTTCTACAAGATAATAAATAATGTATTCTCTTCCAGTAATAAAATTAATTTGTTAAAAACATCTCATGGCATCACAACGCCTTCCTCATCTCAGAGCTGTATGTTGGATCCTGCCTTAAGGATAAAGACCTCCTTCAATCTGAATGCTGTAGGGAGTTTTAAATGATAAAATCTCATGGGACTCTTCCTGCTTTCCAGCTCAAGACACACAATTGATGGATGGAATGAAACCCCAAAACCGGTCCTAGGATGCTTGTTCCCAGTCCAGGGAGGACCTGGCTTGGCAGTTTGGGCTGGACTGTTCCCATGAGGCACAGGGTCAAGACTGATTTGCATATGGCTGGGCTCAAACTGGAATGGCATGGTGAGCAAAAAAACTATGGATTTAGGCCCAGATCTCTGTACTGGGATGAATGTATGACATTGTTCTGCATTCTGTCCATCAACTGTTGTTTTTGCACCTGATTTCCAGCTCACCAGATCATCTGGACCTGACCAGGTCTCCTATGCTGCCCTCTATGGGAATGAGTCTAACCCCCAAGTGCTGTCCTCTAGGTCTTGAACCTTTGGCTGGAGTCAGAGTGTACTTCTCCCTGCTTAACTGAAGGTTTCACCTGATCCAATGCATAGAGGAGCATGGTCTCGCACCACTACGCCGCTCCTGATCGGCTGCTTCACCGGATCTGATGCAGAGCTTCTCGTCGCAGCATCGCAAGGCTCCTAATCGCTGGCTTCAACAGATCTAACGTAGAGCAATGCACAGCCCTGCAGAGCTGCACTATGCAGCTCTACAACGAAGGCTTCACCTAATGCAGCACCGAGCTATGCAAAGGCCTCCAGCTCCATACTGAAAGTCTCACTGAACCAATCCACTGTGATTCAGGAAGACGCAGACCACTCCAGAGCCGCGTCATAACATCTTCGCATCCAAGTTAGAAGGTCAAACTTCCCTCGCAGTCAGCCTGAACATTTGCCTTAAGGCTGGCTCGGTGCAACTAGACATCTGCAGTTGACCCTATTTTTAATCTTAAACTTTAAAGATTCATAACTTTGATTCTACAGATTGGATTTTTGTCATGTAGGTGTCATTTCATTTCTTAAAATAGCCTCTATTATTCTAAATTGGTTTGGGATACTTTTTGTGTTATTTTTTCACTTTATTACTGATTAAGCGCTGCATAAATATTTTACACATTGCATCTAAGTTAAGACTGATTGCTTTTGTCCCAAGCTACCAGAGAGTAAGTGTTGTATGCACTAGCGTGTCATGTGCCATGTTGTGCTCATGTGTCATTTGATATACCTTGCTGCTGTATGAAATAGACACGAGTGGGACACTTTGCGACTCTCGCGTCTATTTCAGAAGATGATTTCTTGGATGGTCAATGTGCGGCTCGCATAAGGAAGCATACTTTCAAACTCTGGGGTGTGTATATGTGGGTGAAGGGTGGCAGTTGGCGGCAATCAGTTACTGGACTTGTTCATGTGGACATGCTGTTGAGACAATAAACGTGAAGTTGTTATCTGTATCCTGTGTGGACTATCTTCTCTTTGAGGGCCTTGTAATCCTCATCTTTACACTGGCAATGATCGGGCATGGATTTACGTATTGATTCTGACGGTTTCGTACTGCAGCTGTCATTAGAAGACTGTTGCCGGTCACCTATTGGAGTTTGGCTTTTTTTCCTTGGAGCAATGATTTCTCATTGGAGCAACGTTCTTTTGTTCCTCCCTGCTTGAGTGCGTAACTACGATTGGTTTTGGGGAAGCTGACACTGTGGTCTCATGGGTTAGCAAGCCTACCAGGGGACCGCCCTTGGATACGCCTTTGGATATGTATTGCCGTTTGAATGGATCCTGTTGGTGGATTGGGTTCCAACGCTTGCCGTCAGAAGTTGCAGTTTCACAGAGAGTGTTGAGAGGAGCTGTTTCTTTCTGTTTGTGCAAACGCGTGTTTCTATGGTGATGCGCACTCCGTTTGGGATATTAGTGGTGATTTCACTGTATTACAAGCGCGTTCTGTTGAGGTGATGTGCACACCTCTTTGGTTTTGACAGCGGTGACTACATTTTTTGTTTTAGTGGTTTATATGACTTTGGTGTGCTTGTTAACGTGTTTCTGGGCACCAGTGTTAATTTAAGCATGTTTGCTGTGTCTAGTCACTCATTTACAGTATTCAGTATACATTATATATTCATATACATTATCTAGGAAAGCTGAGTACTATGCAGCGCAAATCACAGACGCGCCAAATATACAAAAGGAGACTTTCAAGATCTTCAAAGAACTCAGCAAAAAGTCAGATGCAAACTTCGCACTAGCACCCACTGACTGTAACGTCCTATAGTCTAAGTCAGGCTCTCCTGCCGACCCATGCCCGCCACGGATCTTCAGGATGGCACTGCCTGCCTTGGAAAGTCAGATTCTCACCCTCCTGAATAATTCCTTGGCAACTGGCCAGGTCCCCGTAAACCTGAAGGAGGCTAGAGTTACTCCTCTATTAAAAAAACCAGGGGCAGACAGGACCGTATTAAAGAATTATAGGCCTATCTCCCAGCTCCCTTTCCTGGCGAAGGTTGTGGAGAAACACGTCTTGAAGACCATTTCGGCATTCCTGGAGGAACACGAGCTTCTCCAATCCCACCAGGAAGGTTTCAGAGCCCATCATAGTATGGAGCTGGTTATGTTATCAGTTCTGGACGAACTCAGGATTAAGGCCGACAACAAAGAATCAAGGGCCCTGATTTTATTAGACCTGTCAGCGGCGTTCAATACGGTCTGCCACACAAAATTATTGACCCAGCTGGCGGACCTGGGCATTCGGGGGCAGGTCCATAAATGGTTAGAATCCTTTCTATCAGGACGAGCGCAGAGGATCCAACTGGGCGAGCAGGTATCGGAAAAGGGCAACATCTCATGTGGGGTCCCTCAAGGCTCCGCACTGTCCCCTCTCCTCTTTAATATATACCTACAGCCTCTGGTGGCTGCGCTAGCCAAAATGGACTGCCGAGTATTCAACTACGCGGATGACACCCAACTCATCCTAAGGATCGATAATTCGGCCCACGCCCAACAGTCAGCCCTGAGCATACTCAGGTTTACAGTTAACTGGATGACAGCTAATTCCTTAAAAATCAATCCAGACAAGACTGAAGTCCTAGCTATCTCAACTAAAAACAGGTTCTCAAGGGTGAGGAGTGCAAACCAGAGAGGAAATTAGCCCTACTGAAACATTGTTTGGGAAGGATCGGTTTAAAAGAATTTAAGAACTTGCCGGTTTTGGTCAATCCTAGCAATATTAATGTTTAGCAGCATGCACCTAAACAGTTATCTTTACGGTATGGTAAGAAAACTAATGTGGTGATGGAAAGGTTCATTTTTTACTCTAGGAAACTTACGTTCCAATTAATCCATAAAGGATTATGTATCTACCCTTAGATCACCAGCTGTGACTTGTGATTTTGAAAAAATGACGCATGAGCAGATTTTAAGGGATCAAATTCTGATGAGAACCAATAATAAGAAGATACAGAAAAGGCTATAGACCACTTTGGACATGTCACTTAATGCTGCTATTGAAATTGGTAACGCAAATGAGCATTCTGAGAAATCTGTACAGGAGATGGGGGGTAATGGTAAGAAAGGGGTGCATATTGTATCAAAAGAGAGGGATAACTAAAGAAATCTCTGATGCAAAAAAATGAGATGATGCAAAAACCTGAGATGAAGACCAAATGGCAAAACCTGAGGGAAAAAAAGTATGGTTTTGTGTTAGGTGCTGCAGTGGTGGTCATTTGGGCATCTCTAAAATGTGTCCTGCAATAGACAGGATTTGTTCCAGGTGCAACAAGAGGGGGGATTTTGGTACAATGTGCGGATCAATGCTCAGGAGAGTGAATTAATGAGTAATATGACTCTTTATTATGACATGTGAACAATACATAAACAGCGTATTGAATATTAGTGGGGGCAAATGTGTAACTAAAGTCCCTTCATATGACATTGCAGTGGATGGTGTTGGTATACAGGTGTTTGTGTGCCTGGTACGCTATTTAAGCTCATGATATAGTCAAGGAAAATGGCTTACTAAAGTGTTATTGTCTACAGATGTAGCACCTTCTGGGTACACAGGCCGTCGACCTGAGTTAGTTGGTAATTTTGGGCAAACATAGAGTTTGTTGGGCGCTGGACTTATGGGAAAATTTACGTGGCAAGGAGTCGGAAATCCCTGCTGGGTTGGGCACACCAGGAAGAAGTGGGTATCAGATTGGACATGAGTGCTGACCCTCCTGTATACACCACTGGGGACCCTCCTAATGTCACCTGTGGGAATTCTGCCGGTGTTGGTACTGGTGGTGTTTCTGATTTCATGCAGGAGTTAAAGTAACAATTTCCGGCTATTTTAGGTGACAAACAGGAGGAATACCAGGATTTTAAGCATTGTATCAGATTGCATGACAATGTTATTCCTACGCGTCACAGGTTGAGGAACGTACTGTTATCGTACAGGGGCAAACTTAAAGACATGTTGCGTGACATGTGTGAGCAGAACATCAGTAAACCAATGGAAACATCACCATGGGTGTCTCCGGTGGTGATTTCGGTTAAATCTTCTGGGGAATTGAGGCTCTGTGTTGATTTGCGCAGCTTTAATAATACAATTTGGGTGGATGCCCATTCTCTTCCCAATCTTCATGAGATAATGACCACTTTAGCGGGGGCACATATGTTCTCATGTCTAGACCTGGCCAGCGCATACCATCAAGAATCTTTAGATGAGGAACTCAAAAACCTCATGTGTGTTCATCACTTCAGAAGGGTTATTTAGGTTTTGTTGAATGCAGTTTGGCCTGGCTAGCACAACTTCTGTCTTTCAAAGGCTAATGAGAGAAACACTGGAATGTTTAAGTGGAGCAGTTGCTTTTCAAGATGACATATTAGTGTTTGGTAAAGATGCGGAAGAGAATGGCGTAACTTGAGGAGCATTTTGGCGGCTCTATCATCAAAGGGGCTGATGCTACGCTCACACAAGTGTAAATTTAAGAAATGTGAAGTAGAGTACCTACGGCATTGCATCAGCAGTGTGGGCATTAAAACCAGAGTAATCATGTGGAAAACATTCCAAAGAGCAATTAGCTGCTTTCTTTGGGTTAACTGAATTCTATGTTAAGTTTATCCCTAACCATGCATCCAAAGTTGATCCTTTCAAATGTCTGTTAACTAAATGCTAAGTTTGAATAGACTGGATAGCATGTCCAAGGTGTTTAATGTTTCGAAGGGTTTAATTGTGAATGCACCTGGTCTCAAACCTTTTGTTGTTGAGAAACAATGTGTGGTGATGGTTGTAACCACGCTAGTAACTTCAAACTGAATGGGGTGCTGAGGCAGAGATACCAACGCAAGGAGTGGATTATGGCGTATGTCTCAAGGGCTTTGCCAGATGCTGAAAAAAACGATTCAGTTACTGAGAGCGAGTTGTTGGCCTGTGCGTCGGGGGGCTGAACATTTTAGGACCTTTTAGTGGGGGACTAAATTCAACATCAAGATGGATCAGTCGGCACTGGTGCACATGATGACGCCAGGTGGTGGGGGGGGGGGGCACAGTATGTCTGTGCAGTTAGCCAGGTTAGCCGTAATTACATGTTCCTTTCATGACAGTGTTGATCTTGTTTCCCACTATAGGGATTCTGACTCTATTGTCTTTAAGCGCTTCCATTCATATTCATTTCACTGATGCCAGCAGAGTGCCAGCCCCCTACCACTATTTTGAGGTGGCACTACATCCACCTTTCTTGGAGTTCAAGACCGGTCCCTGCTAAACCAAATACATTTGTTTATCATGCTTCCTAGTCTTCTTCACGCTTCTTTTAATATTAAAGGGTCTTTCCTGCTTCTCTGTGTTTTGTTCTCTGGATTTGTAGCTGGCCAGCCATCGCAAAGAGCGCTCTCTGTGTACCTCAGTCCTGACCTGCTCCGTGGCCTACACGGTCAGTAACAGAAACAGCCCCACAAAGGCAGCGCCCTTCCGATTTGCAGCACCTGGATCTGGGCGAGCCAGCAGATTAATGCAGAGAGCTCATTCATCTGCCCCACTCGGCCGGCACAACAACACACGACATACAGATTATCATGTAACAACATAATAAAACATCTTCAAAATTCAAGTGTTTTACCTGCGGGTGCGTGTCATTTCATTCAGTACATTGGGCTGTTCCACCACACTGAGTGACCTTTTACAATAAGTGTATTTCTAAACATGAGTTTGAAACATTAACTGCGGCCCTTCCCCACCCACAGGGCTCTGAAGAGGATGCCAACAGTGAACCAAGTGACAAGACATTTGTCATGTACCTTATATGAAGTGTATGTTGTTATTGCAAAGGGAGTAAAATTAAAGTCTGTTAAAACATATTCTAGAGAGGGTGTGTACAGCGCACATCCTAAAAGGATGTTTTCAGCACGCTCTTAAACGTGAACCTTAAGGAAAAGAAGGTAAATGAAATAAAGTAATTGCCTGCTATCCCACATTTTGGTCAGGCGGGGAAGCCGGGATGGATCCTAGGTTTTCTGGTATGAAATCATGGCCGACTGGCATTACTGGTACCGGGCAATTTACCGGTGGGCTGGTGCCATTTTTCCCTTGATCTGGGGCAGTTGTTTTTTACTCTCTTGCCAAAGGCCCGCTTGGCTTTTGGTGCAGCCCGTTCCGTTGTTGCTGTTGTTCAGAGGGTCTGACCTGCTGCCACGCAAGGCATAGTCTTATCCTCTCCGAATGTGCGCTTCAAGCAGAAACGGAAGAGGTCTGCAAGGCCGACTTGTGCAGTTTGTACATTTATAGCTCTGTCAGCAGAGTGTGGCTGTGAAAGGACCTCTTGTGCGCGTGTGTATATCCACGTCTGTCCCTCTTACATTCTAGCAGTCCACTGATTGCTTTAACGCACAGCCAATCACAACAGTATACATGCGAACCATTGATTGAGTCGTGGGGCATCCAGGGCTCGAATGAGTAGAAGATTTAATGGGGATCCACTCAGTGGAGAGGGATCATACTTTCTGAGCTTTGTTACTCTCTCATTATGGTTATGGTCTGCCCAGACTATGGTGCAATATTTTTTGCACCTGATATATTCTGACAGCGCAGGGATTGACATTGTATAAGGTGTGATAAACATCACCCATTTGCTATAATTGATTGAAGCTTCTGAGGTCGTCGTGCACACTTCAGGTCATAGCTTCCTATTCCAGTAGGATGAACGGTGAGTTAAAGGCATCTTTTAGAAAAACCGGAGTTTATGTAATTCTAGTACTTATAATGACACACTACACACAGTCACCACACGCAGCCATAGATGTTCCCAGGTGGGACAGGCCCTGTTGGAGTGGGGCCCTCAGACCAGGGCCTTTGGTGTTGAGCCCATAGCCCTGAAATATGTTCTATGGGTTGACGGCACCTACTGAAGAATCTTGTGTATTTATTTATTTACAGTGTGTAAAACTCACGTTACTCGCAGGTACTCAGGTCAAGGCTTGAGGGGTGGGGTGGTGCAGAGCTGACGAGGTACTAAGGCAAGTACAAATAAATGTCTGTCCTAAAATTGAGCCACTCAGCTGGAATTCTATTCGCTTGTGTGCGTTATAAATACTGAAAACCTCAGCAGACGTAGCCGTTTACCTGTTGCTACCAAGATGGCAGGTTGTGCCTTTTAGTCTTCCACTGTCTATTGTTACTTGCCCCCTGGCTCAGCAGTACAGCTCACTGTTGGCAATGATCCCAAGCAGGGACTGCAGTGCAAATCAACATTTTAAAAGTATGTAAACTGCATTAAGTTGTTTTTTGGGTGACAGGGGAAAGTGGAGCCATCAATGGCTCTGAGTCAGTTGCAATGAGAGTCCTGAAATTCTGATCCACATAGGATTTTCTACTGAAATGTATTTTTAATATTAGTATATTTTACTACTAAACATGCAGTCACAATTGCAGTTACCTTGCAGTTAAAGGGGGCATAATTTGAATGGTGCAATAGGTGCAGTGGCATTGGGGCCAAAAGCTCCAGGGAACCCATTAACTACGATTATTGCTAAATGTTACTACTAATCAAGACAGTCACAAATGCAGTTATCTAGCAAGCAATAGGGTCATTATTTCAATGGTTGAGCGACACCAGCCCCAAAAGCTCTAGGCACCCCACTAAATACCTAGTTTTGCTATATTTTACTACTAAACAGGCAGTCACAAGCGCAGTTATCTTTCTGGCACTAGGGTCATGAGTTCAATGGTGCAGTAGGTGCAGTGGCACTGAGCCCAAAAGTTGTCAGAACTCCTCTAAACACCAAATATTGCTAAATTTAACTACTAAACAGGCAGTCACAGGTGTAGTTACCTTGCAGGCACTAGGGTCATTATTTCAATGGTGCAGCAGGTGCAGTAACACCAGGGCCCAAAGCTCCAGGAACCCCTCTGAAACCAAAAATTGCTATATTTTACTACTAAACAGGCTGTCACAAGTGCAGTTACCTTTCAGGCAATATGGTCATGATTTGAATGGTGCAGCAGGTGCAGTGGCACCAGTGCCAACATTTGTCATAACTCCTCTGGAACTAAATATTGATATATTTTACTATTAAAAAAGCAGTCTCAAATGCAGTTGTCTTTCTGGCACAAGTGGCATAATTTGAATGGTCTAGCAGGTGCAGTGGCACCGGGCCCAGAAGTTGTCAGAACTTGTCTAAACACACAATATTGCTATTACATCATTTAATTCTAATATTTCCGTCTTTCATTTTTCAAAATGTTGCTATTACTTACCTGCACTATACCACTAGCAACAGCCCAATATATTGCCTTTTTGTACATAAACAAGTCATAATATTAACAGACTTTCTGTAACTTATATTGTACAACTACTCGGCAAGCTCCAACTTACAACAAAAAACAGCTTATTGATCACATAGGTGAACTTTAATGAATTTACCAATGCTTGTTGTTTTTGCCAAAGTAAAATAAAGTACATTGTTATTTTCATAAATCTCAGAACAGATACCTTGTTCTAACTATAAATTGTTTTATTTATATACAATAATCATTGCTAAATGTTATCTTAAAAAGTTAATTATTCAAGTTTGGGGGGAAAAAAGCAGGTGTTTTGCAGTGAAACAGCAGGGCAGCAGTTCATTGTTTAAAAAAAAAAACATAATTTGCAGTGTATGTATAAACAGAGAAGTATAAGCGTGCTCATGGAAGTTATCTGAACATAGTTACTGGTGAGCCTCTGTTTTTAATTCTGAAAATAAACTCTTGCCATGAAGGGCGAGGAATGTGTTTCGGACAGCAATAACAGAGGAGGAATGCAAACTATCTCAACTTTTCTCCTCACCTCTACTGTTTGTGAGTCTTCTGTCAAAGTATTACAGAGCTTTAAGAAGGCTTACGCGCGGACCCCAGGGGGGAAGCAGCTTTGCAGCACACCTGGGGTGTCTCCCTTAAGTGACAGATGTGCTCAGTGCAGGCGGGGCACCCCATTCTCTCTCTAACTCATGCTTGAAGTCTCAACAATCCACAGAATCGGTGTTTCTTCGTCATATTGCCCTGCTCTTCCTGAACTGCTTGATCATGTCAGTGAGCTTCTCCAGACCCTCCACCAGCCCGTCCCCGGTGGTGGCGCAGCATCCTTGGACATGCCACTCATGCCCCCGCACCTTCTTAAGACCAAACTTTTCCTCCACCTCGGAGGGGCTGCTGGCTCCAGGCAAGTCCTGCTTGTTAGCAAGGAGCACAAAAGGAACATACATCATGTCCACATCCTGCAGGATGACCACCAGCTCATCTCGGGCCTCTTTAAACCTCTCTGGGTCTGCACTGTCCACCACAAACAGCAAGCCATCTGTGCCCTTAAAGTAGTGTCGCCACAAAGGTCTCAACTTTTCATGACTGGCGACGTCCCAGACAGTGAAAGATACATTCTTGACGGGCTCCACCGTTTCCACGTTGAAGCCGATGGTAGGGATGGTGGCAACGGTCTCATTCAGCTTCAGTCTATAGAAGATTGTGGTTTTCCCAGCAGCGTCGAGCCCCAGCATCAAGATCCGAGCTTTCAGTTCACGAAAGCCCATTAGAGCGTCGTAGAGTGTGCTCAGGAAAAGGCCAATGATGTCTACAATATGGAGCTCCGGAGCTTGAACACTGGAGGGCAAACCTCCAGCGGCAAAGATTCTCTGGAGCTGGGATCTACAGGAGTTCAGACATGTGACGCTGGAACCCCTGTGAGCTTGAATCCTCTGGAGCGATGACTTTCTAGAGCTGGCACCCTCTATTGCAGTGTCCTGCGGAAGCTAGAACTCTTGAGTTTGTTTGCTCGGAGAGCTGTGTTTTTGTGTCTTTCATTGTCTCTGGTGACGCCCCGTCTCCGGTCCTCTTCTGCACTTTTCCTCTCTTTCTTGCTCTTCTGCGTCTGTGAGCTCGGCCTCCAACAGACTTCCTGTTGGTACAGTGCTGCTGCCAGAGCGGCCCACTTCAGTCTTGCTTCGTCATCCGTAGAGATCATTTCCGGGGGCCCGACTTGCAGGTCGTCTTCTGATTGGCTGAACAGCCCTGCCCCCGCTGTAGCGCTCGCTTCTGTCACTGCAGTTTCTTCCTCCTCACCGATGCTGCGTCACAGAAGACTCCGCTGGAAGAGCCACGCTGGAAGGCGCACTCACGCCAGTAGTGACGCAGCCACCGGTGACGTGCCCGGAAGAGCTTGTCGCTCGTGTGTGCATTAAAATCCAATATTAATAACTGTGAAAGGAATACGATCTAACCGAACAAAATCACGACAAGGACAGGAGCATATGGTGTTATATTATTATTGTCGAGTCGGCAAACGATTAGAGGACGGCCTGAGCTGCATGTGCTTATGAGATCATGGTGACCAGATCTTGAGAACTAAAAACCGGGACGTTTTGCAAAAATAGGACTACGATTTTACATCAACGGAGTGGCGCAGAATGACATCAACACAGGAACACAGAAGAGGCACCAACAAAATTAATAAACTGTAATTTCTTAAACCAGCATCATGCCTGTTGATTAAACTGCTTGCTTACAACATTTTCTAACTAGCACAGCTTTAGAACACCTAAAAGGTGCATCTCACTTTTATCAGTTGACCCCCCCTCTAAAAATCGGGAAATGAGCCAAAATTGCTGAAATCTGCCGGGACAGCTGGCAGTGGCGTAGCTAGAGCTTGTGGCGCCCGGGGCTACCCCTCAGATTGCCGCCCCTGGAGAGGGGGGGGTGCTGGGGGAAAAGGGCGGCGAGCACTTGAAAGATGTCCGAGAGACACGTAGTATCGCCGCTAATAGTTACCTTGATCATGCAAATTACATGCATATACATGACGCGGTCCAAGGCTACACAGTTGAATAGAACGGCGACTGGCAGTACAAAAGAGAACACACAGACTGCATGATCCATCTGGGGACTCAGAAAAACCACATGTGCCATCCATCTGAGAGCTACATGAACAATTACCTGGTAATCCCCTCAGCACAATGCAAACATGCACATACATGACACTGTTCAGGGATCCATCATCTACAGCTGACATTAAATGACCATACATCATGGTCCCCCCATTAAAGCAGTGGGGACCTGCACAAACAATATGTGCTCTAGGGATCCAAAACCAACTTAACAGTGGCGAAGCCTGTAATTCTTTATCTTTCAAAAACAGCAAATTAATTATTCACAGGAAATGACTCACTGTGTGCCCTTAGAACTAAACGCAGCACAAAGGGGTCAATCAGCTCCACCTTGCCAACACAGACCGGATACAAAGCCCACTCTGGTGGCCCAAAGGCAACAACCAGGGGTCGCGCCCTGTCATTACTTCTAAGCAGCAGCAACCAACTCCCTGGGAATGAAAAGACGTGTGCTCCTGGGACCAAAAACCAGCTTGTAATAGTGCATCTCTCCTTCATAGCAGCCTCAGAACACACATGGTGCACAGCCTGCCCGGGGGTCCAAAGCTAAAAAACAGGGAGGGGGTGAGACATTATCATCACAATCCTTAAACACAGCTGTAGGGGCCATGGGATCATGTTCAACTCTATCCGAGGCCCAGGACAAACTGCTCCGGCGCTGCGGCACTCCATGAATATTCAGAAGAAACAAGGAACATTACATTTTTCTGCGATTTTGTTTTCACATTACTTTCATGGTAACCAACAGTGTTAAAAGTCTACAAGAACAGTAAAATGATAATAATGTGTCAAGTACGGAACGCCAAGGCTTGCACACATCCCAACTTGTCATTCTTTCATACACCTTGACTTCTATGACCAAAAGAAATTGTCAGAGCCACCAGTCGACTAACCCCTCCCCTTGGATAAAAATACACTCCAAAATCCAAAAGGTTGTGTGAATTAACTTTGCATTAACTACTGCTCAGGATGATGTATAGACAGCCATTCGGTTCCTACTCAGGGTTTTAGCCTGTCTGTTACATTAGTAGATGTGCCAGTAAAAGTCTAGGTACGTTTCTATTTGTGAATCGCCAGGACTCGGACGGAAACAACCATGCAGCCACTGAAAGACACCAACCAGGGTACAATTCCGGGGTGCACAGCGTCCACCCGCTATTTTCACAGGGTGAACGCCGTCCACCCTGCCAAGAAGTTGGCCCCACAGAAATATGCTGAACTTGCCCAGGTGTCATTTTCAGACTCCTAGACACGTTCAGCAGCACCTGCACATTGTCTGCTTTTCATTCCCAGCAGAAACGTGCAGGCAGCGAGGTTTTTTTTTTCTTCATATTTATCTCCAGCTGAACCAAAGATAAAGGGCAAGTTGAGGGGCCATTAGGCCTCCTTTTGATAGAGTGGCCTGGAACTTCACACTTAAATGTAAATACAATGGAGGAACAAAAAAAGCACACATCTGGTTATTTCTTCACAGGTACTTGAGGCTTTTGACTTTGTTAGGCCCCTTTATGTAAGTGCATGAACTGGAAGTATCTCAGATGTGTTGGTCGGTGCCAGTATTTACACACAATTTTAATAGCACTATTTTACTTTCTTTTATAAAGCTACACATACCAATGCAGTGTCAGAGCGATTTACATAATATACAGATTGAAAATAAATCATGCAAGCGTGTAAATCAGTGTACAAGATGTGTTGCATGAGTCAGTGAGGGTTAAAATTTGTAGCAGTCACATATCCTAAATAGCTTACTGTGCTTTATTAAAAGGCTTACTATTTATGAACTGCAAGTAACAAAAGGATCTGTGTTCAAAGCAGTAACCTTAACTAGCTACATTAAAAAAAAAATCTGTCATCTGCATATTACATGATGTGCTTTGCAGGCACATTAACCTTCTATACTACTATTCTAGCCTACAACAAATCAGGACTATTGGCTTTGTCAATGGTTATTAGTTGCATAAGATAAATAAGCTGCAACTATGGCTTGTTACATATAATATTGAAAAAGCTTCCACTTAAAGCCCTGGTGACAATACCACAATGTTGCTGCTCTTGTATTTCAAAAAGAGAGCAGCAGGGCGCAATGGGGCTTCAAGCCACTGTGAGACATTAGGATGATCATGAAAAACGCTAATTTTCCAGTTCACAATGGCCTAGGGTGGGCCCACCCTCTAGAACCGAGCCTGGTTGTAGGTATGATGTTACTTGTTGTATCACATAGCTGGATGCAGTGATAGAAACAGCAAAATATAAGGCAGGCGGCACACTATACTAAACACAGATTTTTAGGGTAAGTGTTTTAAAGCCACGCCCTTAATTAAATCGGCCACCCCCTTTGAGAGACCCCCCCAGTTTTTTCATCCCACTTAAAGCCCTGTTGGCAGCTATGCTGCCACTCTGCCACTCTGCCACTCACTAAGTATCCCCAAAACTATTCTCTTACCTCACTCATGACTCGCTCCAGAGTCTCTATAGCAGGCAGAGGGGGCGTGGGGGGGGGGCGTGTTGGGGGAGTTGGTTCGAACGAACTTCAGCAGCCAGACCAGTCTACAGAGCCAACAAATTGCGCAGAGATCAGCACTGCCACAGACTGCCCCAGGCCCCCAGTCCCCGGCCAGAATGAGCGCGAGAGCGCGTAGCGCGTCACTGCTACGTCGTTCGTTCTCATCGCGAGGGCAGGGCTGGCCATAATAAAATCATTTTTTTAATGTCGCCAGGGCCGTCATTGGTAGCGCTCGCGCGCTACAAGATTGATTGACGGCCCTGGAGGCTAGGACGGACCAATAGTAACGACTAGAGGTCTATAGCTGAGCTAATAGAAACGCGGGACGTCGTAGCCGCGATTTTGGAAAGCACTTTTGACTGCCAGTGCCGCTGGCGCACTAGCAGTTTAACAGCAGGTCAGTGCGCACTTTCAAACTGGGCCGCGCGCGCTGGAACCCGTTGCGGCCGCGGTGGCCTTTATAATTTATTTGGGGACACAGTGTCCCCAAATAAATGATAAAGGCCGCCGCGGCCGCAATGGCCCACCAGTGCCGCGCGGCCGCCCTCAAAATTGTGCCGCCTGGGGCGGACCGCCCCCACCGCCCCCCCCTAGCTACGCCAGTGACAGCTGGTGTAAATCCGGGACTCCTGGTTTCCCTACATGTGATTCACCAATCATGTGCCTTAACACCTTACTTTAAAATACCCAGACAGTTATGTATTTTAGCACATAAATTTGACCTTATTGTGCGGTAGAAAATGTGGTGAGGAATTGGCCACGTGAGTCTGAAATAACGCTGACTCCAAGAAAAAGTAAATAGGTTTATTAATTAACTCCTTCCGTGCTCATGACGGAACGACGGCGTCATGAGCCACGGTTGCCATGTGCTCATGACGGAGTGGTTCCGTCATGCTGCGGCCGTTGTCGGCCACGCCGCCCACGCGGCGCTAATTCCCCGCCTGTGCGGGCGATTAGCGCTGTGGGCGGAGTCATGACGGAACCACTCTGTCATGAGCATAGCCCAACCGTGGCTCATGACGGAGTGGCTCCGTCATGAGCACCGCGCCACCGCGCTGCCCCCCCCGCACCCCCCAGCGCTGCGGCGGAATTTCCGCCGCAGCGAAGGGGTTAAACAGTTGCTGGAGAGCGCATCTGAGTTCTGACTGAAAACCGGGTCACTTAGCGCCAAGGGCCATATGTATACATTTTAGGGATTGCGATTTCCTAATTTTGTTTCTTTGCGAATCGTAATCAAGAAATCAGCAATTCCTTATGTATGACACCTGTTGGGTTTCCTTTACCTTTTCCTAATGGTATCGCAATTGACTACTTCATGAATGTTAATTGGGTAGATCACAATTTGCGACACATTAAGAATCACTGCCATAATGGGAAGGTCCTGCCTGCTAAGGTCCACAGACCACTATGTCTGTGATTGCTTTTTAATAAATCAAATGTTTTTTTTTCTAATGCAGCCCGTATTCCTTAAAAGAAAACGGAATGCGTTTAAAAAAAAGAAAATGAAACTTTAATGTTTCATTTTTAGGTCTTGCCTGAGCCAGTGTGCATGCGCTGCTCTGCGAAGCTTATTGTAAGGACTTCCAACTCAGACCACACGCTCGTGCGTGTGTTTTTTTTTTTGCTCACACACTATTGGCCTTTGCGTGCGTCTTTCTAAAAAAGACAGCACGCAATTGGGCAAAGGCGGGTGCATGTCCTACCTTTGCATCCGCCCACGGCCTAGGGCTTGCGAGAGTGAGCATCAGCACCATCTGTTTCCAGTTATCGCGCCTGCGTCTCGCGTTCACATTAATTGGAAACAGATGGCGCTCGCGCTGGCCCTGGCTTTTTTCCTCCTTTCAGAGAGATTAAGGCCACGCTTGTTTTGAATTAGGTCTTGGTTTAGAATAGGATGGGCAGATATCAGTCTTAGCACACACACATGCTTGTATCACACTTCGTCCAATGACGGAAGGAACAGTAGTTCGTGCAGATGCTCTTGCGTCTCTGCTGTGACGTGGATGCTTGCAATCGCCTCCCCACAGAGCCTTCTCGGGGCTGTAATGCTGCGGGTAACGCAATACTAAGTGGTGTTGGGCCTCTGTTTCTGCTGCTTTAAGTGCTGTCACAGACTTTGATGGATTGCCGTAAGCAGAGTGGACAAATATAGTCTGCATTGCCCCGGTAACTTAATTCACTGCTCATAAGCTTCTGCTGCGTGATTGCTGGGTCCAGCAGGAATTCACTTCACTGCTAGGCCGCTGGAGTGCTGTTCAGCATCGGCTCTTTGTTAGGAACATACAGACACGCCACGGCGTCTTCTCGTCATTGGTGGGTTTACATTTCATTCCTGGGGGATGTTTTTTCCATAAGGTTAGGAGATATTGTAACATGGTAATGTAGCAATTGCAGCGATGTCGCCTGCTGCAGACATCAATCACAGGTGGCAATACCAGCAAACAGGAATTGAAGGCTCAAATTTAAGATCATAGATATTTCTTTTTTTCCATGCACCCTAAAGTGGCAAAGGCTCTGTGTGACGCTTCATAAAACTCTATATAAATAAATACATAAATGAAATGAAGAAAGAAACTTGGATGCCAAAGGATGCAAGGTGCGCTTCACCTCCAGGATTTTGCAGCATTACTGCGGCACCACTTTATTTTACTTGCAGTCTTTTCTTTTCAACCTTAAATCAATAGAAACTGTTCACTCAGACTGTTCCACCTTGATATAGATATATTTTAGCAAATGGAGAGTGTTTATTTGCTATTGCCATTCATTTATCGACATCAGAAGGTTGAAAGCCTGAACTGATTGTGCCAGGATCCTAACTTGTAACCTGCTAGTTATACTAAAATGTAAGCAGGAAGGGCTTAAATCCTTGAGTCACTTGGTGCTGAAACACCTGGTAGTATCTCTAGCCTCCATCTAATCCGGAGCTGAGAGCATTTTGCTGCACCTGGGCCCCGGGAATTGCTACCACCGGCCGGAGTTTGAGACTCTCCTTCCTGACATCGAAAGACGGACACTTCAGGGCAGCCCGAGACTCGCTGCAGCACAGAATTGTGAGACTACAGGCCTGGCTTTCTTTGAAGGTTGTTACAGCCTTTCCTCGAAGTTCAGGAACCTCTCCGTTTCCCATAGTTAGGTCTCGCCTGACCCAGCGCATGCGCTGGTCTGGCGAGACTTATTTAGAGGGCTCCAAAAAGTGCTACCAGGCCAGCCTACAGCTACAGTGCATGTGCACGGGCGCGCGCGCCGCGCTTTACCGTGATTACTTTCACTTTCACCGCCGCTTTGATGTTTGATCGCGATCGCGATCACTTTCACGGCCGCTTTGCATAGCCAATAGGTCTCGCTTTTGGGACCTTATAAGTATTTAGTTATGCAACTGTTGCATGGCTAAACACTTATAAGGTCCCAAAGGCGAGACCTATTGGCTATGCCAATGCTTGTTTTTATGTTGGTTCGACCTCTAAGGTAGGAACCGTTGTTTTAAAAAAAATATATATTAGAGTACTGTTTGTTACAGCTGTTAGGCCCCTCATGTTGCATAGGCCAGGTTTCCCTCTCCTGACGGCGTTTTCAGTTTGCTTTTACTTTACGTCATGCAGGGCAGAGGGGCGGGCAATGTGTTATGTGTATTTTAAGCAGTAGTTGCAGCCAGTGTTGGGACCGCTTACTTCTGTTTTGGTGGTTCCACCTTCGAGTGAGAAGGACATGGAAATCGACCCTTTTAACTGCGACCATGTGCTGTGCAGGTGCTGAGTTTTCACAAATAAAGACTACGTTTGCCAAATTCCTTGTGTATCCAGGAGTTTTCTGGCAACAATTAAAATCATGCCAACATAACTCTCCTGTATAATGTTCATGCTGGACCAAGATCAGTGTTTTGTAGAGTGGCAGTTTTCACCCAGCCTGAAGCAGCACAGAGGGTTAATGTGCCTGCTGTAAAGAACATGTACATGCAGATCACTAAAGTGCATTTTATGTGGTTAGCTCAGTGGGTTACTGCTTTTGTCACAGAGATCCTTTTGTTACTTACAGTTCATAAGTTACAATCCTAATATAACACAATTACTTATGAACTACAATGAAGGGCCTGTATTCAAACTGCGTGTTATAGGTTAGACCGCTATTTTTCTCCCCAGACTTTCATTATCCTAATGTTGCTAAAAGGTTTTCTCTTTATTTAAGAAATCTGGACATTTCGCCGTCCAGATGGCAGCCGTGGTAACAAAAGGTAATCTTATGTGTCTGGTGTTGGCTGTGAAGTGTTCATGGTATAATTTGAACTGTTCTTTGCTTACAAGCGAATATTATAAAACATATTGGGCGTGAAGTGCTTTAATCCATGGCGGCACAGCACACAGGATAGTGTGCTGCATGACTAACCACTTATAAGGTCCCAAAGGCGAGACCTATTGGCTATGCCAATGCTTGTTTAAGACTAGGCAGTGGTCCGTGGGACCACTTCCTACTCTTAAAAAATAATTGTTTGAACATTCACAAAGGGGAAGGGATCCAATGGGTGCCTTTTCCCTTTTTCGAATGGTTACCACCTCCTTTGAGGTGTCAGTAAAAAATGAATGTTTTGCAACCGTAATTTCGTTGCAAAACATTCATATATACCAGTGCGATTCGGTATTTGGAAGGGATGCCTTAAACACGCCCTTTCCAAATACCGAATCGCTAAACACAAATTACGGTTCTGTAACATGTTACCAAATCACAATTTCATTTGTACTTATCAAAAATAATTTTTGCGGTAGGAAACGTCCCGATTCTGCGATTCAGTCCATTGCCGACAGCAAAACTGATTTTGTATATATGCACCCAAGTACTTCAGACGGTCTAAGAGCTAAACCAAAGGGGTAGGGAGAGAGGCAGAGGAGGAAGGAAAGGTAAAAAAGACAAAATGTACAACACATCCTTCCCCTATTAGGAAAGATGAGGTGGAGATCAATCTTAAATCATTTTCTATAAGGTAGGCAAATCCACAGAGACCGTTTGAACTGATCTGCTAGAGTCTTATCATTTGGGTCGTCACTTGATGGAACAGATTCAGCATTGGAACTTACACCATGTTTAATGCCACTGTTACATATTTGTTTCAGGAGCAGACGCCTCACTCAACTCTTCAGGAGAAGGATACTCCCTACTGCAATCAACCATACAATCATTTGCAACCTTAAGATTGTCACTTGCACATTTGGCACTTCTTTTTACACTCCAGCAATTGGCATCTTGAGTAATTACACTTTGTTTAGTTTACTTTTACAATTTTGATTGGTTTGGAGTATTTGAATTTCCCTTCTCCCCCCTCACAGGAAGCCATATGCCTATGACATCTACCATCAACACTAGCAGCTTCACTCTGTGTACTTGGTCATACTCAAGTTGGATCATTTGTTCAAAATCCAGAAAGGGCACATATGTTAGGATGACACTCTTTCTCTTAGCAATCTAAATGGACTGACTCCAGTCATGGAATGAGGACATACACGGTAAAACCACAACCTTTCCCTAATGGTCTGTTCAATCAGTAGTTTGTTTTGATAGGTCAGTTTACCACTATCCTTGAAGTAGCAGTTGAATCTCTTTACAAGGCTGTTGCACTATGGATCATAAAGAGCATATTTTCGTGCTATTCTAAGTTTTGAGAAAATAGCCATCTCTAGGGATGAAAATTGCACATCATTGTCCCAGTCAACGGTCTCAGGATACCCTTCCCTAGAAAAAAAACCCTCATCTAGCTTAATACTTCACTTGAAGTTATCTCTCTATAAAGACTAACTCCGGCCATTTTGTAAAATAACCATCAGAATTACAAATTGCATGTGATGGTATTTTAGTGGAGGGTCCCACAATGACGAAAGACTAATCTCTGTCATGGTGATTAAGTTCATATCGCAGGCTGTATAAGTGGGGTATTTGTCCTAAAATTCCTATAACAATTGGCACATTGTTCACAATTTGTTACAAAGTGGTCAGCTTCCGTATTCATTTCCTGCCACCAGAATAGTTTTTTCTAAGTGAATTCTTCAGGGCTGAAATTCCCATATAACACCAGTGGCATGATCTCATGAGAACATCCCAGACTGCTTAAGGTGGAAGAAATGTGTCATTACTGTATGGAATGCCATTAACACTTAATTCACTGATAACCCGAGCAAACAAGTGCAAAGCCCCTCCGCCTGGGACGACTCCTGGTGGCCGGCCACGCTGGGAGCTGCGCCGACACCCACCGACCACGCACGCAACCTGGGATTCATCCTGGACTCATCACTATCAATGACCCAGCAAGTCAACGCCGTCTCCCCCTCCTGCTTCAATACCCTCCGCATGCTTCGCAAGATTTACAGATGGATCCCCCTCGGAACCATAAGGACAGTCACCCAGGCCCTCGTCAGCAGCAGGCTGGACTACGGCAATGCCCTCTATGCGGGAACCATGGCCAAACTCCAGAAAAGACTTCAACACATACAGAACGCCTCTGCACGCCTCGTCCTCGACATCCCCCGCCACAGCCACATCACTGTCCACCTGAGAGAACTACACTTGCTCCCCGTCAACAAGAGGATCACCTTCAAGCTCCTCATTAACGCTCACAAAGCACTCCATGACGCCGGACCAAAATACCTCAACAAATGACTCACCTTCTACACTACCAACCGCCAGCTTCGCTCCGCTGACCTCGCCCTCGCCACCGTTCCACTCATCCACCGAATGACCACCGGTGGCAGATCATTCTCTCATCTCGCTGCCAAGACATGGAACACCCTCCCCATCCACCTGCTGACCTTCAGGAGACTTCTCAAGACCTGGCTGTTCGAGCAGTAGCAGCACCCCTCCCCCCCCCCCAGACCTCCCCCTTAACTCCTTGAGACCCTCATGGGTGAGTAGTGCGCTCTACAAATGTTTGATTGATTGATTGAAGCACCTTTTAAACTGTTAATCGGTGGCCAACCAGAACATGTGTATGTTATGTTATAGGATTTGTAAAGCGCATGGCTGACTCAGCAACAGGGCGTCCCAGCGCAAGTTTTGTCAGAAAGCCACAACTGTGAAAGAGAGATCCAGGGGAAAAAGAGGAGGGCCAGCAGAATACTTAGATGGCAAACAACCATGTCTTCAGAGATTCCCTAAATGACAAGTGGTTCTGAATGCGCCTCAGAAGAACAGGAAGGGCATTCCAAAGGGCGCGAAACGCCCTTGTTCTTCTAGCACGTGCCACACTGGCTAGATTATGATCAGCATAGCGCAAGGACCATGAAGGGAGGTACAGCATCAGCAAATTAGATAAGATGGGGGCCCCCTGAGAAAAAAGATCTAACTGAATGTGCTCCTCCACCTGGAGCCAGCGTAATTTGCGAATAGCATCCACAGCTGAGCAGTGCTTAGGAAGGGCAAACAGCAACCTTGTCACTGCCATTCCTTTACCTTAGTGATAATATCAGCCTTGGCTTCAGCATCACGCCAAAGGTCTTCAGTTAAAGGCATTTCTTGCATAATACAAACCTCTCTCACATTTGGAACCACATTAAACTCATCTACATCTTGATTCCTTATCTCAACAGTTGGACTGGGTAACCCTGATAAACAGCCTGCACAGTAATTACACATAAGATACAATACAGAAATACTCATGCAATTTGGAACATAGTCAAGTAGTGCAAGCCTTTGACTTCAACCCTCCCCTCAGAGACAGAATATGGGCTCCAGGTTAGTAGTCTGGTTCTAGGACAAGCTTGTTAACCCATGTGAAATGTCTAAAATGGCCAACAGCCCATACGCAGGTGGGCCACTCCAGTTGAATGACAGCGTACAGTCTCTCAGTTTCACTTAATGTTCTGGATGCATACATGACCACCCATTCATCTTGGTCTACTTTCTGGGGCACTATTGCCCCAAACCATGTTCAGCGGCATCTTCTGTAATAATGCATAATTTGCCTAATGAAAAAGGTCTCAAAGTGGGGGGTTTGGTAATGTCCTTAATGAGCTTGAAGGCTTCTTCGTGTTTTTTTTCCCATTTGAAATTGTCATCTTTCTGTAGAAGTGTTCTTAAGGATTCCATAACTGTGGCAACTTTTTGGATATGTTTGAGTAGTATTGACAAATCCCACAAAATGACAGCAAGTGTTTCTTATCACTCGGCTGAGGTGCCAGGTCGATAGAATTTTCCATGGGCTCCATGGGTACTACTTCTTGCCTCCTTCAATTGTTCTCTTTGGTCGTCCTTGGTTGTCTTTCCCCTTATTTCTTTCTCGCCCTCTTTGCTCTATAGCTTTGCTGTCCCACTCCTTATGAAACATTTCCGGATTTGATTTAATTTTTGGTTTCAACTGATTTTACCATCAAGTTATTCATATGCTCCTCAGAGCAAGAACCATGATACACTGAAAGTGTCCGAAGCATCAGCCGTCTTCTGCTACAGGACCGCTTTGGTTCTCCTACTAATGTACTTCTCAGGCTGTACTCCATAAACATCCAAGTGTAAAGTCATGTTTTTGCAGAAGGTAGTACAGAGACTGGCTCCAAGCAGGAGTATTCACAACATAGGCACAATAAAAGCATGTGATCTCTGCACCTGGCTGTCATCAACCTTCCAGAAGCAGCAATTAGCGACAGACAAAAGAACAGGCCTGAACGAAAAAAACTACAGTCCTACCCTCACACTAACCATCCACCAAATGACAATGCTGGGAAAAAACTAATGCACAGCCCCTTGATAACATGGCATTCACAGAATTTCTAAAGGTAGCTCTGTCTTCATCTTCTTTTGAGTGTCTGGGTCTCCGCCCTTAGCCACAGGAGTGAAGGCATTGTGCTTCCACCATCTGGGGTGGGCCCATCCTCATTCACATCTTGGATCCCACTTTGTTTTTGTAATGAATACTGTAAGCCAAACTTTAAGGGTAAACATCTGAGGTCATCCACACCAGAATCTCCCTTTTAATGTTTGTATTATGTACCCTGTATTTTCTTTCACATTGCTTTGGTAATGAGGTTATTGCTTTCTTCAAACGCAGCTTAAAGTTCCCAACATCTCCCTACCTATACATCCAGCCATTACTTTATGCTTCCATCCCCTCAGCTGATCAGCTGTCTTTGCTGAAGCAGGGGTCTAATGGTAGCCCAGCAGCAGAAATACTGTGTTCTGGATTTTAGTGCTTATCAAAAGTACCTAATAGAGCACTATCTATCATGAAAATAATCTTTTTTCTTGCTATACTTTTGCATCCTCAGGATGCGTGATAGCTCAAAAGCCTCCTCTTTGTTCCTAAAACCGTGTGTGGAACCATCTGATTCTTGACTTTCCTTTTTTTTTTAAATTACCCTTTCCTTAGTTTCCATCCTATGCATGCCTTCCCTGCCTGGCACAGCCTACTCTAAGTCACATACATGTTTGCCTTAGTATCTATTGTATTTCTGTAAATTGCTCACAATTCATTTCAAAGATCACAACCTCCCCTTCTTTGAAAGTCATTCCAGTGCAACCTAGCAACATCTAATCTCCTCTAGCTCATCTTTTAATCCACCACCCATCTGCATGAACTCACTTCCCCCCAACTAATGATTACACTTAACACCTATTAATGTAGTTACCACAAAGAAACTGGATGAATGCATGGAAGCGTTTTCTTGAAAGCACAAGACTAATCTCAGTAACAAACAGCAACCAATAACAACTGTACGAACCACTTAATTTGGGTTCCGAAGCAGCATGGTCCCCAGCATAACATTTTTTAAAGCCTTTTCAGGGGTAGTAAGTGCTATATAAATACGATTACAATACAAACACCGTTACCAAGACACAATGTTCTTTTCAGCAGTTAACCTCTACATTAGTTCTGAAGAAGAAGTGTGCTGAATGTATATTGCACTATGCTTCAATCCACCAACATGGAAACTAGATGGCCCAATGTGGGCCCTCTGGTGTTTATGGCACTTTTTTAGCACACAGTTTCTGTTTGTAAGGCCTTGTAGCAGTGCAAGTAGTCTCAGTTGCCGTCATGCCATTCCACCGTTTCTCTCGCAGACTAGAGTCTGAAAACGTTCTGTGATGCTAAGTTCATGATGGAGTGGACAATATATAGCGTAGTCTAGTATAGGTTGGCTGGCATGAGTTTGATTGATGCACTAGTAAGTAAAGGATTATCTAAGGTCCTGTTGGGAAATTGGAGGGTTTCTGAACTCATTGGTCTATGGTGTGCGATGTTAGTAATGGTGGAGAAACTGTGGACGGAGGCCTTTCCCAACTGCTTGTGAAAATCTTAAGACAGTAATGTGCCCCGTGCTCAAAGAAAGCTTGAGATTGGCATTACGTCTCCATGATGTGACAAAATTGTGCTCATGACTGCCAAGAAAACTACATTTATGTGTGCAGGAGGGCACCAAGTTAGAGGAACTTGGACCCTTAGTTTTGCACCTTTACATTTGGTTTGAACTTAACATTTCAGTACCTGTGTGGTCAAATGTGTACTTTTATCTGATGACTGTGTCATACCAGGTGGTACACCCACATCAGTTTGGTGATGTGTTGCTTAGCTGTACTTTTTTTTAAGCTCAGTAGAGGCTGTCCTGGAGGCCTATTGTCCATCAAGTCTATTAGCTGTGTCTGTTTCATGTAGTAATATGCTTTCTGGTTAGAAGCCAAATGAGTTGTGTGTTTTGGCTTTCATATAGAAAAAACTGTGCTTTTTGTGGTATGCTAATAGGGTGTGTTTGTTCTGGTTGAGTGTGTTCCGAGTGTACATAAGTCTTGATTCGCAAGCCTGTGCATTGCATTTCTAAATATGTGGCATTCACCACTTAGGAGCAGCTTAATCAGCCCTAAACATAGAACCCAGATGACCTTGATCAATCAATCAGGGGTTTGTAAAGCATAGCAACTCACCCGCGAGGGTCTCAAGGTGCTAGGGGGGAGGAGGGGTGGCTCTGTTGAGTGCTGGGGTCATCCTAAGAGCCAGGTCTTGAGGTCCTTCCTGAACTGGAGCATTGTAGAGACTTGCTGGAGGAAGAGGTCGTTCCAGGCCTTGGCTGCAACGTAGGAGAAGGACTTTGCTCCCTTTCTGGTCTTGTGGATGTGTGGGATGGTAGCCAGAGAGTGGTCAGCTGATTAGAGGGGTCTCTTGGGTGCGTGGAAGGAGAGGCAGTTGTTAAGGTATGCTGGTACAATGTTGTGGAGGGCCTTGTATGCGTGAGTGAGGCACTTGAAGGTTATTCTTCTTTCGATTGGGAGCCTGTGGTGATCACGGAGGTGTTGGGTGATGTTGTTGTGTTGGGGGACATCTAGGATCAGTCTGGCTGCGCCGTTATGGATGGTCTTGAGTTTGCGGAGTAGTTTCTTGTTGATTTCAGCGTAGACCGCGTTGCCATAGTCCAATATACTACAAATGAGGGCGTGCATGACTGTTTTTCTGGTTTTGGATGGGACTCATTTGAACGTTTTTCAGCGCATGCGGAGGGTGTTGAAGCAGGCTGAGGATACAGCCTTGATCTGGTGGTTCATCGTGAGCGATGAGTCAAGTAGGATACCCAGGTTTCGAGCGTAGTCTGTCAGGGTGGGGTGGTTTCCGAGGGCGGGGGGCCACCAGGTGTCGTCCCATGAGGGGGGGTGGAGCCAAGGATGATGTCTTCTGTTTTCTCGGAGTTGAGTTTCAGGCAGCTCTTCTTCATCCAAGTGGCGACGACTTTCATCCCTTCTTGGAAGTTGTGCCTGGTGATGTTGGGTTCTTTGGTGAGAGGAAGAATGAGCAGGGTACCGTCGGCGTAGGAAACGATGTTGAGCCCGTGGTTTCTGACGATGGTTGCAAGGGGGGCCATGTAGATGTTAAAGACACTGGGGCTGAGGGATGATTCCTGGGGCACTCCACATCTAGTCTCTGTTGGTTCAGAGTGTTAGGGCGGGAGCCTGACTCGCCGAGTTCTGCCTGTGAGATATGAGCATACCCAGTCAAGGGCCTTTCTGCAGATACCGGTGTCGTGGAGTCTGGTGGCTAGCGTGTGGTGGGAGACGGTGTCGAAAGCAGCTGAGAGGTCCAGGAGGATGAGGGCTGCCGTTTGGCCCTGGCCGAGGAGGTGGTAGACAATATTCTGTGCACATCCGAATCCATAAGGTGGTTACAATCACCAACAAACCTCCAAAAATAGTGGGCAACTGCTGTTGTTTTTCAGGCAATGCAATATATGCATTGAATAATGACTTTCATTACCTTGATCTTTCTGAGCCTAATATTAAACATTCAGCACAAAAAGACATGAAAGTAGTTCAGGCCATCAAATTGAAGCAAGGATGTTCACAGGAGAAGAACCTGTTTCAAAGTTTACAAATATGTCATGTTTGGAAATAGAAAACAGGGAAGATCAGGATCTGGGGTCATGTAATGTAATTCACCATTTTAGCTGCCTAGTTGTTAATCCTTTACCCCCTCTACTACCTGTTCCCCACAGTGCTGAGCTCTTTTTAGGTCTCACCTATGACAACAAATGTCTTGCTAAGCCTTTTTTTGGCTATTTGGGGTGGTTCAGGCTTAGGCCCCTGTAACTTTTTGTCCACATAAGGTATCCACGCCAAATTTGCCTCCTTTACTTCCAACATCGTAGGAATTTTAATGGTACCAAGGGTTTGTGGATTCCCTAGGAGGGGATCCAGAAATTAGCAAAAATACAGCTACATTTTGGGTTTTTGGGGGAAAAATTGTGGAAAAGTGCTGCAGAAGAAAGCTTCTGGTTTTTTCCCTGAAAATGCTATCAACAAAGGGTTTGTGGTACTGAAATTACCATCTTCCCAGCTTTCAGGAACAGGCAGAGTTTTGTCAGAAAACCAAACTTTTCTACACAGATTTGTCATTTTACTGAGGCATAGCCTATTTTTGCTGCTTTTTGTGCTTTCAACCTCCTTCCAGTTAGTGGTAGTAATGGGTCCTGAAAAGCTATACATTTCTCAAATGTAGACAAATCAAGGGGTCACTTGTATAGATCCTTCAAGGTTTTTTATATAAACTAACAGTTGAAAATGAGAAATGTTGAAAATGAGTTGAACAAAACAGCCTTTTGTGCCAATGTTTTCACCTGTAACTTCTTTAAGTTCGACAGACTTTTTAAAGCAATATACCGTTACATCCGCTGGACCCTTCTGGTTGTGGGGATATATAGGACTTGTAGGGTCACCAAAAACCCGAGGAACCCAGAGCCAATAACTGAGCTGGATCTTGCAATGGTTTTCCATTGTGTACCGGGTATATAGCAATTCATATGGTAAAATATAAAGAGTGAAAAATAGGTATCAAGGACACCTACGTATTTCTGAAATGAGAACAAAATATAGAGTTTAGAAGCAGTAGTTATTTGCACATCTCCAAAATTGTGGGTACCCTTACTAGCATGAGAATTATAGGACATTTTTCAAAGTGACTTATTTTTCTACACATTGTCTTACATTTGGAAGGCAGAACTGCATAGAAAGTAAATAGGTAATAACAGTTGCTCTACAATTCTGTGTTCCCCTAAGTCTCCCAATAACAATGGTACCTCACTTGTGTGGGTAGGCCTAGTGCTTGCGACAGGAAATGGCCCGAAACGCAACTTAGGCATATCACATTTTTCCAGTGAAAACTAACCGTTTTTCGCAATGTGCCTACCTGTGGATTCTGGACACTAGCTCAGCCGGCACCTGGGGAAACATAGCAAATCTGTACATTTTTTAAAAGTAGACATCCAGGGGAATCCAGGGTGGGGTGACTTGTGTGGCTCTCACCAGGTTCTGTTACCCAGAATCCCTTGCAAACCTCAAACTTTGTAAAAAAAACACATTCTCCTTACATTTCAGTGATGGAAAGTTCTGGAATCTGCGTGGATCCACAAACTTCCACCCACCCTGCATTCCCCAAAGCATCCAGATAAAAATTGTACCTCACTTGTGTGGGTAGTGCCTAGCTGTGGATTTTGAACCCCAGCTCTGCCGGGACCTAGGGAAACCTAGCAAACCTATACATTTTTTTAAACTAGACACCCAGGGGTATCATTTTACTCAGGAGACCAAGGGGACTGCTAGGTGGTAGGACATTTGTGCCGGCACAGTGATCCCACACAAACATGTGTGGAAAAGTGTTTTTTTCCCAGCTACAATTGAGGTTTGCAGTGGATTCTGGGTAGGAAAACATTGTGGGATCTACGTACGCTATACCTCACTAGACTCCCCCTGGTGTCTAGTTTTCAGAAATGTGTGGGTGTGGTAGGTTTCCCTAGATGGCTGCTGAGCCCGGGCCTAAACCCCTGGTGCCCCCTTGCAAAACTAGGTTGTTTTATGGTAGGTAATTTTGATGTCTCCACAATATGTTTTGGGCCCTTGTCTGTCGTTGGTACTTTGCCCACCCACACGAGTGAAGTACCATTTTCATCAGGAGACCTGGGGGACCCGCTGGGTGGGAGGAAATTTGTCAGCCCGGTGATCCCACAACTTTCCCACACATAAATTTCAGAAAAATTTGATTACTTTCAGCTAGATTTGAGGTTTGCAGGGGATTCTGGGCAGGAAAACGTTGAGGGATCCACACAAGCCATTCCTCCCTTGACTCCCCAGGGTATCTAGTTTTCAGAAATGTGTGGGTTTGGTAGGTTTCCCGGCCGGTAGCCGTCTGACGCACCGAAGGGGTTAACTTTTGTTGGCTTCATTGTCACTCTTCTTTGCTGCCTCCTAATTGGCCAGTCCATGCCGGGAGTCACATCCTTTTTTTTCTGTGATTTATGCACTAAGCACAGATTGATTCAACTTAATCAGTGTCCATCCGCTGCTCGCGCAGTGATCGAGGTACCCGTTTCAGGACACTTCTCTGTTTCTAGTTCTTGTGCTGCTTTCTCCTTGTGCATACATGTCAATAGACTTGATTCAGGTGGGAGACTCCCAGTTTTCGGAGCCCAAAATGTTGTACTTTTTGTTGTTTTCGGCGTGAAATTGCCTCTGCTTCAAAAGAAGTCAATAAGGGAAATTTGTTCTCCCAATTTTTTTTTTTTATCTCCCACTTTTCTTTTCTAAAATGGTATTCAGACAGAATATCGAGTTGGAAATGTCGACTTACACAAATATTAAGGGGCCTATTAGGATGGCGGGCAGACTTTCGTCCGCCTGCCACCCTAGCGGTGCTGGGACAGGCCGCCAGCGGCGGTCCCACACCGGAAATTAGGATGCCACCGCCACAGTGGCGGTGGCATCCCACATACATTGCATTGTGGCGGGCGGTGCTGGTAGCAGCACCCGCCACAATGCAATATATGCATGTCGCGCATTTGCATGCACAACGTGCCAGCCACCATGCAGTGCCTTCCACCTTGTGCATGCAAATGCCGGGGGGGTACCATAGGTACCCCCCATGTGCACCCCCATCCCCAAAACGCTGGGGGCCCGCAACGGGCCCCCAACTGAGAGGACCGCATGCCTTTCCGCGGCGTCAACCAGGCCACGGAAAGGCTGCTTCCCGCTGCCATATTAATATGGATGGCGGTGTCTAGCAGACACCGCCACCATATGCAATCCTTTTCCACAGCGGCGGACGGTTTTCCCTTCCGCCGCGGTACCCCCGCCATCATAATATGGCGGGGGAAATGGGAGGCGGGTGGGGGATTATGTTGGGCGGATCGCCACCGCCATGTGGGCGGTGGCGATCCGCACGACATACTAATAGACCCCATAGTTGGAAATATCGTGAAACAGAAATATCGACAGCAAGAATCGTTTTTTTAATTAGTGTTATGTATTTTACTTTATATTTTAAATGTATGTGATGTATGTTTTTTTGTAAAAGTATTCTTTCTTTTTTTTAATATATGTGTTACATTTTTAGTAGATATCAATTTTATCTTAAGTAAATTTTGCATTTCTTAGCGGCTCATTATGATGGTGAAAGGACCGCCCCCGCCGGGCCGGCAATTGTTGTCCTTCCGCCATCATACAGAAAATTCCCACCGCCAAATTAGGATGGCGGTGGGAATCACAATGGTTTCGCGGTGGACGGAAAGTCCCTCAGCCATGAAAAAGGACCGCCATGCGGAACCCGGAACGAGGGCAACATTGCTCGCGGTACCTGGCAGGCACCACCGTAGGGATTACGGTATCCCTTTCCGCCTGTCTTTTTACGGCGGATATCCCACCTCACAAAGACAGGCGGAGACTGGCTTTGTGTGTGGGGGTGCACTGGGGGGGGTACCAGTTCCATGCACCATGTGGCTGGCACCGCGTGGCAGCGAAAGGGTGAAGCATAAAAGCTAGCTTTATCACCCACACACCAACGGTTTAGTTGAGTGTATGAATCATGTGTTGGGTAATATTGTTCAGTGGGCGATTGCTAGTAAATGTGTGATACAAAATGCTGTATAGTCCATGTGATGGTTCTACCGCACCACAACACGTTCATTTACAAACGTTCCTCTTTTTGAATTACTGAGAGGTAGGAAGCCATCTTCCAAAATCTGTCTGGGGTGGATGTCAACATGGGTAACGCATAATGTATTGGAAGATGTGGACAATGTTGTAAGACTAAATCTGGATGAAGTTCAAATCAATCAAAAGAGGTATTTTGACTGAAGGAAGAGAGTTCTTCCACATCAACTGGAAGTAGGTGATAGAATATGTGTCTAAGTTCCTGTTCATAAAAAAAGGGAGATGAAATATACGGATCCACTGATTATTGATGCAGTGTATGGCAATGCAGTTAGGCTAAATAAGCAACATTTTGTGGAATGTTGGGAAGGTGCTGAAAGAATAAAATACCAGTTTGGATTGCACTGAAAATCCCACGATCAACCCCAAAAGGTTGGATGACAGTATTTCATGACTTACTCAGGAGAGTCTGCTGACAGTCAAATTAGTGTTTCCAGGAGCAGTCCACAATGGAAGTTGCCTTTCAGGTATTGTTGATCTTGCAAAGTTGATATTCAAATACTTGAATAAAAAAAGTCTCTAATTAAAAATTAGTCAATCAAGTATGGTTGATTAATTTTAACATTCAGAATTGCGCACATATTCTTATAATTTGACTTGTATCCCTCAATATTTAAGTCCATTTTAGGATACATGTAGTATAGTTTCTAGTTTGCATGCATGTAGATTTATTACAGATATTATCATTTTATGTTTATCCTCTTTTGTTTTTTGTATTGGGGTCCTTATGTTTGATATATTGTTGTTTGAAATTGTAGAGGGAATGGATAATGTAGTGTCCTATTCTCATGATCTCATGATGTTCTGTGTATTCATGATGTCATTATGTTCTGTATTGGAATGTGAGGAGTTACTTGACTGAGCAACGAAAGTTGCCTGTGAGTAGTTGCCAGTACAGGATCCTCCTCAAGAGTCGTCTCTATATTAATGATGAAATCTACTTTATCGGAAACATGACTCAAGTAGTTACTACATTTTGTTATTCTAAGATTGCAAACAAAACTTCCTTTGGGAAGTAATAATGTCTATTACAGAAAACCACAATCACTGTGTTACGTTTTATTTCCTGACTTTATGTTTCTCCCAACTATAATCTCTTAACATACAATGTCTACCAGTATGGATGATATTTGTTTCCTACACCTTATAAGACTTAAGTAACATTTCCTGTAATTGATTTACTCACTTGTATGCTTTATTGTGCCTCTCTGTGTGATGTAAAGCACTCTGATACCCTACACTGGGTTGAGTGGTGCTATAAAAGTATTAAATAAAAAAAGTTAGCATGTGCCATTTGTGTAAGTCCTCATACAAAACGAGGGGGCATATTATCAAGCGAGTTATCGCAGTGCTAGCTGCACTTTGGTGCCGCTAATGCTTTTTTTTTTATCGCGCTATTATCAAGCTGGCGCTAACAGGCGTTAGCGACAGCTGTCCGGCTATAGCAGCTGGATTTTTTATTGCCTTGCATGCCAGCGATATTTATCGCTAATGACTTGCAAAGTAGGCGTTCCTTACCAAATGTTCCCGAAAAAAGTCGCTAACACCAGTTCGCTCTATTACCATTGATGTCCCGGACCCGCAAAACGTTAAAAAAAGTTGCGCTAAGCCCCGTTAGCCGCAGGAATTTAACACCACAAACAAACATGACTTACACATGGGTATGACTTGGGCCACCCTCAATGCATGTTTTCGGTGCTGGACAGCGCTGCAAGAAATGTAGCAGTGCTGCCCTGCACCTAAAATACAGCGCAGGAATGCACAACATCAATATGATAGTGCGCATTCCTGTGCCAATGTCATAAAAAGTGTTGTTGCGCTGTGACAAGACAGCGTTGCAACACTTCACATGACGCACTCCTCGCAACAGCATGGATGTGCTGTACTCACTGGCCAGCGCTCCATGACGCAAGTAATGATAGATACGTCAGGATTCCTGGCGTATCTGTCTGCGTAAAGTCACGCATTGCTGCAGTTGTGTCACAACCATGACGCGACTCCAGCAATGCATGGGGCCAGCCTATCCCTATGGCACCGCCTCACGCCTGCCATTAGGCAGGCGCAAGGTACTGACACAGTGCCGTACATGAGGGGTGCCCGAATGTCGGCGATGTTGGAGATCCATAGGTGGTGTTTGCGCGCTGCGGTGTCAGCGTTGGGAAGCATTGGTGGAGTGTTGGTGCAGAGGGAGTTGATGAGACGTTCTGCGGTGGCCTTGAGCAAGCTACGAGGGGGTGCGATGATGGCGCAGGTTTTCGGTGGGCAAGGTGAAGACGTGATTCACTCAATGATGGTGGTGCCAGGCGAGTCCGGTGTTGTGCCGGTAGTTGAAGTCCCCTCTGGCGGAGGTGACGTGTTCGATTGTGTGTCCAGCTATGTGGCCTGTTGAGGTGACTTGCTGCTTGCGTCTGATGTCGGTGACCTTCCTTAGGAGGGGGCGGTGCTCTGGTCACTGGGGTTGCCCAGGTGGAACTTGAGTTAACCGAGTTGGATGTGGTCTGTGGATGGGAGACCCTGGGGTGCAATGAGGTCTGCAATGAGAATGGGGGTCCATGGCCTGGGGGGCCTGCACATGAGTGTGCCGCAGAGGATGTTCTAGGGCTTGGTCTGGATCTGGGTGTTGACGTGGTCCATGTTCACCCTTGGCACATTAGAGTTCGGGATCAGTCGGAGTGTGCCTCTGTAGGTGACGGCAATGCCTCCTCCTTGACGTTCGGGGTGCTCCTTGCGGCTGATACTGCAGCCGTCAGTGATGGCGAAGGCGATGTCAGGTACAGAGCAGAGGTCGGTCCTGGAAGGCGATGTGGCGTCCAGGGTTGATGTCGAGGAGGGTGCTGGCATCGTAGCGGTGGAGTGTCCAAGAGGAATGCTCCTTGGTGCTGAGCGGGGTCCAGGGACAGACGGGCACAAACAGCGTAGCCTATGGGTTACCTTTGGCACAGGAGACGACCATTACAACGCAGGCAGTACTTGGTTAACAATGCAACTACGACAGTGCGGGTGCCTTAATTTCACATATCATTGCAACGCATTGTGAGGTCAGTTATGGGGTTATTTTAACTATTTCAGGTGAGTATGGGGTGCGGATGTAAAAAAATGAAAATTTGGGTTTCTTTTTGTGGTAAAATATGAAAAATGGGGTGTTTTTTGGGGTACAATATGAAAAATGGGGTGTTTTGAGGGTAAAATATAAAAAATTGGGTGTTTTTTGGGGTGAAATTTGAAAAATGAGGTGTTTTGGGGGTACATTTTGAAAATTGTTGGATGTGTTTTTGTGCAAAAAAAATTTAATTTGGGGTGTGCATTTGTCTCAAATGTGAGTTTTTGGGTGTCTTTTGGGGGGTTCAAAAAGGAATTCCAGGGTTCACGTTTGGGGTTGTTGTGCAAAGGTTAGTTTTGGGTTGCACTCACTGAAGTGGGAACCGTGATCTTCATGTCTCCGCTATGCAACACCTACTCTACTGTTGCAATGTGCCTAGTATTGGTATGCATTGGAATGTAATGCGATGTTATGGCATGCGTCGCAACTGCGTATGTGCCTTTGGCACACGAGTGGTACGCCCGCTGTACATGGGCGCAAAAACGGCCACCATTGAGGAATGCCGGGGGGTCTGGACACCTGTGAGGTGTTAAACGCCGTAAAGAACACTGGATGGTGCATGTACGCAAGGATGTGTGTGTGAGCTGTTTTTTTTTTAATTCATTGAGGGAAGCCTTACCTCTATGCCGGGACCCGTGTCTTCTTAGCTCCTGCACTCCTGCGTCTGCTCCCAGGAAAAGGAAGTAGGCAGCCAGGCTCCCTCCCCTGAGTTAATCACAATGCTGCGATGCAGCTGTGGGATTGGTAATTGGCAACGGGACAAGTCATGTAGGCAGGGGCAGGAGGGGTGGCCATTTTGTCCATGCAGGCTGTAATGCAGCCTGCATTGCGAACAGAGAAGTGCGCATGACTGCATTAGGTGGCCTGAGTGGGCCAACCAAACAGTCATTGCGCACTTGAGTGTGCATGCCAATCCGTACATGCCCAGCTCCATGTTTGGAGCAGTCCTGCCCAGCCTCCCACCCCCTGAAGATACATAGCATGATTACATCAGTTACTTATCCCTTGATTTTCCGTTTTATTAACAGTTTTTTTAGCTTCTTTGAGCCCGCACTTCCCGCTTCCTACCGCTGCTGCCCCTGTAGCCCCGCAGTCCTGTCCTCGCCCATACCCGCCTCCCAGCTGACCGTACCTCCACCCACCCCTACTTAATGGCGTACACTGCGCGAAGACAAGCACGTGTGCGGCCGTCTGCGGCCCAACTGCGACCAGCGCCAGGAAGCCTGGATCACGGGCCACCCACTGCTACCGCAACGCCACAATGAACTTCCATATACCCAAATGAGACATCCAATCTTCCAACCTCGCACTGTCTGAAACCCCACACATCCACAGAGCCAGAGCAGGTGGATGTTCCTTCTCCCACATTGCATCCAAGACCTGGAACGAACTACCGGCAGACATCAGAGGTGCACCCTCCATGAACACCTACAGGAAGACCCTCAAGACCTGGATATTCGGCTAACAGATTTGCTGCCCACACCCCCCTCAGTGCCTTGAGACCCTCACGGGTGAGTAGTGCGCTTACAATTCCCCTGAGTGATTGATTGATTGATTGAGTTGTCATGATGTGATGATTGTCCCTCTTCTGCACTGCTTGTGGTGGTGGGGCAACACTCTTCCGCCATAGCGGTCGGGCAGCCACTGGGGGTGCATCATCTCCGTGTGATAGACATGAGCAACTCACCCTCCCAGCCATCCTGCGCTACACGTCCCATCTTCTACTTACCTGGACATTGACCCCTGTGGCGCAATCACTTGAATTTTCTCCAAATCTGTGACACAGCCAGCAGGAGCCTGAGCCAGGTGTGATTTCAGTCGGCTGGGTACAGCAGACACCGCGTAGTCCGCTGGTGGACCTCCCGATGCAGTTGATGCAGCAGGGCTCCCTTAGGCGTGTAGTTGCAGCGCTCAGAACACACATGTTTGGCGTGGCAAAGGGGCCTCACCCTCCACAGCGTCTGGCCAGCCCAACATCATCAATTCTGTGATGCAGAGAGACGGCACCTACCGTTGGTAATCCCCTCCGTGCACCCCGGTGTAGTGGTGGATTGTAGTATGCGATGCGGACCTCACTACGTTGGTGCGCAGGAGCACCTCTACCATTGACTGCTCCAAGGGGCACAAGGCGGACGTCTCACACAGGTCAGCTAATGGCCCTTTATATCAGGCCTTTGTTTTTGGTCCAGTTGGTTGCCGGTTGCTGCCCGGAGAACGCAGACAAAGTGCAGGGCCTCTTGAATTATATGCCAGTGTCAGAAACATGTGTACATAGGGGGGTCCTGAACACACCAGGTGTGGACGTATAAATCAGTAGTACAAAAAAAGGGGGTACCTGGTTGTCAATTTTACACTGCTATTTATTTAGGCGGAGAAAAACAAAGACCGATTGGTTCATATGTTTTCACTGTAAAAATTGAATTTCTTCCGTAATAAATTCAAACATTTTTGATATAGACATTTGATACATGCCTGAGATATGATACATTTCAAAATACATAACATGATTGGCATACATCAATGTGAGTAAACAAACATAAAAGTGCAAATGTATTTACATTAAATAGTAATGAATTGACAAAATTCATGAAATTACACCAGCAAAACACTACTAATGGCAATTCCACACTACCCAAACAATAGGCAAGTTTTTGGGAACTGCAGCTACATGGGAAAATTAATTCTCCGTGGGGTGCATTTTAAATTGCCCAACCTCGTCGGAGATTTAGAGCTTTCAAACTGCCCTACGTGGGAAATTAAATGAGAGTGATTATCTAAAAGTAAGGGCGTCTCCTTTTCTCTATTTTTTGGATGTACCATTTTGATTCAGAGTATTATACCTGAGATTGAAGATATCACTTCATTGGAGATTAAGTTTTTTTATTCTCGCATGGCAGGACCTGAAATAACCAGGAGAATAACCGTCACTATTACTTTATATCAGGCCTTTGTTTTTGGTCCAGTTGGTTGCCGGTTGCTGCCCGGAGAACGCAAACAAAGTGCAGGGCCTCTTGAATTATATGCCAGTGTCAGAAAAATGACACCAGCACAAATTCAGCATGTTTGTCTGGTTTGGCTGCATCCCAGATCCAGCCCAAAAATAGCTGCTGGAACTGATACCGACGGGGTCGCTTACTTTCCAGCACTGATCGCACTTGAACTGCTATTAGCATGGTCTAGTGTTTCATTGATTGTTTTTTTTCTAAACACATTTTTGACGGTTTAGTCAACAGTACAGCATCGCCCCCTGTAGTGCTGGCTGAGATGTGCCAGGAAAGGAGACGCTGCACTGCTTTCAGCCAGTTATATACTTTATTCTTACAATAGAAGGAGAGCGCCGGGGTCACTCCCGTACGTAGAGCCCTCCGTGCGAAATGACTGCCGACGTTCCCAGAATGCTTCAGGCCGTCACGTGGTGTTGAACACTAGAACGCTACACCACATATCTCCCCCCTTTACTAACGCCTAAACAGCATAAACTGTAACCCATACAGAGGTGCCAAGGAGGTACTGTTCCAAGGCACTGATACCATAACACATTTCAATACTTTGTGACGGGGGGGGAGGGGGGAGGGGAAGGAAGGGGGGAAAGGGAGAGGAAATTGGGAAGGAGGAGTGCATACATACACGGGAGTTACATATCATATTCTCTGTATCTTTTTGGTAGCACTACTGCCCTGCCTGTGCGGGTGCGTGTAGTGGGTACTTGTGTCACGTGTGTCTCCCTCGTGCATGCTCTGGTTTCCCCTGTACTCTCTTTCTGGTCACTATTGAGAGCTGTGGGGTTTTGTTGCACAGTGTCTGCTTCGTGGACCTTGTGGCCTTCTTGTGGCCTACGTTGTCGTGTGGTCTCGGAACTCCTCTGTTCGTGTGTGTTGCTACTTTCGCCTTCATTATCTCTTGCTGTGCTGTTTCTCTGTGTGTCTATCTCTGGTCCGTCCTCCTCATTATCCAACTCCCAATTGGTTGTTCCTGTGCTTGTTGTGGTGTCTTCCTTGTTCCATTCTATCACTTTATTGCACTTGGCCATCCTGCTGTGGGACCATATCTTGCCATCACTTAATAAGGCAGATCTTCAGTAGGTTTCTTTAACTTGCAAAGGTTCGCTGAACTTGCTTTCGCCTTTCCTACGTAGTTGAGCCAGCTTCACTCTAACTCATTCACCTTTTTCTAAAGAGACTTCTTACATGCTGTGCTTTTTGTTGTAGTGGTCCGTGTACATTTTCTGGGCCTCCTCCAAATTGCTACGGACCACGGCTGGGGACCCCTTACTCTGTAGTGTAAGGTTCAGCCACACTGTGTTGTCTCGTGTGAACGGGTCCCTGCCACGTAGAATCTTAAACGGACTATATCCCGTCGTTGTGGGAGTGTTGCGGTAAGCCCATACCGTCTGTCTGATTTTCGTGTCCCAGTTCTTCCCTGCACTGATGGCTGCTTGAACGGACCCCACGATCACGCGGTTGAACCTTTCCGTGAGGCCATTCCCGGCCGGATGATACACCGGGGTATGTCTGGTCACTATGCCATTCCGTTTTGTGAATGCAGTCAATTTTTCTGATGTGAACTGAGGGCCGTTGTCACATGTAATGGTTTTTGGAATTCCCTCCCTCAAGAATGTGGCTGTGAGGAAGGCTACGATCCTGTCCGTGTCTGCTTTTTCACACAGTTCCACTTCTGGCCACTTTGAGTATCGATCCATTAACACAATGGCATACTTAGGTACACCCCACAAGTCGAGAATGGGACCCAGATCATCGACCGACAACTCTTCCCATGGACTGGTGGGAGTGGTGAACTTCCCCATGGGTGATCGTAGCATGGTCTATGATTTGTCTGCGTTGCTGCACTGCTCGCAGGTCCTCACGTGCTTCTCCACATGGCTGTCGATTGCGGGCCACCAATAAGAGTGTATGACTCGATTCCTTGTCTTCACTATACCTAAATGGCCTTCATGCAGGATCGTGAGTAGTCGTTCTACTAATTGTTGCAGAGGAATTACTGTGTTGGCTCTTAAGAGGAATATGGCATTCTCACTGATGGACAGTTCCTCCCGCACTTCTCAGAATTTCCGGAGGTCGGTATCCAAATGCCTCTTCTCTGGCCACCCCTGCGTGACAAACTTTTTCACGCTCTCAAGGTGGGGGTCTGTCTCATACGCTGCCTTCCATTCTTGCGCGCGTATGACCTCTTCCTGATCATTTGTGAATGCTATTGTGTACTCGTCCCACTCCATGTGTGCCGGCGCGTCTTCAATTGCCGCCGATCTGCTGAGGTAGTCTGCCACTTTATTCTTGTTACCTGGTAAGTATTCAACATCATATACATAGTCCAACAAACTGAGGGTCATTTTTGCAATACGTGGTGTGGCGCTGGCATGGCCGCTGGATGTAAGAACTTTGACCAGCGGCCTGTGGTCCGTCCGGAGGAGGAACTTGGAACCCCAGAGAAATTGTCGGAATTTTTCCATTGCCCAGACAGCCGCCAGCATCTCCTTCTCCATGACGCTGAACTTCTCCTCATTGGGGGCGAGAGAGCGGGACGCAAAGCTGACAGTGGTCACAATACCTTCAGTGGACAGTTGCGATATGACTGCACCCAGACCCTTGTCACTGGCATCCATGGTGAGGATGGAGAGGGCTGATTGGTTGAATCCTTGTAGAGGCACGGCATCGCAATTGTCGTTTTTGATTTGTAGGAATTCCCCATTGGAGTCGGCTGACCAGCTGAAGGCATTTTTGTCTTTAAGTAACTGCCGCAGGTGGTGTGTCTTGGTGGCAAAAATGTTCACACATTTGCTGTAGAACTCGGCCAGTCCTAGGAATGAGCGAACGTCTTCCTTGTTCTGAGGAGTGGGCGGAGACTTGATTGCCTCGACATTGGCTCTCTTGGGGGAGATTCCTTTATCGCTTATTTCATGGCCCAAGTATGTGACGGAGTGAAGGCCGAACCTGCATTTTTCCCACTCTGCCGTAAGGCCGTTCTGCGACAGAATCCGTAGTACCGTAGTGAGTATCTCGTCGTGGTCTTGTTTGGTTGTCCCCATGATCAGGATGTCATCCTGAAAGTACTGCACTCCACTGATGTCTTTGAATAACCTGTGCATACGTTTCTGAAACACGGCTGCAGCAGACGCTAGGCTGAATGGCATCCGCCGGAACCTGTAGCATCCAAATGGTGTGATGAAGGATGTTAGTTTCCTATTTGAGGGGTGCAGAGAGGTCAATGGTTGAAAACCATTTGATTCCCTTGGTCTGGGCCACCATTTCATTAATTTTGGGCAGCGGAAATTTGTCCACTATGATGCTTTTGTTCAGTGCCCTGAGGTCAATGCAGAGACGCTCATTCCCATTGGGCTTGCGTGCGACCATCAAGGATGCCAACCATTCAGCACTCTCAGCGGGCTCGATCACACCATTGTCATTCCAGACGCTGTAGTTCCATCTGCACTACCTCCCTGCAATTGAACGGGATGTTCCGTACTTTGTGGCATACTGGTGTGGCCCCTTCCTTGAGGCAAATTCTGTGCGTAAATTTGGTGAGCTTGCCTATGGTGCCTCCGAAGACAGATGGAAAGCCTTCTTTCAGTGTAACGTCATCTGGAGTAGGTGGATTATCTGTCATGAGAACTTGGGTTGCGCCCCCTGGATTAGGTTGAATCCCTAATGCCCCTTGGTCTGCCCTTCCCAAAACAGAGGGTCTTTTTTCCGCCACGTACAGTTTGCCAACTGAGGTCCGTCCCTTGAACTCAAAGCAGAGTGGGCGGAAGCCTACCATGGGGATCTTCTCTCCCGTGAAGGTGACCGGATGGACGTCCATGGGGTGTAGCTGAGTGTCTAAGGTGTGCATGAAGTCCCTCTCCCAAATGTTGCGTTGAATGATAGTGTAGGGGGACACTGAATCTGCCACCATGGAAACCTGTATCCCCCCCTATGGACAGCAAGCAAGAGGGTTTCTTAGTACTGTAGCAATCGATACCCAAAATCTGTTCATCTATGCAAAGAATACTATCCTCGTCTGCTTCTCCCTCCACCCCTTCAGTGTCAGAATCCTGCATAACACATTTGACAGAGGTGTGGCAAGGTTTACGTCTACACACTTTCCCAAAGTGGCCCATCACCCCACAAAAAGAACATTTAACACGAAATGCTGGACACCGTCTATTATTGGCTACGTGTACTTGACTGCCACACCTGTAGCATCTAGTCTTGTGGTCACTAGGTGCTTTGTGGGGTCCGACTACTTTCAACTAAGGGTGGGCGTAGTTCGCGAAGTAGCACTTCGCGAAGCTACGCAAAGTGAAGTTCGCACTACGCGAGCTACGCGTAGCACTTCGCGAACTGCGTAGTAACATGTTCGCACTGTGCAAGATGTTGTTTTCAATGATTGCACAGTGCGGACAAGCAACCGGCACTGTGCAATCATTGAAAATGGAATCTTGCACAGTGCGAGCTGTAGTTTTCTGCTGCTCGAGTAGATTTTTACTCGAGCGGCAGCTTTCTCAACGCAAACTGGTAGTTTCTCATCGCGAGCGGTCGCGAGCATACGCGACCCCTCGCAATGAGAAACCTGACCTCCTCGCGTTGGGAATCTCGCCGGGAGGTTTATTTTCCATGCTCGCGATCGCGAACAAGGAAAAAGTCTCGCCGGGATGTCATTTTGCTTGCTCGCGGTCGCCAACTTGACGTTGAGGACCGCGAGCAAGCAAAAAATGACCGCAGCACTACGCAACACTACGCTACGCGTGTTCGCACTGTGCTACGTGCAGTTCGCGTAGTGCGAAGTAGCGCGAACTTCGCAAACTACGCGAGCGTAGCGTAGTGCTTCGCCCAGGCCTACTTTCAACATGGGCTTCCTGTTTTACTTCGCCCCAACGGGGGTAGAGGCTTGGCGTTGTTGGCTTTGGTGTCAGTCACTTTGCATACTGTGGCCTTGCTGTCGCTGTCCTTTTTCGCAGCAGCTGTGCATCTTTTTGACAGTTCTGCTTTCTTCACCATGGCGATGATCTCATTGAGGGGGGCATCTCCACTAACCCACAACTTCTCCTGTGTTGACGGTGTGCATTATGATCTGGTCATGTACTAGATCATCGTGGAGGTGGCCAAATTTGCAAGTGACCGCTAACCGCTTCAGCGCAGCTATGTAATCTTCCACAGACTCAGTGTCCATTTGTTTTCGTTGGAAGAAATTATAGCGGTCTATGGCAGTGCAGACCACTGGTTGATAGGGACTGTCTAAATCTTCCAACGCATGTTGAAATACATCGTCATCATTGGGGAGTCTAGTCTTTTTCACCATATTCTCATATACCCTAAGACCCTCCAGCCCCAGATTGTGCAAAAAGATTTTCTTTCTGCGTTTGCTAGAAAATGCCTCTTCCCCTTCATCTTCCAGAGCAGATAAATAGTTCAGGAAATAACCCTTCCAGTCCTCCCACTTCATGGCTGGCTCCCCCGGTTTCGGCAGGAAGGGGACTGGATTGGTGAGAGAAAATGTCTGCGCACACATGCTGACAGGGAGATGGGGCCAGAGGCTGCAGGGTGTGTACCAGTAGATGCAGGGTGGTGATTTGCCGGATAAATGGACCGAACCTGCCCAGTGCTGTGTCCGTCGATAGTGTGTGCTTCTAATGCCTCTGCTCCAGGGGCCTGTGTGTGATTGACAGGAACACTTCACTCCTCAACCCTGTCTGTGCCCACTTGGTGCTCTGGGGAATATCAAAGCGTGGATGTAGGCTGGGGTGATCCCTGTAGCCAATCAGCTCCCGGGACTACACCCAAGGATAATCAGCTGGGGCAGTTGCAGAACTGCCAGGTGTGGCAACTAGCGGGGATGGAAGGTCCCTGGGGCTGAACCACACCCAGGACGGCAGGCAAGCACCCTCTGGCACTTACTGTGGAGAAGCTGGTCTTTGAAGGCCCGACTTGCAGGGCTCTGGGGTCTCAGTGCTCAGCACACTGCCCGCTGGCTGCCACCAAGCTGTGAGCGCGCCAAATCGCCTTTGTTGGAGCCTCGTGTGCTCAGGATCCCTCTGCCACGCTCTCCCTCTGATACCGGATCTACGCGCCGAGCACGACAGCTCATTTACATGTGCACGCAGGTCAGCGCTGCAGCGGCACGACTCGAGCACCAGCCTCGTCGTCAATTTGTAGTGCTGAGATGTGCCAGGAAAGGAGACGCTGCACTGCTTTCAGCTGGTTATATACTTTATTCTTACAATGGAGGGAGCGCGCCGGGGTCACTTCCGCACGAAGTGAGCTAAAGGACGATGATGATGGATTCAAACCAGATCGGTGACTGGGGGTGAGTGTCTGAAAAGTTTCAGCTCTCCGTCCATCATCACCTTGTGTTTGCTTTGTTCGCCCTTAGTTGGTAGGGTATGCCCAGACGTGAGTCCCTTGCTCACTTTGCCACTGGAGTCAAGCTAGCCTGGCTGATGAGGGTTGTTACCCCGAAACCAGTCCCAGGATGGTTGTTTCCGGTTCAGGGAAGACCTGGCTTCTCTGTTCGAGCTGGACTGTTCCCATGAAGCACAGGGTCAAGACTGATTCACATATAGCTGGGTCTGAACTGAGGTGGCAAAGTGAGCTAAAGAACAATGATGGATTCAACCCAGATCTGTGCCTGGGGGTGAGTGTCTGAAAAGTTTCAGCGCTCTGTCTATCATCTCCTTGTGTTTGCTTTGTTTGCCCTTAGTTTGCTGGGTGTGCCCAGACGTGGGCCCCTTGCTCACTTTGCCACTGGATTCAAGCTAGCCTGGCTGAGGAGGGGTGTTACCCCATAACCGGTTGGTTCCAGGATGCTACTGTCTGGTTCAGGGAAGACCCGGCTTGCCAGTTCGGCCCAGACTGTTCCCATGAGGCACAGGGTCAAGACTGATTTGCATATAGCTGGGTCTGAACTGAGGTGGCGAAGTGAGCTAAAGAACGATGATGGATTCAACCCATATCTGTGACTGGGGGTGAGTGTCAGAAAAGTTTCAGCTCTCCGTCCTTGATCTCCTTGTGTTTGCTTTACTCGCCCTTAGTTGGCAGGGTATGCCCTGACATGGGTCCCTTGCTCACTTTGCCACTGGATTCAAGCTAGCCTGGCTGATGAGGAGTGTTACCCTAAAACCGGTTGGTTCCAGGATGCTTGTTTCCGGTTCAGGGAAGACCCGACTTGGCAGTTTGGGCCGGACTGTTCCCATGAAGTACAGGGTCAAGACAGATTTGCATCTATCAGGGTCTGAACTGAGGTGGCGAAGTGAGCTAAAGAACGATGATGGATTCAACCCAGATCTGTGACTGGGGGTGAGTGTCTGAAAAGTTTCAGCTCTCCGTCCATCATCTCCTTGTGTTTGCTTTGTTCGCCCTTAGTTGGCAGGGTATGCCCAGACATGAGTCCCTTGCTCACTTTGCCATTGGATTCAAGCTAGCCTGGCTAAGGAGGGGTGTTACCCTGGAACCGGTCCCAGGATGCTTATTTCCGGTTCAGGGAAGACCTGGCATGGCAGTTCGGGCTGGACTGTTCCCATGAGGCACAGGGTCAAAACTTATGTGCATATAGCTGGGTCTGAACTGAGGTGGCGAAGTGAGCTGAAGAAAGATGATGGATTCAACCCAGATCTGTGACTGGGGGTGAGTGTCTAAAAAGTTTCAGCGCTCTGTCTCTCATCTTCTTGGGTTTGCTTTGTTCTCCCTTAGTTGGCAGGGTATGCCCAGACGGGGTCCCTTGCTCACTTTGCCACTGGCTTCAAGCTGCCCTGGCTGATGAGGGGTGTCACCCCGAAACCGTCCCCAGGATGCTTGTTTCCGATTCAGGGAAGACCTGGCTTGGCAGTTCGGGCTTGACTGTTCCCATGAGGCACAGGGTCAAGACTGATTTGCATATAACTGGGTCTGAACTGAGAGGGCAAAGTGAGCTAAAGAACGATGATGGATTCAACCCAGATCTGTGACTGGGGGTGAGTGAAAAGTTTCAGCGCTCCGTCCATCATCTCCTTGAGTTTGCGTTGTTCACCCTTAGTTGGCACGGTATGCCCATACGTGGGTCCCTTGCTCACTTTGCTACTGGATTCAAGCTAGACTGGCTTATGAGGGGTGTTACCTTCGAAACTGACCCCAGGATACTTGTTTCTGGTTCAGGGAAGACCTCGCTTGGCAGTTCGGGCAGCACTGTTTCTATGAAGCACAGGGTCAAGACTGATTTGCATATAGCTGGGTCTGAAGTGAGGTGGTGAAGTGAGCTAAACAACGATGATGGATTCAACCCAGATCTGTGACTGGGGTGAGTGACTGAAAAGTTTCAACGGTCCGTCCATCATCTACTTGTGTTTGCTTAGTCCTTCTCAAGCAACAGCCAACATTTTTCTCACAGTGAACCACAAAAAGTCATTATAGTAACTTGTGCTTAACCCTATGGTAGCTTGGCACAAAAAAAGTCAGGCTCAGCTTAGGGGCAATGTGTAAAGTATTTATGCAGTACTAGAATTGTAGTAAACTGAAAACACAACACAAGAAAAATCCCACACCAATTTACAAAAGACTGCATTTCAATAAATTATTTGACACCTAAAACACCAAAAATCCAATCTGTAGAACCGGAATTCTGAAATGTCAAAGTTAAATGTGTAATAGCACATGCAAGATCAAAGCGCCAACCAAGGACATGTAGGCGCACAAGACCGGGTTTAAGTCAAAAGTTATGGCTGACCACGATGTAGCGCGGTTCGGATAAAGGAAATGGATTGGGCCCAGATCCCACTTACCTTCCGACTCAGGAGAAAAAATTAAAAACGATGTTTAAGAAGGTAAACTTCAGTAGGGCAAGGCAGCTGGCGGTGGCCGGGGAGGAGGCGTCATTGTCAGGAGCTGCTGGTGAAGTCGAGGTGAAGATTAATCTTTTCAAACTTAGGGCATCATTACGATGCCGCTCGGACAAGCGTCTGACCAGCATCGTTTCAGAAACTGGACCGCCGACATGGAGTTGGCGGTCCTACTGGCATTATTACAATGCGACCACCCTTACGGCGGTCGCCAAGTGTACATTTTCTATTTTGGCTTGTCCTGCGGGCTGTAGCACAAGCTACAATAGAAAATATAAAGTTTTTAAATATCCTTGCATCGTTTAGCAGACCCCATGCGGAGCCTGGCACATGGTGCAGGAATGTTTTTGTGCCCCCCAAGCCCATAGCGGAGGGCCAGAGGGGAAAGGGGCCCTACTGGACAGCCCCAAAGTCACTTTCCACCTGCATTCTCATGGCGGGCGAACAGCCACAAAAGGGCAGGCGGAAAGGGACGTTGTAATCCCAAAGGCGGTGCCTGAGTAGGCACCGCCCCTATTGTAGGGATTACTGTCCCTCCTGTCGGAAAGCTTTGTACAGTCCGTATGCCTGCTGCCTCCAACTGCAGGCAATGTAATGTGGTGGTCAGACCCCAGCAGCAGATGTTGGTCGCACCACAACCGACAAGCCGTCGGTTGCGGTTCGACCGACATCAGAATGAGGGCCTTAGTCTCATTTCTGAAAGTCTTATCACCAATGGGACCAAGCTGCAGGCTGTATTCAATGAGGGCTCCATGAGATCAGATACCTTTTCAGTGAAGAGCTGTTGAACAGGATTTGCTGCTGCAGAGAAGAACGTAGCTGGATCTGCCGTGAAGTCAGGCCAAGCAGCGATGCACCTTGCACGGATCGGCGAGCAAGTAGCTTCGAGTTCCTCTTGGTTCTCAGAGCACGTTTTAGCAGAACATTTTCCAAATCTCAAGTTTTGGATTTGGGCTATCTGGACACATTTAGCACCACTTCTAAATGTCCAGGACTGGAGGGAAGCATTTGTAGGGTTAGGATTCACTCAGGCTGTGTCCAAGTATGAGTTCAAGATGGTTAGAGCCTTTTCTGTCCCTGAAGCTCTGATCAGGAGGCCAACCAAATAGCCCTTGGAGTCCCTCTGAAATTCTTATGTTCAAGTAGGAAAGCAGGTCTCAGGCAGCAAGCCAGTCCTCTGAGGGCACTAAGCAGGTTTCAGGCAGCAGGGCAGTACTCTTGGTGCAGCAGTACAACCCACTGAAGTACACAGCAGGCTACAGGTAGCCGAGCACTCCTCTGAGAGTCCTTCTGCAGCTCCAGAAATGTATTGAAGAGTGGTTCTGGAGCTTTATTTTTACACCTGGTGCCCCTTTTGAAGTGGAAGAAACTTCTGGAGTTTTAGCTCCACAGATGTTTCTGGAATTCCTGTCTCCCTGCCTTGGTCCCAGTTTGTCGGCTGACATAATAGGCTAGTTTGAAGTTCTTTGTTTTAGACCTGAAGCACAGTCTCTGAAGTGAAAGTGTGCCTGAGATGACCCATTCAGGCAACATGTAGTCCATCTATTGTGTAGCTGTCTGGGACGAATGCACAAATGCCAACTACACCTAGTCATGCGACCCAGGAAACAAGATGCAGGCACCAAAAGGTTAGGACAAGATAATGCCAGCTTTCTAAAAGTGTAATTTTCAGAATTGTGACTAAAAATCCAACTTTACCATTAAAGAGGATTTTAAATTACCATTCCTTAGACACTTTTCTACCTGTTCCAAATCAAGTTACCAGTTATTAAATGTAATAAGGGAACACAATGTTAGCCTATAGGAGAGCTAAGCCTCACAATAGTGAAAAACAAATTAGTGAATTTGTCACTACCAGCCTATGTAAAACATGGGAAGTACATGTCCAACCTTTTAATTACAATGCACCCTGCCCTATGGGCTGTCTAGGGCCTACTTTAGTGGTGACCTATATGTATAAAAATGGGGTTTTAGGCCTAGCAAAGGGTTTACTTTGTATAGTCGAATAGGCAGTTTAGAGCTGCTTACAGGCTGTAATGCAGGCCTGGAACATGCTTCAAGGGGCTAGTTAAGTGGGTGGTACAATAAGTGCTGGAGTCCCACAAGTACCTTTAACAGCCCTTGGTATATGGTATCCAACTTTACTAGGGACTTAAGTGAATTCAATATGCTAATCAGGAGTAAGCCAATTTTACCATATTTAGGGAGTGAGCACAAGCACTTTAGCACTGGTTAGCAGTAACAACGTGCATGGAGTTATAAGGCCAACAAAAATTAATTCAGAAAAATAGGAGAGGAGGCAGCAAAACGTTTGGAAGACCACCAGAATGCTGACAGGTAGGAATTTGGGGTTAGTCACAAAATAGTTTATCAGAGGGCATTTTTGCTAAATGTATTTTTGCACACTGGCTTACATCTGGAATCCGAATACGGAGAGAAATTCAACCGTTCTACTATTCTGGCTGTATTCCTGCCCTTCTCTTGATAAAACCGCTAATCCATTGTGTGACTGGGCCGTTTGCTCCGTCCATTTTTCTCCGTCGGTCCAGGTGTGCTGTATTAGTTTAGGCATATAAGGATAGTCATTCCCCAGGACCAAGGGCTCGGGTAGCTTGGGGATTAGACCTACCCGTAGAGGAACTGGTTTAGTGGAAGGTTCATGTTGTATATGTACTTCGATGGTGGGGTATTGCTTGTTATCGCCATGCACGCATTGAATATTGACATATCCAGTGGTTCGGGAAAAACCTCCGGGAATGGCTTCGGGCTGCATTACACTCTGCAGACTAGCCGGTATCAACTAAGTTTTGCCTGTTTTCGCCATTGACCACTATCGTACGGTGATAAGGAGTGTTTTGACCAGTTGGGGTGCAGTAAAAAGAACGGGTTAAACTGACCTCTATGGGTTCTTCCGTTTGTGGGCTCAGGCAGGCGACATGACAAAATGCCCCACAGTTAAAGCATTGGGGTCCAGGTTGGGGAAGTGTTCCGGGCAGTAATGTTACTGTCTCTGGTTTTCGTGTGCCGGGCTGTCTCGTAACCTTAGCACCTGCCCCTCCAGGCTGTCTCCAGTGGTGTTCTTCCCTGCCCCTTTGGAGTTCTTGTGCTCGGTTGAAAGCACTGGCTATCTCGAAAGCTCTTTCCAAAGTTAGCTAAGTGTTTTGACGAACCCACTTCTGTTCGGGGAATACAAGGATGTCAAGTACTGTTCTAGATACACCTTTTCCATTATCTCGTCTTTGGTGGATGTCGGGGGTTTCAGCCACCTATCTGCCATGTCTCTGACACGGTAGGAGAGAGCTCTAGGGGTTTCTTGGGGTCCTTCTTGGATCTGCCTAAGGCGGATCCGATATGTCTCCTCGTCTATCTCTAATCTCACCAAAATATTCATCTTTACCTCATCGTAAGGTGTTGTCCCAAGCGGATTGGCATCCTGGTAAATGGCCTGCAGGTCTCCAGAAAGGAGTGGCCCTAGGTACTGTCCCCATTTGTCCATAGACCACCCTGCCACTCTGGCCATTCTTTCAAAGTTCGAAAAGAAGAAGTTGGGATCCTCCCCTCTGACATACGTCTGCAATACCATTGAGGGGAGGGTGGTATGGCTTCTTTGCTGACCGAGGGTGCCCGCGAGTTTCCCTATGACTGTTTCCTTAGTCTGGCTTTGTTCTGTTAGGGTCTTTTGGAGCTTTTCCCTGTCCTCTTCTGCTACTGCAAGGAACTTCTCCATGATACGTCCGAGTTTCTCCTGGCCCTTCATCATCTTTTGCTCCGCGTCCTCCATTTCCTCTGATCCCACTTCTGACACCAAGTGTGAGAGGGACGAGTAGAAAAAGAATCTTGGAGGTTTAATAGGTGGATCAATTTTGGCGTATTTGTATTGAGGAGGGCATGGACAAGAAACAAAATAGAAAAGTCCTGGGTCTCCTGTTCTTCCTCAAAGGTTTTTCTGGGTCTTCTTTTGGAAGTGACAGCGTTTTCACTGAGAGGACGTTCCCGTAGTCTCAAAATGAAAAGAAGGAAGCAGTAAGTATTGCTGCTAAGTGGGTCAGAGTTTCCAGGATAGAGTCCTTCACCATCCCCAGGAGCGTTGGGATATCACACGACAAAGGGTGTGCAACATTTCAAAAATAGAAAGGAAAAACAAAAGAATGGAACCAAAGATTACAAGTAAACCCTTCCTAGGACAGCTGTCAACCAGTCCCTTATCTTCAGGGATCAGGTCTATGCCACAAACTTAGGCTGTCTCTTAGATATTGGAGGCCACATGCAAAATATCCCAGGGGAATCCCCCTTTGGTATCGTCCCGCCGTCCTAACCTTTTCGGTTGTTATACTACAAATAAATGATCACTCTTCAGGGAGACAGGGGGGTGCTCATGCTGGCAGTTCAAGTTCAAAAGGGAAGTGTTTAGAGGTTTTACAACAGACATGTAACCTATGTGGCCCTCCGTGCTCCTATCTCCCCCCAGCCCCTTACTCCTATCCTTTCCCCGGGTCACGTACCGCAGGGGCTGCAACTCTCCTGAGTTGCGGTGGTGTGAGAGCGTCCTCAGGGGGTTTCCACCAGTTCTCGCACCAGGTCTCAAGAGCGTCGTTGGTCTTCTCGTTCCTCTGCGCAGCGTCCGCTGAGCTCTCCTTCACTCCTGACTGACTGTCTTCCCTCTGCGTTGTAGTTCAGTTCTTCTCCTCATCCGGAACGGCGTTCTCCTCCTTCGTTGCAGCTGGCCTCCTTCTAACCACGAGGAACTCGGCGTCTTTCGGGTTTACTGGGACCTCCTTACATGGTGGTTGTTCCGCCTCCCTTCTCGCAATTCGTTGTTCCTATTGGCTTCTGCCACCAAGAGGTCGGTCGTCTTCCTGCACACAAGACGGGTCAGTGGAGGCTAACCCTTGCTTCTCTGATCTTTTTGGGACATTGGTCCCGACAGTCGAAGGCAAATACGGCAAGGTGAGCAAGTGGGAGGTCAGGGTTGGGTCCCCCTCCTCACAGTCATCAAAATATATGTCCTTCTTTTAATATAATGCAACAAAAAAAGGTGATGGATGGAATATTGAACATTGTCATACATTCACCCCCAGTCACTGATCTGAGTTTAATCCATCGTTATTTTGCTCGCTACGACATTCCAGTTTGGACCAAGCCATATGCAAATCAGCCTTGACCCTGTTCCCCATGGGAACAGTCCAGCCCGAACTGCCAGGCCAGGTCCTCCCTGGACCGTAAAACATTCATTCTGGGACCGGTTTCGGGGCATCACCCCTCATCAGCCAGGCTAGCTTGAAACCCGTGGCATAGCAAGCACGGGACCCACGTCTGGGCATACCCTTCCCACTAAGGGTGAAAATGCAACACAAAACGATGATTGATGGAATGTTGAACATTGTCAAACATTCACCCCCCAGTCACAAATCTGGGTTTAAGTCATCGTTATCTAAGGGGGACCTTTTGAATTAAGTGGGCTGGGTATGCCCAGATGTGGGTCCATTCCTCTCTGTGACACTGGATGCAAGCTAGCCTGGCTGATGAACGGTAATACCCCGAAACCAGTCCCAGGATGCATTGTTTCTGGTCAAGGGAGGACCTGGCTTGGCAGTTCGCGCTGGACTGTTCCCATGATGAACAGGGTCAATGTGGGGGTCAACCAGCTAAAAAGCCCTTGTCTTCCAAGTTTGAACATAAATGTTTTGACAAAATCAGTCGGGAAGCTATCCTGGAGCCTTAAACAGGGTCAACCTAGTCTGACTTAGGGCAAGGCTGGTGGGATGCTTTTGAAGAGTGATGTTTTCAGCTTTTTGTAATTCTAAAATAAAAGGGACGGTATGATGTGCAGTGGCTGGAAATTCCAGGACTTAGGAGCGATGGAAGATAAGGCCCGGCTGCCAATCAGGGTCTGTGTATGCAGATGTGTTCGAGTAGGAGTCCGACTTTGCAGAGGTGTATTGTGGGTTTCTAAAATATGATGTAGGTGTTGAGGTAGGTTGGGTCCATGTTGTGTAAGGGTTTGAAGGTGTTCATGAGGGGATGGAAAATAACTTGTGTATGTATGGGAAACCAGTGAAGTTCCCTGAGGTGTTGGGTGATGTGTGCAGTGCTTAATTTGAACAGGGGACTGGCACTTATATAGAGCAAGAGAGGGAAAACAAACAAAGAGAAAAAAAGGAAGAAGAAAAAGACAAGAAAACTGTTACAGAGGGAACCTATATGAGTGAGATAAAAGGGAATGTGTGGTAGTGGATTAAAGGGGCATGATTTGGATTAAAAGCTACGCAGCTTTGTTATTTAGCATGCTGGCATGTAATAGTGCTGGCCGCAGGCTTCTAAGCAGACGTTTGGGCACAGTCACTCATTCTTTTACAAATTAAGGACTGGATGTGTGTTTGCTGTGGTAGGTTGAGTGTAATCCTGGCTCCTGATTTCTGTAAGGTTTGAATGGCCTGGCCATTTGCTTGCTGACTCCAGGGTAGAGGATGTTCCTGTAGTCTAGTTTTCTTGTTACGAGTGCTTTGGTAAGATTCAGCGTGTGCTGGTGGGTAACCATTTGAAGATTCTGTTCAGCATCTTCTAGGTGTGGCAGCAGGAGGCAGTTATGGTGTTGACTTTGGCAGTCACGATGAGCAGATTGTTAATGACAATATTGAGGTTATTGGTGTGATGGTGGGTAGGTTCCGCTGGCCACCAGTTGGAGTACCATGGTGATAATTTCCTGCAGGAAATCACAACTTCTGTCCTGTCAGTATTCAGTTTGAGGTAGTTGTTTTTATCCAGTTGGTGTCTTAGGTCATGCAGTTGTCAAACTTGGCCTAGGTGGTAGGTGTTTTGTCTGAGAGGGAGAGTATTAGCTGTGTGTTATCAGCATAGGATAGGATGGGGATACCATGGGAATGAATGATACTGGCAAACAGGATCATGTAGGTGCTGAAGAGGGTCTGGCTAAGTGACGAGCCACAGATGAGGTTGCAGGCTTCCGAACAGTAGGGTGCCGGGCTGACTGATTAGGTACGACCAGTAAGGAAAAAGCACATCCAGCAAATTGTGGGTCCTTGGATGTCAGTTTCATGTAGTTATTTGAAGAGTATGGGTGAAATACGGTGTTGAAGGCCCTGGAGAGGTCTAGTAGTATGAGGGCTGCAGTTTCTTCTCTGTTCATGATCCCGTGGGTGTCATCTGTTACGGTTTTCATGCTGTGGTTTGGTCTGGACCCAGACTGAATGGAGTCTAGGAGATTGTTTTTGTTGAGGTGGTTGGCTAGGTGTTTGTTGATCGACTTCTCCAGGACTTTAACGGTATGGCGTAATTTCCAAGCTGATTGTCTTCTTCGTTCATCTATAACTGGGAGAAAATAAATAAGGGAGCTGTCCAAACTAATAAACTGCGTAATGAAAAATTGTGTTACAATTATCGTTTCTTTTACCATGATGAGGGGTAGAATGTCCAGTAACAGAATGATTCCTGTGTAGACCAAGGAATTGACAGAAGGTGGGGTGGACTTCCAGTGTGAGGAAGTGGATGTTGAAGGACAAGTGATAGGGTGAACCAAAGGTCTGGTTGTTTGGGAAAAGCCCAACTAACATGCCTCTTTCAAGGCAGAGGAAATGCATGATTTGCTTGCGGGTCTGATCACTGAAGAGAAGTATAATTGGAGGAGAGTGGCATTTTATGGAAGGGAAGAAGCATCGGAGAAAGTGAAGAGGAAGGGCATAGTAGCTTTATGTTCATAAAGGATGACAAATTGAAGAGACAGTCAAATGTGAGAGAGGTAATAATTACTGGTAACTACAGCAGATGTGTTGCTGCAGTTGGTAAAAGAGGGAGCAAGAAAGATCAGAGACGAAATCCACTGAGAAAACAAGATGGTGTGGATTGTTCTAAAGAACAGAGGAGGCAAAGAGCTCCAGGGTATTAAACGGATTATGTAAGGCAACACTGTCTTGCTTGTAATTTATATAGATACTATTGCCTCGCTTGTGATTTATATAGTTTTATGTTTTTAATGTTGCATTGAGAAGAAAAGGAGATGTGTTATACCTTTGAGCCAGGTCATCCTTCATTCATTCTCGCTCTTCTTTGCTTTTCTCCATCTCACTCCCTCACAATTTCAATTTTCTCTACAAATCTCCCTCTCCTACTGTCTCTATCTTTTCTTCTCTATTCTTGTGTCTATTTTAAATATCTCGCGTGGCTTGCCTCGCGAGATTTATTGTTAAAGAGGAGTTTCAGTAGAGGAGTTGCTTTTACTCATTTCAGGTTGGCTTGGTTGGTATTTTACCAATTCAAAGCTGTAATATTGTGCCTGGAGTGGTAAATGGCTTTTATCATTTTACAGCTCGGCAAGGACAGCACTGTGCTAGTCTTATGCTTAAAGACTTTGCTGTAGAAATGGCAAAAGACTTTGTCTTTTTCTATCTCGGCGTGGATGGCACTGTGCTAATCCTACGCTTAAAAACTTTGATAGAAAAGCAGACATTTGAGGTGAGCAGATCTAGAGTGTCGCTGGTGTTGAGAGTGCTCTATACAGGAGCTGCTTTCCACCTAAACTTGAGAACTACCCAGAGTTCTCTGCTTCTTTTTTGCATAATTTATTCGTCACTCTATGCCTGAAAGGGTATTTTTTTATATATATGCATAGGTATATGTGAATATGAGTATTTGCTGGGTGACGCCGTGTTCACTCTTCTGTCCTCTTAGATACGGACAGGCCAGTAACACTTTGTGCCCGAGATTACTACATTATGTGGCTCTTGTATTGTTCATTCCTAGTGGTACTGCTGGATGAAAGGTGTTCCTGCATGGAGGCCTAGTTTTGAGAAAACATGGATTGTGGACGATCTCCTTACTTGAACTACTGAGTTGGTGCTTGCTGGCGGTGTGTGAAAGCCTGTACTGCTCAAAGAAAGCATCCTTACACCATTACTTCTTTAAACCCCCAAATATGGTTAAGTTTGTAGCGCGCATTATAACAATAAAATAGCACGAGTAATGATAGACCTTATAGACCTTACAAAATCCACCTATTTATTTTATTGTTCCATGGTCCTGGCACCAGCTCCTGCCACAGTATGAATTGATAAGAGGTGTATACCATTACTTCTCTTGGGTGTAAGCTGACACCCTAGCCATCTGTAGTCGATACACTGAGCTAGCTATGTCTTCTTTTCAAAGCAAGGGGTACCGAATACAACCCAACCTGTCGGTGTGCTGGCGAATGTCCAGTTTCTCACTCCTTGTATTTTGATACATTACCAGTTGCCTAACAAGTGTCGGGGATACTACCCGGCTCACTAACACCCCACATGCTCCCAGAACTTCGTGTGAAAGTTCACATCCTAGTGATTGTATCCTTATGATTGACTGGCACAGGATGACACACTACACTTGCATCTTTGCTACAGTAGAAGCTATTATTATGCTTCCACTTGAAACACGGCCTTCTACAGGGGGCAATTAGGTTGTGTGCTTGATGCCCGTTACCTCCCCATATGTTGTCATTCTAGACATCACAAACGTAGCCTTTAAGTCACTGTAAACAGATATTGACATTACGCGTGGCACTCTAGAAATCATATATAGCGTGCTGTTTGATGAGAGTTAAATCACTGTGATAGTTTATATGTGATGTACAAGACCAGCTAAGACCCCTGTCACTCGTCCGACATTGAAGTGTGTGATTTATGCATATTGCATTGATCAGTCGTGATAAGCAGTAGGCCTTCAAGCCCTGGACACTTTCCCCTCATAAAATCCTGTTTGTAAATCCAAAGGGAATAAACTGTATAACGCAGGCAGACCACCTCATAGGAGGTTATTCACAAAGTCCCACTGCAAGATAAGGAAAAATTAATAACACGCAAATTTCATACGCTAAGAAACGTAGACCGGCAGCCTCGACCGTAGTATAGATAATTGGCAGGTCATGAGTTAACAAGTTGGGACCTTATGAGTATTTAGTTCTGCAACACAATATCCTTGATGCAACAACATCAGCTGTTGCGTGGCTAAACACTTATAAGGTCCCAAAGGCGAGACCTATTGACTATGCCAATGCTTGTTTTTAGAGGCCTGGCATGCAGTTTTAAATGTAGGCTGGTAAGAAAGATGTCAACCCGAGGGGCAAGATCCAGAGAGAAATAAGATAGGAAGATAGGAAATAAGATAGGAAGAGAGGTGAGTTATAATGAGATAGCACAAATAGAAAGGTGAAGCACAGAATGACAGGTCAGGTAAACAAAGTAGTGAGGCAGAGAGGCAGGTAGAGCCGGTGGGATGAAAAATAGAAAGATATGAGAAGTAGAGAGAAAAGAGGTGCAAATGAGGTAGAGAGATGAGGCTAATACAGAGGAAGGGCGAGGGAGAAGTAGAGAATGGTGAAATAGGGAGAGAGAGACAGAGGTAAGACAGATGTATTAAACAAGCGAGACATTGGAAGCAGAGAGAGTGAACGGAAATAGTGAAGGAGATAGAAAGAGAGATGAAAGCAAAGGGAGTGGTAGATAGAGTGGAACAGGTAGAGAGAGCATTGTAGAGAGAAAGAATTAAAATAATGGGAAAGGTGAGGGAAAGAGGACATCAATAAAAAGAGAGACATAGAAGGCCAATATGTGAGCTAAATTGAGAGGCTAGATAGTGTGTGAGAGGTGATGAAGAGAGAGATGAGGCAGTTAGTTGTGAGGCAGAGAGAGAAATGAAAGAGAATGGTGAGGTAGAAAGAGGCATGCGAGAGGTAGAGACAGGCAAGTTATAGATGGCAAAAATGATAGAAAGGGTAAGATAAAGAGAGATGAAATTAAGAGGGAGGTGAAGTAAATGGAAGAGACATGAAGGGGGATGAGATGCAAACAGAGCAGCAAGATGCAGAAAGAAGAGAGAGTAGAGAGAGGGAGAGAGAGAGGGGCACTTGAGGAGAAGAGAGGGGTAGAGAGCTAGAGATCTAGAGGTAGGATCGGAGAGAGGTGGCAAGTTGAGGTCATGAGAGGTAAGTGCTGTGGGGTACTGAGGTTTATTGAAAGAGGGCTGTGACGTACAGAGAGAGTTTAAAGGTAGAGCAATAGTGTGGTAGGCACATAGCCATGTATAAATAAACAGGTAAAAAGGGAGTATTTAGGTAAAGGAATGAGACATGGGACAGAAAGGTGCAACAGAGAAAGTAATGTATTGGGTGGTATAGAGAAGTGACAGCTAGTCACAGAGTGTGGTATGTAGAGAAGTAAGTTAGAGAGAAGGGCAGGGATTTAGTCTCTGGTCAGATAAAGGGAGTTAACTTACAACCAGAGAGGAAGAGGGAGAGATGGAGGGAAATGTGAGTAGAGGTGGGAGGTAGAGGGGCAAAACAAACACGATCTAAGAGTAAGTTAATGGGAGGCAGACAGAAAGTAGAGAGGTAAAGAAGGGTTAGCAAGACAGGGAAATGGATGATAGAGCAAGATGCAGGTGAGGTAGAGAAAGAGGTGGATAGAGAGGTTGAGAATTGTGGTATGACAAGGGACCCGTAAGCCAGGAACACACCAGGTCCTTGTCCTTAAGCTTGCTACCAGTGCAATAAACCTAGATCATCCATCTGTAGATAAAGAGTGTGTCTTTATTTCAGATAGAATAGTATATTTTGTCAGCCATCAACTGCTCGCTTCCTAACTCCAGCCTTCCTTCAGCAACTGTCCACACAACTCATCACATATAATGATGTCTCTGTCACATCAGATGATTCTAACATAAGACTGTACCATTTGAGCAGCTACCAGAGAGCGACTTTTGTTTAAATTGCTCTTTATTGAGATTATTATAATAACACAATACTAAAATGACACACGTATCATATTCCTGTCCTGTACAAAAAGGGACACCACACAATATATAAGTTGCAGCACAGCTCCAGAAGACAAACTGTCATTAAAAAACATTCCAGACAGTGTTCTGAGTGTGCTGTGGTGCACAGATGGGGCTTACTTGTTGAACTGAGAATTAGCACACCCCGGTCTCAATTGGAGGGAGGAAACTATAGGACGGTCTGGATGCTGTGAGCGAGGAAAAAAGGCTGGGGTCATCTGCTTCATCGCTGATGTATTTGGCAATGTGTAGCACACTAGAATATTCCTCGGCCTGCGCAGTGTCTACAAGGGTCTTAAAACGCATACGAGATCCACTAAGAGCTACATCTAACCAATGGTAGCCATCCAGAGCTACAGCCTAATAGTAACTTAAATGCTCTTAAAGAAAGGAAGAAGAGAAAGAAGAAAGGTGATGAGAAAAGGAAGAAAGAAACAGAGAAAAGTGAGAAACAGCAAGGAGGGGAGGGACATGAAATCAGTGACGAGAGGGAGAGGATTGGAGAACTAAAGGCAATAAAGCCAGGAAATGAGGAATGAAGGATGGAAGGAACAAGGGACCGAAAAATAAAAGCTCACACCCAACGCAGCATTCATGTTTCATTTCCTGAAGGGAAATAATATGTGACTACAGTACATTCTTATTTTCATAAATCTCAACACCAAAACCGAGCTAAAAATATATATTTTTATTTAAATACAAGGATTGCTAAATGTGATCTTACACAGTTATTATTCAAGTTGAACACGATTAGATATTGCAGTTGGTTTGCAGTGAAACAGCAAGTTTTTCAGCAGTTAATTGTTTTTGGAAAAAAAACATATTACACTGTATGTATACACGGAGAGGCCGTGGTCAATAGGAAGTTACCCCAACAAAGGTACTGCTGAGCCTCTGCTTTTAATTATGAAAATAAATTAATGTTGCCATGGAAGGAGAGGAATGTGCAAAGGATAACCATGACATGACGGATGACGAATGCAAACTACCTCAACTTCTCTGTACCTGTATTGTTTGTGTCTTTTGTCACAGTAGTTCATAGCTTTGAAAAGTCTTAATGCAGGCCCCAGGATGGAAGCAGCTTTGCAGCACACCTGGGACCCCTCCCTTTGGTGACCGAGTAGAGATGCGCTCAGTCCAGGCGGGGCACCCCATCCTCTCTCTATCTCATGCTTGGAGTCTCTACAATCCACAAAACATGAGTGGGACACAATCAGTCTTTGTCATATTGCCCTGCTCTTCCTGAACTGCTTGACCATGTCAGTCAGCTTCTCCAGACCCTCCACCAGTCCGTCCCCGGTGGTGGCGCAGCATCCTTGGACATGCCACTCATGACCCCGCACCTTCCGAAGACCAAGCTTTTCCACCAGCTCGGAGGGGCTGCTGGCTCCAGGCAAGTCCTGCTTGTTACCAAGGACCACAAAAGGCACGTCCTGCATTTCCACATTCTCAAGGATGGCCACCAGCTCAGCTCTGGCCTCCTCAAATCTCTCTGGGTCAGCGCTGTCCACCACAAACAGCAGTCCGTCCGTGTTGATAAAGTAGTGATTCCACAAAGCTCTGATTTTGTCTTGGCCGCCAACATCCCAGACAGTGAAGGACACGTTCCTGGTGGGCTCCACCGTTTCCACGTTGAAGCCGATGGTTGGTATAGTGGTGACGGTCTCATTCAGCTTAAGTTTATAGATGACTGTCGTTTTCCCAGCAGCGTCGAGCCCCAGCATCAAGATCCGAGCTTTCAGTCCACGAAAGCCCATTAGAGTGTCGTAGAGTGTGCTCAGGAAAAGGCCCATGATGTCCACAATATGGAGCTGCGGAGCTTGAACCTTCTGGAGCACAAACCTCCTGCGGCCAAGATCGTCTGGAGCTGGGATCTACTGGAGTTCAGACCTGTTGAGCTGGAACCCCTGTGAGATTGAATCCTCTGGAGCAATGGCTTTCTAGAGCTGGCACCCTCTATTGCAGTGTCCTGCGGAAGCTAGAACTCTTGAGATAGAGGTAGTGGATCTCGAATTGTTTGGAAATGTGTCCCTTTTGGAGCAAAGACCTCCTGGACCCGGGAGTTTTTTAAGCTTGCACCAAGAAGAACTCGGGCACCGGAGCTCCGACCTCCAGACTTTATCAAGCTGGAATCATTGGCTGCTTGGATTCCTTAGAGCTTTCAGGAGCTCAGACCTTCCCTTGAGCCTGGACCCTCCGGAGCTCGGCCCTCGGGAGATGAACTTCTCTGCAGTTTGGTTGCTCAGAGCGCTGTGGTTTTTTTTCTTTTCTCTGGAGACGCCCCGTCTTGGCTTCTCTTCTGCAGGTTCCCCTCTTTCTTGCTCTCCAGCGTCTCTGAGCACGGCCTTCGTCAGTCTACGTATTTATTCATTGCTGCTGCCAGATCACGCCCCTTTTTGCTTCATCAGTAGGGATAATTCCGGGGGCCCGACTTGCAGGTCGTCTTCTGATTGGCTGAACCGCCCTGCCCCGCTCGAGCGCTCGCTTCTGTCACTGCAGTTTCTTCCACCTCACCGCTGTTACGTCACCGAAGCCTCCGCCGGAAGAGCCGCGCTGGAAGGTGCACTCACAACATTAGTGACAGACACTGGTGACGTGCCCGGAAGAACTTGTTGTCCACACACATATATTTTGTCGCACCCTGTGCTGGAACTGGAAAAAAACTTTACACCGGGAACCCTTAAATTGGGGGTCAAGGTCTGTCAGAGAAAAGGGAGTGGAGACACGAGGGGCGGAGTATGAAAAGCAAAGTCTGACACTTAATTTATACATTTAAAAAAGTATGCTGCAAAGAAATTGGCAACAAGACATATGTGAAATTAAATCTGCCCCAGAGTAACTAATCGGTCACAAATAGGCTGCATTATGTTGGGGGCTTATAATATTGGTAAAATAACTAATGGTTAACACCGTTCTGGGCGTGTTCTGTGGCAGTAAGAGCGGGGGTGGGATTACTGGGGGTGGGATTACTATTGTGAAGCGCTCTGACACCTTCGGGTAAAGTCCGCGCTATATAAAAACGCACTAAATAAATAAATAAATAAAATAAATAAATAAAAACTGGAGATATTTCCGCAATTGCTGGCCCGCAGCAAACGCATAGAAGGGTGACGAGGGATGGGGGGGGGGGGGGGGGGGGGGACGATGGGTGGAGCTGCCACCCCTAAAACACGTGCCAACCAGGGCGGACCACCCCAGCCTCCCACCTTGCTACACCACTGGGAGCGTTCTGTGTTTTGTCCAGTCGCAGTTTTGACTCATAAATTAGCTTAGAGGGTTCATGTGCTTCGTGTAATATGCAGGTCACCGATTTGTATTCTATTTAGACAAGTGGGCTACTGCTTTTGACACTGCGATTATTCTGTTGCTTCCAGTTTATAAATTGCAAGCATTCTAATATAGCACAGTTATCTAAGTACTGGCTTCAAGGAACTGCATGCAAACTGTAAGTCGTGGATTTTGATCATTATTCTTTTTTCACAATCTTTTGTGTAGTGTTCTATGCTCATGGTCTCAAGATGTGTTGTGTTATTCATGATGTCCATATGTTCTGTATTGGAATGTTTGTTTGTTTTTTGCATATTTATATAGCGCGAACTCGACCCGAAGGTATTGGAGTGCTTTACATAGCACCGTATTTACATTACACATTCAGGGACGGGGAGATTAAGTGATTTGCCCAGAATCACAGGATGTGGACGCGACCTCGAGGCTCGAACCCTGGTTTCCTGCACCAGAGGTGGCAGCGCAGCCGACGGACCAATGTGAGGAGTCACTTGGCTGAGCATAGGCAGTTGCCTGTGAGCAGTTGCCAGGACAGGATGCTCCTCCTGTGCAGTGTCTATTTTAATGAAATAAATCGACTTTAACTGAAACGTGAATCGAGTAGTAACTACACTATTGATGGCAACAAGCTGGAGGTGTTAGAGACTGAAGAATACACGTTTGAATCATCAAAGAAGTAGAGTGCGCTGGGCCTACCTCGTTGAGGTGCTTTTCCTGGTTTACTCCAGTTTTCATCTGCCTTGAGAGCTGCAATACCGGTGGCTTGCACCAAAGTTTTCATTTTTGAAGGTGTTAGAAGGTGGTTCAGACACTCTGGACCGCCCCGATTTTTCACTTTTTGAGCACCTATTTGTTGAGCTTTTACTCTGGGAGAGCCTCAAAAGTTGGGATTCACCCACAGTGAACTCATGATGAAAGAGACAGCATGTGGTTGTTACCGGTGTCCCCCTAGCATGACTAGGCCGCTGCGCAACAGCTGGAGTAAGGGACACCGGGCTGGTTACATGCAGACGCATGTGTACATGAGTGTGCACACGTGTGTGTGCTGCGCAGGGGAGATTCCTGGCGTGCGCAGTCCAGGAGCAGCTACAAAGTGAATGGTGTGGCAGGACTTATGCAGAATTGGGTGGTGACATGGAATAGGCTTTATACACTGGGAAGAAACATGCCAGGGAAAGTCAGTGTGTTTTACTGTGTTTTTCACTTCATTATTCCCCTATGGGGAAGTGGAGCCCATGGGCTAGTGTAACTTTCCTAGGAAGTTTCCCCAAAGTAAAAGGGAGAAGAAGCAGTCAGTGCACATGCACAAGGTTATCTAGTATGCAGTAGGAAAACAGATAGCTTTGGCATAGCAACACAGACTTTTGTGATGTCATCCTGAGTACAGACATGAGGGCTGCCATATTGGATGTAGATTCCTTTCTAAGCGCAACATTTCCAGAGCGACAGTCTAGCTTATGTGTGACGCGGCACACACTGCCGCAAGTGTTGGCAAGCCGCCATATTGGATCCACTTTCTGCAACCATTTCAACCCATTCTAATTGATGTATAAATGCAGCATGCACTGCTGCAGGCGTCGATGTGCCGCCATTTAAAAAACTGTGGGTGTTTTCTGTAGTGTGGCGGTGAAAAGGTTACGAGCACAGTAGCGTTGTACTTTGGATTCACCTCAATGTTGCGTTCAGCACGGTGATGCACACACCTGGCGAATAGAACAAGTGACGCTCATATAGCGTATCGATGTTGTGGTAAAATTATGTTTTAAGTATGCAGATTCTTTGCGTGTTATGGTGATGCACACTCCTGCTATTAAGGAGAACGCTTGAAGTTGCTTAATAAGTTATGCTTTGCGGTGATGCGCACAACTGCTTGTATTATTTGAAATATAGGTTGTAAAAGCATATCTGCAGGGTTACATATTTTTTAAAACACACGGTGTTGGCAAGTTAGATGTTAAAGATTTAATACTACACCCTAATCATTATTTCGAAAATACTTTTACCAGTTTTCACACTCATAACACTACACCCAAGGTATTATTATAGTAAGAGGGTACAGGGTGCTTCACTATTGATATTTTAAAAACAATATATTATTTCAATTATCTATATAGACAGCTAGCCCATACATACAATGCAGTCAGTTACACCACCACCACCATTTTTAGAGGTATCTGGGAATCTGCCAAAAGCATTGAAAAACTGTTATGATGCTTTTGTTATGTACATAGGTGCGATAGGAACGTCACATTATCGCCCTGAAACGAAAAAATGTCTACTCCTTCCCTCGATGGGTTTCAAAGGAAGGTCTGATTATACACATCAATCACCGCATCCAATTAATAAAGGTGATGAACCGGAAGAATATACAGGTCTATACAACAGAAGATACTCTCTATAGATAATCCGTGTCTTGAGGAAACCATTAGAACGCAGAAAAGCATAGAAATGTCTAAAGTGCCTGTAAAGGGACTCAAAGAAAAGTCGAGAAAGAGACTATAAGGGTAGTGAAAATGAAGGAAGACAAGTCAGTCAACATAACATGGGGAGACAGTAGGTTGTTTTTCAAACAACTGAACACATGCTTTAGGTGTGGGAACACAACTTATACCAATGGCCACAAAGTGTGTCCAGCAAAAGATTTAACATGCAGGTTGTGTAGCAAGGTTGGTCACTTTGCCAGAGTGTGCCAAATTAGGGAACGCAGTGGACATAATTTTCAGAGCAATCAAATGAATGTAAATGGTGCTGGTGTGGCTAATGTGTCTGAAGTTGAATGTGACAAAGAAGACAAAATACAAGTTGATCTTAGGAACATGGTAATTAATGATGGTTACGGAGGGGGGAAACAACCTTTACAACGCAGTCATTACATCGCACTACATTTACAACGCAGTCATTACATCGCAACATCCTTTACAACGCATGACACTATAACGCATGAAACTATAGCGCAGGCATTACATCGCATGTCATTACAATGCATACCATTACAATGCATAGTACCCCTACACTATCCAACACTTACACTACTGTTGCACCCTCTGGAGTTAGAATAGTAATTTTTACCCCTACACTATCCAACACTTACTCTACTGTTGTACCCCCTGGAGTTAGAATAGTAATATTTACCCCTACTCTATCCAAGACTTACCTTAAATGCAATGTAATGGTATGCGTTGTAATGGTATGCATTGTAAAAGTATAATGCGTTGTAATGGAATGCGTTGTAAATGTAGTTTTAAGAAATTCGTTGTAGTGGCATGCGATGTAAATGTATGCGTTGTAAAGGATGTTGCGATGTAAAAGCTGCGTTGTAAAGGCATGCATTGTAAATGTATTCATTGTAACGTCATATATTCTACGGAGAGTAGTTAGGGTTCGTTAGTGAGTGGTGATCCTTCCACATGTGTTGACACTTACATTGAAATAGGAAATGTTGGCAAGCTAATTAATATACTATTCTGGGGCCAGAATCACAATGGTCACCCAAGAACTGTTCAAATAAACTTGGGACAATAGACCATTAGAAGCACCGGACAGGTCACCAGTGTTCTAAGAAGGTCGCAAAATTGAGGTCGCTGGGTACTTTGAAGACATTTTGCAGCTCCGAGGGAAGAAAGTTCTGGTTAAGATTTATGTGGCGGTAAGGGTTTGTCCATATTGGGCTGATTTCACCAGGTATTGTTCCAAATGGTGTGGAGACCAGGTACCAAGGATCAAATGTCAGTTGTTGGGTCAAATGATTTCACAGAGGGAGTTGTGAAACGGTTTCCCCCAGTCTTTACTGTGCTATTGGGCACTATCAAAGGGTTCACACATCAGATCAAAGTCAAGGGTGGGGCTGTTCCAGTCAAACAGAAATTGAGGTGTGCCATTTAGTGTTAAAGGGAAATTGGAAAAGGACCTTACAGAATTGTGTGAAAAAGGTATTATCGAGCCTATTGAGTCCTCCTTATAGTTGTCATCTTTGGTTGTGACACGTAAGAAGAGCAATGATTTAAGAGTATCTGTTGATCTTCGAAGCTTGAATAAGCATATTTGGGTAGATTCACATCCTCTTCCAAAGATCACTGTATTGTTGACCATGATCGGTGCTTCCAACTGATTTTTAAAACGTGATCTGACAGCAGCTTATCATCAGGTAGTTCTTGATCCGTCTTCTAGACATCTTACAGCTTTCGTATTGGCCATAAGCATGTTTCAATACTGCAGGATGGCATTTGGGTTTGCGTTGGCCGCCGCAGTCTTTCAGAAGATAATCTTTCAGATGTTTAAGGATGTCAAAGATGTGGTCGTTTTCAAGACGATGTTTTGATCTATGGAGCAATGAGAGAAGAACATGATAATACTTTAACAGAAGTTTTGAGGATAATGCAGGAAAAGGGTATGGCATTGAAAGAGGAAAAGTGTCAGTGTTTGAAAGATACGGTAGAATATTATAGACATGAAGGGCCTGATTGACAAAGGGCCTCCGCACTCATGGCGGTGGCCTTGCAGTCGTGGAGAGTCTCCGCACTCGGGCGGAATCTCCACAATGAGAATCCCGCCCGTGCTGAGTCTCCACCACGAGTGCGTAGGCCCTTTCTGAATCAAGCCCGTTGTGTCTCAGCATGGGGTTGAACCAAGCTATCATTGATGCTTCTCCACCATTTGACAAGACCGGACTCAAGTCCTTTATTGGTCTTTGCGAGTGTTTTTCACGGTTCACATCTGACTATGCGTCGAAAGTAAAACCTTTGACGTATATGCTAAAGAAAATGTTACCTTTATGTGGGATGAGTCTTGTTAAGAGGCTTTTGAATGGATTTGATCTCAATTGGTAGGGTCAATGATTTTGAAGCCGTTTGATCCAAGAGTGCAATGTACTGTCACGGTTGATGCAAGCAGTTTTAGACTAGGAGCTGTTCTCACCCGAGTAAAAAGATGGTGTTGAAAACTCATTGGGTTATGCTTCGACAGTATTGAGAGGATCTGAAATGAATTGTTCAGTAATTGAAAAAGAGTTGTTAGCCTGTTGGTGGGCTATTAGGAAATTTCATCCGTACATTTGGGGTAATCAATTTATTTTGCGACCGGATCACAGCCCACTTGTCTCCATTCTTTCAGGGGATAGGATTAAAGACCACTCACCGCACATCCCTAGGCTTTCCACAAAGTTAAAGCAATATGACTTTGACGTTTCGTTTATTCCTGGAAATCGAAATATCAGAGCTGATTACTTAACTAGATATCTGGTTGAAGAGTGTTAGAAATGGCGGTCTCTAGTCGGTAGTGACTTGCACCCTGTCCAAGTAGGGACCCTTCCTTCTAGTCAAGATAAGGGGATTACACAGCTAAATAATCCCTGCTCAACCCTTTGGTAGCTTGACATGAATAGTCAGGCTTATCTCAGGGGCAATGTTTAAAGTATTTGTACATAAAATGGTGGCTCAGTGGACTAATGCATCCACTGCAGGGGCCTGTGTTCGACCTCATAGTCACAGGATCAAATTCTGGTGGGTCCACCTAGCCTTTCATCCATCTGAGGTTGATAAAATGAGTACCAATGAGTTGGGTAACAATAAACATCTGTTAATCAGTGCCAAGAGACCTCGTTGAGGTGAACGCCTGCTTTACAAATACACATGTTATGTTATATTATAAACAAACAGTAACACAGTGAAAACAATACAAATGGACACCACACCAGTTCAAAAAAATTACCAATCTTTAAGTAAAAAAAGACAAAAATGACAAAAAACCAAATAAATATATCAAAATATAACTTTTAAAGGTTTAAAACAGTTTAGTCTATAGGAAACTATGAGTGTGTCACTTTTTGTACACAGTACCTGAGATGCGTCAAAATTACAAGGGGAAAACAGGCACAGGAGAGATGAGGTGCCAAAAACATAGCAATTCATCGATTTGTTACCTGCTGTGGAGGTGATGCGTCGATTCCTTGCTGCCAGAGGAGGTGATGCGTTGATTCCTGGCTGTGATGTAGGGGAGGTGATGCGTTGATTCTTTGCTCTCATAGTAGGTGATGCATTGATTCCCTTCTGAGAGGCGAGATGATGCGTCGAAGTTCGAACAAGTTGCCTCAGTTCCTTACTGAAACCTTGCGTTGATGTTGATTTGGTGAATAGGTGCGATGAGTGGAAAATCCAGATGTGCTGGAGCCGATACGGTGAAACAGGCGGTGAGTCGATTCTTCCAGCCGCGAGCGGGTGATGCGTTGATTCCTTCAACAGCAGGGCCTGCCTCGGAGCGGGGGCTTCGGATGTTGGAGACACAGTGCTCTGTTCTCTGGTTACCGTGGTTCTTGCAGCCGCAACAGGTGCTGCGTTGATGTGTTCTGCCGCAGCCCCGCAATTTATTGGTTTTTCAACTGCACGGCAAGCTTGCGCCTTGAAAACAGCGCTGAAGGAGCAATGAGTTGATTTTCAGTTTTTAAAGCAGCCAAACCACCTCCAAGGGCCCAGAACTGTATTTAGCAGAACTTGGCAGGTCAGAACTCCCAGAAGAGGAGTGCGGGAGGTTGCAAGGGAAGTCTTTGATGGCCCTTATACTAAGTCCAGCCCTCAGGCTCTCCAAGATAGAAGCAGCAACTGCAGGCTAACCCAGCAAAGCAACACATCAAAGGGGCAGTACTCCTCCTCACAGCTCTCCAGATCTTTCTCCTGGCAGAGTCTCCTCTTGATCAAGAAGAGTTCTCAAAATATGGGGTCACAGGTCGAATACTTATACCACGTTTTGCCTTTGAAGTAGGCATACTTCTAAGGATAGTTTTTGTAGTGCACAGATTCTGCCTTGCCCTGACCTGGCTCCTGACACATTACAGGGGAGTGAAGACAGCATTGTGAGAGGACAGGCACAGTCCTATTCAGGCATCTGTGACAAATCCTCCCACCACTCTAACTCAGGAAGTCCCATCAGGGCAATCAGGATATGCATGGCACACCTCAGCCCCCTTGGTGTGACTTTCTAAAGTGAATGCACTAACAGCCCAACTTTCAGTCTGAACCAGACGTGGATTCCAGGCAGAGGCACAGGATGGTAAAGTAAGAAAATGCCCACTTTCTAAAAGTGGCATTTTCACACACACAATTTAAAAACCGCCTTCACAGAAAGATATGCTTTTAAATCGTGAGTTCATAGAACCCAAACTCCAAATCTCTATATCTTCCCAATTGAAAGTTATACTAGTAAAGAGTAATAGGCAGCTCTAATGATAACCTATGGGCTCTATTTCTCCTCTAATTCTGTGTACAAACGCATGCCTCACACCGATGGCGGCACTACTGCCCTGCACCTTTCACTAACTCTGGCATTTTATTAATGGCTTGATACTGTGACCCCTCTTTCTTAACAGAAAATGAATGGACTAGACGGCCAGAATTATCTACTTTTTACTGGAGGTGTTTAATGTATTATACTATTTACCCTTGTCTCAGGCATATGATTGACAGTCCTGATGATGATCTTATATTTACACGGGATCGAAACGCCGTTGACACACACTCGGACCTGCTAGATTATGTAAAAAATCTTCAGTTCTGGTGCAGAAGTGTACTGTTTCTTTCAATAAGTGGCCCTATTGCTGCACATGATTATTGGTCACATTTATTTCTTGCCTGTATGTTTTGCAAATTTCTTGTTTTGTGTGGTTTTAACACCTGTTTAGATTTTACTCCAGCGGTGGTATATTATATATATTTGTTTCTGTTGAAATCTATTTTTTAAATAAATTAACATATTCTTAGTCATTGGAACTTCCCATGGAACTAATTATTATTTTTCCACGCGTATTAAAAAAAGATTTTCATGCTTGGGGACCTTTGTTCTTAAATTACACTTTCTAAAATTGGCATCTTCACACACACAATTTAGTGGGTGCCCTTGCCAGGTCGACATGGCAGTTTAAACCTTCACTTGCAGATACTGCAGTGGCAGGCCTGCGACCTGTTTACAGGGCGTGTGTTTTTAAATCCTGAGTTCAGGGAACCAAAACTCCAAATCTCTATCTCTTCCCCGTTGAAATTTACGCTTCTAAAGGGTAATAGGCAGCTCCAATGTTAACCTACGGGAGAGATAGTCCTTGCAATAGTGAAAAACGAAATTGGCAGTATTTCCCTATCAGGGCATGTAAAACACACCGGTACATGTCCTAACTTGCACATACACTGCACCCTGCCCATGGGGCTACTTTGGGCCTACCTTAGGGGTGCCGTACATGTAATAAAAGGGAAGGTTTGGGACTATTAAGTGGGTGCACTTGGCAGGTCGACATAGCAGTTTAAACCTGCACTTGCAGACACTGCAGTGGCAGCCCTGAGACATGTTTGCAGGTCTACTCATGTGGGTGGCACAATCAGTGCTGTAGGCCCACTGGTAGCCTTTGATTTACGGGCCCTGGGTACACACAGTGCACTTTACTAGGGACTTACCAGTAAATCAAATATGCCATTCATGGATAACCAATCATAATCACAATTTAAGGAGGGAGCACTTTCACTTTAGCACTGAACAACAGTGGTAAAGTGCCCAGAGTTCAAAAAACCCAGCAAAAACAAAATGCAGCACAGAGTCAAATCAGGAGGTCAGAAGCAAGAAAGATGGGAAAAAGAAACCAAAGATGCCAGGTCTAACAAAGAGGTGGACACGGAAATAGCTGAGCATGAGGAGCAAGAAAAGTGTTTCATAGCATCCATTGATGTAGAATGCATGTGTGCTACTATTGAGATGGAATGGAGGGAAGAGTCAAAACAATGATGTATCTTTGACGCAGGTAACAAACTTTGTTAAGAAAGGGTGGCCCAAAGAGAAGAACGTACCCTATGAATTTCAATTGTTTGTAAAGGTTTTTACAGAACTTTCAGTGGTGGATGGTATACTTATGCGGGGGAGAAGTTTGTACCTCTGGATAGTTTGAAGAAGAGAATTATGTGCGGTGCGCATGAATGCCATTTGGGAAGGACACTCACTAAATGCAGAGTGAGTGAAATATTTTGGTGGCCTAGTATCGACAAACATATTGATGAGCATGTGGGTGATTGTGTACTTTTCAATAATTGTGAAAAAGGTCTCAAAACTAGAAGACCACTCTTGCAGCCTATTGAATTGCCTTCCAATCCATTGGACTAAGTAGGCATTTTCCTCTAGATTTGCTCTTGTCTTGATAGACTATTACTCAAAATGGCCAGAAGTTCATTGTATGGAGGATCCCACATCGAAGAATGTTTTTTCTTCTTGAAAGATTTATTTTGAAGGGATTCCATCTTTTCTGGTTTCTGACTTTGGGGTACAGTTTGTCAGTCAACAGTTTCAATTGTTTCTCCAACAGGGTGGTATCAAACATCCAAAAGTTAGCATTATGTGGGCGTGGCCAAGATGGCGACGGAGTAAGACGAGTGTATTCGTCTCTCCGGGAATTGACATGCCCAGGCCTCCCCGTCACCCCTAATTGAGGCTTGGCAGGGTGCTGTTCATTACTGGCGGGGCACGGGGATCAGCGGGTGCCCCCACTGGTGAGAAGACTACCCCAACATTGCACCCGGAGTTTACGGAGAGGTGTAGTGAGCATGGGCCTGCTGCAACTGCATGGAACATTTCCAGGCCGGTCAAGCGTAGGTGTGAGCTGCGGACGGAGTGCGTCGCCCTGTGGCCTGAGAGAGGAGACCTGTTGCATGGCATCCGAAATGGAGGTCTACTCCCGTGGCTCGGTGAGGCGGTGGTAATCGATCCACCCAAGAGGGGCGAGCACTAGATCTGCGCCGATCGGCCTTGATGACCCGGTGGACCCAAGAGTCCGGAAGACGTGTCCCGGAGGAGAAGTACTCCGGTGCAGGGACGGGAGCTCGAGTGCTGAAACACCTGGACTCCACAAGGCGGAAGTCCAACGCCGGATCCGAGCGTCCTCCCACAGGAGTACTTGTGCAGTAAGTGAGAGGGGTTACTGCGCGGGACAGACGAGGCCTGCTGTTGATCTGCCGGGAGGTGGGCACCAGCAGCAAAGGTGGGGACCCAGAAGGAGAACTCTAGTGGCGCAGTTGCATTGCTGTAGGCCTTGGTAGTTTTCTGGGGCCTGGATCGGCTGTTAGACACCGGAACAGACCAAGAGAGACCAAAGCCGGGGAGGGGCCCTGACCCGGCCCTAGGAGATAGAGACCTATGAAGATGGTTCGGAGAACCCCGGGTGAGGTGCACCATCCGGGTGCTGCGTGCCTGGGAGCTAGGAGGTGAAAATCTCCACCCAGAACAAAATTGGAAACTAGCATCAGTGGGAACACAAGGCCAGGCCTGGGAGAGTGTGCACTACTGGGCCCCGGGCAGAGCTACTCAACACATCCTGCAAGGCGTAGGAGTGAGACAGAAAGGACTGGATGGGCGGTGAGTCGGTCCCTGGCTGAAGTGAAAGGGACACCCTCGACTCCGGGCCGTGGGAGTGAGGAACCCAGGATAGGTCAGTGAAGGAGGCAGCATCTATCTATACTTGAAGCATGTTCTGAGTCAGCCTTGATGCAGAATGGCCACTGCGAGGGGCCTGTCTGAGAGGTATGGAACATAAGAGAGTGAAAACAGGCCCGAGACAGAATTGATCCTCTTCTCCTTCTCGGAGGGCTAAGTGAAAAGAAGCAGATGGCTGCTCCGATGGTGACGAGAGGGGGCTCCATCAAGGAATTACTTATGAAGTCAACAGGCTGCCAGGATGGAGATCACCGGGGGGGGGGGGGGGGGGGGAACGAGTAGGATGACCACCGGCAGGGGAGGAGCCAGAAGCCCCGGTCACACATACATACATGGAGGCCCTCTTATTGGGGCTGAGAGATGACCTACTAGCAGTAAAAAGAAACCTTTCAAGCGGAAAGAGATAACGGACATTGGTGACCGGATGGATGCACTTGAGGGTCGTGAAACCTCGAGAGATGAGGAAATCGAACAATTTCAGCAGGAGGTTATACGCCTATTGGAGCAACAACTGGACCTCTTCGCCCTGATCCTAGGAGATACCCCAGCATCAGAGATTTGTTTGGGTAGAACCCACAGGGTGGGTCTCTGGGGTCCTGGGGCGCATCGATCGCTAGACATTCTGACCTGTGTTTATGGTTTCTCCTTGAAAGAACAGATTCTAAAAATGGCCCAAGGGGTCGCAGTCAGTCACGTTCTTGGGTCAGGCACTCCACTTATATTAATATTTAGCAGTCTCCACTCTCTAGATAAGACGAGAGTTCCGCCCTGTAATGAGCTCCTTGGGTGACAAGAAAATTGCTTACTCTTGGGGACATCCATTCAGACTGATCTTTCGTTGGGAGGGCCAGCTCCACCAACTCCGCTCTCTGACGTTAGCCTATAGGAGAGCTAAGCCTCACAATAGTGAAAAACAAATTTGTGAATTTGTCACTACCGGCCTATGTAAAACATGGAAAGTATATGTCCACCTTTTAATTACAATGCACCCTGCCCTATGGGCTGTCTAGGGCCTACTTTAGTGGTGACCTATAGGTATAACAATGGGGTTTTAGGCCTAGCAAAGGGTTTACTTTGTATAGTCGAATAGGCAGTTTAGAACTGCCTACAGGCTGTAATGCAGGCCTGGAACATGCTTCAAGGGGCTAGTTAAGTGGGTGGTACAATAAGTGCTGGAGTCCCACAAGTACCTTTAACAGTCCTTGGTATATAGTATACTACTTTACTAGGGACTTAAGTGAATTAAATATTCTTATCAGGAGTAAGCCAATTTTACCATGTTTTAGGGAGTGAGCACAAGCACTTTAGCACTGGTTAGCAGTAATTGAAAAAGCATTTATAGAGCGCCTGGTTACCCGTAGGCATCCCCGCGCTAATGGACATTCTATTCCTCAAAGTGCTTCAGGGAAAAAGTAGAGTTTTTAGTTGTTTGCGAAAAATTGAATGATTATTTTGTGATCGGATATGGATGGGGACAGGGTTCTAAAGCTTTGCACCACAGTAGGAAAACCTACGACCTCCACATCTGGTGCGTTTTATTCTAGGAACTGTCAGCAAATATTTACCCTCTGATCTCAATGTTCTCTGAGGGAGATGAAGGTGTATCATGTCCTCTATCAGAGTAGAGCCTTTTCCAGTCAAAGATGTTTGTATAATACACATAACTTTGAATTTTATCCTCTCCTGAATAGGAAGCCAGTGTAATGAGGAGAGTGCCGGCCTGGCAGATAGACGTTTGGGGATATTTAGCAGAAGTCGGGCTGCACAGTTTTGTACGATCTGTAGAACTTTAGTGTTGGATAACGGAGCCCCCAGATAGATGGCATTTGAGTAGTCCAACCTGGACAAAATAAGTGCCTGCACCAGTATTCTACTAGCCACAATTTCAATTTTCTCTGCAAATCTCCCATCTCCTACTATCCCCATCTTTTCTTCTCTATTCTTGTGTCTCTTTTTTCACTTTCTTTCTTTTTCTCCTTCCTCCTTTTTTCTCCCTCCTCCTTACTGTTAAAAGCACAAGCAAATTCTGATACTACGAAAGCCAGTAAGCGCTGTGCTTAAGCAAGGAAGGGGTGAAACGGAGAGTAAGACGTTTGGATATGACACAGTAGAAGGCCAGAGACACAGGGTAGAAATAGCACCGAGAAATGTCAAAGATAAAGCTGGAGGCCACATATGGTCTGTGAGAAAGGAGTGGCAAATGACTACACAGAAATAGGGCTGCAGTCCTCCCCTGGTGACATGCTTCTATAGGGTTATTTAAGGTATTTAACTCATGTTATCCATCAACTCCCTCATGGTGATGTCCTGTGTATCAAAGCCACACCTGTTACCCCCGTGAGCTGATCTAGATCACATCAAATTATGTCAATTCCTGGGATGGCATTATTATGCTTAAGCCTGAGAAATTCCTGCCTCATTTTAGTCATTGAATTATGTCAAGTATGGAAATATGCGTGTTATCCCAATGCTGGATTATGGGTCCATGACTTTAAAAAAAAAGTAAATACTATTAACAGATTGATAAAGTGTTTGTCAATAAAGAAGCAAAATGTAAACCTGAAGTTGGTTTCCTCAAATGAGTCGTGAAAGCAGTGCAGATAAATCAAACAGATTATAGTGCGGATGACGAGTAGCCAAAGTTGAAAATGATGATTTTTTTTTGCATTTGTTTGTGGATTAAATTAAAATCATTGCAATTGCTTAGGCCGGGTCCCCGGATTTCAGTAATTATTTAGTGGGAGTCCACAGAAGTCAAAAGATTAAGAATCCCGGCTCTAGAACCAGCCCGGCTGAGGGTGTGACTTTGATCCCTGTGCAGGGCACTGTTTGTTCAGTTTTGGCCTCGACTTCTGTACCTTCAGACTAAGAGTTACACAGATACTGTAAAATCATATCATAAAAACATAAATGAACAACAGAGCAGTTCTAAAGTTTCTCTTGGTATCACTACAGCTCACACCCAACGCAGCATTCATGTTTCATTTCCTGAAGAAAAATAATATGTGACTACAGTACATTCTTATTTTCATAAATCTCAACACCGAAACTGAGCTAAAAATATATATTTTTTATTTAAATACAATAAAGATTGCTAAATGTGATCTTAAACAGTTATTATTCAAGTTGAACACGATTAGATATTGCAGTTGATTTGCAGTGAAACAGCAAGTTTTTCAGCAGTTAATTGTTTTTAATACTGGTTTTATCCTCAGTAGTGATTGTCGTGGGATCAGTAAAAAGGTTCTTACAGTCTAATCTAGTTAGAACACCCTTTACATAGTTCAGCCATGGGATGTCCATCTCCTTATCTCTGCCCATACAATCACTAATTATTTGCCTGCTCAGGCCCGCCTCACTATTAGTCCATATTCTTAGCCAGGCCATAAGTGGTCTGACTTTAATCAGGTCCTCCATGTATACCCTTCCCAATTCAGTATGTGTGATATAGGCTGACGTATAGGCTGACGTACTGTGTGGGATTTGTAAGACCTTCCTAAGAAATTTGTTTTCCTCAGTTTGAATTTGTGAGGGGTTAGCGAAACCCCAAACTTCTGCCCCATAAATTATTTTGGGGCAACAAACTGAGCCATAAAGGTGCATGACCTGCTCAGGCGACCACCTACCCAGCCTATGTCCATAGCTCATTATGGCCCCCGTAGAGGCCACTACTTTTGCACTTCTCCCTTCCATTAAAAACTTAAAATTTAAAAGCCCATCAAATAAAACTCCCAGGTAGGAAAAGGTTTTAACCTGTTCCATTATGTGTGAGCCGATTTTGAAGCAAAACTTTTTACATGGTTTGAGCCCTGCCAACAATACATATGACTTGGCTAAATTAGCTGATAGATCTAAACTGGCCATAAAGCTAACAAACCCGTCCAGCAAGGTCTGGAGGCCTTTCGGTGTTCGGGCTAAAAGTACCGCGTCGTCGGCGTATAACAACACCGGTACTGCTCGTGCGCCTACTCTAGGGGTATCTGCATTTAAATTGCATAGTGCCTGTTCTAGCCCATTTATATATAATGAAAACAAAAACGGGGCCAGGATACAACCTTGGCGCACCCCGCTAGTGCAAGGGAAGGGAGCTGTAGTATCACCCTCCAGATTATAGCGCACTTTAGCGGAGGTGTTCCAGTGGAGTGCTCTTAAAATAACTACCAAGCCTTCTTCTACCCCTAGTTTGGTCATCAGATTCCAGAGCTTTTCTCTATTGACGTGGTCAAAAGCCGATGAGAGGTCCATAAACCCCATGTAAATCGACTGATTGCTTGCAATAGTATACTTGGCCGTTAATAAAGAAAGGTTCAGACACTGATCTGTAGTTGACCTTCCTGTTCTAAAACCATATTGCAGGTCGGTTATTATATGGTGTTCCTCCGCCCAGTCTAAGAGACGGTTCAGGACTACTCTCCCCAATACTTTGGCCGTTACATCAATTAGGGAAATCGGGCGGTAACACCGGGGGTCATCCTTTTTCCCTTTTTTAAAAATTGGTACTATCGTGGCTGCAGACCAGGATCTTGGCATGCCTGTAGAGACTGCCGTGTTTATTACTCTGGTGAGGATAGGTGCCCAGAGATCAACTTTACTTAAGTAGAGGTCCGGGGGATGCCGTCCGGGCCAGGGGCCTTATCTGTGTCAACCCTTTAATCCCCACTACCAATTCATCTACCGTGAATTCTACATTTGTCATCCATGGGCAAATAACCTCACCCCCCACTGGATGCTCATTAGCATGATTGTATAATACCTTAAAGTGGTCAAACCATTGCTCAGGGAGAATGGTAGTTCCAATTACCGGTGCAGCCGCATCCTGGAAACAAGGGTTGTTTATTATTTCCCAAAATGCCCTAGAATCTTTTCTGTCAGCAGCCTCCCGTAAGTTTTCCCATGTCTGTGATTGGAGAGCCAGTTTCCTTAATTTAATGGCCTTTTTATATACTATCCGGCATTGTGCAATGTGCCCCTTGTCTCTAGGGACCTTTTAAAAAACTTTCTTTCAGTTCATTATGGGCCCTAGAGCAATCTCTATTAAACCATCTGGGGGAGCATTTCATCGGGCCAGGCACAGGTGATTTTAATAGTCCATTGATGAGGCGTGCCATTGCCTCAAAGGCTTTAACCACCATGGGTCCCTCGAATGAGGGGTCTAAAAAAAAAACAATCATTTCCTTACCGTCCTCCATTAAGGATCTATAAAAGGCGTCCCCATCCACCCGGGCCCATCTGAGCCTTCTCCCCTGGTCCATAGCCCTCAATATACTATTTGCATTATCATTTTCCTTATTTTTACAAGGGGCCCAGTTCTTTATCCACAGAACTAGGGGGTTGTGGTCGCTAAATATGCTCCATTCAATGCTAGCCTTATATAGCCAATTCACAAAGGGGATAGAGACTGCTATGTAATCTATAATAGTGCAATACCCTCTTCCCTTGAATGTTGGTGTTATTTTATGACCGACTTTAGGCCCCATCAGGTCTATTGTATGCCTAAGTGCATGATTATTCAGGACCCTTTCTAGCTCCAGTCCCTCAGCGGTGTGTTCAAGATGTGGGCCTTTTTCCACTGTACAACCGGTCCAGGCCCCCTCCATCCATCTTAGGTTGGGACACAAGTGACAATTTAAATCCCCCGCTAAAATCACATATGGGGCTACTGCTCTCTTTCTCTGTGCTAGCTCATCAGTTAGTAAATTGTCTAGGTTTTGAATTGTAGAGCTCTTCCCATTCCCTGGAGCAGCGTTATATACATTAATCAGAACAATGTTCATCTTTCTGGCTTCAAATCCAATAGCTTGTATATTAACAGAGTTCCATTGCAAGTCGACCCACACACCTTCAAGCTGTAAATCCACATATGTAATTAACCCTCCCATTGGTCTTCCTGGTGCCGTATTCCTTGCGGGCACAGAAAAACACTTGAACCCTTCAAGATGAAAAGGATTGTGGTCCACCACCCAGGTTTCCTGTAGGCAGATTACGCGAAATTTGCTGATGTACTGTCTCCACTCCTGGTTGTGGAATTTGGAAGCCAGCCCCGCGATATTCCAGGAAATCATTTCAATACCCTCTTTCCTTTCCAATACCTGAAGGCACTATTTGAGTAATAGGCAAGAGGGCCTTAGAATCAATAGTGTCTTTCATTAATGCACTCTCAGTATGTACCACTTGTGTATAATCTGATTGAGCGGGCCCCTGTGCTTCCAACTCACTAATTTTATCCTCTTGCGCGCCTACCTTATTCCTTACCAGTGTGAGTTTAGTTACCGTAGTATTATTATACCGGGGTCTCTCCCCCACCAGATAACCATGGCCTGATTTACCCCCTGCGGAATGGACTTGGTCATTGCCTATGGGGGGGGGATTTAACAAAGGACAATTCCTGTACAGTTTGCTCCACTTGATCTTCCACCCTTTGCAGTCAATCCTACTCATTCATGTGGAGAAGGGGGTCAAACCTGTTTGACAGGGCAATTCTACCGTAATTTCTGCGTGGAACATATAATTTTGTGCCATAACCCTTATTACATGTCTGGTAGCCCTCCTCACTGTCTTGCATTAGCCAATTCCTAGACAGGGAATTTAAATCATTGGCATAAAAGGACCCTAAGGGTGCAAGGCTAATACTGCTATACGTAGCTGCCGGTCCCCAACTTAATATATAATCTACTATTCTACTGGCCCTGAAATTTATCACCACACAGTCACCCGCTTTATTTTTTACCTGATTTCCAATCCACCTGACCCTTCTTACATGCAGAATTTCTCCCTGTTCGTCCCTTGGCAATGGCATATTCCTATTTTTGAGCTCGTCATGCGTCTCTATTTGGGCAGCTTTTAGCTCTGGGACCCCTGTAAGAATGATGACATAAGGGGCTGCTTCTGGGGGTAAATTTAAGCTTGGCCCCTTGTTACCTACTTTAACATAAGGTACCTCTCTAATGCTCTGACTGGGGTCTATGTTCCGTCCACCAGTGGCAGGGGGGTTATGGATGGGCAAAAGTGGGGGTCCTATATGACCACTTGATGGCCCTACTACGGTGTGATCTAGTGGGATGGTGGGTGGATTCTTATTTGTTAGTGACTCAGCTTCATTGGGGTTCTCCCTCTGAGTGGGTGCTGAGTGTATTGGAGCTATGTTGTCAGTTGAAATACAGGGCAATGGTGTTACAACCGTATTACTGCCCCCTCCCTTTTGTTTTACTAGCGACACTACTTTATCCAGCCTACTCAGGATTTGTTTTGTCTGGGCATCGATCAATTGCTCAACGTATAACTTCAAGTCACTAATAATATTTGATGCCCAGGCCGGGGGGGACCTGTACACCCATTGCTTGGTCCCTTATTCCCTCCGCCATGGTAGTTACTGTCTCATTATTGTTGATGGCTGGGCGGCCTCTACATTTCTTAAGTCTGGATTTCTTTTTACTGTTCACTTTCCTGTTGCCAGCTTGCGTAATAACCCCTTTACCCCTAGTATTTGGGCACTTATCCAGGGATATCTGTGCGGGGAAACTAACAATCTCTGGAGATTCCAAAGCCGAGTCCTGAATTGTCAATAAAGGGGTAGTGGAGGGCGAGATCAATTGGCTCATTTGAGGTGTTAATGAGAGACGCCTTTCCGTGCGTGCAATTTCGCAGGAGACCTCACCAATGGCTTTAAGCAACATTCGGTTGATTGCCGTTTGTGGCGCTGAAACATGTGGGGGGGGTCTTTAGTGTTCTAGTCGTTTTCCTTGTATCTGTTAGGTCCATTGTGTTGGCTTTTACAGGGCGTGTTCGGGTTTTTGCAGGCATGACGCCACTACTATAGGTTTTATAGTTTCTAACAGTAGTTAGGCCTTCTCCTGTTAATCCCGAGTCAAATATTACAAGCCTCCCCTCCTAGGTAATGAGTCAAACAGCCCGTTACCTCACTCAACTTTCAGCGACCTCCTTCCAAGCGTTAGAGTACTGGCCCGGCCCGGCCTCCTCGGCCCCTGACGGCCACAGACGGCCCGCCCTTTGCCCGGGCTTAGCCCGGCGCCGCCCGCGCGCGTCCCGCGTCGTGGGGGAAGTCCGTAGATATATGCGCCTCCAGGCGCGGTGATGACGGTGGCGGGCTTCCACCGCGGAGGAGCTTGGGGGCTGTAGTCCCCCCTGCACACTGCGGCCGCGAGAAAGAGTGGCTGCTGCGGCGGCGTCAGGGAGGAAACGCGTGCCCCAGGTGCTGCTCACGGACTGGACACAGGTAGGGACTGCCTGGAAATGCTGCGGGACGCTAATGCAAACACCCGCTCTGTCGGGGAAGTCCGTAGATATATGCGCCTCCAGGCGCGGTGATGACGGTGGCGGGCTTCCACCGCGGAGGAGCTTGGGGGCTGTAGTCCCCCCTGCACACTGCGGCCGCGAGAAAGAGTGGCTGCTGCGGCGGCGGCAGGGAGGAAACGCGTGCCCCAGGTGCTGCTCACGGACTGGACACAGGTAGGGACTGCCTGGAAATGCTGCGGGACGCTAATGCAAACACCCGCTCTGCCGGGGAAGTCCGTAGATATATGTGCCTCCAGGCGCGGTGATGACGGTGGCGGGCTTCCACCGCGGAGGAGCTTGGGGGCTGTAGTCCCCCCTGCACACTGCGGCCGCGAGTCCCCCCTGCACACTGCGGCCGCGAGAAAGAGTGGCTGCTGCGGCGGCGGCAGGGAGGAAACGCGTGCCCCAGGTGCTGCTCACGGACTGGACACAGGTAGGGACTGCCTGGAAATTCTGCGGGACGCTAATGCAAACACCAGATATTATCATTTTATGTTTATCCTCTTTTGTTTTTTGTATTGGGGTCCTTATGTTTGCTATATTGTTGTTTGAAATTGTAGAGGAAATGGATAATGGACTGTCCTATTCTCATGATCTCATGATGTTCTGTGTATTCATGATGTCATTATGTTCTGTATTGGAATGTGAGGAGTCACTTGACTGAGCAACGGAAGTTGCCTGTGAGTAGTTGCCAGTACAGGATCCTCCTCAAGAGTCGTCTCTATATTAATGATGAAATCTACTTTATCGGAAACATGACTCAAGTAGTTACTACATTTTGTTATTCTAAGATTGCAAAGAAAACTTCCTTTGGGAAGTAATAAATTCTATTACAGGAAACTACAATCACTGTGTTACGTTTTATTTCCTGACTTATGTTTCTCCCAACTATTATCTCTTAACATACAATGTCTACAAGTATGGATGATATGTGTTTCCTACACCTTATAACACTTAAGTAACATTTCCTGTAATTGATTTACACACTTGTATGCTTTATTGTGCCTCTCTGTGTGATGTAAAGCACTCTGATACCCTAAACTCGAATGAGTGGTGGTATAAGAGTATTAAATAAAAAAGTTAGCATGTGCCATTTAAATCAACATTTGTGTAAGTCCTCATACGAAACGAGGGGGCATATTATCAAGCGAGTTATCACAGCATTAGCTGCACTTTCGTGCCGCTAATGCGGTTTTTTTAATCGTGCTATTATCAAGCTCGCGCTAACAGGCGTTAGCGACAGCTGTCCGGCGATAGCAGCCGGATTTTTTATTGCCTTGCATGCCAGCGATATTTATCGCTAATGACATGCAAAGTAGGCGTTCCTTACCAAACGTTCACGAAAAAAGTCGCTAACACCAGTTCGCTCTATTACCATTGATGTCTCGGACCCGCAAAGCGATAAAAAAAGTTGCTCTGAACCCCGTTACCCGCAGGACTTTAACACCACAAAAAAGCATGACTTAAACATGGGGATATGACTTGGGCCACCCTCAATGCATGTTTTTGGTGCTGGACAGCGCTGCAAGAAATGTAGCAGTGCTTCCCTGCACCTAAAAAGCCTGGCTGTAGACGGCTGAAATGCTAGAAACCGGTCTTAGGAAGCTTGTTTCCGGTCCAGGGAAGGCATGGCTTGGCAGTTCGGGCTGGACTGTTCCCATGAGGCACAGGGTCAGACTGATTTGCATATGGCCATGTCTGAACTGGGGTGGCAGAGTGGGCTAAAGAACGGTGATGGATCAAACCCAGATCTGTTGACTGGGTGTGACTGTTTGATTGGTTCTGATGCTCCGTCCATCACCACCCCCTTTTGTACCGCTTTGTTCACCATAAGTTGGCAGGGTATGCTCAGACGTTGAGTCCCTTGCTCACTTTGCCACTGGATTCAAGCAAGCCTGGCTGAAGACGGCTGAAATGCTAGAAACCGGTCTTAAGAAGCTTGTTTCCGGTCCAGGGAAGGCATGGCTTGGCAGTTCGGGCTGGACTGTTCCCATGAGGCACAGGGTCAGACTGATTTGCATATGACCATGTCTGAACTGGGGTGGCAGAGTGGGCTAAAGAACGGTGATGGATCAAACCCAGATCTGTTGACTGGGTGTAAGTGTTGTATTGGTTCTGATGCTCCGTCCATCACCACCCCCTTTTGTACCGCTTTGTTCACCATAAGTTGGCAGTTGAGTCCCTTGCTCACTTTGCCACTGGATTCAAGCTAGCGTGGCTGATGAGGGTTGTTAACCCGAAACCAGTCCCAGGATGGTTGTTTCCGGTTCAGGGAAGATCTGGCTTGGCAGTTCGGGCTGAACTGTTCTCATGAGGCACAGGGTCAAGACTGATTTGCATATAGCTGGTTCTGAACTGAGGTGGCGAAGTGAGCTAAAGAACAATGATGGATTCAACCCAGATCTGTGCCTGGGGGTGAGTGTCTGAAAAGCTTCAGCGCTCTGTCCATCATCTCCTTGTGTTTGCTTTGATCGTCCTTAGCTTGCTGGGTGTGCCCAGACGTGGACCCCTTGCTCACTTTGCCACTGGATTCAAGCTAGCCTGGCTGAGGAGGGGTGTTACCCCATAACCGGTTGCTTCCAGGATGATTGTTTCTGGTTCAGGGAAGACCCGGCTTTGCAGTTCGGGCCAGACTGTTCCCATGAAGCACTGGGTCAAGACTGATTTGCATGTAGCTGGGTCTGAACTGAGGTGGCGAAGTGAGCTAAAGAACGATGATGGATTCAACCCAGATCTGTGGCTGGGGGTGAGTGAAAAGTTACAGCGCTCCGTCCATCATCTCCTTGTGTTTGCGTTGTTCGCCCTTAATTGGCAGGATATGCCCATACGTGGGTCCCTTGCTCACTTTGGCACTGGATTCAAGCTAGCCTGGCTTATGAGGGGTGTTACCTTCGAAACTGGCCCCAGGATGCTTGTTTCCAGTTCAGGGAAGACCCGGCTTGGCAGTTCGGGCAGCACTGTTTCTATAAGGCACAGGGTCAAGACTGATTTGCATATAGCTGGGTCTGAAGTGAGGTGGTGTAGTGAGCTAAAGAACGATGATGGATTCAACCCAGATCTGTGACTGGGGGTGAGTGACTGAAAAGTTTCAGCGGTCCGTCCATCATCTCCTTGTGTTTGCTTAGTCCTTCTCAAGCAACAGCCAATATTTTTCTCAAAGTGAACCACAAAAAGTCACTATAGTAACTTGTGCTTAACCCTCTGGTAGCTTGGCACAAAAGAAGTCAGGCTCAGCTTAGGGGCAATGTGTAAAGTATGTATGCAGTACTAGAATTGTAGTAAACTGAAAACACAACACAAGACAAATCCCACACCAATTTACAAAAGACTACATTTCAATAAATTATTTGACACCTAAACACCAAAAATCCAATCAGTAGAACCGGAATTATGAAATGTCAAAGTTTAATGTGTAATAGCACATGCAAGATCAAAGCGCCAACCGAGGACATTTAGGCGCACAAGACCGTGTTTAAGTCAAAAGTTATGGCTGACCACGATGTAGCGCGGTTCGGATAAAGAAAATGGATTGGGCCCGGATCCCACTTACCTTCAGACTCAGGAGAAAAAACTTAAGAACGATGTCTAAGAAGGTAAAGTTCAGTAGGGCAAGGCAGCTGGCGGTGGCCGAGGAGGAGGCGTCATTGTCGGAAGCTGCGGGCGAAGTTGAGCTGAAAGTTCATATTTTCAACCTTAGGGCATCATTACGATACCGCTCGGACAAGCGTCTGACCAGCATCGTTTCAGAAACTGGACTGCCGACATGGAGTTGGCGGTCCTACTGGCATTATTACAATTCAACCACCTTTACGGCGGTCGCCAAGTGTACATTTTCTATTTTGGCTTGTCCTGCGGGCTCTAGCACAACCTTCAATAGAAAATATAACGTTTTTAAATGTCCTTGCACCGTTTAGCAGACGTCATGCGGAGCCTGGCACATGGTGCAGGAATGTTTTTGTGCCCCCCAAGCCCATAGCGGAGGGCCAGAGGGGAAGGGGGCCCTACTGGACAGCCCCAAAGTCACTTTCCACCTGCATTCTCATGGCGGGCGAACAGCCACAAAACGGCAGGCGGAAAGGGACATTATAATCCCAAAGGCGGTGCCTGATTAGGCACCGCCCCTATTGTAGGGATTGCTGTCCCTCCAAAGTCCATCGGAAAGCTTTGTACGGTCCGTATGCCTGCTGCCTCCAACTGCAGGCAATGTAATGCGGTGGTCAGACCCCAGCAGCAGATGTTGGTCAGACCACAACCGACAAGCCGTTGGTTGCAGTTCGACCGACATCAGAATGAGGGCCTTAGTCTCATTTCTGAAAGTCTTAAATCACCAACGGGACCAAGCTGCAGGCTGTATTCAACGAGGGCTGCATGAGAGCAGATACCTTTTCAGTGAAGAGCTGTTGAACAGGATTTGCTGCTGCAGAGTAGAACGTAGCTGGATCTGCTGTGAAGTCAGTCCAAGCAGCGATGCACCTTGCACGGATCGGCGAGCAAGTAGGTTCCAGTTCCTCTTGGTTCTCAGAGCACGTTTTAGCAGAACATTTCCCAAGTCTCAAGTTTTGGATTTGGGCTATCTGGACACATTTAGCACCACTTCTAAATGTCCAGGACTGGAGAGAAGCATTTGTAGGGTTAGGATTCACTCAGGCTATGTCCAGGTATGAGTTCAAGATGGTTAGAGCCTTTTCTGTCCCTGAAGCTCTGATCAGGAGGCCAACCAAATAGCCCTTGGAGTCCCTCTAAAATTCTTATGTTCAAGCAAGAAAGCAGGTCTCAGGCAGCAAGCCAGTCCTCTGAGGGCATAAAGCAGGTTTCAGGCAGCAGGGTAGTACTCTTGGTGCAGCAGTACAACCCACTGAAGTACACAGCAGGCTACAGGTAGCCGAGCACTCCTCTGAGAGTCCTTCTGCAGCTCCAGAAATGTATTGAAGAGTGGTTCTGGAGCCTTATTTTTACACCTGGTGCCCCTTTTGAAGTGGAAGAAACTTCTGGAGTTTTAGCTCAACAGACGTGTCTGGAATTCCTGTCTCCCTGCCTTGGTCCCAGTTTGTCGGCTGACATAATAGGCTAGTTTGAAGTTCTTTGTTTTAGACCTGAAGCACAGTCTCTGAAGTGAAAGTGTGCCTGAGATGACCCATTCAGGCAACATGTAGTCCCTCTATTGTGTAGTTGTCTGGGACGAATGCACAAATGCCAACTACACCTAGTCATGTGACCCAGGAAACAAGATGCAGGCATCAAAAGGTTAGGACAAGAAAATGCCAGCTACCAGTTATTAAATGTAATAAGGGAACACAACGTTAGCCTATAGGAGAGCTAAGCCTCACAATAGTGAAAAACAAATTTGTGAATTTGTCACTACCGGCCTATGTAAAACATGGAAAGTATATGTCCACCTTTTAATTACAATGCACCCTGCCCTATGGGCTGTCTAGGGCCTACTTTAGTGGTGACCTATATGTATATTACCATGTTTTAGGGAGTGAGCACAAGCACTTTAGCACTGGTTAGCAGTAATTGAAAAAGCATTTATAGAGCGCCTGGTTACCCGTAGGCATCCCCGCGCTAATGGACATTCTATTCCTCAAAGTGCTTCAGGGAAAAAGTAGAGTTTTTAGTTGTTTGCGAAAAATTGAATGATTATTTTGTGATCGGATATGGATGGGGACAGGGTTCTAAAGCTTTGCACCACAGTAGGAAAACCTACGACCTCCACATCTGGTGCGTTTTATTCTAGGAACTGTCAGCAAATATTTACCCTCTGATCTCAATGTTCTCTGAGGGAGATGAAGGTGTATCATGTCCTCTATCAGAGTAGAGCCTTTTCCAGTCAAAGATGTTTGTATAATACACATAACTTTGAATTTTATCCTCTCCTGAATAGGAAGCCAGTGTAATGAGGAGAGTGCCGGCCTGGCAGATAGACGTTTGGGGATATTTAGCAGAAGTCGGGCTGCACAGTTTTGTACGATCTGTAGAACTTTAGTGGTGGATAACGGAGCCCCCAGATAGATGGCATTTGAGTAGTCCAACCTGGACAAAATAAGTGCCTGCACCAGTATTCTACTAGCCACAATTTCAATTTTCTCTGCAAATCTCCCATCTCCTACTGTCCCCATCTTTTCTTCTCTATTCTTGTGTCTCTTTTTTTACTTTCTTTCTTTTTCTCCTTCCTCCTTTTTTCTCCCTCCTCCTTACTGTTAAAAGCACAAGCAAATTCTGATACTACGAAAGCCTGTAAGCGCTGTGCTTAAGCAAGGAAGGGGTGAAACGGAGAGTAAGACGTTTGGATATGACACAGTAGAAGGCCAGAGACACAGGGTAGAAATAGCACCGAGAAATGTCAAAGATAAAGCTGGAGGCCACATATGGTCTGTGAGAAAGGAGTGGCAAATGACTACACAGAAATAGGGCTGCAGTCCTCCCCTGGTGACATGCTTCTATAGGGTTATTTAAGGTATTTAACTCATGTTATCCATCAACTCCCTCATGGTGATGTCCTGTGTATCAAAGCCACACCTGTTACCCCCGTGAGCTGATCTAGATCACATCAAATTATGTCAATTCCTGGGATGGCATTATTATGCTTAAGCCTGAGAAATTCCTGCCTCATTTTAGTCATTGAATTATGTCAAGTATGGAAATATGCGTGTTATCCCAATGCTGGATTATGGGTCCATGACTTTTAAAAAAAAGTAAATACTATTAACAGATTGATAAAGTGTTTGTCAATAAAGAAGCAAAATGTAAACCTGAAGTTGGTTTCCTCGAATGAGTCGTGAAAGCAGTGCAGATAAATCAAACAGATTATAGTGCGGATGACGAGTAGCCAAAGTTGAAAATGATGATTTTTTTTTGCATTTGTTTGTGGATTAAATTAAAATCATTGCAATTGCTTAGGCCGGGTCCCCGGATTTCAGTAATTATTAAGTGGGAGTCCACAGAAGTCAAAAGATTAAGAATCCCGGCTCTAGAACCAGCCCGGCTGAGGGTGTGACTTTGATCCCTGTGCGGGGCACTGTTTGTTCAGTGTTGGCCTCGACTTCTGTACCTTCAGACTAAGAGTTACACAGATACTGTAAAATCATATCATAAAAACATAAATGAACAACAGAGCAGTTCTAAAGTTTCTCTTGGTATCACTACAGCTCACACCCAACGCTGCATTCATGTTTCATTTCCTGAAGAAAAATAATATGTGACTACAGTACATTGTTATTTTCATAAATCTCAACACCGAAACTGAGCTAAAAATATATATTTTTTATTTAAATACAATAAAGATTGCTAAATGTGATCTTAAACAGTTATTATTCAAGTTGAACACGATTAGATATTGCAGTTGGTTTGCAGTGAAACAGCAAGTTTTTCAGCAGTTAATTGTTTTTGGAAAAAAAACATATTACACTGTATGTATACACGGAGAGGCCGTGGTCAATAGGAAGTTACCCCCAACAAAGGTACTGATGAGCCTCTGCTTTTAATTATGAAAATAAATTAATGTTGCCATGGAAGGAGAGGAATGTGCAAAGTATAACCATGACGGTTGACGAATGCAAACTATCTCAACTTCTCTCTCCACCTGTATTGTTTGAGTCTTTTGTCTCAGTATTTCATAGCTTTGAAAAGTCTTAATGCAGGCCCCAGGATGGAAACAACTTTGCAGCACACCTGGGACCCCTCCCTTTGGTCACCGAGTAGAGATGCGCTCAGTCCAGGCGGGGCACCACATTCTCTCTCTATCTCATGCTTGGAGTCTCTCCAATCCACAAAACATAAATGGGCCAAAATCAGTCTTTGTCAAATTGCCCTGCTCTTCCTGAACTGCTTGACCATGTCAGTCAACTTCTCCAGACTCTCCACCAGTCCGTCCCCGGTGGTGGCGCAGCATCCTTGGACATGCCACTCATGACCCCGCACCTTCCGAAGACCAAGCTTTTCCACCAGCTCGGAGGGGCTGCTGGCTCCAGGCAAGTCCTGCTTGTTACCAAGGACCACAAAAGGCACGTCCTGCATTTCCACATTCTCAAGGATGGCCACCAGCTCAGCTCTGGCCTCCTCAAATCTCTCTGGGTCAGCGCTGTCCACCACAAACAGCAGGCCGTCCGTGTTGATGAAGTAGTGATTCCACAAAGCTCTGATTTTGCTTTGGCCACCAACATCCCAGACAGTGAAGGACACGTTCCTGGTGGGCTCCACCGTTTCCACGTTGAAGCCGATGGTCGGTATAGTGGTGACGGTCTCATTCAGCTTAAGTTTATAGATGATTGTCGTTTTCCCGGCAGCGTCGAGCCCCAGCATTAAGATCCGAGCTTTCAGTCCACGAAAGCCCATTAGAGTGTCGTAGAGTGTGCTCAGGAAAAGGCCCATGATGTCCACAATATGGAGCTGCGGAGCTTGAACCTTCTGGAGCACAAACCTCCTGCGGCCAAGATCGTCTAGAGCTGGGATCTACTGGAGTTCAGACCTGTTGAGCTGGAACCCCTGTGAGATTGAATCCCCTGGAGCAATGGCTTTCTAGAGCTGGCACCCTCTATTGCAGTGTCCTGCGGAAGCTAGAACTCTTGAGTTAGAGGTAGTGGATTTCGAATTGTTTGGAAATGTGTCCCTTTTGGAGCAAAGACCTCCTGGACCCGGGAGTTTTTTAAGCTTGCACCAAGAAGAACTCGGGCACCGGAGCTGCGACCTCCAGACTTTATCAAGCTGGAATCATTGGCTGCTTGGATTCCTTAGAGCTTTCAGGAGCTCTGACCTTCCCTTGAGCCTGGACCCTCCGGAGCTCGGCTCTCTCGAGATGAACTTCTCTGCAGTTTGTTTGCTCAGAGCGCTGTGGTTTTTTTTTCTTTTCTCTGGAGACGCCCCGTCTTGGCTTCTCTTCTGCAGGTTCCCCTCTTTCTTGCTCTCCAGCGTCTCTGAGCACGGCCTTCGTCAGTCTACGTATTTATCCATTGCTGCTGCCAGACCACGCCCCTTTTTGCTTCATCAGTAGGGATAATTCCGGGGGCCCGACTTGCAGGTCGTCTTCTGATTGGCTGAACCGCCCTGCCCCCGCTGGAGCGCTCGCTTTTGTCACTGCAGTTACTTCCACCTCACCGCTGTTACGTCACCGAAGCCTCCGCCGGAAGAGCCACGCTGGAAGGCGCACTCACAACATGAGTGACAGACACCGGTGACGTGCCCGGAAGAAATTGTCCACACACATATATTTTGAAGCACCCTGTGTGCTGGAACTGGAAAAAAACTTTACACCGGGAACCCTTAAATTGAGGGTCAAGGTCTGTCAGAGAAAAGGGAGTGGAGCTACGAGGGACGGAGTATGAAAAGCAACGTCTGACACTTAACTTATACATTAAAAAAAGTATGCTGCAAAGAAATTGGCAACAAGACGTATGTTAAAGTAAATCTGCTCCAGAGTAACTAATTGGTCACAAATAGGCTGCATTTTAATATATCTCACCTGCTCCATAGATCATTGTGTGATGAGCAATGTTTAGGGGCTTATAATATTGGTAAGATAACTCTAATGGTTAACACCGTTCTGGGAGTGTTCTGTGGCATAGCTAGCCACTTTGCAGTAAGAGCGGGGGTGGGGGGTGCTGGAGATATATCTGCAATTGCTGGCCCGCAGCAAACGCATAGAAGGGGGGTGGGGAGGCTGCCGCCCCCAAAACGCGTGCCACCCAGGGCGGACCACCCCAGCATACCACCTTCTCCTCCTTGCTACACCACTGGGAGCGTTCTGTGTTTTGTCCAGTCGCAGTTTTGACTCAGAGGGTTCATGTGCTTCGTGTAATATGCAGGTCACCGATTTGTATTCTATTTAGACAAGTGGGCTACTGCTTTTGACACTGCGATTATTCTGTTACTTCCAGTTTATAAGTTCTAATATTCTACTATAGCACAGTGATCTAAGTACTGGCTTCAGGGAACTGCATGCAAACTGTAAGTCATGGATTTTGATCATTATTCTTTTTTCTCAATCTTTTGTGTAGTGTTGTATGCTCATGGTGTCAAGATGGGTTGTGTTGTTATTCATGATGTCCATATATTCTGTATTGGAATGTGAGGAGTCACTTGACTGAGCATCGGCAGTTGTCTGTGAGCAGTTGCTTTGACAGGATGCTCCTTCAGTGCGGTCTCAATTTTAATGATTAAATCTACTTTATCGGAAACTTAAATCGAGTAGTTACTACAATATGATTGGCAACAAGCTGAAGGTGTTAGAGACTGAAGAATACACGTTTGAATCATCAAAGAAGTAGAGTGCACTGGGCCTACCTCGTTGAGGTGCTTTCCTGGTTTACTCCAGTTTTCAACTGCCTTAAGAGCTCGAATACCGGTGGCTTGCACCAAAGTTTTCATTTTCGGAAGGGTTAGAAGGTGGTTCAGACACTCTGGGCCACCTGGGTTTTTCACTTTTTGAGCACCTATTTGTTGAGCTTTTACTCTGGGAGAGCCTCATAAGTTGGGACTCACCCACAGTGAACTCATGATGAAAGAGACTGCATGTGGATTTTACCGGTGTCCCCCTAGCATGACTAGGCCGCTGCGCAGCAGCTGGAGTAAGGGGCACCGGGCTGGTTACATGCAGACGCATGTGTACATGCGTGTGCACATGTGTGTGGGCTGCGCAGGGGAGATTCCTGGCGTGCGCAGTCCAGGAGCTGCTACAAAGTGAATGGTGTGGCAGGACTTATACAGAATTGGGTGGTGACATGCAATAGGCTTTATACACTGGGAAGAAACATGACAGGGAAAGTCAGTGTGTTTTACTGTGTTTTTCACTTTATTATTCCCCTATGGGGAAGTGGAGCCCATGGGCTAGTGTCACTTTCCTAAGGCCTACAAATTCCAGACACGCACTAAAGTCCACTGTAACGGGTGTGAGAAGAAGTATTCTGCAGAGTCCAAAGTCATATTTGTACTGCTTTTGGGTCATCCAGAAATGTCATATTTCTCTGAGTCAGCCATAACCATGGCCTGGCTGGGGGCTGACCTCAGCAGGCTGGACTGATGACTTTTCTTCCAAGAGCTAAGGCTTCCTCTCCAAGGAAGAGAAGATGGGTGGAGCTACAGGCTCATCCATCAGCAGCTGTCACTGGATGCCAGGCACCAGGCTGCACCAAGGAGTGAAGGCAGCGAGGGGGGAAGGGGCTTATTCAGAGACCATGTGGCAGGAGAGCCCTGGACAACGCCATCTTGAACCAACCCAGAGGCCTGGGCAGGAAGGAGGGAGCAGGGGCAGAGAAGTGATATGTCGCTGTGTGATAGGGCAAACAGAGACTTCCTGCCAGCCCCCTCCCCAACTTCTTAAGAGTGTTTGCACGGGAAGAGAAGCTCTCTCTGGGGTGTAGTCTGCTGAGGCAGAGGGTGCTGGAGCCTGGCGCAATGGGTAGTTAGAAGGAGGAACCCCTTGACTGTGCCAGGATCCTGAACAGCGCCAGTAGAAGAAACCAGGACCAGTACGCAGAAGCAGGGGCCTCTGCGCAGGGAGAAGAGAGGCCCAGGAGGAGAGCCAGGCGAAAGACTGGCGCAGGGAGCCAGTGAAGACAGCTCCTTGCTGAATCCAACCTCTGTGAGACACAGAGGGCGAAGAAAAGTGCTCCCAGTGGCTGGGGAGCGCCACCAGGAGCAAGAAGAGGTGAAAAGGGTGCAGATCACGTGGGGCTCTGCCGCCAATCCAAGATGAGCCCCCGGGGTGGGTGAGGTCCCGGGGGCTGCCCCGCCATCACACACCCCGGGAAGTTGCCCCGCGGGGTGCCAGGAGCCCACTCTGGCCCCCGCTGAACATGAAGGCAGGGACCGACGTCGTGCTCCCTGCGAAGATGTGCAGGGGGAGGGGCCCGGGATCCCAACTCTGGGCCCCGTGTGTGGAGGAGGAGGCGGGGAGCGCCGTCGCGCCCCCTGCAGCGAGGTCTATAGTGCCCCGGGTCCCCATCCCCGGGCCCCAAAGCAAAGCCGGGGAGCACCGTAGCGCTCCCCGTGAAGAGGTGGTCGCGGGGGGCCTGGAGCCCACCCTGGCCCCCGCTGAAGAACACAAGTCGGAGAGCACCGTCGTGCTCCCCATGAAGGCAGAGGAGGGGTCCGGGATCCCAACTCTGGGCCCCAGCGGAGAAGGCAAGCCGGGGAGCGCGACAGGGGCCCGGGACCCCATCTCTGAGCCCCTGACGCTCCCCCGCAGCTGCCAGGAGGAGTGCCGTCCCACTCCCCCGAGGCCAGCGCGAGTTTCCGCTGGCAGACCAAATCTGCAGTGCTGGCTCCTGCGGCAGCATGCGAGGGTGCTGGCCGGGCGGGGGAAGCTGGGGGTGGGCTGCCCTCCAATGTGTAGGCATGCGGGGGTTCCAGGTAGGCCCGAGACCCCGAAAGGACCAAGAAGGGGTGCAAGGGGCCCGGATGGAACCAGGCCCCCGAAAATAAGCAGGTCAGCTGGGGGTGGGCTCCCCGAGCTGTAGGACTCACCTGGGGATCTGGGTGGGACCGGCCCCTCCAACAATGCCCAGAGGAAGCCGGAGGCACACATCGCGGCTCTCCCCGACGTAGCGGGAGAGCCGCTGCTCTAATATTCACAAGCGCCCACAATGCCTTGCAGGCTCGGACCGACCTGCAATGGAAAACAGCTTTTCCTCGGTTGGTGGTGGCCCCAGGAGGACGGGGTCACCACGAGGTGTGTGCAAGGGTGCAGAGGGAGCCGCAGGAGAACGCAGCCTCCCCCAGCACGACGAAAAGGAGTCCCTCCCTAAGTCTCAGGGGGAATAACCCCTCAAGGGCTCAGCCTGCATTTTAACACTTCCTGGGCTGTACATTTTGTTCTACAGCTGGGTGTGTATTGAGAAGTGCTCCAAGGAATGAAGGGTTGAGTTGGGGATGTCTAGAGAAGGGCATCCCCTGGAGGTGAAGAGATGTAATTGCACCCGTAGTGCATTTACCGATGTTATTTCTTTCAGAGGGACTGAAGGTCACATGTGTAATGTGAAGTACCTGTGTAAGGTGATGTCATAAGCCAAGTGGGGTTGTGTTGCCAGTTATTCCTGTTAGGGTGTCTGGCTGTATATGCGTAATTCTGTGATTTAATCTGTGATGCCTTTAGGGGCTGTAATTGCAAAGCATTCTAATGATCCACAAAGATGATGAGTACTGTCAATCTGAAGGGATGCCTCAACATGTATTCTTGCTGCTGCGTTTAGGTGAAGAACCCAGACTGTTAGCCCTTAAGATATAGAGGTGTATACTTCATGGTCAGTAGGAAATGCTCAGTCAGGGTTGTGTGTCACCAGGGCAGGTGTGCCTATTTTAAATGCTTGTTGAGGTAATGGGGTGGGTCGCCACTGGGATGAGGCCAGTGCGCAGGGCCCTCGCTCCAGGTTATGTTCAACTAACTGCATTTGGGGGCAAGGTGATGTGCATACATGGGAGTGGTGGTACTAGATCCCCCCCCCCCCGCAAGAGGGGTGGAGATGTTATGCAATGTCACAAAATAATTCCAATAGCTTATGTATATTTGTAAATTGTTGCATAGTGTTGAGTAGTGTGTGTGTTTAATAAATGTACTCTTACTTTTATAAAGTAAAGTACAGACTGGACCATCAATTATTGAGTGTTATTTCTGCACACCTGCAAATGGCGATTACTAGCCCACACCACCTCCCTTGAGTAAGCCTCAGACTGCTCTGTAACGCTACCCTCTGAGAGTCAGGCGCTACAATTGGTGTTTGGTTCCCAGTGAAGGACATATTGTAGCCATGTTATTTGTGCAGGCCTCACAGATACTGGCTCGTTTTCAAACAGGAAGTTTTCCCAAAGTAAAAGGGAAAAGAAGCAGTCAGTGCACATGCACAAGGTTATCTAGTATGCAGTAGGAAAACAGATCGCTTTGGCATAGCAGCAGAGACTTTTCTGATGTTATCCTACGCACAGACATTAGGGCTGCCATATTGGATGTAGATTCCTTTCTAAGCGCAACATTTCCAGAGTGACAGTCTAGCTTATTTGCGACACGGCACGCACTGCCGCAAGCTTTGGCATGCCGCCATATTGGATCCACTTTCTGCAACCATTTCAACCCATTCTAATTGATGTATAATATAGCATGCACTGCTGCAGGCGTCGATGTGCAGCCATTTTTAAAAACTGGGTGTTTTCAGTAGTGTGGTGGTGAAAAAGTTACGCACACAGTAGCGTTGTACTTTGGATTCACCTCAATGTTGCGTTCAGCACGGTGATGCACACACCTGGCAAATAGAACAAGTGACGCTCAAATAGCGTATCGATGTTGTGGTAAAATTATGTTTTACGTATACAGATTCTTTGCATGTTATGGTGATGCGCACTCCTGCTATTATGGAGAACATCTTGAAGTTGTTTGATAAGTTAGGCTTTGCGGTGATGCGCACACCTGTTTGATGCAGTGACTTGCTTGTATTATTTGAAATATAGGTTGTAAAAGCATATCTGCTGGGTTACATATTTTTAAAATACACCGTGTTGGCAAGTTAGATGTTAACAATGTAATACTACACCCTAATCATTATTTTGAAAATACTTTTACCAGTTTTCACACTCATAACACTACACCCAAGGTATTATTATAGTAAGAGGGTAAAGGGTGCTTCACTATTGATATTTTAAAAACAATATATTATTTCAACTACCTATATAAACAGCTAGCCCATACATACAATGCAGTCAGTTACACCACCACCACCATTTTTAGAGATATCTGGAAATCTGCCAAAAGCATGGAAAAACTGTTATGATTCTTTTGTTATGTACTTAGGTACGATAGGAACGTCACATTATCGCCCTAAAACGAAAAAATGTCGATGGGTTTCAAAGTAAGGTCTGGTTATACACATCAATCACCGCTTCCAATTAATAAAGGTGATGAACCGGATGAATATATAGAAACAGTTAAAAAAACAGGAGCTCAGATTGTACATTCAACCCAGTCTGGTAATATTCAGACACAGGTTCTTTAAGAGGGAACAAAGATGCAGTAAGGATGTTGACACATATATTTCAGCACTCAGGAGGTTGGTTGCTGATTGCCATTGAAGGCATTTACTGACTAACTAGTCAGGGATCAATACATCTGCAAGTGCACAGACAGGTCTATACAACAGAAACTACTCTCTATAGATAATCCGTGTCTTGAGGAAACCATTAGAACGCTGAAAAGCATAGAAATGTCTAAAGTGCCTGTAAAGGGACTCAAAGACAAGTCGAGAAAGAGACTATAAGGACAGTGAAAATGAAGGAAGACAAGTCAGTCAACATAACATGGGGAGACAGTAGGTTGTTGTTCAAACAACAAAACACATGCTTTAGGTGTGGGAACACAACTTATACCAACGGCCCCAAGGTGTGTCCAGCAAAAGATTTAACATGCAGGTTGTGTAGCAAGGTTGGTCTCTTTGCCAGAGTGTGCCAAAGTAGGAGAAGCAGTTGAAATAATTTTCAGAGCAATCAAATGAATGTAAGTGGTGCTGGTGTGGCTAATGTGTCTGAAGTTGAATGTGACAAAGAAGACAAAATACAAGTTGATCTTAGGAACATGGTAATTAATGATGGTTACGGAGGGGGAAACAACCTTTACAACGCAGTCATTACATCGCAACATCCTTTACAATGCATGTCACTACAACACATGACACTACAACGCATGTCACTACAACGCAGGCATTACATCGCATGTCATTACAACGCATACCATTACAATGCATAGTACCCCTACACTATCCAACACTTACCCTACTGTTGCACCCCCTGAAGTTAGAATAATAATGGTATGCGTTGTAATGGTATGCGTTGTAAAGGTATAATGCAATGTAATGGAATGCGTTGTAAATGTAGTTTTAAGAAATTTGTTGTTGTGGCATACGATGTAAATGTATGTGTTGTAAAGGATGTTGCGATGTAAAAACTGCATTGTAAAGGCATGCGTTGTAAATGTATGCGTTGTAACATCATACATTCTACGGAGGGTAGTTAGGGTTCGTTAGTGAGTGGTGATCCTTACACATGTGTTGACACTTACATTGAAATAGGAAATGGTGGCAAGCAAATTAATATACAATTCTGGGGCCAAAATCAAAATGGTCACCCAAGAACTGTTCAAATAAACTTGGGACAATAGGACAATGGACCATTAGAACCACCGGACAGGTCACCAGTGTTCTAAGAAGGTCGCAAAATTGAGGGCGCTGGGTATTTTGGAGACATTTTGCAGCTCCGAGGGAAGACAATTCTTGGAAAGATTTATATGGCGGTAATGGTTTGTCCATATTGGGATGATTTCACCAGGGATTGTTCCAAATGGTGTGGAGACCAGGTACCAAAGATCAAATGTCGGTTGTTGGGTCAAATGATTTCACAGAGGGAGTTGTGAAATGGTTTCCCCCAGTCTTTACTGTGCTATTGGGCACTATCAAAGGGTTCACACATCAGATGAAAGTCAAGGGTGGGGCTGTTCCAGTCAAACAGAAATTGAGGTGTGCCGTTTAGTGTTAAAGGGAAATTAGAAAAGGACCTTACAGAATTGTGTGAAAAAGGTATTATCAAGCCTGTTGAGTCCCCCTTATAGTTGTCATCTTGGTTGTGACACGTAAGAAGAGCAATGATTTAAGAGTATCTGTTGATCTTCGAAGCTTGAATAAGCATATTTGGGTAGATTCACATCCTCTTCCAAAGATCACTGTATTGTTGACCATGATCGGTGCTTCCAAATGATTTTTAAAACATGATCTGACAGCAGCTTATCATCAGGTAGTTCTTGATCTGTCTTCTGGACATCTTACAGCGTTCATATCAGCCATAAGCACGTTTCAATACTGCAGGATGCCATTTGGGTTTGCGTAGGCCGCCGCAGTCTTTCAGAAGATAATGTTTCAGATGTTTAAGGATGTCAAAGATGTGGCCGTTTTCAAGACGATGTTTTGATCTATGGAGCAATGAGAGAAGAACATGATAATACTTTAACAGAAGTTTTGAGGATAATGCAGGAAAAGGGTATGGCATTGAAAGAGGAAAAGTGTCAGTGTTTGAAAGATAGGGTAGAATATTATAGACATGAAGGGCCTGATTGACAAAGGGCCTCCGCACTCATGGCGGAGGCCTTGCAGTCGTGGAGAGTCTCCGCACTTGGGGCGGAATCTCCACAATGAGAATCCCGCCCGTGCTGAGTCTCCACCACACGTGCGTAGGCCCTTTCTGAATCAAGGCCGTTGTGTCTGAGGATGGGGTTGAACCAAGGCCTGGGCTTGTCACAGCTATCATTGATGCTTCTCCACCGGTTGCCTAGAGGCAAGATGGCGGCTGTGTGAAAGCTGCGGGCGCCGCTCGTCCAGCGTTTCTCTCTTCCGTACTTGAAATCTTCCACCGAACCCTCCAATAAATTGACCTCCACTCTCGATGGGTAGCGGTTACTGGATTTTCCTGTTAGCAATGCGGAGGCGCAACTTGTTTGGGACAGTGAAACAGCGGAAACGTACCTGTTTTACCTGGATGTTCACCGGCAAGCTGCTGAAAGCGACTTCGAGGGTGCTCACGGCGGCGGCGCTGGCTCAAGCGGGATCAGCTGAGGAAAGAAATACCATGCCGCCCAAACATCTCAAGCGGGACAAACTTGAGAAAACCGCTATGATCGGCGGTACAGCTGAGACAGCAGCCGGGCAGGCTGCTTTGAGGAAAACAGTGAATGGGGCTAAAACCGGGGACGCCACTCCAGCGGCTGGATCAAATGATGTGGAACTCCCGAAAAACAAGATGCGGGATATAGCGTGTTTAAGCACCGGGACTACTAAACAACGGATAATTCCTGGAATTTTCTCCGGACTGGGAAAACCTTTCAACAAATTGAGGAATGCTGGGAAGGAGACACCCTCAGCACTCCATAAAAAACAACCTGGAGATACTGGGAACGCCTGAAACAAATGTCACTACAGAGAGAGTTGATGCTGTGAGTATTAACGGTATTAACAATGTTAATCTCTCTAATGTGGTTGAACTAACTGACCCCGAACTAATACAAGCAGATTGGGGAGATGCTGAAGCTGTAGTTAATACGGGGGTAAATGATCTTACTGATATTGACAAGGATACGAATAAACTTGGAATTTTGGCTGGGGCAATGCACATGACAGACAACATAGCCATATCCTCTAAAATACTGCCAATTACCATAATGGAGGAAGGCTTACGTACACCAGAATATGGAGAAAAAATCTTCTCTCTGAATGAGGACTCAGAATTATCTAATATGAGTGACATTTCAGAACTTGAGAACTCCGGGACTGACTCTGATAGCCCTCCTTCTAATCCCAGCACACAAAAACGACTCCCTTGTTTAACTAAACGAAGGAAAAGATCTAAAAATCATGGAACAATCAATGAGTCTGATCAATCAGGATCCGATCATAGCCAGCTCAAATGGGATTAATTAACTACCGAGCTAATGGGCAAAAAAGGTGGACCCAGCAAACAAAATAATGATATTGGGAATATAAAAACAATCGAAAAGCCTGACAATGTAAATCAGATTCCCCCCATCAATGACTTTGATTTAGCCTACCCTAAAACAAATACAAGGCGAGGCAAGAGTAGAACATAAACATGCTCATCATGCCACAAAACAATTACAGGGTGCAATACGTCAAGTTAACAAATCCTGTACAGAGATTGCAGAGAGAACAACTGTTTTGGAGGAACGTGTGGTGGCTCTAGAAACTGGCGCAGAGATATCGACTCGGCAAATCCACTTAAACAAATCACGAATGACTGACGTTATGTGGAAACTTGAAGATTTTGAAAACCGCCAGTGTCGCAAAATTTTAAGACTTCTTGGCATTCCGGAATTTGCTGAGGGGAACAATATCAGAAGCTTTGTCCTACGCTTGATGAAAGAGGGCTTCCCTGAACTTGGACAGTTGGATTGGGAGAAGGAAATTCAGCGGGTCCATCGCCACCCTCTTATGCTTAAAAATAAATATGACTAACAATTCTAATCATAAACCAAGAGCCATTTTAATCTTTTTCGGTAACTTTTTACTGTGCCAGGCAGTGTTTGATAAAGCTAGGCCCGAATCACGACGCTCGGCAGAAGGTTTCTCTTTCTTTGTAAGGCCGGACTTCTGCCATAGTACTGTTGAGAGAAGATGGAAACTCCGCCAGCTAATCTCTCTCTTCCAAAAAACGGGTGCAGATGCCTTCCTTCTCAGTCCAGCAAGACTCAAAATTATCTATAAAGGAACCACAAGATTATTCACCTCTGAAATTCAAGCTCAAGAGTATTTGAATGACATTTCCAAGACAAAAGTCTCTACAGGACCAGAGGGGTAGAGGAATGAGGAATGATTAGTGGATGATTCTTTTTTTTGGTTTCATAAAAATCTCCTTTTTCTTTTTTTTGCTCCCTCTCTTCTTTTTCAAGCAAGGGGTCTCTCTATAGGATTATACAGGATCGAGCTAAAGGGCTTGTGGTACTTGGGGTACTTAGCGCTGATAAGGAGATTTATGGAAGGGGGGGAGATTTTTTTTTTTCTCCTTTCTTGTTTTTGTCCCTCTCTAAAGGGACAAACTGGACGGGCGGCGGGGGGAGCAATTTCATGCAGGAGGCATCGCGAGGGTCCTTGGACATTTTTTGCCTTGGGGTAGAAGGGCTGGGGTACTTTAGGGTGGGGGGCACCTTTGTGTGTGGTGTTGAAGCTGTCAGAACTAGCAGTTTTTGTAATGATTAAGATGGAAAATGGAAAGGAAAGCAGAATGGATAAGCTATATATTTGCTTATTTTTTTTAAAAAACAAATGGTGTTAAATAAATTAAGGATTGCCTCAATTAATATTTGTGTCTTGAATAATCCCTTGAAAAAACGCAGGACTAATATAGAAATACAATACATGAAAGCCGATATAATTTGTCTTCAAGAGACCCACATCGAGGCTAGTAGATCTAAGATTAACGAATTAGAAGGGTATCATTTAGTTTCAGCCACTACTCAAGGGTCTCGTACTAGAGGGGTAGCAATTATGGCAAAAAAGAACTTGGGCCTAAGGATTTTATGCTCTAAATCCGATCCATATGGCAGATGGGCTGTTACTCAATGTTGTTTTGAGGGCTATGCTTTAACATTATGTTCTATATATGGATCGGTATTAGACGATCCAACTTTATTTGATTGGATAAATATTGAATTAGTAGGCTGGCCTCTACCAGTTATTATCTGTGGGGATGCCAATATTAATCTAAGTGATCAAATTGGGGTCATTGGGGGAAATTCTTACACGGGACGTAAACCTAAAGTTTTCAAAGCAATTTCGAACCTATGCAAGATCCACGGCCTTTCAGATATATGGTCTAAGCTGAATACTCAGGACGTGGGATATACCTTTTTCTCTGCCCCTCATCAGACTCATGCCAGACTCGACTACTTTTTTGTATCACAAGAGATATTAATAAAATCAAATATTCAGAAATACCCACGGGTAATGTCAGACCACAACCCACTAATCTTAGAGATTGCGGTTCAGACAAGAAAGACCCCCCCATTTCCCGTTGGACGTTTAATAGAGCATTGGTATACGTAGATGAATATCTGCAACATATGAGGGAGTGGATTCCTCGATTTTTAGAAGAGAATAGGGAAAGTGCTACGGTCGAAATAATTTGGGACACATTGAAAGCTGGGATTAGAGGGGGAACAACTAGTTTTGGATGGACTGCTCAATCAAAAGAGAAAAAACTTTTCCGAGATCAATATCAAAGATTGAATATAGCTGAAATACAATTAGTTCAAGCTATCTCTAGTAACCAAGGAATAGAACAAGCACGAAATAGAGTCGCTACCACTAAATCTGCCATTACAGAAGCATCAGCAATTAAAGCAGCAGGGAAATACACTGCTTGGCGCTCAAGATTATATGAATGCGGGGAAAAAGCGGGCCATGTACTGGCGATGCATGCGCGACAACGCACTACGCAGGGCAACATTTTAGAAATAGAAAATCCAGAGAAAGGGCCGGTTACTGAACCCAGCGAAATCCGTGCTGCCTTTCACGGATACTATCAGAAACTTTACCATGAAGACAATGATAGCTGCGAAGAAGTTATTGTCAAATATTTGGATGGAAATGCAAGGGAAAAACGTACTCAAGAAGAATGAGCAGCCCTAGAATCTCCTATAACAAATGAAGAAATTCAGGATGCCATTAGCTCACTGGCCAGCGGCAAGGCAGCTGGGCCAGATGCTATACCTGGAGAGTTCTACAAAATATTTACCTCATCGCTATTAGAAACGATGAAGCAAGTTTTCTTGAATGCCCAGAATGGTTTGGGGGTTCCAAAATCAGTATAGTTATATTCCCCAAAAAGGGAAAACCTCCTAATGAAATGGGGTCTTATCGGCCTATTACTGTGATAAATTACGATATCAAAATATATGCCAAGATATTGGCATAATTAAGCGATTAGTATCACCAACACAACATGGGTTTGTACCTGGACGAAGTACAATCAAACATATTCATCGGGTCATTACTTTGTTGGATGTTGCAGGCATTACAGGAGACCCTATCGGATTTATTCTGCTGGATGCGGAAAAAGCATTCGATAGGGTCTCCTGGCCTTTTTTATGGGCAACATTAAAAGATAGAGGAATAGGGGAGAAATATATTATAGCTTTAAGACCAATGTGTCGTAGCCCCACTGCCCGTATTTCCATCATGGGGGAGATGACGGAACCAATTCTTATTGGCAGAGGGACTCGGCAGGGTTGCCCCTGCTCACCCTTATTGTTCGCGGTTTATATAGACCCTTTGATTAGAATAATAGAAGCCAATAATCTGATAGCCGGAATTCAGAGTATTGGGGAAAATACCAAAATATTGGTTTACGCTGATGATTTTGCCATAATTTCCTCCAATCCTGTGATGGCTGTAAAGGAAATTGAGAAAGAAGCCGACTTCTTTGGGAAACTCTCCGGCTATCGACTAAATCAAAATAAAACACAGATCTTGATTGGTAATGGTGTTCAACTAAACGATATACGTGTGGCTCAAAAAGCGGTCTATTTGGGAATAGAAATTACAGCATATGTCTCAAAAATTGTAGATAATAACCTAAACCCCTTAACTGTCAAATTTAAAACCAAATTTGCCCGCCTAGAGAATTTGAAGCTCACTATGGTAGGCAGATGTAATATTATTCAAATGATTTTTTTCCAAAAGATTTTATATTTTTTAAGGACCATACCTTTGTCTATCAATAATATATGGTTTACCTCAATGAATCAACTTTTCTCTAGAGTCATTTGGGCAAATTGTCGCCCCCGCATAGCCTTTAGATTACTAACTCTACCTAGGATAGAGGTGGATGGGCAGTACCTAATCTCCAATTATTTCATTGGGCTGCGATATTACAAAATATGGAGATACTGCTTAATGAAAAAAATGACCTAACAAGGGATAACTCCTCTGTCTCTATTTTTTAAACGATTCTGGGATCTGAAGCTAAGGGGTATCTTTTGCGACACATTGATTTTAACTATTACAAACGGGAGAAGTTTAAAACTCTAATATGTGCATATAAGGTTTGGACCTCAGTCCGTAAGAAACTGGGACTTGGACGTTTCAATGCATATACCCCTTTATATAAGAATAATCTCCTTCCTTATATTTTTAATGATGGGTATATGATGCAATGGTATGACAAAGGAATACGAACAATTGGCTATCTTACAAATGGGTCGAATTTATTATTGTTTGATACCATAAGGGATAAATTTGGGCTAGATATTCGCCAATTTTTTTTATATCTCCAATTAAGAGATTTTTTGATTACAAAACTTGGAGGAACCTCTGGTTTCCTTAAAGTACAGGTAATGGAGATACTATTTAAAAACTCAAGTACGTTGGGGGGAATATACAATCTGTTAATTGATTTAATGCCCGATGATATGACTAAACATGTGGGCCGATGGCAAAACTCGTTAGAGATTGAATCCGGGGATGCCGAGGATTCACTATTTATGGCTCAGACATCTTTTATGGCTACTAACTTACAACTTCAATGCTTCAAAATGTGGTTTAATCTGTATTTAACACCTTCTAAGATTGCCAAATGGGGTAGAGTAGCTGGGTCTACCTGTCCGCGCTGTCAATACCCAGCAGCAGATCTTGTCCATATGTTTGCAACATGCCCTGGACTGGATATCTTGAAATGTAGTGTCAGAGGTTTGCTAGCAAGTATACTTGGCGAGGAAATAGATCTTAATCCTCAATTAATTGTATTAGGGATGGGAGACCCCCTTTCTCGGAATTCAAATCGTACTTTCTTATTTGTTGCCTTTGCAGTCTTTGGGCATGAAAGGACTAGCCATTTGGGCTCTCTTGATTAATTGGATTTCTCTGAATGAATAATAATGAAATGTTTCTATCTGTTCAATATTCTGCTCTATACCTTTCTTTTCCTCTTTTTTTCCCCTCTTTTTTGTACAAATGGATGCAAATATCTGACATCTATATTATGTATATTTTGGTCGTGGGTGGGGGGAGTGCGAATTAATCTGGAATTCTTTGTTGTTTCATTGGATTTGGATACAATTGTGAAAATACTAATAAAGAACATTTAAAAAAGAAAGTAAAACCTTTGACGTATATGCTAAAGAAAATGTTACCTTTATGTGGGATAAGTCTTGTTAAGAGGCTTTTGAATGGATTTGATCTCAATTGGTAGGGTCAATGATTTTGAAGCCGATGGATCCAAGAGTGCAATGTACTGTCACGGTTGATGCAAGCAGTTTTAGACTAGGAGCCGTTCTCACCCAAGTAAAAAGATGGTGTTGAAAACTCATTGGGTTATGCTTCGACAGTATTGAGAGGATCTGAAATGAATTGTTCAGTAATTGAAAAAGAGTTGTTAGCCTGTGGGCTATTAGGAAATTTCATCCATACATTTGGGGTAATGAATTTATTTTGCGAACGGATCACAGCCCACTTGTCTCCATTCTTTCAGGGGATAGGATTAAAGACCACTCACCGCGCATCCCTAGGCTTTCCACAAAGTTAAAGCAATATGACTTTGACGTTTCGTTTATTCCTGGCAGTCGAAATATCAGAGCTGATTACTTAACTAGATATCTGGTTGAAGAGTGTTAGAAATGGCAGTCTCTAGTTGGCAGTGACTTGCACCCTCTCCAAGTAGGGACCCTTCCTTCTAGTCAAGATAAGAGGATTACACAGCTAAATAATCCCTGCTCACTCCTTTGGTAGCTTGACATGAATAGTCAGGCTTATCTCAGGGGCAATGTTTAAAGTATTTGTACATAAACATCCGGGTCCGGTGGCTCACTGGACTAATGCATCCACTGCAGGGGCCTGTGTTCGACCTCATAGTCACAGGTTCAAATTCCGGTGGGTCCACCTAGCCTTTCATCCATCTGAGGTTGATAAAATGAGTACCAATGAGTTGGGTAAGAATAAACATCTGTTAATCAGTGCCAAGAGACCTCGTTGAGGTGAACGTCTGCTTTATAAATACACATGTTATGTTATTTTAGAAACACACAGTAGCACAGTGAAAACAATACAAATGGACACCACACCAGTTTAGAAAAATCACCAATCTTTAAGTAAAAAAAGACAAAAATGACAAAAATCCAAATACATATATCAAAATATATAAAGGTTTAAAACAGTTTAGCCTGTATGAAACTATGAGTGCATCACTTTTTGTACAAAGTACCTGAGATGCCTCAAAATTACAAGAGGAAAACAGGCACAGGAGAGATGAGGTGCCAAAAACATAGCAATTCATAGATTTGTTACCTGCTGTAGAGGTGATGCGTCGATGCCTTACTGCCAGAGGAGGTGATGCGTTGATTCCTGGCTGTGATGTAGGGGAGGTGATGCGTTGATTCTTTGCTCTCATAGTAGGTGATGCGTTGATTTCCTTCTGTGAGGTGAGATGATGCGTCGAAGTTCGAACACGTTGCCTCAGTTCCTTACTGAAACCTTGCGTTGATGTTGATTTGGTGAATAGGTGCGATGAGTGAAAAATCCAGATGCGCTGGAGCCGATACGGCGAAACATGCGCTGAGTTGATTCTTCACCCACGAGCAGGTGATGCATTGATTTCTTCAACAGCAGGGCCTGCGTTGGAGCGGGGGCTTCGGACGTTGGAGACTCAGTGCTCTGTACTCGGGTTACACCGGTTCTTGCAGCCGCAACAGGTGCTGCATTGATCTGTTCTGCTGCAGCACCGCAATTTATTGTTTTTTTAACCGCACTGCAAGCTTGCGCCTTGAAAACAGCGCTGAAGGAGCAATGAGTGGATTTTCAGTTTTTAAAGCAGCCAAACCACCTCCAAGGGCCAGAACTGGATTTAGTAGAACTTGGCAGATCAGAACTCCCAGAAGAGGAGTGCAGGAGGTTGCAGGGGAAGTCTTTGATGGCCCTGAAACTATTTAACAGGAAGCAAGCACACATAAGCCCTTGGAGAATCTTCTCAAGCAGGATACCAAAGCAAAAGTCCAGCCCTCAGTCTCTCCAAGATAGAAGCAGCAAATGCAGGCTATCCCAGCAAAGCAACACATCAAAGGGGCAGTACTCCTCCTCACAGCTCTCCTGATCTTTCTCCTGGCAGAGTCTCCTCTCGATCCAGAAGAGTTCTCAAAATATGGAGTCACAGGTTAAATACTTATACTACGTTTTGTCTTTGAAGTAGGCATGCTTCAAAGGATAGTTTTTGTAGTGCACATATTCTGCCTTGCCCTGACCTGGCTCCTGACACACTACAGGGGGGTGAAGACAGCATTGTGAGATGACAGGCACAGCCCTATTCAGGCATCCGTGACAAATCCTCCCACCACTCTAACTCATGAAGTCCCATCATTCCGGTGATGTGCAAACAGGATATGCATGGCACACCTCAGCTCCCTTTGTGTGAGTTTCTAAAGTGAATGCACTAACAGCCCAACTGTTAGTCTAAACCAGACGTGGATTCCACAGGCCGGCAGAGGCACAGGATGGTAAAGTAAGAAAATGCCCACTTTCTAAAAGTGGCATTTTCACACACACACAATTTAAAAACCACCTTCACAGAAAGATATGCTTTTAAATCGTGAGTTCAGAGAACCCAAAATCCAAATCTCTATATCTTCCCAATTGAAAGTTATACTAGTAAAGACTAATAGGCAGCTCTAATGATAACCTATGGGCTCTATTTCTCCTCTAATTCTGTGTACAAACGCATGCCTCACACCGATGGTGGCACCACTTTCCTGCACCTTTCACTAAATTTGTCATTTTATATATGGCTTGATACTGTGACCTCTTATTCTTGAGGTATGATCGAACCGGGCTGGAGTCGCTTAACAAAAAATGAATGGAATAGACAGGCAGAATTCTCTACTTTTTACTGGAGTAGTACTGGCCTAACATTACAGTCCACCTTGTATGACTCATCTCATTTCGTATTTCTGTACTATTAGAATTGTCTCAGGCCGATGATTGACAGGCCTGTTGATGATTGATGCACGATGTGAATTATGTAATTTAGGTGTTTAATGTATTATACTATTTAGCCTTGTCTCAGGCATATGATTGACAGTCCTGATGATGATATTATATTTACACGGGATCGAAACGCCGTTGACACACACTCGGACCTGCTAGATTATGTAATAATCTTCAGTTCAGGTGCAGAAGTGTACTGTTTCTTTTAACAAGTGGCCCTATTGCTGTACATGATTATTGGTCACATTTATTTCTTGCCTGTATCTTTTGAAGATTTCTTGTTTTGTGTGTTTTTAACACCTGTTTAGATTTTACTCCGGCGGTGGTATATTATATACATTTTTATCTGTTGAAATCTATTTTTTAAATAAATTAACATTTTCTTAGTCATTGGAACGTCCCATGGAAATAATTATTATGTTTCCACGAGTATTAAAAAAAGATTTTCATGCTTAGGGACCTTTGTTCTTAAATTACACTTTCTGAAAGTGGCATTTTCACACACATAATTTAGTGGGTGTACTTGCCAGGTCGACATGGCAGTTTAAACCTGCACTTGCAGACACTGCAGTGGCAGGCCTGAGACATGTTTACAGGGCGTGTGTTTTTAAATCCTGAGTTCAGGGAACCAAAACTCCAAATCTCTATCTCTTCCCCATTCCCCATTGAAATTTACACTTCTAAAGGGTAATAGGCAGCTCCAATGTTAACCTATGGGAGAGATAGTCCTTGCAATAGTGAAAAATGAAATTGGCTCTATTTCCCTATCAGGGCTTATAAAACACACCAGTACATGTCCTAACTTCCACATACACTGCACCCTGCCCATGGCGCTACTTTGGGCCTACCTTAGGGGTGCCGTACATGTAATAAAAGGGAAGGTTTGGGACTAGCAAGCGGGTGCACTTGGCAGGTCGACATAACAGTTTAAACCTGCACTTGCAGACACTGCAGTGCCAGCCCTGAGACATGTTTGCAGGTCTACTCATGTGGGTGGCACAATCAGTGCTGCAGGCCCACTGGTAGCCTTTGATTTACGGGCCCTGGGTACACACAGTGCATTTTACTAGGGACTTACCAGTAAATCAAATATGCCAGTCATGGATAACCAATCATAATCACAATTTAAGGAGGGAGCACTTGCACTTTAGCACTGAACAAGAGTGGTAAAGTGCCCAGAGTTAAAAAACCCAGCAAAAACAAAATGCAGCACAGAGTCAAATCAGGAGGTCAGAAGCAAGAAAGATGGGAAAAAGAAACCAAAGATGCCAGGTCTAACAAAGAGGTGGACACGGAAATAGCTGAGCATGAGGAGCAAGAAAAGTGTTTCATAGCATCCATTGATGTAGAAAGCATGTGTGCTACCGGTGAGATGGAATGGAGGGAAGAGTTAAAACAATTATGTATCTTTGACGCAGGTAAAGAACTTTGTTAAGAAAGGGTGGCCCAAAGAGAAGAACGTACCCTATGAATTCCAATAGTTTGTAAAGGTTTTTACAGAACTTTCAGTGGTGGATGTTATACTTATGCGGGGGAGAAGTTTGTACCTCTGGATAGTTTGAAGAAGAGAATTATGTGTGGTGCGCATGAAGGTCACTTGGGCAGGACACTCACTAAACGCAGAGTGAGTGAAATATTTTGGTGGCCTAGTATGGACAAACATATTGATGAGCATGTGGGTGATTGTGTACTTTTCAATAATTGTGAAAAAGGTCTCAAAACTAGAAGACTACTCTTGCAGCCCATTGAATTGCCTTCCAATCTATGGGACTAAGTAGTCATTTTCCTCTAGATTTGCTCTTGTCTTGATAGACTATTACTCAAAATGACCAGAAGATCGTTTTATGGAGGATCCCACATAAAAGAATGTTTTTTCTTCTTTCGGCGAGGCGATCAGGGCGCCCTCCAGTAGGGCAAACCCAGAGGCTGGTCCAGGGAACGTGCCTGCAGCCCCACTCAGGATAGGGACGAATGGCCTAAGCGCCCATGAGACTGCGAAGTTGAAAGGGCTGCGACAGGGCGCTTCTGCTATGCTATGTAATGTTTCTGAGATAAGGGCGAAACCGCCTATGTATGTGTATATTACTATCTACAAATGCCAATAAAAAACTGTTTTCCAAAAAAAGAATGTTTTTTCTTCTTGAAAGATGTATTTTTAAGGGAAGGGTTTCTATTTTTTCTGGTTTCTGACTATGGGGTACAATTTGTCAGTCAACAGTTTCAATTGTTTCTCCAACAGGTATTCGTCTCTCTGGCACTGGCGTGCCCAGGCCTCCCTGCCACTCCTAATTGAGGCTTGACAGGGCGCTGTTCGTTACTGTCGGGCACGGAATCAGCCGGTGCCCCCACTGGTGAGAAGACTACCCCAACATTGCACCGAGAGTTTACGGAGAGGCGTAGTGAGCATGGGCCTGCCGCAACTGCATTGAACCTTTCCGGGTCGGTCAGGCATAGGTGTGAGCTGCGGATGGAGTGCGTCGCCCTGTGGGCTGAGAGAGGAGACCAGCTGCATGGCATCCAAAATGGAGGTCTGCTTCCGTGGCTCGTGAGGCGGCGGTAATCTATCTACCCAAGAGGGGCGAGCACTAGATCTGCGCCGATCGGCCTTGACGACCCGGTGGACCCAGGATTCTGGAAGACGTGCATCAAAGGAGAAGTACTCCAGTGCGGGGACGGGAGCTCGAGTGCTGAAACTCCTGACTCCACAAGGTGGGAGTCCAACGCCTGATCCGAGCATCCTCCCCCAGGAGTGCTTGTGCAGTAAGTGAGAGGGGTTGCCCGAGGAGCGTCAGCAAAATTTACTTCCAGCGGAGAAACGCTCCAGCAGAGGTCGGAGATTTCTGTCTTGGGATCCAGGGAGATCTTTCGTGACCCAGATTCCCAAGTTTTTGAAACCGTCGGCTGCAGTCGCAAGCCGGCAACCCCGGGGGAGCGAGGGCTGTGTATCACTGAGGACATAGAGCAACGACTTGGACCAGTTGATGGTATACCCTGAGAATCTACCAAACACGCCAAATATGTCCAAGACGATATTGAGGGAGGCTGCCGGGGAGGCCAGGTACAGCAGGATATCGTCTGCATACAGGGAGATACGGTCTTCCCAACCCGATGCCCAACGAAGGACCCGGATAGCGGGGTCCCGACAGACCCAAGATGCCTGGGGCTCTAGGGCCAACGCAAAAAGAAGCGGTGATAAGGGACAACCCTGCCTGGTGCTCCTCCCGAGAGCGAACACTGCAGACTTCCTGTTATTGACAACGACTTGTGCAAGTGGCCGTCAATAAAGAAGCCGTACCCAGTCAATGAAGTCAGATCCAAACCCCAACTTATGGAGCACGGCAAACAAATATGACCATTCAGTGGTATCAAAAGCGGAGGCGGCGTCCAGGGACACCACGACCGCGCCCTCCCGAATCGTGGACACCCTACCCATCACCCCATGAAGCCTGCGCAAATTAAGAGAGGTATTCCTCGCTGACCACGCGTGGGAGGACCCTGAGCAACCGAGTGGCCAGGACCTTCGCCAGAATCTTCGCATCACAGTTAAGCAAGGAGATGGGTCAAAACGATGAGCATTTGTTAGGGGGATTTCCTGCCTTGGGGATGACGACTATATTGGCCAACCGCTGATCCTCTGGCAGGATACCCCTGTCCTTACTTTCGCGAAACATGGCTGCCAAGGACCACAATTATTTGGGGCAACACGCTGGTAGGTGGAGCAGTGTGCGACCAATTGGACTTTAGTTAATATTCAGGCTCCTTGAGCCGGTGGAGCTGACGAGCTCATGGTTACGCACCTGCGCGCTACGAGAGGTACTTTACCTGAAAACACTTATTTTAGCAGCCTACACAGCAACCCTACACACTTTCCTACTCCCTGCTGACGAGAGGCAACTACCTCGAAACACGTGTCCAGGGATGGCTAACGCTACACTTACTTGCACTCATGACTCGGGCATAGGCGTACCCGCCGACGCTGACTTCAGGGACCACAATTCTTTGGGGCAACACGCTGGTAGGTGGAGCAGTGTGCGACCAATTGGACTATGGCTGCCAAGTACGGCGCGCTCTTGCTCGCAGCAATCTTGAACATCTCAATGAGAATGCCATTGGGACCCGACGCCTTCCCTCCCCGTAGGTCGTGGATGGCCTTCTCGACCTCCTCCATTGCGATCTCACTATCCAAGTCAGAGCGTTCTTCCTCCGTGAGAAGCAGCAGCGAGATATCACGAAGAAGAGAAGCGGCATCTTCCTCAGAGTACGTCGTGCGGGACGAATAAAGTGCCTGATAGTGGTGGCCGAATGCATCAGTTATGTCCTGGGGCATGGTGAGAAGCGGAGAGGAGTCAGTCTACAACTCCACCACAACCCGCTGGGCAACATCCCTGCGATCTAGTCAGGCCAGCAGTTTGCCGGCTTTGTTGCCCACATCGTAGATCTTATTGCATGTAGCACGATAGTGTGCCTTAGCGGCCTCAGATGCCAGTTCAGAAAACTCCTTGGTTTTTATGCGAAGTTTCTGACGTGCTGCTGCCGAGTCGTCAGTGCAGACTATGCCTTCCAGCTGAAGGATTTCAGCCTCCAAACGTGCCATAGCGGCTCCTCGTTCCCTACGTTGTCCAGCTATATAGGACAGGACCACTCCCCGCATGACTACTTTGTAAGCTTCCCACAGCACTGTCGACGAGTCTACCGATCCAACATTTCCCTGGAAATAGAGATCTGTCTCGGTCAGGACCTTGTCTCTGGCGGAGGGATCTACGAGATACCAGGAGTTAATCTGGGCCACGCGGCCTACTGTTGGTTCCCCAACCTCCAGGTGGCATAAAATGGGCGAATGATACAAAATCCCCCTGGCTAAGTGCTGGATGTCTCTAACCAGGTGGAGAGGCTGGGCAAGCATAAGGAAATAATCTATCCAAGACATACTTTGGTGGGGCCCCGACAAGTGTATGTATTGGAGATCTTTCGGATGCAAGCTCCTCCATACGTCAACAAGACCCAGAGCGCCAAGAAAACTATGGATCCGCTTTCGAGAGGGAGGGAGATCCCTCTGGGGCCAACGGTCAAGCGAGTCAGAGACAATGGAGTTAAAGTCACCCCCAATTAGCAGTCTGCCATCCAGCAAACCGAGGAGGAGATTACCGAGGTCGATAAAGGCCTGGGAATGCAGACCTAGTGATACGTAGACCGAAACTAAGTTAAGAGTGCATCCCTCCCACGTCCCGGAGATGGCCACATATCTACCCAGAGCATCATCGTGGACCGAGGCAATAGACAGGGGAACCGTTTTTCGGACCAAGATACCCACCCCCCGGGACCCAGAGCCAAAAGCCGAATGGGCCACCAGTCAGAAACCCCAACGGGACAGGGCCTTGCAGGCATTGCCCAACAAATGTACCATGTCCGGAGCATGCCGCTTCACAAATTGGAGGACCAACCCCCTCTTGATTTTGTCGCCTAGCCCATTAACATTCCACAACATCAATTTAAGCTTCTGTCTGGTCGTCGTGCCCATAGACTAACTCTGAAATCGAACAGATATGCGGAGGGGCCCACCGGGAGCGACTCTGGAGGGAGGACCGTCCCAGGAGCCGCGAGCCACGAACAGAATTGAATCTCCAAGTGTAGGAGCACACACCCGCCCACGTGAATGCACCTATAGATTGTGCCATGCCTACAAAACAAAAACAAACAACATAAAACAAAAAAATCCCCCCAACCCAAAATGCCAGCCCCAAAACCCCCCACTCTGCCTGGCGGTGTAAGAACCTCGTGCCCACCCAAACTAGCAGAGTGCCTATCGCCTACCCCTACCAAACTGGTGGGAGCGTGTGCCAACCGAGCCCCCATCTTAAACAACCAACGGCTGGTGCATACCTATGGTGAAGAATAAAGACATTTAAAAGCAGCAACTGAACCTCCCGAAGCATAATATGGACACCCCCATGGACCAGGAATCAGTGAAGAAGAGTCACAAAGCGTACATGACGGAAGATGCCCCCACCAGGCCCAGCCTCAAACCGAAGGCCTGGACAACTTCACAGGAGGAGAGGGCAAATGTACAGTCAGTCTACAGAAACAAGAGCAACCCACCCATCCCATGGGAAACCCACATACAGACCGGTCACTCCGGCCCACCAGTTGCCGCCTCTTGCTCTGCAGGTGGAGTACGTCTGCCAGGTGAGTTCGCGTCCTCTCCGGTCTTGCTCTCTGCACACGATTACCCATCAAGCCAGCCATCCGCCAGCCATCAAGCCAATCCCAAGCCTCTTCGGGGTTGGTGAAAAACCAAGCCTTCCCCTCCGACTCCACCCTCAGCTTGGCGGGGTAGAGCATGGCATACTTCAAATCCTGTTCACGGAGCGCCTTCTTCACATCCAGGAAACTGCGACGCTGACGCTGTACCTTGAGGGTGAAATCGGGGAAGAAGGTGATGCGGTTGTTCTGAAATGCCACCGGTGCCGATGACCGGGCACATTGCAGAATGACATCGCTGTCACGAAAGTGGAAATCCTGGCCAGCAAGGGCCTCCCGGCACGCGGTGCGCCCTTTCTACAGAGAAGAAATTTGAAAGACCCGTCGGCTTCAGGTAGGTCGTGATCAGGTCCTCCACTAATAGGTCCGCTGCTGGCCCCTCTGCCCGCTCTGGCACCCCAAGTATGCGTACATTATTGCGCCGGGAGCGCCCCTCGAAGTCATCCAGCTGCGTCTCAAGCTTCGCGGCGTGGGCTTGCATGGCTTCCATCTTACCCTGCAGGTCAGGGAGCTCGTCTTTACCTCAACGTCTTTCAGCCGAGAGTTCATCGCATGCATATCCGCCCGGATGAGGGACACCTCTGATAAAACCGCGTCAATTCGTGATTCCAGAAACGTACGCACCGTCGTTATGGCCTCCATTATGTCTTGCAGCATAGGTTCCTTCTTTTTCCCGCCTGCTTGCTGCTTCTCGGGTAGCGGGACCTTCTTTTGCACTTGCACCGAGGCCGTTGTCCCACCCATACTTGGACAACTTGGCCTGTACCGCTGCCTTGGAACTGCAGCCCCCCGCCATCAGTCCTGAAACGTGGAGCACAACGTGTGGAGGACAGTGGATTGACCCGTGCGGGCAGCGAGGAGCCCGGCCTGTCCTCCAAACCACAGCAAACCAGTCCAGATGAAACAAGTATGCCTGGGAGCATCTGTTCGCAGGCACCAGGCAATGTCCAATCGGAGCTTTGGTGTGGCGGTGCCTGAAGACCCACCTCAATCCGGTCCCACCACCGGCCGGGCACAACAGTTCAACGTGGCCCTCATTGACTAGAGGGCCCAGCACCCTCAACACTTTCTGTCTGCAAGAGGCGGCTGACCCACGGCGCCTCCGCCCCCGTGGTCCCGCCACCAAGGAGAAAGCGCCACAGGGATTCCACGGGCAACAGAGAGTCACAACCAGCCCCTCCGCGTCCCCAAAGTCAAGCCATGTGGTGGGAACAGCAACTCAGTGAGGGGAGGGGGGGGACCAGCAGTCCAGATGAAAAACCGGGTCACCAGGGCAGAGTAGCTCAGCGGGGGTCAGGTCGTGATGAGCAAAGGCCGAAATGACACCCCTGAACCGATTGTGCCCAGGCACAGTCCGGGCCAGATGAGGGACGCTGGGATCTGCACTCACCGGCGTCACCAACGGGGGCAGGCAGGCCTCACAACGGCCGGCAGCGGGCAGTCCGTCAATAGGCAATCTACGCAGTCTATAAGGCACAGGGAGTGCCGCCTCCGCCACAAACTCCGGACATGGGCGTCTCAACAGGCCAGGTGCACCAGCGGCGATGCACGGCGTCCGGGCTCAGCAGGCAGTCGGAGACTAGGCCGCAGGCCGCGGCGTCACGCAGGTTCCAAATGCGAGGAGGCAGGTCACCACAGGCCAGGCCCGCTGCCGGCCCGATCTCCACCATTACAGGACGTAGTGGCACAGGGACGGTTTCCTCGGATCCAGGGGGTCTTCCGCTGTACTCTGGTGGCTCACAGCACCAGCCTACGGATCAGCGGACGGAGCCGCCTCAGAAAGCGGCCATTACCTCCGGCGTTTGGCCTCGCCCCCTTTTAGATAATTAATAACTTTTCTCGCTTTGGTGTTGTGTTAAGGTCATCAGGGAGCAGCACGTTGACAAACAGGACTTTACAGGATCGGTGCCTGCAGGGGAGTGATACCTTCAATCCAAGGGAGCTTCACTGCAATTTCTTAAAGGCTGGAGGTACTCCGGGGTTCATGGAGTCCTTTCAGGTTTAAGGATGACACAGCAGCAGCAATTGTAGAGTCCTGGGAGCATCAGGCAGGGATTGGCACCTTTTTTACTGCAGCAGAGCTTCAGTTCTTGAGCAGCAGGTCTTCTTAGTCGTGGTCTACTCTTGTCCGTCGAATCTGATTTTCAAGTCTTGGGGTGCTACCTAAATACTGGATTTAGGGGTGTTACAAGAAAAGACAGGTAGTAGCAAATGGGCTACTTAGTGACCACTACCTGTGGGAAGAAGCAGTACCCTAGCCCTAATAGGAGTTTTTCTCACCATCCAAAGATGGTGGAATTTCAGGAGCGGGGCTCACCTCACCTGCCTTGCCGTAGGGGTGGTGTAGGCTAAGTGGGGACCCTCCTTCTTATCAAACTAATTTTCCTGTCTTTCCTCGCCAAGAGGTGGAGTAGGAAAGAGGGCTTGCCCCCCACCCAACATTCTGGGGGTTCCTGGGTTGGATTTCAAAGGCAATACTGCCTTTGAAGCTTCCCGCCCAATAAGGTCATCCTGTCCTGGAGGAGGTGTGAAGCACCTCTGGTGCAGATTAGGGCATATAAATTCTCCCTACTTCCACGGATAGAGTAATTTCACAGATACACGCACATACACTCACCATACGCTTGGGCCCATTTCACTAACATACACTCTGATCACCCTATCAATGCCAACCATGGAGAGAGAAACCTCCTAAACACCCTGCATCTACACTAAGGTCGATAAGACCAAATTGACACTGTCTTGAGTCATGATTTAAACAACAATAATCACAATAGAGTACTCAATAATTGACAAGAAATAATCACCAACACTGTATTTAAATAATGATACTTTATCTATATTAGTTCGAATGAAAAATCAATTCAAAAGCAAAATCATTATTCTCATAGTTACCTATTCTAGCTAAATGTCATAAACGGGTCAGGACAGGTCTCTCAGTAGAAGTCTCCCAAGTCACCGTCCTCACAGCATCGATCCTCACCAACGCAGGTTTGGGAAGAAGTGGCCTTAGACCCTCTCTAGGCTAACAATACTTATAGGAAATTTTACAAAATAAAGCAACATAAAATGTTCTAGATATCCGCTGAACCGCTGAGCAAAGCGAGCAGGAAAGGATGTAGCATCGCTACATTTGGAAAATCTCCGCTCAGAAAAATCACAAAAATAAAAAGACGGAAGAAGGAAACTCGAGTTTACAAATGTAACTTTTAAAAATGTTCTTCCTCAGAAACCATCACTGTAATCACAAAGTTCATTGTGGCTCTCTTTTCCTCCAAGGTTACTTGGACGATTTCCCAGAGTCGCTGTCATCGCGGAAACTTTCAAACTCCAGCAGAAGCAATAGTCAGGTGACTTTCAACAAGGCCTCTCGTCATCTCTTTTACTCGAGCACAGGCTGTAAACGGCAGCCATTTTCTCTTAGGCCAAAACGAACCATCTTAATCGAAAGAAACACAAACAACGTTACTACATCATCGCAATGATTAAACAGTGTTAACCCCACTAATACCCTTATGTGTATGTAATTAACTAGCCATCTGCAACATATTTAAGCATTAGTACACGTTATTTCAAAAGCGTTTTGTGCTTTAAAACAAACAACACTTAGCAACATTCATTTAATTAAACCTGCACATTATTATTAAGCAACATATATGCATTCCCACGTGTAATTTCTCTTGTTGATCGTGTTGGTTAATTTTCACACAGAAACAAATAATTAATAATTACAATTAGTATTTTTAATTCTCAACATATAGACAAAACTGGAGCTTCAAAACCCGATAAATTTTCAACAGAAAACTCTGCTCCAGCAATCCCCCCTTTGGTGATATTATCACCAAATAAACAACCCAAAAAAAAAATTTTAGTCCCATTTTAGGAGAAATTGAAAATGTCTTTTTTCTTTTTCACAACACTACACACCAGACTCCCTTTCATCATCCCTCTTCGTTTCCAAGTAAACACTCTCCCTAAATTCTTCTAATTCTATTTCTTGTGGATCTCTTTTTGACCTTTTATGTTTCTTTTCACTATTTCTTTTAATTAATTTATTTTTCCCTCCCCTGTATTTACAACACAAACACCCCAATCTTAGTATCAATAAAGCAACAATTACACAAGTCAAAGGAAACAATATCTTACCTATAATAGTACCACCTATTTTTGCAATAAAACTCTTAACAGCAACTATCTTATTAGCTATTTTTGTCCAGATACTTTCAGCTTCCAGTGGTACTAATTCTTCATGCAAATCAGTAATATTTTTGATATAGACCTTCAGGTCTTTGCTTTCGTCAGGAATGTAAGTGCAACAATGTTGAACTTTCAGCATTCCACAAACCCCACCCTCCTTGGCCAATAAAATATCAAGGGCAAGTCGATTTTGCATAGACATGGCACGTACGGCAATCATTTCCGTAGTCACCAAAAGAAACCCTCCAGCGGTATTTGTCGATAAGCGATCCACCACTGTTGACAGTTTCCTAATTCCATATGCATTCAAAGAAATTCCCACTGCTGGAATTAAAGCTCCAAAAATATCACCTACAATTTCAGACCAAGTTTCTCTCTTAAAACGCGTTAGTAAATTAATATGTTCTACATCTTCTATTCTATCTATATGAAAGATCTTTGGAAAAACCAGGCCCACATAACACGTGCCATACCAATGGTCAGGCAACCTGTAATAAGCCTTGTTCCCACAAACATAATACACTCCTGGGAAAACTGGATCTTCTCCTCCCTTGAAACCCCATCCTGTTGCAATGAAGTATGTATCATGACACTCACTAGTCCCAACAAAATATGTATCATATTGGGATTTCTTTCTTGTAATACATAACTTACCCTTCTGTGGTGCATCTAGAGCTAAAGTTGGACTAGCTCCATTTCTCAATACTTTCCCCATCTCAATGTCCCAAATTGTCTCACTCACTTTGTATTTCCCTGCCTTTTCATGCATGCTCATTCTCCTTTCCTCCACCATGTTTAGGAAAGCCTTCTCCTCTTCTTTCAAGCTGCAAGTTAAATTGTTCTTAAAAATATAATCTAATGTTAATTCTTCTCTCTCAATAAAAATCTCACCAAAAATGTTAGTTTCTTTAGCTGGATTCAGCTCTTTGTTCATAGGCAATTACCCAAAAATATTATCTTTGTTAGACATCACATAATCTATTTTCCCTAACAAATAAAAAACACTACTCAACACACTACATGAAATTCCATACGTGGCTGGTAAATGGTGATAAGTAACACCCTCTGAAACGGATGCAGGTAACTGCATACATACGTAGCAATCCCTTACTTCCATTGTCTTCACATATTCATATAACAATTTTGAAAAAACATTGCTAGAAAAATCATTAATTGACCTATCTTTATGTATGTAAGTATTACTAATTCTAGTTGGGACTACTTTCTGTGAACTCTTCTCTACATTAGTCACATTCTCAGTGTGTATCTCAAATGTACCTATTGTAACTCTAAAAGTAACTAATAAAGCTAATACACCCCATAGTAGCATTAATAATCCAGTACAGCAGCAGCACATTCTACACCATCTTTTCAAGAAGGCACATCTACTTTGATTATTCTCTATGTTAGCCATTTTACTACTTTGACCGTGTCTTTTGACTTAGCCTCTACTACTCCACTACTGGAATTTCTAAAACTCTGGATTACTTCAAACAATTAATTTCAGACTTTCTTCTTTTCACTTTTTCTCCAAGTGATTTCTACTGTTCACTCAATTTGGATACTCATCACTCTTCACTTCAACTTCTTCAACATCAAATTGTATTAGATCTCCAACATCATCCTCAGTATCCGACTTTTCTCCAATGTCAGTCAAGATTACTTTCAGGATTTCACCTGTATCTTCCTCAACCACTTCACGTAAGGTCTCCTCTGGATTTCCCAGACTTTCTGCCTCTTCACCTTCAGACAGTGCCACGTACGTCCATTCCGGCGACCTATACTTCTGGTTAGGTTTTCTTATCCTTTTGATCTCCTCTGGTTCTTTCAACTCTTTTCGCTTTTCACCTTTCACTGGATTCTGACTCGACACCTCATTCACTTGTTCAGCTTTCGAGGTATTTGCTCTTATCAGTCTGTACCTCAGCCTCTTTATTCCGTTGTTAGGCCAAAGATCTCCTTTCACAATCTTTTTCGGTCTTGTTTCTTTATTATTTCTTTCTCCAATCCAAGTTCTTTTCCTCAGAACTCGACCCTCTGATTTCTCATTCTCACTTTCATCCGATTCTGTTTCAAATGCCTCTTGTTCTTCAGCAACTTTCTTTCGCTCCACAGTCTTTTTCACCACTGTTTGAGACTTCCCTATTTCTGTCCCTCCTCGGGTCTCCAACACGCAATCTTCTTGCTGTCTACTTGTCCCTTTACCTAGCTTATCAAGAATGTTCCCTACACCTCCTCGGGGATCTTCCGCAATCTGTCCCTCTCTATCTTCTTCTAACCCTGCTTCTTCAGGTGTAATCTCAAGTGGATTTTCAACCTCCTCATCTGATTCAGGAGTAGTCTCTGTGGAACTGCTCTTTTCTCTTCTTTCTTCTCCACTGCTTGTTGGAACTTCAGGCTCTCTCACAGAATCTGATCTCCCTTTTGAGACTCTCAATGTTTCTCTTGAAGCTTCTCCTGGAAAGAAAGAATCACCTGACTCTCTTTCTCCTTCAGCTCTTTCAAAATTCCGATTTTTTCTCACTGGTTCAGTTTCTTCATCATCACTGGAATCTGACTCTTCAAAATACTCCTTACCAGTCCCATCTTTTGGGTTTGGAACTCTCAGAGTATGACTTGCATGTACCCAGTTTTTCACACCAGCACACTTCACTGCAGTTGTCGTAGTCAGAATAACTTGTCTTGGCCTTCCCCACCTTGGAACCAAGCAATTTCTTCTTCTTCTGTGCACTTTAATCCTCACCCAGTCCCCTGGACTCAGATCATGAGCTTGCTTCTTCTCAAGTGTGGTAGCGTCTTCTCCAACCTGGTGTAACACAGAATGAACTGCGTCAGCCAGGCCTTTACAGTAATCCAAAATCATGTCATCAGTTATTGTCATCAACTTATTGACAGGTACAAATGCATGACGCATTGCACGTCCCATCAAAATCTCGTGTGGACTCAAACCAGTAGTTCTATCTGGAGTAGATCTAATAGTCATTAGCACTAGAGGCAAGACATCAGGCCATTTCATTCCAGTGGCTAAACACATCTTACCAATTCTATTCTTGATTGTGCCATTTATCTGCTCCACAACGCCAGAAGCCTCTGGTCTGTAAGCACAATGTAGCTTCTGCTGTATGCTCAATGCTTCACAAATCAAACTCATGAGCTCATTATAGAAGTGTCCACCTCTATCAGACTCAATCGTTACTGGAAACCCGTACCTAGGAATCAACTCTCTTAACAGTAACTTTGCCACTGTTATTCCATCATTTCTCCTAGTCGGATAGGCCTCCACCCACCTCGAGAACAAACAGACTACCACTAGAACATACCTCAATCTGTTCACCTGTGGCATTTCAATGAAATCAATCTGCATTCTCGTAAAAGGACCACCTTCTCTGCCTATCGTTCCCAGACTCACCACTGTCTTTTTCCCAGTGTTAAATTGCTGGCAAATCAAACATCTTTGACAAATGCTTTCTGCAATCATCCTGAACTTTGCATTGTACCAAGTTTGTTTAAAAGACCTGATCATCGCATCCCTTCCCAAATGTCCCTGGCCATGATACATCCTTGCCATTGTTGACAACATAGAGTTAGGCATCACTGGTCTACCATCTCTATAAACCCAAACATGATCTGTTTCTCTTGGGGCACAACCTGCCTTGATCCAGTCTTTCTTTTCTTCCTTTCCTGCCTCATCCTGCAACTGTTTCACCTCATCCCACGTTTCTAGGACATTAGTAAACATCACAGAACAAAAAGACATTTCCCCTTCTCGTTCCTTATTAATCGAGTGATTATTTTTAGCACAATATTGTGCTATATCGTTCGCAAAACGGTTTCCAAGTGTTACAAAATCATCTCCTTGTCCATGGGCAGCACATTTTACAACTGCTAATTCTTTAGGCAGCTGTATCGCCTCAAGTAATTTTCCAATCACTTCAGCATTCTTTATTGGAGTTCCACTCGATGTCAAGAAACCTCTCTGTAGCCAAAGCTGGCCAAAATCATGCACAACCCCAAATCCATACTGACTATCAGTCATCACAGTCACTCTCAGATCTTTCCCAATTTGGCAAGCTTTCGTCAATGCCACCAATTCAGCAACTTGTACAGATTTCACTCCTTTCAATGGTGAAGCTTCCATAACTTCTGAAACCTTGCACACTGCATATGCTGCACTCAGCACACCCTCATCATTCCTCAGACATGATCCATCCACAAACAGCACATGATCACTCTCAGGCAATGGAAGATCTCTTATGTCCGGTCTCGGTTTTGTACAGTAATCCAGCACATCCAAACAATTGTGATCATCTTCTGTCTTTATACCCGTTGCTGGAGGGCGCGCGGTCCCCCAGTCCCTGATCTACTCCCATTCCCCTCCTCAGAGTTCTGCTGCTGGTTTGGATCCCCCACTTATGGAGCACGTGCTGTCACTTTGGATTGCGGGTTGCCTTGCGGGTGTGGTTTTTTGTGTTGTTTTGTTTTGATAAAAGGGAACCGTACTGTGGGCATGGAGCTATGCGGCCTGCAACATTGATTTCTCCTGTTTTGCTAATCTGCACTGCCAAGAGACTCTTACTGTATGTATGCAATATGCTTTTGTCACTCTAGCGGCCGGCCGAGTGGTTGTAGGCCCATACCTGTAACTTTTTCAAACTGCAATAAACGGTTTCAAAAAATAAAAAAATAAAAAATAAAATAAAAAAAAAATAATGTTGCTGGATTCACATTCACACATCTCTCAAGAGTCACATTTGATACTCCCAGAATGACTTTCTCATATTTAGTCAGCCGACTATGTGACATATACTGAGTTCTGCTTCTCGTCAAAAGAATTGCCACATTACGAGGTACGAATACCCTTACAGGATATCCCATTATGATTCCCTCACTCTGTTCCAGACTTCTGCATGTTGCAGCTACAGATTTCAGACAACCTGGTAAACCTACAGCTACAGGGTCAAGTGTCGATGAGAAGTACGCAATAGGCCTTCTCAGTTGTCCATGCTTCTGGATTAACACTGAAAGTGCACATCCATTTCTCTCACTGCAGTACAACTCAAACTCTTTTTCATAGTCTGGCATACCCAAAGCAGGGGCTTCACACATTCTGCTCTTCAATTCCTCAAATGCTGCCATTTGTTCTCCATCTAGTTCCAATGGGTCTTTCATCTCACTTTTTGTCAGCTTAATCAGTGGCTTTGCTATCAGGGAGAAATTACTAATCCACTGACGACAATAACCCACCATCCCCAGAAACATCCTCACTTCTCTCTGGGTCCTTGGAGCTCTCATTCCCCTGATAATTTTGATCCTGTCATCAGTCACCTTTCTCAGACCTTTTTCAATATTGTGTCCAAGATAATGCACCTCTTTCTTACAAAATTGCAATTTGGCTGGAGATACCTTTAACCCTCCATCTGCCAGATGATTCAGTAAAGCTATGGTATCTACTTCACAAGCTTCACGTGTCTTTGATGCCACAAGTAGGTCATCAATATACTGCACTAGTACTGAGTTTTCAGGCATGATCAAACTCTCCAATGACTTTTTCAATAACTGATTGAATATTGAAGGACTCTCTGTGTACCCCTGTGGGATTCGACACCATGCTAAAATACGCTGGCCAAACCTAAATGCAAAAATCGGCTGGCTGTCATGATGCAATGGAATTGAAAAGAAAGCATGACACAAATCAATCACTGTGTACCACTCAGCATCATGTGGAATCTGATACAAAATCACTGACGGATTTGGCACAATGGGACAACATGCCACCACAATTTTGTTAACTTTTCTCAAATCTTGTACAATCCTGAACTTCCCATTAGGTTTCTTTAGCCCCATTATCGGTGAATTACACGGGCTACTCAGTAGTTCTCTCAAAACTCCCTGCTGAATCATTTTCTCAATAATAGGAGTTATTCCTTCAATTATTTCTGGTGTCATTTTGTACTGAGGAATGTTAGGATAAGTAATTCCCTCTTTCACTGAAATTTTCACAGGATCTACATTATTCATCAATCCCACATCCTCTCCAGTAAAATCCCAAACTGTCTTTTTCACTGTGTCTCTCAGCTCTTGAGGCAAATCCTCTGGATTAAACACAGCATATGTACCAACTATCTCACTTTCTCTATTATCTAGAGTCATTCGGTACAAAACATCCTCATCTTGTGTTTCAAAAGCTATTCCATCCGGAGTACAAAAAATTGTACAATTCATTTTACATAGCAGATCCCTGCCTAACAAGTTCACTGGACTAGTGTCACAGACCACGAATCTGTGCATGTCTGAAAATTTCCCTATTTGTACCCTTACTGGTTCAGTAAGACGTGTCTTGATTTGTGTATTGGCTACACCAACTACTTGGATTGCTTCATCCGAGAGAGGAAGATTTCTAATATCTGCTGACCTGACAGTTGATCTCGTTGCACCTGTGTCTACTAAAAAAGTAACACTTTCTTCATTTATTTTCCCATCCACAAATGGTCCTGCCTGGTCTATTTCTAGAGTTGCACCAAGTATGCACTCTTCCTCCTCTCCTCGGCACCGTCAATAATCACCTTCAGACTCACTCCCTTCATTCTTTAACAAATACTGTTGTACCTGGTTAGAACGCCTTGGTTTGTTTACCTGCTCCTCATTGTAGAATCCCGAATCCTGATTGTACTTTTGTGACCCTCTATTCTGCGGCAAGGGCGGTTTTGGCTCTTGACTCTGCTGTCTTACAACCTTCTGTTGTTGCTGCTGTTGATTATTCCCCTCGTTCTGCACCTGTTGATTTAATGATTTACTCTCATTATTCGCTAATGGTGGATTGGTACATTCAGATCTCCAATGTCCCAGTTGGCCACAGTTGTGACAAGGAAACTTTTTCTTAGCTTCCTCCAGATTCCCTTTTCCTTTCCCTGCATATCTTGGCCTATTCCCTGGATTATTTGCCTGTTCCATCAACTGTGCTTCTTGTCTCTCCGCAACCTTCACTTGTGCCCACATTGCCTTTTCTTTCAGCTTTCTCTGTTTTGCTTCAATTTCATCACTGAAGTACTTTGCATGTCTCAGAATCTCATCTATTTTCTTACTCTGCCAGTCCACTGTATGCTCACGAATTCTCTCACTAATCTCAGGTCTCAGGCCATATACAAATCTGTATACAAAATGACTCAAATCCTTGTCACCCAGGTGTTCATCCCCACTGAATTGTTTAAAAGCCAGTATCAGCCTCTCATAAAAAGCATGAACTGATTATTTTGCTTCCTGATGTGTTCGATCTATCTTAACCCAGTCTGTCTCTTTTGGAGGGACTTTACTTTTCAGGTATACAATCACCTGATCGTACTTCCTCATTACCTCTGGATCTGGTGCTCCTGTTCTCTGATCTCTTGGATATTCCTTAGTAGGCCAACTCACAACTATTTTACACTCAGCCCACAAGTCTGCTGGAACAATTATATCAAACAGACTATTCAGGTCAATCCACAGCACTTTTGACAATTTCACAAACCTATCTACCTGCCTATACCACTCGACAGGCTTTTCTCTCAGTCGAGGGAAATCATTCGTAAATGATAAAATATCCTGTCTGGTCCATGGAACATGTACATATCCTCCTCCAGGTATTTCTCTCATAGGATAAGCATCCACTGTTTTCTCTTTTTCCCTCACAGGAAATGCTGAATAAGTCCTATCCACTGATTCTTCCCTTTTCTTGTACCACCTATCCTTCCATTTTTCTACATCACCCCATTTTCGCAATAATGCAATCATTTCCTTAATCTGTCCTGTTCTACCAGCACCATTCAAATTTTCAATGTCTTTGTCTGTAAAATCCATCCTGTAAGTCTTCTGCAATGCTTTCACCTTATCAATGTCTACTCCTTGTTCATTCGCTATTGCTCTTAACCTGTCATGCGTATTTTTAGCTCTCCAGGTTATGTTTTTACACATGAACAATAATTCTCCATCATGATGATTTTTTACAATGTCTGTAGGAATTGTCCCTGCAACAAGCTCCTCTAATTCTACGCGTAACCTGGCCACATCAATTGCCTGTGAATCTTTATCCCTCTTTTGAAGGACTCTCATCCAATCATTCAAATCTTCAGCTGTTATTTCAGTAGTTCTTTTCACTGGAACCACTTTTTCTGGCTTCCTCTGTGGTTCTAAAATTGGCATCCCTGAACAACTAGCATCACTAGCATCCAATCTCGAATTAGACTGTACCTCTAATCCTCCACTGTATGTGTCACGTCTGGATTGTCTCAAATCATCATTACTTTCTGTCCTTTTTCCTGAGTCTCCTGAGGGACCAGCCAAACTTGTTATTTTATTCCCAACATATGGAACCACCAAACTATTTTCACCCGTCCTCTGCTTATCAAAAACAGGCATAACCGGACCTATTGTTACAGGCACCGTAACAGCTTCTAGATTCTTCATCAGTTCTCTAAACTTTTCAGTCAGTTCAGATGTAGTTCTGGCTAATTCTCTCGTATTCTCATCACCACATCTTTTCTCTCTCTCTTTTTCTCTGAAAGGGTTACCACTTCTTAATTCAGGTGTCACAACTTCTGTCTCAATGATACGCAATGTATCTCTTATCGGAGAAACAACTGGTGTGCTCTCTTCTGGTTCTCGTTCTGGTCTATATGGAGGTGGTCTCTTGTAAATCATGTCATTCAAGACCTCATCCTCATAATCACTAACTCCATATCTTTTCACTTCTTCCTCAGGAACCCTTTCCGTACCCTTCCTTTCTTCCCTCTCGTCAACTGTTCTCATCGGATATAATCCCTCTGACATACTAGCATCTCGCCATCTCCTCATTCGATCCTGATGAGTTTCACGATCATGTTTTCTCCCAAACATGTATCTGTAGTTGCCTCCAGACCTCTGTTTTTCTCGCTCATGTACTTCCTCTTCCCATTCCACCAAAGCCTCAAACTGTGTCGGCCTTGGTCTAGGCTCTAGACTCATCATTTTCTTCCACAAATTTCTCAACACGGCCAGATTAAATGAACCATGTTCTGGGAATGCTAGAACACCATCTTCCTTAGTATACCTAGCCCAATTCTCCAACCATATACAGGTATGATACCCATATCTTGCAACCATGAAGGATGCAGGCGTTTTCGTTGGAGGTAACAATTCACCTTCTCTTGTTTTAACATCTTTATCCTTGTCAAACCATTTTTTAATTTTTCCGAACAAGGATTTCTTCTTTTTCTCTTCTTGGTAATACATTTTAGCGTTTACCAAAACGTTCTAATCCCTTCCGTAATACAACTGTACAGTACGATATTTTATCCAATAACAGCGCGACTCACACCAACGCACCAATCCTGGAGCGTCTACGTCACCCTGTACCCCTTCCAATCCTTGCGCGGCTCACACCAACGCACCAATCCTAGCGTGAGCACTGTTCTGATCCACTATCCAATCAGAGCGCGGTCTGTATGACGTCAGCAGTCGCTGCAGTCGCTCCTGCTCCTGTCTCCTGTCACTCGTCTACCCCTCCTTTACAAAATCTTCTCAGTAGACTTCGTGTCAAATTCTACAAAATCTATTAGTTACAACATATAAACATCTCCATTGTCTGTTTCGCTAACCATAGAATAGTAAAGGAAATCTATTTCACAAGAATCCCGTCTTTTCCCTGAAACAGCACTTACTCCTGCTCCACTACGGAATTAATACTCTCGTTGACACAGTAGCACATCCCTCTACTCTGCCCTTCTAACATGCATCCATTAACTGTTTCCTCTAGGACTGCTCCAAAGAGTCTTACAATCAACTAAATGCTCATACATTCACGCACTTTCATACAAGAAAATATAGTACATACACACAGAATCCTGCTTTTCCCGAGAACAGCTATCAGTCTGCCCTGCTACAGAATTATAACACACGTTAACCAAGCAGCGCTTACCTCTGCCCAGTCCTTCAGACAAGCTCAGAGAATACCTATTACTTCTCCCGCAATAAGCTTTAACGGCGAACCTTACGGATCCCTGGGACTTAATACCAGAGTTTCATAGATAACCTTCGCTACCATACACACTCCTTTTATACCAGAAATATATCCCTAATAGTAACACACGACGATGTCACTTATTCCGAACCCAGACAATGTGACGGGCAACTTCAATTGTCACACGTTTCTCCTGCATACGTACAGGACTAACAATCCCGTCTTTCCCGAGAGCAGTATATACTTCCCTCTGCCCTACTACGGAACTGCTACCAGCTCCCAAGTTCCAGAAGCACTACATAAAACTCAATACGACAACTCCAACATATAGTATTAGTACATATACCAACATCAATCAATAATCAATGAATCAAAAAGCCAATGTACAAGCAATCTAATCAGATCAAGACAATAATCAAAACCATCAAATTCTGCTACCAGGAAATTGGTGCAGATTAGGGCATATAAATTCTCCCTACTTCCACGGATAGAGTAATTTCACAGATACACGCACATACACTCACCATACGCTTGGGCCCATTTCACTAACATGCACTCTGATCACCCTATCAATGCCAACCATGGAGAGAGAAACCTCCTAAACACCCTGCATCTACACTAAGGTCGATAAGACCAAATTGACACTGTCTTGAGTCATGATTTAAACAACAATAATCACAATAGAGTACTCAATAATTGACAAGAAATAATCACCAACACTGTATTTAAATAATGATACTTTATCTATATTAGTTCGAATGAAAAATCAATTCAAAAGCAAAATCATTATTCTCATAGTTACCTATTCTAGCTAAATGTCATAAACGGGTCAGGACAGGTCTCTCAGTAGAAGTCTCCCAAGTCACCGTCCTCACAGCATCGATCCTCACCAACGCAGGTTTGGGAAGAAGTGGCCTTAGACCCTCTCTAGGCTAACAATACTTATAGGAAATTTTACAAAATAAAGCAACATAAAATGTTCTAGATATCCGCTGAACCGCTGAGCAAAGCGAGCAGGAAAGGATGTAGCATCGCTACATTTGGAAAATCTCCGCTCAGAAAAAATCACAAAAATAAAAAGACGGAAGAAGGAAACTCGAGTTTACAAATGTAACTTTTAAAAATGTTCTTCCTCAGAAACCATCACTGTAATCACAAAGTTCATTGTGGCTCTCTTTTCCTCCAAGGTTACTTGGACGATTTCCCAGAGTCACTGTCATCGCGGAAACTTTCAAACTCCAGCAGAAGCCATAGTCAGGTGACTTTCAACAAGGCCTCTCGTCATCTCTTTTACTCGAGCACAGGCTGTAAACGGCAGCCATTTTCTCTTAGGCCAAAACGAACCATCTAAATCGAAAGAAACACAAACAACGTTACTACATCATCGCAATGATTAAACAGTGTTAACCCCACTAATACCCTTATGTGTATGTAATTAACTAGCCATCTGCAACATATTTAAGCATTAGTACACGTTATTTCAAAAGCGTTTTGTGCTTTAAAACAAACAACACTTAGCAACATTCATTTAATTAAACCTGCACATTATTATTAAGCAACATATATGCATTCCCACGTGTAATTTCTCTTGTTAATCGTGTTGGTTAATTTTCACACAGAAACAAATAATTAATAATTACAATTAGTATTTTTAATTCTCAACATATAGACAAAACTGGAGCTTCAAAACCCGATAACTTTTCAACAGAAAACTCTGCTCCAGCACCTCTGCCCAGAGAAAGCTTTGTCTCTGTCCTCTGAGAGTGCTGGCTCTCACCCCATGAGGTCAGAAGCATGTCTGGTAGTGGCAGGCTGGCAAAAACAAGTCAGGAACAACACTAGTGCTTGGTAGGTTTTATGGGGACACTCTAAAAGTCCCCTGTTCTCTTGTTTGAATTTATTAATAAGGCCAACACTGGCATCAGTGAGGACTTATTAAGACAAGATGTTTGGTACCAAACACCTTAGAAATCAGGTAAGCCATTATGGAGCTAGGAAATACTAGTTGACAAGTATCCAGCCCATGCACTCTTTATGGCTTCCCTGTGCACTTACAACATCTCAGAATGGACTGGACATTTTAGGGGCATATCTGCTAATGGTGATATGCCAACATATAGGATATAGTTCACCCTGCCTTAGGCCTACAGGCCTAAAGGCCTGCAGTAGAGGTGACTTACCTATTTCCCATGCAGTGTATGGTAGGCATGGCACACAGGGCTGTGTGCCACGTCGACTCTTCAGATATCTCTGTATCACGACACACAGCCTGCAATGGCATAGCCTTGGTGAGGGGTCCCTGGGCTGGCACAACTAGTGCTGCAGCCTCAGAGGACCCTCTTCACTATCCATGCCCTATGTACCAGGGGTGCCACTTATTAGTTACAGGGGTAACTGAAGTTGTGCCATTCGTGTTACCGTTTTGTGGGAAGAGATCTAGCACTGGGATCCTGGTTAGCAGGGACCCAATGCACTAACCGTTTGAATTTACATCAGACATCAGCCAAAAAATGGGAGCTAAACTTGTCAAAAGAGGTACTTACCTAGATGTGTGAAGGAAACATGTATTTTGTTAACTGTGATAATGAGTGTTGGAGTAGTGTTTTTTTGTAGAAATCTAGTGAGAAATTGGGTTGCTGTTTGAGGGGTGTGAGTCCTTCTCAAGCAGCTGCCATAATTCCCACTGTGAACCTCAAAAAGTCACTATATTAGCCTGTGTATAACCTCTGGTAGCTTGGCACAAATGAAGTCAGGCTTAACTTAGAGGCAATGTGTAAAGTATTTATGCAGTACTGGAATTGTAAGAAACTGAAAACACAACACAAGAAAAATCCCAACCCAATTTAGAACCGGAATTATGACATTTCAAAGTGTAATGGGTAAAATAGCACATAAGAGATCAAAACGCCCACCGATGACATCTAGGCGCACATGTCCGGGTTGAAGTCACAAGTTATGGTTGACCACGATGGAGCACGGTTCGGATAATGTAAGACCTGGGGTCACCGGGCCCTAAGGGGGTAAAGTGACTCGAGCGGTTGGGCACCCGATGGCTTAAGTGTAAAGCAACCATACAACACACACATCCCCTGAAGCAGGAAACGCACACAATCATGGACGCCACACAGTAGGTACAATGCAAATCAATCAGTTTTATCTAATCAGATTATATGCAAGTACAGTTCCTGAGATTGCAATGGGCATCACTTGAATACATTAGCGTTAGATTCACCAGCATTTCATTATGGTGCCATAGGCAGTACCTGAATACATTAGCATCAGATTCACCAGCAATTCAATATGATGAAATAGGCAATACCTCCTTACCTTAGTGTCAGATTCAAGAGCACTTCATCATAGTTCCATTGGCAAAACCTGGCGAACCTGGGGTAGCGGTAAACATAGCGGTTAACCAGAGTACTGCGCCCCTCCCACCACTAGCGTTTCAATTTGCCGTGGGCACCTCGCGCGGTATCTAGCATTTATCAGCCCTTTGAAATAGGACTGGAAAACGTAGCGCCACACCTGGAAGACTACTAGCGCTTAAGGGCAGGACTTGCAAACATATCGCTACTCAGGACATGACCAGCGCTTCAGTGCAGAACTTGAGGACCCAGCGCTACTCGTAATAACCAGGCATTAAGCACTTCAGAGCAGGACTTGAGAACACAGCGCTACTCGTAATAAACAGGCATTAAGCACTTCAGAGCAGGACTTGAGAACACAGCGCTACTCGTAATAAACAGGCGTTAAGCACTTCAGAGCAGAACTTGAGAACACAGCGCTACTCGTAATAAACAGGCATTAAGCACTTCAGAGCAGAACTTGAGAACACAGCGCTACTCGTAGTAAACAGGCATTAAGCAAACGGTCCTCTTTTCCAGGACGGGTCTCTTCCCTGGAGGTGAGAAGTACGCAGCAGTCAAGAAGCAAGGGGGGCAATCCCACGGAGGGGAACCAGAGTCTCGGCTGGGCACCGGGAAGCGGCCACCAGTCGGTGCGGTGCGGCTCCCGATCGTCAGGGGGCACACTGGGTCCTCCACAAGCCTCTCGGGGGACAGGGGGGTGAGTCCCAGGCCTCCCCACGGCCACGCTACCTCCCAACCCCGGGGGTTACCTTGATCTCAACGTCCTCTGTTGCGGGCAGACGCTCTGGGGATCTTCAGGGGCCCGCGCCCGCAGCCGCCAACGGCAGTGCGGCCTGCGGGGGCGCGGCCCAGCGATCGGAGCGCTCAGCAGCGGGGGCGGCGACGCACAGTCCGCCCTCGTCACGTGGGGGCAGAAGACGGCTTCACAGCCTTCCCAGTCCTTCCACGACTCCGGCAGTAACTGCGACGGCAGCGGCGGGCCCCGGGCTTCTCCGCGGGCCCCGACTCGATGAGGGGCAGGCTTCTGGGCCCTGGGCCGCGGCGGTGAGAGCGCCTCTGGACCCCACGCCGGGGGGTGGTACAAATTAAGGGGTCAACGGTGAGCTCAGCGGAGGACTGACTCTGGGGATCCCAGGCAAGGTCGGGGAGCGCAGGGGTCACAGCGCTAGTACCTGGTTGATCCCCCAGCAGTCCAGCGGTCACTTTCAGCTTGGGTTTCAGTAGTGAGTTTCAGCATTCAGTTTCAGCATTCAGCTTTAGCATTCAGTTTCAGCATGAAGTTTCAGCATGTAGTTTCAGCATGTAGTTTCAGCATTCAGCAGTCTTAATGGTGCAGATGTCTCTGGCGCCCTTAGGGGTTCTGTTCCTTTGGGGGGGGGGGGGGGTTGAGTTGGTGACTAGTTCAATCCTAGTCAAGCTTGGCAGACGGCCCCTGGGTTCCCCTACCGCTGGGCAAGATCAGTGGGCTAGTTACAGGATCCCTCACTCACTTGAAAGGCAGCACCTAAGCACTGTCACTTCCAGAGGCATAAGTCCCTGACTAGGCCCTACCGCCTAAAACTCCTGCGTGGGTTCCCCAGGTCTGCTTTACCCCAACTGCCTACAAAATGTTCCCTCCCTCTGTTAAGTAGCCCTAGGTCAGGTGACCACTATCCAAGGCGGCAAAAGTAAAAACCCCACCTCCCTTCTAGAAGGTTCCAGCACATTCCAGGAGCTTCCCCATTCTACCTATGGGACAAAAAAGGCGGGCTGGTGTCGCAACATTGTTGTGGGGTTCCAGCCAGCTCCTGGCAGCTAGGGTGCTACTAGAAAGACCACTCTGAAGTAGCAGGGGCCTGTGGCAGCCATCTTGGGAGAAGGGAGCACCTGCACCTTAACACTGATTGGCAATGAAAAGGCGCCCGGAGACCTAAGTCCAACATAAAAATGAGGGTGGAAAAAATGAGGCACGGTCAAAAATACAGGGGGAGACCACCCTAGGGCTGACAGGTCTAACATAAATGGATTGGGCCCTGTCCCACTTACCTTCAGACTCAGGAGAAACAAGCATTTGCAATGCAATAGGTCTCGCATTTGCGAGATTTTGTGCTATTGGCATTGTAAATGACAATGACTTTTATTTATATGTTTAAAAAAATACAATAATAAAAGGCATTGTCATTTACAATGCCAATAGCAGAAAATCTCGCAAATGCGAGACCTGATGCATTGCAAATGCTTGTGGTTGGGGGGTAACATAAACAATGGCAGAGTGAGAGGTGGGGTGAAGAATTAACACAAACAATGGGAGGGTGAGTGGAAAGAAGGAAAAAACAAAAAAAGCATCAGCAGGAAGAAAGAAAGAAGCAGCAGCAATACCGACACTGAGACAGAAGGAGGAAACGGGGGTCAGGCAGCATTTGTAAAGTGGACTTGACAAACTCTGCAATTCTGTGGAAAATAATATTAGACAACCGCATTCTCAAAGTCTGGTTTCCTTTCACTATCTGACAGCTCGCTGCCTGTGCAAGAAATACAGGAGGCATTCTTTCGAAAAAGCTCAGACCCGCGGCGCATTTTCGTAAATTCAAAGACCATGACATTCTTTAATATTTCTGAAATAACATATGTCCAATAAATATGCGGCAATTCTACAACACAACAAATCCTTTCATCGCCATTCCACTGCTAGGAGCATCGAGAGAAGCCTCCCTCGGAACCGAGACTGTTATTGTGAAAATAAAAGTGACCGCAGGTGGGGCCTGGGTGACAACAAACACCCGGATGAGTTCAGCTTGGAGGGGGGAGGGGAGTTGTGCCGAAAGGGGGGGTGCGGAGACAAGAGGAGGCGAAGAACAGAAGAGAGGCGAGGGCAGAGAAAACATGTTAGTAGTACTGGGAGAGATATGACATTGCCTCGTTTGTCTATTCAGGGTTTGCAATTTAATCTGAATTATTGTGAGAGCCCCACTTTAATACCAGCCTGACTACAGTCGCATAATATTCTTTTGTAAACAAATGTGATTGCCTTTTACATGTCATGTATCATAACCCTTTCCAGGGTGTCCATGTGCAATAAAAAGGGAGAAAGAAACATAACCGAGCCACTGTATTTGTCGATACCCTTACTTGGTCCCATTCGTAAATGTTGGCTATAGCGGTCACATTACTATCCAATATCAGTACCGCATATATGCAAGAAATTCCCCCTCCCCTCTCCCCCAACAATAAACTAAACCTCCCCTGCCCCCTCCCTCCCCGCACTGCTGTCTCCCCTCAACTACTATTTAGCTCAGTTAGTAGACTCTCTTGCGCTCAAGGTGTGAGTAATGGTGCTGTGCCAGGACCTTCCATCGCGACCCCCTTCTTCTCCTGTGTGTGTCAATGCCGTGAGACGCTCCCAGTCTTCTGACTTTGCTGAGTTGTTCTGCCCTAATCTGGTCCCTGGGGTTTCTCTACATGTGGCAGTCTCTCTGGGGTGGAAGCCTCCGATTCCCCACCAACTCTTGTTAAGTCCGCCATCAACCCCTCCCATGCCTGGGCTCGTTCCGGCTTGCCCACTCCACGATGTGCATTCCTAAGTAGGACCCTGCCCTCACAACCCGCCAATTTGACCAGCTCTCGTTTCCATCTGTGCACGTTGGAGCCCCCCGGTTTCTTCCAGCTACTGGTTATTTCTAGTTTGGAGCCTAGCTGTGGTTTTGGTTTTGACAGTGTGTGGAAATAAATGAAGCAGTACGTGTGCAGGTTTGCAGATGACCACCCTCTCCGTCACCCTCGCTGTCACCTGTGTCACTTTTTGCCAGTAATGCGTTAAGGAGGCACAGCTCCACATGATATGCATAAAAGTCGCCCCCTGTTCATGACACCTGAGGCATCGAGCGTCCGCACCATCAAAATAGCGGTTAATACGTTCTAGAGTTAGATAAGCTTGATGGAGTATAAAGAAGCTGATCAGGCTAAACCGGGCGTTTCGAGACACTTTGGCAGTTCTTTCTAAAATATGGTCCCAGTCCTTGTCGTCTAGTGGCCTATCAATGTCGTCCCCCCATTTGTGTCTTCGTCTGTCCAGTGGTTGTATGGAGTCTCGTCCTATGGCTCTATAGAGGCAAGCCACAGCCTTGATGGTTCCACCAGCCAAGCTTATGTATTCGCATGTGTTGTGTCACGGCGGTTCCGTCGTCCCCGCTCCCCAATGTCTCTCATCGCTCCCGTGACCACCTCATATAGTAGGAAATGCCCCTGTGGTTTGTCCCAGTCAGCACTGAAGTCCTCAAAGGAGAGAAGCTCCCCGTCCGGGAAAAGATCCCCAACTTTCGTCACTCCTGCTTCAACCCAATCGTCCAGGCCCCGCCACTGTCCTCCATGGAGAAGGGCTTCCAACAGCGGCAGCGCCATCTCTGGGAAATATGGGCGCCTTGTTCTGGTTTTCTGCAGGCATCTTCCCCAGCAACGATGTATCACTCTGTGTTCATTGCTGCAGATCTGTTGGGGCCTGACCGTCCTTAGCAGGGTTTGGAACACAGCGGTCCCGTCCGCAGCGAAAGGAGGCACTTCCCTGTCCGGTTCCCTGCTTCCTGCCATCCACTGTGTGAACCTCTGCAGTTGTCCTGCTAAGTAGTAGGCCTCCATGTCAAGCATCGCCATGCCTCCCCCCAATCTGGGCCGCTTTAACGTATTAAGGGCTACCCGTCTGCGTCCTGCCCCCCATATGAAGGCCGACAAGCAGGAGTCCAGCTCTCGGAACCAGGCCGCTGATCTCCAAATCGGGAGTGTTACAAAGAAGTAAAGCAGCCGAGGAAGAGCCACCATTTTAAGTAGTGAGTTGCGACCCATCACTGAGAGGGGAAGTCTCCCCGAGGAAGCCATAGTGTCTTTAAGCGAGCCTAGCACCCTCCCCACATTGCCTTCCTTCACATCCTCCATAGAGTGGAAAATGTGGACTCCCAAATAGCGAAAGCAGCGGGGTTCCCGCCGCAGGTTCCCCAAGTTTAGGGGTGGCCTCACATCCCTCACTAAGGGGAATAGTTTGGACTTCAGCCAGTTCACTCGCAGCCCGACAAGGAGCCGAAGTGCTCCATCATAGCCTTTGCTCCCGGCAGATCGTCCTCTGCATCGTTTAGGAATAAAAGGAGGTCATCCGCATACAGCGCTATTTGGTGCCGTGGCTCCCCCACCTGGATCCCCCGATACGCCCCTCCAGATCTCGCTATGCAGGCTAATTGCTCGACTGCCAAGGCGAACAGTAGTGGGGAGAGTGGACACCTCTGGCGTGTCCCCCTGTCTACCCGGTACTGCTCTGATATTGTGTGTCCAGTGCGGACCCTTGCCACTGGGTCAGTATATAGTAACTGTACCCAGCGTATGAATCCCAGCCCTAGGCCCATTTTGTTTAGTACTGCATACACGAACCCCCATTCAAGGCTATCAAATGCCTTTTCCATGTCAATAGCGAACACCTCCCCTCTCTGCTCTGCCGTCGTCCCTAGTTCGATGATGGACAATAATCAGTGGATGTTTAGGGTTGTATTTCGGAGAGGGATAAAGCCTGCCTGGTCTTGGTGCACCAGAGGTATCATGTAGGGGGGTAGGCGCGTCGCCAGTATTTTACTTAGGATTTTAAAGTCGAGATTGAGCATCGACAATGACCTGTATGCTTCACACTCCAAGGGAGTCTTGTCCGGCTTCAACAGCGGTATTACTATCGCTTCCCTAGTCGTGCCTGGCAAGTGGCCCTTCTCCTTTGCCTCTGCGTACATCTCGACCAGCCTGGGGGTCAGTTCGTCAGGGAAAATCCGGACGACGCTGTTGTCCACTTTGAGTTGTCCTTTGAGGCGCGCCTGGCTCAGCACATGGTCTCTGTCTTTATAGAAGAGGAGACGGGCCACCACCGGCCGCGGTGGCCTGCCAGGCTGCGGTGCTCAAGCGGGAACTCTTTGTGCCCGTTCTAAGGCGAAGAACGTTGACAGGCCCTCTTCCGCCACGGCTGTGCGCAGCCAGTGCTCAAGGTATGCCACCATGTCGTTCCCTTCAACCTTTTCAGGTAGGCCCGTGACCCTAATGTTATTTTGGCAAGCCCTATTTTCCGTGTCCTCTGTATGCTGTTCGAGGACCAGGACTCTTTTTTCTGTGTCCGTGACTTCAGGCTTTCTACCTCCTCCTCTACGGCCGCGACCCGGTCAGCCAGTTTTTTGTGGTCTGCTCGTAGTAGGCCCAGGTCCTCTCTGATTGTGTCGATCTTGGTCTCCACTGCCGTCTGCGATCTTTCTATGGCCTGCAGGATGTCGTGGAGTGATAGCTCCCCTTGGGGTGTCGCCCCTTAATTTCTGGTCCCCGTGCGTGAGTGTGACTCCCCATTTTTATCACTCACTGACTCCTGATGCTCGGTATCGCGTTTCTTGGTGATCGACGCTACATGTGCCGGTTTCAGTACTCTATCGGGCAGGATGGTGCTGGAGAGGGGATCACCGGCGGGAGCTCCGATTCAGGCTCCCGTCTCCATCGGCGTCAGGCCACGCCCCACTTACAGTCGCATAATATAAGAAAATATAATTAAAAGTGCAGTACTTATGGGTGCCTTCTTCTAGCAGAGATAAGCTTGACATAAACAGCAACGAAATGTGATGTTCCATCCCACACTTCGTCGCATATTTAGTTTTTTTTTGCATAAATTTGAACAGCCAATCAATATGTAAAAGGATATGTTCATGGTGAGATTTCCTGCCGTGAATGACAGAGAGTGACTTCGAGAGAGTGGCCTCCAACACCTATGCTAGTTCGAACGCATGTTGCAGTTTCAATGAAAAAGCCACCGAGAAGATAAATCGTAGCCAAATAAATGTGTACTGTGGCACAGCGATAAAGAAGAACAACTTATGGCCTGTCCTCTCTGCCAATAGTTATTTCCAATGCCATGCGTACGTGCCCGAAAAGTAACAGAAAAAATCAAACTTGTTCCTAAGTTGTTAAGGTGTCTAAATAAGCTTAATAAAATAACATCAAAAACGATAATTGTGAAATGCATGTGTAAGGCTGCAACACGAGCATAACTCCGCATGTCTTTTCTAATGACTTCACCTTTTATCTGGCACACCCTGCTCAGTGCCTTTCATACACTACATACATACGATCATTCACACACTGGGCACAGATGGCGGTGAAGTCACCAGCAGCAACAACTGTGCAAAATATGAAACATATGTAGATATGCGGATGTGTGTGAATGAATAGACACAAACACAAGACGCACAAAAACACACATCACAACACACTCATTATGCGTGTTTGTATGTTTAGATATATTTACACCCTAAGGGGGGAGGAAGGAAGCCACTGCTCACTGAGCTCCCTTTTCTCTTTATTTATATGCATACTGTCACTCCCCGTGAGCTGATAGCCAAGTGCAGCTATCAGCCCGCCGCTGCACCAGGACGGCTCGAGGAGATCAGTGAACCGAGGTTCAGACAGACACAGTAAAGTTAAATATATTTTGAAAAAGCCACTCGCATGAAAGAGCTGAGAGTGACTGTGACCCGTTGTCCATGGGTGCTGTGCTGAAACATTAAGCGCAGCGCCTGAGGGCGGGACAGGGATAAGGGGCTGTGAGCCACAGCGCCATTATTAAGTGCGTGCACCCGTGTTGTGTGAATGTAAACGCAGGCGCCGTGTTAAAGATAAAGCACGGTATGTGTGTAAAGCAAATTTCCGCCATTGTGACAATTAAAAGTAAAAGAGCGCATTGCGCACAGGAAATAAATCCAAGAAGCACCCGCCATTGCCACGAGTGGTGTTTGAGAGGCAGAACAGTGAAGAAATAAAAGTAATGAAAGTTGAAGGATCGCACTGACGAGGGACGGCGAAAGTCAGAATTAAAAAAAAAAAAAGAGTTCTTAAACACAAGAGCTGAAGAAGGGAAGTCCACGAAAGTGGACGAAAACTGTAGTTAGGCGGTGCTGCTTCCGGAATAAATGGAAGTGACGAATCGGTTCTACAGCCAATAATAAGCCCGCTAAGAAAAGCAATGCCAGAGTTTACTAATGGCAATAGAAAGGAGAAATTACCTGGCAATAGCGGAGTTTCACCCCTGATACAGATTACTTGATGTCTCTGAGAGACAGCGCATTCGCGCTTCCTAGGCGAGACCTAAAAATGAAGAAAAATGTCTACAAAGGTAAAGTTTAGTAGGGCAAAGCAGCTGGCGGTGGCTGTGGAGGTTTTTTATAACAAAGACAGTGGTTCTGTCGGGTATAGGTTTTTCTTTGTAATTTAAAACAATCATATAAACAATAAATCAAATGATGGCGCAAAATAACAGACAAAATTCAACATTCCTTTATAGTGACAAGAAATGGATGAGTTAGCTAGATTTAGAGTTTATCAAAAATAAATTTTTAATTTAATACAATAATTTCCATGAGGAAAGGCTGTCTAATAATTCAATCAATGCAACGGCGCAAGTGACCAATATTTACAGTGACAAGGTGAGTAAAGTGCAGATGTGACATAATCAGTGTATTTAACATGTACGTGATACTGTAAGCTAATAAAGAGATATTTACAAGTTGAAAATATGAAAACAGTGTCTAATTTCAAAGTATAATCCAAGTGCCTCAAGCTCAGGAATTGATCTACATTCGTTTTTAAAGCAATGAGACCTATTGAGAATTGGACTTATAACAACCGTCGACGTTTCGACCATGCCAGTAGCAATAATGTACGATTGTCAATGCGGGTCTTCATCAGGACAAGGAGGGTATCATACAGCCAATTACGCAAGTTGAATCGATGCCATTGAAGAATTTTTGGGAGAAAACTGCATTGAAGTCAGTCAGCCCTGAAATAGGATTAGTCCCACTGTACAACTGGTGCAATTTGTGATCCAAAGTCTCAAGAGCGCGACTGCCACTTTCGTTTGTAAGGCAATTCACGTTTGTGTCCGGCAGGTCCGACAGTTACTTTAAAATTGTAGAATGTTGAAAGTTGCCTCTGGTTCAGTAGGCAAACCCGGGTGTCACTCATCAATCGTGACCCACAAAATTGAACTCATCCTCGATGAACGGGCAGCAAAATCCTGTATTCTGTGTCCGAGGCCTCAGAAAAGGCTTTACAGGGTGGCTGAGGAGAAGTTGTCCTACCTGGGAGTTGCTGGACGAAGTTGATGCAAAGATTCATATGTTCAAACGTAAGGCATCATTACAATGCCGGTCGGATGATCCTCCGACAGGCATCGTTTTCTAAACAGGACTGCCGACAAGGAGTCAGCAGTCCCACTGACATTATGACAATGCGACCACACTTACGGTGGTCGAAAAGTGTATATTTTCTATTGTGGCTTCACAAGCCGCAATAGAAAATATATACTTTTTAAAAATCCCTGCACCGTTTGGCAGGTACCATGCGGTGCCTGCCACATGGTGAAATAAAGTTTTTGTGTCCCCCATGCCACATAGCAGAGGGCCAGTGGGCAAGGAGGCCCTGCTAGGGGCCCCCAAAGTCACTTTCTACCTGCCTTTCCATGGCGGGCGAACCACCATGAAAGGGCAGGCGGAAAGAAACATTGTAATCCCCAGTAGTCCGTGGGAAAGTATCGGACGGTCCCTATGATGCAGATTGGGGTGTACAAAATCTCCCTACTTCCACGGATAGAGTAATTTCACAGTTACACGCACATATGATGCAGATTGGGGTGTACAAAATCTCCCTACTTCCACGGATAGAGTAATTTCACAGTTACACGCACATACACTCACCATACACTAGGGCCCATTTCACTAACATACACTCAAATACTCCACCAGCATTGAACCTGTGGAAAGAAAACTCCTAAAACTCCTAAACCCCACATCTACACCGAGGTCGATAAGACCTAGTTATTGCAATTGTCATAATCTAAACAAACTATACAACAATAATCAAAATAGAGTACTCAATAATTGACAAGAAATAATAACCAACACCGTATTTAAAATTATGATTCTTTATCTAAAATTAGTCAAAAGAAATTAATCAGAATAAATCATTTTCTCATAATTACCTATTCTAGCTAAATGTCAGAATGGGTCATCAGGACAAGTCTCTCAGTAGAAATCTCCCAAGTCACCGTCCTCTCAGCATCGATTCTCACCAACGCAGGTTTGGGAAGCAAAATCTCGAATGCAATGACACGGACCCTCTCTAGTCTAGTATATTTATAATGAATATTAAAGAAACATTAAATGTTCTACACGTCCGCCGAACCGCTGAGCAGAGCGAGCAGGAAAGGATGTAGCATCGCTACATTTGAAAAATCTCCGCTCAGGAAATCACAAAAATAAAAAGACAGAACAGGAACCAAAAATAAAAAAGTATCTTTTAGCATCCACATTTCCTCAGCGATGACATAATGCTCAGAGTTCTTTCTTAACAGCTCCTTTGTCCTCCAAGGCTGTCCAATACATCTGGAAACCTGCCCAGAACTGCTGCTGTCCTCACGGAAAGTTTTAACCAGGCAAGGACTGTGATCAAATGTCTCATGATCATATTCAGCAAGGCCCTCTCATCACAATTTCTCACTCGAGGCCAGGCTGCAAACGGCGGACATTTTTGGTTAGGCCAAAATGGACCATCTTAATTAAAAGAGACAAAACAACGTTACCACAGCATAATGATTAAACAGTGTTAACCCCACTAATACCCTTATGTGTATGTAATTATCTAGCTTTAGCAACACAGAAAAGCATTAATTCAAAAGCGTTTCGTGCTTAAAATAAACAGCACTCAGCAACGTTTATTTAATAAAACATGCACATTGTTAATAGGCAACACATACGCGTTCCCACGTGTAGTTCTCTCTTGTTAATACATACATGTTGATAAGTAAAAACACTTACACAAAACAAATAATTAGTAATTAATAATTAATAATGTTAACTTATGACAAATAGACAAACCAGAGCTTCAAAACCCTATAGATTTTTATTAGAAAATCCTGCTCCAGCAATTCCCCCTTTGGTGATTTTATCACCAAATAACCCAAAAAAAAAAAAATTAGTGAAATTTAGTCCCATTTTAGGAGAAATTGGAAATGTCTTTTTCCTCCTTACACAACACTACACACCAGACACTCTTTCATCATCCCTCTTCGTTTCTAAGTAGACACTCTCCCTTAATTCTTCTAATTCAATTTCTTGTGGTTCTCTTTTCAACCTTTTATTTCTCTTTTCATTATTTCTTTTAATTAATTTCTTTTTCCCTCCCCTGTTTTTACAACACAAACACACCAATCTCAATATCAATAAAGCAACAATTATACAAGTTAAAGGAAACAATATCTTACCTATAATAGTACTACCTATTTTTGTAATAAAACTCTTAACAGCTATCACCTTATTAACTAATTTAGTCCAGATACTTTCAGCTTCAAGTGGTACTAATTCTTCATGCAAATCAGTAATATTTTTGATATAGACCTTCAGGTCTTTTCTTTCGTCTGGAATGTAAGTGCAACAATGTTGAACTTTCAGCATTCCACAAACTCCACCCTCCTTAGCCAATAAAATATCAAGAGCAAGTCTATTTTGCATAGACATGGCACGTACGGCAATTAATTCCGTATTCACCAAAAGAAACCCTCCAGCGGTATTTGTCGATAAGCGATCCACCACTGTTGACAGTTTCCGAATCCCATAAGCATTTAAAGAAATTCCCACTGCTGGAATTAAAGCTCCAAAAATGTCACCCACTATTTCAGACCAAGTTTCCCTCTTGAAGCGCATTAGTAAATTAATATGTTCTACATCTTCTATTCTATCTATATGAAAAATCTTTGGAAAAACCAGGCCCACATAACACGTGCCATACCAATGGTCAGGCAACTTGTAATAAGCCTTGTTCCCACAAACATAATACACTCCTGGAAAAATTGTATCTTCTCCACCTCTGAAACCCCATCCTGTTGCAATGAAGTATGTATCATGACATTCACTAGTCCCAACAAAATATGTATCATATTGGGATTTCCCTCTTGTAATGCACAGCTTACCCTTCTGTGGTGCATCTAAAGCTAAAGTTGGACTAGCTCCATTTCTCAATTCTTTTCCCATCTCAATGTCCCAAATTGTCTCACTCACTTTATATTTCCCTGCCTTTTCATGCATACTCAATCTCCTTTCCTCCACCATGTTCAGGAAAGCTTTCTCCTCTTCTTCCAAACTACAAGTTAAATTATTCTTAAAAATGTAATCTAATGTTAATTCTTCTTTCTCAATAAAAATCTCACCAAAAATGTTAGCTTCTTTAGCTGGATTCAGCTCTTTATTCATTGGCAAGTGCCCAAAAATACTATCTTTGTTAGACATCTTATAATCTATTTTCCCTAAGAGATAAAAAACACTACTTAATACACTACAAGAAATTCCATACGTAGCTGGTAAATGGTGATAAGTAACACCCTCTGAAACGGATGCAGGTAATTGCATACAAACGTAGCAATCCCTTACTTCCATTGTTTTCACATATTCGTATAACAACTTTGAAAAAACATTACTAGAAAAATCATTAATTGACCTATCTTTATGCATGTAAGTATTACTAATTCTAGTTGGAACTACTTTTTGCGAATTCTTCTCTACATTTGTCTCATTCTCAGTATGTATTTCAAATGTACCTATTGAAACTCTAAATGTAACTAATAAAGCTAAAATACCCCATAGTAGCATTAATAATCCAGTACAGCAGCAGCACATTCTACACCATCTTCTTAGGAAGGCACATCTACTTTGATTATTCTCTATGTTAGCCATTTTACTACTTTGACCTTGTCTTTTGACTTAGCCTCTACTACTCCACTACTGAAATTTCTCGAACTTTGGATTACTTCAGACAGCTGGATTTCAGACTTTCTCCTTTTCACTTTTTCCAAGTGATTTCTTAAGTTCACTCAATTTGGATATTCATCACTTTTCACTCCTCCTTCTTCAGCAACATCAAATTGTATCAGATCATCAACAACATCCTGTGCATCTGACTCTTCTCCAATGTCAGTCAGGATAACTTTTAAGATTCCAACAGATTCTTCCTTTTCCTCAACCACTTTTCTCAAGATCCCCTCCGGATTATCTCGAGTCACTGTTTCTTCTTCTCCTTCTTCAGACAGTGCCACATAAGACCATTCCGGTGATCTGTACTTTTGGTTGGGTCTTCTAATTCTTTTTATTTCCTCAGGTTCTCTTGATTCCTTTTGCTCCTTTCTTTTTACTTCGTTTTGACTCGACAGCCTCTTTACTCTGTTGTTAGGCCAAAAATCTCCTCTTACGACCTTTTTCGGTCTTGTTTCTGTATTATTTCTTTCTCCAATCCAAGTTCTCTTTCTCAGAACTCGACCCTCTGATTTTCCATTCTCACTTTTATCCGATTCTGTTTCAAATGCCTCTTGTTCTTCAGCAGTTTTCTTTCGCTCCACAGTCTTTTTCACCACTATTTGAGACTTCCCTACTTCTTTCCCTCCTCGGGTCTCCGACACGCAATCTTCTTGCTGTCTACTTGTCCCTTCACCTAGCTTATTAGAAGTGTTCCCTACACCTCCTCGGGGGTCTTCCGCAATCTGTCCCTCTCTATCTTCTCCTGACCCTACTTCTTCAGATATAATCTCAAGTGGTTCTTCAATCTCCTCCTCTTCTGATTCAGGAGTAATTTCTGTGGAACTGCTCTTTTCTTTTCTTTTTCCTCCACTGCTTTTTGGAACTTCAGGCTCTCTTTCAGAATCAGATCTCCTTTCTGAGATTCTCAATGGTTCTCTTGAACTTGAAGCCTTTTCTGCTTCTTTTCCTAAACTTTGATTTTTTCTCACTGGTTCTGGGTCTTCATCATCACTGGAATCTGACTCTTCAAAATACTCTTTACCAGTCCCATCCTTTGGGTTTGGAACTCTCAGAGTATGACTCGCATGCACCCAGTTTTTCACACCAGCACACTTCACTGCAGTCGTCGTAGTTAGAATGACTTGTCTTGGTCTTCCCCACCTCGGAACCAAGCAATTTCTTCTTCTGTGAACTTTAATCCTCACCCAGTCTCCTGGACTCAGATCATGAGCTTGCTTCTTCTCAAGTGTAGTAGCTTCTTCTCCAATCTGGTGAAACACAGAATGAACTGCGTCAGCCAGGCCTTTACAGTAATCCAAAATCATGTCATCAATTATTGTCATCAACTTATTGACAGGTACATATGCATGTCGCATTGCACGTCCCATTATTATTTCGTGCGGACTTAAACCAGTAGTTCTATCTGGAGTAGATCTAATAGTCATTAGCACTAGAGGCAAGACATCCGGCCATTTCATGCCAGTGGCTAAGCACATCTTACCAATCCTGTTCTTGATTGTGCCATTTATCTGCTCAACCACACCAGAAGCCTCTGGTCTGTATGCACAATGTAGCTTCTGCTGTATGCTTAATGCTTCACAAATCAAACTCATGAGTTCATTATAGAAGTGTCCACCTCTATCAGACTCAATCGTTACCGGAAATCCGTACCTAGGAATCAACTCTCTTAACAGTAACTTCGCCACTGTTACTCCATCATTTCTCCTAGTCGGATAGGCCTCAACCCATCTTGAAAACAAACAGACTACCACTAGTACATATCTCAGTCTGTTCCCTTGGGGCATTTCAATGAAATCAATCTGCATTCTTGTAAAAGGACCTCCTTCTCTGCCTATTGTCCCCAGATTCACCACTGTCTTTTTCCCAGTGTTAAATTGCTGGCAAATCAAACATCTTTGACAGATACTTTCTGCAATTGTCCTGAACTTTGCATTGTACCAGGTTTGCTTAAAAGACCTAATCATTGAATCCCTTCCCAAATGTCCCTGACCATGATACATCCTTGCCATTGCTGACAGCATGGAGTTCGGCATTACTGGTCTGCCATCTCTATAGACCCAAACATGGTCTGTCTCTCTTGGGGCACAACCTGCCTTAATCCAATCTTTCTTTTCTTCCTCCTCTACCTCATCCTGCAACTGTTTCACTTCATCCCATGTCTCTAAGACATTAGTAAACATCACAGAACAAAAAGACATTTCCCCTTCTCGTTCCCGATTAATAGACTGGTTATTCTTGGCGCAATATTGAGCAATGTCATTTGCATAACGGTTGCCCACTGTCACAAAATCATCTCCTTGTCCATGAGCAGCACATTTTACAACTGCTAATTCTTTAGGCAGCTGTATCGCCTCAAGTAATTTCCCAATCACTTCAGCATTCTTTATTGGAGTCCCACTCGACGTCAAGAAACCTCTTTGTAGCCAAAGTTGGCCAAAGTCATGCACAACTCCAAATCCATACTGACTATCAGTCATCACAGTCGTTCTCAAATCTTTCCCAATTTCACAAGCTTTTGTCAATGCCACTAATTCAGCAACTTGCGCAGATTTCACTCCTTTCAATGATGACGCTTCCATTAATTCTGAAACCTTACACACTGCATATGCTGCACATAGCACACCCTCATCATTCCTCAGGCATGATCCATCTACAAACAACACATGATCACTCTCCTGCAAGGGAAGATCCCTTATATCTGGTCTCGGTTTTGTACAGTAATCAAGCACATCCAAACAATTGTGATCATCTTCTGTTTTCACACCCACATTTTCAATATCCGGCAACAATGTCGCTGGATTCACATTCACACATCTCTCAAGAGTCACATTTGATGCTCCCAGAATGACTTTCTCATATTTAGTCAACCGACTATGTGACATGTACTGAGTTCTGCTTCTCGTCAAAAGAATTGCCACATTATGAGGTACGAATACCCTTACAGGATATCCCATTATGATTCCCTCACTCTGTTCTAGGCTTCTGCATGTTGCAGCCACAGATTTCAGACAACCTGGTAAACCCACAGCTACAGGGTCAAGTGTCGATGAGAAGTACGCAATAGGCCTTCTCAGTAATCCATGCTTCTGAATTAACACTGAAAGTGCACATCCATTTCTCTCGCTGCAGTACAATTCAAATTCTTTTTCATAGTCTGGCATACCCAAAGCAGGGGCTTCACACATTCTGCTTTTTAAATCTTCAAATGCTGCCATTTGTTCTCCATCTAGTTCCAATGGGTCTGTCATCTCACTTTTTGTCAGCTTAATCAGTGGCTTTGCTATCAGCGAAAAATTAATTATCCACTGACGACAATAACCCACCATTCCCAGGAACATTCTCACTTCCCTCTGGGTCTTTGGGGCCTTCATTTCCCTGATAATTTTGATCCTGTCATCAGTCACTTTTCTCAGACCTTTCTCAATATTGTGTCCAAGATAATGCACCTCTTTCTTGCAGAATTGCAATTTGGCTGGAGATACTTTTAACCCTCCATCTGCCAGATGATTCAGTAAAGCTATAGTATCTACTTCACAAGCTTCACGTGTCTTTGATGCCACAAGTAGGTCATCAATATACTGCACTAATACTGAGTTTTCAGGCATGATCAAACTCTCCAATCACTTTTTCAATAACTGATTGAATATTGAAGGACTCTCCGTATACCCCTGTGGGATACGACACCATGCTAAAATACGCTGGCCAAATCTAAATGCAAAAATCGGCTGGCTGTCATGATGCAATGGAATTGAAAAGAAAGCATGACACAAAGCAATCACTGTATACCACTCAGCATCATGTGGAATCTGATACAAAATCACTGATGGATTTGGCACAATAGGACAACATGCCACCACAATTTGATTAACTTTTCTCAAATCCTGTACAATCCTGAACTTCCCATTAGGCTTCTTTAGCCCCATTATTGGTGAATTACACGGACTACTCAGTAGTTCTCTCAGAACTCCCTGCTGAATCATTTTCTCAATTATAGGAGTTATTCCCTCAATTATTTCTGGTGTCATTTTGTACTGAGGAATGTTAGGATAAGTAACTCCCTCTTTCACTGAAATTTACACAGGATCTACATTATTCATCAATCCCACATCCTCTCCAGTAAAATCCCAAACTGTCCTTTTCACTGTGTCTCTCAACTCTTGAGGCAAATCCTCTGGATCAAACACAGCATATGCACCAATTAACTCACTCTCTCTATTTTCTAGAGTCATTCGGTACAAAACATCCTCATCTGGTGTTTCAAAAGCTATTCCATCCGGTGTACAAAAAATTGTACAATTCATCTTACAAAGTAGATCCCTACCTAACAGGTTCACTGGACTTGTGTCACAGACGATAAATCTGTGCATGTCTGAAAATTTCACTATTTGTACTCTTACTGGTTCAGTAAGACGTGTTCTGATTTGTGTATTAGCTACACCAACTACTTGGATTGCTTCATCCGAGAGAGGAAGATTTCTAATATCTGTTGACCTGACAGTTGATCTTGTCGCACCTGTGTCTACTAAAAAAGTAACACCTTCTTCATTTATTTTTCCATCCACAAATGGTCCTGCCTGGTCTATTTCTAGAGTTGCACCAAGTATGCACTCTTCCTCCTCTCCTCGGCACCGTCAATAATCACCCTCAGACTCACTCCCTTCATTCTTTAACAAGTACTGTTGTACCTGGTTAGAACGCCTTGGTTTGTTTACCTGCTCATCATTGTAGAATCCCGAATCCGGATTATACTTTTGTGATCCTCTATTCTGCGGCAAGGGCGGTTTTGGCTCTTGACTCTGCTGTCTCACAACTTTCTGCTGTTGCTGCTGTTGATTATTCCCCTCGTTCTGCACCTGTTGATTTAAGGATTTTCCCTCATTATTCACTAATGGTGGATTGGTACACTCAGATCTCCAATGTCCCAGTTGGCCACAGTTGTGACATGGGAACTTTTTTTAGCTTCCTCAAGATTCCCCTTTCCTTTCCCTGCATACCTAGGTCTATTCCCTGCATTATTTCCTGCATTATTCGCCTGTTCCACCAACTGTGCTTCCTGTCTTTCCGCAACTTTCACCTGTGCCCACATTGCTTTCTCTTTCAGCTTTCTCTGTTTTGCTTCAATCTCATCACTGAAGTATTTTGCATGTCTCAGAATCTCATCTATTTTCTTACTCTGCCAATCCACAGTATGCTCACGAATTCTTTCACTAATCTCAGGTCTCAAGCCATATACAAATCTGTATACAAAATGACTCAAATCTTTGTCACCCAGGTGTTCATCTCCACTGAATTGTTTAAATGCCAGTATCAGCCTCTCGTAAAAAGCATGAACTGATTCTTTTGCTTCCTGATGTGTTCGATCTATTTTAACCCAGTCTGTTTCTTTTGGAGGTACTTTATTTTTCAGGTATACAATCACCTGCTCATACTTTCTCATTACTTCTGGATCTGGTGCTCCTGTTCTCTGATCTCTTGGATATTCCTCAGTAGGCCAACTCACAACTATTTTACACTCAGCCCACAAGTCTGCTGGAACAATTATATCAAACAGACTATTCAGATCAATCCACAGCACTTTTGACAATTTCACAAACCTGTCTACTTGCCTATACCACTCGACGGGCTTTTCTCTCAATCGAGGGAAATCATTCGTAAATGATAAAATATCCTGTCTGGTCCATGGAACATGTACATATCCTCCTCCAGGTATTTCTCTCATAGGATAAGTATCCACTGGTTTTTCCTTTTCTCTCACAGGAAATGCTGAATAAGTCCTATCCCCTGATTCTTCTCTCTTTTTGTACCATCTATCCTTCCACTTCTCAACATCACCCCATTTTCGCAATAAAGCGATCATCTCTTTAATCTGTCCTGTTCTACCAGTACCATTCAAATTCTCAATGTCTTTGTCTGTGAAATCCATCCTGTAAGACTTCTGCAAAACTTTCACTTTATCAATGTCAACTCCATAGTCATTTGCTATTGCTCTTAATCTGTCGTGTGTATTTCTCGCTCTCCAGGTGATGTTCTTGCACATAAACAATAATTCACCATCATGATGATTTTTTAGAATTTCTGTTGGAACTGTCCCTGCAACAAGCTCTTCTAATTCTACACGTAACCTAGCAACATCAATTGCTTGTGAATCTTTATCCCTCTTTTGAAGAACTTTCATCCATTCATTCAAATCTTCAGCTGTTATTTCAGTAGATTTTCTCACTGGAACCACTTTCTTCTGCGGTTCTAAAATTGGCATCCCTGAACAACTAGCTTCACCAGCATCCAGTCCTGAATTAGACTCCTCTAATCCTTCACTACAAGTGTCATGTCTAAATTTTCCTGCCCTTTTTCCTGAATCTCCTGAAGGACCAGCCAAACTTGTCAATCTATTCCCAACATATGGAATCACCAAACCATTCTCACCCGTCCTCTGCTTATCGAAAACAGGCATAACCGGACCTATGGTTACGGGTACCGTAACAGCATCTAGATTCTTTGTCAGCTCTTTGATCTTTTCAGTCAACTCCGATGTAGTTCTGGCTAATTCTCTCGTATTTTTGCCACTGCTTCTATTCTCTCTTTCCCTGAAAGGATTACCACTTCTTAACTCAGGTGTCACATTTTCTGTCTCAATGATACACACTGTATCTCTTATCGGAGAAACAACTGGTGTACTCTCTTCTGGTTCCGGTCTATATGGAGGTGGTCTTTTGTAAATCATGTCATTTAAAACCTCATCCTCATATTCATTAACTCCATATCTTCTCACTTCTGCCTCAGGAACCCTTTCTGCTCCCTCTTCAACTGTTCTCACAGGATATAATCCCTCTGACATACTAGCATCTCGCCATCTCGTCATTCGATCATGATGAGTTTCACGACCATGTCTCCTCCCGAACATATACCTATAGTTGCCTCCAGACCTCTGTTTCTCTCGCTCATGCACTTCCTCTTCCCATTCCACTAAAGCCTCGAACTGTGTCGGCCTTGGTCTTGGGTCAAGACATAACATCTTCTCCCGTAAATTTTTCAACACGGCCAGATTAAATGAACCATGTTCTGGAAATGCTAAAACTCCATCTTCCTTAGTATACCTAACCCAATTTTCCAACCATATACAGGTATGATACCCATATCTCGCAGCCATGAAGGATGCAGGCGTTTTCGATGGAGGTAACAATTCACCCTCTCTCGTTTTAACATCTTTATCCTTGTCAAACCAATTTTTAATCTTTCTGAACAAAGATTTTTTCTTTTTCTCTTCTTGGTAATACATTTTGACGCTTACCAAAACTTTCTAATCCCTTCCGTAATACAACTGCACAATATTATTTTTCAACCAATAACAGCGCGACTCACACTAACGCACCAATCCTGGAACGTTTACGTCACTAGAATAGCTCTACCAATCCTTGCGCGGCTCACACCAACGCACCAATCTCAGCGCGAGCACTATTCTGATCTAATATCCAATCAGAGCGCGGTCTGTTTGACGTCAGCAGTCGCTGCAGTCGCTTCTGTCTCCTGTCTCTTGTCACTCGTCTACCCCTCCTTTACAAAATTTCTCAGTAGACTCCGTATCAAATTTCTACAAAATCTATTAGTTACAACATATAAACATCTCCATTGTCTGCTTCGCTAACCACAGAATAGTAAAGAAAATCTGTTTCACAAGAATCAACGGAATTCTTTCATACATTCCTTAATTGTTTCCTCTAGGACTTGTCCAAAGAGTCTTACAATCAACTAAATGTATAAGCATTCACGCACATTCATACAAGAAAATATAGTACATACAGACAGAATCCTGCTTTTCCGAGAACAGCGAACAATCTGCTCCACTACAGAATTATAACACACATTAACCAAGCAGCTTACTTCTACCCAGTTTCTCAAACAAGCTCAGAGAATACCTATTACTTCTCCCGCGATAAGCTTTAACGGCGAACCTTACGGATCCCTGGGACTTAAAACCAGAGTTTCACAGATAACCTTCACTACCATACGCACTCCTTATATACCAGAAATATTTCTAATAGTAACATACAACAATGTCACTGATTCCGAATCCAGACAATGTGACGCGCAACTTCGATTGTCACACGTTTTCTTTTTCCTGCATACATACAGGACCAACAATCCCGTCTTTCCCGAGAGCAGCATATACTTCCCTCTGCCCTACTACGGAACTGCTACTAGCTCCCAAGTTCCAGAAGCACTACATATAACTCAACATGATGACTCCAACATATAGTATTAGTACATATACCAATATCAATCAATAATCAATAATCAATAAGCTAATGTAAAAGTAATCTAATCAGATCAAGACAATCATCAATAACCATCATCACTCTGCTACCAGGAACTTGATGCAGATTGGGGTGTACAAAATCTCCCTACTTCCACGGATAGAGTAATTTCACAGTTACACGCACATACACTCACCATACACTAGGGCCCATTTCACTAACATACACTCAAATACTCCACCAGCATTGAACCTGTGGAAAGAAAACTCCTAAAACTCCTAAACCCCACATCTACACCGAGGTCGATAAGACCTAGTTATTGCAATTGTCATAATCTAAACAAACTATACAACAATAATCAAAATAGAGTACTCAATAATTGACAAGAAATAATAACCAACACCGTATTTAAAATTATGATTCTTTATCTAAAATTAGTCAAAAGAAATTAATCAGAATAAATCATTTTCTCATAATTACCTATTCTAGCTAAATGTCAGAATGGGTCATCAGGACAAGTCTCTCAGTAGAAATCTCCCAAGTCACCGTCCTCTCAGCATCGATTCTCACCAACGCAGGTTTGGGAAGCAAAATCTCGAATGCAATGACACGGACCCTCTCTAGTCTAGCATATTTATAATGAAACTTGCAATATTAAAGAAACATTAAATGTTCTACACGTCCGCCGAACCGCTGAGCAGAGCGAGCAGGAAAGGATGTACATTTGAAAAATCTCCGCTCAGGAAATCACAAAAATAAAAAGACAGAACAGGAACCAAAAATAAAAAAGTATCTTTTAGCATCCACATTTCCTCAGCGATGACACAATGCTCAGAGTTCTTTCTTAACAGCTCCTTTGTCCTCCAAGGCTGTCCAATACATCTGGAAACCTGCCCAGAACTGCTGCTGTCCTCACGGAAAGTTTTAACCAGGCAAGGACTGTGATCAAATGTCTCATGATCATATTCAGCAAGGCCCTCTCATCACAATTTCTCACTCGAGGCCAGGCTGCAAACGGCGGACATTTTTGGTTAGGCCAAAATGGACCATCTTAATTAAAAGAGACAAAACAACGTTACCACAGCATAATGATTAAACAGTGTTAACCCCACTAATACCCTTATGTGTATGTAATTATCTAGCTTTAGCAACACAGAAAAGCATTAATTCAAAAGCGTTTCGTGCTTAAAATAAACAGCACTCAGCAACGTTTATTTAATAAAACATGCACATTGTTAATAGGCAACACATACGCGTTCCCACGTGTAGTTCTCTCTTGTTAATACATACATGTTGATAAGTAAAAACACTTACACAAAACAAATAATTAGTAATTAATAATTAATAATGTTAACTTATGACAAATAGACAAACCAGAGCTTCAAAACCCTATAGATTTTTATTAGAAAATCCTGCTCCAGCACCTACGCCTGCTGCCTCCGACTGCACGCATTGAATTGTGGCGGTTGAACCCCAGCAGCAGATGTCAGTCGGACCGCAAGCAGCAACCTGTCGGTTATGGTCCGACCGACATCAGAATGAGGGCCTTAGTCTAATTTCTGAAAGTCTGAAATCCATGAGGTCGCATACCCCTTCAGTGATGAGCTGTTGGACAGGATTTTCTGCTGCAGAGAAGAACGTAGCGGGAGCTGCTGTGAAGTCAGGCCAAGCGGCGATGCACCTTGTAGGTCCTAGTCTCCTCTTGATTCTCAGAGCAGGCTGTGGCAGAAAGTTTTCTAAGTCCCAAGTTTTGGATTTGTGCTATCTGGGCACATTTAGAACCACTTCCAAGAGTCCATGACTGGAGGGGCAGTGCCTGTAGAGCTAGGGCTCACTCAGGCTGGGTTCAGGTGTGGGTTCAAGATAGTTGGAGCCTTTTCTGTCCCTGGAGCTCTGATCAAGAGGCCAGCCAAATAGCCCTTGGAGTCCCTCTAAATTCTTAGGTTCAAGCATGAAAGCAGGTCTCAGGCAGCAGGGCAGTCCTCTTGGTGCAGCAGGGCAATCCATTGAAGTACACAGCAGGCCACAGGTGGCCAAGCAGTCCTCTGAGAGTCCTTTCGCAAGTCCAGAAATTAATTGAAGATTGGTTCTGGAGCCTTATTTTTATATCTGGTGCCCCTTTTGAAGTGGAAGAAACTTCTGGAGGTTTACCTCCACAGAAGTGTTTGGAATTCCTGCCTTCCTTCCTTGGTCCCAGTCTATCTGCTGGCACAATAGGCTAGTGTGACGTTCTTCGTTTGAGACCTGAAGCACAGTCTTTGAAGTGCAGGTGTGCCTGCGATGGCCCATTCAGGCAACACTTAGTCCCTCAATTGGATAACTGTCTGGGAGGAATGCACAAAGGCCAACTGCTACATACACCAAGTCATGCGACCCAGAAAACAAGCTGCAGGCACCAAATGGGTTGGACAAGAGAATGGCAACTTTCTAAAACTGTCATTTTCAGAATTGTGACTAAAAATCCAACTGTACTATTGAAGAGGACTTTAAATTACAATTCCTTAGACACTTTTCTACCTGTTCCATATCAAAAGTTACCAGTTATTAAATGTAATAAGCGGACCCAATGTCAGCCTATGGGAGGGGTAGGCCTCACAATAGTGAAAAACAAATTTGTCACTACCAGGATATGTAGAACTTGAAAGTACATGTCCAACCTTTTAATTACAATACACCCTGCCCTATGGGCTGTCTAGGGCATACCTTAGGTGTGACTTATATGTATACAAATGGGGTTTTAGTTCTAGCAAGGGGTTTACTTTACTAGCGACGTATAAGTAAATTACATTTTCTATTCAGGAGTAAGCCAATTTTACCATGTTTTAGGGAGTGAGCCCAAGCACGTTAGCACTGGTTAGCAGTGGCAACATGCATTAAGTTATAAGGCCAAAAAAACGAATTCAGGAAAATAGGTGGGGAGACGGCAAAAAAGTTTGGGAAATACCACCACAAGCCTGACAGGTTTAAAAACATTGAATTTGGGGATATTTACAAAATAGTTTATCAGAGGGCATTTTTGCAAATGTGTTCTTGCACACTGGCGTACATGTGGAATCCAAATATGGAGAGAAATTCAACTGGCGATAACAAATGTTATACTATTCTGTATTCCTGCCCTTCTCCTGATCAAACTGGTACTCCATTGTGTGACCTGGCCTTTCTCCCACAACAGGAAATGCCCCAATACCCATGAAAGTAACATCATGATTTTGCCTTTCAAATTGATATTTTGGTTATATGGGTAAGTGCGGTATTTGAGCCTGTGCTCAGCCAACACTGAAGGAAACCTACCATGCACAGATATTTCAGAAAACTAGACACCCAGTTAAGTCCAGGGTGCAGTGATTTGCATGGATCCCACTATGTTTTTGTACCTGAAATGCCCTGCCAACATTAAACTTTGACTAAAATCACAGAGTTTCCTCACATTTCTGTGAGGGAAAGATTCAGAATTCATGGAGAGCGCCCAAAGGCCTACCACGCGGCACTCCTACACTTATGATAAAAACAGTACTCCACTTGTGTGGGAAGACCTATAGCTTGCAAAAATATCCTGACCAAACTTAGACCTTGTGAAGTCAATGTGGTGTCAATAAGGTCTTCACGTGTTTACAGTTTTGGTCCTACGAGATGTGTTAAGTCTACTCATGCATGGGGGAATGGCTTTCAATCAAGAGAAGAGTAAGAACGCAGGGTAGGAATTCTTTGGCCACTAGATGGAAGTACCTGAGTTTTCTGTAATTTAAGATTGGATTTTTTTTTCTTTTTGGCCTATATTTTAACATTCACAGGGCATTCTGGATAAGAAAATGCGCTGGGGTCCAGCCATGCAACACCTCCGTAAAGTTCCCTGGGTTTGTAGGTTTCAGAATTGCCCATGATTGGTAGGTTTTTCTGGATTCTGGCTGACCTAGAGCCAGAATAGTACAGCCATTCCTCATGGAAAATTGGAGGAAACCCAGATAGTTTTGACATATGGACTGGAAGAGATGGCATATACAACACAGTCTGTCTCACCGTGGGGGAAGAATACTGTCTGGTGCCCAGCATTGGAGCCGGATGATAAGATAATCAAACATGTCATCCCACTCCCTTTCTCACATTTTTCTCTGGAAGTCTGGTTGGACTTTACCATACTTTGGGGGCATATTGTGGAGTTTACCCCTTACCTGCCCACCAGCCCATCACGGTAAAAAAGGGAGAAATAGAATGGAGTGTGGGACTGCAGCCCTTAGCCCTGGGCATTAAACAATCTGCCACTTTAGGGGGAAGATTGGTGGGTTCAATTTCTACCTTCCTGCCCTAGGAGTCAGAAAGCTCACTGGACACAGAGGATTGGTGTAAAAAATGAATGGGCTAGAAGTCGGGTTTAATGCTACAATTCTTTTGATACGTTGAAGCATCAGATTTAGTAGTACCATCTAGAAATTGGCACTGCTTGGTTGTGCTTGTAACTTCATAGTTGATGGGGGTACTACTCTTACTACATTAAAATGAGAGTATGGTGTTTTTACTGTCAGGACATGTAAAGTCATCAAAATATATGTCCTTCTTTTAAGATAAGGCACCCTGCCTTTAAAGAGTGTTAGGCCTACCTTTTAGGTAATGTATAAAATATGAAAAAGGAAGGTTTGGGCTTTTCCATGGTTCCAGGTATTGTCTAAGTTAAGGTAGCAGTTTACAAACTATTCTGCCAGTCTCAATGGCAGACGTGGGGTCCTGCTTTGCTTTGTCACACTCGTGGTGGCACAATTAGTGCTTTATTCCACGACTGACATTTAAGTTATAGGCCCTGGGTCCACCAGGTACCATAGAGAAAGGACTTATAAGTAAGTTAACCTATGCCAGTTGGGTGAAAAACAATTAAACATATACTTTTATGGGTTAAAGAACAAGCACTGAGGCCAGGGCAGCAGGCATTTCAGCGTCAGTATACCAGTACCTAATATTCAAATATAAATGTTTTCACAAAATCAGCTGGGAAGGTATCCTGGCGCTTTAAATAGGGTCAATCCAGTCTGGCCTGGGACTAGAGTGGTGGGATGTATTTGAAGAGTGACGTCTTCAGCTTTTTGTAATTCTAAATGGAAGGGCCGGGTCTGATGTGCAGTGGCTGGAAATTCCAGGACTAAGGAGCGATGGAAATAAGGCGCGGCTGCCAGATCAGGTCTGTGTATGCAGGGGATGTGTGCGAGTAGGAGTCCGGCTTTGCAGAGGTGTATTGTGGGTTTTTAAAATACTATGCAGGTGTTGAAGTAGTAGTAGTGGTATGGGTCCATGTTGTGTAAGGGTTTGAAGGTGTGCATGACGGGGTGGAAAATAATTTGTTTGTGTATGGGAAGCCAGTGGAATTCCCTGAGATGTTGGGTGATGTGTGCAGTGCTTAATTTGAGCCAGGGACTGGGACTTATTTTTCCTCATCAGACATTTACTGAGAGCAAGAGAGGGAAAAAAAGGAAAAAGAAGGAAGAAAAGACGGGAAAACTGTTACAAAGGGAACCTGTAAGAGTGAGATAAAGGGGAATGTGTGGAAGTGGATTAAAGGGGCATGATTTGGATGAAAGGCTACGAAGTTTTGTTCATGCCGACACGTAATAGCGCTGGCCGCAGGCTTCTATGCAGAATTTTGGGCACCTTCACCGATTCTTTGGTTGGTTGAGTGTAATCCTGGCTCCTGATTTCTGTAAGGTTTGGAGTTGCCTGGACATTTGCTTGCTGACTCCATGGTAGAGGATGTTCCTGTAGTCTTGTTTGCTTGTTATGAGGGCTTCAGTAAGGTTCAGCAGGTGCTGGTGGGTAACCATTTGAAGATTGTCTTCGGCATCTTCCGGTGTGGAAGCAGGAGGCCGTTATTGTGTTGACTTCGGCAGTCATGATGAGATGATTGTTAATGACAATATTGAGGTTATTGGTGTCGTGGTGGATAGGTTCAGCTGGCCACCAGTTGGAGTACCATGGTGGTAATTTCCTGCCGAGAATCACAACTTCTGTCTTGTCTGTAATCAGTTTGAGGCAGTTGTTTTTTATCCAGTCGGTGACTTAGGTCATGCAGGTGGCGAACTTGGCCCAAGTGGTAGGCGTTTTGTCCGCAGGGGAGCTGTGTGTTATCAGCATAGGATAGGATGGTAATACCATGATAATAAATTGTGCTAGCAAACAGGATTGTGTAGGCGTTGAAGAGGGTCAGGCTGATGATCCGCAGATGAGGTTGCAGGCTTCTGAACAGTAGGGTGCCGGGCTGACTGATTGGGTACGACCAGTCAGGAAGAAGCACATCCAGCAGAGTGCTGGTCCTTGGATGTCAGTTTTATGTAGTCATTTGAAGAGTATGGGGTGTAGTACAGTGTTGAAAGCCCCGGAGAGGCATAATAGCATGATGGCTGCAGTGTCTTCTCTGTTCATGATCCTGTGGATGTCATCTGTCATGGTTTCCATGCTATGGTTTGGTGTGAACTCGAATTGAATGGCAACTAGGAGATTGTTTTTGTTGAGGTGGTTGGCTAAGGGTTTGTTGATCAACTTCTCCAGGATTTTTACCGTATGGCGTAATATCCAAGCTGATTGTCTTTTTCCTTCATCTAAACTTTGGGAGGAAGTGAATAAGAAAGCTGTCCAAACTAATAAAATGGAAGAAGTGGTGGCAAGTGAGGGTAATGTAATTGAGTAGATCCAAGGCCCGGTATCCAGAGAATATTGGTCTAGAGGGATGGAAGCTGATGCAGAGTTAAGAGGAGTAGTATATTTGATATTAGTAGGAGGAAGGAGAGAAAGTACAGTCCCAAGTTTGTTGTGTCCGTACTTGAAAGTAATAGAATAATTATCGTTGTCTAGTTACAAAGTGGTCCTGAGAGGATATTAATTTGTGCCACCATAAGCTCTAAGGTGGAAATAATGTTTGATTTAGCACATAGAAGCCACTTAGGCCAGACTATATTAAAGAAATGATTGTGATCTCAGTATTGGTGGCTGGCATGGACAGTGATGTAGTATTGTGGGTTCAACGGTGGAATAGTGTATCGTAGCGTTTGTGTTGACTGTACTGGTCTGTTGCTGGGGTGAGCAGAGAACTAAAATTTGTCTTGGATATGGTGGATGCAAACTATAAGTGATTGGTAGTGAAGTTCCTTCAGGAGATTTTGATTAAAGCAACCATAAATGAAGTGGACGACATTTTCCGGGAAGAGGGTTATCCCTCTGTTTTTATCCGGGATAATGGCACACAAGTAACATTATTAGAATTTAAACAATATCTTGCATTTTGTGGAATCCCACATTCACATATAAGCTTTATGTATTCCACAAGCCAACGCCATTGCAGAAATGAGTAATGGTATGGTGAAGGGAGCAATTCCATTTGCACAAGCTAATAGCATTGATATAAAAAGGATGGTGTGTGATTTGGTCTCGGCATATCGCGTAATGAAACATGGTGTCACCAATGATGTTTCCTTTACCATGAGGAGGGTTAGAAAGAGCAGTACAGTACCAGAATGATTCCTGTGTAGACTAAGGATTTGACAGAGGGTGGGGTGGACATGACTCATTCAAGGTCACAATGACAGAAGAGAAGTGTCATTGGAGGAGAGTGGCATTTTATGGAAAGGAAGAAGCATTTGAGAAAGAGGAAGGGTGTAGTAGGTGTATGTTGATAAATGTAAATGTCCAGTATTTGTAAAGCGCAAACAATTACCCGAAGGTGTCAAGGCACTGGGGGCCCTCGGGAAGATTAAGCAAGCTATTGCCCAGAGTCACATGGTGCTGGGCTGATCTGACGCCGGTACCAGGGATCACAGCCGTGAGCCCTCGGATTCCGGCGTCAGTTGCCCTGGCCGCTGCGCCACACCTCTTGATGACGAATTGTAGGGACAGTCAAATGTAAGAGAGGTAATGATTGCTGGTAACTACAGCAGATGTGTTGTTACAGTTGGTAAAAGAGGGAGCAAGAAAGATCAGAGACGAAATCCACTGAGAACAAGATGGAGTGGATTGTTCTAAATAACAGAGGGGACAAGGAGCTACAGGGATGATGGAAGGCAACACTGTCTTGCTTGTAATTTATATAGATACTATTGCCTCGCTTGTGATTTATATAGTTTTATGTTTTAAATGTTGCATTTTAATGAAAAGATGTGTTATAGCTTTGAGCCAGGTCATCCTTCATCCATTCTCACACTTCCTCCTTTGCTTTTCTCCATCTCACTCCCTCACAATTTCAATTTTTCTCTGCAAATCTCCCTCTCCTACTGTCTCTCTCTTTTCCTTTCTATCCTTGTATCTCTTTTTCTACTTTCTTTTTCTCCCTACTCCTACTCTTAAAGCACAAGCAAATTATGATACTACAACAGCTTGTAAGCGCTGTGCTTAAGCAAGGAAGGGGTGAATCAGAGTAATAAGAAGTTTGGATATGACACAGTAGAAGGCCAGAGACACAGGATGAAATGCCAAAGATAAAACTGGAAGCCACATACGGTTTGTGAAAAAGAGTGGAAAATGACTACACAGAAAGAGGGCTGCAGCCCTCCCCTGGTGACATGCTTCTATAGCGTTATTTAAAATATTTAACACATTTTATCCATCAAAACCCTCATGGTGATGTCCTCTGTATCGAAGCCACTCCTGTTACCCGGTGAGTTGATCTAGATCACATCAAATGATGTCATTTCCTGGGATGGCATTAATATGCTTAAACCTGATAAATTCCTGCCTCATTTTAGTCATTGAACGATGGAATATGCGTGTTATGCCAATGTTGGATTATGGGACCACAACTTTAAAAATAAGTAAATACTATTAACAGATTGATAAAGTATATGTCAATAAAGAAGCAAGATGTAAAACTGAAGTTGGTATCCTCAAATGATTCGTGAAAGCAGTGCAGCTAAATCAAATGGATTATAGTGCGGATGATGTGTAGCCAAAGTTGAATTTAGAAAATCTTCCAACTTACCACTGCAATAAAAATTTTGATTTTTTTGTTTGCATTTGTTTAAGAATTAAATTAAAATCATAGAAATTGCTTAGGCCGGGTCCCCGGATTTCAGTAATTATTAAGTGGGAGTCCACAGAAGTCAAAAGATTAGGAATCACAGCTCTAGAACCAGCCCGGCTGAGGGTGTGACTTTGATCCCTGTGCAGGGCACTGTTTGTTTACTTTTGGGCTCGACTTCTGTACCTTCAGACTAAGAGTTACACAGATACTGTAAAATCATATCATAAAAACATAAATGAGCAACAGAGCAGTTCTGACGTTTCTCTTGGTATCACTACAGGTCACACCCAACACAGCATTCATGTTTCATTTCCTGAAGGGAAATAATATGACTAGAGTACATTCTTATTTTCCTAAATCTCAACATCGAACCAAGTTAAAATATAATTCTTTTTATTTACATACAAACATATGATAATGATTGCTAAATGTGATCTTAAAAAGTTATTATTCAAGTTGAAAAACATATCAGATATTGCAGTTAAACAGCAGGTTTTGCAGCCGTTCATTATTCTTGAAAAAAAAAAACATTGCGCTATATGTATAAACGGAGAGGCCGTGGTCAATAGGAAGTTATCTGGTACTGCTGAGCCTCTGTTTTTAATGATGAAATTAACTAAACACTTGTCATGGAAGGAGAGGGATGTGCAAAGGATAACCATGACATGGCAGAAGACGAATGCAAACTATCTCAACTTCTCTCTACCTGTATTGTTTGAGTCTTTTTTCACAGTATTTCATAGCTTTGAAAAGTCTTAATGCAGGCCCCAGGATGAAAGCAAATTTGCAGCACACCTGGGACCCCTCCCTTTGGTCACCGAGTAGAGATGCGCTCAGTCCAGGCGGGGCATCCCATCCTCTCTCTATCTCATGCTTGGAGTCTCTACAATCCACAAAACATGAGTGGGACACAATCAGTCTTTGTCATATTGCCCTGCTCTTCCTGAACTGCTTGACCATGTCAGTGAGCCTCTTCAGACCCTCCACCAGTCCGTCGCCGGTAGTGGCGCAGCATCCTTGGACATGCCACTCATGCCCCTGCACCTTCTGAAGACCAAGCTTTTCCACCAGCTCGGAGGGGCTGCTGGCTCCAGGCAAGTCCTGCTTGTTAGCAAGGAGCACAAAAGGCACGTCCTGCATTTCCACATTCTCAAGGAAGGCCACCAGGTCATCTCGGGCCTCATCAAACCTCTCTGGGTCAGCGCTGTCCACCACAAACAGCAGGCCGTCTGTGTTGCAGATGTGGTGTTTCCACAAAGCTCTCATCTTGTCTTGGCTGTTGACTTCCCAGACAGTGAAGGACACGTTCCAGGTGGGCTCCAGCGTTTCCACATTCAAGCCAATGGTCGGGATGGTGGTCACGGTCTTATTTAGCTTCCATCTATACAAGATTGTCGTTTTCCCAGCAGCGTCGAGCCCCAGCATCAAGATCCGAGCTTTCAGTCCACGAAAGCCCATTAGAGTGTCATAAAGTGTGCTTAGGAAAAGGCCCATGATGTCCACAATGTTGAGCTCTGGAGCTTGAGCCCTCTGGAGCACAAACCTCCTGCGGCTAAGATTCTCTGGAGCTGTGATCTACTGGAGTTCAGTCCTTTGGGTGTTGGAACGCCTGTGAGACTGAATCCCCTGCAATGTCCTGCAGAAGCTAGAACTCTTGAGTTTGAGCTAGTGGATCTTGCATCGTTTGAAAATGTGTCCCTTTAGGAGCAAAGACCTCCTGGACCCGGTATTCTTTGGAGCTTGCACCACAAGAGCTCGGGCACCGGAGCTCCGGCCCTCCAGACTTTATTAAGCTGGAATCATTGGCTGCTCTGATTCCTTAGAGCTTTCAGGATCTCACACCTTCCCTTGAGCCTGGACCCTCCGGAGCTCGGCCCTCAGGAGTTGAATTTCTCTGCAGTTTGTTTGCTCGGAGTGCTCTTTCATATATTTCTTTTCTTATCTCTGGTGACGCTCCTTCTCGGCTCCTCTCCTGCACGTTTCCCTCTTTCTGGCCCTTCTGCGTCTCTAAGCATGGCCTTCGGTCTATTTATTCTGTGCTGCCAGACCGCGCCCCTTCTTGCTTCATCTATAGATATAATTCCGGCGGGGGGGGGGGGGGGGGGATCATTCTCTCGCAGGCCGCCTTCTGATTGGTTGAACCGCCCTGCCCCGCTGTACCGCTCGCTTCTGTCACTGCAGTTTCTTCCACCTCACCGTTGTTACGTCACCAACGGCTCCGCCGGAAGAGCCGCGCTGGAAGGCGCACTCACGCCTGGAGTGACGCAGCCACTAACATGGGCTGCACGTGCTCATGAGATTCACTAATATGTGAAGAAAACAAAGCAGGGTCTCTGGTTCCCTGTCTGCCGCCAGGAAGCTCCAGTGTGGCAAAGAGGACCTGGTAGAGCTCCGGACCCTGGCCTCATGCTGGGGGCGGTCAGGCTCGAGTCTGGTGCCTGCCCGGCTCGAGTCGGGGTACCACGCGGGTGGACGGCGTCTCCCCACTTATTTTACAGGGAGCTCGTTAACTGGAGCAAATGGAGCCACACATTCACTCTTTGGCCTCTCTGGGGCGAGATAGGAGCTCATTCAGAACGCTGCTCACGCGGTGGCTTCTCTGTTGCAATCGCATCTAAGGGGTGAGCGAGGGGAGGCAATGAGTGTGTTGGTGCAAGCCACCTTTCCTGATGTCACTTACTGTTGTGACGTAAGCGTCCTCCCACTTCTTTTTTTAGGACTTGTGCCCTGGGTGCCTGGCTCTCCTCGAGGCCATAACAAGCCGAGTTTCATGTGGCTTCAGTCTGGCGACCTCGATCTGCCCAGGATGTGGCGTTACTTCTCTTCCAGCAACTGACACTGAAGCCAGTCATGCATCCTTGTTTCCCTAAGACAGAAACGCATATTTCCTCTTGCTCAGTGCACTGTTTAACTTCTTAGACTATATTTATTCTCTTTAAAAAAAAAATACAACTGAACCAGAATTCATACTTGATTTTGTTATTTTTTTTCTTGGCAAATTATCAACTAGTTAAAAACATCCTGCACGTTCACACAATAAATATACATGATTACGTACAAAGATTGAAAATTAATTTGTCATACCACTCTAATAAACACAGTTCTACATCGTTAAAACAAGAATACAGACAAAAATATGAAAGTCCTAGGATCTCGCGCAGATAACCAGGCATATGAGAGGCAAACCTATCCCTGACAGGTAACTTAGCACACGCAGTTTACGTGTATTAGGGTGATTTTGACTTATGGTGAACTCGAACCAAAGAGCAAGGATAAATTCCTGCCAGCAAGCTTTTGGATCTGGTGGTTCACTTTGTAGCCAAGAGCTAGAAATACCCAATCTATCAACTGTAATTATAAAGAATGCCTATATGATCTTTCCAGCCAACATAATCCGCTCACACAATATCAATGTCCTTTCTTACACCGACGACATGCGCTTATGCTCTACCTCACGGACAAAACGCCCAGTACCTGATCACATTCAATACCTGCATAACTAAAATCGCTCACTGTCTAAAGGTGAATACCAATAAGGCTGAAATTGTGATCTTCAGGAAGAGCACATCACTGTAGGACTCCACCTGGTGGCCAACAGAGCTAGAACTAACCGCCACCACCCACACCAAGAACCTCAAGATCACAATCGACCGCAAAATCAACATGACCCCCCCAAGCCGGTGCCGTCACCACCTCCTGCTTCCTTACCCTAAAGATGCCCAGGAAGATTTTCAAATGGCTCCCAGTCAGCACCTGGAAAACCGTCATGCATGCCCTGGTTACAAGCAAGTTGGACTATGGGAACGCCCTTAAGGACTGGATCAACTAAAAACTCACCATAAGAGTATATACCAATCAGAACTCGGCACCCAGAATCACGCTCAACCTTCCATGCTGAAGTCACATCACACCAGTGGCGGACCCCCCCATTACGGCCGAGGAGCGTCTCCCCCCTGCTACCAGTGCAGCAAAAGTGAAAAATAAAAGGCAATAACATGAACTACCTTTTTAGTTTTCACTGCTCCCAGGGACACAGCATTGCTGCTGACTGGCAGCGGGGAGTGGTGCTTACTCCACCAGTTTACACTGTGCAAGTCACTTTGACTGGCTGTCTTGCGACGGCCAGCCTGACATGCGCAGTGTAAACCTCTTCACCTGGCTGTCTCAGAACGCTGGGTGGAGAGCAGGCACAGGCCTCCTGTGCCTGCTGAAGCATCAAGGCAGCCCGCTCCATCCAATCCTGGTGCGGCTCTCATGCTGCTTATCTGCAGCATGAGAGTAGCGTTGGGATTTGCATAACGCTGCTGCCTGAGAATCCATTAAGCGCCATCGCGCTGACGGCATCCAAGAAGAAAACACAGAGGAGAGCGGAATACAGGTAAGTACTTTTTTTTAATTCATCTTTTTGGTCCCCACTGGGTTTGGCTCTCTGTCCCCTCAACGCCTCTCCAGTGTTGAGGATAACCGCCCGCCACTGCATCACACAACACACTGAAGGAGCTCCACTGGCTCACTATTCACAAACAAGCACAATTTAAACTCCTCATCCACACTTTAACCATTGGCCCAGCATACCTCTACAGTCACATTTGCTTTCACAAACCCTCCACACATCTTCGCTCATCCGGACTCCTACTTGAACAAATCCCACGGTAATGGAAAACAGATCTGCCAGTCAAGCCTTCTGCTGCATTGCTTCTAAAGCATGGAATGAGCTGCCTCTACTCATAAGAGCCTCCTCCTCACTTCTTGAAAGCCGCAAGAAGCTGAAGACCTGGCTTTTTGAGGAGAACCACTAGGCCGTAGGTGTGCCTACACTCACACCTGCTCAGTGCCAGAATGCTCTCCCAGGTGATAGTGCGCTCTACAAATCTACATAACATAACAGATACCAGCTGGATTGGATGATATCCTGTATGAGTGAGCCAAAACAATCAACTTTGAATACCAGCTAACATCAGCTTGCAGCAGGTATTTACATTTATTAGAGATAGTGACCCAAAATAGTAGCAAGATTGGGCAGGAGACAAAAACATGAGTGGTATCAACAATTGAACCCTTACACCAAAAACAGTTGAAAGTTTCCCTGAAACCCATTTAAAACAGGTGATGGGGTGTATAGTACATATCATATAGGAACCTTGAACGAGTAGACTTTCAAACGAGATATATATTATGATTCTTTTAAGCTAGCTGATTGCCAAGCCTGATGTTTTTGAGAGGGACAAGGAGGTCCAGACTGGGTAGACCACTTAATCGACAATTGCTCAAAGTAAAGCGTGTGTGGCCTGCAGCTTATAGGGATCTGATAGAAAACACCAAAAGAGCCAAATTTAGGCACGCTGCAGAAGCAACTGGTTCTGCTCCACTGAAACTTGATTAGGACAATCAATCAGTCAGGGGTTTGTAAAGCGCTAGCTACTCATCCAGAGCGGGTCTCAAGGCGCTGAGGGAATCAGGGGTGGGGGTGGAAGGTGAGCGAGGTAGTCTATGAGCTGTAAGTATCTTAAGAAGGCATGCCTGTGCACACTAAATGAGCTCTCTAATTCCTTAAATGAATGAAGAATACCAACGTGAAACAGTTGTCCAAGCCTTTCAAAACCAATGGGCTGCCAGAACTAAATATAGCCTTCATGTATAAACAGTGGAAACTTTGAGCTACACCCTAAAGACATATTTTTTTGTTTAAACCTGGAAATTTAGCACCACGTTACAATGTGGGACCAGACTCTACTAAAATGGCCGGAGTTTTAAACGTAGTGTGTTTAAAACAGATTGTGTCAATGAAACCTTGCAAGGGCATGTGCTCAAGATGAAAGCTGAAGTAATCAGAGTGAAGACTCACCAGCTGTTATTCGCATACGGCCAAAAATCTGAGGACGAAGTAAGGAATGAAATACATCCGTAAAGTTGGAAGCACCATACCCGGGGAGCTGCAAATAGTGAATGGGACATCCAGTTTTTTTTTTATAGCAGCATATACATTTCTGCCAACTAGCCTCGATTTTTATATACAAACACTGGCAATGCCAATAGGTCTCTCCCATGGGTGAACTACTGGTAAGGTAAGGTACATTTTATTATGCTTGATTAATTAAAACCATTGCATACATAGTCATTAAAATGAAACCAGTTGTGTTGGTATAAAAGTTACTCAATAATAAATAGACATTCCGATTTGTTATTATACATGAAACTATTAAGATTATAACATAAAAAGTCATTCCCTTAACAATTGGTGCTCAGTCTAAAAGATAGTTTAGTAGAATTGACTTTTTAAGTTCTCACTCTGCCAAAGTCTTTTACAAAGCTTTCACTCTGGATTATCTAGTTTTCCTAAGAGTACACTAAGGGGCCGATTCCGATCCTGTAATTTTTTTTCCCGTACGACTCGTATCCGTATTTTTTTACGTACGAATCGTACAAGTACCGTACAAACGGTGAAGTACGATTCATACGGGAAAAATACATACGAATTGCCTCGGGAAAAGTCTATGAGACGTCCCCGGACAGTTTTACGTACGAGTCGTAAAACTGAAGTCCGAGCGCACAAGTCCGATCCGTACCGGCGTTCCAAATGCACAAGCGTATGGAAAACATCCCGTATGGAGCGAACTGTGTACGACCCGTACCCCGGGTACACTTGTGCCCGGGGTACGAGTTGTACAGCCCCCCCACCCCACCCCGTATGTACGGACCGTACCCCCCACTCCCCCACCCCGTATGTACCCACCGTACCCCCAGCCCTATATGTACGCGCCGTACCCCCAGCCCCCGTATGTATGCGCCGTACCCCCAGCCCCCCGTATGTACGCGCCATACCCCCAGCCCCCCGTATGTACGCGCCATACCCCCAGCCCCGTATGTACGCGCCGTACCCCCAGCCCCGTATGTACGCGCTGTACCCCCAGCGCAGGGGTACGGCGCGTACATACGGGGCTGGGGATACGGCATGTACATACGGGGCTAGGGGTACGGCGCATACATACGGGGCTGGGGGTATGGCGCGTACATATGGGGGGGCTGGGGGTACGGCGCGTACATATGGGGGGCCTGGGGGTATGGTCCGTACATATGCAATGTTGGGGTATGCACCGTACATGATGACACGTACGATGTGGGTGATGGCGTGTACGGCGCGTACCGGGCTCCTTTTCCACGTGCATTGCGGCGTACTTAGCTTTTCCAGCACTTTTTGGCTCCCATAAAAATATAGCTGTGCAGAGTGCTGTGGGTAAGAATCGTACTTGCTGGTCCGTAAAACGCTGCCTGACTCCGTGCGGACGTCGCGTACGTGCGGTCCAGGATCGGAATTGTATGTATTTTTTAGCTGTACGGTGTTTTTTACGATTCGTACGGAAATGGTATTTTTGTACGAATCGTACTTGCTGGTTTGTACGGTGGAATTCCCAGGTACGAGTCGTACGGAGAAAACACTCCGTACGACCATTTGTACCCGGGTTTTACAGGATCGGAATCAGCACCTAAGAGTTAAAAATGGACCCAAGCTGCAAACAGTTACTGGTTGTGCCCGTTTTTGGCAACATAGAGCTGTTAAGGGTGTTCTCGAAGTTGTCTTGATGAGCCATCTTGTGGAGCAGTGTTCACGTCCAATGATGTTACGTTTTTCAGTCTTAGTGTAGTGAGATCAAGGAATTTTGTGAGGCGGCAGTTTAGCTGTACTTACGTTGGATTGAAGCACAGCATTACCGCCTGTCTGCATGACCTGACTCCGTGCTGGTTAAAAGATGGTTTTAGTAGAGTACACCTTATATCCTTTAGTTTGCTGTAAATACAAATAATGTGAATGAGGTTTTCTGTGCCACAGGCACACATGCGGCATGGTCGGTCTCCTCCCTTTTTACCCATGGCGGTAAATACGGGGCGATTGAACCGACTCCTAATCTCAATTTTAAACATTTTTCTTTTGTCACCAGCTTAGTTTCTGCCTTGAGGTAGGGTTGTGGTTTAAGGATGTCATAATTGTTTAGCACAGTCCAAACATGGGCTCTTTTTGATAATGTTTTCTTATCCTCCATGGCTGATATTAGTCTTGTTAACAATTTTTTAAAAGACTGAATTAGCCGTTGGGCAATTCCAAAGATCTGTCAGGCCTAGGATCTTGATGGATTCTTGGAGGAATCTGTTTGCTGGCGATTTTCCAGTGCGAGACAACTCTACCCAGAGGTGGTTATTCAAAGTCCCCTCTTCCGCTGTTTTGATCTTGTGCCAGCATTTGACGTAGACTCACGAGTGAGGCACCATTTTTATTGGGAGACCTGGGGGAACGCTGGGTGGTAGGAAATGTGTGTCAGCCAGGTGATGCCACAACTCTCCCACACAAAAATGTGTGTAAAAAGTGATTTTTTCAGCTAAATTTGAGGTTTGCAGGGGATTCTGGGTAAGAAAACATTGGGGGATCCACGCAAGCCATACCTCCCTGGAATCCCCTGGGTGTCTAGTTTTCAGAAATGTGTGTGCTTGGTAGGTTTCCCTAGCTGGCCACCGAGCACGGGGCAAAAAACCCAGATGACCCCCGTGCAAAACCAGGTTGGTTTGTGATAGGTAATATTGATGTTGCTTCACTAGGTTTTGGGCCTTTGCCTGTTGCGGGTACTTAACCCACCCACACAAGTGAGGTACCATTTTTCTCAGAAGACTTTGGGGAATGCGGAGTGGGTGGCCTTTTGTGGATCCAGGAAAATTGCAGAACTTTGCACCACAAAAATGTGAGGAAAATGTGGGTTTTTAGACAAAGTTTGAGGTTTGCAAGGGATTCTGGGTAACAGAACCTGGTGAGAGGCACACAAGTCACCCTATCCTGGATTCCCCTTGGTGTCTAGTTTTCAAAACTGTACAGGTTTGCTAGGATTCCCCCTGTGCTGGCTGCGCTAGGGCCCAAAATCCACAGGTAGGCACATCCTGAAGAAAATTCAGTGCCTAGCGGGCTTTCTGCCACCCTGGGAAGGAGGAAATCGTGTACTATTACCCCATATGCCCCTAAGGGGGGCACACAGACTGTGGCTATTCTTTTTGGGGGGGGGGGCATTGGGATGCCTATTCTGGGAAGCCCCCTCCCCTTCTAATAGAAAAGTCAGCATAATCGCTGGCGCCTAGTGGACTTTATGCCGGGGGCAGATCAGGGGCTACTGCCCCCATCTGCCTCCTGGGGGGGCAGAAAGACTGTATCATTTTTTTGAGGGGTATATATATAAAAAAAATCCCTGGCACTTAGTGGGCTTTCTTCCCCCCTCCCCCCCCCCGGGGGCAGATCAGGGGCTATTGTACCCATCTTCCTCCTGGAGGGGCAGCAAGTCTTTAGTTTTCTTTGGGGGTAGGGTGGGGGCATTTGAATGCCCATTCTGGGCAGCCCCCACCCTGGGCCTATAAAAAAAAGAATCCCTGGTGTCTAGGGTGATTTCTGCCCCCATCTGCCCCCCAGGGGGGCAGACTGATTGGAATTTTGTGGGGTGGCATTGGCATGCCCATCTTTGGCAGCCCCCACCCCTAAATTAATCGTAAAAATAAAACCTGGCATCTAGTGGGCTTTCTGCCCCCACGGGGGGCATATTGGGATTATCACCCCCATCTGCACCCAGGGGAAGCAGAAAGACTGTTATTGTGCAGGGGGGTTGGGGGCTTTGGTGTGCCCATAATGGGCAGCCCCCACCCCTAATTTACCTAATAAAATAAATCCCTGGTTTCTAGTGGGCTTTCTGCCCCCCGTGGGGTAGAAAGACTGGAATTTGGGGGGAGGTAGGGGGGGTCTTTGGCATGCCCATATTGGGCAGCCCCCACCCCTAATTATAATTTTCAAAAAAATGCCTGGTATCTAGTGGGCTTTCTACCCCCCGGGGGAGGGGGGAAATCGAGGGCTATTGCCCCCATATGCCCCCAAGGGGGGCACAAAGACTGTGGCTATTCTTTTGGGGGTGGGGGCATTTGGATGCCTATTCTGGGAAGCCCCCACCCCTTCTAATAGAAAAGCCAGCATAATCACTGGCGCCTCGTCGACTTTCTGCCGGGAGGCAGATCAGTGGCTACTGCCCCCATCTACCTCCTGGGGGGGGTCAGAAAGACTGTATAATTTTTTGGGGAGGTGACATGCCCATTCTGGGCAGCCCCTACCTATATAAAAATCCCTGGCGCTTAGTGGGCTTTCTTTCCCCCCCGGGGGAAGATCAGGGGCTATTGCCCCCATCTTCCTCCTGGAGGGGACGCAAGTCTTTAGTTTTCTTTGGGGGTAGGGTGGGGGCATTGGCATGCCCATCTTTGGCAGCCCCCACCCCAAAATGAATCGTAAAAAAAAAAACCCTGGCATCTAGTGGCCTTTCTGCCGGGGGGGCATATTGGGGGCTACCACCCCATCTGCACCCAGGGGAAGCAGCCTCCACCCCTAATATACATAATAAAATAAATCCCTGGTTTCTAATGGACTTTCTTCCCCCGGGGGGGCAGAAATATTGGAATTTTGTGGGGGGAGGGGTGGCCTCTTTGGCATGCCCATATTCGGCAGCCGCCACCCCTAATTATAATTTTCCAAAAAATCCCTAGTATCTAGTAGGCTTTCTGCCCCCAGGGGGGGCAGATTGGGGGCTACTGCCCCTTCTACCCCCCAGAGGGGGCAGAAAGACTGTGATTTTACGGCCGGGGGTGGGGCCATTGGCATGCCCATATTAGGCAGCCCCCACCCCTAAATAAAATGTAAACAAAAATCCCTGGTATCTAGTAGGCTTTCTACCCCCCCCGGTGGGGGGCAGATTGAGGGCTACTGCCCCATCTGCCCCCTAGGGGGGTCAGAAAGACTAAATTTGCCCAAAATAATGTAGGGGGAGCAAAGGCCCCCCTCCCTGGTGCCTAGTGGGTTGATCCCTGTTCGGGGATCCACTAGGGAGGGATACCATTGGGAAGGGGAGATTCTCCCCTTTCCAACGATACCTCTCCTGACTTTCTACGTGCTCAGGGGGCTGAGATAGACCCCTGAGCACGTAAAAAATGAAACTGAAATGAGCCTCTTGCACGCGATCGGCATTGCAATGAAAATGTAAATTGGACTCGGGAGGTTGAGGAAGCTCATCCCCAACCTCCCGAGGCCAATAAAGAAAAGGGAAATCCCTCTGCTGTCTGCAGCAAAGGGATTTAGTGCCCCTGTTCTCATGACGAAATGGTTCCGTCATGAGCACAGGAGCACCGCTGCTCATCACGGAACCATTCCGTCATGAGCACCGAAGGGGTTAAGAATGGATCTAACGTTAGGTCAGACAGCAGCATCTTCTTCAGAGGTTTGAGTGCTAGGTAGGTCGTAGTTCCCTTCCTTCGTAGGGATTCCATTTGTGGCTTGAAGGAGTTGTGTTGATCTAAAAGGATGCCCAAGTACTTGTAGCTTATTACACAATTTATTTGGTTACCTTCCAGGATCCAGCTGGGGTTTGTCTTCTTATCAGACCTGGGCGTAGTGGGGCTACGTGGAGCAGCTCGTAGTGTGCCCAAATCTACGCACACTCGCGCGCTCCGCGTAGCCCCACTACGCGCCGCCCGCCTCCCGCCCGCCTTTTAAAATAATGTAAAGTATGATAAAAAAATGAAATATAATGACTTACCTGCAGTGCGGCGTCTCCGGGGCTCCCTCTTCCTCGTTGACAACTTCTTTTTAAAAAAATGCCTGCGTCCGCGCATGCGCATTTGTGAAAAGAAGTTATCGGCAACGAGGAAGAGGGAGCCCCGGGACGCCGCGCTGCAGGTAAGTTATTATATTTCATTTTTTTATCATACTTTACATTATTTTAAAAGGAGGGCGGGCGGGAGGCGGGTGGAGGGCGGCAGGCAGCTCTGCTTGACCCTGGCGTGTGCGTAGCGCTGCCTGCTACGCCTACTTCGCAAACTGCGAAGCAGGCAGATCTACGTACACTCCGTGGGCAAAGCGGAGTACTACGCCCGGGGTTACTTCTTATGGTGATTTACTATCATGATTTTATTTTTTTTAAAGTTTATTGTTAAAGAGTTTCATTCCAAACATTTTTTAGTAACGTCCAGGAGGTGCTGAAGACCAACGGGGGTCCAACTATTCAGGACTAGGTCATCACCGTATAACAGGTTCATTAATGTCATGTTGCCTAGCTTTGGTGCATGTGATGTACAGTTATCCAGTTCCATGGAAAGATCTGCCAGAAAGAGGTTAAATAATAGCCGAGCTAGTAGGCATCCTTGTTTTAAACCCTTGTTGGTGGGGATTCTTCTTGAAAGGTGCGTCCCTGCACCTAACTTTATTCTTAACCACGTTTTGGCATGCAAAAGCCTGAGTTGATCTAGGTGGGTGGATGGTATCCCCCAGCTGTCCAGTTTACGCCAGAGCTTATTGCAGTCTATGTGATCAAAAGCTGCGGAATAATCTATGAAGCAGAGATATAAGGGGTACTTTCCAAGTTTCGCAGAGTCCATAAGCACGGTTAGGGCGATGATGTTTGTGATGGTACCTTGCCCTTTGCGGAAACCTGTTTGTGTTGCTGGGATGATACAGTTTGTGGCGGCCCAACAGGTCAGATCATTTAAGATGATACCCGCATAGTACTTCGCCTCGGTGTCTATGAGGGCTATTAAACGATAGTTGTTTGGATCGGACTTGTCTCCCTGTTTATATATTGGGCTAATAATTGAGCCTAGCCATGACTTTGGAATTTTGGTAGTCCCTAAGGCGTGTCTGAAGACTGGAACTAATACTTTGCTCCAGAATTCTGGGTCAGATTTGTACAGCATTGGGGGGATGCCATTTGGGCCGGGGGCCCCTGCCCGTCGGTCTCTTGCTATTTGTTTTCGTGTTTCCGATTCTGCTAGATCATTCTTCTCTTCTGCTGTAGTTAGCGGGCAAATTAAAACTGGTAACAGATGCAGCTCCTTCTGCGTCAACATTGGTTTTCTGCTGGCCTCATCATGTAGGCTATGTTGGTTTGGCACTTCCTTTGTATGGTTGTTGAGACAGATTTTTTCTCGATGGAACGGGCCGGGGCTGGTGGATTTTTGTTCAAAGTTGTTAAAGTGTTTGAGGAGATAACCAGCCCATGTAGCTTCTGCAATAATGGAGTCTATGCCATGGTGATTGGGTCACTGTAGTTTATTGACACTCTGCCAGAATTTAGCACTATTTTTCTGGTTGGCATCAAAAAGAAGTTTCGCCCATAACTCATTTTCCTTTGCTCTTTTGTTTGCCCATCTTCTTAGTTTTACTGTTGTTTTTAGTTCAATGAGTGTGCTTTGTAAACTGAGGTTGTTTGGAGACTTACAAAGTAATTTTAGGGTTTGGTTTCGTCATGTTGCTCTGCCTGTTGGTAAATGCCTCACCAAGAGATGTAATAAACTTTTCCCAGAATTCCTTTCGCTTTAAGTGATATTTCCTCAATGTTGTTGGAGTTGCACCTTATTTTTTTGAGATTGCTAGTTTCGTCCAGTACGATGATTTTTCTTTTGTCTAATGTATGACTTGGAGTTGCGAAAAGGCTTAATTCTTGTGGCATATGGTGACTAAATTCATTGTTTCCAATTTTGAAGGTGGCAATTTTGTTAAACATTGTACAAGATGCAAAAGTGAAATCAAGATGTGAGGAAACTGTTGCAGAGTGAAACGTGGCTGCGGGTGGGTTTTCCTCCTTGAAGTGACCATTTAGGGCTCTCAAATTTAGATGCTCCAGTTCCCGGAGCAGTTTTTCCACACTTTTTGCTGGCTTAATGTAGTGTGTTTTTCCTTGCGTCGGGATTCCCCATGCTCCCGTGAGGTCTTGCATAGGGTCATCATCTTGAGTGAGTCCTAGGAGGTGCATGTTAAAGTCTCCTGCTGGGATAATGAGATCGAAGGCTTGCTCGTCCATTACTCTATTTAATTCTGTAGGTAGCTCTCTCGCCGTTCTTATTTTCTGTTTGGGATGTACATAGATATTTATTACTATTATGTCCTGTTTGTACTGGTTAAGCTTGAGCATTGTTTTTGTGGCCTGGATGCAGCTTGGGGGTGTTAAGTGAATTTTTATTGGAACGATCTCTCCTATTTCGGTAATGGAGGCCAAAAGCAGTAAGCCCCTCGAGCGGCGGCCAAATACTGAGCCCTTGGTTGTGGGGAATAGGTAAGTGGTGTAACCTTACAGGTCAAAGGGCTTGTCTTCCCAGGTCTCCTGGAGCAGAATTAGGTTGAAGGATTTCAAATCTAAGCTACTGGTTTTGCCAATTGGATGGGGGCAGGAGGAGATAACAGTGGGGTGGGTGTTTGCCAACGTGTAGTTAATAGTGGATAGCACCAAAAAATCAAATGAGAAAAAAATAAGGTTTCAGTGGGTTTTGTGCAATCTTGGCTCTAAACAGAGCCTCCAGGATTTCGCGATTTGCAAAACAATTTAGCAATCAGCAGTTTTGTAAAAATGCTGCCATTTTTTCAAAACTGCCCGCAAAATCTGCAAAAATGCCATCCCTCCATATTCATCCAATATACACGATCCTTGGTCTAGTACAAGCTAAACTGCAACTTCTCCTATAAAAGCCTGCATCTACCAGGGCATATGATCTAAGTTATAGCCATTTATGGGCAAGTTTCAGTAGTGAATTATGCCAGCAGTGGTGGTCCAGATGAAAATACATGCAGCAGTGAAGTTGGTCATGTGATGAATAGCAATAAAGCGCAATTACAAATACCAAAACACCTTTAAAGTTCAGAGCAGATGTAATCCTTTCAAATGAAAATCTGAAGCAAAACACGTTTCTGCAGAAGAGAAAATTGAAAGAAGATTCTAGAAGCCTTGCTGTACTATATTTATTTCTTTTAATAAGTGTGTTATACACATCAGTGAAAGGTGGTAAAGATTAAATTGTGGCGAGGCAAATAGGATGTGAAGGAAACAAGACGAGGCCTGCACGTTCAGTGAGCTGCAGCCAGAATGCAGTAACTATTCTATTAGATGGCACTATGTTTATAGAGACAGGAATAAGGAGGAACTATCAAAGGAATTAATCTGTTTCACTAAAGCTTCTGTTATCAGGTCTTAGTTCAGGGGGTACCAGGCTCAGTACTGAGCCCTTTATTGTTTAATATCTATGTCCGCCCCCTGGCTGCAGTAGCAAAAAGTAGGGGGTTGTCTCTGGTGTCGTACGCCGAAGACACCCAATTGTTGATCACTTTCTTAAAGAATTGTGGTGCCAACTTGGTTAAGTTTAAAGAGGACCTCTTAGCGGTTGCAGATTGGATGGCGGCTAACTGCTTGCAGCTGAACGCTAGCAAGTCTGAGATCTTACTGTTTGGGAAGGATCGTGAGTTGTGGTCGGAACAGTGCTGGCCGGAGCGTTTGAAACCCGCCCCCTCACCCAAGGAGGTCGTGAAGAACTTGGGGGTATGGCTCGACCAGGGCTTGACCTTCGACTCTCAATCAAAAGCAGTGGCAGGGGTGTGTTTTGGGCTTTTGCGTGGCTTAAAACCATTGCTGGGCTTCTTTCCTCCCAAGGTGCGACAAACCATCGTCCAGGCACCAATTCTGTTCAGACTGGACTATGGGAACGCCCTTTATTTGGGTTCCAATAAGGCCAGCATTAAGCGCCTGCAAAGGGTTCAGAACGCTGCAGCGCGTCTGCTGGTAGCACTTCCAAAGTCCTGTTCAGTTGCTCACATACGCCCTAAGTTACATTGGCTGCCCGTCGAAAAACGCATTCAGTTTAAGGCGCTTTGTGTGTCGCATAAGATCTTGACCCTTCAGGCCCCTTTGGGGCTGTCTAACCTACTTGAGTTCTACGTACCTCGGCGCCCTTTGAGATCGGCTGACCGTGCGCTGTTCTGCACTCCTCGTGTTTCGAAAGCCAGAGATGGCGGTCGCTCCTTTCGTAGTCTGGCGGCGAAACTCTGGAATTCGCTTCCTGCCCCATCAGAGCAATCCAGAATCATCTGGCCTTCCGGAAAGCCATAAAAGCTTGGCTTTTCCCCGGCCTCCTTGGTTAATACTGCATTTCTCTCTCCTAGGTTCTGGTCTTTGGTCGCGCTGGGACGCCCCGTCGCTGGGGCAGCCATGCGCAATACAAATCTGACTAATAATAATAATAATAGTTTGGAAAATCCAGAAACCAGACAGTCAGGGCCTCCTTATAGTTTTAACCTTATACTTTGCAACGTACTGCATGGAAAACAAATGTGTGCATTATTTCCATACGTACATTTACCTCCGAGTGAGAAAACTACATTTTCTTTATGAAATATTGTAGAAGATGGAGTAATTCTAATCACAACGTTTTCAGATGCCACATTGTCATAGGCAGAAATGTGTTCCTATTTTGACATTTCCAACCTAAAAAATGATACCTTTGTAAGTTCTCAAACACGAAATATGAAATGAAGAAAGAGAGCATACTCTATGTCTAACTTTGCCATCAGAGCATCAGATTATACAGGTTATACTATTCAATTTTTGTGGAAGCAGAACAGATTGACAGGGTTTAAGTTTCATGGCAATCCTTTCGATGATGGAATTAGAAAACTGACTTTTATCAGTTATTTTGTTTGACTCCTTTGGGGCAGCAGCGGGCTCATCTTGTGCTCTCAGAAGGCAAATTTGGATAAGGTCCTGGAAGGAAAGCTCCACCCCAGAAAAATTTGCTGATGCATAACTCTTTCAAAGGGTTGAAATTGTTTGGAACAAAACTAATGAAAGAAGGCAGTGGAGGATATAAAATTGATGGCACCAACAAAGCCTCCTACAAGATGAAAATTCTAACGCTTTTGAGGAGCTTTTGGAGCATCCTTTCATCCTAAAGCTACAAGCTTTTGTGTGGCAGGGGGTGATGCTGGAGCGTCCCTCCATCTTAGAAATCCCACTCAGAGAAGTCTACTTAAAAAATGACATGTAGAAATAGAGCTCCCTCCTACGAGGTTAGGACTGGAGCTGTGCTTCCGTAGAGCTGAAGACACTTTAAACATGCCTATTTCAAAGTGGAATACTCTGCTAAAACAGGTTCCATTGATTTCAGGCTGAAAATGATTGATTATTAGTAAAATAAAGTGCTGCAAAAATGCAGCTAAATTTCCATATTTGTGCCACTAAATTTCCATATTTGTGCTGCTAAATTTGCTAATCCATGCCGCAATATCCTGGAGGGTCTGAGACTCTGAATCAAAACAGTCAGCTCATGGATAAGGGGGGGGGGAGTCAGAAACATCCGGATTTAGTGCAATGTGGTGCAGGCGCTGAGGCCACCAAGCTATTTTACCCAGCTATGGACAGAAGGCTCTGACAGAGTGCTCTGAATCTGTCCTCTGGGTTGGTAGAGAGGGAGAAAGAAAGACTGCTTTGCCTTAATTACAATCCAACTAAAAAAATCATCATGGTCCTGCTTTCCTCCCAGCGGTCAGCACATCCCCTGACATGACACAAAACAGATGGCTGCAGCTTCTCACTCGAACAGCACTTTGGAATTTATTGGTGTCCTGTAATGGACAAAAAACCTAATTCAAAAAGCAGCCCCCGCCCCCTACCACACACATCTGATTTTTCCCCCCTAGAGCTTGGGGCCCCCCTGCACCGCGGGGGCTGCGGGGGCCTGTGTTACGCCCCTGGTAGTCAGTTTCGATAAGGGGACTCGAGCCCCGCCCCTCATTTCCATTGGGTAGCATCAGCGTCTATGGTAAACGCTGGCTTCCCATTGGAAAGGAGGGTTTTTCGTTGCCTCCCTTTGGCTTTTTGCCGGACTGGCTCGCCTGATTTACACTGTCGTGAAGACTTTTCTTATCTGCTTGTTTATTTAACAAGCAGATAAGAAAAGTCTTCACAACAGCTGTGAAGCAGGTAAGGAGCTCAGAGGTGCACGGGCTCACAGGAAGGACAAGGCAATAGCGAGCGCTTGTTTAAGAAACTGGAAAAGTGAGCCAATAAACACTCATCGGGTCGTTAGGCATGAGGCTAGGGATGGCATGTCGAAGTAACGTAATGAGAATCACTATGGAAAACGAAGAACATTGATGAGTCCCAATTTAAAATACTTTTAAGACCGGGGATATTTTTTTAAATCATGGAAATATCGGAATCGTTCACCATTAGTGATGTATATTTTCCAGAAAGTAAAAATATATCAATCTTACATTTTTTTTGATATTTTATAGATTAAGGACAGACACCAGGCTTCCCAGCCGACATCGATACATTTCAAGATGGTGGCCAGGTTAGTTTTCAGCACACTGTCGCTGTTGTAGGGGGAGCGGCAGTGTTGGTTGACGCCCTGACGAAGTCCTCGCGCCTCCTATGTGACAGGTCCTGTGACGGGTCCGCCTCTCTTCCTAGGCTGGATGCTGTCGGTCCGCAGGGTGTTCTCCATCCCGCCTGCTCCTGTTAGTCGTATCCTTCTGCACACGCTCGTTACTCCAGGCCCGCAACATGACAGAGAGGCAGCCTTTCGAGTGACTCCCGGCAGACGTACGGCCTCTCAACTATGCGCTGTGCCTGCGGCCCCACCTGGTGGACTTTACCTTCTAGGGAAAGCTGGACGCGGCAGTGCAGGTATGGGGGTACAGCAATGCTCTTTCACCTGGTGGTGGTCTTACAGTGTGTAGTCCTGCACAAGGCCCGATTTACACACTTACATTGGGTGAGGCGTTAATCGGGTGGGGTTGAGCTGTGGAACTGCAGGGTGGCAGGATTAGGGTAAAAGAAACCGGCGTGCGTGTTAGAGTAGGCACGGGGACACCCGTGGTGTCCCCACCTTCTACCATCTCTCACTGTGGATGTTATTTGAGTAAGTGGTGTGATTTGTTTTGAAGAGCAGCGTAGAAACGGCCGTGAAGTGGGCTTCATCTTCTTGGCCAATGTACTTGTGTGATCAATTTATGTTGCTGATGTGGAAATTAAAGCTTTCTGCAATGAGGAATCGGCCACAGATTTCCTGTGCTGTCGGTGGATATAAAGCGGTACAAAAGGGAGTGGTGATGGATCCCATGAGGCACAGGGTCAGACTGATTTGCATATGGCCATGTCTGAACTGGGGTGGCAGAGTGGGCTAAAGAACGGTGATGGATCAAACCCAGATCTGTTGACTGGGTGTGAGTGTTTGATTGGTTCTGATGCTCCGTCCATCACCACCCCCTTTTTTTACCGCTTTGTTCGCCATAAGTTGGCAGGGTATGCTCAGACGTGAGTCCCTTGCTCACTTTGCCACTGGATTCAAGCAAGCCTGGCTGAAGACTGCTGAAATGCCAGAAACCGGTCCTAGAAGGCTTGTTTCCGGTCCAGGGAAGGCATGGCTTGGCAGTTCGGGCTGGACTGTTCCCATGAGGCACAGGGTCAGACTGATTTGCATATGGCCATGTCTGAATTGGGGTGGCAGAGTGGGCTAAAGAACGGTGATGGATCAAACCCAGATGTGTTGACTGGGTGTGAGTGTTTGATTGGTTCTGATGCTCCGTCCATCACCACCCCCTTTTTTTACCGCTTTGTTCGCCATAAGTTGGCAGGGTATGCTCAGACGTGAGTCCCTTGCTCACTTTGCCACTGGATTCAAGCAAGCCTGACTGAAGACTGCTGAAATGCCAGAAACCGGTCCTAGGAAGCTTGTTTCCGGTCCAGGGAAGGCATGGCTTGGCAGTTCGGGCTGGACTGTTCCCATGAGGCACAGGGTCAGACTGATTTGCATATGGCCATGTCTGAACTGGGGTGGCAGAGTGGGCTAAAGAACGGTGATGGATCAAACCCAGATCTGTTGACTGGGTGTGAGTGTTTGATTGGTTCTGATGCTCCGTCCATCACCACCCCCTTTTTTTACCGCTTTGTTCGCCATAAGTTGGCAGGGTATGCTCAGACGTGAGTCCCTTGCTCACTTTGCCACTGGATTCAAGCAAGCCTGGCTGAAGACTGCTGAAATGCCAGAAACCGGTCCTAGGAAGCTTGTTTCCGGTCCAGGGAAGGCATGGCTTGGCAGTTCGGGCTGGACTGTTCACATGAGGCACAGGGTCAGACTGATTTGCATATGGCCATGTCTGAACTGGGGTGGCAGAGTGGGCCAAAGAACGGTGATGGATCAAACCCAGATCTGTTGACTGGGTGTGAGTGTTTGATTGGTTCTGATGCTCCGTCCATCACCACCCCCTTTTTTTACCGCTTTGTTCGTCATAAGTTGGCAGGGTATGCTCATACGTGAGTCCCTTGCTCACTTTGCCACTGGATTCAAGCAAGCCTGGCTGAAGACTGCTGAAATGCCAGAAACCGGTCCTAGGAAGCTTGTTTCCGGTCCAGGGAAGGCATGGCTTGGCAGTTCGGGCTGGGCTGTTCCCATGAGGAACAGGGTCAGACTGATTTGCATATGGCCATGTCTGAACTGGGGTGGCAGAGTGGGCTAAAGAACGGTGATGGATCAAACCCAGATCTGTTGACTGGGTGTGAGTGTTTGATTGGTTCTGATGCTCCGTCCATCACCACCCCCTTTTTTTACCGCTTTGTTCGCCATAAGTTGGCAGGGTATGCTCAGACGTGAGTCCCTTGCTCACTTTGCCACTGGATTCAAGCAAGCCTGGCTGAAGACTGCTGAAATGCCAGAAACCGGTCCTAGGAAGCTTGTTTCCGGTCCAGGGAAGGCATGGCTTGGCAGTTCGGGCTGGACTGTTCCCATGAGGCACAGGGTCAGACTGATTTGCATATGGCCATGTCTGAACTGGGGTGGCAGAGTGGGCTAAAGAACGGTGATGGATCAAACCCAGATCTGTTGACTGGGTGTGAGTGTTTGATTGGTTCTGATGCTCCGTCCATCACCACCCCCTTTTTTTACCGCTTTGTTCGCCATAAGTTGGCAGGGTATGCTCAGACGTGAGTCCCTTGCTCACTTTGCCACTGGATTCAAGCAAGCCTGGCTGGAGACTGCTGAAATGCCAGAAACCGGTCCTAGGAAGCTTGTTTCCGGTCCAGGGAAGGCATGGCTTGGCAGTTCGGGCTGGACTGTTCCCATGAGGCACAGGGTCAGACTGATTTGCATATGGCCATGTCTGAACTGGGGTGGCAGAGTGGGCTAAAGAACGGTGATGGATCAAACCCAGATCTGTTGACTGGGTGTGAGTGTTTGATTGGTTCTGATGCTCCGTCCATCACCACCCCCTTTTTTTACCGCTTTGTTCGCCATAAGTTGGCAGGGTATGCTCAGACGTGAGTCCCTTGCTCACTTTGCCACTGGATTCAAGCAAGCCTGGCTGAAGACTGCTGAAATGCCAGAAACCGGTCCTAGGAAGCTTGTTTCCGGTCCAGGGAAGGCATGGCTTGGCAGTTCGGGCTGGACTGTTCCCATGAGGCACAGGGTCAGACTGATTTGCATATGGCCATGTCTGAACTGGGGTGGCAGAGTGGGCTAAAGAACGGTGATGGATCAAACCCAGATCTGTTGACTGGGTGTGAGTGTTTGATTGGTTCTGATGCTCCGTCCATCACCACCCCCTTTTTTTACCGCTTTGTTCGCCATAAGTTGGCAGGGTATGCTCAGACGTGAGTCCCTTGCTCACTTTGCCACTGGATTCAAGCAAGCCTGGCTGGAGACTGCTGAAATGCCAGAAACCGGTCCTAGGAAGCTTGTTTCCGGTCCAGGGAAGGCATGGCTTGGCAGTTCGGGCTGGACTGTTCCCATGAGGCACAGGGTCAGACTGATTTGCATATGGCCATGTCTGAACTGGGGTGGCAGAGTGGGCTAAAGAACGGTGATGGATCAAACCCAGATCTGTTGACTGGGTGTGAGTGTTTGATTGGTTCTGATGCTCCGTCCATCACCACCCCCTTTTTTTACCGCTTTGTTCGCCATAAGTTGGCAGGGTATGCTCAGACGTGAGTCCCTTGCTCACTTTGCCACTGGATTCAAGCAAGCCTGGCTGGAGACTGCTGAAATGCCAGAAACCGGTCCTAGGAAGCTTGTTTCCGGTCCAGGGAAGGCATGGCTTGGTAGTTCGGGCTGGACTGTTCCCATGAGGCACAGGGTCAGACTGATTTGCATATGGCCATGTCTGAACTGGGGTGGCAGAGTGGGCTAAAGAACGGTGATGGATCAAACCCAGATCTGTTGACTGGGTGTGAGTGTTTGATTGGTTCTGATGCTCCGTCCATCACAACCCCCTTTTTTTACCGCTTTGTTCGCCATAAGTTGGCAGGGTATGCTCAAACGTGAGTCCCTTGCTCACTTTGCCACTGGATTCAAGCAAGCCTGGCTGAAGACTGCTGAAATGCCAGAAACCGGTCCTAGGAAGCTTGTTTCCGGTCCAGGGAAGGCATGGCTTGGCAGTTCGGGCTGGACTGTTCCCATGAGGCACAGGGTCAGACTGATTTGCATATGGCCATGTCTGAACTGGGGTGGCAGAGTGGGCTAAAGAACGGTGATGGATCAAACCCAGATCTGTTGACTGGGTGTGAGTGTTTGATTGGTTCTGATGCTCCGTCCATCACCACCCCCTTTTTTTACCGCTTTGTTCGCCGTAAGTTGGCAGGGTATGCTCAGACGTGAGTCCCTTGCTCACTTTGCCACTGGATTCAAGCAAGCCTGGCTGAAGACTGCTGAAATGCCAGAAACCGGTCCTAGGAAGCTTGTTTCCGGTCCAGGGAAGGCATGGCTTGGCAGTTCGGGCTGGACTGTTCCCATGAGGCACAGGGTCAGACTGATTTGCATATGGCCATGTCTGAACTGGGGTGGCAGAGTGGGCTAAAGAACGGTGATGGATCAAACCCAGATCTGTTGACTGGGTGTGAGTGTTTGATTGGTTCTGATGCTCCGTCCATCACCACCCCCTTTTTTTACCGCTTTGTTCGCCATAAGTTGGCAGGGTATGCTCAGACGTGAGTCCCTTGCTCACTTTGCCACTGGATTCAAGCAAGCCTGGCTGATGACTGCTGAAATGCCAGAAACCGGTCCTAGGAAGCTTGTTTCCAGTCCAGGGAAGGCATGGCTTGGCAGTTCGGGCTGGACTGTTCCCATGAGGCACAGGGTCAGACTGATTTGCATATGGCCATGTCTGAACTGGGGTGGCAGAGTGGGCTAAAGAACGGTGATGGATCAAACCCAGATCTGTTGACTGGGTGTGAGTGTTTGATTGGTTCTGATGCTCCGTCCATCACCACCCCCTTTTGTACCGCTTTGTTCGCCATAAGTTGGCAGGGTATGCTCAGACGTGAGTCCCTTGCTCACTTTGCCACTGGATTCAAGCAAGCCTGGCTGAAGACTGCTGAAATGCCAGAAACCGGTCCTAGGAAGCTTGTTTCCGGTCCAGGGAAGGCATGGCTTGGCAGTTCGGGCTGGACTGTTCCCATGAGGCACAGGGTCAGACTGATTTGCATATGGCCATGTCTGAACTGGGGTGGCAGAGTGGGCTAAAGAACGGTGATGGATCAAACCCAGATCTGTTGACTGGGTGTGAGTGTTTGATTGGTTCTGATGCTCCGTCCATCACCACCCCCTTTTGTACCGCTTTGTTCGCCATAAGTTGGCAGGGTATGCTCAGACGTGAGTCCCTTGCTCACTTTGCCACTGGATTCAAGCAAGCCTGGCTGAAGACTGCTGAAATGCCAGAAACCGGTCCTAGGAAGCTTGTTTCCGGTCCAGGGAAGGCATGGCTTGGCAGTTCGGGCTGGACTGTTCCCAAGAGGCACAGGGTCAGACTGATTTGCATATGGCCATGTCTGAACTGGGGTGGCAGAGTGGGCTAAAGAACGGTGATGGATCAAACCCAGATCTGTTGACTGGGTGTGAGTGTTTGATTGGTTCTGATGCTCCGTCCATCACCACCCCCTTTTTTTACCACGTCGGTTGATATAAGGCAGCATTTTAGATGACTTACGAGACTACGTGATTGCATGTACACTGGGTAGTCATCGGCAGAGTGCTGGTGTAGTGCTCTCTGAGCTTTAGCTATGGCTGATGGATAGTTTTTAAGGTAGTAGTAACCTGTATTTTTGTTTGGTGCTTTAGACAGTGTTTCTGTTTCTAAGAACTATAAATAACGGATGTTCTTGTTATCCCGTTTATTGATTCTTGACTTACTTGACTTTGAGGGAGGTGCAAGGCTCAGTTAGCTTTGCCGGGATTTGAGTTTGCTACAAAGAACGACGGTTCCTACGGACTTGTTTGAAGCAATATGGAGATATCCCGCATTAGAAAACGTCTGTATTATAGAATTGTGAGAGTAAGAGTAATTTGACTAAATACTTATTCTGTTAATAAAGTACAATGAATGCTGGATCCGTATGTAATTTCTTTTTTACCTTGAGTCAATATGTGAAGGTTATAGTGACTGTGCAATGCTCAAGAAAAACGGGAACACGGTCAAGTAACAACAAGCATTGGCATAGCCAATAGGTACCGCCTTTGGGACCTTATAAGTGTTTAGTTATCCAGCACAATATCCTTGGTGCAACAACATCAAGTGTTGCATGGCTAATTTAGCAGCAGAAGTAGGCTCCAGCCCCTGAAGGTGGGGCCAATCTGTGCGTTCTCTCTCTTTGGTAATATAAAACCTGCGGTACTGTGAAACTGAATAGCTCCTCCGCACTTCTTTCTGGACTGATTAGTTATGTTTCAAAATATGCACACACTGCACTACGATGCGGAAGGAGTGGGTGGAGGAGTGGTAATACATCAGCAGCCAGCAAGAAGGCCCAGCAAGTTAAGACCTGTAGTTTTACCTGCAGGTCAGAAGTTTGAATCGCAGTAAAGTGGATCTTAGCCTTTCATCCTTTCAAGGTCGATAACCAGAGCACTCTGTGAGTAATTATAGAATATGTTATTTAATTTGCAAAAAAATCCAGTTTACTGTTATTGTAGTAATGCTTCAGGTGCCAATAACTCTTATTTAGTTGAGGTTTTTGAAAAGTGCTCTTACATTTGTCCTTTCTCACATTCTCCATGTATCCAAGGCTGACATTCAGTTCTCCAGTGTGCAGCATTGAAGTAACAATTACCATGCAGCACTGTACCCTGCCTTCTCACCACACCTCATTCCACCCTGGCCCACTCCTTCCTGTCCCACCCTATACCACATCCCACTTTATGCTACACAACCCTACCCTGTCCCATCAAACCAAACCCCCACCATGCCCATCTCATCCCTTTCCCTCACATCTCATCTCTTCCCTCACATCTCATCCCACCCCATCCCATTTGCCTCAAATCCCACCTCACCATCCTCTCAATCCATCCTATCCGAACGCTACAAGATCGAACCCCAACCCCATCTACCCTCTCCTCATCTCATCACATCACCTCGCATCATAGCCCATCCCAAAGACCACACCATCCCTTTTACTTCCCCATCCCCTATCCCATTGCATTCCATCCCACCATTCTCCAATCTCTTTCCATCCACTTACATCCCATCCATTAAACTAAAGCCCCCATTGCATCTCCCCTCCCCTCCCCACCCACCCTTTTCCCAATTTTCATTCCCGTGTCTTGGCTTGTGAGTCTCCTGGTGCTTGCGAGGACGTGACATTTAAACCCGGAGCACTGTTTGTGGAATGCAGTGTGAGGGGAGCTTATTCAAACAGGTAAGCCCCGGTGCAGTTCTTGTCTATTAGGCTTCCTCTTGTGAGAAAAATGGGGACAGAGACAGGAAACGTTTATCCTTGCACACAAAGGCTTTCTTTGTTACTTTTTAATATAATTATGTGAAATGGTGACAGGCTGTGCCCTTACAGCCCTAGTTGATGCAGACTTGATACATGCAGCAGTGTATTCCTGGTGTACCTACATACAAGTTTGATTCAAACTGTTTGAACGTCAATATTCAAGCTTAATTTGGGAAATTTGATTAAAAGAAATGGAAACACAATTGTAAGCAGCTAAATATAAAAAAATATTGACAAGGACAGTAATTTTGATTTCTTTTTTTTTTTTAAGTGGAACGGTCTCTTAAAGCTTCGCTAATTCACACACAGCATAGGGACAGTATGGACCGCTGGTATGCAACGTTTCCAAACGCACAGAGAAGAGGTTTAGCATGTGTAGCAGCAGTTCTGTTATGTTGACCTGCCAGATATGGTTCAGAGTTAGCCAATTACTTGGCCTCGGCACTTTATGCAGACATCAGTCTGTGTTTGTGATTCATCCATCAGAGGTTTTCCAGTAGGGGAACTGAATCACATTAATGTGGGTGGCTGGCTTGGAAGACATTGGTTATCCTCCTAGAGCTGTTCTATAAAGGAAGTTGGGGGGGGGGAGGAGAGACTCTTGACACTTTCCAGCCTAACCTGTGTTAATGTTGAGTGTGTTTGGGGGTTCTGTATGGTGGTTCACAGTGGAGGTTAGGGCCTTGAATCCTTCCCCCTAATTAGTGTCAGCTATGGTAGTGTTGTTGTTTGAAAGTAATGACATGTGCCCTTCTAAATGCCACAGGTGGTTGATGTAAGAGTCATTCTAGTGTAATATTTGTGGATTTAATGTTTCTCCTTTGGTATGCATTGTTCCTCATCTAGGTTCTAATACAAACATTCCACCCTAGGTTCTTATTTGCCTGTAGCCTTGTAGTTGAAATTGGCCTGTCTCTTGCTTGCATTGTCTCTGTTGTCTTGTTCTAGCCTTCCATTACTACTCAGCCTGATGTTTCCCAGCCTAAAGCCGCTCAATATTGAGGTCTCTCTGTCTCCAAGGCCTATCTATTGCGACTCCTGGTTCCTTTGTTTTACCTGTCCCACTAAAGTATGAGAGGCTCTCTTTCTCCAGACGCCATCCTGTAAGCATTAGTTCCTGAACCCCTCTTGTTCACTGGTTCCCTGTTCCCTAGTTGCTTAGACACCGTGCAGAGAGATTGTCAGTAGGACAATCACCTATCCAGGGATAGCGCAGCTGCTATTAAGGCATAGCTTTGCTCCCTGTAACTTGTTTGGGAATGCTCTGTTGTCTGGTGAGAGTAGCTCTGCTGACAAAGACCTTAAAGGATAGATTTGCTGTTAGTACTGAGTAAGAAATTAACCAGAAGAGCAAGGGATTGATCAGATGAATGGTACTAATCAGCTGCCTTTGACATGTGATGATAGCTGTGGTCACTGTGGCTCGTAAGTAGTACTTTTGCTATCTGTGACATATGAGTGATACTTGTACTATAAGCGCTGAGTGTGGAATAAGTCTTCATCTGAGCAAGTGGTGGCTGTGCTGTTAGCGCCAGTTAGACATGTGGGCTATTGCACCTGTCTCTGGGTAAATGTCAGTCTGTACCCTGCCCTTATGTTGATGTGTTCTTGTAAATCTGCTCAGGAAACAGCAGGGATAAACTGACCTCTGCTTCCATTCTCTCATTGATACATTTACCTGCAAGCACAGGCAAGCCTTTCTACTCTCTCTTCCTAAATAATGCATTCATCTGTAGAGCCTAGAGTTCTAGAGAGAGTTGAATGTCGTGTGAGCTATTTACCTTAAGAGTTTTGGCTTGTGAGAGGAAAGGAATACAAAAGATTGAGATACAAGATACAAGAGAAGAACCTGGTATTCTCTGATCCCAGGGCACCAGGGCCTAGGTTACGAGAGCTCCAGTTGTGATCGCAGGTTGCCAGTGTGATTGCTCCAGTCAGTCAGCAGTTGTCTAGGCGCATCCAGGTCTGTGTACCACTAAGGTTATGAACCTTTTGAAATGCGTAAGGGATCTGATGAAGGGCTTTATTTCCAGATGTCTGTGTGTAGAGCGATACCAGTAGTAGCTAGCTACCACTCTCCAATGATTGAGCCGTGGACATACTGAAACACACATGCGTAAATGCACACATAACTTACTTCATATCCGGACTTCTTTTAAGTGGTTATTTTTCTCCAGACCTTGGTTCTGCCATGCCTACATTCGGGTCTGGGAGGCAGCTGAAGACGTGTGTTACAGGGACGTGTGTTAAACAGCCTTGGCGTTCCATACTAGACGCGTTATTATGATTTTACTGTTTTTGCGGACTTTTAACACTGTTGGTTACCATGAAAGTAATGTGTAAACAAAATTGCAGAAAGATGTAATGTTTCTTGTTTCTTCTGATTATTCACGGAGTGCCGAAGTGCCGGATCAGTTTGTCACCGGGCCTTGGATAGGGTTGAACATGTTCCCATGGCCCCTACAGCTGTGTTTAAGGATTGTGATGACAATGTGTCGCCCCTCCCTGTATTTTAGCTTTGGGCCCCCTGGGCAGGCTGTGCACCATGTGTTTGCTGAGGCACTAGTGCATCTCTGCACTATTACAAGCTGGCTTTGGTTCCCAGGGAGTTGGCTGCTGCTGCTTAGAAGTAATGACAGGGCGTGACCCCTGGTTGTTGCCTTTGGGCCACCAGAGCGGGCTTTGTATCTGGTCTGTGTTGGCAAGGTTGTGGAGCTGCCTGACCCCTTTGTGCTGAGTTTAGTTCTAAGGGCACACAGTGAGTCATTCCCTGTGAATAATTAATTTGCTATTTTTGAAAGATAAAGAATTACAGGGTTCGACACTGTTAAGTTGGCTTTGGGTCCTCAGAGCACATCACGTTTGTGCACGTCCCCCCTGCTTTAATGGGAGGACCATGATGTTTGGTCATTTATTGTCAGCTGTAGATGACGGATCCCCGAACAGTGTCATGTATGAGCATGTTTACATTGTGCTGAGGTGATTACCAGGTAATCGTTCACGCAGCTTTCTGATAGATGTCACATGTGGTTTTTCTGAGTCCCCAGATAAATCATGCAGTCTGTGTGTCCTCCTTTGTACTGCCCGTCACTGGTGTATTCAACTGTGTAGCCTTGGACCGTGTCATGTATGTGCATGTAACTTGCATGATCGAGGTAACTATTAGCGTCGATACTACGTGTCTCTCGGACCTCTTTCAAGTGCGTGCTGTCCTTTTTCCCCCAGCACCCCTCCTCCCCCCCAGGGGCGGCAATCTGAGGGATAGCCCTGGGCGCCACAAGATCTAGCTATGCCACTGAGCTGGATTTGCTGGTTAAAGACTGGACTCAGGCCTATCCTTCTGAGAAGTAGGAACAGGAATCCTCACTCAAGGGAATCGAACGCCTTTGTGGCAACGGGTGCGGCTTTAGAAGAAGAGGAAGAGGAAGAGAAGTGATAGACTTCCCAAAGACCGACCGTAAAGTGATGGTGATTATTTCTTCGGATATATGCGACATAAAACAGCGCTTAAGTAATTGAATTTCTGAGGAAGGATCTCCAGCGTTCGCGCTAGGAGGCGCTGTGTGACCTAGTTGCTGAGGAAGTGTTGGACTACTGCAAACCTTGTATTTTGTAGTTTAGCCAATGATTAAAAAAATTAATGTATTGACCCTGTCCTGAGGAGGCCTAAGGAGTATTAAGGCTGAAACGTGGTCACGTAGACACTGTTATGGAGGAGTCGACGGAATTCTAGTGCTTGTTTTGAACTTTAGGGTGTCATACTAAAATGAGTGGTACTATTTGATTAGTTGTTTGTGTGCCATCCGGACTACCTCTGAGTGGTCCTTCCAGAACTGTAAGGAGGACACAATTGAAAATAATTTTTGTAGGGTTTTGTATATAAATTTTGTGATATGTCATTTTTATGTCTTTTTCCTTTCCTGGATCGGGAGACATTGTTAATGTAGATTATATATAAAATGTTTTTGATTTAATTCATCAAGACATAATTATCTGTGGAGAGGGTAATTAAATGTCCTCTACTCAGAATTTATTGTGTATATTTTCCTTTATGCCATCCATAATTGTATAAAACTTTGTGGCATCCAAGAGCGCCGCCGTCGCGGATACATGTGGTGCGAGGTAGTGCAGCAGCCCGAAAAGTGTTCTGAGATTATGCGACGTTGATCTACCCCGCACAAAACCAGATTGGTCCGACCGTACTATCAATGAAGCAGTGGTTGGAACCTGGTGGCTAGCAATTTGGCAAAGATCTTGGCGTCCAGATTGATCAATGAGAGCGAGTGGTATGAGTCACATTGCTGGGAATCTTTGTCTGGTTTAGGAAGGGTAATTATGATAGCCTCGCGCATCGATTTGGGGAGGATCCCCTCCTGTAATGTCTCCTGATACACCGCCAGGAGACGAGAGGCGAAGGAACTCAGAGTATTCATTATAGAATTGCGCAGTGAGGCCCGTCCGCACCTGACGCCCTGTCCACTCGCATGCTGCCAATGACCCGACGTACATCCTGGACGGTGAACGGTATGTCAAGGTATTCGCGGTGGGCACTGCTGAACCATATAAGTTCTATTGAGTCAAAGTAGTCTTCCAGAACCGTATCCTGCGGCGTGGTTTGAGATGTGTATAGTGTTGCATAGAAATCTCGCATGGTTTTAAGAATATCAGGAGGGGAGTGTACCAAACCGTTGGAGGGGGTATTAAGAACTGTGATGAAAGTGGAGCCCCTAGGTGGTCCCAGGAGATTCGCGAGTGTCTTTCTCGGCCGATCCCCCTTTCCATATCTTCACGCGATCGCAAGTTTGTGTAAGAACTTTATCTCCCTATCGGCCTCTTCTTGATACTCGGTCAATTTACCACCAATATGCCCCAATATTTCGGCTGATGGTGTCGTGAAATACTGTTTTTCCAGAGCGTGTAGCTCTGAGTCAAGCCGGTTCAGGCAGCCGCGAATGTCTCGGAGCACCTTGGTTTGTCCCGCAATGCAGTGTCCACGGACAACCACCTTGAAGGCCTTCCATAGTGTCCCGACAGATGCCACAGACCCCGTGTTATGTTCAAAGTATTCTGTGATCTGCGTGTGGAGTGGACTCGGCTTTCAGGGAGTCGAGTAGAGCGTTGGGTGGTAAGCGCAACGTGAAAGGTTGTCTGTAGGGTTTGGGTATTTGAAGGGTAAGAGTAACTGGTGAGTGGTCCGTCAGAGTGCGGGCGTGCTGAGACGCACCTGAAACCCAGGCGTGTAGGTCTAAGGACGTAATCCAGAAGTCAAATCGTGACCATGCATTATGTTGCTGCGTGATGCATGTGCCCTCCCTAGTGTGAGGATGAAGGACCCACCAAGTGTCGATTAATCTGTAGTCGTCAATCAATCCTTTCAAGACTGCAGCTGCCTGTGGATGATGTGTGCGTGAGGTGCCAACCCTGTCCTCCCCAAGCAACAATACTGTGTTGAAGTCACCACCCCAGATTAACGCAGCATCTCCCATGGATCGTATGTGGTGCCAGAACTGCTGGAAAAACACAGGGTCATCTACATTAGGCCCATAGATGTTGGCGATTAGGACCCGTTGGTGAAATAATACCCCTAGTACTAGTAAATAACGCCCTTCTGGGTCACTTACTACCTTCATGGTCTGCCAAGGGATAACCCTTTTGATTAATGATGCCACCCTTCTAGAGTTGTTGGAGTAGCAAGGGGTATATACCTCACTCCATCTATTGGTCTTCAGTCTATCGCAAGTGGGTCTCCTGTACACCCAGATGGGGTGAGTGTTTGCTTTGCTCAAACACTCCGCCCATCATCCCCTTTGGTATCTCCTGTAGGAGGCACACCTTGGCTAAATGTCTCGCAAGTTATGATTGCACCAGTCTTGTCTTCCTATGGTCATTAAGACCGCATACATTCCACGTAATGCACGTTAAGTCAGACATACAGGTTGGAAATGAAATTTATCTCTGAGACAGCTAGATTCCTTGTTTATGAAAGTGTCGTCAGTGACTACCTGAGGTGTCTCTCCCACTGTGTGCTGACAAAGTTTGGTCAGTGACAGGTATTCCCATGTTGTATAGTATCCAATGAAGAATATGCAGTGCATTGCAATAAACAAACAATAACAGTCCCAACCCACCCACTGCCCACTCCAACCCCCCAATTAGGTTGAGTTTCAAAACTGACCACCCAAATTATTAACAGAAGCCCAGGAGAAGATTGACTATAGGTAATCATCCCAGAGGGGGCGTGAGGTTGCCGGCATACTGCCCCGTTGCATCGCAACAGGGTGGTCGAGCATCAGTGGAACTACCTAAAGACATTGGCATAATCAAAACTAAGAGCATGGAGGATAATAATGTTAACTTCCATTGTAACGCTGAGCCAATCGTAAGACAGGATCCTTCATGGGACTAAAGTAAGCAGCTTATCTACTAGTCATTATCACTTAGCTGACTCTGTGCTGAGCTGTCCTTATCACGGCCTTTGTCGCGCTGTTGTCGTGCATGTTGTTTGGCGAATTTCATCGCAGCACTCCCTCCGTGAAGAGAAGAGGTTTGCCTATAGCTTGTACTCGGTGTTTGGCAGGGTACAACATAGCATATTTAGTTCCAGTTTTCTGTAGCAGTTTCTTTGACAGCAGGAACTCGCGTCGGGCCGTCTGGACTGCCTGCGTGAAGTCTGGGTACAGTGAGATGACATTGTTCTGGTATTGTAACTCCCCACGCTCCCTGGCTAGGCGAAGAACAGTGTCTCTGTCTCTGTAGTTGAGCAGCCGAGCCAGTATCGTTCTCGGCAGGGCACCTGGCAGGGGGCGAGACCAAGGGTATGGTGGGCATGCTCCACCAGAAACATAGCAGGTCAGTCCCAAACAGTTCCTGAAGGAGGCCCTCGACGTATTTCTCCATGTTGGATATATTTGTGGACTCTGGAACTCCGGTAATGCGTACGTTGTTCCTCCTCGAGCGGGCCAGGAATCCCATAGCAATGAATGGGAAGTCCTTCTCAATTTGCGAATCGCTATTTGCTAATCGCAAATTGAGCATATTTTCAAAGGTGCAAGGGTGTCATGATGACACCCTGATGCACCCCTGAAATCAGCATGTGTGCGCATATGGCGCACATACATGCCCTAAGGGTATGTATGTGCGCCACATGGCACTTTGAAAAATGCAAAAAAGTGCATTTTTCAAAGAAATCGCAAATTACCACCAACTTCAAGTTGGTGGTAATTTGCGATTTCTTAAGGAGAAATCGCACAACTTGGGTGCGTGTTACATAGCATTTAAGAAATCGCAATTTGCGATTTCTTAAATGCTTACGCAAACTTAAGAAATCGCAAAATTAGCGATTCCTTAAGAATGCGAGGCTGAAATGCCTCATACATCTCATTTTGCGATTTTGTATTCGCAAACGCTGTTTTTTTGCGATTCGCAGCGTTTGCGAATACAAAATCGTTTGATACATATGCCCCCTAGTCTCTGACTGGGGGCCGGGTTGGGCAGAAGACCAAACCTATGGCTCCGGGAGATGTTGTCAGTCCCTGGCCCTCTTTCCTGTTGTCCATAGAAACTCCAGCTGGGGCGCTTCGTGTTGACAGTTGATCCTGAGATAACGACAATGAGACACCACTGGTAGGCGCTCTCCTCGGTGTTTGCGGGGTTGCGAATATTGGGGACCATGGCGTATTCTCCGCCAACAGAAACCATGGAGTATTCTCCACCACTCCAACATAAACAAAAATAATGTCATGAGCAATGCCAATAGCTCTAACTTTAACAATGCCGAGACCATTGTATTGTAAATGCTAGTTGTATAATTCTCTCTCTCTTCTTTGGATAAAGGTATGCTGAGGAAAAATAAGGTTTTCTCCTAAAAAATGAGTGTCGGTGAGTGCCACCTGCAACCACCGGTTCACATTTACCGGTGTGTGTGTGGTGTCAGTGTTATGCCGTTATGTGTGCTGTGAAATGCACGCATGCGTGGTGGTTGTGTTAACTATTGTGTTAGGATTATTTTGGATATAGAAATGCGTTTAAGCGTTGAGCGCGGTTCCTTATGCCAACGAAGGTGCACTCATATGCAGAAATGTGTGTTTGTTGAAGTTTGTGTGCGTTTCTTGCGCGTGCTTGTGAGGCTGTAAGAAAATAAAACTTTATTAAAGATAATAAAAACCCTAATGTGTATCCGTGCTTTGCGTCGATTGGCTATACCGGTTGTGTTTGTGTATTTAGAGCAGACGATTGTCACGCCATCATAAACACCTTTTAATAACTCTGTGTGTGTGTGTGTGTGTGTGTAGGTGGCTCTGTGGGTGGCTCTATTTGTGTGTGGGTTGCTCTATCTGAGTGGCTGTGTGTGTGGCTCTGTGTGTGGGTGCAAATGCAATGGGTCTCGCATTTGAGAGTGATTAAGCTATTGACATTGTAAATAACAATGCAGTTTCTTTAAATGTTTTAAAAACAAAAACAAACAAAAATAATGTCATGAGCAATGCCAATAGCTCTAACTTTAACAATGCCGAGACCATTGCATTGTAAATGCTTGTTAAAGTTATCCGGGCAGGATTTGTGAAGAGATTTTTCATACCTATAGATCCAAACGTTTCCTTCAGGTATGTGAACTAAGGAATTCGGCCCACCCCATTTAAAGAAAGACAATCGGAAATGCAAGATCGGACAAACTCCGTCTCCGGGTTTGTCCAAGTCTTAATCCTCAATAGTAAAGGTGCCAGGCCCAGTGTGTCTTCTAAATAACTAAGGCCTAATTCTTCATGGCATATCAGTGTGGCAGTCCCTGGGGGCGCCATTAATAATATCAGCACAAAATAATTTTTCACCCGTTGGAGAGGGGTTGTGTTTGCATACCCCCATAAACCCACTCCATCTGCCCCAGCACAAATACATTTGGCTTTAGAAAGGTGGATCTATTCTTTGATGGGTTTCTGTCCCAGCTTGTGAGAAAATCTAAAAATTGCCTCAATATTCCTTTTAAGATGTTGTACTCTAGCAATTAAAAGTATTTTCTGATAAAAGGAGGAACTAAAAAGAATGCCTAAATAATTAAAATAATGTACTTTCTCTGAAATAGAGTTCCCCATCACAAAAAGGTTTTGATTTAGTAATACATGGTTGCGGGTCATAATAAAATACTTGGAGTGAATTATTCTGAGATCTAGTTTTTCCCATATATATCGTAAAGGCATCCAATAGAGTTTGCAACCCATTTGCCATGCGGGCCAATAATACGGCATCATCTTCATAGAGTAAAATGGGGATTAATTGGCTGCCTATTTGTGGAATGTCCTTCCCTTCCTTGACCAGGTGTTTAGAAAGGTCAGCAGACCACCATGTCTGTGATTGCTTTTTAATAGAGCAATAATTTTTTTTTAATGTAGCGCGTTTTCCTTATAGGAAAACGGGATGTGTTTACAAAGAAAACAAGCATTGGCATTGCCAATAGGTCTCGCTTTTGGGACCTTATAAGTGTTTAGCTATGCAACAGTTGATGTTGCACCAAGGATATTGTGCTGGATAATTAAGCACTTATAAGGTCCCAAAGGCGAGACCTATTGCCTATGCCAATGATTGTTTAACTGAGTTGTCTAAACAAAAGTTCGCCTCAGAGAGAAACAGTGATACACCAGTAGGTACCTTTAGTATATTTTATAGCAGCAGAGCTGGCTTTTGGCATGTGCGAGCTGAACCCAGGCACAGGGCGCCAGTCTTCAGAGGGGCACGCGGAGCTGCTGTCTGCATTAATGCCATACAAACCGCAGCATCTGTCTGAGGTGGCTCCAGTGATTCAGTTTGAAGTGCGTTTAATCATTTGCTAAACCTGTAGCAGGTGATATTTAACACCCCATCAGCCCTCTCTCTTCCTTGTCCTTCCATCTCCCTTTCACATCCTGCCGCCACCCTCAACAAATAACTTGGCACCAGAGTGAAGAAAGCTGAGCTGTGAGTGATTCAGGTGAATTGGAGGGGGTGCAGATGTGTTTGTGTTCAGAGGTCAGTCACCACTGTGATCCTGTCAGTTAGGAGCTAACCTGTGAATATTGCGAGGGTGCCAAAGGTCTTTCTGTATGGCCGGCTCTGCATAGCAGGCTAGGAAACCCCATGTATTTCCATTACTGCGACTGCTCGAGCAAAACAGACAACCATGACTAACAGTAAACAAGAACTGCTTGCATGAGCTCGGGCACAAACAGCGCTCACCTGGTGTTGGACAGCATCTGCTGAGTGACCCCATTATATGTGACATCATCAGCCAAACCTATATTTTCAGCTAGATAGCTCAGCGAGCTAAGCGCTTGCTGCTCACACCCTTTGTGACGTCCAGGTAGCGGGTTTGGATCACGGCAGGGCTAACTCAGTGTGTTTTCCTTCAGAGGTAGAAAAGTGGGTAATATAATACCTGTGATACACGAGACTGCATAATGGTGGATGGAATCCAGCACTATAAAAATAAGTTATTGTTATTTGTCCTTATTACTGGCATACCGTGCCTTTGTGCTCACAAACATATCTTATCCACCATCTCTGTCGAGACATAAAAAGGGGAAGTTAGAACAACTCATACAGAAGTACACAAGCCCAGGGAAATCAACGTGGTCTTATGACCTCAAACCCATATCTCTTCCACGTAAAACGCTACCACAACTGATTTTATCTGGTAAACAATCACAGCTGAAACCACATGTACAACTGACTGGATACATTCCCACCTAAGCATGGGTCAACTCTTAACAAATCCCACCAGCTGTGTGGTCAAAAGGCATTGCACGTCATGTATACTTGCAAGCCCATAAAATTCAGAGAAACATTAATTTGGAAAGATTTTTAAACTGACTCTCTTGTCTTACGAAAATTAGTTAAAACTTCCTGAAAATATCTTTCAATTAACATGCTCGCTATTATGAATTATTTTTAACAAAATATTTTTTGCTCTCAATTATTGACGCCGTTATTGTATTTAAGAGGCCCTCGGTTCTTCAACCGCATCGTTAACTGCGTTGGTTATATTGGAGATGACGATGAACATCTGCGCGTGGAGTGGAAGGCCAGAGAGCTGTGGCAAGCAAGCAATATGGGTAAGGTGTCAACGGTCACCAGGGTTGGTGTGGTGCCTGGGCGTACAACCGCCATTTTTAGCAGGCACACGGTTTCATCGAAATATGGAACCTGTTAAAGCTGCCTTGCTGTAACAAGAATGAAAGACTGATAAACAGATAATCTCTGCAAATATCATGGGCACCGAGTCAGTGGGTGCGCGCTGCACAGGCGAGACCTAAAAATGACAACATAAAGTTTCATTTTTTTAAGAGTATGCAGTGGTCCATGGCAAAAAAATGAAGATTGATCGTAGTCCACCATTGGATAGATATCACTTTCTTACAAGAAACTCACATAGCCTCAGGTGGGACACATTTGATTGCAAACAGATGGGGGACCAACAATAAATTTGCATCCTACAGTTCATATGCAGCTGGAGTTGCAATACTGATATGGAAGCCAATATGGGGCATATTTCCAAGGATCTATCGCCGAGTTATCGGCACTTCAGCGCAGCCAAAGTCGCGATAAATGTATCGCACCATTCACAAGCTGGTGCTAACAGCCCATATCACCAGTTTTCCTGCGATAGCAGCCGCAAAAAACATCGCCACAGATGACCCCGGCAACTATCGCTAATGAGATGCAGAGTAGGCGTTCCCGTGCAAAAAGCCGCGACAACACCACTCTGCAACATTCTCAACGACTAGCCATATCGGCGATAAGAACACAAAACATGCGATAAGGCGCGTTATCTGCAGGAAATTAACACGTGCTCTGCCCTGGTGTAAAGTCGGACATCAACCGGCACCAGACAAGGGAGCACAGCCCAGAGCCACACATGAAGAACAACAGATGCCATGGAGCTACTCATCATGCAGCCCAGTGCCCCAATAGGGCAACAACACCCACCGCCACCACCCCCAGAACCCCACCCCCCAAACGGGGCCCTACCCCGCCCCTCCCCCCCCCTTTGGAACAAGATATTGCAAATCAACTCCACAAATTCATGAACCACACAATTTGCCAGTAGTCGCACAATCACAACACCTAACATGTGGTCAGAAAAAGGACAATCATACATTCATCTCAGAATATCCAAATAATCCGTTTAATATAGAATAAACACAAAACAACAATTCGGAAGAGTCATGTCGGGTCTTCTCAGGACATTCTGTAAGTCACAGCCTGCAAGACAAAAACCTAGATAAGAAGGTGTGTCATGCGCTCATCAGAGTACAGAGAGGGAAAGTGAAAGAGAGAGAGATATAGAGAGAAAGAGAGGGAGAGAAGGAGAGAGAAAGAAAGGGAGTGAGAGAGAGGGAGGGAGAGAGAAAGAGGGAGAGGGAGATAGAGGGATAGAGAAAGAGGGAGGGAGAGGAAGAGATAAAGAGTGTGGGAGAGAAAAAGGGAGAGAGAGAGTGCCAACACTGCGGACCCAGGCTTCACTGCTCACCTGCTGCCACTGGTGTGTCTCCCACCACATGCCGGTACACACTGCAGTCCCCCAGGTCCCTCATCTGAAACAGTTGCCAGAGACATGAATGGCAGAGTCCATACAGTAGCATACGCCATCATTGCTTGCCCGCCCCTGCGCACACAGGCTGCTGCACCCCACCCCTCCCGCCGCCCAGCGGAGATTACCCGCCCCTGCGCAAAAAGGCCTCACTGCTCACCTTCCGCCACCGGTATGTCTCCAAGAGGGCCAACCACGTGCTGGTAGGAGCTCCACAAGCCCGGGGGCCGCAACCATGGCACCCTCCACATCACCCAGCTCCGCACCGCAGACCACCAGGTCACACACTTGATTCTGGGTCTTGATTTCGCTATGGCAGAGAACATGTCAGTGCACACGGCCTTATCGCAGGCTGCACACCCGCTCAGCCCTAGAGGTGCCACTAACTCTGTGAACCGCGAGGCGACGCCACGTGTCGGTAGGCCCGCACTGCGCGCTGGCTCAGGCCTACACTGCGGTCCAGCAGGGCTCACACTAATGCCACCATTCCGGACCGCCAGGATGGCGCATCACCGCAGGCTACACACCCGCTCAGCACTTAAGGTGCCCCTACCTCAGTGCACCAAAAGACAACGTCCCGTGGCGGTGTGCCTGTGCCTGCCGCAGTGTATCCGGTGCCACCAAGTCTGTGCACCCCAAGCCATGGACCCTTTATGATTGAGTCCCGTGGTGCGGATGCCATCATGTCACCCCCGGCACTGGGCATTGTGAGGTGGCACAGCATTATCTGAAATGGTGATTTCAACTTAGGGACGAGTACAATCTTGTTAGAAAGGCTTCCAGACGGGTTCTGGAACGCGCAAATCCGATTCCAGTCATTGTTTTTAAATAATGACCAAGGATTCATTGAGGCTGATAACTTCACTTCTTGTTTATAGTTTTTAAACAACAGGCAAAGCTTCTCATAATTTAAGTAAGTGAGAGGGTGCCAGGGCCAATCAGATAATTGTTTATTCTGAAATTGTTCCACAATATTCAGATACATTTTTAAACTAAGAGCAGAGTGTAATGAAATAGGGAGGAACTTCGTACCCAGAAAAAAGCCATACAGAGCGGTGATTATCTTCCTTTGTAGGAGGCTACCCAGAGGCCCATCTATCCTTCGTTAGGTGGGCTTATCTGCCTGGTTGTCGATTACAGACAAGAATAGCTGACGTTGTTACTGTTCACAAGTGGTGCGAGGGTGTGAACCATCTCTCAATTTCAAATTAGGCCTCATTTTGCTGCTGAAGCTTAACTTAGGTTATCTAAGGGAAATGTGGGTGTATTGGAGATATTAATATAAAGAAGGCCTTATGATATCACCACAATGTTCCATTTATTTTTTCCATTCACTCTTTTAATAAACCTCTTCCATTATTTTGTTGATTTCATAAGTTATGATACATGTTTTATACCCTAGGATATTTATTTTAAAATAAATCTTTAAAATATGTCTTTGATTTCCTACTGTTCTTCAGAGTGCCTTTTCAATGATGAAAGAGGGTTTGAGTTTCACTAAATATCCCTGGTATATCTCACAGGATTGATAGTTGCTTGTAGTGCTTAGTGGGTTGGTTGTAGTCCACTTGGCTTTCCGTCTCGGGTTAGTATGTTGACAAGGTCACCACAGGGCATGGGGCAATTACAGCAGTCATCGGTGGGATCAGTTCTCAATGGGAATTGATATTTGTAGCATTTGTTTTGACTGCTACTTCAGATGTTAATATGTCCAGAACTGTATGGGCTACAAAAATGGTTCAAATGCTTCGAGATTTTTTGTTTGCCTTTGTTTAAAAATTAAATTAAAATCATAGAACTTGCTTAGGCCGGGTCCCCGGATTTCAGTAATTATTAAGTGGGAGTCCACAGAAGTCAAAAGATTAGGAATCACAGCTCTAGAACCAGCCCGGCTGAGGGTGTGACTTTGATCCCTGTGCAGGGCACTGTTTGTTTACTTTTGGGCTCGACTTCTGTACCTTCAGACTAAGAGTTACACAAATACTGTAAAATGATATCATAAAAACATAAATGAGCAACAGAGCAGTTCTGACGTTTCTCTTGTTATCACTACAGCTCACACCCAACACAGCATTCATGTTTCATTTCCTGAAGGAAAATAATATGACTAGAGTACATTCTTATTTTCCTAAATCTCAACATCGAACCAAGTTAAAATATAATTATTTTTATTTACATACAAACATACGATAATGATTGCTAAATGTGATCTTAAAAAGTTATTATTCAAGTTGAAAAACGTATCAGATATTGCAGTTGTTTTGCAGTTAAAGAGCAGGTTTTGCAGCCGTCCATTATTCTTGAGAAAAAAAAAACATTGCACTATATGTATAAACGGAGAGGCCGTGGTCAATAGGAAGTTATCTGAACATAGGTACTGCTGAGCCTCTGTTTTTAATTATGAAATTAACAAAACTCTTTTCATGGAAGGAGAGGAATGTGCAAAGGATAACCATGACATGGCAGAAGACTAATGCAAATTATCTCAACTTCTCTCTACCTGTATTGTTTGAGTCTTTTGTCTCAGTATTTCATAGCTTTGAAAAGTCTTAATGCAGGCCCCAGGATGAAAGCAAATTTGCAGCACACCTGGGACCCCTCCCTTTGGTCACCGAGTAGAGATGCGCTCACTCCAGGCGGGGCACCCCATCCTCTCTCTATCTCATGCTTGGAGTCTCTACAATCCACAAAACATGAGTGGGACACAATCAGTCTTTGTCATATTGCCCTGCTCTTCCTGAACTGCTTGACCATGTCAGTGAGCCTCTTCAGACCCTCCACCAGTCCGTCGCCGGTAGTGGCGCAGCATCCTTGGACATGCCACTCATGCCCCTGCACCTTCTGAAGACCAAGCTTTTCCACCAGCTCGGAGGGGCTGCTGGCTCCAGGCAAGTCCTGCTTGTTAGCAAGAAGCACAAAAGGCACGTCCTGCATTTCCACATTCTCAAGGAAGGCCACCAGCTCATCTCGGGCCTCATCAAACCTCTCTGGGTCAGCGCTGTCCACCACAAACAGCAGGCCATCTGTGTTGCAGATGTAGTGTTTCCACAAAGGTCTGATCTTGTCTTGGCCGTTGACATCCCAGACAGTGAAGGACACGTTCCAGGTGGGCTCCAGTGTTTCCACATTGAAGCCAATGGTCGGGATAGTGGTCACGGTCTTATTCAGCTTCCATCTATACAAGATTGTCGTTTTCCCAGCAGCGTCGAGCCCCAGCATCAAGATCCGAGCTTTCAGTCCACGAAAGCCCATTAGAGTGTCATAAAGTGTGCTTAGGAAAAGGCCCATGATGTCCACAATGTTGAACTCTGGAGCTTGAACCCTCTGGAGCACAAACCTCCTGCGGCTAAGATTCTCTGGAGCTGGGATCTACTGGAGTTCAGTCCTTAGGGTGTTGGAACGCCTGTGAGATTGAATCCCCTGCAATGTCCTGCAGAAGCTAGAACTCTTGAGTTTGAGCTAGTGGATCTTGCATCGTTTGACAATGTGTCCCTTTAGGAGCAAAGACCTCCTGGACCCGGTATTCTTTGGAGCTTGCACCACAAGAGCTCGGGCACCGGAGCTCCGGCCCTCCAGACTTTATTAAGCTGGAATCATTGGCTGCTCTGATTCCTTAGAGCTTTCAGGAGCTCAGACCTTCCCTTGAGCCTGGACCCTCCGGAGCTCGGCCCTCAGGAGTTGAATTTCTCTGCAGTTTGTTTGCTCGGAGTGCTCTTTCATATATTTTTTTTCTTATCTCTGGTGACGCTCCTTCTCGGCTCCTCTCCCCTGCACGTTTCCTTCTTTCTGGCTCTTCTGCGTCTCGAGCATGGCCTTCGGTCTATTTATTCAGTGCTGCCAGACCGCGCCCCTTCTTGCTTCATCTATATATATAATTCCCGGGGGAGGGAGGATTCTCTCGCAGGCCGCCTTCTGATTGGTTGAACCGCCCTGCCCCGCTGTACCGCTCGCTTCTGTCACTGCAGTTTCTTCCACCTCACCGTTGTTACGTCACCAACGGCTCCGCCGGAAGAGCCGCGCTGGAAGGCGCACTCACGCCTGGAGTGACGCAGCCACTAATATGGGCTGCACGTGCTCATGAGATTCACTAATATGTGAAGAAAACAAAGCAGGGTCTCTGGTTCCCTGTCTGCCGCCAGGAAGCTCCAGTGTGGCAAAGAGGCCCTGGTAGAGCTCCGACCCTGGCCTCATGCTGGGGGCGGTCAGGCTCGAGTCTGGTGCCTGCCCGGCTCGAGTCGGGGTACCACGCGGGTGGACGGCGTCCCCCAACTTATCTTACCGGGATCTTGATAACTGGAGAAAATGGAGTCACACATTCACTCTTTGGCCTCTCTGGGGCGAGATCAGAGCTCATTCAGAACGATGCTCACGCGCTGGCTTCTCTGATGCAATCACATCTAAGAGGTGAGCGAGGGGAGGCAATGAGTGTGATGGTGCAAGCCACCTTTCCTGACGTCACTTCCTGTCGTGACGTCAGCGTCCCCCCATTTCTTTTTTTAGGACTTGTGCCCTGGGTGCCTGGCTCTCCTCGAGCCCATAACAAGCCAAGTTTCATGTGGCTTCAGCCTGGCGACCTCGATCTGCCCAGGATGTGGCGTTACTTCTCTTCCAGCAACTGACACTGAAGCCAGTCATGCATCCTTGTTTCCCTAAGACAGAAACGCATATTTCCTCTTGCCCAGTGCACTGTTTAACTTCTTAGACTAGATTTATTCTCTTTTTAAAAAAAATACAACTGAACCAGAATTCATACTTGATTTTGTTCTTTTTTTTCTTGGCAAATTATCAATTAGTTAAAAACATCCTGCACGTTCACACAATAAATATACATGATTACGCACAAAGATTGAAAATTAATTTGTCATACCACTCTAATAAACATAGTTCTACATCCTTAAAACAAGAATACAGACAAGAATATGAAATTCCTAGGATCTTGCGCAGATAACCAGGCATATGAGAGGCAAACCTATCCCTGACAGGTAATTTAGCGCACGCAGTTTACGTGTATTAGGGTGACTTTGACGTACGGTGAACTCGAACCAAAGAGCAAGGATAAATTCCTGCTAGCAAGCTTTTGGATCTGGTGGTTCACTTTGTAGCCAAGAGCTAGAAATACCCAATCTAGCAACTGCCTATACGATCTTTCCAGCCAGCATAATCCGCTCACATAATATCAATGTCCTTTCTTACACCGACTACATGCGCTTACCTCACGGACAAAACGCCCAGTCCCGGATCACATTCAATACCTGCATGACTGAAATCGCCCACTGTCTAAAGGTGAATACCAATAAGGCTGAAATTGTGATCTTCAGGAAGAGCACATCACTGTAGGACTCCACCTGGTGGCCAACAGAGCTAGAACTAACCGCCACCACCCACACCAAGAACCTCAAGATCACAATCGACCGCAAAATCAACATGACCCCCCCAAGCCGGTGCCGTCACCACCTCCTGCTTCCTTACCCTAAAATGCCCAGGAAGATTTTCAAATGGCTCCCAGTCAGCACCTGGGAAACCGTCATGCACGCAGCCGCGGTGCGTCCATTGGGGCGTAGGGGCGTAGCCCCACCAGCCCTGCTTGCCCCACTACACACGCGGTGCGTGCTGCTGTGTGCAATGAATTTGAATTGGTAGCTTCAAATGAAATCAATACCGGCCGGGAGTCGGGACATGAAGGGGGTGGGGCCGGGGGGCGAGCACTAAGGTTGAGTGACAGTTTCACCTCACCCACTGACTGACAGCGGCTCGCAATTTGCGCATGCTTGAGTTTGTTTCATGACCAGCACGAGCATGCGCATTCGCCGCACTCTCTGTCAGCCAGCCAGCCACTAGTTGTACTGAGAGGGAGGGGACCCGAGAGGTCGAGGGTTGCCTCATGCAGCAGCCCCCGTCTCTCGGTATGGGCGAGCCCTATCTGTGCTCTTTAGCCAATCCAGGGCAGGCGCTGCTAATGCAGCGTCTCTGGATTGGCTGAGACAGTCTCAGACACCGAGCGGCACTGTTGAAGGCGCCAACGGACCCGAGGTGGCGCGGACCAGGTAAGATTATTTTATTTACCCCCCTCCCCCGCGAACCCCCTCCCTCGCAACCCCCCCCAACCTCCACCCCCAAGATGTAGACTCTCCGCCATTTGAGTTTGTGGGCCGATTAATTTCATACTCCAACCGTCCCAGGCGGCGGCTCCTCCGGCTTCCTGGAGGTGCCGGGCCAGAAGGACAGCGCACCGGGCCTCAAGCATGTCGCCTCCGAGGGAGAGATGGACTGGCAGGCAGCGAAAGCCTTCTACGAGAGCATGGGCACCAAGAAAAAGCCCCGGCCCGTGAGTGCGGGGAAGAAAAAATGCATAAATAAGAGCGGTATTATGTGGTAGAGAGAGGAGGTGGGGTGGCATGAAGGGGGTAGTGAGGGCGGAGGGATGCGGAAACGGGTGTTGGCAGAGAGTGAACTTAAAGTCTTTTGTGTCGTAGATAGATAAGAGTGGTGGGGAGATGTCATACGGTGAGAGACTGAGTAGTGGAGAAGGGGCGGGGGCTTTGGGGAGGGGGCAACACCAAAGCTTGCGTGGCTTCGAATGTTTGAGTTTGAGCACATTGAAGACTCTGCTTCCAAGGTTTCAGTTGGCCTACATTTCCATGCTTTCAGTGTGCGTGAGCTCCGAAGACAGCTGCCACAGTTTCACTCTTCTTATTAATGTTTTCAGTGTACCTTATTTTTGTGATTCACGTAGTGCCTTTGAGTGATACCTCATCGCGAATTGAATTTATCGAATTATAGATGGGTAGCAGTTTGCACTCAGAGCCCGGAGGTGAAAAACGTCCCTTGAATTTACTGTTATCTATCTGCTGTAATTATATGTTATGTATGGCCCACAAAATCATCTGCCTTTGCTTGCTACATGCAGGCAGAGGAGGGATGGGGGAGCTATACATCAGTCATGGCTGCTGCCAAAGCAGTGGTGGGTCAGCGGCAGGGGTGACAGGGAAGCAGCAGCGGCAGCTGGGGTGATCCTACCTGTTATTGTTGGACGGGTTGGTCCAACCCGTCCAACAATAACAGGTAGGAAAGCACCGCTCTTCCCTTCTTTCATTAACAGAGGCCTTTCGGAAATGGCTGGTGCGGGCCCTTGTCGCGGGGGCGCAAAATCACGGCACAAATGCCAGGGACCACTGGTCCCTCGCCAGCACTAACTTTCAATTTCCGTCAAACCTTTCCACCCTGAGATCTGACGGCGGACGACAGATAGGTTACCACAGAAACAAGACAGGCCTACTCGGAGCCGGAAAATCCAGCATGTTGCCCCATTGCACTCAACTGGTTTAGAGGCCGAGTTTTTTTAAACGGTGCCCTGCGAGGCCCATTCGCTAATTAATCGTTCCTAATCTCGAGAATGCCTTTTGCTTTGTTTGTGGTAACTGCCAGCGACAATTCACAGGAACAATCAACTTTGAATACCAGCTAACATCAGCTTGCAGCAGGTATTTACATTTATTAGAGATAGTGACCCAAAATAGTAGCAAGATTGGGCAGGAGACAAAAACATGAGTGGTATCAACAATTGAACCCTTACACCAAAAACAGTTGAAAGTTTCCCTGAAACCCATTTAAAACAGGTGATGGGGTGTATAGTACATATCATATAGGACCTTGAACGAGGACACGTTCTAACGAGATATATATATTATGATTCTTTTAAGCTAGCTGATTTTTAAGCCTGATGTCTTTGAGAGGGACGAGGAGGTCCAGACAGGGTAGACCACTTAATCGACAATTGCTCAAAGTAAAGCGTGTGTGGCCTGCAGCTCATAGGGATCTGGTAGAAAACACCAAAAGAGCCAAATTTAGGCACACTGCAGAAGCAACTGGTTCTGCTTTACTGAAACTTGATTAGGTCAATCAATCAGTCAGGGTTTTTTAAAGCGCTAGCCTCTCATCCGGAGCGGGTCTCAAGGCGCTGACGGAAGGAGGGGTGGGGGTCGAAGGTGTGCGAGGTAGTCTCTGAGCTGTAAGTATCTTAAGAAGGCATGCCTGTGCACACTAAATGAGCTCTCTAATTCCTTAAATGAATGAAGAATACCAACGTGAAACAGTTGTCCAAGCCTTTCAACACCAATGGGCCGCCAGAACTAAATATAGCCTTCATGGATAAACAGTGGAAAGTTTGAGCTACACCCTAAAGACATATTTTGTTTAAACCTGGAAATTTGGAACCACGTTATAATGTGGGACCAGACTCTATTAAAATGGCCGGAGTTTTAAACGTAGTGTGTTTAAAACAGATTGTGTCAATTAAACCTTGCAAGGGCATGTGCTCACGATAAAAGCTGAAGTAATCAGAGTGAAGACTCACCAGCTGTTATTCGCATAAGCCCATGACGGCCAAAAATCTGAGGACGAAGTAAGGAATGAAACACATCCGTAAAGTTGGAAGCACTATACCTGGGGAGCTGCAAATAGCGAATGGGACATCAAGTTTTTTTTATAGCAGCATATACATTTCTGCCAACTAGCCTCGATTTTTATAAACAAACTCTGGCAAAGCCAATAGGTCTCGCCCATGGGTGAACTACTGGTAAGGTATGGTAAATGTTCTAATGCTTGATTAATTAAAACCATTGCATACATAGTCATTAAAATCAAACCAGTTGTGTTGGTATAAAAATTACTCAATAATAAATAGACGTTCCACTTTGCTATTATACGTAAAACTATTAAGATTATAACATAAAAAGTCATTCCCTTAACAATTGGTGCTCAGCCTAAAAGATAGTTTAGTAGAATTGACTTTTTAAGTTCTCACTCTGCCAAAGTCTTTTACAAAGCTTTCACTCTGGATTATCTAGTTTTTCCTAAGAGTAAACTAAGCGTTAAAAGTGGACCCAAGCTGCAAACAGTTATGGGATGTGCCTGTTTTTGGCAACATAGAGCTGTTAAGGGTGTTCTCGAAGTTGTCTTGAGTCATCTTGTGGAGCAGAGTTCACGGCCAATGATGTTACGTTTTTCAGTCTCAGTGTAGTGAGATCAAGGAATATTGTGAGGCGGCAGTTTAGTTGTACTAAAGTTGGATTGAAGCACAGTTTTCAACTTCCTTCCTGTTAATGGTAGAAATGGGTATAAAAGCAACAATGGATCCTGGAAAGCTAAACATTTTAGAAAAGTAGACAACATTTTGAATTCAACAAGGGGTCATTTGTGTAGATCCTTCAAGGTTTCTTCATAGAAACTAACAGTTAAATATAGGAAAAATTGAAAATTAGTTGCAAAATACAGCAATCTGTGTCAACATTTTCACCTGTAACTTCTTCTAATTGACAGCTGTTTGAAAGCAATATACCGTTACATTTGCTGGACCTTTCTGGTTGTGGGTATATATAGGACCTGTAGGTTCACCAAGAAACCGACGAACCCAGAGCCAATAACTGAGCAGCGTCTTGCAAAGTTTTTTTATTATGTACCGGGTATATAGCAATTATTTTGGGAAAATGTATACATGGAAAAATCGGTATGAAAGACACCTATGTATTTCTGAAATGGGAACAAAATATAGAGTTTAGAAACAGTAGATATTTGCACATTTCCGAAATTGGGAGTACCCATACTAGCATGAGAATTATAGGTCATTTTTCAAAATGACTTCTTTTTTACACATTGTCTTTCATTTGGAAGGCAGAAATGCATCGAAAGTAAATAGATAATAACAGTTGCTCTACAATTCTGTGTTACCCTAAGTCTCCCAATAAAAATGGTACCTCACTTGTGTTGGTAGGCCTAGTGCCCGCTCAAAACGCAACGTGGACACACCACATTTTCACAATGAAAAATGACCCTTTTTTTGCAAGGTGCTTAGCTGTAGTTTTTGAACCCTAGTTCTGCCTGCACCTAGGGAAACATAGCAAACCTATACATTTTTTAAAACTAGACACCCAGAGGAATCCAGCATGGAGTGACTTGACTGGCTCTCACCAGATTCTGTTACCCAGAATCCCTTGCAAACCTAAACATTTGTCCAGAAAACACATTTTCCTCACAATTCTGAGGTGGAAAGTTCTGGAATCTACGTGGATCCACAAAATTCCACCCACCCCGCGTTCCCCAAAGTCTTCTGAGAAAAATGGTACCTCACTTGTGTGGGTAGGCCTAGTGCCCGCGGCAGGAAACGGCCCAAAACACAAAGTGGACACATCACATTTTCACAGTGAAAAATGACCCTTTTTTTGCAAAGTGCCTAGCTGTAGTTTTTGAGCCCTAGTGAGGGAGCAGGTAAAGCAAAATTTTGTATACCTCCTCGATTTTGCATGAAAATATTAATCATTTAATCGACTAATATAATAACTTGAATTAACCGTGTGCTGTGTTAAATTAATCAACTATTTGCACCCTTTGTAAACACCAATTACACGTGGGACTTATTGCTATTTTGCATGGCAGAATAATTTTAATAAATAACTATGGTACGCATATCAACAGTAGTACGTGTGGTAATAGAATATTGCATGATTTATGTTGCTTTTGTGATGTTCGCGTTCCCGTTCTGGACCGAAGGGTGAGTTTTATTGCTTTAAATGTCGCTAAAAGCTAGGAAAATACTAATACTTAAAGGGATTAGTGAGGGTTTAACATTGGAATCTTCATTTCTGTGTATTAATTACTCTTTTGTGTTTGTTTTGCTTAAGTTGGCACTTGGGCCTACCAAAATATGGCATCCAAAATGGAGTTCGAAAGTGGCCACCGTCTCGTGAGCACGATGTCTACTGCGCAGACTCGAATGGCTTCGTAGACCTCCAGGCAACCTCTAGCCTGAGCACAGTGTTCCTGGTCAAGGATAGGAACAAGGAGGACTGCCAAACTTCAGTCAGTAAAAATGTCATACACGGAGGAAGTGAACCAGCAAAATCTGTGAGACCCCAAGCTAGTGGGAAAATCAGACGATATTACAAACTTCACCAAATCAACCAATCATACGCTTCCTTAGTCTAAGAAAAGTTTCATGTTGTCCCGAATTTTATTATAAAAAGGCAGTAGAATAGGAAGGAGTTTAGAATGGAGATCGATTGATGACCTCACACCCCTATCGACCCCACAGGCGATGGCAGATGCGTGCACGAGTTCTGGTCCTTTGGAGATCTTTGGGACTGTAACGTGCTGAGCAAAGAACTTTCCGGACTTTGAGCCTTGGCCTGCTTTATTGGGACAATCGAACATCTAAACTTGATTTATGCAGAGCCAATTAAATTTGAAAAATCCCGCTAGCCAGAATAGGTAAATATAAAATGTCATGCGATTTGATAAAATTCTAAACTTTGATTGACCAAAATGCTAAATTAATTGCAACAATATTTAGATAAACACATAATTGATTAACAGAATCTATGAGTTTGTGGTTTTTCAATAAAGTGATTAGAGAATTCGGAAACTTAAATGTGTTTTAGCTGGTTCTAAATCCCCATCAACCCATCCAACTAATTGGTCCGTCGACCAAGTGGTGGAGTGTCTTGATGTTAAGTTTAGGATCCTATAGGTGGTGATGCAAATGTATATTCTGTAAATAACTTTTCTTTCCTATAGGTAATAAGGTACTCCCCCACATGTCCAGCGCTTTATTATCATCCCTCCTGTGTGCAGACTCGTGAGGTGTGACGTATGAGTGTTGGTGTTATGGGCCCCACCAATGAATGCGTGAGTGAATGAGTTAGTGTGACGGCGGGTCTGCGACGCAGGGAGGATACTTGTAAAAATGTGGTTTTCCCCTGGCTTTGCGCTGGATCAGGTTTTTCTGGTAGCAGAATGATGGTTATCATTGCTTATTGATTTTCGATTTTTGATTATTGATTGCGGATGTTTGGATGCGTATTGATTTATGTACTAACATTCTATGTTGAGTCGCGTTGCGTTTTATGTTGTTTTTGAAGACTTCTGGAATGTAGGAAGTCGGATGCCTTGTGACAAGTGAAGTCACATGGTGAATTATTTGTTGCCCTGTAGGTACACGGGGAAAACGTGTAACGATTGAAGTTGCACAACGCATTGTCTGGGTTCGATTTGGTGACATCGTTGAGTGTTACCGTTAGGGACATTTCTGTGTGAAAGAGGTGTATGGGTAGCGAAGGCCACCTGTGAAAGTTTGGTCTTAAGTAACAGGAGTCCACGTGATCTCTGATTACGCTTATCACTGGAAAGGTAATAGTTGTTCCCTAAGCTTGTAAGAAGGATAAAGTAGAGGGAAGTGCTACTTTATTAACAAATGAAATAATTCTGTAGTAGGGCAGAGGTAAGCGCTGCTCTTGGGAAAGACAGAATTCTGTGTGAATGTACTACATTTTTCCGTGTCAATGTGTGTAAATGAAATAGCATTCGGCTTAATTGTGGAACTCTGGTCTTAATTATCAGGAGCAATGCGTCTCCAACAGGTGTCTTATCTCCAGAGAAACAGTTAGTTAATGCTTGCTAGAAGGGTAAGGTAGAGGGAAGTGCTACTTTATCAGCGAATGTAATAATTCCGTAGTAGAGCAGAGGTAAGCGCTGTTCTCGGGAAAGACGGAATTCTTGTGAAAAAGGTCAATAACTATTCTTTTGTTAGCGAAACAGATAAGGGTGGCGTTTTTTATGTCGTTACTAACAGAATTTTGAGTAAAGAAGTGTAAGAGAAAGTTTGTCGATAAATTTTGTAAAGGAGGGGTCAGCAGAAGCAGGAGTAGCGAGAAAAGCTGACGTCAGAAAGACCGTGCTGGGATTGGCCAGCTGTAGAGTGATGTAGACGCACAGGATTGGTGCGTTAGTGTACGCCGCGCTAGGAGTGGAGAAGTAACAGGGTGATGAAGACGCTCCGGATTGGTGCATTAGTGTGAGTCGCGCTGAGATTGGAAATTTGCAAAAGTGACATAGACGCTCCGGATTGGTGCGTTAGTGTGAGTCGCGCTGAGATTGGAAATTTGCAAAAGTGAAATAGACGCTCCGGATTGGTGCGTTAGTGTGAGTCGCGCTACGATTGGATAAGACAACAGAATAGTCGTAGAGGAAATCTAGCGATACACAGAATAGAGAAAATGATATATTACGATCCACCAGAGAAAGAGAAAAAGTCCTGGTTCGGAAAAATTAAGAGCTTATTTAAAAAGGACAAACCGATTGTGACTAGAGAGGGACAGTTGCTTCCTCCACTAAAATCGCCCGCATCCTTCATGGTTGCGAAATATGGGTATCATACATGTATTTGGCTAGACAATTGGGCAAAGTATACAAAAGATGATGGAGTTTTAGCATTTCCAGAACATGGTTCATTTAATTTAGCGGTATTAAGGAATTTAAGAGAAAGAATGATGAGATTAGAACCGAGACCAAGACCTACTCAGTTTGAAGCATTGACAGAATGGGAGGATGAGATGTATGAAAGAGAACGACAGCGGAGTGGCGGAAGGTATAAATACATGTTTGGTAGACCGTGTGGACAGGAAAATCATGATGACAGAATGAGGAGATGGTGGAGTGCAAATATGGCTGACGGGATGTTCCCTATGAGAAATGTTGAAGGAACCAGTAGTAGATAATGTACAGAGAAGAAAAATAATACAGGATCAGAAGGTTACAAGTATGGTGTGCATGAGTCGGAGGATGATGTACTGGAGGACATGTTTTATAAAAATCCACCCCGTATCAACCAAATTCCACGTTATTGACACCAAGTGCCCCAATAAAAGAGACCCCACAAAATATAAAATTTGAGTTAATGCCACCTGATGTAGAGAGGAATAATCCTTTTAGAGAAACAGAAAATATACAACCTGGTAAAATTACAAATGAAAATTCAGCTGAATTAGCCAGAGCCACTTTAGAGTTAACTGAAAAGATTAGAGAATTGACTAAAAATATGGAAGCTGTAACTGTTCCTGTAACAATAGGACACGTCATGCCTATTTTTGATAAGCAGAAGGATAGTGAGCATTGTCTAACGATTCCTTATAACAGTAATAAGCAAGCTGAATCAGAAAAAAGAGACTCAGGAGAGAATCCATGGAGACCAGTGACAGGAACTTCTGGGTTAAGTACACCTAAAAATCTGACAGTGAATCAGAGCCTAGTGAATAAGGCAATAATGACGACAGAATCAGTACCAGGGACACCAAAAAGTTTAGAACAAACAAGAAATGAACCAAATTCCGTAGGTCCTACTTCAGAAGAACTAAGTGAATGGTTGAGGAGTTTACAGCAAAAAGATGCAGAACTCCATCCTTTAGATGTGGCAAAGTTAAAAATTGTCTTGGAAGAATTAATAGTAGGGACTATCCCCACGGAAAAATTAAAAGCATATCAGGATGAAGAGCTAATGTTTCTATGTAAAAGTATAACCTGGAGAGCAAGAAATTTGCATGAAAGATTGGAAGAAGTGGCGAGTGAGATGGGTATTGAATTTGAAAAAATAAAATCATTGCAAAAACCATACAGAGTAGACTTTGCCGAGAAGGATATTGAGAATCTGAATACAGCAGGAAGAATAACTCAAATTAAAGATTTAATTGTTTTGCTGAGAAAATGGGGCGATGTAGATAAATGGAAAAGTAGGTGGTTTTGGATACGAGACGATGCAACAGACAAAACATTTGCAGCTTTCCCAGTAAGAGAAAAAGAAAAGGTAGTAACTGAATGTCCCATGAGGGAGATTCCAGGCGGAGGCTATGTGCATGTCCCCTGGATCAGACAAGACATTTTATCATTCACCATTGACTTTCCTCGCTTGCGCGAGAAGCCGGTTGAATGGTACAGGCAGGTAGACAGGTTTATAAAATTATCAAAAGTACTATGGATTGATTTGAATAGTTTATTTGACATAATTGTGCCAGCAGACCTATGGGCAGAATGTAAAATAACAATAGGTTGGCCTACTCAAGAGTTCCCTAGGGATCCAAAAACAGGTGCTCCTGATCCAGAAGTAATGAGAAAATATGAACAAGTAGTTACCTTTCTGAAAAATAAAGTGCCTCCAAAAGAAACTGATTGGGTAAAAATTGATAGAACTCACCAAGAAGTAAAATAATCTGTACACGCCTACTGCGAGAGATTATTGTTGGCTTTTAAACAATACAGTGGTGATGAAAATTTGAGTGAGAAGGACTTGAGTCATTTTGTATATCGATTTGTATATGGGTTGCGTCCTGAAGTGAGTGAAATGATTAAACAGCATACAGTAGATTGGCAAAATAAAAAGATAGATGAAGTACTAAGACATGCAAAATATTTTAGTGATGAGATTGAAGCCAAGCAGCGTAAATTAAAAGAAAAAGCTATGTGGGCTCAAGTAAAAGTAGCAGAAAGACAGGAAGCCCAATTGATTGAACAAGCAAATGGTACAAGCATGAAACAAAAACCCAACATTGGGAAAGGGAAAGGACAGATTAGCATAGAAGAAGCCAAAAAGAAATGGCCATGTCATAATTGCGGAAGAATAGGGCATTGGAAAAACAAGTGTAAATTTCCCCCAAGCGCTAATGGCGATAATTCATCATTGAATCCACAGGTGCAGAATGAGGTGAGTTGTCAACCACAGCGACAGCAGCAGGTTGTTGCCCAACAGTGTCAGGTGCCAAAACCGCCTTTTCCACAGAGCGTAAATCCTCAGAAATACAGTAAAGAGACAGGATTCTACAACGAAGAACAGGTAACTAAGCTGCCGCGCGCTAGTGCTGTTTCGCAGTATTGACAACAACGCGATGAGAGTGAGTCAGAAGAAAGCTATTGGCGGTGCCGAAGGGAGGAAGAAGAGTGCGTACTTGGCGCAACTCTAGAAGTAGACCAGACATGCCCTTTTGTGGATGGAAGATAAATGACGAAAACATTACTTTCCTAATAGATACTGGTGCTACTCGTTCAACTGTTAGGTCAGCTGATGTCAAAAATCTTCCTCTCTCGGATGAAACAATCCAAGTACTTGGAGTATCCAACAGACAGATAAAAACGTATCTCACTGAACCGGTTAAGTTTAAAATAGGGAAATTTTCTGAAATGTACCGTTTTGTCGTGTGTGATTCAAGCCCTGTAAATTTGTTAGGGAGAGACTTGCTGTGCAAAATGAACTGCACAATTTTCTGTACTCCTGATGGAATAGCTTTTGAGACTCCTGATGAGGATGTACTGTACAAAATGACTATAGCTAATATGGAACCTGAAATTACTGAGGCATTTGCTATATTTGACCCAGAGGAATTGCCTCAAGAGTTGAAGAAAACAGTGAAAACGGAGGTGTGGGATTTCACAGGAGAAGATGTGGGATTAATGAAAAATGTAAATCCCATAAAAATTTCCGTAAAAGAAGGAGTAAGTTACCCAAATATTCCACAATACAAATTGACACCCGAGATAATTGCAGGAGTTACTCCTATAATAGACAGACTGATTGAACAAGGTATTTTGAGGGAAATAATGAGCAGTCCATGTAACTCACCAATTATGGGTCGGAAAAAGCCTAACGGAACTTTCAGGATAGTACAAGACCTGAGAAAGGTAAATAAAATCGTTGTATCATGTTGTCCCATTGTACCAAATCCATCTGTGATTTTATATCAGATTCCTCATGATGCAGAATGGTACACAGTGATTGATTTGTGTCATGTTTTCTTTTCCATTCCTCTGCACCCAGACAGCCAACAGATTTTTGCGTTCAGGTTTGGCGAACGTACTTTGGCATGGTGCTGAATCCCACAGGGGTATACAGAGAGTCCCTCAATATTTAATCAGATCCTCAAAAAGTCCCTAGAAGATTTAAAAATGCCCGAGAGTTCAGTACTAGTCCAATATATCGATGACCTGCTTGTGGCATCGAGAACTCGAGAAGCTTGTGTAGTGGATACTGTTGCATTGCTGAATCATTTGGCAGATGGAGGGCTTAAAGTATCATTATAAAAAACAAGTAAGCGATGGGGTCCGAGGGAAACACACGACCAACCTGGACAAGTCCCCCTACTGATTATATATAAACAAAGAAGTCCAGGGGTAAGAAAAAACAAAGAAAAAAAGAACAATACAGTGGAGAATATAGTACCTGGATGATAGTTAGACTACTAACTGGACAATAAAGTCCTCATAAAGAGGACGTAATCCCATCACCGACCGTGGTGGCATGCTTCATCATATGGGATCTCATCTTAACCACACCTGGTGTGGTTAAGGAGCTACTACTCCCTGGATGGTTCTAAGGGAGGAGCTCACGGATGTTTTAATCTACGCTAAAGGAAATAGATCTCCTAAAGATCGATGAAGGTAGCCTAAGTTAGGTGAGACCATAAAGTGCAGTGTGGAACAAAGTGATATAAAATTAAATACTGGTGAAAAAAAGGCTTTTAATGAAAATTTCCCAGTGCCAATATTAAAAGCAGAGTAATCGCGCGGTCTGAGCAAATTTGCGAGCGCGCTTATAATAAACCAAACAAAGGTCTACATGTTTCAGCCAATAAAGATCAAAGGATAATGATCATGTCTTTCTTCAGGACCATACAGAAAACTACTGCATCTAAAACCTAGTGCCTAAATCACTAAGGTGTGACGGTGTCATAAATAACTCAATTAGAACGATACAACCAACCTTGTACCTCAATGTGGATTCTAAAGTGTAGAATCCTACCGGTCAAGAAGGTAAGTACCTGTATAAAGTGACAGACACAAAACACAAATGAGAAAAATTCTCAACCAGGCAGTGTACATCACACAGGTCTATAACCCACATGTCCAGTCAATGCCGAACAACTATTATCAGATCTTACCCGTATTTAATCGGGACTGCGCCTGCCGCTCGTGGTAACAACTCAGGGCGTGAGGCAACGCTCTGTGAAAAAAGAAATAAAATGATATGGTATAGTGGAAAATGAACACAGTGAAGAAGCAAAACACAGTGGATGTGCTGACACTGTCTATTGCTCCTGGCACAACCCTTAAAAAAGGGACATCACTGAATAGTAAACGTAAGTAGCATCCCACAAGCTAGGAACTAATGCTACTCGAAAAATGTACACGACAGACAAAATGTTGAATAATTCAATACGTGAAGGGATCCAGAAGGAGTTTGTCACTGTTTAAAAACATCAAGATTTTTGACACAAATAATACTTTCAGCGGATGAATGTAGGGCACATCTCTGAGTATCATATGGAAGACAGGCTCCATGACAAATGGCAGCACGAAAGACGATCGTATTATACTAACAATCGTTAAAAGCCAAAGAATCTCAAATGGCAATACAATATGAAAAGAAGCATAACGGAGCTTGTTACCTCTCCGTCGTTACCCCGAGCTTCCTTACTGGTTGCTCACAGGGCAACCGGAGGACCGGAAAAGTCGGGATTAAATACAAATCGAGCGCCGGAGTGCGTAGCTGTGCGTGATGACGTAACGCATCAAAGATAGCGGAGGCCGCGGATAGTGACGTGGCTCAGCACAGTGGAGAGATGGGAAATGTAGTACATTGGCCCGGGAACATTAGGCCAGTACATAAAACACCCAAAAATACTACTCTCCCATAAAATGCACCACTGAACCAGACAATTAGGAAACAAATAAACTAACACCCAAAGATATATCACACTGCCTCGTATCAACTGTACTAGTCTTGATGTTCAAAATAGGACAGTGAACATGTGACAAAGAGAGTGGTGCGTGGTAACAGACAAATGTGTGATGTCCCAAAACATTACGGCCTAATATATGCATCAAACAAGAGGAACTGATCAATGATGCACTCGTGAGGTCAGAGTGTGTTACTGTACATAGTTGGAATCATCAGGCGTCTCTCAACATCAACAATAATTAAATCAAGCAAAGAGCTCAATAATTATCGTAATAAAGTCCATGCTATGGCATCATTGAGACCAATATGGTCACTGCGTAACTTAAACACCCAGCGTTGCTCTTTGTTAAAAAGAAATTTGGACACATCTGAAACGTGCGGAGGAATGAAGGGTTGTTCAAGTACAGTCCACAAGACTTGTTCAGGAGAGTGATTACACTCCAAATAATGGTTGGTCAGTCTTGTTTATGACTTCCTGCATCGAATGGTGCTCTTATGTTCCATGATGCGTTGTTTAACTTTTCTTGTGGTCATGCCAACATATTGTTTCTGGCACGGACATGTAATGAGGTATATGACCTATTCACTGTTACAGTTAGTATGTCTAAACTGTTTCCATGGTTTCGAAAGACCGATGTTGATCTCAGTGGTATGTCGCGTTTGTGCACAGACAACACAGCTGCCACAGGGATAATGTCCCTGTACAGGAGGGAGATTCCATAGAGGATTGGAAATCGGCGGTGGTGTGCTTCTGGATCTAGTATGAACTAACGCATCCCGCAAATTGGTACCTCTTTTGTACGAAAATAATGGAAAAGCTAGTTTGTCATTGCCAATATTGAGAATACGCCAGTGTTTGCGCACAATTTTCTGGATCTGATTGGAGGAAGTACTGAAGGTGTTGACAAAAGTCAATCTACCATGCGGGGCTTTAGCAACAGAAGCTTCTAACAGAGCTTCCCGGTTGTTGTTTGCCGCTCTTTTGTACGATTGTTTAATTAATCTAGATGGATAGTTTCTAGATTGAAGATTCTGTGACAGAACATTAGCATGTTTAAAGAAGGCTTCATTAGTAGAGCAATTTCTCCTCAAACGAAGGAACTGACCAAAGGGCAAGCCTGCCTTTAGTCCCTTAGGATGAAAGCTGTCATATTTCAGCAGTGAGTTCCTTGCCATTGGTTTGGTATATAGTTCACTGCCCAAGCCTCCATCAGAAGGAAAAATCCAGAGGTCCAGAAAAGACAAACCCAATTTACTGAATTCCAAAGTAAAGTTAAGGAAAACGTTTTGATCATTGAGCCAGTGATGAAAAGCTTTTAAAGTGACGTCATCACCTCTCCAAATCACAAAAATATCATCGATATATCGTTTCCATACTATAATGGAACCCAGAAAAGGATTAGTTGGCGTGAGCACATAGTTCTGTTCAAAAAGGTGAACATAGAGATTGGCCAGGCTGGGAGCAAAAACGCAGCCCATCGAAGTACCGGAAATCTGAAGGAAAAACCGGTCTTCAAACTTAAAAAAGTTTTCCGTCATAGCCAGCCTGGCACACTCCATGATAAAAGGAATAGGTGAACTCAATGGCTCTGTGATGGTGTCCAATAGCGATCTGATCGCTTCTAGTGTGTCCCCTTGGGGGATACAGGTTTAAAGAGATTCTACATCGAAACTGACAAGGTAGTCAGTCTCAATATTGAAATTGATACCTGGTAAGATGTTCAGAACATCTTTAGTGTCCTGTAGGAACGTAGGCATCATTTTCACCAGTGGTCTCAAAAAGACATCAACAAAAGAGGACAAAAGTTCCAGTAATGAACCAGTCCCCGAGATGATGGGTCTTCCTGGAGGAGGGCGTTGCTCTTTGTGCACCTTAGGCAACGTGTAGAAGTAGGGCGTCACAGGGTGCATGGTAACCAGATAGTCAGCCTCATGGCTAGAAATCCACCCTTCCAATTTCGCTTCGGACACTAGTTCCCCAATCTCTTTCTGTAGTCTCGCCGTGGGATCAGCACTCAGCAATTTATAAAAGCACTCATTGTTGAGTTGCCTGAGGCATTCCTCGCGGTAATCTGTAGTATTGGGAATAACAATCGCTCCACCTTTATCAGCAGGCTTGATAGTAATAGCCAGATTGCTAGACAGAGAGTCAATAGCCTTCTTATCAATATTTGAAAGATTCTGATAATGTTTGTTGGAAACAGTATCGAGTTTTGAAACTTCAAGGGAAACCGCTGTTTGGAAAGCCAAAACATGTGCTGGTATCGAATTGGCTGGCGGTAAAAAGGTTGATTTAGTACGTAAACCACTATCAGTAATCTGATCCAACGGTGTAGCATTATCACTAGTTTTCTCTTCAAAGAAAACTGTAATCTGATTTTGCGAAAAAATCTAGCTAGTTCACATTGGATCATGAATGGATCACAGGAGTTAGTGGGTACAAAGCCTAACCCCTTATTGAGAACATTCTCTTCAGAGGGGGTCAGGACATATGTACTCAAATTAACTATCAATTGCTGCTGGGTCCTCTTACCTGTGGGCCTTTCGTCATACTGCGTAGACTCCGCGGAGATGTAGGCGGTCTCCAGTGTACTCTTGTCTGGCCCTGTTGTCCTCTCCTTCTCCCTCTGTTCCTGCCCCGACCCTGTCCTAAAAAAGGCTGCTGTTGAAACGTCTGTGGGGGCGGGTTGAAGGGCATCATTTGTGGATGGAAGGGGACATTCGGAAATTGCCAAGGAGCCGGGTTCCACCAATGTGTATGGGGATTACCCTGCCAATTCCGTCTGAAACTCTGTCTTCCTCTACCTCTATTGCGTGCAGGGGCCTGTTCATTAGTATCCGAATCGCTAGACCAGTCATCCGAACCGGATGATGAATAGTTGGAACCATATTTCTTGCCTTTTCTATTGTATTCAGGAGCTATATAGTTTTCTTGAGTGTACGGATAAACTTTCTCAAAGGAAAACTTCGCCAAGTCTTTCTTGAATTTCTCAATTCTGGAAGCTAAAATGGTATCCTTCAATTCCTTGTTAGCTTTATTTGTTTCATCAAGATTCTTTTTAAAGACCGAGTTGGACAAAGTAGTTTTGATCTGGCCTTCAAGCAGTTGAATCTCGATCAAAACGTTGTCAGCTATGCGTTTGGCAGTACTGATAATTAAAATTAGCCAATCTCGCGTACAGTGCCATGCTATCAGGGACCAATCTTTGAGAAACAGCTTATCTTGTATGAACAGGCGCGGAGTGTTGGTAACAATAAGTCCTGTGGGAGCACAATTAGCACGGAGGTATTCTGTCATGATGGCACCATGAATACCTGTCCGTGTAAAAGATTTCTTGAGAATGAGTAGTTTGGACCACTCGTCTGTACCTCCACCAGGAGTCAAACCAGTGGTGTCTAGAATCGATGGAGTGTTAGTCAAAATTAATCTAGCCATCTCCTCATCAAAGGCTAAACCAGTGAACTCGGCCATCTCAAGCAAGCAGACCACTATACTAATACAGTAAAAAACTACAATAAAGAAAATCACTAAAGCGTAAGCTAACACTACTACAATTGTGCGTGTCAGAAAAAGAGTGTGGTACAACCCGCAGCCAAAAGCTGCTCTAAATATTATAAAAAACAAGTAAGCGATGGGGTCCGAGGGAAACACACGTCCAACCTGGACAAGTCCCCCTACTGATTATATATAAACAAAGAAGTCCAGGGGTAAGAAAAAACAAAGAAAAAAAGAACAATACAGTGGAGAATATAGTAACTGGATGATAGTTAGACTACTAACTGGACAATAAAGTCCTCATAAAGAGGACATAATCCCATCACCCACCGTGGTGGCATGCTTCATCATATGGGATCTCCTCTTAACCACACCTGGTGTGGTTAAGGAGCTACTACTCCCTGGATGGTCCTAAGGGAGGAGCTCGCGGATGTTTTAATATACGCTAAAGGAAATAGATCTCCTAAAGATCGATGAAGGTAGCCTAAGTTAGGTGAGACCATAAAGTGCAGTGTAGAACAAAGTGATATAAAATTGACTACTGGTGAAAAAAAGGCTTTTAATGAAAATTTCCCACTGCCAATATTAAAAGCAGAGTAATCGCGCGGTCTGAGCAAATTTGCGAGCGCGCTTATAATAAACCAAACAAAGGTCTACATGTTTCAGCCAATAAAGAACAAAGGATAATGATCATGGCTTTCTTCAGGACCATACAGAAAACTATTGCATCTAAAACCTAGTGCCTAAATCACTAAGGTGTGACGGTGTCATAAATAACTCAATTAGAACGATACAACCAACCTTGTACCTCAATGTGGATTCTAAAGTGTAGAATCCTACCGGTCAAGAAGGTAAGTACCTGTATAAAGTGACAGAAACAAAACACAAATGAGAAAAATTCTCAACCAGGCAGTGTACATCACACAGGTCTATAACCAACATGTCCAGTCAATGTCGAACAACTATTAGCAAGGGTTGTGCCATTAGCAATAGACAGTGTCAGCACATCCGCTGTGTTTTGCTTCTTCACTGTGTTCATTTTCCACTATACTATATCATTTTATTTCTTTTTTCACAGAGTGTTGCCTCACGCCCTGAGTTGTTACCAGGAGCGGCAGGCGCAGTCCCGATTAAATACGGGTAAGATCTGCTAATAGTTGTTCGGCATTGACTGGACATGTGGGTTATAGACCTGTGTGACGTACACTGCCTGGTTGAGAATTTTTCTCATTTGTGTTTTGTTTCTGTCACTTTATACAGGTACTTACCTTCTTGACTGGTAGGATTCTACACTTTAGAATCCACATTGAGGTACAAGATTAGTTGTATCGTTCTAATTGAGTTATTTATGACACCGTCACACCTTAGTGATTTAGGCACTAGGTTTTAGATGCAGTAGTTTTCTGTATGGTCCTGAAGAAAGCCATGATCAGTATCCTTTGATCTTTATTGGCTGAAACATGTAGACCTTTGTTTGGTTTATTATAAGCGCGCTGGCAAATTTGCTCAGACTGCGCGATTACTCTGCTTTTAATATTGGCACTGGGAAATTTTCATTAAAAGCCTTTTTTTCACCAGTAGTCAATTTTATATCACTGTGTTCTACACTGCACTTTATGGTCTCACCTAACTTAGGCTACCTTCATCGATCTTTAGGAGATCTATTTCCTTTAGCGTAGATTAAAACATCCGCGAGCTCCTCCCTTAGGACCATCCAGGGAGTAGTAGCTCCTGAACCACACCAGGTGTGGTTAAGAGGAGATCCCATATGATGAAGCATGCCACCACGGTGGGTGATGGGATTACGTCCTCTTTATGAGGACTTTATTGTCCAGTTAGTAGTCTAACTATCATCCACGTACTATATTCTCCACTGTATTGTTCTTTTTTTCTTTGTTTTTTCTTACCCCTGGACTTAAAATATCCCCATCAAAATTACAATTCTGTCAGAAAGAAGTACAATATCTAGGCCATAAAATTGAAAAAGGGCTAACAAAAGTGACTGCAAAAAGAATTAGAATAATGAAAGGAATGAGAGCCCCAATGACTCAGAGAGAAGTGAGGATGTTTCTTGGAATGGTTGGATATTGCCGCCAGTGGATTAGTAATTTCTCATTGATTGCAAAACCTTTAGTGCGCTTAACAAAGAGTGATGTAAAATATCCCATTGAATTAAATAAAGAAGAGTTGAAGGCTTTTAAACAATTGAGAGATGGTTTGTGTGAAGCCCCTGCTCTTGGCATGCCTGACTATGAGAAAGAATTTGAACTCTATTGCAGCAAGAGAAATGGATGTGCACTTTCTGTATTAATACAGAAGCACGGAAAATTGAGTAGACCAATTGCATATTTTGTAGCTATGTTAGACCCTGTAGCTGTAGCATTGCCTGGTTGTTTGAAAGCTGTACCAGCAACATGTAAGAGTCTGGAACAGAGCGAAGGAATTGTGATGGGATATCCTGTGAGAGTGTTTGTACCTCATGATGTGGCAATCCTTTTAACAAGAAGCCGCACTCAGTTTATGACACACAGTCGTCTAACTAAATATGAGAAAGTCATATTAGGTGCAACAAATGTGAGCCTTGTGAGATGTCTGAATGTGAACCCTTCAACACTGTTACCTGATGCTGAGAATGTGGAAGTCAGAGATGATGTGGATCATAACTGTTTGGAAGTGCTTGATTTTTGTACCAAGCCGCGTCCTGACATAAAAGATGTGCCTTTGACAGAAAGCGACTATGTGATGTTTGTGGATGGATCATGCCTAAGAAGGGATGAGGGAAATTTGAGTGCAGCAGATGCAGTATGTACGGTAGCAGCTGTACTGGAAGCATCTTGTCTGAAAGGAGTGAGATCAGCCCAGGTTGCTGAACTTTTTGCATTAACAAGATTGGGAAAGAATCTGAGAGTGACTGTGATAACCAATAGTAAGTATGGCTTTGGTGTTGTGCATGACTTTGGGCAAATATGGTCCCAAAGAGGGTTTTTGACATCGAGTGGAACTCCTATAAGGAATGCTGAAGTGGTTGGAAAATTGCTTGAGGCGATACAGCTGCCTAAGCAATTGGCAGTAGTGAAATGTGCTGCACACTCGAAATCTGCTGATTATATATCAGCGGGGAACGAGTTTGCCAACGATATGGCACAGTATTGTGCACGAAATCAGAACTCTGTGAATCGGGGTAGGAAAAAAGAAATGAATTCATGTCCCTTGCTGTTTACTAACACTGTGAATACATGGGAAGAAGTGAGACAGTTACAAGAAGAAGCAGGAGATAAGGAAAGGAGACAGTGGGTAAAAGCAGGATGTGCACCACGGGAGACAGATCATGTGTGGGTTTATCGGGATGGAAGACCAGTCATGCCTGATAGCATGGTTTCTACCATTTCACGAATGTATCATGGACAAGCACATGTAGGAAGAGATGCTATAATCAGACTTTTCAAACAGACATGGTACAATGCAAAATTCAGACTTGTAGCTGAGAGCCTTTGTCAGAGATGCCTTATATGTCAGCAATACAATCCCGGAAGAAAAACAGTGGTAAGTCTAGGAACGATAGGACCTTTCACAAGAATGCAGATTGACTTCATTGAAATGCCCCCCTGCAATAGGTTGAGGTATGTCCTAGTGATAGTTTGTCTGTTTTCTCGATGGGTGGAAGCATACCCAACAAGAAGAAGTAATGGAATTAAAGTAGCAAAGCTACTATTAAGAGAGTTCATTCCCAGATTTGGTTTTCCAGTTATGATCGAGTCAGATAGAGGAAAACATTTTCATAATGAAATCATGAAACTGATTTGTGAAGCATTGAATGTTCAACAGAAACTGCATTGTGCCTATCGCCCAGAGGCTTCTGGTGTGGTGGAACAAGTAAATGGCACCATTAGAAACAGATTAGGGAAAATGTGTTTGCCCACAGGATTGAAATGGCCTGATGTCTTGCCTCTGATACTCATGACTATTAGATCTATTCCGGATAGGAATACTGGTTTGAGTCCTCATGAGATAGTGATGGGGAGAGCAATGAGACATGTATTCATTCCTGTCAACAAGCTATTGCCTATATCCGATGACTTGGTGTTGGATTATTGCAAGGGGTTGGCTGATTCCGTTCATTCTGTGTTTCATCAGCTTGGATCGGATGCAACCACTCTTGAAAAGAAGCCAGCTCATGATCTGAGCCCAGGTGATTGGGTAAGAATCAAAGTGCATAGAAGAAGGAATTGTCTGGTCCCAAGGTTGGGTAAACCACATCAGGTGATCCTGACCACGACAACAGCTGTAAAATGTGCAGGAGTGAAGAATTGGATTCATGCAAGTCATACCTTGCGAATTCCAAATCCAGTGGATAACAGAGAGGAAGAATACTTTGAAGAATCGGATACAAGTTCTGAATCAGATACAGAAAAAACAAGAGCAAGACCAACTCCTGAAAGGGGGGAGTCAGAAGTAAGTTCAGTTATAGAAACCAGAGAATCTACCATTAAGAAGAAAATTGCAAATTTCTGACACTAGCTCACAGTCAGACACTGAACCAGTATAAGTACATAAGAGTGTAAACGAAAACAGTGAAGAGACTGTCAAAGAAATTCTTGATAAAGAAGCTCCGCATGAAAAAACAAGAGAAATTCCACCTGAAATAACAGAAGTAGATGGTAAGGTGCCAGATACAGAGAGAGAGGGAAAGATTGTTGCGGAAGATCCCAAAGGAGGTGTAGGGAAACCATACATCCAGGTAGAAGAAGGGACAGTTAGTCAGAAGGAAGATTGTGTGGAAGAACCACGAGGAGGGACAGAAGTAGATAAGAAAAAGGAAGTGGTGGAAAGAAAGACTATTGAAAATAAGAGTGAAGTTGGAACTGAATCTGAGGACAGTGATGAAGAAATACCAGAAGGTCGTGTCCTGAGAAAAAGAGCATAGAGAACTGAGAGAAATGAAAAGGGAAATAAGTTGAAAAGTCCAGCAAAGGATGAAATTTGGCCAAACAAGATAAAGAGATTAAGATACAGCTTGACAAGAGTAAATTCATCCAGAGCCGAACAAGTGAATGAGGTGTCTAGCCAAAGGAAATCAAAGGACGTGAAACAGACACCATTAGAGGAAAGCAAACAAACAAGAAAGCCTAACCAGAAGTGTAAGTCACCAGAATGGTCGTATGTGGCACTTCCTGAAGTACAAGAAGAGGCAAACAGCCAAGGGGATCTAGAGGTGACTATACCGGAAGTGGTTGAGGACGACGAAGAATCGGAAATCCTGAGAGTTATCTTGTCCGACATCGGGGAAGAGACGGATGTTCAGGAAATTCTGAATCAAGATTGTGAGAAAAGAGTGAAAGACGATCAAATGCCAAACTGAGGAGACAAAAGTGCTCCATGTAGAGAAACTTGAAAATTACCAAATAAAAAGACATAATCGAAAAGAACCAAGTAGGTGCTTAGAGCCTTGGGTTTTAGACAAAACTAGTTGTGAAGTAGACAAGGCTAAGTCAAAAGACACTGATCATTTTCCGATATGGCAAACACAGAGAGTAGAAAATCTACATGTGTGTTCCTTCGAAGATGGTGCAAAATGTGTTGTTGTTGTACAGGATTACTAATGCTTCTATGGAGTACGTTAGCTTTAATGGTTTCATTTAAAGTTACATTAGAGGCAATAGAAGGTCATAGTGAGAATAAGACTGATGTAGAAAAGATTCAGAAGATGTATCCAACTAAAATAGATAGAAATTATTTACATAAAGATAGGTCCATAACTGATTTTTCTAACAATGTTTTATTATTATACGAATATGTAAAAACAATGGATGTGAGAGATTGCTACGTATGCATGCAGTTACCTGCATCAGTGTCTGAGGGAGTGACGTACCATCACCTTCCAGTGACATATGGAATAACATGTAGTGTATTAGCAAGTCTGTTTTACAAAACCGAGAAACTAGAATATTTTTTTTCAGATGTAGACAACATATTTTCACAAGTACCTGTAGTCCATAAATTGAATAAAGTAAAACCTGGTAAAGTGTTAGGTGAATTCTTCTTAGAAACTAGAGAACTAACATTAGAATTAGTTTTCAAAAATAATCTCACTTGTAGTCTGAAAAGGGAAGAAAAGACTTTCTTAGATATGGTAGAAGAAAGGAGAATAAAAATGCAAAAGAAGGTACCTGAGGGAAAAGAAGAAAAGACAGTTTGGGATGTTGAAAGAGAAAAACATTTGAAAGGAGAAACTAGTCCAGCAATGGCTTTAGATTGGCCTCAGAAAGGGAAATTGTGTATTAGAAGAAATCAAATTGTGTATGATAACTATTTCATAGGTGCAAGTGATTGCCATGATACTTATAGAATCATGGGTGGATGGGGATTTAAAGGAGGAAATGATCCGGTATTCCCTGGGTTATATTTTCTCTGCGGGAACAAAGCTTATTATCGATTACCCGACCATTGGTATGGCATATGTTACCTAGGCCTGGTTTTCCCAAAGATATTTCATGTGGGAAGAGGAAAAGATTGTGCACATGAGATAGGTAGACGTAGGAGAAGAGAATCTTGGGCAGAAATTGTAGGAGATATTTTTGGAGCACTGATACCAGCAGTTGGAATATCTCTGAATGCACATAAAATTAGAAAATTATCAACAGTAGTGAATCGCTTGTCAACAAGCACTGCTGGAGGATTTTTATTGGTAAACACCAAAATGGTTGCCATGCGAGCAATGGTGATGCAAAATCGACTTGCACTTGATATAATTTTAGCAAAAGAGGGTGGAGTCTGTGGAATGCTGAAGGTTCAACATTGTTGTACTTACATTCCTGACGAAAGTCAAGATTTGAAGACATACATAAAGAATATAACTGATTTGCATGAGGAGATTGCTCCACTGGAGGTTGAAGGTATTTGGGAAAAGATTAGGAAAAGGTTTTCTACAATTAAGGACTTTCTACTAAAATTAGGTAGTACCTTTATTGGTAAGATTTTAATTCCAGTAACGTGTGATATTTTTAGTATTAATTCTGAGACTAGGATGCTTATGTAGCAAGAGAAGAAAATTACAAAAACATATAAAAGGAGAAACTGCAAAGAAAAGAGGAAAAGAAAGAAAGAGAAATGGAAGAGCTAGAATTAGAAGAATGGAAAGAGAATGTGTATAAGAAAACAAGAGAGGAAGAGACAGGGGAAACAATTATGTGAACTAACAAAACGTAAAGAGAACTGAATTCATTTCTATTACAAATTTTATCAAAATTTGAGGGTATTTTGAGGTGATATTAAAAATCACCAAAGGGGGGATCGATGGAGCAGGTAAAACAAAATTTTGTATGCCTCCTCTATTTTGCATGAAAATATTAATCATTTAACCGACTAATATAATAACTTGAATTAACCGTGTGCTGCGTTAAATTAATCAACTATTTGCACCCTTTGTAGACACCAATTACACGTGGGACTTATTGCTGTTTTGCATTACAGAATAATCGTAATAACTAACTAAGGTACGCATATCAACAGTAGTATGGGTGGTAATAGAATATTGCATGATTTATGTTGTTTTTGTGATGTTCGCGTTCCCGTTCTGGACCGAAGGGTGAATTTTATCGCTTTAAATGTCGCTAAAAGCTAGGAAAATACTAATACGTAAAGGGATTAGTGAGGGTTTAACATTGGAATCTTCATTTCTGTGTATTAATTAATCTTTTGCGTTTGTTTTGCTTAAGTTGGCATTTGGGCCTACCAAAATATGGCATCCAAAATAGAGTTCGGAAGTGGCCACCGACTCGTGGGCGCGATGTCTACTACGCAGACTCGGATGGCTCCGTAGACCTCCAGGCAATCTCTAGCCTGAGCACAGTTTTCCTGGTCAAGGATAGAAACATGGAGGACCAGGGGCGGCTGGTGCATAGGGGCGAATGAGGCGTTGCCCTACCAGCCTCCGGACGCATTGCTCCACCAGCCTCCGGACAAGGATCGGGGTCCGAGGAAGACAAGACAGACACCTTGAAACAGTGTTAGCAGTGCAGCCCAGCCTTGTACAAACACACACACACCCTGCGCATGACGTGTGGGGACGTTCGTTCGACTTCAATATCGCCCAAGTCACGCATGTGCAGAGTGTGTCTGTGAGGCAGTGGTGAGGGCAAGCAGGCGCTACCTGAAGCAGCTGGTTTTCCAGGACTTCGGTCGGATTTTAGGCTCGCCCTGATCTGACGTAGTCACGTAGCTCAGCTCAGAACATTCTTCTAGTTCTAGGATCCCGCCTCCTCCCCTGACTGGATGACGTTGATACAGAGTCACCCTATGACAAGAGGCGGGATTTCAAGTACTGCTTCCTGCGCGGAGTTCGCATTTCCCTCCTTCCTTGAACCAGCTTCAACCCGGTCCGAGAGAAACCCGCCGTGATCAAGCTGAAAACAGTGAGTACTACTTGATTCCCCTTATTGGAGCAGCAGTATCCAGGGTGGAGGGGGTGAGGAAGGAGTTTATTCCAGCGCCACCAGGTAGCAAATGATTCACTTCACCCTTCATGGTAAATCACTGAGTCCTTTTGTCGGAGGTGTTTTGGATGCTGAGCAGTTAGTTAGGGGTTAAACTACAACACCGCTAGCTTTTATTGTGTTTATTTATTAACCACTTCAGTTGTCACGGTAATGAAAGCTGCTCTGCTTTCCAAGGCCAGCACTCGGGCTCCCATCACCACCCTCAAGCAAAGAATGAGGGACCATAGAGCTGCAAGAGCGGCTCGACACGGACCGCTCTGACGTTTGGCGCTATACAAGGCGAGCTACTCGCTCATTGGTTGGCAATACGTCTGAAGATCGGCCGATTTTTGTTTTATTGCTTTTTTTTGTCTCACACACTACATTTGTCACCCTGGGGTGTTTGGGTGCTTTCTGTACTACCTGCCTCCAGCCTGGCTGTCACGTCGTGCCACAGGCTTGCGTTTGCCCTGCGTGTAAAGGTCGCCCACAGTGGCAGGGCTGGGCGCTGTCATCAGCCTGGCCATTTGGCATGTAGTGCGCCTCCCCACAAAAGCAGGGGGAGGAGAGCACATGGGCCAGTGACTAAAGTCTCGGCCGGAGAACTGGACCCGAGTCTCACTGCTTGATCTTGGATAACTCACCTTACCTCCAAGTCCACATGCTTGAGTTGATTCCTTCATTTCGCAAAGCTGGAGTTTACAAATAGGCATTGTTCGAGTAAAGTTGGTAATATGGACAGGGAGTTAAAATAAAAGCGTAAGAGGAGAGAGAGGGAAAGGAAGAGTGGGAAGAAGTAGCCACGGATCAAGAAATGGAAAGGGCAGGAGCAAAGGGGAGTGCAAAGAGTGACAATGAAAGGATGGGGACAGGGAGTGCAGAAGAGAGAGAGGTTCACAGAGAGGAGGGATGGACAGAGGGGAGTGCAACGAGTGACAAAAAGAGGAGAGCGACAGGGATGGAGATGAGAGAGAAGTTCACAGAGAGGAGAAAGGGACAGAGGGGAGGGGAACGAGTGTCAATGAGAGGGGGTGACAGAGATGCAGATGAGGGAGATTTTTTGCAGGGAGGGACAGGACAAAGGGAAGTGGAAAGAGGTACAGCAAGGAGAGTCACACAGATGGAGATAAAGAGCGTGTGTTGTGATAAGGTTCACAAGGGCCAAATGAGAGTGGAAACAATGGCAATGAGAGGAGAGTGACAGAGATGGAGGTCAGAGAGAGAGGTTCACAGAAAGGAGGGAAGGGCAAAAGGGAGTGGAAAGAGTGACAGCAAGGTGAGAGTGACACAGATGGAGATGAGATTCATAAGGGCCAAATGAGAGTGGAAAGAGTGGCAATGAGAGGAGAGTGACAGAGAGAGAGTTTCACAGAGAGGAGGGGGAGGGCAAAGGGGAGTGGTAAGAGTGACAGCTAGGAGAGAGTTCACGGATGAACATGAAAGAGGGTGCAATTCAGGCAGAGCTGTATGGGGGGAAACAGGGGGTAGAAAGAGTGATGGGGAGACCTAAAGCTGAGGGTGAGGTGCAGAGGGCAGCTGAGGAGAGGGTGGCAGAGATGGTGAAGGGTGTCAGACACAAAGACACCGAAACACAGAAATGAGTGGGAGGCAGAAAAAGGAAGGTGGTAATTTTTTAACACAGAAAGAAACTCGACTTGCTGGGACAAGCACTCAGTATTTCCTCATCCTGCCCAGCACGCCTCCTGGAAGCTCCCAGAAAGGGGAAGGTGTGACCAGGGGTGCTTATGAGGTGGCACCGGGCCCAGTATGTCTGGCTGCGGGTTTTGTGTTTGTCACTTTGTGAGTAAATCGAGTATTTCACGTCTGCTTGCAGCTGCAGCGGTCTCTGTATACTTTTTTGTTTATAGGTCTTTAAGCCTAAACAAATGTGTGTGACTCGTGCTTTATGTGTGTACTTGAAAGAGTTTGAGTGTGTGTTTGTACTTGTGTTGGGGTGAAGTTGATGGATATAAGGATGTTATTACAGATCCTGTCATAATACTTTCGCAAGTGCTTTATCAACCTTGCTGCTTCCTCAAATTTGCTTGAAAATGCTCCATTTATCCACTCTTTTTTCAAAATTTTCTCGGAGGAGTTGTTAGGGCTCGCTCGCTCGCCTCAGTGCAGTACCATGATAACTTTACGCCTCACCACTTTCAAATGTCACCAGCCGCCACTGTGGAGGACTGCCAAACTTCAGTCAGTAAAAACTGGTCTAATCGAACAATGGTCACATATAAGCAAGCAACTACAATGTTGCATGAAGATGTCATACACGGAGGAAGTGAACCAGCAAAATCTGTGAGACCCCAAGCTAGTGGGAAAATCGGACGATATTACAAACTTCACCAAATCAACCAATCATACGCTTCGCTAGTCTAAGAAATGTTTCATGTTGTCCCGAATTTTATTATAAAAAGGCAGTAGAATAGGGAGGAGTTTAGAATGGCGATCGATTGATGACCACACACCCCTATCGACCCCACAGGCGATGACAGATGCTTGCACGAGTTCTGGTCCTTTGGAGATTTTTGGGACTGTAACGTGCTGAGCAAAGAACTTTCCGGACTTTGAGCCTTGGCCTGCTTTATTGGGACAATCGAACAGCTAAACTTGATTTATGCAGAGCCAATTGAATTTGAAAAATCCCGCTAGCCAGAATAGGTAAATATAAAATGTCATGCGATTTGATTAAATTCTAAACTTTGATTGACCAAAATGCTAAATTAATTGCAGCAATATTTAGATAACCAAATAATTGATTAACAGAATCTATGAGTTTGTGGTTTTTCAATTAAGTGATTAGAGGATTCAAAAATTTACATGTGTTTTAGCTGGTTCTAAATCACCATCAACCAGTCCAACTAATTGGTCCGTCGACCAAGTGGTGGAGTGTCTTGATGTTAAGGTTAGGATCCTATAGGTGGTGATGCAAATGTATATTCTGTAAATAACTTTTCTTCCCTATAGATAATAAGGTACTCGCCCACATGTACAGCGCTTTATTATCATCGCTCCGGTGTGCAGACTCGTGAGGTGTGACGTATGAGTGTTGGTGTTTTGGGCCCCACCAATGAATGCGTGAGTGAATGAGTTAGTGTGACGGCGGGTCTGCGACGCAGGGAGGATACTTGTGAAAATTTGGTTTTCCCCTGGCTTTGCGCTGGATCACTAGCTCTGCCGGCACCTAGAGAAACCTAGCAAACCTATACATTTTTGAAAACTAGACACCCAGGGAAATCTAGGATGGGGTGATTTGACTGGCTGTCACCAGGTTCTGTTACCCAGAATCCATTGCAAACCTGAAAAATTGTCCAAAAAAACAAATTTTCCTCATATTTCTGTGGTGGAAAGTTCTGGAATCTGCGTGGATCCACAAAATTGAACCCACCCCGTGTTCCCCAAAGTCTTCCGAGAAAAATGGTACCTCACTTGTGTGTGTAGGCCTAGTGCCCGCGACAGGAAACGGCCCAAAATGCAAGGTGGACACACCACATTTTCACTGTGAAAAATTACCCTTTTTTTGCAGAGCTAAGAGTTCAAAATCTACAGCTAGGCACTTTGCAAAATAGTGTCAGTTTTCACTGTAAAATGTGGTGTGTTCACGTTGTGTTTTGGGCCGTTTCCTGACGCGGGCACAAGGCCTACCCACACAAGTGAGAGACCATTTTTCTCAGAAGACTTTGTGGAATGCGTGGTGGGTAATAACTGTCCATCACTGAAATGTGATGAAAATGTGTTTTCTTTTTAACTAAGTTCGAGGTTTGCAAGGAATTCTGGGTAACAGAACCTAGTGATAGCCACACAAGTCACCCCATCCTGGATTCCCCTCAGTGTCTAGTTTTCAAAAATATATAGGTTGGGTATGTTTCCCTAGGTGCCGGTTGCGCTAGGACCCAAAATCCACAGGTAGGCACATTCCGAAAAAAAAGTCGGTGCCTAGTGGGCTTTTTGCCGCCCTGGGGAGCGAGGAAATCAGGGACAATTGCCCCGATATGCCCCCGAAAGGAGCAGAAAGACAGTGGCTATTCTTTTGGGCGGTCGGGGGCATTGAGATGCCCATTATGGTCAGCACCAACCCCTGCGTATAAAAAAGCCAGCATATTCGCTGGCGCATAGTGGGCTTTCTGCCCCCACGGGGGGACAGATCAGAGGCTACTGCCCCCATCTGCCTCCTGAGAGGGGCAGAAAGACTGTGGCATCATTTGTGGGGTGGGTGAGGGCATTGGCATGTCCATTCTTGGCAGCCCCCACCCTGAACTTTGGAAACAAAATCCCTGGTGGCTTGTGGGCTTTCTGCCCCCCCCCCAGGGGGTGCAGATAAGGTGCTATTGCCCCATCTGCCTCCCAGGGGGGTGCAGAAAGACTGTAGATTTTTTGGGGGGGTTGGGGCATTGATATGCCCTACCTATATAAAAAAAAATCCCTGGCACTTAGTGGGCTTTCTGCCCCCCTCCCCCTGGAGGGCAGACCATCTTGGGCAACCCCCACCCCTAAATTCATCGGGGGGAAACCTGGTGTATAGTGGACTTTCTGCCCCCCCGGGGGCAGATTGGGTGCTACTGTCCCGATCTGCGTACCTTTGCGGCGGGGAGGTGGGGGCATTGGCATGCCCATATTGGGCAGCCCCCACCCCTAATTATAATTTTTTTTAAATCCCTGGTATCTAGTGGGCTTCCTGCCCCCTGGGGAGCAGATTGGGGGCTCCTGCCCCAATCTGCCCCCGGGGAACAGAAAGACTGTACCTTTGCGGCAGGGTGGGTGGGGGCATTGGCATGCCCATATTGGCAGCCCCCACCCCTAATTATAATGAATATAAACATCCCTGGTATCTAGTGGGCCTTCTGCCCCCCCTGGGGGGCAGATTGAGGGTTTCTGCCCCCCGGGGGAGCAGAAAGACTAAATATGTCCACATTATTTTGGGGGGAGCAAAGGCCCTTACGGGCCACTCCCCCGTCCCTGGTGCCTAGTTGGTGGATCCCTGTGGCTCATTTTAGTTTCGGTTTCACTGAAATGACGTCAGCGCGACATGCACGCTGATCGTCATTTCAGGGACACCTGGAGGGGGGCCTCGGGAGCTAGGGAAGCTCTTCCCCAGCTCCCGAGGCTCTTGGGGGGTAAAGGGAATTCCTCTGGTGCCAGCACCAGAGGGATTCCCTGGGTCATGGCGTCAGACGCGCGGGAGCCGTCTGACGCATAGGAACACTTATGCGTTGGACGGCTGCCCCGCGTTCGACGCACCGAAAGGGTTAAAACTCTCCTCATCCAAAGGCACTTGCTGGAATAATTCAACCCATTTCTTGACCCTTATGGCCATCTAGCGCTCACATGATGTCAACTTTGTAAATATATATCTTATTCCTGTTAAACCTAACGCTTCCATTTTTTTTACAATATATATATATGCAAATTGTAAGCGTTGTAACTGTATATATGTTACTTGTTAGCATGTTTAGTCTATCTTGTGTACCTCTGTAACTGTATATATGTAACTTGTTAATGTGTTTAATCTATCTTGTGTACCTTTTGTAACTAACCTGGTTCTTTTGTGAAGCGCTCTGACACCTTTGGGTAAAGTTTGCGCTATATAAAAATGTATTAAATAAATAAATAAAGTGCTGCCATCATGCAGGAAGGCGCCATTTGACTGCACCGGGCTCTTTGGTAGAGGCGGCCGCCCGAGACTTGAAGCCTGGAACGTGAGATGGGGCCCTGAAGAGGAACTGGGCTGGCCCTGCTGTGGGCAGCTTCTGGGCCTGCATCCTGCGCTGGAGGCTTGGTGACCACGGTGGCCCTGAAGAGGAGCTGTGGAAAGCACCCACACCCCCTGGGCAGCCGCATGAAGATTCTCCCCTAACTTGGAGGCCTAGGATATGGCATTATGGGAGGAGGAGTGTGTCTCCCCCAGCCCTGAAGACAGGCACGGTGGCAGCCTCATCATCAAAGAGAAGGCTGACGAGAAGCCTGGGGACCAGATTACCCATCCTTGACTGTGTGGGCCCAGGGGAGAAAGTGGAGGTTCTGACGGGGTTGCCCATTTTTGCCCAATTTGCCCAGATTGCCTGCTATACCCCAGGGTCTGCGAGAACAGCATTTGATGGGATGCTGCTCTAGAGAGATGCGGGTTTTAGCTGCCCTTCATGGGTGCAGCAAGTTAGCGCTGCAATGGGTGTGAATACCACAGCAGACACATTGCCCCGTGACTGGGCCCCTGCAGGATGCCTGCGGTAGAGACTGTGCGCTATACTGGGTCAACCCAGTGCTTGTTTTCTGTACTCAACTGTGCCTTCTCCCCATATGGATAGTGGTGGAGCGTGGACTGCTGGTGCCCCCTCAAGGTCTGGTTTCGGAGCACACGAGGGGCTAGACAGGTCCACTGGAAACTGAAGCTGGAGTGCGCCCAAAAGTGAGACTATCGACCCCATCCAGAGCACGGCAATACATCCCCCATCCACTCAGTGGAACCCCTGTTGCTGCCCATGAACAAAAGGAACTTCGACGAGACTGTGTGTTCCTCCCCAACCTCTGATACCCTCAGGGAGCACCTGACGGTCTGGTGGGTGTTGTGGAGTGAAGGGACCTGCTACAACATGGCTGTGCTGGCCAGAGATCCTTATCCATCGGGGTGGGATCCACTGCTTTGTTCTTGCGGGGAGTGAGGATCTAGGTGTCTCATGGGTCAACATGGAGGTGCGGGTCCCAAGGCCGCAGAGCGTCAAGGTGCGGTGGGTCTGAACCTCAAAGACACAATGACCAGTCAGATAACCATGCCAATGACTGCCATGGAGGACAAGCTGGACAAGGTCTTTGAGTCGATCGCAGACTTCAGGCAGGATCGATGTGGTCGAGCTTGACGTGGAGCTACTAAGGGAGGACCAGCGGAAACTCAGGACCAGCGTGGATGACTCAGAAAATGTCCTGGCAAGCTTGCACCCTGACGTGAAGAACTTGGAGAACAAGGTCCGATCTCTTATCACCAAAGTTCAGGAACTTGAAGGAAGGACAGAGTATGTGAAAGGGCGGTCCTGCCACAACAATCTCCTCATTGTGGGGTTCCTGGAAGAGGTGGAGGGAATTAATCTGATGCACTTCTTAGAGGACTAATGAAGTCAATTGATCCCGGTAAGCTGTCTCCACATTTCCTAATTATGCGTGCCCTCCGGCTTCCTGCCCACAGGCCAACCATTAGAGCCCCACCTCGCCCAATAGTGGCAAGAGTGATGAACTACCGGGACAAGGAAGCTATACTCCAAGTGACCTGTTTCCCCTTTGAGGGAACACCCCTTCCTCAGGAACATGTCTGCATCAATGTCACAGACATTCTGGGCCAGGTCTAAGAAAAGCAGTAGTATCCTGCCCCTTGCCCCTTGAAAAATCCTCATGTGTAACTTTCTTGCTGGTCCTTTAATGCTTGAAAGGTAGAAATGGGTCTAGCAACCTTCCCCCCACTTTCCCACTTTTTTGTCTTCACTTCTTATTTCTCTCTCTTGTCCTTGATTTACTCTAATCACCCTCACTGACAGTGATTCAACAGTGCACGGCTCTCCTGCACGCACTTTACCTGTTTTCGCCTCCTCCCTGCACATTGGCAACAACATTGGTATATGTGAGTGAGTGTTAGAGTTCCCCAGTCATGGGTCTTTTGGTTCACTGTTTGGGTGACCTCACGTTTGGGGACCACACTGGGTTGGGAGTTGTGGGTTTTTCTTTTGTTATACATCACACAAACCACAGAAAAGACAGAGTTCTACTGAACATAGATGTCATCCCTCCCAAACACAAGGCATGTTGGCACGATGTGCCTGAGGCTCGCCCTCCCCTCCTGGGCTGATTTGCCTAGCCCTGCATGCTTCCCTCTTCCCTGCCTTGGGTTATTCTAACGTGGAACGTGTCGGGGATGGGGACCACACGCACGTACGCAGGGTGCACATATAGCAGTCCTTCAAGAAACTCATATCGCTAAGTGTGAGGCGGATCACCTGCAGAAGTGTTGGCGCGGACAGTGCTTCTGCACGACCTACTCGGACTGCGCTAGGGTATGGGTCTATCCCGGAGCTCCATTACGTCCCACAGCTGAGGTATCAGACCCACAAGTGTTCTGGTGGACGGCCAGCTTGATAGTAAACCATTATTACTGGGAAGTATTTATGCACTAAACACAACTCAGTAGACCATACAAGCACACCTGTCTGCCATACTAATGTGCTGGTCTCATGTCCCCTGGATATTAGGGGGGCATTTGTATTTTGCGTATTTGACCCGCAAATAGATCGCTGATATGCTCCGCAGCTCACTTCACCAGTGACAACAACTGGCACCTGCCTTACACAATGGCTCACACACTGGTCCCTACACGATAGTTGGCGTACCTTATACCCAGGGGTGAGGGAATAGTCCCATTACGTGGTCCCGCATGATCTACATGTGCGACTAGATTGAATCCTCTGCCACATCACTCTGCAAACATAGGTCACAGGTGCGAAGTACCTGGGGAAAACATTCTCTGATCACAGCCCACTACAGGTGCATGTCGAATGGAGAATTCTGAGACCCCTAGGGGCAGATTTACAAGCCCCATGTGCCACATTTATGCTGCCGTTGCGTCACTTCTGTGTTGCAGCGGCGGCGTAAACCATGCTCGACGTTGCCCCTTATTTACAACGTGACGCATCTAGGGAGATGCGTCACGTTGTAAAGCCCTGCGCCACATGAGACCTGCGTCAGGTTTCCTGTGGGCGTTCCTGCGCATGGTAGGGCTTCCGTCGCAGACACGCCTCGTAAAAGTGACGCAGTGAAATGTACAAGATTTCACTGGGTCACTTTCCCGAGGCCGCTGCGACAAATCCTTACGCCTGGCAGGCTTAAGGAGTGGCGCACCACGTTAGGTATGGGCGGCCTCTGTGCATTGCTGGAGCCGCGTCGTTCTTGCGACACAACTCCAGCAATGCGCCGCCCTTGCGCCACAGGATGCGACACTCATCGCCCTATCCTTGCGCCATGGTGCACCGCATTGTAAATGCAACGCATGCCCGGTGGCGCAAGGAGATAATTGCGTGTCGCATCTTTTCTGGCGCATCCCTGCTGATTTGCAGAGATGCACCAGGACTTGTAAATCTGCCCCCTAGTGTCTACCTGGCGTCTACAGCCGACCACACTAGAAGATATGTCCTACAGGGAAGAGATGGCAGAGGTCTTAACACACTATTTTGATGACAACTGGGGCTTGGCTACCTCCCGAAGGCTGGCCTGGGAAGCATTTCAGTAGTGGTCAGAGGACAGTGCATACGGGCAGTGATGGGAGCAAGGGCTGTCCTGCACAGTGACCAGCAGTGGACCTAGGAGTCGCTAGGACATCTAGAAGTAGCAGCTCACATGGCCTCTACAGAGCAGCATTCTTTGATAGCCACGCTGGAGCATCACGCTCAACTGGTCGAGCAATTACGATGCTTAGATTTCAAGACATATCAAGTCAAGATGCATGCAGAGGGAGACAAGTCGGGCTGATTGCTGGCATGGCTCCTGCATCGCTTTATGCCCGTGGTCTCCATCACTATGATTAGAGATTCCCCAGATCGCACTCTCATCATCCAGGCTGACATACACACAGCTTTCACAGCACACTACAAGGCACTATATGACCCACCACCCATAGATCGGTAAGTATACATCGTGGAATTCCTGCAGGGTTTGGAGCTGCCTACTCTTGGCCCCCTAAACAACCCCCTCACGCTGCAGGAAATCCAAGGAGCCATTACGGGAGTGGCAACACAAAAGACCCAAGTCCTCGATGGATTGCCTGTTGAATTTTTCATGGCCTATGTGTCGCTTTTGGCCCCCAAGCTGTTAGACCTTTATCAGGTTGTGCTTGCAGAGGGCAGCCTTCCCCAGACCCTCCAAGAGTCACTTCCAGTTCCCCTGCCAAACCTGACAGGGACACAGGATTAGTCACTTCCTACCGACCGCTTCCTATGTTGGGTACTGACTACAAAATACTCAGTACTATCATAGCGGTCGACTGATGGTGCATATGCCTCGCCTGGTACATTCAGACCAGAATGGTTTCATCCCCAAACACTCCACTGCCCTTAATGTTCAGCACTTGCACAGGGTCATTGCACTAGCTCCAGCCAGCTAGCCATATACTGCATTCCTGGTTTTAGATTAAGAACAGGCGCTAAACATGGTGGACTGGGACTACCTCTTCTCTGTCCTGGATGAGTTGGGTATCACTGGCAGGCTCCAGAGACGGATTCAGCTCTTTTAAACAGGACCCACAGCCCATGTGAAAACTGTCCAGCTTATCTCTTTGCCATTTAAGGTGAGGAGAGGAACCCGTCAAGGATACCCCCTCTTGCCACCTTTATTAGCCCTCGTGATGGAACCACTGGCTCAGCAGCTCCGGCAGCGAGGTGAGGAGTGGGGTATCCCCTTGCCCGAGAAAGTGCATAAAGTCTCCCTATATGCTGACGACTTGCTCATCTATATTCTAGACATCAGGAAAGGGACCCAGTAAATTGAAGAGACGCTCAAAGAGCTCCGCAAGGCCTTGTGATTGGAGGTTAACTGGACCAAGTTGTGTGTTTTCCCACTCCCTGCAGACTGCTCTCCACAGCAGTTACGGGTGGGAACGTACTCACTAACCTGAGAGCCTCACACCACGAAGGACCTCATTGACAGGAACCTCACTAGAGCCGTATCCTCCTTATGTCCCCGGATTACGTTCTGGAGCACTTTACCACTCACAGTAAAGGGGCGAATATCACTGTAAATATGGTGATGTTACCTCGTCTCCTATATTTCTTCCATAACCTTCCAGTGCACATTTCAAAGGCCACCTTTAGAACCCTACATACAATGCTGGGCACCTTCATATGGAACAAGGGAAGGAGATGAGTGGCGCTACGGAAACTACTATTGCCCGTTGACAAAGGGGGCCTATGTGTGCCCAATTTCGAGCACTATTATCTGGCTGCACAGCTGCAGTGGCCTGCGAGATGGCTGTCGGGATGGCTGACGGAGGTGCATGACTTACCGTCCGTGGTGCAGGCATGGGCTTTGGTGGGTGGTATGCTGCTCTCTATGCTCGACCCCCTGAAGAGTCCAAACATTTACTGAGTGTCACCTATACAAGCTATCATTAGGGACTGCGTCTTATGCCATAAATCTCGCCATACTCCCCAGAGATAAGCCTGAGAAATGTAATGCCATTTTGCACATCAAACGGGAAGTAGATGTGGCGACCTGGGCTGAGGCCGGGGTGGGCACAATAGGCGACCTATTTTGCAAGGGATGCTCTTCCCCTTTCATTAGCTACAGGAGAAGAATGAGCTCTCAGCGAGGCTCTTCTTGGTGCATGGTAGGCTAGTGGCTGAGCTGGGGAGGCTATGGGACTGAGCAGACTCTGAACCAGAGCAGCATCCGCTCGTGCACGCTCTCCATGTTATGGGCAACGGACGTAGACTCATCACGTGGTTTGTGAGGCCGCTAGCGTACACCACCTCTGGTCCCCTGGAGGCAATGCGCTACTGCTGGGAAAGAGATATTGTGATCCTTATGATGGAGGGGACATGCAAAAGGAAAAAAGTACATATGGCAACCAACTGATTCACAGATTTGTTCCTTCTCATAACCTGGAGATCCATAGCAATGCATTGGAAGGCGCACACTCTCCCAACCGTGCAAGGTTTGTGTGCCGCAACCATCAAGTGGGGCAGGGCTGAGGCAACGGCCTATGGGTGTGAGGAAGCCCGAGAATTGAGGCGGACTCCCATTGCTGCACTGTGGGAGGGATTATTGCTTGAACTCCAGACGTTCAAAGACTCTCTAGTGGCCTACTTAGGAAGCCTCCCGCTACTGACCGCTGATACCACTGGTGGCTGGTACTATGTTACTCTTGGAATCTAAATGTGATTTGTGCTGCGAGGTGAGGGGGTGGATTTGCTCACTGCCTACTGTTCCAGTATTGGGAAAATAATATGGAGGTTTGACTACTGGTACTATGTAGATAATTGATCAGGTGACTGGTGCAGATAAAGTATGGAACTCCCTGATGGGATATGGGTTGTTAATGTTAATGTTCTCACCATATTATACTGAACCGACTGCGCTGTACCAAATACTGTCATACCAGGTAATGCCTAATACATGACTGTACTTTGAACACCCCTATGATGTACTATGTGTGTTGTACTGGAAAACTAATAAAAATTGGTTACAAAAACTAATGTTTCATCTGCTATGGTGTCAAATGGGCCCCAGGGCAGGTAGTGGCATTCCCCAAGTCTGGGGGGAAGCCGCTGTCACATATATAAGGCGGCAGAGGCTTTGAAGCTTCTGGCCTTGACATGCTAATTGACTAGCCATGCTGATGGAGGAACACCATCCTCTGGAGCAGGCATTGTTTCTGGCCTCTGTGAGCGCCGGCTCTCACCTACAGGGAGTCAGAAACTCATCTTTGGAGGCAGGCTGGGTAATACCAGTCAACCAGCACACTAGAGGACTAGTATGTTTTTACTTGACACCTCTACGGTGCCCTCTGGGTGCATGTAATAATAAATCCAGTACTGGCATCAGTACAGATCTATTAAGACAAAGTGTTAAATACCAAACATCATTGGTTTAAGTGCACCCATCATGTAGTTGGGTAATTCGTAATGACCAGTGCCCAGTACATGTCCTTAAGTAAGATGGCTGCCTGATCACTTGCAATATTTGGTAATGGAGCCGCACATCATAGGGGCCCATCTGCTCATTCAGATGTGCCTTCGCATATAATATATTGCACCTTGCTGTAGGGATGACTTAAATATAGTATATGCAGTTTACATGGGCATGGCACACTGGGTGTGTGCTATGTCATGTTTTCAAAATAGTTTGCACCATTTCATGCATCCTGCGATGGCAGTCTGCATGCAGTTTTTGGGTCAGACCCTTTGGGTGGCACATTACCTGCAGCAGCACATAGGGACCCACTTTAGTACCCATGCCCTGGATACCAGAGGTACCATTTACTAGGGACTTACTGGGGCGGTAAACTCCTTGCCAATTGGGTTATAATTCGACAGTTAACGTGCTTTAGGGCAAGAGCAGTGGCACTGGGGGTCTGTTTATCAGGACCAAGTGCACTTTCAGTCGAAAAGCATCAGAACTAGTGCAAATAGGGGGGGTGACCAAGGGGCATTTTCCTACAATGTGCAGAATCCCTCCATGATGATGAAGAAACCTCTTGTTAAGGGTACCAGTACTTATGCATCTGGTGTCTAAAATGGGAATCTAGAGCGTACTAGAATGTCTTTGACATCAAACCTTAGGACCCTCCTCCGAATCTGGAGCAAGGCATCTTGATATTGCCAGCCTAATTTTGCAGGCTTTTGATCCAAGGTTTGCCAGTCAAACCAGTTTGGGCTGGTCCGAGTTGAGATGCGGATTGGACTCTGAATTTGCTGCCATTTCTAGGGGAGAATACAGCAACAAAGGAAATAGGGAATCTTGAATTTCACTCAGTGCAGGAAAAATATACTCTGGGCAAATATAATGGACAGGTGTTGTACACCCTGACCAGTATGGCATTAACTATTCAGAATGTTTCAAGGGTGGGCAAACCCCAGTCCCCATTCTCCTTTTCACAGATGAATCAGTTGTGTTGACCTGTACTGAGAATGCACCACATGCTTTACTAGGGAGCCTCCCAACTGTAATGTAGAGAGAAGCTTCTTGTCATCAGTTCTTCCAAGACCACAGTAATGGTCATGGGTGCAAAATATGACCCTGTTGGCCCTTCCATTTATGAGGTGAAACCTTGAGTGGGTTCCTTCAATTGATTATCTCGGGATCAGGATTTCTAGTTCATATTCTGGCTCAAGTTTGTGGTATCCCCAGACTGAGAATAGTAAACTAACCTTGTCAAGAATGTTGTGGGGCTAAGGGGCTTACAGAAATGTGAGGCGGAAGAGTGGGACCCCTCTAAAGAGCGGCTCAACAGTATTAGTGGAAACCTATGACAGGGCATGCCGACTGTTCCACTGAAACTGGATCTTGCTCTGAAGGACATTGGATGACTGAAGGTTTCATGGACCTACTTAAGTCCATTTAATGGGGAGAGAAAGACTTATTTCCCAGGATCAGGAGCTTTCATTGGCCCTGGGGTGATATTATCTGAGGATGTAGTCTGGCTGGGCTAGAGACCTGCTTGAATGCAGTTTTCCTCCCCTGCTGAGCAGATAATTCTTGATAGCAGGTTCAGGATGTGCCCCTTTATCTCTCTGGCTGCTTGTTGGGGCAAAACAGGCGAGTGTTTTTTAAGATCCGCTCAAAAACCTGATGGGATAACTCAAGGAACACATTGCACTTGAACCCGCTATATGCAGTTTGGCCACTAAAATGGTTAAGACTTCTTTTTCAAATGGTTTCTCATAAGTTTGGTAAGTAGGATGTTGAAATAAGCTTTACGCTTTTCATATTGTGCGGCAAGCGGTGGCGTGGTCATCGCATTTGATACATTTTAGTGGAAGGCAAGAAAACGTATATCTCAGTGTTGCCCTTCGTATGATCTCCTGTCGTCAGTATTGTAGAATCTTTTATGATCTCATGTAGCAAATTCTAGTCTGTGGCTGGCCTTGTTGTGTGCCCCCGCATTTCTGTAAATATTACTTTGTAGAGAGAATCTTAGTTAAATTTGGCATGAATTTCATAGTTTCTTGTTTTCAATAATATGTTATTGCTCTATTTTCAATGTTATCCTACTGTGTTTGCACATTATATTTGGATTTTGAGGCCACCATAGTGTGCAGCAGGCACACTGGGCTCACATGGACTCACCATATAACTTCACGCACACTCATTCAATCAATCAATCAATCAATCAATCAAGAACATTTATAAAGCGCGCTACTCACCCGCGAGGGTCTCAAGGAGCTGTGGGGGGAGAGTGGGGGGGGGGAGTCGCTACTGCTCGAAGAGCCAGGTCTTGAGGAGCTTCCTGAAGGAGAGATGGTCCTGGGTCAGACGTAGGTGGGTGGGGAGGGAGTTCCACGTCTTGGCCGCCAGTTAGGAGAAGGACCTTCCTCAGGTGGTGGTTCTGCGAATCCGTGGGACGGTGGCGAGGGCGAGGTTGGCGGAGCGGAGCTGGCGGGTGGGTGTGTAGAACGTGAGGCGGGTGTTGAGGTATTCGGGGCCCATGTCGTGGAGAGCCTTGTGTGCGTGGGTGAGGAGTCTGAACGTGATCCTCTTGCTGACGGGGAGCCAGTGCAGGTCTCTCAGGTGAGCCGAGATGTGGCTGTGTCGGGGAATGTCCAGGATGAGGCGTGCCGATGCGTTCTGTATGCACTGGAGTCTTTTCTGTAGTTTGGCGGTGGTCCCAGCGTATAGGGCGCTCCCGTAGTCCAGTCGGCTGGTGACAAGGGCCTGGGTGACCATCTTCCTGGTTCCAGTGGGGATCCACCGGAAGATCTTTCTAAGCATGCGGAGGGTGTTGAAGCAGGAGGAAGTGACGGCGTTGACTTGCTTGGACATCGTTAGTGGGGAGTCAAGGATGAAGCCCAGGTTGCGTGCGTGGTCCGTGGGCTCGGGGGCGGTGCCCTGGGCCGGGGGCCACCAGGAGTCATCCCAGGTGGAGGGGGAAGGTCCGAGGATGAGGACTTCCGTCTTGTCTGAGTTCAGTTTCAGCCGGCTGAGCTTCATCCATTCTGCGACATCTTTCATTCCTTCCTGGAGGCTGGCTTTGGCGGTGGCAGGGTCGTTGGTGAGGGAGAGGATCAGCTGGGTGTCGTCAGCGTAGGAGATGATGTTGAGGTTGTGTTTGCGTGCGATGGCTGCGAGGGGGCTCATGTAGACATTGAAGAGGGTAGGGCTGAGCGAGGATCCTTGGGGTACGCCGCAGATGATCTTGGTGGCCGCTGCGCGGAAGGGCGGGAGCCGGACTCTCTGAGTTCGGTCGGAGAGGAACGAGGTGATCCATTCCAGGGCCTTTCCTTGGATCCCGGCGTGGTGGAGGCGGGTTGTCAGGGTGCGGTGGCAGACAGTGTCGAATGCGGCCGACAGGTCTAGGAGGATGAGGGCGGCAGTTTCACCGTTGTCAAGTAGGGTCCTGATGTCGTCGGTGGCTGCGATGAGGGCGGTCTCGGTGCTGTGGTTTGCTCAGAATCCGGACTGTGATGGGTCGAGGGAGCTGTTTGACTCGAGGAAGGTGGTCAGCTGCTTGTTGATGGTTTTCTCGATGACCTTAGCAGGGAAGGGGAGGAGCGAGATGGGGCGGAAGTTCTTGAGGTCTGTGGGGTCCGTGGTGGGTTTCTTCAGGAGGGCGCTGATCTCCGCATGCTTCCAGCTCTCCGGGAATGTGGCGGCTGCGAAGGAGTTGTTAATGATGTCCCGGAGTTGGGGTGCGATGATGGAGTCGGCTTTGTTAAAGATGTGGTGTGGGCAGGGGTCGGCTGGGGAGCCGGAGTGGATGGTGTTCATCATGTGGGTGGTGTCAACCGTGCTGACGGGGTTCCAGGTGCAGAGGGTGGTGGTGGGGGGCGTTGGTTCGGTGGATGGGTGCGTACTCTGGGCGCCGAAGCTGTCGTGTATATCGGCAATCTTGCGGTGGAAGAACGTGGCGAGGGAGTCGCAGAGGTCTTGCGATGGCATGATGTCGTTGTTGCTGGCGCCGGGGTTGGAGAGCTCTTTGACGATGCTGAAGAGTTCCTTGCTGTTGTGGGCATTGTTGTCCAGTCGGTCTCTGAAAGATGTTTTTTTGGTGGTGCGGATCAGTTGGTGGTGTTGGCGGATGGCGTTCTTGAGGGCTGTCATGTTTTCAGTTGATTGGTCGTGGCGCCAGGCTTTTTCGAGGGTACGGCAAGATTTCTTGGAGTTCTTGAGATCGTCGGTGAACCATGAGGCTTTCTTGCTGTCGGGGTTGCTTGGGTTTTTTTTCAGTGGAGCAAGGGCATCGGCGCAGTTGGTGATCCACTGTGTGAGGTTGCGGGCTGCTTCGTTGGGGTCTGTGGTGTTGGCGGGTTGGTTTTGGCTCAGGGAGGTGGTGAGCTGGTCAGTGGTAATCTTGCTCCGGCATCTGCGCGGAGCTTGCTGCGGGCGGTGGTGGGTCGTGGTTTTCCTGAAGTTGAAGTGGACGCAGCTGTGATCGGTCCAGTGAAGTCCGGTGGTGTGGCTGAAGGAGATGTGGTTGCTGGAGGAGAAGATGGGGTCAAGCGTGTGGCCGGCGTGGTGGGTGGGGGTGTTGACCAGTTGCTTGAGTCCGAGGTTGGCGAGGTTGTCTAGCAGGGTGGTGGTGTTGTTGTCCTTGGTGTTCTCCAGGTGGAAGTTGAGGTCCCCTAGTAGGATGTAGTTGGAGGAGGCGAGGGCGAGCGGACTGATGCAGTCTGCGATGGCTTCGCTGAATTGTGTGCGTGGTCCCGGGGGTCTGTAGATGAGGGTGCCTCTGAGGGTGGTCATGGGGTCGGTGTGTATCTGGAAGTGAAGGAGCTCGGCGGCGGTGAGGGTGTCGTCGGTGTTGGTCGTGATGCGGATGGTGTTTCTGTAGACAATGGCGATGCCGCCTCCGGCTCGGTTGGCGCGGTCCCTCCGGGTGATCTTATAGCCGTCAGGGATGGCTAGGGCGATGTCGGGCGCTGAGGAGGCGTTCATCCAGGTTTCCGTGAGGAAGGCGACGTCCGGCGCTGTTGTGTCGAGGAGGTCCCATAGTTCGACGTCGTGCTTGTGGACGGAGCGGGTGTTGAGCAGGATGCACTGGAGGTGGTTGTTGTTGGCGCCTGTTCTGGCGGGCGAGGTGCAGGTTCGGAGGCAGGTGAATTTGCAGGTTTGGCAGCTGAAGGGTCCGTGGGTGCGCTTCGGGGTGGCTTGGTAGCAGTCGGGTGGTCGTTCGGAGTTGAGTGCGTTGAGGGCGGAGGAGTTGTATCTCAGTCGGGTCCTCTGGGTGCAGCGGGGGCCAGGGGTTCTGGCGCTGGGCGCGGTCCAGGCGTGGACGGGCGCAGACGGGCTTGCCTTAGGCGCGGCCTCCATATGAGGGGCTGTGGGAGGGAGGAGCAGCTGGTAGGCAGGAGCAGGGTGGCGAATGGGACAGCGGGGGGCGGGGCCGCAGGGACGCAGTGGCGAGAATGGACACCGAGGCGAGCGGGGAAAGCGGGTAAGGGGTACAGAAGGCAAAACGGGGGAGAAGGTTACGGGGCAAAAAGGGCAAAAACAAGGCAACAATGAGTGAGGGGCACAGAAGGCAAAACGGGGAGAGGGATACGGGGCACAAAGGTCAAAACAAGGCAACAATGAGAAGGGGCACAGAAGGCAAAATGGGGAGAGGGATACGGGGCACAAAGGTCAAAACAAGGCAACAATGAGAAGGGGCACAGAAGGCAAAACGGGGAGAGGGATACGGGGCACAAAGGTCAAAACAAGGCAACAATGAGAAGGGGTACAGAAGGCAAAACGGGGGAGAGGGACACGGAGGCACAAAGGGCAGAAACAGTGGCGGACTCACAGGCAAGCAGGAGCAGGCGGTCTAGCCAGCGAGCAGCGAGGGCAGCGTCACGGGAGGACCGTGTGGCGGCTGGGGGGCGACCTACCTGAGGACAGGGTCAAAGTTCGCTCCCTTCACCGCTGCGCGGCCTCCATATGAGGGGCTGTGGGAGGGAGGAGCAGCTGGGAGGCGGGAGCGGGGTGGCGAATGGGACAGCAGGGGGCGGGGCCGCAGCGGCGGGAATGGACACCGAGGCGAGCGGGGAAAGCAAGTAAGGGGTACAGAAGGCAAAACGGGGGAGAGGGTTACGGGGCACAAAGGGCAAAAACAAGGCAACAATGAGTGAGGGGCACAGAAGGCAAAATGGGGAGAGGGATACGGGGCACAAAGGTCAAAACAAGGCAACAATGAGAAGGGGCACAGAAGGCAAAACGGGGAGAGGGATACGGGGCACAAAGGTCAAAACAAGGCAACAATGAGAAGGGGCAAAGAAGGCAAAACGGGGAGAGGGATACGGGGCACAAAGGTCAAAACAAGGCAACAATGAGAAGGGGTACAGAAGGCAAAGCGGGGGAGAGGGACACGGAAGCACAATGGGCAGAAACAGTGGCGGACTCACAGGCAAGCAGAAACAGGCGGTCTAGCCAGCGAGCAGTGAGGGCAGCGTCACGGGAGGACCGTGTGGCGGCTGGGGGGCGACCTACCTGAGGACAGGGTCAAAGGTCGCTTCCTTCACCGCTGTGCGGCCTCCATAGGAGGGGCTGTGGGAGGGAGGAGCAGCTGGGAGGCGGGAGCGGGGTGGCGAATGGGACAGCGGGGGGCGGGCGGCAGGGACGCAGCGGCGGGAATGGACACCGAGGCGAGCGGGGAAAGCGGGTAAGGGGTACAGAAGGCAAAACGGGGGAGAGGGTTACGGGGCAAAAAGGGAAAAAACAAGGCAACAATGAGTGAGGGGCACAGAAGGCAAAACGGGGAGAGGGATACGGGGCACAAAGGTCAAAACAAGGCAACAATGAGAAGGGGCACAGAAGGCAAAACGGGGAGAGGGATATGGGGCACAAAGGTCAAAACAAGGCAACAATGAGAAGGGGCACAGAAGGCAAAACGGGGAGAGGGATACGGGGCACAAAGGTCAAAACAAGGCAGCAATGAGAAGGGGTACAGAAGGCAAAACGGGGAGAGGGCTACGGGGCACAAAGGTCAAAACAAGGCAACAATGAGAAGGGGCACAGAAGGCAAAACGGGGAGAGGGATACGGGGCACAAAGGTCAAAACAAGGCAACAATGAGAAGGGGTACAGAAGGCAAAACGGGGGAGAGGCACAAAGGGCAGAAACAGTGGCGGACTCTCAGGCAAGCAGGCGGTCTAGCCAGCGAGCAACGAGGGCAGCGTCACGGGAGGACCGTGTGGCGGCTGAAGGGCGACCTACCTAAGGACGTCTGCCAGATGGTTTTCCTACAGAATATTTGCGGTAGAATATGGACGGGACAGAATATTGTTACAAGAATACATCATCAAGGTACATATATTTGGAGTTACATATAGAAAATCCATGCAAACTTATTTATCGATATTTTGTCCCTCGATATCCCTCTCATGATAGACTGTCCCGTCGATATTCTGCCCATGATATTCAAAACCTACACAGTGCCAGATACGATGAAGGTAAGAAGCACCACTTATGGTGGTGACAGGATGAACATTTGCCTGGGGGAAGCCAGCACGGGGCTTCCCAGGTCTCCGGTCCAGGTGAAAAGTCCTGTGCCCTGGGCTATCAATTTGTTGCCACCACCAGTGTCCGCTGTATAGAATGTTTCGATAGGGTTGTAGCCACCCTCACTCAGAAAGAAAGGCACCCTATAAGGAGTCCATTAGTATCTGAGATAAACTCCAAACAACACAGGATGCCTCGAGTGGGCTTGCTTATGATTGTCAGTCTCACTGAGGCAAAAACACAAAGCGAACCAGAAACATGTTACACGACAGGAGAGCACTTCTATACCATGGCATTCAGGAGACATTTGTCCCAACATCTTCCACTGTCACAGCATCATCTTTGGTACCTTTTTTAAAACAAGAGTACTCCTTATACTTCTATGCTCTATATGCGGGATGCTCTAGCAAGGAATCATATGTCATCCTTAAAGAGCTTATAAAAACCCCAGAACAGAGACCGGGATACCCTTCCGATCCTAAAGCCGATCAGGAGAAATGCCAACAACTGGCTAATTCATTTCACGATAAAATCCGAACAATTCTGGATTCAATTCCCCCTGCGAGTCCGTGTGAAGAAAACGTTCTCCCATGCCCTACACCACCTACTTGTCTCTCCTCGTGGGGCCAAGTTACAACAGAAGAAGTAGGAAACACGCTTAAATCCATGAAGAGCGGATCCCCTAGGGACCCTGCTCCACTCCGGATCCTCAAGGAGGTAGCCCCCACAATCATCCCCCCTCTCACTCATCTGATCAACGCCTCACTCCAACAAGGAGTTGTACCCCTGAGTTGGAAGACGGCCGTCGTAAAAGCCCTATTGAAGAAACCATCCCTCGACCCTGAAAATCTGGCTAATTACAGGCCCATTTCCTTACTCCCAGGAGTCAGCAAAATCGCTGAAAAACTGGTCAATAGGAAACTCTCGCAGTTTCTGGAGGCCAACAACAAGCTAAAAAGTTCCCAGACGGGCTTCCGACCAGGGCAGGGCACTGACATCGCCCTCCTGGTAGCGGTGGAGGAGGCCAGAGCGCTATTGGATGGGGGAGGATCAGTGGCAGTGATCCTCCTCGACCTAAGTGCGGCGTTCGATACCGTGAACCACCAACTCCTCATCAAAAGACTCAAAAGAGTTGGTGTGGAAGGCACAGCCCTGTCCTGGCTTTCATCCTTCTTGGCCCAACGGACCTACCAGATCTGGGAGAAGAACGCCCGCTCCTCCGAAATGCCCCTCCAATGTGGTGTGCCTCAGGGCTCCTCCCTGAGCCCCACATTATTTAATATCTACATGTCCACATTGGAGGAGGTCATCACCCCATTCGGAGTGCGCGTTATCAGCTACGCTGACGACACGCAACTAGTGGTGTCTCTGTCCCACCCCAGACAACACTCAGCTGACCTATACAACTGCCTCACGCAGGTCCACCGCTGGATGAATAGGTCAGCCCTAAAGCTAAATGGGACGAAAACTGAGATTCTTCTTCTTGGCCCGAAAGGAATCTCACTCTCCCCGAACATCTGGCCAGCCTGTCTGGGCCCTCCCCCTGACCCAAAAACAGAGGTAAAAAGTCTGGGTGTATGGATTGACACTGACCTTTCATTCACTATACAGGCAAAGAAGGTAGCCGGGACCTGCTTTGGTCTCCTGAAATCTCTGAGGAAAGTCCTGCCCCTCCTACCCTTCAACTCCCAAAAATTGCTAATCCAAGGCCTAATAGTATCGAGGCTTGATTACAGCAATGTGATCTATCTGGGCGCTCCGGAAGCGACCCTCAACAAGCTTCAGAGAATCCAGAACACCGCTGCCCGGATTATCACAAATACCCCTGCCAGAACCTCTGCTAAACCTGCTCTCAAACTCCTCCATTGGCTCCCCATAAGGGAGCGAGTCAAATTCAAGGCCTTATGCCTAGTCCACAAATCACTACAAAATCAAGGCCCCCCAATTCTTAGCAAATTCATCACCCGCTATAAAACTACAAGACCCCTCCGTTCAGACACAGAAAACTTCATCAACACCCCCAGATTCAAGAAAGCCCGATCAGGAGGAAGACGTTTCTCGGTCCAAGCTGCACGCCTCTGGAACTCGCTCCCCCGCGACCTGCGACTCGAATCACAATACCTGCTCTTCAGGAAGCAGCTAAAGACTCATCTCTTTCCCTAAGGTCTTAAGCCCTCCCCTTATTCGGAGCCTTTGCTTCCCCCCCCCCCCCACCCCACACCCCCCCCTCCTTTGCTCTGCCCCGGGTCCGCTGTACTGTAGAATTAGGGTTCCTAGCGCTGGGATACCTCTTGGTGACTATGCGCTCTACAAAATAAATAATAATAATAATAATAATATGCTCTTCAAACATTTCACTTAACTTTATCTGTTTGCCGTTAGATTCCCAAAGGTTTATTCAACTACCCGGGGTTGAGTTTTGCAGGGCGAAGTCTTTGCCTCATCACCTGGAAAGGTCTGGTCCCTGTTTAATTGTGGCCTATGTTCTTCACCTTTTAGAAGCTTGAGTCACTTGAATCCTCTACTAATTATCAGGTGGATGCTGTTCTTAACCTCCCTAGTGCTAAGGACATGATCTCAATTGCATCAATGACATCTTACTTCCTTGCTGTGGGATAGATGACTGAAATATTGGCTATTTAGTATCCTGGGTGTCAAGAAACTGAGGGCCTCATTTATGAGGCCCCTTGCGCCTCCGGAACGTCACTTTTATGAGACGTTCCGTGGCGCAGAAGCCTGCGTGATATTTATCAGGCAGCACTAAGCCACTTTATTTGGCTTAATGCTGCCTGATAAATATCAGTCCCCTTAACACCGTTTTCTGCGTTAAAGGGGCGTGCTGGGGGTGTTCCCAGCAACATCCATGGCCTTTTGACACTGCCCCAGATTTACGAGAAGGGGAGGCGTAAGGGAGGCACAACGAGGAGAAATGTCTTTATTTCTCCTCGTTTTTCCTTTTTAGGTCTCGCAGACCTGCTTTGCAGCGCATGCACGCTGCTCGCTCTGTGAGGCTTCTTGGAATAGATACGATTACAGAAGTGGAGTGTAGGCTCCGCCCCTTATTTTCATTCGCTAGCGTCATTCTGTATGCTTAACCCTGGCTTCCAATTCTTTGTGAGGCTTTTTAGTCCCTCCTGGTTACCACCCTGTCCAGATTTAGCCCCGCCCACCTGGACTGGATGCTTTACTGGCGGCGTGACACTCTCCCCTTTATTAGGTCTCGCCTGGCATTAGCAGCGCGCATGCGCTGCCCTCACCATGCAAGGGCCTTTTGGGATCAATACGGATTCCATGTGCTCGCATATGGGTGGACAAAATGTGCACACGTATGGACAAGAGATGTGCAAGCGCGCGCGCGCATGGCGGCGTGCTTTTGCTTTCCCTCCCTCCCCCCGTTGGCCCCTCCTTCTTCCATTGTGTGAAGGCTGAAGATTTGGCGTGCCCTTGACCAATCTGTTATCTGGCTGGCTTGAATTTTGAATGACGTCAGCAGTGGAAGGTTTAGTGAAGCCAGCATTCTGCCCTAGATGGTCGGTGTCTGCGGGGTGTATTGTCTGCATGTGATTATATACCACGTTCGATTGTGAACAATAACCGGAGGATAACTTTTTTTTTTATTTAACAACGGGGACATCACTAATGACGAACCTGTTCTTGGCCGCTGGTACGCATGCAGGTAAAAACACCTGTACGAGGTAGATTATATGTATTTTACCAATCTGTTATCTCGCTGGCTTGAATTTTGAATGACGTCAGCAGTGGAAAGTTCAGTGAAGCCAGTATTCTGCTCTAGATGGTCGGTGTCTTGGAGTCTCTCCTCACTGGTCCGCTTCTCTCATGGGTGTCCTCTGTCTTCCATCACGGGCCTGTCTTCTCCTCAAGCTCCTTTCCTCATGGGTTTCACTTCCTCTTCTCTTGCTCTTCCTGCCTTTCCCCCAATGGCATCTGTCTCCACTCCTTCACTGTTTGTCCTACCCCTGCATTGTGTGCCTCTTCTCTTCAGTTGTGGTACAGTTTAACCCCAGTGATAGACCATCACGAGGCAATGCGCTACCAAACAGCGTGGTTCGAGGTTCCACAGACACGATGAAAAGATGGTCCTTTATTCAGGTCCTTTATTCCAGTCACAGGAATCAAATCAGTTGCGAAGATGAGGACAGATCACATTGAAATTAAGTATTCGACACAGTTATATGGCTACCACAGTGAAGATCCTTACTTTCCTCACACTTCCAATATTATCCTGGAAAAACAAAACACACAGCTTCCCACTCCAGCCCAAAGACTGGCAGCAAGGACAAAGCCACAATTGGCCTTGTCCATTACTTATTATCTTATTGAACAATAATGTTCTTTACAGGACAGACCTTGGGGGAATGTGCTGGTTGGTTGCAATCTCAGCATTTTTAAAGGCCTTATGTAAGGTTACAAATCTAGAGCGGTAATTCTGATTGAAGTAAGGTAGCTCATTAGTGCTTACAGAGAGAATTCCATAAGGGTCTCTAGAATAAGTTGCAGCAAAGGGTCTCATCCGTTGTATAAAAGCTGGTATGGTATGGATGACGTAGCCTGGTGAAAGAGGGACTCTGCAGACCACCCAGAAACAAAATAAGCATTTGCAATGCAATAGGTCTCGCATTTACGTGAGTTTAAGCTATTTGCATTGTAAATGACAATGCTTTTTATTTATGTTTCAAAAACCAAAACATAAATAAAAGGCATTGTCATTTACAATGCCAATAGCTGAAACTCACATAAATGCGAGACCTGTTGCATTGCAAATGCTTGTTACTTGGTGTAGGCACTTTTTTGGGGGACAAAGCGCAGCTCCTGAGTCCAACTGCCGCCTCCTTCTGTTAACCTGCCTTGTTGACCCCTCGTACACTTAAACAAATCGAAAAAAAGATCCAGTTACAGCTGCTCCCTTTCCGTGCTCTGATGCATTCCCTCTCGCTGACCGAGAGTTGGTTGCCATGCGAATGAGGTGGCTACAACTGTACATGGCGGTGGACTGTGCGCTCACCCCCTTGCAGTGTGACTAAGGCTCTGTTGCTCTTCAGCTTTCGCCTTGCTTTTTTTGGCGAGTAACAAAATACGTTTTCAATGTTTTGGTGCGCACATAACATGCCACACTGTCATCTCCTGAAAATACAAACCACACGTAGCACATTTATGGAGCAGGGAATTTACCACATCATACCTGCCAGGGAAGCAATCGCGGCACCCACGTTTTAGTTTGAGATGTTTAAAGGAAAGCGCGGGTGGTTCTATTGTAACTAAAGTAAATAAATAGAAAAAAACCGTTGCCGCCATTTTTTTCCGGTTTGTTTACTGTTCTTACAATGGAGGCTCCCGTGCTTTAGCGTTAAACATCTTAAGCTAAATTTTATTTTATTTTTATTTAATGCATTTTTATATAGCGCGGACTTTACCTGAAGGTGTCAGAACGCTGTACAATAGAACCAGTTACGTTACATGACAGAAATGTTACAAAATAGAACGTTACAAAAATAAACAGGAGACTAGAAGAGGTAGGAGAAAATCATACAAGGCAAGAACACAATATCAAACACATCAAGCAAGGGTGGGGAATGTACAAGAAAATATTACAAGGAGTGTGTCTCAATGGTTAGAGCGGCAGACCCTGAAGCAGAGTTCTGGCCAGGGACCAGGGTTCGATTCCCGCCTCGGCGGGGCTCGGGCTCAATTTCCTCGGACCTGTCTATTCTCGCCTCGGTGCCTATTCTAATCACGGGCCCCACGCTGCAACTCTGGGCAATAGCTTGCTTAGCCTCCACACCGGCCCCAACAGCGCTAAGGATGCCTGGTTTCACCCTGGCGGTGCCCAGGAGTGGACACTTCACAGGGAAAACCAGGAGGGGTTCCACAGCGGTATGAGTATCAGCGCCAGGAAACCGCAAAGGCGACACCGCAAGGTGTCCGTCTGGTGACAGTGCGCTCTATAAGTACCTTGACATTTACATTTACATTTACAATGATGAACTAACTTCCTAGAGGGGTCTGATAATGAGGGTATTAGTTCTGAAAGTGTATTTGGAAGAGAAGCGATTTGAGGTCAGCTTTGAAAATCTGGATGGAGGTGGTGGCACGGAGGGTGGAAGCGAGTTCCAGATTCTCACCGCTTTACCTGAGAACGATTGAGCCATCGATCTTTCCCTTTTGAAGGAGGGGGGGCTCAAGCAGAAACTTTTCCGCATTCCGAGAAGGTCTCGAGCCTCCAGACATTTTCAGTTATTTCGCCAGGTAACGAGGGGAGGAAGTGTGCAAGTCTTTTGTCAAGTATGACAACTAGGGATTTAGCGCTGTCAACAATGATGGGTTTATTATTGAATAAATTCAGCTGGTCCATCCAGGATTGAACAGGAGGAGGGGAGAGAGAGGTAGATAAGAGGAGGAGTCAGTTTTGGAGGGATTGAGAATGAGTTGGTGAACTAACATCCAGTTGTGAATAGAGTTGAGAGTAGAGTTGAGTAGTGAGAGATCGTGTGCGGAAGACACCTTGAGGTAGATTTGAGTGTCATCCGCATAGAGATAGTAGTGGATCCCAGCTTTACTTAGGAGGTTCCCTAATGGTTGCAGATAGAGATTAAAGAAAGTGGGTGCAAGGATAGAATCTTGGGTGACGCCTTGGCCTACCGCCAGTGGAGACGAAAGACTATTTGCTATCTTGATCATTTGGGATCTGTCTAAGAGGAATGAGGTAAACCAATAAATAACAGTGTCTTCCACGCCCATTCTCTGTTGAAGGGTGTTAAGGAGGGTGTTGTGAATAACAGTGTCAAAGGCTGCAGAGAGGTCAAGAAGAATCAGAAGGCACGATTCCCCAGAATCGAGTATGTGCAGCGCATCATCAATCACTTGCAGCAGGGCTGTTTCAGTGCTGCAATATCAAATGAAGCCTGGGTGGAATGTTTCAAGAAGATTATTGTCCATAATGTGTAGGGAAAGTTGTTTCATCACACATTTTTCTGTGATTTTCGAAAGAAAAGGGAGGTTGGTGATGGGGCGGAAGTTGTTGAGGTCGTTCGCATCTGCGGAGGTTTTTTCTTAGAAGAGGGGTAACCTGTCCTGTTTTGAGGGCATCAGGAAGGGAGCCTTGGCTGAGGAAGAGATTGACTAGCCTGGTCCAGTAAGAGTGAGTATTGGTGTAGAAATCAATGGCAATGACACTGGGGATGGGGTCAGAAGAATGGTAGGAGGGTTTGGTTTCGAGGATGCATTTGAGGAGGTCATCTTCCGAGCTGGCGGCAAAGTTCTGCCAAGTGATTAAGGATTTTCGCTCCTCAATGGAGGTGGGGTGGCTGACCTGATCCACCAGTGCTTTGACCTTTTCATCAAAGAATATAGCAAATTCTGTTGCTTTCTTTGAAGAATCCTCAGGCTTGATGGTTTGGGGAGAGCAGTTTGGGTTTTTGATGAGGTCAAAAAGTTTTTGGGGTCAGTTTTGGCTGAGTCGAGGAGGAATCTGAAATGTGATGCTTTCTCATGGAAGATGTGCTTGTTGTATTTGGATCTTGCTGAGCGTAAATGAGTGTGATTGGAGGTGGATGTAGATTGTATCCAGTGTTTCTCCAAAATTTTAAGGTTCTTCCTCTCATCATAGAGAGCTTTATTGAACCAAGGTGCTGAGGGGGTGGATCTTTTCCTTTTGCTTTGGAGTGGAGCGACATTATCAATTTCGACTGCTAGGACTGAGAGGCAATGGGAGGTGAGATCGTTGACATTCACGTTGGGGACTAGTTAAGGAAGTGAACGCATAGCAGAATCACATAGAGTGTCAAAATCAATGTTTTTAGTGTTGCGGAACCAGGTAGTAGCCCTTTTAGGTTGACCGAGAGTTATAACGTGCGATAGATTAAAACGGAAGGGTATGAGGAAGTGGTCTGACCAGTCAACATGGATAGGGGGAGCAACAGTAAGCAGGTCTGCTTTAGATATAACAAGGTCCAGGATTGAGCCCTTAGAGTGTGTAATTTCCGAGCAGTGTTGGAAAAGATAATTGGCTGAGAGAAAGGAGGCCAGCTTGTTGGCAGCCGAGTCTTCCAAAGAGCCCCAGTCGAGATTGAAGTCACCCAGGAAGATTTGTCTGTCACTTTGAGAATATTGGTCACTGATGAAGTTGGTGAGTTCCTCCAAAAAGGAAGAGCAGTTACCGGGTGGGTGGTAGATGGCATGAAACCTGAAGGGTGAGCCGTGATGTACTTGAAGTTCTAGGGATAGACATTCGAATGTATGGAAGAAGATGGTAGGAAAGGCTTGAATTTGAAAGGAGTTTCTGAAGATGATAGCGACACCTCCCCCAATTTAGTCTGTTCTCTCGTTTCTGAGTATAGAGTAGTCGGTAGGGATCAGAAGATCAAACAAAGTATGAGAAGAGTCATGAAACCAGGTCTCAGTGAGGAAGAGCATGTCAAGATTGTAGTGGGTGATAGTGTCAGAAATTTCCAGTTTGTGTTTGATAGCAGATCTGCAGTTGCGGAGCAAACAATGCAGCTCTGAACAACTGTTTTGGTGATGGGGGTGTTTGGGCTGTAAAGGGAGATAAGGATAAGATTCTTGTATGAGGGTTCCAGGGAAGAAGAACAAGAAGAGATGGTCTCAAAAGTGAATTGAGTAGAATTATTAGGAGAGGAAAGTGGAGGGGGATTGACGTTGTTAGTCTTGTAGCTAGCCAGTAAGTTGTCGATGTCTGCGGAGGACAGACTGTGGTTGGCTTTATTGGGACGCGGGAGCAAAGAACTTCTCGGGAGGTTATTAGGGAAGGGGGATATCTTAGCACTTAAAAGTGAGATGTACGCATCAAGCTGGGAAATTGAAGAGATGAGAGAATCAAGTTTATTTTCCAGGGAGAGGTGGGCTGAGCACGGAATGTTGGGTGGCTCGATGGTTAAGGGAGGGAGTGCAGTAGGCGAGGGAGGGCAGGGAGAGGTGGGGGAAAGGGGGAGGTATTGGGGTGCAAGGGTAGAAGGGGGGAAAAGATGGTGGTAGAGAGGAGTGGATGGTGTTATGGTAGATTTTTACTAGTGTTGAGCAGAGGGGAAGAGTAGAGATCATAAGTAGGAGGAGACAGTTAAGGAGTAGAGAGGGATGGCGGGAGGTGGAGGGGGGAAGGCGGGGGTTCAACGGAAGGCTGGAGATATGGGAATATGAGGGGAGAAGGGGCTATACAGGGAGGGGAAAGAGAGGGGTCATAGGAAGGTCAGAGGTATGGGGAGATGAGAGGGGAAGGGGCTGTAGAGGGTGAGGAGGAAGGGGAGTCAAAGGAATGCCAGAGGAAAGGGGAGAAGAGAGGCGATGTGCTGGACAGGTACCGTAGGCTATGAAGGGTGAATGTAGGGTGGCCGGCAGCAGGCAGAGTGGGGGGGAATGGGCTAGATGGTAGTTGGGGGAGGAGAATGGGACTTTAAGGTCAGAGGGAGGGAAGAGGAAGGAGTTACCGAGAGGGCAGACAGGGTTGTGAAGCATAGGAGGAGGAAGGGGAGGTTGAAGAGAGATGAGTGGTGTAAGAGAAGAATTTAGGGTACGAGGGAAGGGGAAGAGCAGAAAGGGCTGAGGAGAAGGGGGGGAAAGGGGTAAGGTAAGGAAAGTTGATCGGTTGACCAGGTTGTAAGGGGATTAAGCAGGGGGGAGATGGGTAGGATTAGGGGGATTAGGGGGCGGGAGATGGCATTGGAATATTGGAAAGATGCAGGGTGGGGAGGGGGATTGGAAGCCGGAGGTAAAGCAGACGCGATAGGGGGAAGATCAAATTGGGAAGGGGGAAGAATGGGAGAGGAGGGAGCAAGAGAAGGGGGGGACAAAGGGTAGACCTGTGTCTCCCGGGAGAGTGGCCATGAGGAATATAGGGGGGTCAGGGGAAGAAAGGGAGAAATGAGAGGAGCTAGCAGAAGAAGAATCGAGGGAGATCGTAGTCGCATGAGTGGGACGAAGGGAGTGGAAGAGGTGGTCAACGAGAGAGAGGCAGGAGTCTGTAGCTTGGATCATGACAATGCCATTGTTATAAAGTGTAATGGTGAGAAAACCGTTAAAGTAAGCGGAGGGGGAAATTTTTAGCCGCTGCCCCTGCAGGATAGAAGAAGAGGAGGAGACTTTGAAGGTGCGGCTGCTGCAATTGCTTTAAAAGTCAAGAAATACAAAACAAATCTGTTTATTGACTTTTAAAGCAATCGGGGCACCCGCACTTTAGTTTAAGATGCATAAAGCCAAGCGCGAGTGCCGCCATTCACTTGCTAAAAGGAAGTCTCCTGTGCGCCATTGAACAGCTTGGCATCTGCGCCGTCTCGTTATAATGGAAGTCTCTGCACCGCCAGTCTGTTCGATACTGTGGAGAACTGAAGGTCAGATGCTCGTCTCTCATTCTGTCTTTCCCAGTTTACATCCTTTTTGTAGGTCCTCGCAAAGCCTGATCCGTGTCCCTTGCATTTGTACACAAGTGGCAGGACTGCTCAAACGTAGACTCTTTCATCTCAGACCGCCCCTTTGGCACAATCAGTCTAAGAACACCCGCCCCACCGGTGTTCCTGGCACAGAGAAGGGCGTGGGTGTAAATGCTGTGATGGTAGTACTTTTAACCACGTTTGTTAAATTATATTTGTATGCCTTTTTGTGGTGTTGTATTTAATGATCGAAGCTGTGGTAAAGTAAAATGCTGCTCCCAGATTTGTGGTTGTTTGCACAGGGGGGCAAACGTCCCTGGAAAAATACTGAGGGCCATATTATCAAGGAACGGCGATAACATTATCGCCGCTTTAGCGGCAGGAAACTGCTGCTAAAGCGGCGATAATGGGCTTGATAATATGCCCTTGTACATTCCCATAGAAGCCCAGGTTCTGGTGTGAACATGGGCTTCTATGGGAATTCACAAGGTCATATTTTCAAGCCCATTATCACAGCTTTAGCGGCAGTTTCTTGCCGCTAAAGCGGCGATAATTTTATCGCCCTTCCTTGATAATATGGCCCTGAATTCCGTTTAACTGTTTGTGTAAAAACAGCCCCCTGCTGAGATGTTTTATCGCGATGATTATTTACGTCAAAACATTATAATTTGGTGCATGTAGAGTTTACTGGGTGAACGCACTGGGGGGCATATCAGTAAGGGCCGGAGATAATTATCGCTCAGCGATCTTAGCGTGAGGATAATTATCGCCGGCCAACTCTGAATTTTATCGCGGAGATAGCGTGGTATTAGCAACGCTTATCTCCAAAGCGATAAAATTCAGAGCGCAAGCTGCCAAATGTGCGATTATCGCAGGAAATCCAGCGATAATCACACACCCTTTGGCGATAGCTTGCTGCTAGGGCCTCACATACTTAGCCATGATATCCACCTTCCATAAGATATCATGGCTAAGTCAGTTTCAAAGCAGGCGTAAAGAATGTAGCGATAACAGAGGTTATCGATACTTTTCTTGTCACTATGCTGCTTTGCATGAGGCTTGATAATAGGAGAAATGTCACTTAGCGACATTTCTCCCGTTATCCTGGGAAGGAACACCCACTTTGCATCTCATTAGAGTTGCAAAGATGGGCGTTAAGGGAAATGGCGATAAGGCAAGGTTTCACGCGATAGCGTGACCTTGCTGATCAGGCGATAAAATTATCGCTGCTTTTCGTCCGAAAACGGACGCAAAAGCGGCGATAATTTTTTAACGCCTGCTTGCTGATATGCCCCTGGGTGAGGGGCGAGCACTTAAATTCCTGACAGAAGGCCTCGCTGATAATGCAAAGCATACGGGTTCAAATAAATATCGACAGTATCCAAATGCAAACAAACCATTGGACAAATGTTCTATTGTCCCGTGAAAGCAGTCCCCTCGCATTGGTATACGTGGGGTACCGACAGTCGTCGGGGTCACGTGTGTGCTCTTCTGCACACACTTGAGATCCGCCCGCACCTCAGCTTGGATATAGAATATCACCTGGCATGTGTGATAAACTACATGTGAGGACCCCCTGCTGTTACCACCAGCCTTTAATCCCTTGCACACTGCAAAGCTATGGCCCTCTTCCCCTCCATGTGTTATAAGAGACAAAAACGAAAACAGATACAATTTCGTATATTATTTTTAGTAGGGTTTGCAACAAAGCTGCGTTATAGCGCTGCTTTGCACTTTCTAAACGCTGTCAGTACATTTTTATTATTAGCCGATTTTACGGTACTCTGCTTTTTGACCTTAGAAGGATGACCTTTTTGTTTATATGCACCAACACGTAACTTAGCACAGCTCGAAAAACATTTACAATATTAAGCAAAACTGTACTGCTAACAAATCTTTTTGCACAACAACCAACATCAAATACCAACCATCATCACTAACACAAACACCTACAGCACCACCAAAACCACTATCACCAACTGAAACACCTACAGCAGCACTGCCAAAACCACTATCACCAACTGAAACACCTACAGCAGCACCGCCAAAACCACTATAACCAACAGAAACACCTACAGCACCACCACCAAAACCACTATCACCAACAGAAACACCTACAGCAGCACCATCAAAACCACTATCACCAACAGAAACACCTACAGCACCACCACCAAAACCACTATCACCAACAGAAACACCTACAGCACCACCACCAAAACCACAATCACCAACAGAAACACCTACAGCACCACCACCAAAACCACTATCACCAACACAAACACCTATAGCACCACCACCAAAACCACTATCACCAACAGAAACACCTACAGCAGCCCCATCAAGACCACTATCACCAACAGAAACACCTACAGCACCACCACCAAAACCACTATCACCAACAGAAACCCTACAGCAGCACCATCAAAACCACTATCACCAACAGAAACACCTACAGCACCACCACCAAAACCACTATCACCAACAGAAACACCTACAGCACCACCACCAAAACCACTATCACCAACACAAACACCTATAGCACCACCACCAAAACCACTATCACCAACAGTATGAGCATCAACACAAACACTACCACCAACAATACCACTCACCATCACTAGTACCACCACAGCAACTCAAAAACAACCATTAGCAATATTACCAGGCACAGTACCACCACTCAATCCTTTTCTACTCCTTACTCTCCATCCTAATGCCTCATACTCCTCTCATCCACACTCCCGATCCTTCAGCCCCACACTGCTCCTCTCCTCATAACTCTCCATACTTCTGCCTCACACTGCTCTCATCTACTCACTTACCTTCCTTATCACTCACACTACTCTTCTCCTCCTCACCTTCCTTTCATGTCCCTGATACTACTCTTCTCCTCCTCACCTTCCTTTCATGTCCCTCATACTACTCTTCTCCTCCTCACCTTCCTTTCATGTCCCTCATACTACTCTTCTCCTCCTCTCTCCTACCTATGCCTCATACTGCTCTCCACACTCTCTTTCCTTCAACCTCACGCTAATCTCCTACTCACTTTCTTACTTCTACCTCATACTGATCTCCTCAATACCCTTTCTTATGCCTCCTCATACTCACCTCCTTACTTTACTACATTATCCCTCATACTGTTCTACTCCTCATCACTCTCCTTCACACATGTTAAACACTAATCTTCTCCTCCTAACGCTATTCGTTAAAGTGCTACACGGCTAACAATAGCAATACAAACAAAATAAATCCACAACATATCACATACATACACTCAATAACACATAGCTAAAACACAATACCATTAGCAAATCAATAAGCTCTAACTTCAACGAATGCGAGACCTATTGCATTTTCAATGCTTGTTCTATGTGAGCTGCATTCTGCAGCAAACATAGAAAGAGGAAAAAGCCTCTTGTGATTATTTTTGTTCAGAAAGGTTTCCCTTCCTGTACAAAAATAATCATCCCCGCAACGCAGGCACCCTTGCACCAACGCAGGCACCCTTGCACCAACGCAGGCACCCTTGCACCATGGTGCAAAGGTGCCTGCGTTGGCCCACGGCAGCCCATTGTGCACCAGCGCAGGGGAAAAGGACAGGAATGCGCCGTATCTTATAGAAACGGCGCATTCCTGCCCTTTGCATTTGCCGTAGGGAAGCTGCGCTGCCCTAGGACAAACCCTCATAAATAAGGCCCTGAATGTTTTTATGTAAAACATGGAGCAGAGGAAACCACTATGAAATAGGATGTTCGCGCCCCTGTATGTTTGAGTCTGTGTTATTCCTTCATTACTTTTTGCCTTTTTTGTCGTTTCATTTCCAGGTCTATTTGGAGTCGGGGAGTCCATAGGAACTATCATTGGAGTTGTGGTAGCCGCAGTGGGGGTCTTGATCGGACTTATCATCATCTTCACCCCTCGATTCAGGAAGCACCTGCCCTGCATAAAAAGACCACCTCAAGGTAGGAGTAAACTGTGACTGAGGAGAAGCTAAAGCCCTGGGGTCTTGTTGAAGAACACCGGTGGGGAACCATTGGTGCTGTGCACTTCAGAAACTGTGCTAATGAATTTAGACACACTCATTATGAAACACTCCTACAATAAAGTACAGGGAAAGTCCAAACCAACCTCCTGCTCTGACCAGCAGAAGGCCCAGCCTTAAAGGAGATATTTGTACCCGTCATGGAAGGCACACAATCTTCCAGAATTTGCAGAGGATTAATGCTCGGGAGAGTGACATGCTAAATTTATATATCACTGTATTTTGAGACCCAAGTCCAAAACGTTCTGAAGGTCTGAAAAGGGAAACTCAGGGGCATATTTACAAGCCCCTATCACCACAGGAACGTCCTGTGGCGATAGGGGCTTTGCCTTATTTACAGGGCGGCGTTAAGTCACTTAAGGTGGCTTAATGCAGGCTTGTAAATAAGGTCCCCTTTCACACTATACTTAGCGTGAAAGGGGTGGGCAATGGATGTTACGGTGGGCGTTCCGACGCAACACCTATTGATTTTGACGTTGCCCCATATTTACAAGGGTGGCGTAAATATGGAGCAGCGCCAAAATTCAGACCAGGGAAAACCTGGTCATCACATGGCGAAACGAGGAGAACTACATTATTTCTCCTCGTTTTTGCTGTTTCTATATGGGCTGCATTGGGCAAGACACATAGAAACAGCAAATAGCCATGACTGATTGTTTATGGGCTGGTTTCCCTTCCTGCACATAAACAGTCATTAAAAAATGACGATTTGCTGCTTCTATTGAAGTTACAAATCGCCATTCTGGATTGTTTATGTGCAGGAAGGGACACCTTCCTGCTCATAAACAACCATTCCCTGAATGGAGGCACCCTTGCACTATGGTGCAAGGGGGCCCGTATTGGCGCTAGGCAGCTTAATTTAGCACCAGTGCAGGGAGAAATGCAGCGGTGCGCCATATTTTGTATCATCTAAAGTGACGAAGCCCGGCGTTAGCAATTTTGGAGCTAACCCGCACTCTGGCACTTACTTGTAAATATGCCCTTCAGTGTCTGAGCTTCCTTACTTACACCCCTGGCCATCATGGCCACATAGGGAAGCCTACTCAATATAACAAGATTTCTAGACAAAAATATTGCATAGGTGTGCCCTGTCATCAGATGCTGAATGTGGATTCCCTTAGAAAGACCAGCTCATCATACTGAGATCCTGCGAAGTACCCTTTACTGATGGCACCACAAGCCATACCCCCATCAATGGGCAAATGCCACTCACGACAATAGCCACACTCGAGGAACAACCCACAAACCATCTTTAATGACATTGGTGGTGGTAGATGGAATGGAACATCACCGGGATCTAAATATATCGCAGAAGTTTGCAACTTGATAGAAGGGAAATACTATATACTTTACGTGAGTAATACTTGGTTCTGTTTTGTAGAAACTTCGTTGAGATAGTCATGAAGATAAGAATGTGTCCCCACCTCAAGGGGATCCGATCCCAGAACAATTTTTTTGCCATATACACATATGCCATCTATAAGTAACCGGTAACATTAACAACACTCTTGGGGTCAGAATTAGAATACAACTGCAGTCTATCCTCAGCCAATTTACAAAATTACAAATATATTTCCACTTCTTTTTGAAAACATAATAGGAGAATACATCAAACTCTCAAACGGAGAAACCCACATGACAGCCTAGTCTATTTTGCTGCTTCTAAATAATGTTGGAAGATATAGTTGAACTTAAGTGAACCTGCAGCCAGATGGGATACAATCCTACAGGGTTGAAAATAGAGACTGTCCCTTTAACAATCAAGTAGCCTTGCCAAACCCACTGGGCCTTGCCCTTGCAGTCGCTTGAAAGCAGTTTCTTCTGGCTTCTGCAGAGAGTATCCTAGAACACTTTTGGTGTTTGTCTGACGTTTCAATAATTTTTATTGGTTTTATCAAGGAAACATACAATTTCCCTCCACTCCCCCTTCACCCCACCCACAGTGCCACAATAATTGAAAATATATAATTCAACAGTCCTAATTTATCGTTTGTCTCGTTTCTTGTCAGAGGGAAGACAATAGGGCACTACTTTAAGGGGCATTAAAGACCACAGACAGGTAAACAACGTTTACCACGAATCTTCTTCCCCGAAGGGAATCACAACGCGGTCGTTACAACGACCGCATTGTGATTCCGCATACCATTACTCCGCAAGTCGGAACAACGACTTGCGGGGGGGGGAGGGGGCGGTGGGGGGGGGGAGGTGTTGGATTTCACAGACTGGAGTTGGAATATTAAATTATACTATTCCAACATCCAGCGCCCCACCTCCGCAAGTCGTTGTTCCGACTTGTGGAGTAATGGAATGCGGAATCACAACGCGGGTTGTTGTAACGACCGCATTGTGATTCCCTGCGGGGAAAAAGACTGCGGAATAAGAACATACCTTCCACAGACAGGTTCAAGTCCTGTGGTCTTTAGCATAATAGTCCAAAACTGGACCCCACACCTTCTCAATCCACTGCTCTTCTCCTGCGTTGTATGACAGATTCTTCTCATTCTTAAATTAAACCACAGATTCCCATATCAGTCGTCCATCGCAGGTAGTATTGTTCCCCCAATGTGTTGAGTATTCTCTACTTGGCTGCTAAAAGCAACAGATTCAGGGGGATATGTACAATGAAGTGGCGGAGCATGTCGTTAGCCTCCTTGGCTTAGCGACGCGCTCCGCCACTTCTGAAACGCAAGGCTGCACCATATTTACAAGAATGTGGTGCAGCCTTGCGTTTCCCCCTGCGATGGCGCTAAGTTTAACAACTTAGCGCCAGCACAGGCACCCTTGCACCAGAGTGCAAGGGTGTCTGAGTGCAGGGGAGGATTGGTTATGTAGGAAGGTGCCCCTTCCTGCACATAAACAATCCTGAAATGCAATTCAGCCACTTTTATGTGTGCTGCTTCAAGCAGCACACATGAAAGTTACAAAATGGCATTTTTTTAAAAGGTTTGTTTATGTGCAGGAAGGGACACCTTTCTGTACATAAACAAACCATGGCATTTAGCTTTTCCTTGTGTGCAGCACACATGGAAAAAGCAAAAACGAGGAGAAATAATGCATTTCTCCTCGTTTCGCCACCTTAAGACCAGGATTTTTCTAGTCTTCAATTTGTCGCTGCCTCCTATGTACGCTGCCCTTGTACATAGGGGGCAGCATCAAATACAATGGGTTTTGCGGTGCAACGCCCACCACAATACCCACAGCACGCCCCTTTCACGCTAACCATAGCGTGAAAGGGTGCCTTATGTACAAGGCAGCGTTAAGCCATGTTAAGTGGCTTAACGCTGCTTTGTACATAAGGCGCAGCCCCTATCGCCACCACAACGTCCGTAAAAGTGACGTTGTGGTGGCGATAGGGGCTTGTACATTATGCCACTCAATTTTGCTTGCTTCTCTTGATGGCCCTGAGCATTTCCCGGCACCCGCCTCAATGGTATGTTCATATGAGATCTGGGTGTTTGTGTAGGTGAGATTTTTTCCAGATCTTTTAGAACTTCTCCCCACTATTTACCCAAGAGTGGGCAGCCCCAAAGGATGGGTGATATTTTACCTTCCCGGCCACAGTTCGTCCAACATGGACCTGATTTTCTGGATTCCCGAACAGTGATGTGTAAGGTGAGGGAAGTAGTTTGAGGCGAGTCGCTTCCCCTCTTGTGTTCATTGCTTGTAGCATAGCCCTTGACAATGGGGATCAAAGCAGATTCCTTGTCGTGTGTTTGAGTTCTTTCCAAGGGGCCTCCCATAGATATTTTGCCTCTAGGAAGTGAGTGATAAAACACCAGTGGATTTGGGGTTCAGTTCAGACTTATGTTAAAAAGTAGCTGTGAAGTATGTTGTGTGCATCTGACTTATTCTTTCCTCTTTGTTTCCTATGCAGCATAACCAGCTGTGCGCGACCTTCCAGCTGCGGATCCCAAGGCTGACGCGTTTGCTTCCCATCAACGTATCGCGGACTCCTCTTGACTGCCTCGTTTTATATTCTGCGAAGAGAAGAGTGATGCCTTCCAAGAGATGATGCAGATGACCCTCCTCTGCTCAGGGGGCCTCCTTCAAATGCTTTTGTTCCATGAACCAGTCTGCTTGGAGCTCACGATGGCTGAAGCTGAAGGCTCTGTAGGCAGCTGCTGTCTATCTGTGTGTAGGGTATAGTGAGGCTTTGTGTGTGCTGCAGTGAGTTGTTCTAGCACCTGTAAAAGGGGATTCAGAAGAGGTGTGTCTCTGGGAGGGACTGTGCAGTCCTGCCCAGCTAACTCTTGCAGAAGGCCCCAGGCTCAATTTCCATCCTCCCCTTCTTGTCACCATGCACTGGGTGTGCTGGCTATGTCAAGCTGGAGGGTGCAAATGTCCATTTTAGGGCAGGGTCAATTCAATTCATGCACCAAAGCGTGTTTGGACCTGACATTGGTGTTTCCTTCCCCAAAAATCTAAGTATTGTTGTGTGATTCTCTTCAAAAACTAAACACGTATCTCACAAGTCAATGTGACGGCTCCAGAATACTTCTGTTGAACCATCTTAGTCCTTTTTCTGTTGTCAGTCAATCTCATCACTCATCAGCTCTGGTAGATTTGGATCTTAGAGAAGTGGAAAGCCAGACATGATCCAGCTCAGAACGCACTTCAGTTTCAACTTCTCTGACATCAAAGACACTTGGGATTAATAAATCAAGTGCATTTGCTCCATTTCCTGAGATTTTTGTTTCCCACTGATAAATTTGTTGACATCAATGTTAACTGCTTTACCTGTTTGATTTTTTTTAGTAAATTCCTGAGAGCTTTTTAGTGCCACAGCAAAGTCATTTTCTTTTTCAATTTTTTTCTTGCTGTTTAATCTTCTATAAAACGTCATTGTGTGCCTGCTCTTCAAGTGGCACCTGACATTTCAGAGAAAATGACACACTAAACAGAAGCACAATTCAGAAACTGGTCAATGCAATAGAAACCCTGAACCCTATGGGTACCCATGCCATAGAAGGCATTGAGTTTAAACCCAATCTGGAAATGGCAGAGGCAGGAGTAACGGTGGTCACCTGGTCCAACATAAAGACAGCTATGGAGGTGTGGCAACACAGGCCATTTCCTAAATTGGGGCATTGAACTAAAAAGAATGGATTTAGAGAGATACTCAAGCCCCTTACAGCCACAAGCAAATCATCCAACAAAAACTGGCACAGTTTTAGTGGGGATCGTCAGGGGCGCAATTGGACCAGCGGGAAAACATCCCTTCAACCTTGAAAACCTCTGCATCATTCACACAGCAACTCCCGGAGCTCTGAGCCATACGACACAGGTCTCCCTGCAAAACCAGCTGGCCCTCGCCCCATTGATGGCAGTCGCATGATCAAAACCAAATACAGTAGTATTGACCCCAAACCCCCTCTTAAAACTGTGCCCCGGGAACGTGAACGGCCTTAGAAGCAAGGTGGGGGAGATAGACTTCATCATTTTCCTCCAAAATCTTGACATCCTCCTACTGCAAGAAACCTGGGCCGAGAATCCAACACTAATCACAGGCTTCAAGGAGAACTAACAGGAAGCAGTAAAAAAATCTAAATAGGGCAGAGCCCCAAGTGGTCTCTCAACCTATATAGCAACCCACCTTTGGAGGCATAAAGAAAACATAGATCTCGGCCTAGCATGACCTCAATGTATTAAACTCTCATCGCATAGCGATTCAAGATCAAATTACAAAACCCGTGACTCCAGTTTATTAATCTATAACATCTACATCCACCCTGGCCCGAAGAACAAACCCGGCCATAGTGCTTCATTGATAACACTTTTAGAATCACTGCAAAAACCGCTCCTCCAATACAAAATCATTCTGTCAGGAGATTTCAACAGGCACCACCTACAAACAAATAGCCACCCACCCAAACAACAACAGCATGTGACAGCTACGAACCTATTGTCACCAGTAATTGCACACCTTCAAAAAACAGACCGCCATGGGTTAATGTGCAAAACTGCCATGAGGAAATTGGCCTCTGCTCACTCAAGGACCACATTTCTGAAGATCAACCAACCGCCTTTACTAGGACCTCAACAAAATTTATTCAACACTGGATTGTACATTTGTCGACTCAGAGATATTTGATAAGATCAAGAGCTATTGTCTAATACCCAGAGTCGAGAGCGACCACCTACCCGAGCATGTAGAGCTCCTAGTTCACACCACAAGGGCTCCCCACACCAACAATCTGATGGTTCAACATTGTGCCTACAACCTAAACGCTTAGCCTGGAATGGAAGGACGACTACAGAGATAACAAACCATATAATCACGTTCACATCCAATACACCGGACATCAAACAGGCGCAGTGGACTCACTGGGAATCTCTTACTGCGGCACTAGCTACCAGCTGGCAATCCAATCGCTTGCAACCCCTTAACTCATCCACCAAAGGGGCACCCTGGTTCTCCATAGTCTTTCAGAGAAAAAAAAAAGGGCTAAATAAGGAAATTAGACAGCTGTGAAAAAATGACCCAAAGCTTAGTCATTTCACCAAGAATCAAATGGTAGTACTGAGGCGCACTTAAAAAAGGCAATCTGGTCAGCAAAAAAACCCACAAGAAAAATATGGTTAAAATTACTGCACCCAAGTAAAACAAAAAACAGCAAACCGTTCTGGGCAGAAATCAACTCACTCGCAAACGGCAAAATTTGCCGTCACAATGCGGGAATTTCAGAATTAAACTCACATCAATGCGGCTCGCCCAGGACAGGTAGCAAACAACACAATCATGAAAGATACAAACACGAAGGAATCAATGTCCACAGAGACTTTGTCAGAGGGAAAATTGTTGAAAGAAAGAACAAGTCGAACACTCCTTGAAGAAACTAAGATCACATGGGGCACTGGGACCAAATGGTCTCTCAAACACCCTCTTCAAGCACAATCAAGCTTTCTGGGCCTCGTACCTTACCCCCTTATTTAACCTGGCACTCTCCACCAGCATAATTCTCACATTGTGGTGAGGAAGAATCCTCCATCCCATCTTCAAGTCTGGCTCGCGGACAAACCCAGCAAACTACAGAATAATTGCCCTGATGGATGTCAAAACCAAACTTTATGCCACCAATCTATTAATACTTCTGGAAGCTTGGGCATCAGCCAAAAACATCATTCCGGCCACACAAACAGGTTTTAGGGCGGGCATGAGCACAACCACCAATCTTCTTGCCCTCAGTCTCCTCATCGAAAAGACCAATCACACATCCTCCAACCTATCCACTTGCTTTGTTGATCTAAAAACCGCATTCAACAGGGTCCCACAGGACTTGCTCTGGGCAAAAATGGCCAGATGGGGTGCACCACCGAAACTCCTCGAAGCAATAATCAAATTATACACAGATACCTGGGTATGAGTCAAAATAGAAGGGTTGACAAAATGGCAAAGAAGATATTCACTTTCATTGGCCAAATACACGGATGTGTTCTCCCCTCTGCCTTATCAATATATATACACTGCAGACTTAGATGGCTGTCTATTGGAAGCTTCAAGTGACCCACCAAATCTAGCAAAGAGACCAGTGTGCAGTCTACAATGTGCAGACTAAATTGCCTTATGCAGCCAGACCCCGATCTAGCACACCCAAAAAAATGACTGGTCAACAGTGCTCCGACAAGCCCTAAAAACCCTTGATCTCTCCAAAGTCTGGGAGGTAAACATCAGTCTTACAGCATTTAAAAAAATCACCAACAAAGCGGCCAAGTTAAAATCCTGGACACTTCACAAAGCATAAATGGCTGGGAAAAAGCATACTTGGTCAGTTCTACAATCCTAAACTAACTGGGGCCCCCAACCATACCTCATATACCACATTTCTCAACCCAGGCAACACTTTCTCCTACTAATCCGTATGGGAGTTTTCCCCTCAAAAGATACGGTCCCACCCTGGAAACAAGGTTAGCCGGATTCCCTTTGCTGTTTATGTGGTCAATTTGAGCAAAGCGAGTTAAACTTTCTATGCATTTGTCCTGCTATCAAACACATCCGACAGAAATTACTTTGTCCCCTCTCCGGGCACTCAAGATAAGATCCCGCTGCCACGCAGTGATGACATTACTGAAGCCATTCAATTCAGCTTTCCTGCAGGGCCGCGAAGTTCCTATTACAAGTGAACAAATTACTATCAGCACAACAGAAGCCATGCTAGATAAGAAACAGCTGCCCTAGGCACGGGTACCATCAACCGTCCAACGGGAAGCCATCATTCTGATATAAAATGTAAATTGATACTTGTATAGCGCACTACTCTTCCGCAAGGGTCTCAAGGCACTTGTACGAATACCGCTGTGGAACCCATCCTGGCTTTTCCCTGTGAGGTGTCCACTCCTGGGCACCCCCAAGGTGGAGGCCAGGCATCCTTAGCGTTGTGGGGGCCGTTGTGGAGATTAAGCAAGCTATTGCCCAGAGTTGCACAGTGGGACTCCATGATTGGAATAGGCAGCGAGGCGAGAATTGTCAGGTCCGTGGAATTTTTTAGCCCAAGACCCGCCGAGGCAGGGAATTGAACCCTGGTCCCGGGCCAGACCTCTGCATCAGGGTCTGCCGCTCTAACCATTGAGCCACACTTCTCCACTCAGGCAGCTGAGTCTCGTTGCAAGCAGAATTGTTGCCCTTTTTCGATCGGGCCGATGGTCCTTAAATCTTTACTTGGACAAAGCCACCCCTGCCCGGCAGGTATTTCTTTAATTCAATTCAACCCATTGCAGATAGTTTTATCAATAAATCCTTTAAAGTTTGAGAAAGGTCTACATACTAGACCAGCTCCCAATTACAAATCCTTTTCAAAGCGTTCTGTTGCAGGAAGTGTGTAAAGATCAAAGTTGAAAGACTGTTGTCATCTTGTGATTGCCTAATGTTAATGCTTGTCCACTTTGCACTAATTCAGGTTCGGTTTCAAATCACTTATCTGCTTAAAAAACATTGCATACTAACAAGTATCCAGCGGATTGACTTTTCGAATTGTTTTGGCCACGTTTATGATGTTTATACAGTGTAATGAATTATAATTTTTAACCTGTGAAATTGATATGGTTTTAACTAACTGAAACAATAAACTTAAACTTCCAAACTTGAAAGAAAATAATTATGCCTGTGCCAGTTGTGTGATACCAGAGATCACTAAACACACAGGTGACGCCGCGCTTGGCCATGTTGCCAATGTGCCTTCGTCGCGCTTGGCCATGTTGCCAATGTGCCTTCCAGAGGAGGTAACAAATGTGCCAATGTCAGAAGGACCCAAGCTGGCTCTTCCACCTTTGTGGACATTTCTGGTCAGTAGGGCCTTCTGCAGCTCATTATTTTACTATGAAACTGAGTCTTGTTGCTCAACACATGCTGCCTAGACCTTTTCTGTCCAGTTGTGTGAGACTCATTCCTCAAGCTCCTTGAGGTAGCGGGAACATTTGCCACATCTGTCTCTCCCAGAACAGAGGTCTGCCTCTCCATGCTCCCCTAGGGATGAAGAGCTTTTTCATTCTTCACAAACTGTGGTGTTGGTCAACCTCCACGACTTAAGGGGGGGTATGTCCTTACATGATCATTACTGCAGGGGAAGACTACCAGCCCCTTCTGTCTGCCCATTTCACTGCCCTCTGTAACTCCATAGATCCTACTATATCGCAAGCTCCGCCTTTCATCTTACTCTTTGAGTTCTTTCTCAAGTGTGTCCCATGCTTTTGTACATTCTCTTAGTGACTGAAAATCTTTTTAGGTGTGGTATGAGAGGTTCAGCTGCCTTCTAAAGCTCTTGTAATAAAGACAAAAAACAAGCACTGCCAAAGCCAATAGATCTCACCTGGTTGACCTACTGGGCCTGCCAATGCGTTTTGCAGATGCAGTGCACTGCATCAACAAAAAGAAAAATATTTGTTGCCAATACTGTGCAGTATCAGCCAAAAATGTGAAAAAAAAGATGTAATGAGACGGCTGCTAATGGGACCACATTATTCTTTAAGATACCACTTATATAGGTAAATAGAAAAAAATTAAATTTTACTTGTACAAAAATGCATTTTGGACTGCAGAAGGACAGGGAACAAATGACAGCTGCCGGTCCTTTTAGAAAAATTACAATTAAAACACATATTAAAATACGTGAGGGTTGGGGAAGCAACGAAGGAGCGATGGAGTGGGTGGGGCGAGCAACAGGAAGTGGGCATGGGGCAGCAGAGATGCACAAAAGCATTTTTCGGTATGCAGAGCAATGTAGCAGCAAATGTCGGCAGCTTTGGCCCTTCCAAAAAATGAAAACATTTATGTCAAGTACCTCTATGGCAAGGGGACCCATGGAGGAGCGGATGCGAGGGCGGGATTGAAAAGGAAGCAACCTGATGGGCTGGTATCTGAGGGGAGTAATAGCACACAGGAAAGAGCAGGAAACACATGCCCTCTTATGGAGTGCTTAATGAAAAATAAATAAAAGTAGTGTCCTAAATGTGAGCAGTGGAAGGGTACAGTCTCCAATCAAAAGGATGGTAAAGAGGATATACTCCAGGGGAGGGACAAACACAAGGAAAGGAAGGAAGGCCATCAAAAAAAGAAGCAAGCAAATGTGAACGGCAAAGACAAGCAACTGGCAGGCTGTAAGCCCACTGTAAGTTTTTGGTCCATAAGCGGCATTTGGCAAACAGACAGCCTAAAGCTGCCGGTAAGCAATAACTAAAATTCATAGAAGGGGGCTTGGGTGAGCTTCCATCAGTGATAATCACATTTTCCATCAGCCCATATTCTCCTTGATTCCTTTCTGTTAAATACGAGAAATGTAATGCGGATCACAGAACCATTAAAGAAGTGCAGGTAATGACTCCAGCATCAATTGTCCACATCAATATCCGCATGTACATGTGAAGATATTCTGCAAACTGTAGATGATCCCAGACACTCCCCCACAGACTATGGGTTGAAGGAAACACATTTCTTCTCTAAACAGGCCACCTACAGGTGACTCAGTAGGGGGCCTGTTTAGAGGCCCAGATGACAACCAGATGTTTCCTTCTTTTGAAGAACCATTTGCTCTCTCAGACCGTGCAGAGTAGAGGCCCATTTTTGCCTTATTTGAGTCACATGCAAATGATAGCAGATGACTTCTCTATTTCTTTGCGTACTGTTAAACCATCAATATCCTTTCTTTTTCATGCTATAGTCACACTTTTATCCAGTTTAGACATTTTCATACAGTAGAGACTATCCTGCAGAAAATCAAGGCAGTATTACTAGCCAGCGCTTTGATGCGCCATGTCCCTCTGTCTTGAGAAAAGATAGGGCTCTTCCTTTTTTCATAGGGCATCAAATTTCTCCTAACTTGGGGATTATGAGCAGAGTGAGGTGCACATCAGTCAGTTCTGGCTCCTTGGCTGCTGTAGGACCACCAACAGGCATGGCTGATATAAAATTCAGCCTCAATGTGTTGGCAGTTCAGGTTATACACTCACATTACCACAGTCCTGGGAATGTAGGCTATGAATTAGCTGCCAATTTGCACTCCAAACTATACAGCTAATTAGTGGCAACTACAGTATGAAGATGTTGGAACAAATTTGTGAATCCATAGAATTTGCACCTGAAAATAAGATTGATGAAGCTCCTCGTGGTGGGAATGGTGTGTTTATTACTCGGAGAACCCTGGGATCAGGCTTTTACGATGAGATCATACCTTGAAGACACCTTAGCTGCCTACATTCAGACATGTCACATCTCTCTGCCGCCTTTTTCAGTGTTTCCTTTCTAGGCGTATTAAACGTATTAAAGTATACCTAAGCAGACTTTGAATTCAGTCAAGCCCACACTGGGTATGACTAGTTTCCCTACTGAGGTGCTGTGTCCTTAAGATGGTGGGCATAAAAGCAGAATCAGCTCAAAGTATATTTCTTCTGAGAAACAGCTCTAAATACTTTGCTGCAGAAGGTGAGCCTCCCTCTCCAGTGTGGGTAGCGGTTCCAGAATTGGAAAACCCCAAAACATCCTTGCATGCATCTTAAAAGGAGAACATGTGAGCCTTCTGGTCAACATGTTTTCCTTGTTTGATTGTTCACGGGTTTTCCCTTTCCAAACAGGAGAATGCCACCCCCCATTTCTCTTGGTAGCGTTTCCTCTGGCAGCAAAAATCAAAACCTGGACATTCGCTAAAACCTTCACACCTGTTCGAAACCCTTTTCTGATTCCGACTCCAGAGTCTCGCAAGGCTTTGAAGTTCAGTGGGCGGGCGGTTATCTCAGTGATCAAGGGATGCAGATGAGAGGTGGAACTTTCAGGGAAGACACTGAGAAAAGGCGTTGGGGCAGTGTCACTAGTAGTAGGAGTAGTGTGGCCATTGCAGGACTGTGGGGAAGCTCCAGGAACAGTATGTTGCATGGGACGTCTCAGTAGTCATGGACCGCTGAGCTGAACGCTGCGGTGCAGATGTTCTTAGAGGGTCAGGGTCTACAGATGCTCAAGTAGGCAGTGTAGGTGGGCTTAGCAGGAGTCTGAAGCGGACTGGTTTCTACACCTGGGAAACCTACCGGCCACACTACAATTCCAATCTTTCACCCCAGATCCTGTAATGCTAGATTTGATGAAACGTTCCCCAATCTAGATACCTGTAGCGCTCAAAGATGTACTTGAAAATGGCACAACACTCCAGAGTATCTATTTGTGACAAAGTAGGGTATTCATCAATGCAGCTAAAGCCACTAATGCTAGGTGGACAATCTTTTGCATTCCCAGTTCCTATAATGACAAGAGAAGTCAGTCACGCCGCATTCCATTGTGACAGCATCAGTGGTACTGCAAAGACATGCACGTATCGCATCCCTTTGCAGGGTAGCGACACAGGCTGGGCATGCTTTCTGAAAGCTGTACTCTCGGAATGGATCTTCCAGATAGAGGCAGCGTTTGGCCAGGAAGCGCTTTACAACCTGGTTGAAGTTAATGAGCCATATGCTGACGCCAGCCCAGCATTTAGAGCTGTGTCGTCAGATTTCCAAACTAGTTGGGAAGATACTACAAGAAAATATTATGTTCACGGGTATTTTGGTACCGTGATACCTTACCGTTTCACCTATAGAATACCCACCCACCTATCCCCTCCATTGGCCAAGGTGGTGTTGAATACTTGACAGAAGGAACACGTAGGAACTGGGTGTGTCAGTTGGTGGGGCATAGTTAAAGCAAAGAGTGGAAGTCACAAGCGCAGAGACACTTGGAGCACTTGCAAATCTTACAATGTGACAGTTGTTTTTACAGACGCCTTTTCTGCTTCGTCTGTCAGGGAAGGAAATTCCCAACCAGTTGTAATGGAAGGAGAGCTTGGATTAATAGTGCCTTTTTAGCCACCTTGGAGCGAGTTTGAGGAAAATGCTCAGAAAATGAGATTGCTGGACAAGTACATAGACTTCCTCAATTTTAGGGTAATACAATCTACCAATTGACTGTGCATTAGGACAATACGTACGGTCCAGGGGGCATATGGCAACTTTTTTTCTAACTAGTAAATTGGATTAATATAAGGTATGCAGTGTTAATGAATGGTCAATTCCGGTCCGTGGGTGTATGTGGCAACTGTAAACACTTAGGCCTCTAATGATGCTTTGAAGGATTCCTACTGAAAATTCGGAATTTAACTCCCAGCTCAAACTGTGTCTGTGCTGCTGTCCTAAAGTCAGCGGCTGTGCATGCCCCAGAGTGCCTATCTATGCAGATGCGTCAGTTCCTTGTAAATCTGCCCCTCAGAATTTAACTCCCAGCTCAAACTGTGTCTGTGCTGCTGTCCTAAAGTCAGCAGCCGTGCATGCCCCACAGTGCCTCAGGACCCTACTAAATGCAATCGAAGTTTTACAGGGCACCCCAATCTACAGATTCACACTTGGGAAAATATATCTGTGATTTTCAATGGATTTTCTGTTAAAGGGCTGAGCAATCAAGTGTGGTCTTTTAATCCTTTTATGTATTTTAAAATATTTGTGTTGATGGTTTCATTTTGTACTGTATGAAAACTTGCATTAACGAAAGGTGCATTTTAAGTGAAATAAAGTAACCACCAGTGAGCTGAATCATGTTGTGTAGAAATTCTGTGGTGGAGTTGACATCTGTCTGAATTTGATTAATTCTACTGCCAAAGATGTTTGTGAATATACCTATAAATAAACTAAAAACAACAAGTTGAAGTGTCATTATTGCTGCACTGCAGTTGAAATGTGCCTACATGTGCTGCCCAGCCCACTAGTGCCTCAGAGCAGGTTTGGAAATCTGCCCAGGGGTCCAGGCAAGACACTGAACTCTCTGAGTTCAAGCAATCAACATCACTGTGTACCTATGTGAAAGCAGATCTTGACACAACAACTTGTGTGCATCATCTGTGGTAAGGTTTCTGAGCAGGTCCCCCAAACAGGCTTGCAGATGACAAGTTGGAACTAAAACGAGTGTAGAAAGGGTCTTAAATATAAGCATATCAAAGGCACAACAAAGGACAAGAAACATAGGAATCAAGGGAAAGTAGGATTAAGGGACTAACCTGAGGGGAACCAAGAGAGAAGAAAAAAAAGAGTGGGGGGACAATTAAGGGTACAAACTCAAACGAAAGTGGGAGAACCACAGCAATGAGGCAACACAATGCCAGGGGACCTGCTCTCTGCAAAAAGAACCTTAAATACTAGAACTACCGCCTATGCTCCTCCAAGTGGTCACTGTAGCCAGGAAATAGGAAACCAAACTGAAACTTAGTATGTGGTCTAGTTGTTATGGACACACAGTTTCCTGCTCCATGTCCTCTTCTCTACCTAAGTGCACTCGCTGTCTTGAAAATGTTCCTAATCCCGACATAGTGCTGCACACTGGTAGACCTGTCAGCCTTAGGATGGCCTGCCCCTAAACCTTTTGCCTATTTACCTACATTTTTGTTGCGGAAATATGTTTATGTAGGCCTTGGGAGACTCTGTACTATACCACTGCTACTATTGTGATGGCAAAAGTGGTTTGTTGTTGTGTTGTATACCATATACCCAAAGCCTGTGAATTGAATCATTATTGCAACCAGTGCGATCACTGTATAACTAAGATACTAAGATCTCCAAACTGTTCCTTTTTTTAATTCCCTTTCTCCACCCACCTCACACCCACCTCACACACAAGCACTTTGCTGGCACTTCCTTATTAGACAACCGTCTGAATGTTTTATTGAATATGAGATTTTCTGTAACAAAAATATATAAAGAACATTGTTTAACCCCTAATTAGTTGTTTTGTCTTTCTCCCTGGTGTATGGTTGAAGAGTATCTTACTCTCTTGTTTAAGTAATTCTGATAAAACACTGTTGATGACTATTTAAATCTTTTTAAGAGTCCTTTTGCCTCTTTGGTCTCCATAAGTGGTACGTCGGGGCCAATTGTGGTTCTTATCCAACTTTCAGGTGGACAGTTAATGTTTGGTATTTATGAAATTGCAATGAAAAGTCCTCCTTGATGGTAAAGTCGGATTTTTTATTACAGTTTTGAAAATTCGACTTTCAGATAGTTGGCATTTTCCTGCCCTTGGCCCTTTTCTGACTGCAGCTTGTCTTGGGTCACATGACCGGGTGAAACTGAGAGACTTTGTTAATTCCTCCCAGACAGTCACACAATAGAGGGATTAGGTGTGCCTGAATGGGCAATCTACTGGCAGGATGGGGGTGGGAGGAGCTGAGCACAGCCCCGCTTGAAACTCAATAGGCTCTGCTGTGCCTCCACACAAAGGACGTATCACCTCAACATGGTCACTGCAGTCAGCTTGGAGCTAAGGCCCGGGAGTCAGGAGATTCCATGCACTTCAAAGAGACTTTCTAGAAACTTCTACCAGCTTCCAGAGGAAGTTCACCTGGTATAAAAATAGGACCCACTCTTCAGTTCACTTCTGAACCCAGGACTACCAGAGTGACTCCATGGACTAGTTTTCTGGCCTCCTGTTCAGAGCCACAGAGACAAAAAAAGGTCCCACCATCTTGAATCCGCACCTGGGTCCAGCCTGAGTGAGTCCTGAACCCCCAAGTGATGTCCCACCAGTCCTGGACCCTTGGTTGTGGTGCTAAATGTGCCCAGATGGCCAAAATCCAAAACTGAGGACTTAACAAAAATTATGGTAAAATAAACTGCTCTGAGAAACAAGGGCAGACCGGGGCCAACCTGGTTGTCTATCTGCCCAAGGTGCATTGCTGGTCGGCCTAACTTCGCGGCTGCTCCCACTACATTCTTCTCTTCAGCAGCAAATCCTGGTCAGTGATCTTTCGTCAAAGGGGTATTTGAGCCACCTGAATTGTCTCTGGCTACAGCCTCGTCCCACAGCAGATTTTTGACTTCTATAAAAACTAAGTCTGAACACAAAAACTTCATCGTAGTTTTGAGCCAAGGCTCCCGGCAACAACGCTCTGTCCTCAGACAGCACCTGCAGCCATGCCTTGCTGAACTTTACCTTCTCAGAACATGTACCTCAAAATTTCTTCTAAGTCTGAAGATAATCACTGACCGGGCCCAAACCACCTCTTATATCTGACCCGGCTCAGCCATATTTTTCAGCGTTGACCCGGTCTTGTGCGACTAGATTTCCTTGGTTGGCACCTTGATCTTGTAGGCACTCGTTTTTACTAAAAACCTTAAAAATTCCTAACTCCGGTTCTGCTGATTGGAGTTTTGTCATTTGGTGTCAAATAATTTATTTAAATGGTATCCCCATCGAGCTTTATAAAAAAGTAGCTACTAAACTAACTCTGTATTTAATGAAAATGTACGAGGCCAGCCTAGAGTCAGGAGAGCTTCCCAGAGACCAGCGGGTAGCGACAATAGTGGCAATTTGCAAGCCAGGGAAACCAGCCCATGAATGTACATCTTATCGCCCTAGCTTGTTGCTAAACGCAGAGGCCAAGATTTTGGCCAAGGCGCTGGCCACTAGGTTAACTCCCCACCTTACTAAATTGGTACATCCGGATCAGCCTGGATTTATGCCGGGCAGAAACACTGAACTTAACTTGCGGCGCCTCCATGGTGTGCTGAGTCGCAGACATATGATTCAGGAAGACGCTGCAATCCTCTCCCTTGATGCGCGTATGGCATTCGATACAGTCGAATGGCCATACCTTTTTGCTGTCCGGGAACATATGGGGTTTGGGACCAAGTTTCAATCCTGGATTCGACTGCTGTTTAGAAAACCGCTGGCGCAAGTAGTGATTAATGGGAGAATATCCAATGCATTCCCCCTGAAGCGGGGAACACGACAAGCCCACTCCTCTTTGCCCTTCTACTGGAACCATTGGCAGCTTGAATAAGAAAAGATCCTTTAATACGTGGACTCCAGTGGACAGAGGAGTGGGAAGACCGAATATCCCTCTACGCTAATGATGTCCTCCTTTATATGGCATCCCCGGGACGATCGTTAACCAGAATACTCGACATCTGTGAATCACATGGGAGATACTATTGGCTACACAATTAACTGGAATAAATCGGTTCTATTTATAATGAGTGGCCTCTGCCTGATCATGCCCAGGGGCTGTGAGATAAGTGTGGTGACAAACAGCTTCTGCTACCTCGGTATTTACATTACAGTAAGCCCAGATGAATTCATCAATCAAAATCTCCAAGAGACCATAAAAAGACTACGTCAAGACACAAAGCATTGGTAATCCTTACCGTTGACCCGGTTAGAGAAAGCTGAACTCTTCAAAATGATGGCACTACCCAGATTTCTTTATGCGCTATAAAACACTCCATTTCCAGTCCAGACATCAAATTTTAAAGCAATAGACACGGAAGTACGCGGCCTCCTGCGGGATGGTAAACCTGCTCGAATAGCCATGAATAAGTTGGTTAAAGGCTGGTAGGATGGGGGCATTGCACTCCTGAATATACAAACATACTAATGGGCCGCCCAACTTATTGTAATTAATCAATTGCTACACACCCCGCAGACAGAACCCGCATTTCATATGGATAGGCAGGTCCTGGGGGAGGGAGGGGTCATGAGGGCCCTCTCTAATAAAGCTTGCAGGGCTGACCTCACGGGACCTACTTCACATACAGTCCATGTCTGGTATACAGTCCTTCAGAAACTAGGCTGGGAAGGTACTATAACTCAACTCACTCCGCTCTGGGAGACTGGAAAGCTGGGGAGACTGAGCAGATATAAAGGTTTCCGACAGTGGGATTTGATAGGAATATCAAATGTAGACAACCTCTTGATCATGGGGAAAGTCATCACATTCACACAACTGCAAGACAAATATGACATGACATCCACAGAGCAGTTTTGATATCTTCAAATTAAACACGCACTTGAGGCCACCATTAAACCGGGCATGACCCCCCCGGAAGCCTCCCCACTGGAGGATAGGCTGTTAACAGATCGCACTGATAAACGAGCCATATCATTAACCTACCGAAAAATAATCAACAACCAGCCAGACCTCACACACACTCTCCATGAACAATGGCAGGTTGATATTGGAGAATTAGATTACACTGATTGGCAAGAGGCGCTCGAATCACCACGAGAAGTGGCAGTCCCCTCCAGACTGCGATTGGTACAGCTCAAGGTGCTTCATAGAACGGATTGGTCCAGGGTAGTACTGGCCAAAATAGGCAGAGCATATACCCAGCTCTGTCTGCATAACTGTGGAGACGTGGGTACCTACTATCATATAATATGGGAATGCCCGAGGATCCAAGTGTACTGGGAAGCTGAAATTGTCACAATAGCGCAAGTAGGCAGAGCTCCGGTACCATCAGAACCCAAGCGATGTCTCCTATACGTATGGGAAGCCACGGATCTCAATCGCAGGGCCCAAGATTGGGCCACGCTGTGCATGATGATAGTGAAGCGCAATATAGCTAAACAGTGGGGGGGCACAGGCAACACCAACCTATGCAGAATGGTGTACGGACATGGATTGGGCAATGGTGGCTGAAAAGGCATTATATGTAAATAGGGGGTGTCCTAAAAAATGGGAGCGGATGTGAGGCGGGTGGAACAAATTTAGGGGAAATGTCTGCACGCCGCCACCAGGAGATCCTTTGTCAGAAGACCGTTGAAGTACAACGGTGATGAAAACCGGGAAATGATTAGTGGCGATTACGAGGGATTTGGACATAGACACTAGAAAATTCAGATATGGTGTGAAACTGAAACCTTTTATGTATTTGTAATGTACTGTCTTTTGTGATGGCATCATAAGTCGTGTAAGCAATAAAAAAGATTTTTTATTTTTTTTAATTAAAATGTATTTCCTAAATTAGTGTGGGATTTTTCTTATGTTGAGTTTCCACTTTATTACTGTTTGTGTGCTGCATAAAAGTGCCTCTAAGTTAAGCCCAACAGCTTTTTGTGTCAAGCTACCCAGGTTTAGTGACTTTATATGGTTCACCCTGTGAAGGATTGTGGCTGTTGCTTGGCCAAGGCTAACACCCCATTCAGGAAACAATCCAATTTCTCACACACACCCTGCATGTTATTTCACTTTTGTTGCTATACATCCTTCTGGCCTTGTGTTTCTTTGTAGTTTTATCCTTCACCCTCTTTCTGTGTTTACAAGCTCTGTTCCTCTGAAGCTGAAACTTGTACAGATGTTCACTGATCCAAGAGGGGTATCCAGATACTTCTTTGGTGTAGTCATAGTTCTTCTGTTGCAACACTGGACATTTGCAAGATCAGGGCACAACTATAGCCTTATGTATCATTTACCATCCTGTACTACTGCAGTTACTGTGGCAGTGATGAGGGACCAGGACATTTCCAAACACCAGGGCATCTAGGGCTGTGCCTTCTTTTTTCTTTACTGCAATTTCCTTGTGATAAGGTTAAAATCTTAGAGGATATTAATTTAGTGGTCTGGAGTTATGGCTGGAGGACTGCTGGACAAGCTACAACATTATTACCTCTCCCACATTCCCACCATAACAGATTATTGACAGATTGCAAGGCCATCCATAATTAGAGGCCTGGATTCTGATGTCCGTCCTCTACAGGCGATGGTGAAAGGCATTGCAAACACGCAGGCTGATCTTGAGGTCACCTGACAGGAAAGGACCTTTTTCAATAAAATCTCATGGATGGTATTACCAAGAGGAAACCCGTCTCCACTTTCAAGATCTACAGAATTACCTCCACCCACTATTGTGATGGCAAGTATAGTTTGCAACAGCTACTTTCAGTAGTGAGCTGTCTATCTAAACATTAGGGGAAAAGACACCCCCAAAAACTATTATGTGGATCCTCTGAAATTTTAGGTCTTCAGGGCACAGGGACCTTTAAATTTCCTTAATTGACTAGTGTTAGTACAGGGTTTGGCTAAAGTGGTCTTTAGTCTTTCACACTAAACGAACAAAGCCTTTTTGTGGACATCTTCAATAATTAATAGTGAAAGCCCTCTTCTTTGCAACTTTAAATAATTTTTGGATACCTTTATAAAAGTAGTTGACAGAAGCGAGACTACACACACTACAGCTATGGGATTACCGACAAATGGTACAAAGAAATTATGGACTATGTAAATCAATTTCAGCAACTAAGAGTGGAGGCTAATTGGACTGATAAGACTATTGAAGTTGTCTTCTATAACAGCTTCCATGAGGAGTTAAAGGATGCCTTGATTTTATTGGTCAATAGACATACTACTTATGATGCATTAATAGACTGAACTCCCCCAAATAAAAGCTGAACAGGGAATTTATCACACTTGTAAATCAGAAAAGACCAGTGAAGAACTAAAGCAGATTGGGTCAATCCACTTAGCTCTCCCTAGGGACTAAAAGGAGATGAGACGGCAGGAGGGGCTGTGTTTACACAGTGGCAAAAATGGACATTGTCTCAGATACCGTTCTGCCTGCGGGAAAAATGATAATCTTGCCTTTGATCTCTAAACCCCAGAGGCCGTGGAGTGCAAGTCTCAACTATTAAAGAGTTTGTATAAAAATTACACTTTCATCTATTAATACAAAAAGCTACATTGCACTATCTAAAGCTGAATGCTTTAATTTATTGTGGGTCATCTGGTTGCTTTATTGGAGAGAGTTTTGCAAACAATAGAAATTACCACTGCATTTAAAAAAAAACACTATAGCAGAAGCCATGCAGAGTACGAATGCAAATCCTTTATGTTTAGGAGTTGTATGTTGAGAATCAAAGCCTCTTGGGATGGTCTTAGAGAATGGACAAGCAGAGTCATTGACCTTTGAAATCATTGCTAAACCTATTCCTACTGTTATTGGAAAGATGAATCTCTGGAATTATCATCGGACTATTGTCAGCGACACTGTTAGCCACAACCTGGGTTGAAGCTAAGACAGTCCTTTAACTTGTTTGGCAGTCCAAATTAAGAAAGAGGACGATTTGGTGATGTCTTTAGTACAAAAAGGAGCAGAGCATTTACCATAGAGCATTTACCACCTTATAGAGTTTAACACTATGCAATTGGGCATGTTACACAAGCCAAAGTACTGCATAGACAAATATATCCTCTGTCACCCAAAGAACATGCTTTCTTGAGAGACTAGCTAGATGAATATTCAGACAGAAGTATGACTGGGTTCTGCAGGAGTGTGTTTTGCCCCAAACTTATTGTTTTGTACATCAATAATCATAATTCGTATATAATCTTTAAGGGGCAAGATATGTCTCATATTGGTCATAAGGCTATCCCGGGCACTTCTTTATGCAGATGACACTGTTTTGCTTTCGTTTACTGCTAATGACTGTAAAAACCTTTAGACACCTTTGTAAGCTTTTTGGATAATTTAGATTTGGATACTAACCTTTCCTAAACCCATATATTGATCTGTCGGCCAAAAACATCTAAGACCATGACTGTGTTTTAAAAATAAAAAATAAACAATTCACAGTATTTATCACTTTTCTTATCTGGGAGTTACATTTGATTTTGCTATTACCTTGTCTCCTTGCCATAACCTTAGATGTATGCAATTTGCCCAATCTGGAGTGGCTGCATTTAATTTTGCCTCTAAACTGAGCTGGAACCTTCTTGGTCATATGCAAGTGATTCACATAATAAGATATGTCCTTGTTTTGTGCTGCAACAACAGTATTTGCAGTTACTTCTCCAGTGTCAAACTACAAGAAGAAAACTGCTTCTGCCACAGGTTATTGGGTTTGCTTCCTAATAATTCTCATTTTTTTGTCATGAGGAGCTTGGACTGCCATACGTTGAAGATATTATTCTATTGGCCTCTCTATTATTATGGCACTCAATTTGGTCTAACCATATAGCCTCTCTAAGTAGGGCACATATTATTGACTGCCTTAGCTCCCCTCATGCTATTAGAATTCCTTGGCTGAAATATATTAAACTTTCTTTCAGCAACCTCAGCAGATCGGTTTTCCAACACTGAGAACATGGTTAAGTTAGACATAAACAGGGGTAGGCACCATTTACTTAATATCAGCTGATAATTACTTAGTATCAGCTCACACAAGGCATCTGAACTTCTTAAATCTTCAGTTTGTGTATACATTTTTTTGCAAAACTCATTCGGCGTGGAGTTATACCTCCCAGCTGTTATTCACGCCTGGGAAAGAAGACCCCCTTCGTTGTTTTAGGTAGGACTAAATTTGCTGGATTCTTTCTTTTCCCAGGGGTCAATACAACTCTATTGTTTACTGTCCATGTGATGAAGCTTCACCCCAATCACTTTTGCACATTATCTTTTTTTATAAAATTTATAAATCTTTTTCTTTACGAGTTTTTATCTTGTTGCTTAAGTATGTGGTTTTTATCAGGTTCAGGCCCACTCTAATGCATTTACAGATGCTGTCTGATTTGAAAGTTTACTATGAGACCGGGTCATTCTTGAAATGTGCAGTTAGGGAATGTAACTCATTGTTGTTTTAATGTATTGTGTTTGAGGTGCCTCATTGAAATATTCATAAATTTGTGTGTTATAATGCAATGCTTATTGCTGTAACTATTGTTTGTGTTTTCTATGATATTTTTATATAGCTGAATAACTCTGTTTTGATTGATCAGATGAAAAATGACTTAAGTGGTGTATTCAGCACCCTGTCAACCAATATGTTGCTCCAATATTCTACATTCTTCATTCCTGCAGCTGATGGTAAATACCGTCCATGTGTTGACTATAGAGAGCTGAATTCTATCACTATTTGTAACCGTATCCACTCCCACATATTTCTTTTATAACATCAGGTAAAAGCAGCAAAAGTTTATTTGAAAGATATATCTATGTGAAGCATGTAACCAGGTTGACAGGGGATGATGATGAGTGAAAGATGGCTTTTAATACAAGGTATTGGCAATTCAAGTACTTGGTTATGCCCTTTTGATTATGTAAAGCATCAGCCACCTTCCAACACTTCATTAACAATGTGTTTTGTGACATCTTATAAAATTCTGGTGTTTTCAGATACATTGAAGTACCATACAATTCATATGATGGAGATGTTAGGATGTCTAAGTAACATCTTTGTATGTCAAATTAGAGAAAAGTGTTTTTCGAATTTACCAGTTTCACCTTCTTGATTTCATTATTTCTTCACATGGAACCACAGAACATCACCGGTGAAAGAGAATGACGATTCTCCAATTATCATACAGAGAGAATCTTGATTTCATTAAAGACAACGGAGGCTGACATTATGCAATAGCTTTTATTGCTGCTCAAGATGCAGCCCTTTAAAGTGTAACAATTACATCATAAATACAAACATTCTACACAGCATAACAACTGCCATGGCAACCAATTATCTTCCTCTTAGAGCTGCGATGAAAAGTAACTGTAGCTTCAACTACTTCCACGATATTAAAAAGCTTATAACGAAGCTGAATCTGAAAAGAAAAGTAAAAAGGTAATATTTGTTCCCGGAAAGGACAAAAGATTAAGTGAAAAAGACATTAATAACAAGAATAAGTAATCAATCATAAAAGACATACTTTAATTAAACATCCACCTGGGAGTGGTGGGAGGGATAATGTCAGCCTACGTTGTCTTTAATGAAATCAAGATTCTCTCTGTATGATAATTGGAGAATCGTCATTTCATTACAAGACCGGAGGCTACATTATGCAAGTTCAAAGCTTTTCAATGCAACATTGCTTACATGTTCTACAGGTTTAAGATAACATTTTACAAAAGTTGAGGCATTTGACCAATCTGTGCTTTCAGAATATCATAACAAATGAGTGTTCCAAGGTTGGAGAAGTGCGTCCACCGCAAATGCTAAGGGGTCTGGTCCCCAACTGAAAAATCGATCTATCTAGAAGGTCAGTCTGCTGGCAAATAGATCTATTTCGAATGGGCCCCATAAATCCTGAATTCTTTGGAAAACTAGAGGATTCAGTTTCCAATCGCTTGAGTCTCTCAGGAATCTTGAATTCCAATCCGCCCTTGTGTTTAGATGGCCCGGAATGAATTCTGCCCTCGGTATAATTTTCTGACTCCAGCAAAAGTACCAAATCTTCTTGGCTAGATTTGCCAGAATCATAGATCTTGCTCCCCCCAAACGGTTGATGTAAGAAACGGCTGTAAAATTGTCCAATTTGATCATGACTACACTGTTTTTCAGAATTGATTTGAAACTCATGAGAGTGTACAAGCTCGCCATCATCTCTAAACAATTTATATGTAAACTGAGTTCTTCTTGGGACCATTTCCCACCTGTTTCTAACATTCCTAATCTGGCACCCCAGTCTACATTGCTCGCGTCGGATTCCAAAATGTGATCCGGCGTATTTCCGAATATCGCTTTCCCATTCCAACTGTCTAGGTTATTTCGCAACCAAAGGGGGTCGGCTCGAGCCTCCGGAGACAGGGGAATGTGGTCTGAATACCAAAGACTTTTCTTGAGTCCCGCGGATTTTACTCTCTGTAGGGCTCTGTAGTGAAGCGGTCCTGGTGAAATCGCTTGAATGGATGAAGATAAGAGATCTACTACTCTTGCTAGTTCTCTCAAACTCACCAAATCTTTGGACAAAACATAATAGACCTCTTTCTTTATTTTTGATAATTTTTTTAAGGGGAGTTGCAAAAGAGCTGAAGAAGTATTTACTTGAAAGCCTAGAAACTCCAGATTTTGTAAAGGAGTCATGACAGATTTTTCTACATTGATGATGAATCCTAAACTCTCTAAAAAGTTCCACAGTCCATTTCATGTGGACTAGTAGTTCCTCCTGGCTTTGAGACATCAATAAGATATCGTCCAGATAGATGATTAAACCGAATCCTCTTCTCCTTAGAGATGCCACAACCGGTCTCAGGATCTTGGTGAAACACCAAGGTGCCGAGGAGAGACCGAAGGGAAGACAACGAAATTGATAGGTCACGCCCTTCCATACAAACCTTAGATATTTCTGAGATTCCGTATCCATAGGGATTGTAAAGTATGCGTCTTTGAGATCTAGTTTTATGAGCCAAACATTCTCTTGGAGGATGTCTCTCAGAAGGTGGATACCCACCATCTTGAAGTGTCTGTACACGAGAAAAGAGTTCAGAAGCTTTAGATTTATTACGGGACGCCAACCCTTGTCTTTTTTCTTCATGAGGAATATTGTGCTCACAAACCCGGGGCCAGTGTTTGAGACAATAAAAATTGCCCCTTTGTCTAACATTTGACGAACCTCTTCGTCAACCAGAGCGGATTGAACCTGGTCCAGAATAAGTTCTCTGGGAATTGAGGTCTGGTAAGGAATAGTAACGAAGTCTATTTTGAAACCTTTTACAGTTTCTAGTACCCATGGATCGTTTGCTATCGATAACCAATTTTGGCTGAAAATAGAAAGTCTTCCCCCTTCCTTTGGGAGGAAAGAACCAAAAGGAGGAGTTGTTACTTTGATTACCTTGTCCTTGGAATCTTCCACGGTTGTTTCCACCTCCTCGAGTACGGTAGTTGCGGCCTCTCTGAGTGAAAAAAGAGTTGACCCCTCGGAAATTATATATATATACAACGTGTGGGTCTCGTGGTCCGTACCTGTTTCTAGACTCCCCAGCTCGATTGGGAGTTCAGGACTTGTTTTCATATATATATATATATATATATATATATATATATATATATATATATATATATATATATATATATATATATATATATATATATATATATATATATATATATATATATATATATATATATATATATATATATATATATATATATATATATATATATGAGAGAGAGAGAGAGAATTTTAGGATTTGCCAATTTTTATCTGCATTTTGAAAGGAATTTTCAACAATGTTGCTACCGATTCCAGCTTGACTAAGAAAGGGATGCCAGTTAGATGGGAAGAAGAACAACAGCAAGTTTTATTCAGAATGTAAAGGAGATATTTACTATAGTGCTAATAGTTAGACATTGCAACTGCTCTAGAACCTTTTTTGCCATTGGCGCTATTCTGTTGCAGAGACATCTAGAAACGAATGACATGCACCTAGATGCAGAAGACCTCTAGGTCTTTTGCAATTGATGCCTACTCTTATACGTCCTTGTTCACGGATCTCAGTAGATTTTATTGTGGAACTACCAAGGTCTTTAGACTACAGAGTCCACTGTTATAAGAAAAAACATATTTTATTAATTTTCTGTTATATGTAATTTGTCAGCAATTGTGATTGTGTACAGCATTTTCATCACTCATTTGTAGTCTTTTACAATTTTTAAAACATACAGCAACGACTTGTAATAGTCCGAGTCTAGGCTGTATCCATAGAAGATCATATTATCAACACATAAAATATATCTGTTTCAAAAATTTGGCTTCAAAACTCTAGCAGAACAAAGGGAAAAAAAGATGAGAAAAGAAGGGAAAAAAAAACAACCAAAAACCACTGGAGACACATCGCAGTTGTGCATATACAATACTAGCGCCGGGGGCAAACGGGGTGTGGGGTTGTGTTGAATACACTTGAAGCATGGTATTTTATCCATCTATACTTCTACAGAATGTAAGAGCCTTTGTGAATGCCTTTATGCCAACTAACAGCACATTCAGCATGGTATGTTCACTTATTGCCCCCAGTATCGTCGTCATCACTGCTCGTTATTCTTCATGGAAGGGCAAACATTGCAATATTGCATCCGAGGTCGGACCGCAATTGCGCTTTCTCAGCCCAGGTTTCGCTTCTCCTTGAAGTGCTGCTGTCTCGCACTCTGCCCACTTGAGTAGTTCCTTTCTACACCTGCAGAGGCTAGGTCCATCTGGGGCATTCTAGCTCCCGGACAGCTTGAGGCAAGCCAATGTTAATGGCAAATCTATGAGCCTAGGTGTGACATCATTTGATTTAGTTTGAGGAAAGTGGTCAAGAAGACAAGTTGCAGAGGTTTTAGTAATATTTCTATCTGCAGATTCATTAATGAAATGCACCCCTGTAACCCAATAAGTTGCAAAGGAAGGGCACCCCCACACCATATAATAGAAATTTTCTCCCTCTGTCTTGCAGCGTGGGCATGCTGGGTCAGAAGTATACGTTTAATCCTTTTGGGGTGAGATGCACTCTGGGTAATGGTACTGAATCAGTTTAAATCGAGTTCCTAGAAGTACAAGGGGTAGCCTTTAGGATATTAGCCCAGTCCCCCTCAGTAGGGGTATGCCCATGCCTACAGCCTACTCAACTCACTTGGGAGTGCGTGAGTAACGCTTTACAAGAGAGGGCGATCTCTCTATGTTTACCATCAATCATGCATATATCACTCAAGCAACCATACAATGGGGCTCTTGTATACCACTCGTCCACCACGTATGCATTTTTACCACCACGGCCCCATATTAAGGAATATGGTGCATCGGGATCCAATATTTTCCAATTAGGTCCTGAAAGTCCACTATTCCACCATTCTCAAAAGATGCTGCACCATGGCCTGCCCTTCCTCTTCCCAGACATGTAATCCACTGTAATTACCCTCACGAGGAAGCATTTGTAATGCGATAATGGTAATTCACATGCATATGTAAGCCACACATATGTTCTCTAAAGAGCTCTGTCCCACACATACCGAAGCGTCCTAAGCAGGAGGCCCTACCGGCAGAATAATGCTTTACTAGATGGATGAAGTAGCAAAAAAGATCAAGAAGGGGCAGTGGCAGAGGGTACTGCCTTGAGAGCGGAGAAGTGCTGAGGTCTGTGCAAAAAGCCCATTGTTGAGAAATTGGCACATTTGGTCACTGGTTTTGCAGCAACAGAAGAAAAGTCCTAGGAAGAATTCTGGGTAAGCAGGATAAAGAACTCTGGGGCGGGTTTACAAGAAACGGACGCATCTTTAGAGATGCGTCAGTTTCCCTGCGCCAACCTGCGATACCCCTGCACCACCATGGATGAGCCGTATTCACAATACACACAATTGATGGACGGAATGCAGAACAAATCAAAACATTCATCCCCAGTCAAGAGATCTGGGTTAAATCCATCATTCTTTTGCTCACCATGCCACCCCAGTTTAGACCTGGTCATACGCAAATCAGTCTTGACACTGTGCCTCATGGGAACAGTCCAGCCCGAACTGCCAAGCCAGGTCCTCCCTGGACCGGAATCAAGCATCCTAGGACCAGTTTCGGGGTTCACCCCCTCATCAGCCAGGATAGCTTGAATCCAGTAGCACAGTGAGCCCGGGACCCACGCCTGGGAATACCCGGCGCACTTAGGGCGAGGAAGCAAAAGACACACAATTGATGGATGGAATGCAGAACAAATCAAAATATTTACCCCCAGTCAAGAGATCTGGGTTATATCCATCATTCTTTAGCTCACCATGCCACCCAGTTTAGACCTGGCCATATGCAAATCAGTCCTGACCTTGTGCCTCATGGGAACAGTCCAGCCCGAACTGCCAAGCATGGTCCTCCCTGGACCAGAAACAAGCATCCTAGGACCGGTTTCAGGATTTCACCCCTCATCAGCCAGGATAGCTTGAATCCAGTGGCACAGTGAGCCGGGAACCCACGTCTCGGGCATATCCGGCACACTTAGGGTGAGGAAGCAAAAGACACACAATTGATGGACGGAATGCAGAACAAATAAAAAAATTAACTCACAGTCAAGAGATCTCGGTTAAATCCATCATTCTTTTGCGCAATATGCCACCCCAGTTTAGACCTGGCCATATGCAAATCAGTCTTGACTCTGTGCCTCCTGGGAACAGTCCAGCCCGAACTGCCAAGCCAGGTCCTCCCTGAACCGGAAACAAGCATCCTAGGACCGGTTTCGGGGTCTGAACTGGAGTGGCGAAGTGAGCTAAAGAATGATGATGGATTCAACCCAGATCTGTGACTGGGGTTGAGTGTCTGAAAAGCCTCAGCGCTCCATCCATCATCTCCTTGTGTTTGCTTTATTCGCACTTATTTGGCAGGGTATGCCCAGAATTGGGTCCCTTGCTCACTTTGCCACTGGATTCAAGCTAGCCTGGCTGATGAGGGGTGTTACCCCGAAACTGGTCCCAGGATGCTTATTTCTGGTCCAGGGAAGACCTGGCTTGGCAGTTCGGCTGGACTGTTCCCATGAGGCACTCCTAGTTATTATTTATGTTTGGAATAAGTTGTCATTAACAGAAATGTTTTTTATGGTTTAATGTTCTTAATCTGCCACTAACTAGTGTCAGAAGTCAAGAAATTGTAAAAAGATACTGCACACAGTAAACCTGTAGAGAATTGTAAGACACATGTAACTGAATAAACTTGTATGGTGTACTAGTTGCAGCATGTTGGCGCTCTCTGGAGAGATGCATTGCGTGACTGGAGAAATACATCACAGCACCCCAAAGACAAACTACTTTTCCCAGCAGACCATGAACTAGCACATAATTTGGAGAAACAGCAGCCACCTTGGATTTAGGGTTACAACTTTCCTCATGGTGTGCTAGGCAATCATGAAACAAAGTGCTCCGTTCAGGATTTCCTTTGTACAAAACTGCTGCTTCCCATTGGAGTTGTTTCAAGAATATTGGAAATACAGAAAAGTATCCTCAAAGTGTAGTCACGTTGTAAACCTAAACTATGAACTATTTGAACATTTAATTTGACCTTTTCAAACCATTGCAGGATTGTTGCTTATCAGTTTATCCTGTTATTGAAAAGGAAAGAGTCTCAAGTGAGAACTATGTTGCACATTATGTATTTATGTTTATGAGTAAGGTATCCAGAGTTCCAATAATGTTTATAAAAGCAGCCAAGTTAGGAATAACAGGATAGTAATGTTTTTGAATTACATAACAGTGGCACACAAGTCAAGTAGAAAATATAACTCAGTTTCCACAGAGCGTGCATAGGGAGAACATTTGTGGTAGTTATTCTACTTAAAGAGAGAGAAATGTTGAGGGACGCACATTAAAGATACTCATCTCTTGTGCAGTTAGTTTCAGAATAGCAAGTTTCATGCCAAAGTGATAGAGAAATAATAGGTATGATAACCGAATGTCTGACAGAATATCGACGGACAGAAAATCGACCTCCAAAAATATCGACTCAAAAATATCGATGACAAGAATATCGAGATCCTATCTACAACATGGTAAGTACAAAAATATCGAAAATAAAATATAGAATGTCAAAAATATCGTTATTAAAAATATAAAGTCTTTTTTAGTTAAAAAAAATATGTAAAATAAACCAAATAATACTTATAAATAAAATAAACATAATTAAATATATGTTATAATGTTTAAAATTAATAATTAATATATATAATGTAATAAAACATTAATTAAACATACATATAATATATTGGATTTGGATTCTTTGTTTTCCTTCTCTCTGAGATACTAATGGCTGTATATCTCTTATTTGTGTTTTTTTACAGGAGGAAAGGAAAGGGCCCACTATATGTAGGATGGCTACACGGGTTCCTTAACCTTTTTTCTTCCCCGGGCTCGGGACTACTCTATAACACCGATAAGAGAATTTTATAAGGATATGTTATATCTTTTTCTCAATATATATTATGTTTTTTTGTTTTTGTTTTTGATTTTTGCACGTTCAATTATATCACAGGTGTGGTGAGGACTGTAACGTATATATAGGTGTCAATCAGAAGGGGTGTCGCAATTAACATTAAGTTATGTCTAATCAATATATAGTATGAACATATAGGCTCTCTTCAGGCACTAGACCGATACATAGAAATAAAGAAGAGACCCTTTGTACATACCTTAAGCCACTAGAGCGTGTACAAATACAATGTGCGTTTTTCCAAAACATGGGCTATAACGAATATTTATAACTACTATGTATCAAATATAAATAAGTGACAAATAAGTGACTTTAGCAACTAAAAGTGATCATGCCCAATGTTTGGCGATGCATATATGATTTTGTTTCTCTATATAAAAATGAAATTTAAAGAAACTAATTATTTGAGGTTGAATCCCACCGAGGGATAAACACTGTGATTTCTCTTGTACTTAAGAATGCAATTAATTTTTACACTGAAAAAATGTTGATTTGCACTTTCCAACATGTCTGCTGCATTAGAACTTCCTAAGCGACTACCTATAGATCAAGTCCTTTTTTTGTTTACACTATGTTTTGGAAGAAGCACCTCAATGAACTTTATTTAAACCAATGCAAAAACGTCTGTGTATTCGTGTGAACAAGACACTTTGTGTGTCGAAACGCGTCACGAAGAATAAACTACTGCCGTTTATGTAATACCCGTGACTCCGAGTGTGCTTTCAACGGTCTAATTGGATTTATCAAGATTTGCCGGCTTTCTGGTTTACCGGCATCAAGCACCACCTGACTACGGGCTCGGTTCCCAACAAACCCGTTTGGAGTAAGAAATAATATATAATATATATATACTTAATAATAAATGTTAATAATTATTTTAATAACTTATAACTTGTTAAAAATGATTATAAATTACAAATACATCATACACATAAAACAATAACATGAATAAAAATTAAATAATTATATATAACACATTAAAAAAATTACATTTAATTTGAATATTGTTAAAATTAATTATATATTACATTAGCTAAAATAATACAAAAAATATTAAATGGCACCGACAATAAAACTACTACTCCATCTCCAAAAAAAAAAACAGTAAAGAAAATGTTGGATAGCGTAGAGCTAAAAATTACTATTTCCACTCCAGGGAGTGTAACAATAGGGAAAGTGTTGGATAGCGTAGGGGTGAAAATTACTATTCCAACTCCACAGAGTGCAACAGTAGGGAAAGTGTTGGATAGCGTAGGGGTAAAAATTACTATTCCCACTCCAGAGAGTGCAACAGAAGGGAAAGTGTTGGATAGCGTAGGGGTAAAAATTACTATTCCAACTCCACAGAGTGCAACAGTAGGGAAAGTGTTGGATAGCGTAGGGGTAAAAATTACTATTCCCACTCCAGAGAGTGCAACAGTAGGGAAAGTGTTGGATAGTGTAGGGGTAAAAATTACTATTCTAACTCCAAAGAGTGCAACAGAAGGGAAAGTGTTGGATAGCGTAGGGGTAGGAGGAGGTATATTATATCATCATGTGTCTAAAAAATGATTTCATAGAATATGTTTAATAACAATGCATCAGCAAATGAATAGTTGAACAAACCCGTTAATTTAATTTAATATTGGGAACATATGACTATTTTCTCACTAGGCAAGGTCCATCAGAATTAATTTGTTAAAAATTTACTTTATTTTCACTACAATTCCCAGAATGCCCCTTTTCCAAAAAATAGGAAGTGATGTAACAACATAGCAATGTTTATAACATGTGACCTAGAATGGGGGCGTTACCGTGAGCAAGGTCTCGGGTGAGACCGAAACGCGTTGGTTTTGTTTGTTGCTATGGAGTAATACTACAAACGTTAATAAATCACCAAAGTGTAAAAGCCAGACCGGAGTGCGACCCGTTTCTTTCTGAACGAGAAAGAGTGTGTAATTTATCAGCGGCCAGGCTCGGTCGCGGGACAACGCACAGCTCCGAGAGCGCCACATCAGCAAATGGAGCCAAAGGAGGATTGATAATATATAATATATATATACTTACTTAATAATAAATGTTAATAATTATTTTAATAACTTATAACTTGTTAAAAATTATTATAAATTACAAATACATCATACACATAAAACAATAACATGAATAAAAATTAAATAATTATATATAACACATTTAAAAAATTACATTTAATTTGAATATTGTTAAAATTAATTATATATTACATTAGCTAAAATAATACAAAATATATTAAATAGCACCGACAATAAAACTACTACTCCATCTCCAAAAAAAAAACAGTATAGAAAATGTTGGATAGCGTAGAGCTAAAAATTACTATTTCCACTCCAGGGAGTGTAACAATAGGGAAAGTGTTGGATAGCGTAGGGGTAAAAATTACTATTCCCACTCCAGAGAGTGCAACAGTAGGGAAAGTGTTGGATAGCGGAGGGGTAAAAATTACTATTCCAACTCCAGAGAGTGCAACAGTAGGGAAAGTGTTGGATAGCGTAGGGGTAAAAATTACTATTCCAACTCCACAGAGTGCAACAGTAGGGAAAGTGTTGGATAGCGTAGGGGTAAAAATTACTATTCCCACTCCAGAGAGTGCAACAGTAGGGAAAGTGTTGGATAGCGTAGGGGTAAAAATTACTATTCCAACTCCACAGAGTGCAACAGTAGGGAAAATGTTGGATAGCGAAGGGGAAAAAATTACTATTCCCACTCCAGAGAGTGCAACAGTAGGGAAAGTGTTGGATAGCGCAAGGGTAAAAATTACTATTCCAACTCCAGAGAGTGCAACAGTAGGGAAAGTGTTGGATAGCGTAGGGGTAAAAATGACTATTCCCACTCCAGAGAGTGCAACAGTAGGGAAAGTGTTGGATAGGGAAGGGGTAAAAATTACTATTCCAACTCCAAAGAGTGCAACAGAAGGGAAAGTGTTGGATAGCGTAGGGGTAAAAATTACTATTCCCACTCCAGAGAGTGCAACAGTAGGGAAAGTGTTGGATAGCGTAGGGGTAAAAATTACTATTACAACTCCAGAGAATGCAACAGTACGGAAAGTGTTGGATAGCGTAGGGATAAAATTTACTATTCCAACTCCAGAGGGTGCAACAGTAGGGAAAGTGTTGGATAGCGTAGAAGTTAAAAATAACAGTTATAAATAAAATAATTATTTAAAATAATTAGTGATTTAATTATTAAATAACTCAAAATTATTTACAAATACCAATAAATAATTATTACAAACATAACTACCAAAGAATAATTCATTAACAATACATTAATAATAAATGCCAATAAATAATAATTAATAAATATTAATTACCAAATAATAAATATTAAAGGATACAATATTTTTCATAACCAAAAACAGATGAATTATTAAAAAGTAAATACCAATTAAAATATATTTAACCATTTAAAAAAAAAATATACCGCAAAATAATAATTATGAAACATTAATTACCAATGAAAAATATTGAACTATTAAATATTTTTCATACGCCAAAATAATAAATATTACACATTAATTACCAATTAATAATTACTTATTAATATATTAATTAGAAATATCAATGCATAATATTTAATTATATTTAATTCACAATTAATGATTAATCAACAATTAATTATTTTTCATAACCAAAATATTATAATTAATATTTACCAATTAATAATTATTGTCCAATTAATTAATTATCAATACCCAACTAATTTAATAATTACTTAATTAGATTTCAATTACTTCCAACACTATTCCCCTATAAACGCACGACACACTCCACTAATAAAATATTACACTTAACATAATTATCAATTAATCAACTAATTAAAACTAATTGCCAATTAATAAAAATTAATTACCAATTAATACTTAATTAACAATAATATAATTATCAATACCAATAAATGAAAATAAATTATTAATTACTTACAATTAAATTACTTCCCACCCTATTCCCCTATAAACCCACAACCCGCTGCGGAACTTAAACGCAAAAATGTATTAAAATCAATTTATAATTCCTAAAAATGTATAATTCCATATAATTAAATTGCTTCCCACCCTATTCCCCTATAAACCCACAACCCGCTGCAGAACTTAAACGCAAAAATGTATTAAAATCAATTTATAATTCCTAAAAATGTATAATTAATTCCATATAATTAAATTGCTTCCCACCCTATTCCCCTATAAACCCACAACCCACTACAGAACTTAAATGCAAAATTGACGTAAAAAACAATTGTTAACATATAAAAATTGTATACATATATGTTAAAACCAGTAGAACACTTAACTAAAAACATATAACACATACATATTAAATACATAATAAAATACATAATAATATAAATAGATATTAGTAACATCAATATTAGTAAAATCGATATATTTGATGTCGATATTACTAACTTCGATATTACTAACATCGATATTAAAATACTTACCTTAGGATCGATATTCTGTCCATAGATATTATTGACATCGATATTCTGTCCCTTCGATATTTAAAACTCGATATTTGTGTAGGTAGATATTTTAGTTTCGATATTTTGGCTGCTCACCATGATAACCGTACCTGACCACGCACCAATAGTGTGGAACTATAGACTGGGTGACTGGACCAGGGCAAAGCAAATATGGCTTTTGATCTTCCTCCCGAAGTGGTTGGTGTCATCCTGGCAGCCAGGCGCCAGTCCACAGGACGCTGGGAGATGTTTGTTGCCTGGTGTTCGTCTCGTGTCATTCAACCTTTACATCCAAAGTTGTCTGACATCCTATTACTTTGTCTTTCCCTGGCCCAGCAAGGGCTTGCTGTGGCAAAAGTTAAGGGTTATCTTTCAGTCCTTTGGACTATTTTATATTTGACTGATCAGCTGCCCGTTTTCAAATCAACTGTTGTGATGCGTTTTTTAAAGGGACTGATCCATATGTTCCTCCCAACAGCTTTTGTGATGCCGCAGTGGGACCTTAACTAAGTTCTCATCTACCTGATGTGCACTCCCTCGGAACCGATGCTCAGTTGATCTGTCTTTTGACCATAAAAAACAGTGTCCTCTTGCTGTTACCACAGTGATTGAACTCCAGGCCTTGTCTCAGCAACCGCCATATACATCCTCCTTACCGGACAAGTTTGTTCTTCTGCCGAACGTAGTGATATCCTTCTACATAGGTCAATCTGTCCCCTTTCTAAGGTGAGGCGCCTTACCCTTCTAATGAGCAGGAACAGCTCATCTTGACCCTAGTAGGGCAATCTGTTTTTAATTTGTTTGGGCCAGAAACCATAAATTGGTTAATCAACCTTTTATGAGCGTTTCTGGAGTGAAAACATGAAAACCAGTGCAAAAAAGAACCATCTCCCAATGGATGTCTATGCATTAGGATCTGCTATGGGCTAGACATGAAGCAAGCCCAGAAGCCTTGTGTACTTATTCCATCAGAGCAAAGGCTGCTACCACAGTGCTGATGCATGGAGTGCCAATCTCGGACATCTGCTGCGCTGCTACATGGGCATCCCCCCACACATTCACAAAGAACTGCTGCTTAGACAGCCAAGTACTAAACGATGTACACTTCGCCTGAGCTGTCTTGCAGGACTTACTGATCTGAGCCATTCCACAGACCCACTACCTGAGGAGGTACTGCTTTTGTATCTATTCACAAGATGAGGTATCTGCGGTTAGAACCCTATTTAAGGAGAATCAATTAATTACTTTCAGTCACTCCTTTTCTGGTAGAGACTTTAACTGCTGACTACTCGTGGATCTACCCTGTGAGAAATTGAGCTGTTGGTTGAGGGGGGTGTGAGACCTTCTAAAGCAGCAGCCACAGTTTTTGTCAGGGTGAATGACCAGAAGTCACTAATTTAACCTGTGCTTAACCGTCCGGTAGCTTGGCACAAAAGCAGGCAGGCTTAATTTAGAGGCAATGTCTAAAGCATTCATGCAGCATTAAATAGTAATGACACAGCAGCAGTACAGCCTTACTTAAATTTTAAAGGAGCTGGCTCAGCACCCACACAACAGACTTCACCCCAGCCTTCTGTCACCCCAGAAATCCTGGGACCAGGGCAGGGAGGAAGAAAAATCCAGAAAAGTGTGTGTGTGTGTGTGTGTGTGTGTGTGTGTGTTTGAGTGTGTGAGAGCGTGAGTGTCTCCAGAAGTTTCTTCCACTTCAAAGCTGGCACAGGTATAAAAATAGGATCCTAAGACCCACTCTTCAATTCACTTCTGCAGAGGACTGCCCTGGGGCCTGCTGTGTGCTTCAGAGGACAGCCCTGCTGTTCCAAAAGGACTGTCCTGCTGCCTGAAGCCTGCCCTGTGCACTAAGAGGACTGCTCTATTGGTTGCGAACTGATATTTTGTCTTGAACCCAGGACTACCAGAGTGACCCAAAAAGTTAGCTAGCTGGCTGGCATTCCGGTCAGAGCCTAAGGAACAGAAAAAGTGCCAACCATCTTGAACCCGCACCAGCCTGAGTGAGTCCTGACCCCCCAAGTGGTGCCCATCCATTCCTGGATCCTTGGAAGTGGTGCTAAAGATACCCAGATTGCATATATCCAAGGTGCATCGCCGGTCGCCCCAGACTTTGCGGTAGCTCTTGCTATGTTCTTCTCCGCAGCAGCAAATCCTGTTCAGCAGCTCCTCATCAGAAGCATATCAAGCCTCGTGCTCCATCACAGTCCGCCATAACTTTCGATTTTGCTCCACTCTCGCGAGACTAGATGTCAGCGATTGGAGCTTAGATCTTTTAGGCACAATTTTTCACTTGAAATTTTAAAATTCATAACTCCAATTCTACTGATTGGATTTTCGATACTTTGTTGTTACATCATTAGTTGCTGTTTACTCTCCAAACATGGAGGTGAAGATTGGGTATGTTCGGATGCAGGACAGGGCGCGTCTGTTGCAACAGGACGTCCTTCCAAACAGGCAGCCGAATAAGGAGCACCTATGCTCATAGCCAACAGTTCTGGGTTCCACACTCTCTGTACCCAGTCCAGAGCCACGAGGATGACTTGGGTCTGAGGTTCCTGATCCTCTTCGGCACTCTGGGCATGAAAGGCATAGGCGGGGAGGCGTACAGGAGTCACAAGCAATAGTCCAAGCGAAATGCATCTCAGAGTGAGAAACGCCTCAGTAACTCCAAAGCGCAAACATTTCAACACTGCATATTCTCTACGGTAATTAATTGATCGAGCCTGGGTTCTCTTCACTGTTGAAATATGCTGTGTGGCACCTTCAAGTGTAACTGCCATTAGTGATCTGCTAGGCAACGTCTGCTGCGCTCATTTGTCCTGGCGCTTTAAAGATCCTGTCAGGTGCTGGTAATCTGGAAGACGCCATTACTGCTTAGCCACTTCCAGAGAAGTAGAGTCTTCTTTCATAGGACACACGCCCCATGCCAACCTGCTTGTTGTAGTATCAGATAGCAGTTGAGTGGTCTGTAAAAACTTGTACCCTTTACCCCCGAAAGACAGAAGTAACATCTTCAATTCCAAGTTAATTACTCGCTATTCCAGCAAACCTAAGTGGAGACGAGTCTTCTAGATAAACTCCCCAAACCAGCAATGACGCATCCATCACAACCGTTAGCACTGGTGTGGTAGGGGGAGGGGTCTGCCCCCAGTCCAATTGTGGTCAAGTAGCTACCTTGGCAGTTCTTTTGCAGCCTCCTCTGACACCTGGATGGAATCTGGCAGATTCCTTTGTTGTGATGGCTGGATAATAGAGGAAAGGCCAATGTCGGGAAAAGCATCCAGGCCACTGGCATCTTGTAAATCTTGAAAATCCTAACTAGGCTATCCTGTTTTAGATTTAAATCTATAACTGATAGAACCCCACTGGAAGGAAAATATCCCTCGCCAGTATTAAAAAATAAACACTGAAAAAACACCTGCACAACCACAAACAAAATGGCATTCAAAGGAAGTAAAAGGAGAGTGAGAGAGTCATTTTAATTCTTCCTGAAGGGGGCAATACAATGTAACTTTGTTAAACAAGGTAGCAGCAAGAGAGTGGGCTAACATTATTCTGCTTGAGTTTTGTTGTTTAGGGATGTAACTAAAATATTGTTTCTTCTTCCTTTTGCTTTTTTCTGTTTTGTTGTCTTTGGTCTAAAGATGCAGGGTGTAGAAGCATGTTTTAGGTCTTGTTTAATTATTTTATAAAATGTAGAGAATCAGGACATATCAAAATCATATTTGATATTTAGGCTACGTTTTATTCTTTCACTGATGGGTAAAATGACTGGTTTCATAAGAATCTTTCCCAATATGTACCATCAGATTTACTCACAGACAATGGTAAAACTCCTTAAAACATCAGCCCTCTTTTCTAGCTTAACAGTATTGATAGTAGGTGAATTGCCAAACATTCCAGGCTTAAGACATTCAATGCAAGGTATAGTGTCCGGTATATGTGAAAAGAGTGGTGTCACCAAGCATCTGGGAGAGTGGTGAACTTGACACCAGACTTTCAGAAAATATGGATTGCAGTGTCACTTGGAATGCTGCTGCAAAATGTTTTTACCAAGTTCAACAACGATGGGAGTGATATTGTTTGCCTTTGCAGTGATTCAGCTACGTATATGAAAAAGTTGTGTGATGACCTGTCAAAATCGATACCGGAGCTGAAGTGCTTCCCTTTTAGAGATCCTTTCCACTTGCTAGATGATATACTGAAAGCATCTTTACAATCTTCACAGATAATGAAGAATGCTATTGACTTTTTAGTCCATTCTGGTGCACTGTTTTGTTATGCGCGGGAACTAAAACACAAATATTTCTCATTTAGTGCTTTCAGTGGCATCCAAGAAAGAGTCATCCCAACTGTGTCATTTAGCTGGTGGGTTTCAATCCTAGAGGGCGTGAATGCTATATTATCCATGAGGCAACCGTTTACAGAATATCTGTTGAGTGATGATGCCAAAGGCAAGAAATGTGAGGATCTTCGGTCCCATAGTGATAGTGATGTGAAAAAAGTACACTCTACTACAATCTTACATTATTACAGGAGAACGTGACTGCTGTAATGGGCATAATAAAAAGACAAGTGTAAATACACCCTCATCTACTAAGTGTTCAGCATAATTGGTGTAAACATCTGCTTGAGAGTAGGCTGGGCAGCACTTTTAGTTACTTGGGCACTGCAACATGTCCCATGTTAGGGTGCTTGCCATTTGGTTAGCAAAGAAATGTTGAGGAGCAATTCAGGAAATGTTACAATGTATGAGAAATGGCTTGCAATGACGCACAGAAATGTCCCCTCACCAAACATGGCACTTGAAGTCCATGAAGCCTCACTGTGGTACACAGCACAATTAGGAGATCCCCTTCCGTAAAGGGAAATTTTTTCCAGACTATCAAAAGAGCAGCTTCATTTTTGACCGCTTCAATAACTCTGAGGACATATGTGCCCAGTTTAATGCATTTTTTTTGCAGAACCTGTCCTAGAGAATCTCAATCTTCAATCTTAAGTTGCACCAATATTGGCATGGAAAGCTATGTCAGTGGCCAGAGTTTGCAAAGTGTGTACTGGCTGTTTTGGCATTGCCTGTCTCAATTGCCAGTGTGGAGAGGACCTTTTCACAAATAAAAGTTTACATGGGAAGGAATGAGCGAGTGCGAATGACCAAAGACTCACTGAAGAAGTATTGTATGTACTACAATAAGTTTGATTTAAAAAAAATATATTTGGACCTCATATACACTGTACGTAAACTGTCTATATAGCATGCGCTATCAGTGCAGATAGCAATAATAAAAGCAAAACGTTCCATAAACACCGGAAAAACACTGTTTCTGTTGTTTTTAATGGCGCGAAAATGTGTAACCACTGATAACCACTGGTTTTTTTAAGTTACTGAAATCACTTGGAAACACTGAAAAAACCTCACCAGAATTTGCCAAAAATAGAAACTGAAAATCTTGAAAAAGTTTCTCATCACCATAATTGTTATAATTAGCATTATCATCATCAAATTGTGTCTCAGGGTTGGAATGGGAGTACAGATGTGTTCTTTGTAACCTTGGGGGAGAGGGGTGCAATTAGTTTGAGTCCAACAAAACAATCTGCTCCGCTTCTGGCATCTATGACATCAGTGTCAGCATCGAGGCTCAGACTGGAGGTGTCGGTCGTGGTGGTGTCAGACTTTTAACCAGAGACGGCAGAGCTGCCCTTGAGTAGAAGTTGAATGGCACAGTCGGTGTTGAGGATGGATCTGACGAAGGAACTCAGACTGTAGATCATTACGGATCTGGTCCATAAAGCAGTTGTGGCATCACCGATGGCTTGGAGAAGTCAGGCCTATATGGAGGAAGGTCAGAATCACTTCTGGATTCGAGGAACAACTCTACAACATGGAGGTACCTGGGGCATCGTGCGACTGTGAACAGTTGGTGTGGCGGGATGAAGGAGAGCCACGTTTAGACTTCTTGTGTTTTTATTTTTGCTTCTTGGACTTAGCCCCTTGCGTGCTCATGACGGAACCACTCCATCATGAGCCACGGGCGCCGTGTGCTCATGACGGAGTGGTTCCGTCATGCTGCAGCCGTTGCGGTCGCTCCGCCCACGCGGCGCTGATTCCCCGCCTGTGCGGGCGAATAATGCGAGTGGGCGGAGTCGTGACGGAACCACTCCGTCATGAGCACAGCGCGCCCGTGGCTCATGATGGAGTGGTTCCATCATGAGCATGGCGGCGCCGCGCTGACCCCGAACCCCCCCCCAGCGCCGCGGCGGAATTCGTGCCGCGGCGAAGGGGTTAACTGAGCTCTGTGACTTTGATGACGATCGGTCGCGATGAACAAGTTACTTATCATCGGTAAACCCTTATCTGTTAAGAGACTATCTAGCTGCAGATTCCTTACCTTAGAATAATTCCCAAGCAGAAGACTGGATCTGGACATTTTAAGTGAGCAGTCCCCCAGTTTGCCGTTAGGTGGCGTCGTTCGGCTTTGTGTTGCGTCATCAGTGTTGTCCGTGATGGAACTGACATGCGCAGTGCCTATAAAGGCGCCAACCCAGCGCACTGATGCAAGTTTCTTTTCGCGACATTTCACACAAGAAATGCAGAACCATGAAGAACACGGACCACTGGTGTGTGAAACTATGGCTCTGAAAAGGGAACATCCCTGCACCTAAAACTCTGTTCGCAGAGCAGGGTGGATGGGTGAGTTGGTAAGGAATCTATGGCTAGATAGAGTCTCTCTACAAAATCAAAGGGAGAGCTAGGGAATAAGTACAGGGGTATTTCCCTTCCCCAAATGAGTACAAAACTTAAACAATGTGGACGGACCCACTATGTGTATGCAATTAAATCACTGTGAGTAGTAAGAACATGGACCCATTAGGTGTTATTTAAAGACCCCTCACACCAGGGACATCTTAAAGATTTTGGGGGCCCTGGGCCAAACATGTTTTGGGGGCCCCTGTTCAGAACAGCTTTGAATTTATGATTCAATTTGAGCCCCTGTTTCCCACACAGTTTCCGCTTCCACAGCTGCGTTAGCGATCCAGTTTGCATCATAGGCATTAGCCTATATATACCCGATGTAAACGGACGCACGCAGCTGACAGCGGTAGGATTTAGTGTTTCCTGCCCTTAATACTTTTTAAATTGTATATGTGTGGCTGAATTACTCTGTGCTTTTTAACAATTTCTCCTACCTACAGGCACTTGCACTTTACTTGATTCTTCCTGCCTACACCTCCTTAGCTGCTCCGATTCACATCTCGCTTTTCCTCCAATCCTGGTCCACCGCCGCTGATACGCTGATTGTGCAGAGGGCTGCGGCTACTATCAGGCTCTTCACTTCAACCCACGCAGTTTCCGCTTCCTCAGCTGCTTTAGCGATCGAGCGCAGTGGACGCATGCCACTGGTGCTGAAGGCGCACCAAAGGCAAGCCCGTCTGCGCCCTGAGGCGTCCTGGAGGCGTCCGGCACCGGCCATGCTGCCCAGTTCCCCTCCGGTGAGTTTCTTCTTCTATATTACAATAGGGAAAAACTGCTTAGCCTTAGGCGGCTACCATTTTGTCAGTGTACTGCGGATGATCCGAGCTTGGAGGTAGACTTTCGATGCAATAAGTGCAACTAGTCTCTCCGCCAGCCCAGGAAACTGGCACCTCAGATCCTCCCACGCAATAATAAGTGTAAAAGCAATAAGAAAACAGAGGACTTAAAGGCCACCCTTTTAAATTGTCACTCTATGCAAAAGCATGAACCACACATTTATGACCTACTTTTAGACGAACAGCCTGATCTTTTATTTCTCACCGAAACCTGGCTGTCTGAAAGCCTCCAACCCTACTATCACCTCGGCCAGCCTTACGGGTTATATAATCCTTAGGAGGGACTGACCGAGTGGGAAGGGGGGCGGTGCCGCCATAATTTACAATAAAAAACTAGACTTCCCTTCGATCCCGATGAATAACATCGAGGGTGCAGAGTCCTTAGGCTTCCGTTGTACCTTATCCCCCCTTCATAGCACAGCTGTTTTTCTGATTTACAGACCTCCCGGTGCAATTAGACATTTTATTACCACGCTTAATAAAGCCACCACCTCCCTGGCCTTAAAATACAACAACTGCCTTATTCTGGGAGATTTCAATATACATATGGACAATGGAAAAGACCCTCAAACAATTTCCTTTTTGGAGATGCTGCAGGCCTGCAACATGTTTCCATCTATTCCTTCGGCCACCCATGAGAAGGGCCATACCCCAGACCAAATTTTTCACAACTTTGACATATCAGTAAGCCTACCTCTTCCCATTAGCTTGTCTGACCACCTCCTATTAAAATTCATAATTCCCAACTCTGCCACAGCCCCTTGGGCTAACGCAGGGCAGAGGGTCCCTAATTCCAGGACGTTCCATAAAATATCCATCCCGATGTTAGCAGACGCCCACGGTCGTTCCTCACCGGAGCTGTCTGGCAGCCCCAGCTCGGACGCCCTCTCAATAGATTCATGGCTCCGAACCAACCTTGGTGCAGCGGTACTGGTTGTTTTCCGCTCCTCAAAGAGGTTGGCCCCACCAGCTCCATGGTTTAACGATCCCCTCAGATCTAAAAAATGAAATTGTAGAAAAATGGAACGGAAATGGCGTAATTCCTATCTATCTGAGGACAGGAAGGTGTATAAAGACACCTTATAAGCTCATTACATTCTCGTGAAGGCAGCCAAGAAAAACTTCTTTCAAACCAAGATTGAAAATGCCCAAAATAAGAGTAAGGAAATCTTTAGCATAGTTAAATCCTTTAACCCCCCCGACAGCTGTCACAAAGGAAGAGCCATGCACGGAAGAGTCAAGTGTCTCTAGGACTACTACAGTGATTGGCATGTAGACCATGCTTGTGGCTGCATGCAGGTGGTACTATGCATGCTGCGACAAAATTTATGAAGGAAGCAAGCATGGGCTACATGCCAATCACTGTAGTAGTCATAGAGACACTTGACTACAACACTTCCTTTGCCACTAAGATTGCATTTTATGTTGCAAAATTATATGTTTTGTTATGTCTTTTCCTAACAGGTATTTTTCAAGTGTCAGTGAGTACGCCGACATTTTTTACCACACACCTTAGCGTGTGTGTAGGTATTACAAAAGGTATCACATGGCACTATTCACCTTTGCCACTCACTATTCACTCACCTGGTCCTGAAGAAAGCCCTTTTCACTTTTTTTAATGGGCTGAAACATGTAGACCGCCAAACTTAGTCAACTCATGGTAATAATCACAGATTAGTTGCACTACACATATTATTTTTAACCATATCCTGAGCCGCCATTATTAAGGTCATAGGCAAGGATCCTCAGAGATATTTTTAACTCTAAATAATTCACCTCACACCACATTTATGCACAACACCTGCTCCGCTGTAATCAGGCATCGTAGCAGAACCGGGAGGCACTCGGCCGCCCGGTTGGGACCCCAATGATGAAGCATGACACCAACCAGGTTGGTGTGTGAGGGGTCTTTTAATAACACCTAATGGGTCCATGTTCTTACTACTCACAGTGATTTAATTGCATACACATAGTGGGTCCGTCCACATTGTTTAAGTTTTAGATAGAGTCTCTGCCAGATAAGCCGTCACCAAAGGTAAGTAACTTGGTCATCTGATAGACTTCTAGCCACAGATTCCTTACCTTAGAATAGACACCCAAGCAACACCTTCCCGAAGGTTGGTCTGCAAACCTGATTTAGACCAGAAAGTCCTGCAGGACCGACTTTCTAAGTAGTAGGGCTGGTGAACGTGTACAATGAAGCCCACATTGCAGCCCTAGATATGTCCAGGACCGGAACTCGTGTGCTAACTCAGTGGTCACAGTCTTTGATCTGGTGGAACAAGCAGGCATGCACTCAGAGGGTTGCTTCTAGGCCAATGCGTAGCAGATCTTAATACAGAGCATGATCCCTCAGGAGATGGTTCGCTGCTGCACGGCCTTCCCATTCTTGCCTCGGACATAGCCCATGAAGAGTTGCATCCACACAGAATGGTCTTGTGCAGTCAAGGTAGAACAAAAGTGCTCTTTTTGGATCCAGACAGTGGAGTCCCTCCTCTTCTTTAGGGTGATGAGGTGGTGCGTAAAAGGTAGGCAAGGTGATGAAAATGCCTACAGGATAAATACCTGCGGCAAGAAGGATGATCGAGTCCGAAGGAACAGTTTGTCTGGGTGAAAGGAGATGTGCAGGGGCTGAGATGACAGCACCTGTAGTTCACTGACCCTCCTGGCAGATGTAATTGTTACCAGAAAGGCCGTCTTAAGGATGAGAAGCCTAAGAGGACAGTTGTGAAGCAGCTCAAAGGGAGTCCGCATAAAGTAAGAACCAAACTGAGGTCCCATTAAGGCATAATTAATGGGTCTGGAGGAAACTTGTGCTGTAGGTCTTTAAGGAACCTATTTACAATAGTTGATTGAAAAGGGAAGGCTGATCTGGCAGCCGCGGAAAAGTGGAGATAGCAAACAAATAACCCTTCAACATGCCCAATACAGTGCTTGCCGGGCCAGGGTAAGGATAAACAAAAAGTTAGGAAAGGGGAGTATATAAAGGGTCAGCCTGCTTGTCTTCACACCATGCCACAAACTTCTTTTAATGGCTGGCATATACCGTCTTAGTGGAAGGACGGCGAGCTGGCAAGATATCATGGCAGACTTCGGGCGAAAGGTCAAAAGTTGTCAACTGTCACCGCTCTATTTCCATGCATGAAGGTGGAGCGTTGACAGGTTCGAATGAAGAACCCTCCCCTCCCCGACAGGAGATCCTCCCGAAGGGGCAGGCTGAACATAGGACCGATGAACATGTTCAACAGCTCGGGACACCAGACTCTCCGAGCCCAGTCCAGAGCTCAAGGATGACTTGGGCCCGGTTGTTCCTGATCTTGAGAACTCTGGGCAGGAGTGGTATTGGCAGAAAGGCATACAGGAAGCCAGAGCTCCACTCTAGATGAAGTCTCTGAACGAGAGCCGCCTGGGAAACTCCAGCTCACAAAACTGCTGATATTGTACGTTCTCGCAGGTGGTGAACAGGTCTAATCAAGGCTCTCCAAATTAATGGTAGAGACCTTTCATCACCTCCGGATGGAGACACCAGTCATTATCCGCTAGGCCTTTTTGGCTGGGTTTGTCCGCTTTGGCATTCAGAGAGCCCGCCTGGTGTTGAACCGCCAGGGAAATGCCTGAAACATCAGTATCATAACCATAATATCCTGGACTCGCCGTTCAGAAGGAAAAGTCCAAAACTGCACAGTGTTCAGAACGGCGCCAGTAAAAGGGAGCGTCTGAGAAGAGATCAGTTGTGATTTTGGCTGAATAGTGAACCCCAGCAAGTGCAGAAGATTCGCCACAGTCTGGAGGTGGGCGGCGACCGACTGGGGTGAGCCTGCCTTCAACAGCCAGTCGTCAAGTTAGGGGAAGACGGGAACCCCTGATCTCTACAGGTGAGCTACGACCACCGCCATCACCTTCGTGAACACCGAGGGGTGCTGGTAGGGCCAAAGGTGAGCACGGCAAACTGAAAAGGCTCGTGGCCCACCGTGAACGGCAGGTAATGCCCATTGGCAGGCAGGACAGGAATGTGGAAGCATGCGTCCTGCAAGCCCAACGCTACCATCCAGTCTCCTGGGTCCAGGGGACAGCACTTGAGCGAGTGTGAGCATTTTGAATTTCTCCTTTTTCAGGAAGACATTCAGAGGGTGCAGTTCTAGGATAAGATGAAGGCTTTCATCCTTTTTGGCCACTGGAAAGTAGCAGGAATCACAACTCCGACAAAAGGGGGGCACGTCCTTTTCCAACAGTGGCCAGCTGCCCCTCTTGGCCCCTGAACTTGGGTTTAAGGTACTGTAAGGTGCTGTATAAACAAGCACCTCCACTTACTTGTTTTTGTTCTGACTGCATAAAGTTATTCCAACAAAGATAAAAACCAAGGACGTTGTTATCCATCAAACCTGGACAGTCTTGACATTGTCTTACTGCACCCTTGTTTTTCCTACAGTGGTTTTTACAAGGAGAGTTAGCGAGGAGAGTTTGGGAAAATTGAGCATGGTCAGGGGCTTTATTTGGCAAAAGCTCAGTTTGTTAAGTACAGCAAAATTTTACTGTGTTCAGTTGTAGGTACTTTTGTGGCGTAAAGGGATGGTCCTCCTCAGAGTACCTTGTAGTGGTGTCGGAAATAAGCAGCTGGCGCAATCAAAAATCTGGTTAAGGCAGAGCAAGATCTAGTTTAGTTAGTGTTATTCCGTCTGAATTTTAATTAACACTTGTATTCATGTATATGCTGTGATATCAAGGTGTATAGCGTATATTACAATTTTTAAATGAACTGGGTGGATTGGTGGTAAACAGTGGATTGTAGTAGTCAATCATGGGGAAGTGAAAGACCATGACTAATTCTAGCTTCTTTAGCCTACATATTAAAGAACAACACGTCAAAACATCCATTCTTAACTATCTAACCTCGGCCATGGAGGATCAGGATGATCAAATAAAAAAGTGGAGGAGCTAGCACTATATGAAGCGGCACCACTTATAGATGGGTGCACCCGTAGTATTAGTAGCAGTATGATGCAGTTTGTATGCAGTGCCGACTTGTGGCTGTCAATCCGTAGCCGAACCTCCCCAATATGCATGAGATCCACAACTGCACAAGTTCATGCCACCCCCAATAACCATCCTCCTAGTTTACCAACGTTGATGCAATCTTTAGTTAGAGACAAAGGGGATCTCGGGACTCCAAGTACAGAAGTAGTCAAAGATAAAGGGTTAAGCAGCGTTCCAAAGAAAAGTGCCCCCCACCCCCCCGGGAAATATAAGAAGAGTAATCCCATTACTATTACCCACTCATTGGAAGCCTTTATGGAGCAGATGATAAAGCCAGAAAATAACACAAAAGCCTGCTTCACAGCATGTAACGACAGGCAAAGGGAAACAGAATTGACTTTTGTCCAGATTAGTAGGGCAATGGGGAGAGGAATTAGCACAGGATACCCTAACCAATAGACCCCCTCCAAGTTAAAACTCCCGCTATCACGCAGGGGTTCGCCTGTAAACTCTTGTAGAACAACAATGGCACCCTGCTCATCATATTTAAGCAGGAACTCTCTAAACGTCCCAAGACAATCCTCTGGGGAGCAGCAAGGGAAGGGTTCAGCCGTAGGGAACACTGCTCCCATTTCATACTTAGCAGGTTCCAGGGCAATTAATCTACCCACCTGCCCTCCTCAGAGTAGCTTGGAAACAACCACTAGTAACTCTGGCTCAAGGGATATGCACTACATGCCAGGGACACTTTGAATTTACCGTCTGAGGCAACGCCTTTAGTACTGGTTTTGACTAATATCCCGGTGCTCCACATTAGCACAGAAGAAAATTATTCACAGCTCAAAAACAAAGTTTTCCACTGGGTCAACACCTATGTAGGAGGTCCATTTTCAGTTCTCCATTGCCAGCTTCAGCACTTTGCCCCCTGTTTTCGAACACCAGGATTAGTTTGTACCCTCTGGGTTTCTTTTAGAAATGCTTCACACCTTCCGCTAGTAGCCATTTCCCTCCTATACCTCGCAAAGCCACATCAACTCAAGCTGAAGGGGGTTTGGGACCTCCCTCTATTCCTATTTTCAATAGTTTAACCCCACTGGATAATATGAATGAAGTGGACTGACTAACCCTCCCCTTTAACATTGCTCCATCATCCACTGTTGGCAAGAGGTCCATCTCAAGAGCACACAACTCTAATAGGCCCACTATCAATCTCATCAGTTGGAACATAGCTGGCCTAAGGCAAAAATCTGGTGATACGTCTTTTAGTGATTTTTTGAGTCATTATATCATATCATATCATATCATATTGCATATCATATCATATTGCAAGAAACATGGTATACATCTTTTACCTTTTACTAGATGGATATGAGTCCTTGTGGATCCTGGCGACTAGTTTGCATCATGGAACAGCAACGGAGGTTCTACTGATTTTGATAGCTTTGACGCTCAGATGTAAAACTGAAGCAATTCCATCTGGTTCCCTGAACTTTCAAGCAGTTTCGCTTTGGTTTGACAACAACCCTAGTTTCTTATTAATGAATATAGGTAATCTCTCTCCCCAGCTGTATTTTCATCCTTTTTCCAGCTGATTGAGAACTTATTAACTGAACATCACGCTAGTGTCCAAGGAAGCATTTTTATAATGGGCGACTTAAATGTTCATCCATGTAGTGGTGTCACAATTACACTACAGACAAACTCCTACCTTTGGGTCACTTTGAGCATACTCAAGATGGGGGCTGCTTCAACGACCTGTTTTGCAGGTCGAATCTAGTTAGCTCCAAGTACTTCCTTGGGCAGGATGAATTTGCTATTCTACCATCTATATTTGTAAGGAGAAATTGCGCCACTACTATTGACTACTTTGTTGGGTCTGGGGCTCTGTTCTCTTTAATTGAAAGTATCATAGAGTTACCAATGGTTAATAGTGATCATTATCCTATTTGTCTCTGTCTTTCCTATCAGGGGAGGGATTGTATGGACACTGTCGTTAAGGGTCCAAAGGCAAGCATTGCAACAGACAGTGGAAGGAGGACAAAATGGACGGGTGTGATCCCAGAAAAATGTTTGCAGTTGATTTTGGGAACTTAACTAAAACATCTAAACTTCTTCCGACTAGGTTTCCGGCAGGGCCCATATCCAACTCCCCAAGATGGTTTGAAAGGGCTTGTTCCAAAGCTAGTGGAAATATCCATTTGGTGCTTAACAGTCGACCAAGAGACAGATGTAGTAACTGCTATGGGGAGGGTATATAAGAACGCTTTAAAGAAGAGACAATCTGAATTCAAAACTGCAGCTTGGGACGAACGGTGACTTGACTGCACCATGAGAAATAGGTCTGATTTATTGAAAGTATTAACAGTCCTTTTTTGAAAAACTCACATTTTGAAGTTCTAGATTCTCATATTTCATTAGAGGTGTGGGTCTCCCACTTGAAGAAAATGTAAAGTAGTGATCCCTTCGTTGACGTACCTCCATCCCATATACAGTCCCCTACTCGTTGTACAAAACATTTCAATCCTCCGGAGGTGCATTTGGCAATTACCCAGTAAACAAAAATAAGGCACCTGGACCGGACGGCATACCCGTCGATCTGTATATAGTGCTCCTTGAATTATGGGCTCCCTTACTCAAACATGTAATGAAAAAACCGATGGCCTTGTAGTTCATCTTCACACAACAGTCGTACGACGAAGAGGCGTGCTTGCAGCTGAGCCACCAGAGACAGACAGACATGGATTTCTGTCACTGATATTTGCCTATGACAATTCGTGCATGGTTTGAATTATGTAGTTTTAGGTGGGGACACGTCCCTTGCACACTGTGAAAATCAAAGGGAAATTATTTTGTCAAGCTGACAGGATTCAATAGAGCTCTGGATCCACGTCAGAAGGCATGGAAATAAAGGATCTGACATGAGCGCATGGAGAAGGCGCAGATACATTGGCCAGACATCATATGCTTTGTGGGACTAATAAGACACAGAGCCGCACGACGCTACCTTATGACACGCAAGGGAATTGCTATTGACAATTCTTCAGATCTAATCCGGCACTGGGTGTATTCACAAGGTATGGAATTTGCAGTCAGAAGTGTCTATCAGAAAGGAAGGAACCGATGTCATTGTGCTGAGGTGGTGGCATTGAAGGGGCCCCGAAGTCGCTTCCAGGGCGGGACAAACCTGATGCAGAGCCACGAGAGGCCACCTTCGAACATGTAAGGGAATTGCTGAGAAAATTCTCAGGATCCAGTCTGGTGCCTGGGAGTATTTATAAGGTGAGGAAATCTGTGGTTTAAAGTATCCAACAGAAAGCAAAGACACACTGGAGAACCAATGACTAGGGTAATATTGATAGGGGAAGGAACTATCACATTTGAATTGCAGAGGTGGACATGGTGGGGATGGCTCCTGTCAACGTTCCTCTTTGCAATCAGGAAACCTTTTCTCAGAAAATACTACATCAGACAGGAATAAACGGTATGCCATTTGGTGGGATGGAGCACAAAATACACCTCTTTGCAGACCGCCTGCTAATACTGACTGACCAAGTACTGTAGAGTATACAGGATATTCTGAAACATGGCATGGTCCCGCACTTCAAGGTTAACTTTAAAATAAAAACAACTGAAATCCTGGCTGCTGGAGGCTGTCTCACTCTTAATAGGCAAAGAAGAAAACTAGGTTTTGAGGGATCAATGTTACTCCTTATTTGCAGTTTTTAAAGAAAATTAAACGAACCCTTCAGAGAAACAATGGGAGACCATAAAAGATGACAAATGAGGTTTACATTGGAACTGCTATATTAAAAATAAGACTGTCACTGAGATTACTGTATTAGTTTCAGGCACTTCTAGTAGCAATATGCAGAAAAGATTAATCAGGCATACAAACTGCTTGTAACATATTCATATAGAATGGGAAAAAAAAAATTATCTTTAAAACAAAAAAAACCTCTAATGAACCAACACGAAGAGGGGCGGGCTCAACTGCCGAACACGTATAAATATTATATGGCTCATCACCTGTGGACAGTGCTTGAGCGATCACTATAAGCCACAGAGAAACAGGAGCTGTACATACACCGAGCTATTATAGGCTGATATATACTATGGCTTAGCAAGCAACACTGACCCAGGGTCGCAAGTGTCTCCAGCATTACTAGACAGCAGAGGAATATGGGATATCGAGATGTATGGATCACAACATTCCCATTTCCTTTCACCCCAATACACCAGACTCCTGATTTCACACAAGCCATAAGTTGGGATTTTATTGAGAAATTGAAGGTGGAGTAATGTAGCATGCTAGGAGACCTTTTTTTTTTTTTTTTTAGCAAAGGCCAGATAAAATAACCTGAAAATTGTATGAAAACTTACAAGACAAATGAGAAAGATTTGATGTCTTAATATGTGCTTGCCACGCCTTTTCCTCCAAAAAATCCCCAAAAGGCTTGATAACTACCATCAATAAATTACTCATGGCAACCACAAAGCTTTACAGGTGGACATGTATCGAAAGAGGTGGACGTATATGGAGGCCAGGGACGAATTGGAGGTGGGGATCAGACATACCGAACAGTGGAAGGGCTCTGGCAAAATCCCAAAATCAGTACGGAAAGTATAGTTAAATCTTGCTTTTTCGATTTCCATTATGAATCCACCTCCAGGATTGCGGTCCATCAAAGAAAGCTATATTCATGTAATAGTCATGAGACTCACTCCCAAAGGGACGACAAAATCCTGAAGATGTGTCTTGACTAGAACTCACATCTCCCTGTAAAAAACCTAACCACTGCATCCAGAGATTAAAGCGAGAGAAGTGTGATGGGTGGTTACTAATTTATAATCTTGATTTCACTTGCTGTCCTCATCACAAGGGAGTCTGCTCTGAATATGTAACTTTAGACTTCACATTATACTGAATTTTGGCCTCATCCTATTTCCTTTCCCATGCAGAAATCTATGAATAGAGATCCTCAGTTATTTCATCTGCCTCTCAGTCTCCATGTTGGGCAAGATGACCACTTCTTTACATCTCATTTCTTGGACTGATGACAAAAAAAAACAAGTGGTATTGCCTGTTAATTTCACAGAAAACAAAGAGTTCACAGGAAAAGAAAGAGAAAGTTAACACCTTTAAAATTAACATCCTTTTTTTATTCATGGACTCTAAATGTTTACACAGATCCCAGGTCAGAAAGTGAAAATAATTAGTTCCTGTATGTGCCTTCGCACAACGGCAACTCTTTCCACCTGGGTGGATCAAACGTAAAAGTAGTACAGTGAACATCGGTATTTTCAACACTGAAAAATAAGGGACAAACCAAGAGGCAGGAAAGAAAAACAACAACAAAACTAGAAGTGGTTTCAAATGGCCCTTATCTTTTAGGACCCGAAATATAGTACAATAAATATACAACTATAATTTTTAAACATCATCTGTGAATTTATTACACCCCAGTATCTTAAAAGGAAGGAGAACATCAACCTTAAAGACAGACACATGACCATAGGAGGAACAACTGGAAAAAGGGAAAATTGGTATAATGCCCCCCAACCCAGGTGGGCAGAAGGCAGGAGTTTTATACAGTGACTACTTTGTGCATTCGTACACACTACACTTAAATATGAGAGAGAAACTGTACATTCAAAGAGCTTTAAACCCTTGGAAAATTGGATTATGTGCCGGATCATGGTGGAGCACTACTACGATGAACTTCACAACAGAAATAGCCATGAAAGATTCTAAGGGGCGATGAACTAACACATGGCTTTTTACAGAGGTTTTTTGTTCAAATAACCCCTATGAAAACTATAGCAGCACCAAAACACGTTCCCTAAGAGAAAAAATTGTGACTTTCTTCATTAATTTGCCTTCAATAGCATATGCACCCTGGAGAACGCAGCATTAAAAAAATTATAATAAAAAAACTTGAAAAATACAACTTTCCCTTGTTCCAGCAACTAAATTAAGAAACCACCATCACGAATGAGAGTTCGGCAAGGTGAATAAATGTAGGGAATGTATGACAGCAGGACGAGGACCAATGGCCAAGCTCATGAAAAGGGGTATTTTTCATTGGATTGGGTACACCTTGATCAGTCAATGTCCTAGCACAATGGGCACGTGCTACTTCAAGGATCGTGGATTGCAAAGAGACGGAAATGTCATATGGTTTACAGTAGTTTATGGTTTTCTAACAGTTCCTTTTCTGAACCATCCTTTAATTGCAGGCTAAATTCACCATCGCCTAGCTTCTGTTACCTTTTGGAAGCAGTAATTCAAGGATGAGTTACCAAAACACTGGCAAGTTCACTATCCTTATTGTGATGTGATTCTTTTTTATTTTTTTAGAAATAACACAAACATTTTGCTAGATTTAAAGCACTTGCCAGATACAAAAGCCAGCTAGGAAGTCTCACAACAGACCTCAAGTCTTGGTGTACATAGATAGTGTGGTAGGGGTCCTAGCCCACTAGTTAAAATGAGAAGCTGATTGGGCCTTAATTAGGGTTTCTGAAGCGCTTCTACAGACCACTCTCCAGAGATGGGAACACAGTACCAATATACATCAAAGGCAACCATGTTTGACTTTGGAACTGAATTGTTTTTTTTTTCAACATAGTAGTTGCCATCAGGCTAACCCCCTCTATACAGCTCATACATACACATCTCAGGAGCTGATGGGAATGGTACGCACCCGCATGACCTGCCAAATTTACAGCTGCCAAAGCTCTCCCAGTAGTCACTTCAAACTATATGACCAAACACACACATTACCAACATTCTCACAGCACAGGTACAGTGAGGCTGTCACAACACTGGAATGCAAAGAAATTGTTTTCATATTCATTTTCTTTTAAGAGCTACAGAATGTGAAACGGTTGAAGGAGTTACTCCGGTCTACACACACACACATACACAAGCAGTCCCACGTCAAGCTCTGCACGGTGGGGAAGCAGCTGGTGGTCTGAGATGATGGCTAGAAAGGGTAACTGAGGGGAACATGGTTCTGCATTCTTAGTCTTCGAGGCTACGGAAAGCGTTCTGCATGTCCTCGAATAGTTGTGCATAATCTGCCTTAATTTTAGCTTCACCTTCTTTGACTGGATCCTAGTAAACAGTAAAAAAAAAAAAAAGGGCTGGTTAGTAGACATTACCCAGAATACACTGTTTTACATGCAAGATTGGTATATTCAACCACATGGAGCAGCAATCTTTTTTAGATCGTTAAACATCACGCATATCACTGCATAATCTAATGAAATAATTGCTACTTAACTCTAATAGTATTTGTTCAGCATGTACATTGTCAAGTTTATAAGCAGGGACTATAAGTACAGAGGCATGATTTCTAATAAGAAAGTGACCCTTCGTTACCACAGATGTTATATGAGGCTGAGAATTGATTCTTTAGTTCAAAGTTTGATTGGGTGAAGACGAAAGGTAAAAGTTTTAAAAATCTACTAGATATTCCTTTATATTCCATGAGTCACGCTTTATGAGTTGACGCTAATTTGAAATCCTGGAACAGTACAGCGGTGAACCTTAGTGTACAGTTTTGGCACAAAAGGTTAACTGCTCCTCAATCAAAAGTGTCTACGCTTTGCAGCAAGGAAATATGCCGGACTGAATCAAAGTGGGTATTTCTTAATAGCGTACCTTCTTAAAAGAATATACAGAAAACTACTGTGGACATGCTAAACCACCCCAAGGAGGTGATGGGAGAGTGGCTTTAGCCTGGGTCTCTTTATTCCTAAGAATCCACAACGGCCAGGTTAAATATCACTTTTTAAACCATCAAGATCAAGTCCCTGACACGCTCCCCGCAGTAATCTTGTGTAATGTGCATATGTTGAAGGCAGTGTAATGTCCCAGCTGCCTTCAACTGACTTCTGCAAAGCTACCAACAACGGGCAGATTAACTGAAAGGTGGAGCTGGGGTGTAGAGGCTTACAACAAATTGGTGACTCCTGGTCTACCATCCATAAATGGATGCACCAAGACAAGCAATTGTGGTGTAATCTTCAAGGAAAGGTTGCAAGAGTTTATTAAATCACATACCATTCCTAGGCGGGACCAAACCTTACTGACCATATTACCTTACTGCTATATATCCAGCCTGGACTATCATTGCCTTGCTAAACTACAAAGGGTTCTGCAAACCCTGCTCCCAACATCATATAAAGCACACTAATCATGCCTTGAAAGTCCTACACCAGCTCCAAGTAATGGAAAGCACAGTGTTCAAAGACCACTAGTTTTTGCTACTATTCGTATTGTGCTTTAGAGCCACAGCCCTGGTTAACTCACAACAACAACTGCACCTCACCAATCGATCAGTATGTAACATTTAGATGATAGGGGCATACAACTCTACACACAAATATCAGGCCTGCATAAAATCAACCACTTTTCTACTCAGACTAAAAATGAGTGAGTTGCTTTATTTGTGGAGGAATGAAAACTCATCTGTTGTACTCAACCCACATGCTTACAAGGCAAAGGTCTCACCAGCCGACCATGAAATGTAAAAAATTAATTTGAAAACGTTTGAACTCAAAAGTGTATTAATCTTTTTCAAGAATAAAACATATAGAGCAGAGTAGCACAATAAGGCACCTACCAGTAGGGATATGTGGGGGTTTTGCTGGAGTGGGGGTGTTTGGAACTTGTAGGCACTCTTTGTTCCACCCTACAATGCATTGTTAGTATACTCCTTTTTTGGTGGGGGTGGGTGGGGGGGGGGGGGGGGGGGGGGGGGGAGTTTTACATAGCACAAACGAGACCCGAAGGCATCAGAGCGCTTTTGATGAGCACCAGTTGTGTTACAGATGTATACAATAATTTTTGTTAGGCACGGGGAGACTAAGTGATTTACCCAGAATCACAAGATGTGGAGCGTCCCTGCTGATACTCGAACCCAGTTCCTCAGCTCCGAGGTCGACTGCTCTAGCCATTAGGCCATACCTCTCCCCTATTTATGCCAGTTGCTGCTGGGCAGGCAATCGGACAAGTGCATATCTTCTGTGCTGCAGTTACCAAATACATTTTTCCCTTCCAGCATCTTGTTATGATCTTCCTGTCACCGTGGTCGCGCGCCACACGCCTCGGTGGAATATTCACAGTGCCTATGTTCTATGGAGTTGACTGTGCGCTCGCGTCCTGTCAGTTGAGTGGCTGCTGGCTGAAGGATGAGGCGCGCTGATGCTATGTGCTGTAAGAAATAAACCTGTGGAACCTACACTGTGTTTCTGTGTCATGTTGCGGTTACATGTTTTTGGCGACGAGCTTCGGTCAGCGGAGCACATAGCATATAGCGATGAATCTAGACGTAGGGAGAGTACTTTACCTATTAGCGTTAGACCCTTTAATGCTGTCATTGATGAACTATCCACTGTCGCTGATCAGATGGTCATGCGTGGAGATAAGATAATTCCCCCGTTTGGCATTCGCAAAAGACTATTCAACTTAGCCCATGAAGGACACTTAGGGCAGGCTATTACAAAAAAACATTTGCGGAATGAATTCTCGTGGCCAGGCATGAATAGTGAGGTGGTTGGTTGGGTTGAAAGATGCAGTGAATGCTGTGAGTGTGAGAAGAGACTTAAGGTCGGGCCACAGTCTGTCCCGAGTTCTAGCCATGATCCTGGGGTGGTTTGGCATAGCATTTGCCTTGACTTCATTGGACCTATGACAGGAGTTCACCCCAGCAAGAGATTTGGCATGGTTGTAATGGATGTTCACTTTAGATGGCTGATTGTGTATCTGCTTCCTGAGCTTACCACTAGAGTCACCATTAAAGTGCTGCACACCATTTTCAAAGAGGAAGGTTTTACCACTGTCCTTATTACGGACAATGGCACCCAATTAACCTCAATGGAAATGTGCGAGTTTCTTTGTGAGTGTGGTATTAAACATTCCCTCACAACATTGTAAAACCCTCAATCCAATGGCATTGTAGAAAGAGCCAACCGTATGATTAAAGGAGCAATTGGTCTGGCGCTCACCAACAATCTTGACATTGAGGAGACCTTAAATGAATTAGTGTGGGCTTACTGTACCACTGAAAATTCCACCACTGGGGTGGTTCCCTTCATTGCCATGCATGGTAGAAAACCATCTTCCAAGCTTGTACCTGCATGGGTCAGAGAGTTGTTGGAAGGGAAGAATGAGTGGCAGTGATAAGGGTACTCTCATGCACGCTTCCTCTCTTGTATACTCCCAAAACAAGCCTTCTGTCAACCTTCTCGTGGGGGACTGGGTCAAAGTCAGATCTGGTCAATGGGTCAAAGGCCTATGCAAGTTTCGTGGTCCTTTGAAAGTTCAGCAGGTGCATCCTTTGTACGTTGTGTTGGCCAATGAAGAAAAATGGAACTTACGCAGAGTAGCCAAGTATCGCTCACGAGACCGATCTCCCAAAGCCATGGTCAAAAGGAATTCATGTTCGAGTTACATGGTGGCTCATGATCATCAATTGCTCAACAGTTTCCGCACTTGTACAGATATGAGAGTGCCAGGTCCCAGTGGTGACAATTTGAGTAATAGCCAAAGGTTCAATGCTGAGAATCCGGAGTCTCATGGTCCTCAAGACACATTACTGTGTCAAAGACCCTTGCGGGTCAGGAGACTTCCCCAACACTTGCATGATTTCATGGTGGGGTGATTTGTTATTATTATTATTTGTTCTTAGTGAGGTAGTTTTGCTGTTATGCTCTCACTGCTCCCATGCTCTGTTATCATGCCTTTCCCTTTTCCCCTGTTCTCCTCCTCCGCTTTTTCTCTATTCATTTGCTCTACCTGTGTGTAGAGGAAAGGGGGGTATGTTATGATCTTCGTGTCACTGTGGTCTCATGCCACGCGCCTCGGTGGAATGTTCACAGTGCCTACGTTCTATGGAGTTGACTGTGCGCTCGCATCCTGTCAGTTGAGCGGCTGCTGGCAGAAGGATGAGGCGCGCTGATGCTATGTGCTGCAAGAAATAAACCTGTGGAACCTACACTGTGTTTCCGTGTCATGAGGTTACAACACATCTCCCGACTCTTCAGGATATAGTCACATACTAAGGTGGGCAGAAATGCAAGGAACAAATCGGGGCGTAATTGGATAAGGGTTGGTGTGCATAAATGTAAGAAAACGTATAGCCTTCCGTTCTGTGTCCCTCCCTCATCTATGTGAAAGGTATCTTTTTAAAAAAATCTTTTTATTTGTTTCACAACTGCAACACAGGAATCAAAAACCCAAGATAACTGTACAGTCTCCGCGACAAGTGGGAAGCATAGTAAAGTGTTGTATATAAGCTCAGGACATCACATCATGCGATACAGGAGAAAGAACAGCAAACAATCAGCATGTATTCATATCACAGTACTACAGGATCTCAGAACATTGACATTCTCAGTATCCACAATAAGCTCACCAGCCACCCCAAACATTCTCCCATTTCTGTGGGCATTCCCTACTTTTTCTACTTTGTGACACCAGTCCATATCCAATTCCCAGTCAGTGACCTTGGGGTTGTGTGGAGGCGCACCACGCATGTGCCATGCCCCTCGTTAACCATAGCTTTGTGTACTTGAGCCACACCCGTTCACCCTCTATATCTAACAGGAGCATATTGCATCTAACGGGATCTTCAAGCCCTTTACCCGTGCCAATACTCGTGTCACCCCCTCCCAGTATGTCTGAATGACTGGGCAGATCCAAAGTATATGGATAAAAGGGCCCTCTTGACCACAGCCTCTGAGACAATGAGTGGAGTTCCCCTTTCCCATTAAGTACAGGAGAGTTCTAGAGTAGTAAGGACTTTTCGATATGCGAAGTTGAATTAATCGGAACCCTGTCCTAATTGCAACAACTCGTGGGCTCTGCAGGGCCAACTCCCATTCATCTTCATCGAGTTCTCCCACGTCTTCAAACCAGTTATGTGAACGAATCTCAAGCAGCTGAGAAACCATGTTGACTGCTTAACAAAAAGGCCAAATGCAATAAAAATGTTTTAAAAAACACATTATGGAAATCCAACTATGTGTTGGAACACTTGGTTGGCGTGCATAAGAATCACAGAAGGATAGCTTTGATGGCAAACTACTGGTACTTGCAGGTACCCTTTTTTGTTTCTACTTATAGGGCCCCCTCTCACCTCCAACCAACCAGCGCCAGGATGCTCCTTACGGAGTGGCAGTAAGCGCTTTACAAATACCAATTTATATTACATTACATTTCAGCATGGGATGTGAAGGAAAAAGGATGGGAAATTGGGAGGGGGAGAATCTTTAATCTTGGTGTGAGCTGTTGAAGAGCTCTTATTAGGCCAAACAAATTGAAGATCAATGGGAAGGAGGACGGAACATTGGGAGCACCACAGATATTTCGCTTGAGGTTGGGGGTAGATGACCTGTCTTAAGCGCCTCACTTCAGACTTGTAAAAGATGGGGTAAGGGGCTGTAAACTTTATAAAATTCCTCAGTGAACCTATTTGAACCGGCGATTTTCCACCTTCAGGGAAGCTTTTAATTGTGCTTATACTTTTGCCAATACTGATGAGGGTTCCCGATGGTTCTCTCAACTCATTATCAAGGCAGGCATGGGAAAAGTCATTAAGATAAGTAGTAATGGCTTCGGATGTTGATGTAGTCTTTGGTTATATAACGAAGTATCATGGGTAACAAATTAGACCCTTATGCTTTCGTGAGTGATAAGAGCAACAACCATCAGGGCAATGGGATGACATCCTGAGTAATTAAGAACGGGTCCTCCTAGGCAGTTCACCTTCTTCTTAGAGATATACAAGGGCGTATTTGTCAAGGTATTTCACCTCACGCTCCACCCTTCTCTAGGTTCTTGGCGCAATTTATTAATCTTCCTTAATGAGTCTTGGTGGGGGGCATCAGTATTTTGTTTTTCTAATGTATCAACCTCTACCTCATGCTTGTGCAGTTCACCCCTTATGTATTTCAGTAAAGCAGAGTGTTTAGCTATCACCATACCCTGCACACACACTATAGCCTCCCAGAGGGTACACTAATTATCAACAGATCCCATCATTTTGTCAGATAATTAAGTAATTAAGTTTTGTAGCTTCCCATTGAACACATGATCATGTAAAGTCAGGCAAGGAAACCTGCAATCCTCGGAGTGTGGTAAAAATCAGCACTATTTCAAGTTCCAGTATCACAGATGAGTGGTCAGATAGTGTGCATGGGATATAGTTCACACCCGACGCTCAGCCGGCAATTGCAGAGCTGGGGAACTAGTAATTGGTCCTAGAATTATTGTTGTGTACAGTTGAGTAAAAAGAAAATAATTTCTCATTAGCCCTCGAGTCTCCACACATGCCAGTATATATATAATAATATCCTGCCATTAAAAACTGGGGTGTCTCAACGTTAGAGACGTGTATGTTCACAGGTGTACACCGTCACTCAAAGAGTACCAGAGGCAATCAACACTCTGCCATCAAGATCAGAGTACACACTCCTCAAAATAAAGAGAAGAGTCTTTGCAATAAGAATGGCATCTCCTCGTGCTTAGATACTAAATACAGAGAAGCAACAACACAAAGCCCTTTTGGAAGCAAAGGACCAAGACCACTGGCATTCCAGGTGATACACCTGAGTTTTGCTTTTTTGGACCTTCTTTATCAGAAAGAACAGTGAGGAGTCAATAGTCAAGTATCCATGTCTAATAATATCATCCTGCCTGGTCTTAGCATAGGAGGTTGCACAACAGTCAACGTTACACAACTTCCTCCACACATACCCAAACTTGCAATGTACATAACCCAAACAGTTTAAACCTAAACGGAATCATATATTTGTCTTGTGGGACACACAAAGAGGTGTGTGCCACCACCGGGCACCCGTATAAGACCGCACTAGTAAATTAATTGTAGCGGAGGCACATCAGCGAAAAAAACGGAAAAACCATGGGCAACTAATATATGAGGTAGGTAAGTAACGTTTGTAACAATATGCAGTATGTTAACCTGTGGGCATTAATACAATCATATTGCTTTATAGGAGCAAAAACATATGTTATTCGTAGAAACATGAGGGCCTTAGAGGCTAAATCATTCCACATCACCACATCATTTTGGTGCACCTGTGATCCAGGTACTTTTACAGTATTTTTCTGTCTGGCGAGTTTCTTGCAAAATATATAGGCGTCGCCTGGTCTTGTGAAGAAGATTGTTAGGCATTCTGAAACTCCATGGAGTTTGGCAGGATACTGCATAGATTAGGAAAAGTGTGCACCACACTGGGCTTGTCTAGCTTCAGGAAATAAGTGTTTGGCCTCCTTGACCCTGGTGTAAAATTTGGAAAGAAATAGATCCTAGCTCCCTGATATTCTATAATGCCATGATCTCTGGCTGGTCATAGGACAAGAACTTGACCTCTAAAGTTCAAGAGTTTGCCAATCATGGAGTATGCTGGGGCCAATGGCGGTGGCCTCAAAGCTCCCTGTCTTCAGGCAGGTCGCTCCCCCACACCGCACACCTCCGCCAGTGGGAAGGTGTGTCCTTGCTGCTTGTTACTGCCGCAGGTTCGAGGCCCCTCTGCCTCGGTAGGCCGGTACTGTTGCTTTTGTTTTTACTGCCTGTGTATTTTGTTGTGATTTGTTTCTGCTGCCCTGTGTATCTTGTCACCCTAGTTTTCCCCCGCGCCCCCGTGTCCCGTTTTGCCTTCTGTAACCAGCCCCTGCCTCGCCCGTTTTTCCTGCACCTGCATCCCTTGCGGCCCGCCCCCTGCTCACCCATTCCCCACACCCCTCCCGCCTCCCAGCTGCTCCTCCTTCCCACCTCCCTTTATATGGCAGCCGCTGTGCAGCCGCGCCGCTGGCGTGCCTAGGGCAAGACAATCTGCGCTCGTCCGTGCCTGGACCTTGCCCAGCGCCAGACCCCCGCGAACGCCACGACACCAGACGCTGCTATGACTCCAACAGCCTCCATGCACTCAACACCGGACGACCGCACACCTGCTTCCTGGCCGCCCCGAAGCACACCAAAGGACCTTTCTCCTGCCGGAGCTGCAGCTTCACCAGCCTCCGAGCCGCCAAACCACCCACCGTGACAGGACGCAACCACCTCAGATGCATACTACTGAACACCTGCTCCGCACGCAAACACGCAGTCGAACTATGGAACCTGCTCGACACATCTTCCCCGGACACTGCCTTCCTGACAGAGACCTGGATGAATGTCTCCTCGGCAACCGACATCGCCATAGCCATCCTGAACGGCTACAAGATCACCCGCAGGGACCGCACCAACGGAGTAGGAGGTGGAATCGCCATCATCCACAAGAACACCCTCAGGGTCTCAACCAGCTCCGATGACACCCTCAGCACCGCTGAACATATGCACTTCCAGATCCACACCGATCCCAACACCACCCTCAGAGGAACTCTCGTTTACAGACCCCCCCGGACCACGGCCTCAGTTCAGCGACTCCATCACAGACTTCGTCAGCACGCACACCCTTGCCTCCACGGACTACATCCTCCTCGGAGACCTGAACTTCCACCTCGAGAACAACAACACCACCAACTCCACCACCCTGATTGACAACCTCGCCAACCTCGGACTCAGACAGCTTGTCACAACACCCACCCACTCTGCCGGTCACATGCTTGATACCATCTTCTCCGCAAGCCCCCACGTCTCCTTCAGCCACACCACCAAACTCCACTGGACCGACCATCACTGCATCCACTTCACCTTCCAGAAACCCACAACGCACCACCGCACTCAACAGATCCCCCGCCACAGCTGGAGCAAAATCACCGAAGACCAGCTAAACACCACCCTGGCTGAAGCCCACCCACCGACCCCGCCAACATTGCCGCCCGCAACCTCAGACGTTGGATCGACAACTGCGTCAACACTCTCGCCCCGATCAAGAAACCCTCCAACAGACACACTAACAAGAAAGCCAGCTGGTTCACCGCAGACCTCCAGGCCTCCAAACAAACCTGCCATACACTAGAGAAGAAATGGTACCGAGAACAGACACCAGACAGCTACGCAGCTCACAAGAACGCCATACGCAGACACCATCACCTCATCAGATCCACCAAAAGGGCCTCCTTCAAGGACTGACTCGACAACAACGCACACAACAGCAAAGAACTCTTCAACATCGGAAGGAACTCTGCAACCCCAGCTCCAAGACCAACGGCATCCCACCATCGCAAGACCTGTCCGACTCCCTCGCCACCTTCTTCCATCGCAAGATCGCAGACATCCACGACAGCTTCAACAACCTGACCACCCCAACAACCACCGACACCTCAGACCCCGCGGCCACCACCCACATCAATCCCCTGCTCACCCGGACCAACATAAACGACAACACCACCATCAAAATCATGAACACCATCCACTCCGGCTCTCCGTCAGACCCATGCCAACACCACATCTTCAACAAAGCTAGCGCCACCATCGCACCCCACCTCCGCAAGGCCATTAACATCTCCTACGGGAGCGAGACCTTCCCGGAGAGCTGGAAGCTCGCCGAGATCAATGCCTTACTGAAGAAACCCAATGCCGAGGGACCCCAAAAACTTCCGGCCCATCTCCCTGCTCCCGTGAAGGTCATCGAGAAGGCCGTCAACAAACAACTGAACCGCTACCTCGAGGAGAACAACATCCTGGACCCGTCCCAGTCCGGGTTCCGCAGCAACCACAGTACCGAGACTGCCCTTATCGCTGCCACCGATGACATTAGGGCCCTGCTGGACAACGGCGATACCGCAGCCCTTATCCTCCTAGACCTATCAACCGCCTTCGACACTGTCTGCCACCGCATCTACGCACACGCCTCCACAACGCAGGGATCCGAGACAAGGCCCTGGAATGGACCACCTCCTTCCTCTCCGGCAGAACCCAGAGCGTCCGCCTTCCGCTCCGAAGCCTCCGAGATAATCTGCGGCGTACCCCAAGGATCATCCCTCAGCCTGACACTGTTCAACGTCTACATGGCACCACTTGCCCACGTCGCCAGACTGCACGACCTCACCATCATCTTCTACGCCGACGACACCCAGCTGATCCTCTCCCTTTCCAAGGACCCCCTCACTGCCAAAACCAACCTCCAGGAAGGAATGAAAGCAGTCACCGAGTGGATGAAGAACAGCTGTCTGAATCTGAACTCGGACAAGACAGAGGTCCTTATCCTCTGCTCCACCCCCTCAGCCTGGGACGACTCCTGGGGACTGTCCGCACTGGGAGCAGCACCGATACCCACCAATCACGCACGCAATCTGGCGTTTATCCTCGACTCAACACTCTCCATGACCAAGCAAGTCAACGTCATCTCATCCTCCTGCTTCAACACCCTCCGCATGCTCCGCAAGATCTACAGGTGGATCCCCACCGAAACAAGAAGAACGGTCACCCAGGCCCTCGTCAGCAGTAGGCTGGACTATGGAAACGCCCTCTACGCAGGAGCCTTGGCCAAACTCCTGAAACGACTACAACGCATACAGAACGTCTCTGCCCGCCTGATCCTCGACATCCCGCACAACAGCCACATCACACCACACCACACCTGAGAGACCTGCAGTGGCTTCCTGTCAACAAGAGGATCACTTTCAAGCTCCTCACCCACGCACACAAGGCGCTCCACAACACCGGACCGGCATACCTCAACAGACGACTCACCTTCTACACCCCGAACCGACAGCTCCGATCCGCTGACCTCGCCCTCGCCACCGTCCCTTGCATCCGAAGAGCGACCACCGGCGGCAGATCGTTCTCCCACTTCACTGCCAAGACCTGGAACACGCTCCCCATCCTCCTACAGCCGACCCAGGACCTACTGACCTCCAGGAGGCTCCTCAAGACCTGGCTATTCGAGCAGTAGCAGCACTTCCCCCCCCCCCCAGCGCCTTGAGACCCTCACGGGTGAGTAGTGCGCTTTACAAATGTATTGATTGATTGATTGATCTATGCGCCCTTTCCACAACAAAGCACTGCAAATGCTACTCTCTGCCAAAAAATGTCCATATGCAACTATCCCACCAAAGCTTAAGGTTTTTTTTAATGCAGTAGTATCAGCAAACCCTAAAATGTCATTATCATTGTGCTTCGATCATGCCTCAAATTCCACACTTATGGTCTGGGATATATTTCTACTGATTTTGCTGGTCCAGTGAGTAGATCATTTAATTACTTTAATCCATCTTCAAAATCTAATATGCGCTGTTCTGCCAATCAAGTCTTCCTTTATTTGGTCAATCTGTAATGTCATTGTGTCAATTTTCTGATCAACTGATTTAAGGTGAATTTTCATGTAGTTTATCCGAAGGTAGAGTCCATGACATAAAACTTCCCCCTCCCCTCTAGAGGATTTCCTACCCTCAAATGTGTGCTTAGGTTGTTTGGCTTCATTTTTCCCCCATAACGTCTTCCAATTACCCCTAAATACTACTTCAGGAGATAAAGTGTCATTAATGGCACGGGGTACAATCACCAAAAGCAAATAGGCACCCCTGCAGCCATGACACAATTGCAGCAGGCCTTAACTTGCATTTGTTGTGTGCCTAGTTTAAGATGATTTCACCCTCTTCAGCCGACAACAAGGATAGCTGTGTGGAGCGGTATGGGAGTGGGGATACTGGGGTAGTCAGTAGGCATTAATAGAGCTCAGAATATGCAACAGACCTCCTTAGAATGGCACCTCAGATAGATTTTTTTGGCCCAAGGTTACACGTACCTCAGCTTGAGCAGTCATGTAGAAGGAGACAGCAGTGTCAGACCAGGAACGAACAGAAGCCATCCCTGCAGTACAACAGGTCGGATGAGGTAAATGCATTGCGAGCAATGTCCAGGAGCCGATCGGGCCTACTCCAATGCCCGGGGTAGTGTCATTAGGCCCAGCGCATATCATGAAAAATGGATGCCATAGCAATCAAGGCCACTCGCTGCCAGGCCCGCATCTGAGCCCTGGATGTCTCACCGCCCTGTTCTCCCACTGGTAGTCCCTGCAGCTGCAAAGCAGCAAAAAGGTAGTCCCCGCTCCAAGGGGAGGACCAGTACACAGCAGCAGAGTGATCACCCACATCAGCCATCTTCAACCCCCTCCCCCCAGCCTTGCTGCCAGTGCATCACAGGCTTTTCAGGCACATGACACTCAGCATAGGATAAGAGTGCAGGGGTGGGTTTTTATAGGTCAATGCCTCCTCATATTGCTAGTATTTACCAGATTTTGTGGCATTAAACTAGAACTAAAGCCTTACGTAGCCATCTTGGCAGAAATGTGTTAGGAGATAGCCTGAATGTTCTAATGAGCCAACGGCATGCGTGGGGGGTGGGTTGGATGGGGTGGGTTGGATGGGGGGGGTTGGATGGGGTGGGGGGGAACTTGTTGGGGTGTTTGATGATTGGGGGGGCGGGAGGGATGTTGGGAGTTCCCTATTTGAACCCTGTTATTGGACTGTAACTGGTGCGGGGACGATCCGAGTTATATGCTGAATTGCCCAAGGGGGGAGGGCTCAGGGGAACGCTTTTTGGGGCTCCTTGATGGGAATGTTTGACCGCAGCCGGCTCCGGGAGGGCCTCAGGAACGCTAATGGCTGTAATTGTAATGCATATTGCCTTCCCACCTGCTTCCTGCTTCTCTGTATTGCCCATGGTGCTGCTCATATGGTTTATTTTTCCGAACATCAATAAAAACTTGTTAAAAAAAAAAGTGGGCATCTTGGGAGGCGACCAGCTACGCGCCTTCCCCTCTCACTACCGCTTTAAATGCACCTCTGTGTGTTTCATTTTAAGTATCCGCCAGTCAGTTTTTAAAATCTTCCTCAATTACTTTGGACATTTCTTCCCTGTTGACTGAATTACAGAACAATTCAATCTTCAGTTACTTTTTCTGTGCGTCGCTCTATGCATCCTCAAACCATCTCTGAGAGAGCATGGTCAGAGATGGAGATCCCGAAACATCTGATTTCACAAGTGACGTGACAAACAGATAATAAATACAGCCGCATGTTTTGTGTACATGCAAATAGCAGGTGCAATCCCTTCTGTCAGGGTGTGTTGTGTGCCAGGAGTCTTTCAGACCCCAAAAATTCAACATTCTCTTTAGCTTCTTAGAGACCATCCCTAAACCCTCTTCCCAATCCTACCAAGACTATCTAAATGTATATTCCAGAACATTGAAATCTTCTTCCAAAGATATTTGCCCCTACTGTGCATTTGATCTTTGAGATGATTTGCTATGCCAAAAAAGCGTACTTCTGGGTGGCAGGAGCCTAAATACTCCCTAGGGTGTCTGAGCCTACTTGGGTTTCAATTCAAGAGTATATCACAAAGCCTCATGCCCGTATCTGTTTGCCAGGTTTTTCTTTTCCCGGTGATCTGTCTCTCTGCAGTTTCTATGCCTGAGCGTATGGGAGGATCTTCTAATGATTTCTATGCCCCATCAGAATTGCTTGTCATTGTAGCATTCACGTCTGTTGCTCCTCCTGCCCGAAGCAGCTGTAAGCCCTCCTCCATTGTCATAGATAGTCTCCAGAGTCCACCTCAATGTGAGCTGGAGCCCATAGGGACCACCCATTAGTAGTTGATTTGATTTTTGTTCAGACGTAAGCGGTCAGAAATACCCTATATGCTGCAATGTCATCCCTAACCTGTGTCCCTGGTTCTTTTGATTACCTCCCAACACTATGTGCTCTAACTATTCTGTTGTGGGCTGCTGTGCCCTCTGGAAAGATTAATTGGAAGACTTGTCAGGCAGATGTAAATATTGTCCCCCTCGCGTTTCTACTTTAGATTTCGAATACGAATATTCTCTTGGCAAGAACTATTCTCTAGGCCTTCACATTTCCTCCTAAGCTGTACTTGAGTTTCCAGTGATACTACTGTGGTGTAGACTAAAATTATTCCGAGGTTTCCATTGAATCCATTTAAATCTTTGTCAACTCCAAGCAAATTCATAGATAGCAGGTCCTTTTTTCACTTCTTTCAGGTCTTCTTTAATTCGGCCAGCAGAATTGCTAATTCCCTGGTGAATGTTTTTTCAATCCTGGTTTTGAGTTCAACTAAACAGTCTTTTAAATCCTCCTTTTAAATGTGGTGCTTAAACAATTAGCTCACAATTGACCGGCTTCCTTTGAGTTTGGAGGAATTGGGCAAAGGGTCTGCCAAAGGGCTCTTGCTTGGGTCAAGACACTCCCTCTTACACTACTGTCAATCAGAAGTCTCTGCCTGCACTCACGAATCCTCTTCCATATTGTGCAGACACAGGCCTCCAACCCCTAATAATGGTCCAACTTTTCAATAGGGGGTATCTCACACTGCACTGAAACCTTGTGTGAGTCCATATTAACCTCAACTATGTGTGGGGTGGGCAGAATGCTTCCAGCGGTGCCGAATGGGGCCTCATCTTAAGATGCGGATCGGAGTACCACCTTCAGGTGACTACTGTGACACCATCTTGCCCATAAGCCCTAATCGTGCAGGTTTTGTCATATAATGCTTGCATTAAAATAGCTTGATGGTGCACCAACTGCTTAGATGTATATGTATTAGTGTTAAATACATCTGTAAGATTTTAGTGAATGTGCAACAGAATTCAGGTGTAAATTCTTTAATTTTACACCATCAATCACAAGGACTGCCCTTTTCGTAATAACCAGACAATGGTATTTAATTGTGATGCAAAAGCATCTTCGGAGACATCTTCAGCTTTCCTTGGTAGAGGGGGAACAGACCACTACAACTATCCTACTTGAACGCCATGGGCTCAGGGAGCTTGCCTTATCTGTGCTTTTCAGTTTGAAACGCCATAACAGAGACACACTGACCGTCTCAAAGCACAGTAGCTGAACAAAAAAACTCTGTGATCCAGTAGAGGTATGCGTTTTAATGGCCATCTGGGAAACCCTTATGGACACTTTGGTGGGAAGATTGATTTAGTCAGGGCCTGGAAAGGGAGGAGTTTTACCATAAGCTGGTATCATTGTTCAATGATTTGATTTCATGAACACCAGCTAAAATGTCGCAATTTAAAAAAATATATTTAATCGTCTGTTTAACTTTTATGTTTATTTTTGTTAGTAACATATTCAGATAGTCTGTATTAGATTAGGGCCTCTTTAAAGATTTAGATTTGGATTTCCTGGGTGTGGTCATCAATGGGGCAAAGAGGCTCTGGAACGCACTAATAAAATAGTGTTACAGTCTCAGAGGACTGATCGTTGCCCTAGAATCACCATCCATAAATATGTTGTAGGAGGTACAAAGACTACAGTCCACCTGACCCCCTAACTCAAGTTGGAAAGTTGTCTTGACCTGCACTTTCCAGAGGGGGTTTGAATGTCTAAAACTGGGACACATGGATTACTGCTGAACCTGCAAAAACGTATCATTATGTAGAAGTCTCCCCTGTGATAGATGCATTCAGGATTCTTGACCTGCAATCTCCTTCTGGATCGAATCTAAGCAGGTTTCACACATTTGTCTTTCAACTCAGTACTTCCACAAGAACATACCTTGAACTTCATAGAGGCAAGTTTGTATAGAATATCGTTCATATGTTCTCGGATGATGGCCCATGTGATTTTATTGTCGCTCTGCGCGGTTGTCTCAACAGCACGACGGGCCATGTCATAGAAGGCAATCATGTTAGACAGCATGCCTACTGTCTTGTAGAATGGACAAAACCTACAAAAGAAGCAACATTATAAAGGTACATTTTAGAAATCCACTATAAACAACTGAGCAGCTACTACCTCTAAACCTTATTCACCCTCCTCAATAAACATGGGTAGTTTGTTTATAACACAAGAAATGCACTCCAGATATGCAGCCAGGCATGCCATATTTTCCCCCCAACTTCTCTCTCCTCTCTCTAAGGCATTTGATGCCAACTGAGAAATCCTTAATCAGTGAAAGGAGAGACTTGAAAGGGTCTCTTTCTGTATGCTGTGAGAGCTGCAACATGTACCTTAATAGAGAAATGCAAGCAGGATTTGCTAATGTGTAGTAGCTATGCAACCCTGACTCTTCTTGGCCACTATAAAAGTTTTCTACAGGTACCAGATGTGGTACCTCTTCCACTTACAGACTTAAGAAGATGCTTAGGGAAGAGTTATGCTTACGGTGACTGGAACTTGTTATCGAGCTATTTCATTAGAGCGTTGAAAGTTTGGAACCATGCCTGCGGACATCATCTCTGCTCTCTGAGCGCCATTTAAGTGTAACTGTTTCCAGGAAAGAAATTTTAGAGCATCTTCCTAGTTTACTTGCATGGTGGTCGGGCTACAAATGAAGATCAACTCATAAATCTTAACACTCTTAATTTAGGTGTGCACTCTTAGCAGTACTCTTTTTAACTAAGTAGCCGATCCGCATTTTGATGTGGCTCAGGTGTTGGCAGGAGGTTGTTGATAACGGAGAAGAGCCTAGAGACAAGAAGTTACCACACAGATAACTTCGTTCTACTCCTACATCATCGTTCCTGTTCACAACCTGTAAGTAAATTCCAAAGCAAAGGGACTGGAATGGGAAAGCAGCATTGGGCAGATGTGGCCTAGGTTATACAAAAAAGACTAACCAAATGAGCATTGTTTTGGAAAGAAGCCATAACCCCTTCGCTGCCAGGCCTCCCTACCCCGCCCCCCCCCCCCACCCCCCGCCCTTTTTGGTTATTTGGGGTAGTTCGTGCTTAGGCCCCCATAACGTTTTGTCCACATAAGATATCCATGCCAAATTGGCGTCCTTTTCTTCTAACATGCTGAGGATTCTAAAGGTACCCAGGGTTTAGGGATTCCCCTGGAGGGGATTGAGAAATTAGGCAAAATGCAGCAAACTTTTGGGTTATTGGGAAACAATGGGAAAAAGTGCTGCAGAAGCAAGCATCTGTTTTTTTCCCCTGCAAACGGTATCAACAAAGGGATTGTGGTGCTAAAATCACCATCTTCCCAGCTTTCAGGAACAGGCAGACTTTTGTCAGAAAACCCAATTTTTTTTTTACACTGTTATGGCATTTTACTGGGACAGAGCCTATTTTTTGTGCTTTCAACCTCCTTCCAGTTAGTGGATGTAATAGATGGGAAACCAATAATGGATCCCAGATAGCTATACATTTCTGAAAAGTAGACAAAATTCTGAATTCAGCAAGGGATCATTTGTGTAGATCCTTCAAGGTTTTCCTATACAAAGTAATAGTTGAAATAAAGAATATTGCAATTTAGTTAAAAAAACAGCCATTTGTGCCTACATTTTTACTTGTAACTTCTTCAAACTATGGTAGATTTTTTAAAGCTATATACTGTTAAGGCAGCGGTACCCTTCTGGTTGCGGAGAAATACGAGTCGTGTAGGTTCACCAAGAACCAAGGTACCCAGAGCATAACTGAGTTGCACCTTGCAAAGGTTTTTCGTTGTGCACTGGGTATAAAGGTATTCATTAGGGAAAATATAAAGAGTGAAAAATAGGTATCAAGGAAACCTATATATATTTGAAATGGGAACAAGATATGGAGTTTAAAAGAAGTGGTTATTTGTGCATCTCTAAATTTGTAGGTACCCATACTAGCATGTGAATGCAAGGGTATTGTTCAAAATGACTTCTTTTTTACACAGTCATACATTTAGAAGGCAGAAATGTATTGGAAGACAAACGCTAATAGCACTTGTTCTACTATTCTGTGCTTCCCTAAGTCTACTGAAAAATGATACTTCACTTGTGTGTTTGGCTTAGTGCCCACGACAGGAAACGGCCCAAAACACAACGTGGACACATGACATTTTTCCAGTGAAAACTGACCCTTTTTTTGCAATGTGCCTAGCTGTGGATTTTGGGCCTTAGCTCAGCCGGCACCTAGGGAAAACTGGCAATCCTGTAAATTCTTTAAAACTAGACATCCAGGGGAATCCAGGATGGGGTGACTTGTGTGGCTCTCACCAGGTTCTGTTACCCAGAATCCCTTGCAAAGCTCAAACTTTGCCAAAACAAGAACGCATTTTCCTCACATTTCCTTTGGAAAGTTCTGGAATCTGTGGGAAGCCACAAACTTCCACCCACCCAGTATTCCCCCAAGTCTGCTGATAAAAATGGTACCTCACTTGTGTGGGTAGGCCTCATGGCCGCAACAGAAAATGACCCAAAACTTATTGTGGACACATCAAAATTATTCTTCACTAAACAACCTGGTTTTGCAAGGGAGTCACTGGCTTTTTTGGCCCTGGGCTCGACGGCCATCTAGGGATACCTACCAAACCAAGACATTTCTGAAAACTAGCCACCTGGGGGAGCCCAGGGAGGTGTAGCTTGGGTGTATCCCCCAATGTTGTCTTACCCAGAATACCCTGCAAACCTCAAATTTAGCCTAAACAAAATGACATTTTCCTCACTTCTTTGGGTGTCCAAGGCAGAATTGCCTAAAAACATATATATAAAAAATATCTCACTTAGAGCTCGCTGTGCTATCCCCTCAATCTCTATGGTTTTGGCCTTTCCCAGTCGCAGGCTCTGGCCCACCCATAAAAGAGAGGTATCATTTTACTCGGGAGACCGAGGGTAACGCTGGGCAGTATGAAATTTGTGCTGGTGTGGTAACCCCAGACAGAAATGTGAGGAAAATGTGATTTTGTTTTTAGCTAAATTTGAGTTGTTCAGGAGTTTCTGGATAAGAAAACGGGGGATCCACGCAGGCCACACATCCCTAAACTCCCCCATGGTGTCTAGTGTCAGAAATGTCTGGGTTTGGTAGGTTTCCCTAGATGGCCGCCTAGCCCGGGACCAAAAATGCAGGCCCCCCACCCTTTCAAAACCAGTTGTTCTCTGATAGATAATTCTGATGTCTCCACAAATCTGTTTTGGGTCCTTCTCTGCCCGCTGGTACTTGGCACACCCACACAAGTGAGGTACCACTTTTATCGGGAGAACTGAAGGAACGCTGGGTGGTATAAAATTGGTGCCACCCTATTGATCCCACAACTTTCCCACACAGATAGAAATGTGAGGAAAATGTCATTTCTTTAGCTAAATTTGAGGTTTGCCGGTGATTTCTAGGTAAGAAAATGTTAGAGGATCCCTGCAAACAATACCCCCCTGGACTCCTACGGGTGTCTAGTTTTCATAAATGTTTGGGTTTGGTAGGTTTCCCTGAATGGCCGCTGAGCCCGGGACCAAAAACGCAGATGACCCCGATGAAAAACCAGGTTGTTTCGTGAATCGATAATTTTGATGCTTCCACAATACGTTTTGGGCCCTTCCCTATCGCGGGTCTTTGGCCCACCCACACAAGTGAGGTAGCATTTTTATTGGGCGACCTGTGGAAAAGTTGGGTGGTAAGAAATTGTGTGGGTCCGGTGATTCCACAACTTTCCCCACACAGAAATGTGAGGAAAACGTGATTTTTTTGAGTGCTAAAATGGAGGTTTGCATGAGATTCTGGGTACAAAAAAAAGTTGGGGGATTCATGCAAGCCGCACCCCCCTGGACTCCGCTGGATGTCTACTTTTCAGAAATGTCTGGGTTTGGTAGGTTTCCCTAGATGGCCGCTGACCTTGGAACCAAAAACACAGATGCCTCCCTTGCAAAAACAGGTTTTGTCATAGATAGGGGGCACCTGAATTACATCCTCAACACTCAAGGGGTTAAAGCATAATGCCTGTGGAATACAAGTGGTGGAACTCAAGTAAGGTACCTATACATCTCTCACATGTAACGAGCAACTATCTTGAGAAAGGTGCCCCTAGTTACGCTACTCACATCAATATTCACACAATGCATAAATACCAAACACCTGATTTAACACAACCACATAGCACTGTAAATTTAGAAAAGTATATATGGCTTTAATTTTTTCATACAAGCACAATAAAATATTCTCACATCTAAAATGCCATATGTATTATTCACACAAATAAAAATACAACACATATATATGACATGAGGGAGAGCATCTGAGACAATATAATTGGTCTTAATAAGCCAACAAATCAAAAATCGGCAGTGGTATGTCATTGTGTTAGATCAGGTGTTTGGTATAGTGTGAATATACGATGTGAGTAGAGTACCTAGAGGATTTGAATATTTTTTTGTTTGTGAAACGTCCTGTCCCTGCAGAACAAGATGCGGGTTAGAGGAGAACGAAACTACATACTGTAGGTTTGGTGCTGCTTCTCACAAGACTTACAGGCCAATGCCTCTTGGTTGAGGATGAACGTGTGCTTGCCACAGTACCTTAGTCCTTTTTCTCATTTTTAGGCTACTACTCTGGTTACGAAATTCATAGTCCCCTGTTGGACAGGGTCATCTTTACTTGGCCTGCATGCATGTGAAGTAGATCAGCTGTTGCAAACGACACAATATACATTGGCTTGAAACCATAACATTAGAGCAGTGGTATTTTCATCAGAAAATAATTTTAGAGGAAAAACAAGTCTGGTGCCCCAAGTAGGAGTGATTGGGCTTGACAAAAGCATGCTCCAATCCAAACAAATGGCTGCAAAAACAAACTGGTAAGAAGAGCCAGCCAGAATGTAGGGATAATGTATTTCACTTAGTCCTAAACGACTGGGGCCACCGAGTTCACTGAACTGTTCCTTGTTACACCAACAGAGACAAAGATATTCAGTTAGCTGAACTAGTTCCTTTCCAAAATTGTCAATGAAATTAAAAGTCTTGTGCCTCCACTATGTGGCAGCCTTTAAGCAGCGCTAACATCTTTCTCCTAGCCCAATAATTTTTGACATATTACTTGCCTTTGTAAATGATTGGTTAAACGGTCATGTTTTAAAGAATTATGACACGTTCTCAAAACAGATAATGCTCTAATTGGTGGTTAACTGCACCACGTACAAAACACTACACCCATATCTTATTAGTAATGTCTTGATGCAAGTCATTACAAAATTGTCTGTTATATCCACTATACAACAACGCATTGTCTAAGCAATATGTGGTTGGGTTTCTTGCCACGGGGGCTAGCGGTACAAGTCCAACTGAAGAAGCTTTTTTTGTTAAGCTTTCTTTGAGTTTGATAAATTGATGTTTATAACACCTTAAAATTCGAAATGCTTCCTGCTTTGCAGACTCCTGTAGTAAACACATTTAAAAAGAGTGTTTAATCCAACCAGTAGTCCTATGCATGCAGGTTGGTCTAGTAATAAAATTCACACATTTGGACTACGAAGCTGACTGACAGGTTTCCAAGAGAAAAGAAGGCTGCCATGTGCATAGTAATGTTAAAGAGAGAACCCACAGCTATGGGATTACCGCCTCAATGCACAGTACAAGATATCATGAGCGTAAATAGAGTCTATGACAAATACATGATATAGTGCTATCTAAAATAATGGATCTGGAGTATTTGGCTTCCACCTGCTGATAAAGAGATGTAAGTGGATGGAGTTGTCCTCATGGACTCTGAGGTGTTGCTCAGGTATCACCCTCTGCTGCATACTTTATGAGCAAGAGGAAAATGCATAGGAACTGTTGGGCAGAAGGAGCAAACTCCACTCAGTGCAGTGAACAGTTTTTGAAAAAGGAAGCAAACTAGGTGATGATGTTAGGTAAACAATGCCCCCCCCCTAAAGTGACCAAGATTACTCATTTAGATTCCCCCTTCCGTTACATACAACAACACTGAGAGGTTTCCTAAATTGTGGGTGTTAAATGGGACAAGAAAGCTGGACACTGACATCAATGTTAATGTTGGGGGATTTGGGGCTTGTGGATTCTGTAAAAACAATACCCTAGGCAATGCTCTAGCTGCTGGTGCATGAGGCTAGTCTGCGGATCAGGGCGGTGGCAGCAATTGTCCACATTTTACCTTATAAAAAACGTAATATGCAATGTACAAACTCCAGAGATAACACTGAAATTAGACTGTGATTAGTTGGTAAATCAAAAAGTTAACTTGGCAAGAATTCTACGAGATATCTTGTGAGATCTACTAAAACATCCAATTACTCAACAAGCACTGCACTCATTTTAACACTGGACAATAAAAGGGAAATGAAAGATGCAATGCATGCTGGGCATACCTGTCGTATGGTGTGTACCCATTCTGCTGGAGGAAATCATCTTTTAATAACTTAGCTACCTCTAGCGTGATTTTGTCTGTTTCTGCCAATGATGCCTGGAACAGAAATAGAATAGTGAGATTTCATAATGACTGAAATTTAAAGTATGCATGTTATCACAATTATGTTATTTACGGGACCAATTCTACTTTTACTCACTTGGCAACAATTTTATAGTTTTAAATGATGATAAATAGCACAAAAGAACAAATGTTACTTACCTGTAAACTGTGGTTCTCCAGTATTGGTGTCTTTCATAGATTCACATGCTTGAATATTCCCCGTCGTCGAAGTGGGAGTCCCACGGTATATATAAAAAGCAATAAGTATTATGTATATATACATATACACATACATAACCACATAAGAGTATACACATACCCAAATAAACATATATATATAGTTCAAATAACATATCAAGTTAAAATACCATAGGATAGTATTGAGACATAGGAAAGCATTGAGAAAAAGATTCACTTTGCTAACATATCACTGTCATTTTATAGTCCAAACTCCAGCCAATCAGGCGCTAGCACCCTCTAGAACCTTCTCCTCAGAGGCTCAGGCCCTCAGATTTTCGAGCACGAGAGTGACCATAGAGCCGAAAGAGGAGAAGAGAGCCTCTGAGGGGAGGAGGGTGGGTCGCATGTGAATCTATGAAAGACACCAATACTGGAGAACCACAGTTTACAGGTAAGTAACATTTGTTCTTCTCCAGTATTTGGGGTGTCTTTCATAGATTCACATGCTTGAATAGAATAGTAAGCAGTAAACAGTATTCGGCTGACCAAGCCGTATTGATATTGCATGTAATACAATGACAATGTATTTAGAACGCAATTAATAATACCCCAGGAGGAGGGAAGTAGCAGAGGCTCACCTTATTTAAATAGACTTCGTAGAACTGCCTGTCCCACAGCCGTGTCTGCTTCGTTAATGGATTCCAGACAGTAGTGCTTCGTAAACGTGTGCCTGCTGGACCACGTAGCTGCCCGGCATATCTGATGGATGGGCACACCAGCGAACAGGGCAGTGGAAGATGACATAGCCCTCGTTGAATGGGCTCTCACTCCCGAAGACAGAGGCTTACCAGCCTTTTGATGGCAAAAAGAGATTGCTGATGAAACCCAACGGGCAATCGTAGGTTTGGTGACCGATTGTCCTTTGCAAGCACGCCCGTAGGCCTCAAACAACTGGTCAGATTTGCGAAAGGATTGAGTTCTGCTAATGTAGAATTTAAGACATCTCTTCAAGTCCAGAGAGTGTAAGCTTTGCTCCGCCGGGGTTTGTGGATGCGGGAAAAAAGTCTTTAAAAGCACCGGTTCGTTAAGATGGAAATCGGATGGTACTTTAGGTATAAAAACCGGATTAGTGCGGAGGATGACACAGTCCGATCTGAATTGAAGGAACGGAGGCTTTATTGTAAAGGCGTGAATGTCACTGACTCTGCGGGAAGAGGTCAGAGCAAGGAGGAGGGCCACCTTCCAAGTTAAAAATTTGACATCCGCTGAGTGGATAGGTTCGAAGGGCGCCTTCATGAGTTGAGCCAGCACGATGTTCAGGCGCCACGTGGGTGGAGGACGCCGAATGGGCGGGAACATGCGGAAGAGACCCTTGAAAAATTGTTGTATGACTCTGGATGAATAGAGAGAGGACGAGCCGTCTTGTCGGAAGCGAGATATTGCCGCTAGAAAGACCTTTAAGGTAGAGTGCGATAATCCAGACTGCGCTAGTTGTAGGAAGAATGGCAGAATGTGTTCTGGGGGAGCGTGCACAGGATGAATGTGGGCGGAAGCACACCAATGACAAAATCGCTTCCATTTGAGCTTATACGTTTTCACTGTGGATGGAGCTCTTGCCTTAGCTAACACCTCCCTGCAGGCTGGAGGAATGTTCAAATGAGCAAATTCAAGGTGCTCAGGTTCCAAGCCGACAAGCTGAGAGAGCTGGGATTCGGATGGCATATCCGACCATCGTTCATTGTCAGCAGATCCGGCTTCAGGTGGAGAAGGATGGGCTCGCGTTGGGATAGGAGAAGCAACTCCGAAAACCATGCTTGCCGAGGCCACCGTGGAGCTATTAGAAGTACATGGCACGGTTGTTGTCTCATCTTCCGCAGCACTCGCGGAATCAAAGGAATCGGCGGAAAAGCGTACGCAAATATCCCGTACCAATTGATCGAAAGGGCATTTCCGCACGACCCTTGGTGGGGAAACCAGCTTGCGTAGGACTGGCATTTTGCATTCTGCGGGGTTGCGAAGAGGTCGATTGTCGGGTGACCCCAAAGGTTGAAGACAAATTCCAGCGTCGGTTGATGTAACTCCCACTCGTGGGTTGATGATGCTGACCGACTGAGTGCATCCGCCAGAGTATTGGAAATGCCGGGCAGATGAATTGCTTGTAACGTCATCTGATGGAGTATGGCCCAACTCCAAATCCTCTGCGCCAGACGGGAGAGCAGTGGAGATCTTGTCCCGCCCTGTTTGTTCAGGTAGTGCATGCACGTGGTGTTGTCCGTCTGAATGAGGACTGACTTCCCTTGGAATTGCAGGCGGAAGGATTTCAACTCCAAGAAAATGGCCATCAGTTCCAGTCTGTTGATGTGCCAGCAACGCTGAGCCGCTGACCATTGGCCCTTGACGGATAGATCTTGAAAATGTGCGCCCCAACCCTCCATGGATGCGTCCGTGGTAAGGACGAGTTCTGGGGTTGTCGACAGAAAAGATGTTCCTGCTGCGATGTTGGCAGGACGAGTCCACCAATGCAGCGCTTGAGCCATGCGGGGTGACACCACGATCTGATCGTTGAAGGAACCGGAAACCTGGCGCCACTGCTTGTCTAACTCCTCTTGGATGATGCGACTCTTTAGTCTGCAGAGAGGGATCAAAGCGATGCATGAGGACGCCATTCCCAGAAAGGATTTTAATATGCGGACTGAAACTGACTGCTTTGCTGCGATGGAGCTCGCAAGCTGTTGAATCCGTTCTTGACGCTCTGCTGAAGCAAAGGCCATGGCTGTGCTCGTATTGATACAAGCGCCGAGAAAGGTCTTGCACGTAGTCGGCGTGCGTTGAGATTTTTGTACATTGATCGACAACCCCAGGGACTGGAATAGATCGAGACAGCGCTGGGTATCGAGGGCCGCCTGGTGGGAGGATTGAGCTTTGATGAGGCAATCGTCCAGGTAGGGGTATATCTGAATACCCTCTTGTCGTAAGTGAGCCACCACCGGGGCCAGGAATTTTGTAAAGACCCGCGGGGCTGAGCAGAGTCCGAAGGGTAGGACTTTGAATTGGTAATCCCTGTGGCCCACTCGAAACCGTAGGTATTTCCTGTGACGTGGTAGAATGGGCACATGGAAATATGCGTCCTGCAGATCGATCGTTGTCATGTAATCCTCCTGAGAAAAGAATTGGAGGATGTCCTTCAATGTGAGCATCCGAAAGGACTGAGTCTTGAGAAATTTGTTGAGCAATCTGAGATCGAGGATGGGACGCCATTCCCCTGATTTCTTTAGTATGAGGAAAAAACGGGAATAGAATCCCAACCCTCTTTGATATTTCGGAACCACTTCGATGGCACCCTTGTTTAACATTATTTGGATTTGTTTGAAAAGTTCTCTGAGATGGGCGGGTGGTGGCCCGGATGGAGGTGTGCGTGGAGGAACCTTCACAAACTCTAGGGCGTGGCCCCTTGAAATAATATCCTGAACCCAGCGGTCCGAAGTGATTGAGGACCAGGTTGAAAAGAACTGGGAGATTTTTCCTCCAACAAGAACTAGAGGACAACTGGGAAAAGGAAGTTTTGTCCGTACAGAGTCACTGCTTCTTGGTTGAATTTCCTCTGTAATTCGACTTTCCTCTATATGACTTGCTAGTTTGCTGTCTGTAGGACTGCTGCGGTTGTGAAAAGTACCGTTGTTGCCCTTGATTGTACGAGCGGTATTGGGACGAGGAGCCACGAAAGGATGATGATGAGGAGGTGCCGCGGCCGCGCGCACCTCGAAAGGGCTGCTTCTTAAACTGTAGAGTGCCGAGGGAACGAGCCGTATACGTGTCCTTTTTAATGGTTTGCAAGGCATCTTCCACATGCTGGCCGAATAATGACTCCCCGTCATATGGCATGTCCAAAATCTTAGCCTGGACCTCTTGCCGAAAAGAGGTTGATCGAAGCCAGCCCTGTCTCCTTAGGACGGCTGCTCCCGCCAATTGGCGGAAACCGGTGGATGCGATGTCAACAGAGCAGTCAATGATCTCGGATGACGCCCTCTCACCGTCTTGCAGGATCTTCTGAGCTTCCGCTCTAGAATCCTCCGGTATAAGCTTGATCAATGCAGCCATGTCCGACCACATCTGTCTATCATAACGGCCGAGGATTGCCAAGGAATTCGCAGCCCGGACCGTTGTTGACGCCATGGTGGAAAACTTCTTGCCTATGGCATCCAGGCGACGGCCGTCGCGGTCCGGAGGCGCCGACATTGGAGATAAAGGATTCTTGGAGCGGCGCTGTGCCGCTTGTGTGATCACTGAGTCCGGCTTAGGTTGAGACACCAAGCAGGCTGGGGAAGAATCCGGAGCTTTATATTTTTTCTCCAGGCGTGGGAGCACCGCCGGAATAGAATTAGGTGTCTTCATTAATTTTATGCCTTCATTCCATATGAAGTCTATGATTGGCACAGCTCGTACTTGTTTCTGAGGCTGGGACTTGAAGTCGTACAAGAAACAGTCCTCTTCCCTAACCACCATGGGAAGGTGAAAGCGTTGCGCTGCTCTCTCCATCAGCTGATGGAACCCTGTTATGTCGACAGGTGGCGAGTTGACTGGTGACCTTGGCGGTGATGCGGGCGAATTGATTTGGTAGTCATCCCAGTCCGCCATAGAGTCGTCCTCTGGGAGCTCACCCTCTTCCGTATCAAGATTGTCCATATTATCCTCCTCTACATTGGAAGGCAGTGCAGGTATGGAGGGCGTGGGTATCGTTGGCAATATAGGATGAGGTGGAACCTCAGATGGCGCTTCACGTGGAGAATTTTGAGGGGATGCTGGAAAACGACGATTATAATCTTCCAACATATATTGGAGGTTGGAAATAAGCTGCACAGGAAGCTGCACCATAGGAACCGGAGCAGAGGGATTTTGCTCTTCTTCCTGTTCATAGTATTCATCCTCCTCAGACTCTTGGCACTTTATATGGAGCTCAGAAGGACAATGAGCATCCTGAAAAAGAGACTGATCGCCCTCATCCGAATCGTCCTCATCCCCTGAGGGAAATAGTTGACGAGGTGGCCGTGGTCCAGGTGGTAACATAACTGGGTCTAGCATGGCCTTACGACGTAGCATTAAGGAGCTGTCCACAGACCCCGGTGCTGGCGTTGACATTGGCACCAATGGCATTGTCGCAAAATTTGACCCTGTCGTCGTCGAGGCGACCGTCGACGAAGCAATCGTCGACGGAGCTGTCGTCGACGAGGAGGCTGCCGTCGACGGGACTGCCGTCGACGGGGTGGCTGCCGTCGACGGTGCGGCTGTCGTCGACGGTGTGGCTGTCGTCGACGGTGTGGCTGTCGTCGACGGGGCTGTCGTCGACGAGGAAGATTTCCTCTTCTTCTTTTTATCCATCGTCGACGGAGTTGTAGACGTCGACGGAAGCGCCAGCTTCCCAGTCGTCGACGAAGAAGTGAGTGGTATCGTCGACGAGACAGTTCTAAGAGACACACATACTACCGTCGACGGAGAAGACGTCGACGAAGTCAGTGTCGTCGACGAAGGATATCTGCTCGATACCGTCGTCACCGTCGTCGACGAGGCTGATGAAGTAGCCGATCTCGTCGACGGAGGGGCCGTCGACGGGCCCGTCGACGGTTTTGAAAGTTTCTGACTGGAAACATGTGCTGACGGAGTCAAAGACGCCTGAGAGCTACGTCTCGGGGGCGCAGACGTGGTAACAGAGACTTTGCCTGTAGACACTTCCTCAAGGTGAAGTCTCTTCTTTTTCAGAAAAGGAGATGGCAAGTCCTGGACACTTCCACGCTTTGAGGAGACTCCTGTTTTGACAGAGGCTACACTTTCCACCTCAGAAAGTGGGTTGTCTGTGTCCTTCAGTTTTTGAAGCCATATTAAAAGGCGACCTTCTCTATCTTTCAAAGTTTTGTGAGAGAAAGTTCTGCAGATCTTACAATTAGCCACCTTATGATCAGGATACAGACAATAAATACATTTCTCATGGGGATCCTCAGAGAAAAGTCTTGACTTTCCGCAAGATGAACAAGGACGGAAAAGAGATTTCTTACTTGCAGACATGATGAGAGATAAAAAACCTCAAACCAGATGAAGAACTGAGCAGAGCTCAGGGAGACTCCCTTCACACGACGTGCGGTAGAAAATCTGAGGGCCTGAGCCTCTGAGGAGAAGGTTCTAGAGGGTGCTAGCGCCTGATTGGCTGGAGTTTGGACTATTAAATGACAGTGATATGTTAGCAAAGTGAATCTTTTTCTCAATGCTTTCCTATGTCTCAATACTATCCTATGGTATTTTAACTTGATATGTTATTTGAACTATATATATATAAGTTTATTTGGGTATGTATATACTCTTATGTGGTTATGTATGTGTATATGTATATATACATAATACTTATTGCTTTTTATATATACCGTGGGACTCCCACTTCGACGACGGGGAATATTCAAGCATGTGAATCTATGAAAGACACCCCAAATACTGGAGAAGGCAAGTTACTCACTCATTCCTAATGGAAAATTGACCAAACTGTTGAAATAGGATACTACAACATTGGAGCCTTACTCCACGTTAAAAAAGAATGTGGAAACTTGTGTAGCGCAACTGTGCAAGTTAAACACCACAAACTAAATTAGGAAGGCGGAGTGGCACAGCACATTCGAAGAAGGTGGGCTTTTGTGCTTTGCTGAAAAGTTCACCAGTGTGTCTAACACCTTTGGCCTTTTGATGACATGGTTGAACGTCTTTGCTTATTGTTTTCCTCCATTCCTAGAGTACCAAGGAAAGTAAAAGCTCTATGTGCTTTGATTCAAATTGCCCCAGAATGGCCTCCTCAGTTTTGTACAGCAACCTACTGAGGCTGTCCGCATAGCAGACGATCCAGTTGAAGAACCAACCAAGATGGCTTTCCAGCCAGAACAGAGAGATTCTCCAATCTGATCTCAAGTTGTTGAGACAGACTGCATGGTTCCTGATCACTTGAAGTGCAGCTATCTGAATATTCCATCAGACTGCAGAGCCATCTTAGGCGTTTTCATCCACCACAAAAACGTACAATGCTACATGGAAAGGATTCCGCACATAGTGCAAAGATGAGGGCCTCCATCAAGGCCCCTCTGGTGCTGCTGTACCTGATAGAGCAGGCCAAGAGTGGTCTCAAGTATTCAATGGTCAACATTTACCTGGTTACTTGGCCACAATTATCAGATTTCGGAGGACAGAAAACTCTTTCCACATTCATACATAAATAAATAAATAAACACCTAAATACCAGCATTTGTAAAGCGCACAACTACCTCTGGAGACGTGTCCCGGCGCTGGGGGCCGTCGGGAAGATTAAGCAGGCTATTACCCAGAGTCACATGGTGCTGGGCTAACCGGACGCCGGCGATCGAACAGTGACCCCCATGGTCCGGAGTCAGGCACCCTGGCCGTTGCGCCACACCTCTTCCGCATCTTTAATCTTAGAGAATTTTATAAAAAACATTCTTAAAGGACTGTTCTGGGGCTTTCTTGGGTGCCCTCCAGTTCCATGGGATCTAAACACTGTTAAGCCAACACATGCTTCTCCTTTTAAATCCATTCATAGAGCATACCTGAAATTGATTTTGTGGAGAACAGCAATTCTGTTTGCTTTCACCTTAGCAAGGAGAGCCTGAGAATTACAGGTGTTCACCATAAAGGAGCTGTACCTTAACTTCATCAAAGGCAATGTGATTTAATGGACCAATCCTAGGTTCATGCTAAAAGCTCCTACAAACTCTTGCTTGAATGAACCTGTAATCCAGCGATCTTTCTTCCTCAATCCACCCACTTCTGCAGACAGATCCTTGCATTTGCTGAATATCCACAGGTGCAGGTTCTATACAGGCAAAACCAAGGAATTATCTTCTTCAAATCAATTATTTGTCTCATTCGGACATCCAGGAAGAGGCCACCCATTTCCAACTATGGTATTGCATGTTGTCTGCCTGTATCACGTTCTGTCACAACAAGGCAAAGAGTGAGGACGCCCCTGACCAGAAGCCTTGCAGTAATAGCTGCACTCTATGGTGGAGTGTCATTACAGGACATTTGCCTTGGAACCATGTGGAAAAGCAATTCTACTTTCACCAGGCATTACTGCCTGAACGTGAATGCTGCAGCAGACTGAGCACTAGGACAGAGAGTTCAGTGCAACCTGTTTCATGAAGGTGACTCGGCTTCCTCTCTCTAGTCAGGTGTCATGTATTGCTTGCTATTATGATTCAAGCATGTGAGTATATCAAAGATCCAACGGCGGAGAAGAAATGAGTTACTTACTTGTAACTTCAGTTGTACAGCGTTGGTATCTTTCATGTAGTCCTGCACTACACTCCCTAGTCAGATGCTCACTGCTATGCTACGCACTCTTGACACTTGTTCTACGAAATCAGGTGGTCCTGTGGGAGTAGGAGTGCTCACCACTTTTACCTCATTGGCTGATGTGGTTGTTTCAAATGACGTGAATGTGCCAATAAACAAACCCTTTTGCTAAGGTCTACAATCTTTTTAATATTGTTTACTGCTGTTGGAAGTTACTGGGGAATCTCAGCCTGACAAAAATAAATGATCTTAGAATGTGAATATATGAAAATTCCAACTTTGAAGAACTGGAGTTACATTGAAGTAATCAATTTCTTTTTGTAACTCATGCTGGTTTTTAGGTCGCACCTACCAGACAGCGCAAGTTGTCTGGTAGCAAAACATCAATTGTGGGCTTACCAAGAACGTACAGTGGCTTACAGTCCACTGGTGGCCTATCATTGGTTGGCTTTATTATTACTATCATTTGCGTGCTTCTTATTCAATGGTGCATGATATTTAGAAGTGGGACATAAAGAAATTAATGTCACCATGTCCCTACAAAGACATGGCCCCAAAAGCTGTTAACAAAGGAGGTTCTTCTGGCTGGCCCATGAAGAAACACCGGGAACCAACTGGGGCCAGCTAGAACATGATTAAACCACTCTTTTAAATATTTGTTAAAAGTCCAACTTCGTGATGATATCAGATTGGTATTAAATATTAAGGAAGGAAAAGTACATTTTAGAAAATCAGTTTCACAGGCTCCAGTAGGGCAAACAGGAACCTATGCAAAAATGGGTAGGGTTAACCCTTGGAACTTTTACAATTAGTTAGGGAGGAGCCAGGAGTCACCCCCACCCACTGGCTGGTGCCAGGCATAAGAGTCCCCCCTCAGGCGCCTTCTTCTGAACAATCTCTAGATCTGCAGAACAACAGTAGAGGATTGGATCTGTTGTCTGTGACCTGAGAGAATGCCTGATGGGCTGGAAGTGCTCCCCCATCATGCCCAGGAAAAAGAAGTGGACTCTAAGGGTCTGATGGCTCACCTCCTGTGCAATTACACAGCCACAATGAGCATGAGCTATAAGAGGACTTTTCCCTGAAATGCCCAGCTGACCAGTGCCAACTGGACCTTACCTAGACCCTGCTGGTGGCCTCTGCTGCAGTGAGTCTTAATTCCCAAGTGCAGTTCCTAAGGTCTTGGGATCACTGACTGTCTAACTAGATGTCTGCTATCACCCCAGAAAAGCTGCGACAGAAACATTTTGGACTTTAAGATCTCTGGAGAACATGGACAAAACACTCCAGCCTAACCACCCTAAGTGCAAACTCGCTGAGCTGAGAAAACCTCTCTCAAACTTTGAGCTTCTCCGCAGCAGATAATCTGATTCAGTGGTCCCTCAGCAAGAAGGTACCTGGCCTCGTGGAACTCATTATCCGATACAACCACAGCCTTTCCCCACTGAAGGATTGAGAGCTCCAAAAACAAGACTAAACCAGAGTGTAAAAATGTTCCCAACAAAGCAAAAGGTGCCAAAAGTATCCGGTCTTCACAAGAACTTTCTTGGGTGTGAAATTTGAATCTTTCACACTATGAGATTTTCCCAACAGCTCTAGTGCGACCAAGACCGCTCCTATTTTTTTTAGAACAGGCTAATGGATGCAGCTTTTTCTGGCGGACCCTCTTCTTTTGGCGGAGCCCATTATGGATATACATGGTGACCTTGTTTTTGAGAGAAAGCAGCTACTGGCATCAGGCACTTTGTGAAGTTCTGGGATACAGACTTCAGTTCAAAAGGAAGCTCCCTGAATTGCTAATTCTACCTCGCCATTGAAACTTATAAGGTACAGCCTGTGATTTGGATTTGTTGTGATGTTAAAATACGTATCTTGAAAATCCAGGGAAGGAAGGCACTCCCTGTCTTACAGTCTCAGAAGGGCTTCTTGAGGATGATCCATTCAGATGGACTGCTTTTTTCAGCAAATTTGACCAATGTTCGTAGGTCCAATGCTGGCCTCCACTGGCCTGGTTTTTCTCGACCATAAAGAATCTGGAGTAGAATGCTTGATTCCTTGGATTCTTCTGGATCTTAGCTAAGGAATCTTGTATTGTAGCTCCTGCAAGTGCAAACGAAGTTCCTTTCTGGGCAGAAGGGCGGGTGATTTTTGTACAAACTCCAGCCTGTGACAGGAATGCTCTATTTGTAGCTATTCTTTCCCAAGTAGGATCAAAAGTAGAGATTCATCACCCAACAGGAAGCACCAGGATAGTTGGGGAGGGGCAGCTGGCCAAAGTAAAGCTCTGATCTGAATGCTCCAAGAGTAGAGAGGATGATCCGCTCTTCTTGGATGGCACTCTGCTGTAACCTTGGTACTGGCTTCTTCCTGAAGAGGTGTAGAAGCTGGGTTGGTCGGGCTTTTTCATCTATGCAGGGCTGCCACTAAAATTAAGGGATTAGACTTTGAATTGCTAGTCAAGCATGTTAGTCCAGATTCTAAAGCCCTGGACTTATTTTCCAAAGTGGGTATGACTGCCTGAACTGTAGCTCGTTGACGCATTAGTTTGAGACCCTCGAAGCAGACGTAATGCAGGATGAGCACGGATCTTGGGTTCTTCTGAGGTTGTTCCTTGGAGTCACAAAGAAAAACTTTGTAGCTCCCTGGAAGAACAACCATGGAGAAACAAATAATTTCACATGATGTGAAAGTGGGTGATATCATCTGGAGGCAAGTCAGGTTCTGTAGGCGATTTGCTGCCATACGTAAGAAGAATGCAGTCCTCCCACTTGTCATGTCCATCCTCATCATTATCATCATCAACTTGCCCAATAAAGTTTGCCTTCCTTTTCCATATCCGAGCTATATGCTCAAAGTCAAAAATGTTCTGTGTTCCCTTGTCACTAGCTGTGGTTGGGACAGGGCATGAAACTGGACCTGGCATTGTGGGAGCAATCAGGGAGTGGGGAGAGGTCTCTCAGTTTGTAGAGGAAATGGAGGTGTTCGCATCGGGGAAGGAAGAAGTGGCACTGGTCCTGCTAGTGGTTGAGGCTGCTGTGGAAGTAACCTCTGGAATATGTCCATCATTTGTTGCAACACAGTCAATGCCACAGAAACCTGTATTATAATTTCGCCCCTTAGTGGACACTGTGGGTAAGAATTGTTGAACCAACTCGGACAGCCGGCAAAGATCTGAGGTGGACTGTCATACTCCTGTTGACATTCTTCCTCAAATTTGGGGCCTTAGGGTACTTCAGACTGTGCAGGACAGTAGCCTGTGTCCGTGCCTGTTCCTGTTATAGGCCTGTAGTCCTGAATTAAGTATGTGCACGGTGGGTGAGTAGAAACATTTACAGGGAGGATGCTAATGGTTGGAAAGGAATTCCTAATGTTGATGGGATCGTCATTGAGGTAAGCACCGCTGTTAACAGAGGATACAATGTTGATATCATAATTTATCGACATTGAAGGTATCATCAATTGTGCTGTCATCAGCAAGAGTCTGGTCTTCAATGATGCGGTTGTTGACGGTGCCTTCTTGCTTGTTGATGACAGTGCTTTTTATGCCAGCAGTAAAGCTTTGGTTTTTGTGGACTTGGGTGGCTGGTCCAACTGGATGCCAGAGACACTGGATTCTCGCGCAATTTTTTGCATAGGTTGCTCATTGCCCTTTCTTGGGAAGACTTTCTGTTGAATGGGGGAGGTGGCTGCAGACACAGGAAAAACAGTGAACTGGCATCTTTACACCAAGGAGGGCGCCTTAGGACCTCATTGATGCTGTCTGACGTCACTTTTGTCACTGACCGAGACCAACGCCTCCTACCAGGGCCAAGAGAACTTTGAAGTTTACCGTCTCAAGTCGGACACCTTGGATTGTTCTACAGGTGATGAATCTGCAGGTAGAAATATCCATCAGAGAGTTCCATATGCTTACCTTAATGCACCAACTACAAGGAAATGCTTGGTGGGGCACTTTTCTTGGAATCTTACCAAGAGGAGCGGGTAGCCCCTTTAGAACAGGGAATAGTGTTCCTTTCCAGCAAGCAAAGATTGATTTTTCCTGTCCTTAAGTGTCTTTGAAGGGAAGGTCTTATACATGTTGCAGCAAGACTATTTATGACTGGATAAAGGCTATAAATGTACTTATGAATAGTGTAAATATTCCTTTGTCCATAGTCGAAACAGGACTTCTTAAAGAGAGATAATTTCTCCTTGTGAGCCATAGTGGCCGTTGGTGACTGTTGCAAGCCCCCTGGACTGGTTCTGAGATGAAAATCCCAGAAATCCCTTCATAACAACTCACAGTATAATGAGAGGACAGGGCTGGCTGAAGCGAAGAGAAGATGAAGACAAAGCTGGAAAAGTAACCGATCGAAGGTCAAACACAGGCCAGAGAAATGCTCTTCTTAGGGATTCCCTCATACATGAGGTTCAGTAGAAATCTGAACTAATATGGCCTCTAGGGGGGGGGGGGGGGGGGGGGGGCCTTCTACCTCATTGGCTGAAGTACAGATTGCTTCAAATGAGGTGGATGTGCTACTAAGCAAATACTGTTGTTGAGGCATGTGGTCATTTTAACAATATTTACTGCTACAAATCAGGCAAACGATTGGCAAATTACCTTAAAGTACAAAAAACAAATTCAATATCGACTCAATACTAGATGCTCAGCAGACACCCAAATTTAAAGATTCAAAAATTTTACAAGAATTTCATATGTTTTACAATTCTCTATATACGCCCGAGACTTGTCCTACGGATAAATCCATCACAGACTACCTCTCCTCTTTCACTAATGCCCTGGGTCGTAATTTAGACTTTCAATGAATCGGATGTTTCAACTAAGGAGCTACACAATGCTTTGCGCAAGGACAAAGCCCCAGGTCCTGATGGATTCACTGTCGAGTTTTTTTTCTCATTTTTCCCAACTTCTACTTCATAAATTGCACAAATGCTTGACCTTTTCCTTACAAACTGGTACTGCTTTAGGTTCCATTTTAGAAGCTCTCATTTGTCTTATCCCTAAAGATAATAAAGACCCTTGTTTTTGCAAAAATTATAGACCAATCTCATTGGTTAACATCCATTACAAAATGTTCTCAAAATCGCTGCCCCTGCGCTTAGAATCCCTTCTTCTGGATCTTTTAGGTAAAGAACAATCAGGCTTTGTGAAAGGTTGTTTTCTTACTGATAATACTCGCTTGTTCTTCGATATCCTCTCGAAATCCTCTCACTCATCTAACTCTTTAGCGGCTATAGCATTAGATGCAGAAAAAGAATTCAACAGAGTCTACTGGCCCTTCAATTTTTCATCTCTAAAATGGTTTGGCTTTGGTTCTAAAATTAATTCTTTGATAGCTCTCTTATACTCAAATCCTAAAGCTGCTATATTTGTTATTGGCCTCACTTCTTCGTATTTCAACTTGGGCAGGGGTGTTCGTCAGGGTTGTCCTTCATCCCCCTTTTTGTTCAATTTAGCTTTAGAACCATTTTTGTGTAAACTTCGTCATAACACTGATTTTCAGGGTTTCAACTATGGTGATTCACACGTTAAATTGCCAGCTTACGCTGACGACATTATTGTTCATGTCTGATCCCACTTCTTCTATACCGGCTTTTCTATTTGAAGCTCAATCCTATTCTTCCGTATCTGGTTATAAATTAAACAATGATAAATGTGAAATCTTGCCCCTAACAAAGTTCACCTTTAAAGAGGACTTTATAACTACCAACTTCATTTGGAACACTAACCATATAAAATACTTAGGAATATATTTTTCTTCCTCTATTCACTCATCAGTTTCCATTAATTTGGACAAATGCTATTCAAACATTTCCTCTTTTATTGATAGATGGCATCCCTTGTACCTATCTTGGTGGGGGAGGCTAGATACCATCAAGATGATGTTATCCCCAATTGTCTTATTTACTGTCTCTAACATTCCAGTTAACATACACCAAAAGTACTTCAAAAAGATCAATTCTTTGTTGTCTTCCTTTCTTTGGAGTAAGAAAAAAGCTTGAATGTCACTAGCAAAGCTCAGCCGCCCTAAAGCAGAAGGTGGGGTTAACTTTCCTGACTAGCATAAAGCTATTAACCTTCGTCAGTCATCTCATTGGCTTACCACCTCCTCTTCGGATTCCCCTCTCTGGGTATCACTTGAACAGTCATTTATTGCTCCTTTCTCCTTTTCAGAATACCTCTTTCACCCAGAAGCCTCAAAGATCATCTACAGCTATTGTCAAGCTTACACACAAGTTATGGACCCATTTTTATTAGATAATTCCCCTGATATCAACTCATTTCTTAAATCCTCCGTTTGGCACAATCATCGCATAATGATCAAAGACAAACCCATCTATTGGAAGTCATGGAGACAAAAAGGCCTCATTTGGGTTCATCAACTATTTCATAATGATAAACTTATACCTTTTTCCCTAGCTAAACTGACATTTAATTTCCCTTCTTTTTCTAATAAATATATTTTGCTACAGTATGCTTTAAGTATAGCAGTTCAGAAAACTGTCCTATCCTCAAGTCAACCGATGCCTTCTTCCACGGACGCTCATACTTTGAGTTCTAAACCCAAAGCCTCAGCAATTTATAACTATCTACGCAAGCCGATTCTCACTAGAGAAAACCAAAGTGGAATTGGATTGGGAAAGAGACCTTCAGGTTGACTGGCCCGTTCAAGTTTGGAACCACATTTGGTTTAAAATAAAGAAAACTTCCAGAGCAGCTAATACTACGCAGACACTCTTTTTCATATATAATAGATTACTCCTTTCCCCTTCTCTTTTACATAAGATCAATGCTGAACTCCCGGATACCTGTTGGTCATGTTCATCCACTAATGCGGATTTAAAACACTTACTTTTTTTCTATCCTTTTGTTGAAGACTTCTGGAAGAATGTCTGGAAACAAATTATCCAAATTTTTCATCAGATAGTTCCCTTTTCATTTGTCAATATTTTTTTGGGCTCCCTTTCTGAGGACTGGTCGAGCTGTTCTTTGCCTATGCAGGTTTTGGACTTACTTTTGGGAGTAGCATTTCAACAGATTACCAAGCACTGGAAACATTTATCTGACCTGTCCTTTCAGGCTTGGTGGTATGCCGTTTGTTATAATCACAGGTTAGATACTGTTTATGTATTCCCAATCTCTTTAGCTCCCAAACGTTTGTTTTTATGGTCCCAAGTTACAAGTTTTATAGAACGTCATGCTAAACTTTCCTCTGTACGCAAAATCCTGAATCAAGAGGTGTTGAAACCCCCTTGATATTCTCATTTGTTCTTGTCTTTAATACTGTTTATAGTATTACTTTCATCGTATTTTGTGCACTTTTTAGTACCTGACCAGAATTATATTATACTTGTATTTATCTTTTTATATTGTTATATGATCTTTTAGCTATGTATTTTTAGGATTTTCAGAAATGTAATTTATATGTATTTTTACTGTATTTTCTCCCTCCTTTGCCCTTACCTTTTTCTTTTTGTTTTTCTCAATAAACTTTACGTTTTTTTTTCAAACTTAAAAACACTGTTTACTGCTATTTAAGTTAATGGGGATTCCCTGCCTGACAACTGGGAATGACTCGACAAGCATGTGAATATATGATAGACCAAATGCTTAAGAACTTTTAGTTCCTATCACAGTCTTGAAAATAAATATTAGGCAGTGCTCATAAAGAGCACTGCACCCAAAAGAAGAAACAATAACTTTCAGCACTCTCCTGGTTTGCCCTGTAAACTAAAAAACAAGAACACAAAGTACACCCATAAATAACCTAGTGTGAAGGCATGCAATTTCCCAGCTCACCTTCCCAACAAGCTGGACGATCTCAGCCAAATCCTCTTCCTCTTGCAGAATCTCCTTGGCCTTGGTCCTGAGTGGGACAAACTCGGTGAAGTGCTTGTCGTAGTATTCGTCTAGGGCACGCGTGTACTTGCTGTAGCTGATCAGCCAGTTCACAGAAGGGAAGTGTTTCCGCTGAGCAAGTTTCTTATCTAAACCCCAGAATACCTAAAATACAAGAATGGAGACTCGGAGTTAAAGGCTTGGGATGATGCACCTGTGTAAGGAGAATATTCACATAGAGCACGAAATGACAATGTCCAAAAGAAACAATTCTCTTTATAATTATCTCATGGTTACTAAGGTATGTACATTAATATATTCAAATGTATGTAGTACATATTTTACATGTATTTATGTGTTATTTGAAATTAATAAAACATTCAACTTAGTAAAACATTTACTGGTGATTCATGCAATCAACATACAGAAATACAGCAGACACATTGCGTGAAGTATCAAACCTGATGGTAACATTTGTGAAAATTGAAGACTCAAGGTTAGATATTTACCAGACTTCTAAAAATATGTGTATACAGTAAGGAGCTATAGAGGGGAAAAACCCAGGTCGCCCTCCACTCAAACAATCTATTACTACGAAGACCTAGGTTTACGAAGGTGTATTGGCCATAAAAATTGGTTCAAAACCCTATAGGTATTTTGTACTCCCCTTAATTTGTAATTTATGGGTAGTCACCAACAAGTTTGCCACCTTCACTTTTTAAATTGATAAAAGATTTTACTTCAAGCAGTCTCCCCAATGATCCTCATGGTGTCAAAACTCATGTATAGTACACCAGAAGTTTCTCAATTCAATTGCTTCATGAGAGAAACGTGAAAAGTAAATGTGAAAAAATGTGAAAGAGACGTGATGGCACCTCACGTGCGCAACCCCAATCGAGCCTGCTAGCTGGTACTCGTCAGCTCTGCCCACTCTTATCATCATCGGTAGCCATCACGCTCAAAAGTAATAAACAAATAAACCAAGTGTCCACAAAATAAACCCAACGGAAAATTCGTAGGTAAGTGGTGCGACTGAATAGTGAAGAATAAAAAGTGAAAAGGGTACACCCTCTATAGGTTCAAACTTTATTCCTCCTTAGGAGTGCACCTAACAGCATTTCGCGTTGCCGGTGATACATGGGTGATTCCATACTAGAGGGAATGAGAGTAGTCCAATACGGCGCTGATGAATACGTAAAGATACATGAGTACTACAAGTCACGTGGGGGATTACATGGCAGGGTGAATGAGAGCATCCTAACATAGTTGTAATAAGAACGGAGAGAAAAACGATATTAGGAACAACAAGGGGCTCGGTTTAGGATTATGGCATCTGTTTATGATTGTGGTATCCTAATTGACAAATAGAGTTTCTAAACAACAATAGTTTGAGTGTTTTTGAAATTACATTACCTAAAGATTGGCATTACGGTTGAATGCTGCACAAACCACGAGGACTCACACAAGGAGCCTTAGGGTGACCTCATTGAATGAGCTGGTACGCGAGGCCATGGCTCCACAAGGGTAATTTTATGGATCCAACAGAGAGATATCATGTTGATCTATGAAGAAAGGGTGATCATAATGGTTAAGTGATGTGTGTGTCTTTTCATTTTTACTTTTGGCAGTCCCCGAATGTGACTCTAAGAAGTGTCCCTATCGTGTGCCAAGCGACTGTAGTTGTCCTGACGAAATCGCCACAAAGACTCCTGGCGATGAAACATGTTGGCATATAGGAATGGTATGCATATTTGCAACCTTTTTAAGCATTGAATTAGGTGCACTCCTAAGGAGGAATAAAGTTTGAACCTATAGAGGGTGTACCTTTTTCACTTTTTATTCTTCACTATTCAGTCGCACCACTTACCTACGAATTTTCCGTTGGGTTTATTTTGTGGACACTTGGTTTATTTGTTTATTACTTTTGAGCGTGATGGCTACCGATGATGATAAGAGTGGGCAGAGCTGACGAGTACCAGCCAGCAGGCTCGATTGGGGTTGCGCACGTGAGGTGCCATCACGTCTCTTTCACATTTTTTCACATTTACTTTTCACGTTTCTCTCATGAAGCAATTGAATTGAGAAACTTCTGGTGTACTATACATGAGTTTTGACACCATGAGGATCATTGGGGAGACTGCTTGAAGTAAAATCTTTTATCAATTTAAAAAGTGAAGGTGGCAAACTTGTTGGTGACTACCCATAAATTACAAATTAAGGGGAGTACAAAATACCTATAGGGTTTTGAACCAATTTTTATGGCCAATACACCTTCGTAAACCTAGGTCTTCGTAGTAATAAATAGGTTCTAAAAATATGTACCTTTATCTTCTTTCTAACAAAAGAGGCCTTGCAGGAAATGCTAGCCCGAGTAGGCATTGAAAAACCCTTTAAATACCTTAACATCAAGATTGTGTTCCTGAAACTATGAGGCCAAGTAAGTAATTATATTCTACAAAGGATACTTTCTTTAAAACTACATGTGAATACAATCAGATAATTTCGCAGTTTTCATGACATTATATCCCCAAGGAAATTTGGAAGTGACCCCCCCCCCCCAAAAAAAAAACCAGTAGAATTAGACTGTATAGATAGACAATATTTTTAAAAATTAAAGACTTATAATTAAACAAAAAATATCTGACAGACATTTCAAGTAAAAAAAACACTGTAGTTGATTAGCTAGTAAATGTTACAAAATGTAATTCAAATAATTTTACCAACCAATGTTTTCTTGAATTAAAGTAGTTTTTACTTCACGTTATACATGTGCTATTTTCGTTTGTTCAAATAACTATTTAGCTTTTAATGGCTTATAAATTTTGCTGATCTTTCTATACTAATTTCAAAGGAGATCTGTTCTCTCCACCAGAGTAGAACCAGTGCTAAATGCTACAGAACATATGCTAGATGTGTAATTATAAGAAATTACAAAGACCGTACTAGAAATCTGAAACATTATCCAAGACCACTTGGAGATTCTTGAGAGCTCTAAGGGCCGGCTATAGCATGCAGGCAAGACACCCTGGGCTGAGCAATCGGTAAGGCGAATAAAGATCTGCTAACCCGGGGAAGAGATTTTTTCGCCTTCCTAGAGTTGTAGGGCTACATGGTGTGATTCATTTCTTTCTTCCAAACCTCTACTGTAGCTGATTCAATACAGTGCAATATGGTAACTCCTGGAGCCAGAGTATTTTAATGCAAGATCCTGAGGAATTAAGAATACATGTAACTGAAGTTAATAAATTTAATTTCATAATTCTCTGGCTCATATAGTTTTTTTTTTTTAAACTTTGTTTATTGAAGTTTTATGGTTCACTTTCACATACATACAAAACGAAAAAAACAAATGCAGGTTCAAATGGCAATGAGGGTTAAACATTACATGAGCATCATATATACCTCTTCCCCTGGAGGCGAACGAGTCTCGTCACACAGTAATGCGTATGGCCAGTGGCCTACCCAAATAGTGGGGACATCAGGTAGGGAAATAATGTATATCGTAGTTGTCCATAATCGGCTTGGGACCCTTCAAACAATCGTATCAGTCTTTTCGATCCCCTCCAACGCCTGGCCCCCTCCCAGCAGCTTGGCCTCCCCAGCACAGAAACAAGAAACAAGCTGTATGTAGCAGAAGATCAGTATCTCATCATTCCAAAGGCCCCTCTTCAGGGGAGCAGAAGTAACAGAGCAGGTGCACCTATAGTGCCCCAGCAGTATACCTCCCTCCCTATGCAGGATGTCAACCTTGGGTATTGGAAGTAGGATCGTCAGGGGCCATAGGGGGGGGCGCTCTCCGCCAGAACCTCCGGATACTGCAACAAATAACTCTGCAACGGCCCCCAGATGTCGGCAGGGCGGGACCGGGCGGGAAGTAGCTCGGAGTATATCAGTACTTGCTCTTGACAATATATAAGGTCTTTGAGCCACTCCTTGAATTTCGGGGCCCGTCCCCGTCCCCAGCGGCAAGCAATACGCCGTTTCGCTAATAAAAGCGCTATCATGACAAATCGACGACAGGAGCGCGGAATCTGTTTGGTATATCCTAGCAATGCCTGTACCGGCTCAGGCGCAAGAGGAAGTTCTATCATGTGCGCAAGAGCAGAGTACACCTGTCCCCAGTAACTCTGAATAGCAGGGCATGTCCAGGAGAGGTGGAGGAAGTCCGCCTGAGGGGCGCGACATCTCTCGCAATTATCAGAATCTTGCAGTCGAAATTTGTGCTTGGTTACAGGAGTGCAGTAGAGACGGTTCAGAAATTTAAAATGGATGATCCGATGCCTACTACTCGCTGAGATCTGCTCTGTCTGCAAGCAACAGTAGGTCCACTTGTCGTCACCGAGCTCCAGCCCCAACTCACGCTCCCACTCCCCACGAGCCCTCGAGGCAGAAACAGGCGCATCCGAGCGAACCGCATGATATAATATCGAGACCAGATGGGAGGGTGAGGCTGCCTGTAGGAGCCTATGTAGGGGAGCGAGGGTCTCGGGCTCAGCCGGGAACGTCTGCAGTAGGGCCTTCATGCCGTGTCTCAGTCGAAAGTAAGTGAAAAGCTCCAGAGGGGTGGGCGCGTAGCCTACAAAGAAGTGATCCCTGTCGCGAAACTGCCCACTCGTAAACAGATCACCCCAAGTCAGAATCCCCAATTTGCAACTCAAGTTTTGAAACAGCTTCTCCTGCAAAAGGGGGAGCTGAGGGTGGTAAGCAATGGGGAGGAGAGGAGAGTACAGAAACGAGCTCCCCACTCGCTTTGATATTTCCAACCACGCATCCACCGTACCCTGGAGGGCGTTGTAGTTAGCGGTGGTATGTGGGAGCACGCTATGCAACAAGCCAGGCAGGGGCAAAGGCGCCGCAAGCCAGTCCTCAGCAGCAAGTTGGGGCATGAAGGCAATGGGACGGAACCAGTAGTACGCGTAATGCGCCTGGGCACAGTAATAGTATAGCTCCAGATCCGGAATATCGAAGCCCCCCATGGAGTAAGGAGAGGTCATCACAGCCCATTTCAATCTAGGTCTCCTCCCCCCCCAACACCAGCCGTATCAGTTCCGAACGCAACCGGGAGAAGAAGTGTCTCCCCGGAGGAAAAGGAATATTCAGGAACAAGTATAAGAGCTCAGGAAGCACCACCATCTTGATCAGAGCGGCACGTCCGACCATCGATAATGGGAGCGTAAGCCAGCGGTCAACGCAAGAGGCGACATGCAGCAGCGTCGTAACATAGTTTAATCGCATCAGCTCCTCCCTATCTCGAGAGACCTTAATGCCAAGATATTTGACCTCGGAGTCGCTCCATTCTATGGGGTAGTCAAGCGAGAATTTCCGGGAGCCGTCTGTCAAATGGAAAATCTGAGACTTAGACCAGTTAATCCGTACTCCCGACACCTCCCCGAAGACTAAAAATTCCCGAAGTAGAGGGTTCAGATTATTCTGAGGGTTCCGAACATATAGGGTAATGTCATCTGCATACAGCGACAGCAAAATCTGTCGCTGCTCACAGAATAGCGCCCTGTTCAGATGGTGCTGCCGCAGCCTCGAGGCAAGTGGCTCAATCGCCAGTGCGAATAAAAGTGGGGAGAGAGGGCACCCCTGTCTGGTCCCTCTGGCGACCCGGAAAGGCTCCGACACTCTGCCATTAACCAAGACTCTAGCGCACGGGCTACCGTAGAGGATAGCTACCCACCCCAGGAACACCAAAGGAAAGCCCATGTGGGACAGCGCGGCCACCAGGTAGTCCCATTCCAAGGAGTCAAATGCTTTTGTGGCGTCCAAAAAGACCGCCACCATCTGCAAATCGGGATCCACGTTCTGTAAAGTAGCGAATAGCGTGCGCAAGTTGTGCGACGTCGCCCTGCCAGGTATAAATCCCGATTGGTCCGGGAGAACCAGTCCATCCATGAGGAGTGTCACACGATTAGCCAAAGTCTTAGCAAGGATCTTCGCGTCGCTATTAAGGAGGGACAGTGGGCGATAAGAGTCCGGGGAGGTTGCCGGCTTACCCGGTTTTAAGAGGGAGGTGATTAGTGCCTCTCTCATGGAAGGCGGAAGCACTCCCAGCGTATGGGCCTCATCAAACACCACCTTCAATATCGGCGCAAGAATATCAATATAAGTTTTATAGAATTCTATCGGGAAGCCATCAAGGCCGGGGGCCTTTCCTGAGGCCATTTGCATTATAGCCTCCCGGATTTCGTCTAGGCCTAGCGGAGCCATGAGGAACTTTCTCTGCGCGTCAGAGAGCCATCCCAATGTGATCTCTCCCAAGTAGCGGTCCAGCTCCGGTGGGTGTGCGTGAGCGGAGGAATATAAGTCAGCGTAATGAGTAACAAACGCATGCATTATAGCCCGGGTATCTCTGTGGAGGTCTCCCGAGTGTCCCCGTAATTCGAGGACGTGATTATTAAAGCGAGGCGGTCGCGTCGCCCAAGCCAAGAACTTGCCCGGCCGTTCACCCTCCCCGTACCGTCGGGCCTGAAAGTATTTCCCCCTGAATCGAACCTCTCTGTCCGCAGTTGCCGTATAGTCAGACAGCAGGTCTCGGAATTTGGCTTGCGCTACAGCATTACTGGTGAACGTAGGGTGAGACTCCAGATCTCTAAGGTCGGATTCCAATTTACGAAGAATGTTACGTAGATCTCTGAGAATGCCCCCCCCTTGGAAATGCACATCCCCCGAATGGTGACCTTGAAGGCCTCCCAAACCACCGCCACACTATCCACCGTCCCACCATTACGTTGGAAGAAACTCTCAATTTCCTGCGCTAGTTCAGACCGGAAGACATCGTCTAGCAGGACATTAGGCTGCAATCTCCACGCCATCGGAGATCCAACCAAGTCCACTAAATCCACACCCATCAAGACAGGGGCATGATCGGAGTAAGTACGGGCCAAGTGTTTCACCCAACAGAGCCTGGGAGCAAGCCCAGGGGAAATCAGGATGTAATCCAATCGTGCCCAAGTGGAGTGTGCAGCCGACCAGTGTGTACCCTCAAGGGTCGCAGGGTGTCTATGGCGCCACGCGTCTATCAGATGGCGATCAGTAAGGAGGCCATGGACATAAGCCTGGGAGCGGGAGTAGTGCTGAGGGCCAGGGTTCGCTCTGTCCTGTGCGGGGTCCGCAACTAGGTTGAAATCTCCCCCCCACACCAGATACGTGGAGCCAATGCTCAAAATCTCAGTCCAAAGCGCCTGGAGGCAATGCGGATCATCCGAGTTGGGGCCATAATAACAAGCTAAAGTAAGCGTATCCATACCCAGACGTCCCCAAATAACACAGTACCTGCCCTCTCTGTCGGTGCGCTCTCCTATGTACACAAAGGGGGTATGCTTCCGAATAAGGATTGCAACGCCTCGAGAATATGTGGAATATGAGGAAAAAGCACGATGATCGGCCCAACGTGATGCAAACAGCGAGGGCCTGGAGGGGTCGAGGTGTGTCTCCTGAAGGAACGCTACCCCAATGTGATGTCTATCTAGGTATGCCAGAATTTGCCTACGCTTTCTAGGGTTTCCCAAGCCCCTCACATTCCACGTGAGGAAGGTGAGCTGATTAGTACAGTCCCCACCTGTTGGCGGATCACTCATAGTAAATCGCCAAATTCATATAGCACAACACAATGCACCCGTCGCCCCCTGAATGATGCAAAGAGAACAATGCAAATGCCACTTCCTGCCAATCGGAACCATCAAATACCTTAAATCCCCAACACCCCCCTCCTCCCCCCACCCACAGCAGCATCCCAATCATGCCATCTGGATCAACCCCCAGCCCCCCTCCCCCCCACAAAACTCCCCCACAGCAAGTACCATAAGGGATCAACATATAACAATGAACGGACAATGGGGTGATACCCTTGAGGGTGCAATCTAGGTGGAGACACTATGCCCCCCTGAGCCATTAGAGCATACCCAGTAGAAAACCGAGCTCTCACCATGGACAGAGGGTGCTCAGCAAAGCATAACGTCCTGAAAGTCTGACGCGCCGGGAGCAGGAGCGAGACGCCGACAACTGCCCCCCAATACAGTTCAGGTAGGCTCGCAGGCCATCATATCCAGTGTCGTATCAGCTTTCACTCGCACCAACCTACCAGTCACTGAGCTTCCGGTCCCAGCGTTGCACAACAGTGGCCTGGCTCCATCAGTCCGAGGTCGGCGTGGAGGGGCGCTCAAGGTCGCGCTTCTTGACACGCTTCAGGAATTCCTCTGCTTGTTGAGGACTCGTGCAGAAGGTCTGTTTCCCCTGATGCGTGATGCACAAGCGGGCTGGGTATAATAGCGCATAGTCAATTTGTGCAGCCCTCAGTTTTTGCTTGACTACAATGAACTTCTTTCGTTCTTCTTAAACCACGGGGGTGAAGTCCGGGAATATAGTGAAGGAGTTGCCATCATAGGATAGGGTCCTCTGTTCCCTCGCCGTCCGAAGGGCCGCGTCGCGGTCCCGAAAGTTCAGCAGGCGAGCAATGATGGGGCGAGGAGGAGCCCCGGCGGTGGCCTCGAAGCTAGCGATCTATGCGCCCTCTCGACAATAAAATGAGGAGAGAGGGAATCCGTGCCCACCACTGCTCGCAGCAAGCCCTCCACATAGTCCTCCATCTTACCCGTGTGGGTGGACTCCGGTACGCCAATGATGCGTATGTTATTTCTGCGACTACGCGCCTCCAACTCCTCGTTCTTGGCTGCTATCACTCGGAGGACTTTATCCATACGTGTCACCGTAGCCGATAATTGTGTCGTTCGGTCTTCGGAATCCGAAATACGTCGCTCCGTCTCTGTGAGGCGTTCACCATGGCTATCTACCTTGTGGACTATGGAGTCCATACGTGATTGCATAGAGTCCATTTTGTCAACGATAGTCGCCAGACTCTGCCTCATGTCCAGTAGGATGGACTTGACATCGTCTGCCGGCGGAGCGGCTGATTAGGCCGACCCTCCCGAGTCCTCTCCGGGCTGGGATTTAGTGGATTTTTTCGCCTCGAAGGTGAGACGAGGCTGACGGCTGTCCGGCTTCCCCATGCCAGTCCCGATAGGTAGACCACTGCAGGCGCGAAGTCGGAAACACACGACCCAGTGTATCCGGGGCGCGCTAATACAAGGCAGTCCGCCCGCTCCCCAATGAGCAACACCACAGGGCAACCGGGTCCTCTTCGCGGTATTGCTAGGGCGACCTTCGTCTCCGGTCTCTGCGCCCGGATTCAGCCCCAAACGCGCGGTCAGACCACGCACTTCCTCAGCAGGCCATCCGCCATCAGGATTTTGGGAGCGATAGCGACCTCCGCACCCACAGCCGCCGGCAGCCAACAAGGGGAGGGCAGGGTCAGGGCGATACAAGTCGGGGCTCCCCGGAGCTCACGGCAGGCCTCTTACCTCCGCCGCAACGCCGTCCGGGCCCAGCAAGGGAGGAGCGCGACACTCCGACCAGCGCCCCCAGGCAAACAGCAACCGCCGCAGTCCAGGCAGGACGCCCTTGCGGGCGCCAACACGGACCCCTCGGTCGCAGCACTCACGTCCTCTAGACAGGGGCAGCGATGCTTCAGCCTCCTCTCCTAAGCACCAGCACTCGCCCTCCGGCTGGACAGGCAGGCCGCCAGATCAAACAGGAGACAGCAGGTCACAGCAGGATGGATCGTGGAGGGCCGCTTCACACCGGGCAGGGAACTCGCGTCCTCACCGCCCAATGTCACAACGCCAGTGGTTTCCTCAGGTATGGGCGTTAGGAAGGGTTCCGCAGCCCCTCCGCACCTCCGATGTAGGTCCGATTGTCCGGGACCCAGAGGACGCAGCCGGGCCTCTCCGCCCACGTGCGCAGCACCGACCTCTCGTATCAGTCACCGCCCGGCTCCGGCACCAGCAAGGATTTCACGCCAGTCGGCGGCCGTGACAGCGGCTGTACATCCAGCAGACGCCTGGTCGCCCAGCTCCACGAGGGTCGCAATCGGTGGCAGAGTTAGCAAGGCATCTACCGAGATCCGTTCTGACAGGATTTGCGACGTTCAGGAAGGATTATTGCAGGATTTCAGCGCTGAGCAGCGGGAGCTTCACCCAGAGGCAGCCATTCCGCCGTGCGCCACCTAGCGCCCCCCAAAAAATCCTCTGGCTCATATAGTTCTCAGAAGTATCACCTGTGTTCTCCAAAAGTACAGCGCACACTGGGCCACGGATAACAGGCGAATTAGAGTTCCTACCTTCTTCCAGGAATTGTGCTGCTGTCGAGAAGAGACACAATCCAGATTCAAATTCCTAACATGAATAGTTCCTCAGGAAGTAGAAAGTCCATAAACCAGTACAGTCATGGACCGGTGGGAGCTATGAAAATTAACCTGCAGGGCTAGCTCTTCGTTATGCTTTGGGCAGCAGAAGAACTGGCGGAAAAGCGTAGACAAACATTTTGCACCATCATACTGAAAGGGCATTCTCCCACGGCTTTGACTGGAGAGGCTGGCTGGCGTCAAAGCGCATTTCTTGTTGTGCGTGACAAAATATCTATATTTGGTTTTCCCCATGCATTGAGCACTTTGTTCATGATTTTGTCTTTCAGTTTCCGCTCATGACAGTTCTCCTGGATTCTGCTGGAGTCGTCTGCTTGGGTCTTTCTGTATCCACAGGAGGTGTTCTGCAGCTTGTCCAAAGTGGAGATGAACTGTCCAATGCCATGTGACTCTAGTGATAGTATATGAATGTGTTTTCCTCCTTGTTTGCTGATATAAAACACTGTAGTTGTGTTGTCTGTTTGGATGAACACCATTGAGTACTGAAAGCGTGGTGGAAATGACTGTAGGGCTCTCTTTACAGCACATAATTTGAGGGTGTTGTTCTTGTGAGGACCATAGACCCCTCTGAAGATGGGCACCACATCCATTCATTGATGTATCCATCGCAAGTGGGATTGCGGCAGAAGAAACGTATGCTTCTAGGTCTTGTACCCCTTAGTGATGTCCAAAATGAAAGTGCTTGTTTAAATGAGTTTGTCACAATTATAGTGTCTTTGAAAGATCCGGACACCTGAGGCGATTGACTGTCCAATTCCTCCTGAATGGGAATCATGTGGCGGCAGCAAAAAGGAATCAGGACTATGCATGGTGACATCATGCCTAGAAGGCGTTTAATAAACAAAAATCTGATTGCTTCAATACTGAGAGTGAATTGTGTCTATCTATTGTTGTATATGCAATTGTTCTCCATGTATCTATGACTGCTTCTAAGAATTGTAGCCTTTGGTATGGTGTCAGGTAGGATTTGCTTTCGGTTTAGCTGAAGCCCTAAAGTTTTGAAAAGATTGATGCAGGCTGTAATCGAATGTCTTGTAGGTGGTATAGGTGAGACTTTAACCATCCAGTCTTCTAGTTATGGACAGACCTGGTACCCAAGACGTCTGAGATAAGCTACCACTGGAGCCATGCATTTTGTAAATATTATGGGAGCTGAGTGAAGGCTAAAAGGTACTTCACCAAACTAATAGTGGTGACAGGCTACCTCAAAGCATGGGAATTTGTTGTGTTTTCAGAGGATAGGTGTGCGGTGATATGCATCCTTGATATCTAGAGAGGCCAAGCATTCGTTCCTCACTGTAGCAGCTCTTCAAGTGCTACCATTCTGAACAATTGTTTCCTTAGAAATGGGTTAAGCAGTCTTAGATCCAGAACGGGCCTCCATTCTTTTGAAGTTCTCTTCCTTATGTGAAAGTCCTTAGAACAGAACCCAACATTTTTATGTTTCAGGACTGGTTCTATGGTTTCCTTCTGCAGCACGCTGCAGATCTATGCTTTCAACAAACTTAAGTGCTTATATTTGACTCTTGGCAGAGGTGTTGGTGGTGGTTGCAGGATGAATTCTAACTTAAATACTGCCATAATGGATGACACCCAATACCCACATGTCCATGGTGATTTTTTGCTCACAGCTTAAATAAGGCTGTACCGTAGGGCTGGGAGTGGGATTGTCAATACAGTGGTTGTTGTTGCTGATGGGAGTAGTCTTGCCAATTCTGTGGGGTTGGCATGATTGGAATTGGTATGGCTGGTATGACCCACAATATGGGTATTGTCTTCTTCTGCCACTAAAGGAATGTGGCCGCAGTTGCTGCGATGTTCTTAAGGTTTTGGCCATTCGAATACCCATTTTAATGTTTTCCAATTGGCATCAAACATTGTGTCAATGATTCTTTTATGACTTCAGGCCTAACTGAAATGGCTTTTATCTACTCTTGACTAAACAATGTGGACGGAGCCACTGAGTAAATGTGTGATAATCACTGTTGGGGTGAGCACATGAAACCATTAGGTTTGCTTAAAAGACCCCGCCCACACCAACCTAGTAGGTGTCATGCTTCATCATTGGGGTCCCAACCGGGTGGCCGATTACAGCGGAGCGGGTGTGGTGTGATTTGTGTGGCGTTGTGAATTAAAAATATCTCTGAGAATCCTTTTCAGTAGTATTTATTAATGGCGGTCTAGGATATGGTTAAAAATATGTGATGCAACTACTAGAGAGGTATTATTACTCCTAGTTGGCAAGATAACGTGGTCTACATGTTTCCGCTAAAAGGTAGATAAAGTGGGCTTTCTTCAGTATCGGGCGAGTGAAAATGTGAGTGGCAAAAGTGGAAACGCCACGTGAAATGGTGAAGTGCCTACACACGCGCTAAGGTGTGTGGCAGTAGTGTCGGCATACTCACAGACACTCTGTCAATAAAAATACTAGATTTAAGGGCTAGGCAGAGATTTGAGGCTCAGGAGGGGTATCATCTGTAGTCCCACTTTGGTGTAGATGAGTAACCCTTTAGAAACCTGCTGTGGTCTCCCGTAGGCTCCCGTAGTACCACAGCAGGTTTCTTACGTGTTACTCATCTACATACTCAACACAAATAGTTTATTTATTTTGTAAGGGTCTGGCAACTTGTTTTTCTTGTAGATGTTTATAGACTTTCAGGTATTACACAACAAAACCATGTGCGTCCAGGATAATGATCATATTGGTTTTGTGTGTACAGCTTACGATAGTAAGGCAAATCAGCCCAAATATTGTAGGATTTTGAGATCAAGATTGCCTACCTAAACATGGCCACCTAAAGTTTTGAGAGATTGAAGCTTATGTTGTTGTTGTCGCTAAACTATCGGACCATCTTTGGGCAAAGGCTCACCCGCTCTAAGAGACACCCCAATATGGTGGCCATATTAAGGTCTCCTTTGCACTACCATCTGGACAAAAGCATTAAAATAAGCCTGCAGTTGTTAAAAAAATAAAAAAAGTTTACTTTGTGATTAAAGTTCAGAAGTGAGATAAAGGTTTCAATGTGACAAAAGTGTGATGTAAGAGTATACTTTTCAGATGTGAAATGGACCCTCATGCATTGCAATGGAGGTGCATTGATATACCAAGTAGCTTAACAGCATGATGTGGAAGATGAATAATACTCTTGGCTAATTCAAGATGGAATTGACAAAGTCCAAAAGCAATGGCTGGAGAGGGCTGACCCGCTGTATATTGCACACAAAAGGCTTCCGTACAGCTGTGCTGTGAAGCCAAGTCTTAAACAGCCCTACATTTAGAACAGCTTTTGGAGTGCATGTAGGTATGTGTAAGTGTGTGCATCTGACGAACCACTCTACCAAGTGCTCTCACTTAAGGATAATATGCAAGTGTGCTTAAAACCGATCTGCCTAGAACTTCCACTTGAGTGCTGCCAACTTAAATCTTCGCCTCCTACTTCTTACTACAATTAAATTGCTTTGCGTGGCTCTACATCATTGGCATCAAATGGAAAAAGAAAGTGGAATAATCAAGGAAGGAAGACAATTCAGATATATTTTGCTTCAATTCATACCTGAACAATGCCCAATGTAGCAGATGTGACTGGATCTGAGAAATCTCCACCAGGGGGAGATACACTGTGGAGAAAAAACAAAAAAAACAGGAAATTCATATTAAATCTAACACTACAATTGTCTAAAATAAATCTACCTGCACATTTGATTCTGTCAATAAAGTGTAAAAAGGGGGGGTGATGTGGCTTCCAGCTTACCATGATGGCCATTTTCCTATGAATACCTTCAGAAAAGAGGAGCTCATCCATTCTGTGGGCTAGCCCCGTGCAGGGCAGTGAGAAAGCGCTAGGCTTTCTTATTTAACCCTCACCCACCAGGGTTGCCCCCTGGTGGCATGCTTCATCATACTGTTCATCCCATTCTGCTGCAGATGGGGACTGCTAATGCTCTAAATGATGAGAAGAATAGGAGTAGGAGGGTGTTTTAGTGTTTGATGGAAGGTTAAAAATACCTGCCTGGTAGGTGATACTTTAATCCGTCCTCCAGGCGGTATGATCAAAAAGAGGGGAGGAGAGAATATGCAGGCCCTGGTGCAGTTCCTCTAGGTGAATTGGCCAAGGGGATGCCTTGAAGCAAGTGTGACTACAGGTTCGCCTGCCTGACGATGGACCTTTGATGCAAAAGGTTTGCCCTATTTCTGATGTCAAGCAGTACACCATGTTGGTGCCAAAACTACTTCAGGAGTGGAATCAGGGAGTTAGATCCTTGGTCCTTGAGAAAAGTCATGGGGATTGGCTTGAAACATGTAGACCTACAGAAAGGAAGGAGCATTGTAACCTATACTTTTTACTTTCCGTCCCACTTTTTAATCATACCTCCTGGAGGACGGATTAAACCTGCAGGTCGCAGCCCCCCCCGTTCATCAATGCAAACCAATGTGGCACCCACTAACTAAATAGAGATCATCAGTTTGAGTAACCCACACCCACAAACCAGCATCGAAGGACAGGAATCTGGCTTCAGCGTGTTATCCTGGTATGTTGCTGTAGATCAAACCTTAAGATTGGTTTATTTGGGAACAAAGGGAGGACACACTTTGAGAAAGGAAAGGACCTTAACCACTTTACTGTGGGCGTCGGCCTCTGGCCAACGCCTGCACTCCCTCCCCAGTGTGTCAGTCAGCCACTGGCCGACACTGGGGAGGGTTGCAAAGGAACCTTTGGTTTTTTTCACCAGAGGGATTACCTTTTTTTATTTCCATGTTGGGCTGCCCCAGAAGAGCTTCCCCAACATCCCAAGGCTACTTTTTAGTTGTTTGTTTGTGGTGACTATCAGTGCACATGATGCAGTGACATCATTACACAAAGTGAAAGGAGTCAATCGGCTCATTGCACTTTTACTGTATTAATGCTTGCGGCATATCTAACCCCACCCACCCACGAGCACAAATTTAGATGGAAGAAATGGGGCAAAGCTGGGTGGCGGGAATTTTATGAATCCTAGCATTTTCCAGAACTTTTCCTCATAGAAATGTGGTGAAAATGTTTTTTTAAGCTGACGTTTGCAAGGGCTTCTGGGAAAGAAACCCTAGTTAGAACCATACAAGTCACTGCACCCTGGATATCCCCAGGTGTTACGTTTTCATAAATGTCCGGATATGGTAGGTTTGCCTGAGTTGTGGGGGAGCTAGGGACCAAAATCTGCAACTAATCACATTGTTAAAATAATAGCTGGTTTTGAGTGGAAAATGTGACCTGTCCATGTTGCATTTTGGGACGTTTCCTGTTGCGGACGCTAGGCTTACCCACGCAAGAGAGGTACTGTTTTTATTGAGAAATGTGCGGAATAGTGAATAGTAGAACATTTGTTATTACCAATTGGATCATTCTGAATTTGCACCTCCCAAATGTAAGCTAGTGTGCAAGAAAGAAGACATTTTGCAAAATGCCCTCTGAATCACGATAGTATGAGTAGCCACAAATTCAGAGGTGTACAAATGACCACTGTTCCTACACTCAGTGTTTTGTGTACATTTCAGAAATATATAGGTTTCCTTCATTCTTTATATTTTACCTTATGAATTGCTGTGTAGTCAGTACAGAATGAAAGATCATAGTAAGGTTCAGCTCTATATTGGCTCTGGGTAGCATGTGTTTTTGGAGAACCTACAAACTCTATATATCACTGCGACAAGAAGGGTCTGTCGGACGCAATAGTAAACTGCTATGTAAATCAGACATTGTGACAAGAAGCTTCAGATGAAAATGGTGTCACAAATGGTGTTTAATTTCCTACTCATTTTGTTTATTTCAACAGTTTTGAGGTATTTACATAAACGGCCCCTTGCTCAGTCAGAATTTTCTCTACTTTTCAAAAACGTATATCCTTCTGGGATCACCCATGGGTTTCACACCGGTTTCCACCACAGACTCCAAGTATGTTGAAACCTCAAAAAATTTGGAAAAATGGACTACCTCTTACAAAAATGGGAAAACTGTTGCATCAAATATTTTGACAGAACTGTGTCCGTTTCTGAAAGCTGGGAAGATGATGGTCCAAACACAGCAAACCTTTAGCGAATGGCATTTTCAGAAACATAATATGCTTACTTGCGCAGCACTTTTTTCCAAAAAAACAAAACAAGAACAAAAATGTAGGTACACTTAGGCTATTATCTTGGTCTCCTCCAGGGAAATACACAAAGCCTGTGTACCTTTAGAATCCCCAGGATTTTGTTAAAAAACAGGAAGCAAATGTGGCTATCTTATGTGGAAAAAACGTTATTAAAGTGTAAGAGCAAAGTACCACAAATTGCAAAAAAAAAAAAAAAAACTCAGCCCTGGGGTGGAAAATGCTCAGCAGTTAAGGGGATGAGGTTGCCGGAGTAGGCAAAGGTGTAATGCCGGTAGATAAAAAAATGAATAACATTAAAAGGGGTTGTTTGGGGAAACGGTGGAAGCAGGGTAACTAAAGGCTACCAATCTGAGAATGACCAAAGGGTGGGAGGAAAGTGTGCTGATTTTGGCTTATCATATCATATGACGTGAGAAAGAAGAGCTTACAGATCTCCACATCTCCAAACTGAAATATGTAAGTGTACCTTCAAGAAAGTCACAGATGCATAGAGTGGTAATGTGTATTTTTTTGTGTTATGGTGGGTATTATTACTCTGTGCTTCGTAGCCATGGAGGTTTCCCTCCAAAAGCCTGCCCTGCACCTTTTCCTCACATGAAGAAAATCAATAAAGATCATTTAAAAGGCAAAGAATGTTTGTGGTTTCCAAGCACTGCACTAGCTAGATAATAAGGATGCCATTTGACAATTTGAAAAACAGAACGCACAAATTACTAACAACGAAATACGAAGCAAAAAAAACTCTAAAGGAAGGTTATACAGGCCAGCCAAGTATCACGCATCAGGTGTGACGCTAATGCATTTCAGTGTGGTATTCCGCATCACTGCACTGAAATGCATTGTCACGCATTTTTAATGCCACTCTGAAACTGGCTCCTGAAGCGCGCGTCTGTGACACAGTGCACCGGCTCTGCAGTGCTTTCCGGACTTGCCAGCACGCAGCTGGCTCAGAATCCTGAATAAACTGTTTGATCTTGTCTGCTCAGCTCTGGCTGAGTCTAGTGCTATAATGTTACAAATGAAATATCTGCCCTGCCACCTGGCTGCATATTTCGCGCCAGCGGTGCGGCTGACTAATTACCGAGACTCACCCGGGGCGGGGCCTGCGCTCAGCAGGGATTGCTACTGGCTGTGGCACCGTGGGGGTTATCTGGACGTGACTGGCAGGCGTGCGGAGGCCTGGGGGTGCCCGGTACTAACAGGCAACAGCTGGGTTGTAGCGGAGGGGTTCGTGGGTATTAGCAGATGATAGATCGCCGGGCGCAGAATGGTAAACAATTAAAGCTTGCATAGATTAGAATACTGATCAGATTGTAGTTTCTTGTTGCTCAAATGGCTGCAATTTCTGATATTTAGAAGTTTCCCTCGTCTTCATTGCATGATTTTTGCTCGCGAGAAAGTGTCACTCAGTGTCGTTGAAATGTCACTCAATTTCCCTGACATTATAAAAATGTCACACATGGCAATTTGAAACCTTGGCAGCTATGGGTTATAGCAAAAGAAGAGACAGGGACTCAAAGGAGTGAGCACAATTTATAGATAGTCGCGAAAAAGCATTAGCCTTTTGCCTTCCTACGCTTCCCACAGCAGGGACAAGAGACATTAATCTGAGTAGGAAAAATGTCAATAAATGTGTCTATCGGTGAAGCTCGTGGTGAAGCAGAACAAGCATTTAAAACTATCAGTCTTTCGGACTTCTGACTGAGCCCTAATTTGGACATAGTGCACTATTCGAAGGGGAAATAAAGCATGGCTTGTCCATGCCTTCTGCAGGAGACACAAAGCCCCAGGTGACCCCCAGAAGCATGAGACACATGGGGTTACGCAGAAAATACGAAATCTGCCTTATAGTCGTGAGCACAAACAGGAGGGGTTCGCTGTACTTTAAACTAATATGATAGAATTTGCACTGTACTTCGCTTCATCTGGTCCCCAAAACTCAGTGATTGGCTGAGAGGGTGCAGAGCGTCATGCGAACATTTGCAACTAGGGCAACAGATGCCTCTATGTCATTGGGGCCCTGTCCGACAGTCCCGGGATATCCTTAAAAAAACACTGTACTTCTCTTCCATGCTTTAAGTAAAATCGATCGAAGACTACAACTCCCAGAATGCATTGGGCATCCCTCAGCTGCAGCTAACATTTGTAAAAAACACGTCTCATCTCAGCCACACCTACCATTTCTTAAAACCAGATTTGAGGGTGTTTACGTTTTGAATTGAGTGGGTAATTAAAAAGGAAACCGATGAAGCAGGCACAACTTCATTGCTGGGCTTCAAATCTCCATTTTGTATGTTGCAGGAATAAATTAGAACTCGGATTAAGACATGTTTTGACCCAGTCACTGATGCAATAAAACGACATAACATATAACAGTTTTACCTTAAAAAACGTGCAATCAGGATAATGTATAGTAATTGTGTTAACATACATTTTTATCATCTATGTTATTCCATACTTTAGATCTAAATCATTTTGTAGTACAAAATAATTCGACCAGTAGGCTACATAGATCTTAGTGAAACAAACATCCGAAATTTAACATCAACACTCTATAAAGATCGCTTCATCCATTTAGAGCAACTTAAATAGTAAAGAACGGACCACAAAGGAGCTTAAAAGAATAGCAGGTGAGAACTTTCCAACACTTACGCTCCAACGATGCTCACACTGCCTTCCCTCTCAGGGTTCCCCAAACATTTCACTCGCCCAGCTCGCTCATAGAAGGAGGCGAGACGGGCTCCGAGGTATGCAGGATAGCCGCTGTCTATGAACAAGGACCAATAGAAATGTAAGCATAAGGTAATTAGGCCAATTCTGAAATACTAAATTAGGAAAAAAGAATAAACTCTGAACATTCACGTTCTTTCACGTGGAGAAGTGTGGCTCAATGGTTAGAGCGGCAGACCCTGATGCAGAGGTCTGGCCCGGGACCAGGGTTCAATTCCCGCCTCGGCGGGTCTTGGGCTCAATTTCCTCGGACCTGTTAATTCTCGCCTCGGTGCCTATTCTAATCATGGGTCCCACTCTGCAACTCTGGGCAATAGCTTGCTTAATCTCCACAACGGCCCCAACAGCGCTGGGATGCCTGGCTTCACCTTGGGGGTGCCCAGGAGTGGACATTTCACAGGGAAAAGCCAGGAAGGGTTCCACAGCGGTATGAGTACAGCGCCAGGACACCCTAGGGTAACAGTGCGCTATACAAGTACAACACATTTACATTTACATTTGACAGACAACATTCAGGAATAGTAGAACCTTTGGCATCTTCCTCATGCGCCTGTCCTCTAGTTCCTCCTCTGAATTTATTGTTAACTTTTATCCACTTACCTTCATTGTATTACAGAGTACTACATCAAAGAATGTCATAATTCTAAGTCGGTGGCTGTGAGTCCTTGCACTTAGATGTCAAATTATCCATCATGTTACATTATGTGTACTTTATTCTAATCTTCAATTTAAGCTACAGTAATTTAAATAACTTATTCAGCAGCACTCATGATAGTCATGTGGGTCTTGGTCACTCCAGACGCCATCCCTTAGTGAAGGCATGGTGACATCAGGTGTCTTGGGATACGCCAAGAGGTCCACAATGGCGGAAAATTAGGGAAAAAGTTGATAACATCAATCAACGTGTGGCAGCGGAGTAAATAGAAAAATGGGCAGCATCGATGGGTTTAGCAGGTCTCCGTAAGCATTTCTACTTAGGTTTGAAGTCCAATTGATCAGTACTTTTCAAACATTTTTAAATGGTGTAAAAACTTTAGACCCCTTTTTTTTGGGACCATTGTAGCTACTACTCTGTTTAATGAGGTAATGAGTGATGCCCCAACTGGGACTCAAAATGTGACTAACTATGCAGTCTACACACAGAAACAACCCTGCACTTGAGTTTTATGAAAAGGTATGCAAATGGCTAGTCAATGCTTGAAACTACGCTTGCTTGTTACACACACAGCCTCCCAATGTTGTCTCAGTGCAGTCAGGAGTCCCACATTTGGATAGGAGGACTATTCAGGACCAACTGTTACTGAAGGGGAAATGACTCACCAGCTGGCATTTCAGCCAGACGACCGGAGATCTCTCTCAAGGCTTCGGCCCATCGGGATGTGGAGTCGGCCATCATGCTGACGTGGTAGCCCATATCACGGAAATACTCTGATAGCGTGATTCCTGGGGGGGAGGCAAAGTTACTCCATTGGTGAGCCCACTGAATTCCAATAAAAACCTTAGATTCAGACTTTCAAATCCCAAGGTAAAAAATGCTCACAGCAATGGGTGCTAAGAAAAGATTATCACAAGTGACACACAAGATACATTTTACCGTCACATTTCTTAAATAAAATATTGAATTCTCTATTCAATATCTCAGTTCCCCACCCTTCGAACACTGGTGTTATTGATGTCACAGGATCTCCAGGAAGAACCAAAGTGACAGTTACACTTTTTTCCACCGTTATACAGAGATACCCAGTCCACTTTAGAGTTTACCACTTGTTTAGTGACACTGCCACCCTGCTGCATATACTGGAGCCAAACATGCACCAAGCTGCTTCACATTAAGCTGCAATAGACACTGGAAAGACTTATCTTGTAGGAGCTGAGTACATTATAGACCAGAGCAGGCATTGATTGGTAATAACTGCACACATTACTAAGGTACAGTGAACTAGAACAAAACAGTAAGACTTTATAATATCAAATGAGCTTTGAAGGATCTTGGTCACTGCATACGATAGTGAAAGGCACTACGAGTAAGAGCACTCCACGTGGACGACAGTCTAAAAAGTAGGCAGACACCACCCACTAGGGAGCACACAACCAGGATTCTGTTCACAGCTAGGAAAGGGTCTGTTTGGGAGTTTGAGGGACAGGAAATACTGCCCCGAATGTGGAAAATGGTTTAGATGTACCTTAGCCTACTAATGTACAGCATTGGCCACACAGAACTGTCAAAATCAGGATGTGGTGAGGAATAACTTAACCTCTTATCCATCAGAGGCCAAAAAAGTATCAATTTTTTGTGTAATAATTTTGCACAAAAAAGTACTACCACAAATATAAAACAAACTTAATAAAAAGGTACTTATTAATGGAGAGAGACACAATTGTTAAAAAATATGAAAAAAGAAAGTGCTGAGAACATTTTTAGGGTAATCGAAACAAATCTTCCTGTCGGCAATCTTTGGCCAGGAAATAAGAGACGCTGCACATGACGAGAAGCCCTGAGGGTTCACTCCCATTACCAGTGTAGATGGAGGCTTCTCTTGCAGCCACGGGCATGTTGGAGGTGTTGGCGACAAGCGAAGTTCTCTTCATGATACTCTCCACCTTCCCATCTACTTCCATGGTGAGCTGCAAAGACATTTAGAGTGAACGGAGCAACATATTTTCATTTAAGTATTACATCAAAATGTAACCAAGAAGTAAGAGGATAATGTGAAGGAATAAATAAATATTTTGCAAACTCTTTTTTTGCTATATAATTCTACTCTGTATCCACAGTGCGAATAAGGAGGACATATGCTATTCCTATTAGGCCTCAGGCAGATTTTCCACACAACATCTTCCTCGGTTGTAGCCATTTGCAAGCATGTTTCGATTCCATTTGTGGACTGACTCGGACCCTGAAATGGGTAGTGACATCACAAGAGGGAAGGACAAGTAATTTGTAGATGTATTACAGTATCCAAGGAGTAAACAAAAGGGCTGAAAATTCAACTGACTTTAGATGTTTAATGCTATATGAGCTATTCAGGCTGCGCTTCCTGCCAGCTTCTGAGGTCACTTCCTCTTACAAAGGTTAAAAGCAGTTCACCAAAAAGTGGTGTTCCTATGGTCCACTCTTTGCCATCTCCCATACAAGAAGGCCTCCAGAGAACAGGGCGAGACCTTCTGCTTTCAGCCTCCTTGATTACGTGATACAGTACAAAAGACAACTGGCAGTGGTGGGAAAATACGCTCTTGAAACACACAATGAATCATACAAGAAGCCCGCATGGTGCCTCTGACAATCCAGAACAGTTGCTGGTGGGTTGTACAGCTGTGCTGAGGTCTGGATAGAACAGAGAGACTTGGCAACATGACATCAGGCACACCCGATAAAAGAAAATTAGTTCTAGTGATGTCGATCTAACATATGTGGCTGTCTCTAATGGTGTTCAGTTACATACCTCAGCTTATTGCCTTTTAATCCTGTCGCTAGGTAGCGGAATAAAGACTGTTGGTAGCAAGCCTCGCAGGCAGTTTTAAACTCACTTTCACTAGCGCTGCACAATATTCATGTTTTATTCATACACCAAGCACACATAGGGTTTTAGTACAACCCAGTTGCCCACTTAAAACAGCCCTGAGCTCCTCCCTCGTACAGAGGGGGTTGTAGCCCACATTAGAACCAGCTTCTGACACGAGGAGGCACCCCTATGATGAAGCATGACACCTTTGGTGTGTGAGGGGAACCGTCCTGAAAAGGGATACCCCCGTCACTAAGCTTGGTTTTCTATACCCACCTTCTGCTTAATCACTTAGTTTGGACCCGTGGGCTCGTTGCGTATAGTGGTTAAATTGTATATTCAGAAAGGGCAATTCCAAATGCCTTGGAGCGGTGAACGGATCAAAGTACAAGGTTACTGAGAGTGTGTACATTTTGGGCAAAAGAATAGCCCTACAATATACAAGGGCTCTCAAAATTATAGTTTCTGGGAATCTGAAATCGATTTGCAAGTAATGTTTCACCCAAGAAATGCACACAAATTTGCTCAGGCAAAAAGGCAGAAGTTAGTTGCTCTCCACCGTGGGAATAGCGAGGTAACCGCCCACCATTCACGGCAGAGTAGATGAAAGGGTTTCACCTCTGGGAAATGTGTTTTTTCCTGGAGAGAAAAACAAAGTTGCAAGACTACATTTCTACATCTACTCGCTGAAATTTCCAAATGGGGGAAATATTTCATGCATATATTTAGAATATTGGTTCACGCTGGAAATCTGTAAGTGACATACATCGATTTCCAGAAATCTTTGTGGAATGCGTAAAAGTCAGAATACACCTAGGAGTAGATTTCTGTGAATCACACCCATTGGTCTTTTTTCTTGAAAACCATTCACTGTGTACTGGACAAAAAAAAATGCAAAAGCTGCTGCCTGTCTAGAAGGCTGCTAGGATTTTCTCTCAGCAACCAATTTGCTATAAAACAGGCAAATAAACCTTGACATAGCAAAGCGAAATGAAGTACCTAACATACCAGATTTGTTGATGAAATTGGGGAAAGACATACCTGGATTGCAACATACAGCAAAATATCTCTCAGACATAATGCCTCAATTCCATAAATTACAAACAAAGTATTCCTTTAGCACTATTCTGAATTTCTATTAAAAGATTGTTTTGTCTACAACGCCTTCACTCATATCTTGAGCAACCATGGAAAACATGATCTGATTATATAAAATACCTAATTAGAGGCTTCGGTCTTCTCCGAAACCGCAGACTCAAAACACTTCCCTGACCTTCTAATGAACAATTACTACTTAGTTCAAATTGTTTCAACTACAGACTCACCTCGGGAAAATCTCGAAGTACTTCAGACATCTCGTTTCCTCTTTCACCACATCCCACGTAGATAATGACATCGCTGTTGGAATACTTGGAGAGGGACTGTGAGATGACTGTTTTTCCACAACCGAAAGCCCCTGGGATGGCGGTGGTGCCACCCTGGACACACCTGTGTATACAGAAAGGTGTTGATTAGATGTGTTTTTTCTCCTCTTTTTTTTCCTTAAAGACACACTTTTTCCAAGATAAGAGACTAGTATTGCCTCGCCCCAAGTAGCTGAAGCAATCTCATTGTCCAAAAGCTTTTGAACAGCACCACCAACCCTCAACACTTTCTATCCTGGCAGTCTAACCATTCATGAAGGACCTCAAGGCAAACTGCATTTCAGCACATTAAAACTAAATTCCATCTTTGAAGTAACAAGTACGGAAACATTGATTCATGTATTATGCCTGCCAATGTTGTTCTTCTTCAAAAGTGTAAAGCGTGAGCCAAACATCAGCACTTACGGAAACAGCGCGTCAAGGATTCTCTGGCCGGTGAGCAGTGGGTTGTTAGCGGGGAGCTTCTCTGTGACCGGTCGGATTTGCCGGACAGGCCAGACCTGCACCATGGTAAACTTCTCCTTCTCACCTTCAAACTCGAGTTCCAAGACAACATCCTGTGGTAGGGATTTTCAAAAGAAACTTTTGAAATATTTTAACTATTAGAAAATATATGGTATATTTATAGTTCTGTTGGCTGGTGACAGATGCTGTCATGTAGGAAGGACATCGCAGAATATGTAATTAAGTTTATTCTACATTAAGTTTAAATCACAATACAAACATTAAAATATATAATAAATACAGATTTGAAAAATACGTCATTAAAAAGGCCATCTTTTACAACTTAATTTACTCAAAACCACATTACCAAATTTAAAAATCCCATTTACACACAGTTCATCAACACTTCCAGCAACACAACATCTTAAGGCAGTTGCCACAGGCTTCACTTTTGCTGTTAGAAAAGATTTTAAATAAAATCTATGGGGAAATATCAAAGTAGATCAATCTAACAAGATAGTTTACTTTTAATTGAAAGGTTTTCTCCCTCTATTGATCTGATTTGATGTAAAACGCAAATACCAAGCATGTGTAATGAGGTAACACATTTATGACACATGTCACTGAAGGAAAAGCAGGGTTAATGCGCCTCAAAGAATCAATACGAGCTGATGGTTTGCTGACACTTTGCACCCTCACCAGCATTCCAAAGAGCTATTCAACTATACTCCTCCTGTAAGTACATTTAGCCTGACTAAAAAACCGTACACAAAGTTCACTGGATAGAATGTACAACCTTGAGCACTGGTACTTTTCTCAGATATACTGCAAACACAACCTGGGACAACGAAAGATCAGTTTAATAGTTGCAAGTAGTTAGCCTTCAAGAAAGAAAACAGCATTAGTTGTCTAAATCAATCCAATCCAATTGACTAAGACTGCTGCCAGAGCAGATGCTACACTGGGACAGACACTAAACTAACAGGTCTTCAGCGATGGAAGCGAAAAGGAATCTGAAAGGTGAGCATGCTGCGGGCAGAGAACGGCTTTAAACATTCAGGAGGAATATGAACTTTCTAATAAGCAAATCTATAAATACGTGCACCTTAAACATGCCTTGGGGCGGAGAGGATAGACTTTCAGAATTGCTGGGAAAAAAACACCTAGAGGGAGTGGTGCTTATGGAGAAGATAGAGACAAGGCTGTGTCTTCGATCTATCAAACGCTCACAGGCAATAAAACCAGACAACCTTAACAAATTAGGAATAACCAGGTTAAAGGACTTGGCAGAGGTGGAAGATATTGACTGGGAGGCCCATTCCACCATCTTTTAGGACTCCTCGTCAAATTCAAGTTGTACCACTAGATACATGTCAATCTTTATAACAACTCCTATCCTTATCATGCATGTATTAATGGTGTTGCCAGGGTGAATCTCCAATAAACAATAAAATAATTTCAAGTATTAATAACCTTTGAAGTGGAATATGAGGACGTCTCCGTTTCATTCAAACAAAAGCAAATCATGTTTTAGAATGATCAAAATCTTGAGTAGCAGAAATTCCTCCTTTCTGAACGTAGGATAAGAAATGTATCGGAGCGTCAGGAAGCGAAGGGTTTTGCACATACCTGTCCTTTGGGCTACACCTGCCGGGACGATCCTATCCAGCCATCATAGCTAGGTGAATATAGTTTTATGTAGTGAACAGGTTTGATACAGTAAATAGATTCTGTGTCCTTTGAGGAATTTTGGTGTACAACTTTTTTTTTTTGCAGCCGAGATAACCAGTCCTAAGCTTTGAGATTAGGTATAGATATAACACCCTGTGACATGCATAGCATTAGGGCTTGGTATCACAGGCCATGACATTTAGAATAAATCCAAGATCAATCAGAACAACAACAAAGTCAGGGGTACACCTTGAAAGCAATCATTTTTGACAGGCATGTTTGACCAGATGTTTACAGGGCAAGGGGATTAAAAAAAAAAATCAATGTTAGTTTGTCTATTAATATATGTATATCAGACTTTCACATTGCTGTTCAACCAGCAGGATGTATAATGCATTTTCAGAAGAAGTGTTACTCTGGTTCATTGAATAGTCTGAAAACACAGTACACTTTTTTTGTAGCCCAGGCTGAAGACTGAATGTAGGCATGAAAGTATGCCTAATGATTATTCTATATACTCATAAGATGGAGGTGCCCTTTAAGAACTGTTGAGGCAGCTTATTAAAAAACAAAATGAGTGTGCCCCAAATCACCAATAGATTACACAATTGTTTACAATGCTGACATATAGACATATTTCTCACATTAAGGGTATGTATTCAACACTATTTCCAGAATTTTATAGCACAAAACTGATATTATCACAAATTGTTTTGACACAAATTCAATAAAAGGGGGTAAAAACTAAATAATTGTGATCCAAAAGATGGTGGGAACCTCTGACAGTCTTAAGCCATCAAAATGTGCTAGTATCCAAAGAGAATAAACATAGTGAACATAGCTGCATCTTTAAAGCTTCCTGGAGAGGACATGGGAGCCCTCTTGACTTAAAGAGGGCGCCCATGTCACCTCCAGGAAGTGGGATTGGTTCTTCAGTTCTAGAATCCTTTAAAAGCAAGGGGCAACAAATCTGGTCCCCCAACTTAAAACATTCCGGAATAAATTATTGCTTCGAGTCTACAACACCGCTTTTACGATGTAGTTTAGTTCACTATGTTCATCTTTTGCTGAAACTATTAGTAGTAATATTAGTTGTGGATCACAAAATTATGACAATAGTGGTTTACACAGAACCCCAATGTGAGAAATATCTCTACAAGTCAGTATTGTAAATAAGTGTATACTGTATAACTGATAAGGGCACCATTGTTTAGTTTTTTCCAAGCAAAAACACTTTGATTCTGCTTACCAGACTCCTGGTTGAGTACTCAACGGGATATAATTACTATAATCCTGCTCTCAGGGAGCCGAGATCCCTTTGTCTGAAATTATCTGTTTCATATCATGTTGGTGAACGTTTCTCTCCTGGAAGGCTTTTCCATCTTCAGAGGTACGCACTTGCTTCAAGACAACACAGGGAAAGCAACTGCTGGTAGTATCCCCTATGGCCTAGTTTTGAACACTCCCATTACCATGCACCTTCTTAGAGGCGTTCATAATAAAAGTATGCACATCTGTCTGCTCAGGTGTCGCCCTTTTGCAACCACCTCGGTTCTTCATAATGGACGCCTATTTTTGGGGGTATTAAATCAGGGTCCCTGCATGAGAGGAAAAATGAATTCCATACTGAATTCGGTCCTCTCAGTCTTCGTTCCTTCACAAGACTTTCCCACACACTCCCTCGAAGCATATGCAGATCTCTGGCATGCGCGCTGGAAAAACTATGCATGACCCGGGTGGGAGTTGTTGATGAAGTACAGAAACTGGTCAGATATCGGGCACTGAGTGGACACTACTCTTCTGGGCAACATACATTTTAAATCTGGGGAAGCTTTTACTAGTCTGGCTTGAGCTGCAGTCAACTGTAGACCAGTTAGGAATGAGCGAGAATACTGTACTAAAGTAAAGTAAACGGTTTAACTTCTCAGTGGGAAATTCATTGTCACTCCTAGCCTTACCTTCTCCACTCAAGATTAAATCAGAAATACACATACTAGATTTCCACCTCCAGCAAACCTCTATGATATTGGCTTTCACAAACTCCTTTACACAAAACGGCTGAGAATGCATTACATTGATGGTTCTGACTCATTTACAAGGACTAACAGAGAAGCACAATCAAAGATATATTCACTTAATCTCATTAATTTCTTGTTTATTAAAAACTTTATCTATTTAACTTGAAAGCAATTGATCTTCGAGTGGAATATGTAAGTACAAAAACATCCTTTTTTGTCCAAATAAGATTTTAAAAAAACAATATGTTCAATGTTATACTTACAGAGGTATCGTAGTTACCGGGTGGGGCGACATACGTCACTGTACCCCTGTTACGTGGCGGTAGCATAAGGTGGTGTTTGATGAGGGAGTTCTCATGTACCAGGCCATAGATATCCCCACCAGTGATGTGGCTTCCAACCTGCAAAAAAGAGGGAGTAAGTCTGTAGCATTCCTTGACTTGCCATTATAGCCTGCTGACACGTATTGTGGAACTTTGAAATACCACAACACAGATTCCTTGACATACACAAACATTGCGAGATATTACACGTGAACTTTTACATGATGAAAGAGCGATCATTAGGCTGGCAGTGAAGTAGTAGAGGGTGGTAGGTAATTGTAGGAATTCAGTAATTTGAGACAACTACCCAGAGATGTAGACACGTGAAATAACAGCAGTACCAATTTTGATAATACTGAAACTAAGGAGGGATGGGTGGACAGAGGGCAAACAACAAATGCAGTCTAAACGATCTCAACCGTCATACCCTCCATGGCCGCAGTACTGAAATAGTGGCATTGCTGCATGGCATGCAAAACCAGAGAACAGCCAATCTGAACATGTGCCTCAAAAGTAAATAAGCAACCTTACCATCATTTTAACTTGTATTCAATATTCTATACCCATACCACACAGAATATGAGGTACAGAGCAAAACAAAAGGAGGATAAACTCCAGAGCACCCATGGAGAGAAACAAGGTCTGTTAATTCACAACCAACTCCTGTATGTAGAATGTGTGTGTGTGTATATATTTATATGTTATTTATTGAGATGTTATCTGAATAAACAATACAACCACCACAGCGTTAGCCTTAATAATTCTTACCCTCAGATTTCTGGAAGGATTAAACTCCCATTTAATGTCTTTACTCAAAGCAGACACGTTGACTCCTCTTGGAATGTAAATACTTTGAGTTGAGTCGCTGATGTCCTTCAAGGGTCTCTGGATACCATCGAAAATGGACCCCATTATGCCGGGGCCAAGTTCCACAGAGAGGGGCTTCCCTGTGCGCAGCACAGGATCACCTACGGACACACCGGCTTGAGGTGGAAGCTAAGGAAAGGTGCTTTGTGGGAGCAACAACAGATGCATCATTGGAGGCTGGAGCAGAACGTGACTTGCAGAAGTAATGCAGAGCGATGCTCAACTTAGAGAACAGTGATCTGGACTTTGGTTTGTCACATGGGGAAGATGACAGGCAGTAAGAAAACCATTCCTTAACATACAGTAATTGGGAATTGTCTAAATATAAAGAACATGAGGTAGCAGGACCCTGGGTGTGTACTGTCAGTAGAAAGACGATTTTATGGCGTTAAGAAAACTGAGGGCGATGCTGTCGCGAAAAGATGTTTTTTGATAGCGATGGCAGTCTCAAACCTATCAGTATGCACCAGAAAACAGATAATTATGGGAAAATTGAAAGCAAACAGTGGAGAATAAACCAAGATTTCGGGTAAGTGTAACCAAAAGCACCCAAAAAAAAGTTCGAGTTGAATCAAAATGCTAAACAAGCACTCACAGTGCCAATGACAAGTTGACACCACCATCCTACACCCTTACTCCTTTTAATAGAAGACAGGGCTAGTTGGTAGTGAAGTTTGATATGTATCGGGCAGACCTTTCATACAGGCTTTCATTTGAAACCAGATTAGCCCATCCTGTTAAGAAATATATGGCTTAGGGTGGCAAGTGAAATACAAATCCTTTTAAATATTCCTTAGCTAGAGACAGCTGTAGGACACCTGCGTATGTTATGTTTTGGTAGGTTCAAACCCTGCTTAATGGTGTATTTATGGTAGAAAAAGTGAAGGTATGAAATAGAACATCTCTGAAGAAAGCGTGAGCATTTTTAGTGCACTCTCTGGTTCTTTAATACCTGAACGCCATACAACAAAAAGCTAAGTTTGAAAATGAAATTAGGTTTGTTATCCTTAAGACAATGAGAAGGGGGCACAATACAGAGAGCTGGGCATATGTAGGGCCTTCGGAAAGCTGAATAGCTGTAGGCTGAGCTGGTTCAGAAAGTCATAAAAGAGCATCTACTTTAATGTCCTACAGAATAGTACAAAAAAAAAAAAAACAGCACACCACTAAAGGACTTATTTGAGGTGAGGAAAGGAGACACGTTTAAAGCTGCTTGAGGGTGCAGAGACTAAAGCACGATGTACAAGACATGTATTCTGAACTAGTGAAGAGAACATCACACTTGTATAGTTTAAATCTTTATTCAGCTTATCAGGTGGGAACAGACCATCTTAAGAAAAAGTCAAGGGTATCAGCAAGTCGCTCATTATACAGACTGACAAAAAAAGGTATTCTTTAAATATAACTAACTTTTCTATCTTTGGTCAACCAAACATGAAAACTCCAAGCATAACACTTTCATGTCAGGTGTTAACCAAGTTACCAAAGTAGAAAGGGAGGCAGAAGTAGAGGCTAGGTTTATCCTCAAGACAGTTACGTTGCTAGACAAAAATCGAGTATATCGGAGAAAACCTGCCCTTAGGGAATTAGACAGGATACATCAAGAATTCGTAGTAATCCCTTGTCTAGGAAAAACACTTTTTTCTAGAGACCCCTCACCCACCAGAGTTGCCCCTAGGTGGCATGCTTCATCATTGGGGTTCCTCTCAATCCTTTATGGATTGAGGCGTGCTGGGACTTGCGAATTACTTAGGAGAACTTTTTATTGTAGACTATGTGTAGTGCAGTGATGTGGCGTGGGAAGGGAAAGAAAATTAACAAATACCTAACTAGTTGGCCACTCTTTTATTCCTGCCCCTAGTTGGTATGGTTAAAAATCAGGGGTCGTTTACTGAGAAGAAACCGGACCTTAATGAGTCTGGTTGTCTCAGTAATGTGTTTTTGTCACCATGTTTCGAGCTGTCCCCCTAATAGCTCCTAATCAGGACTCCACGGGGTCCAGCCCCATGTGTACCACTCCTAGTGAATCCTGTAATAAGGACACAAACCATGTACACCTAATGCGCACTGTATAAATACGGTTCTAGTGATTAATCCGTGTTTCTGTATATGCTATATTATTGCATCATGGTCAAAGCAATCCATTTAATTCCCTAAGGGCAGGTTTTCTTCGATATACTCGATTTTTGTCTAACAAGGTGTTAATCAAGGACAAAAATGGGAGAGTTTGGGTTGTTTTTTCTTTGACTAGAAAGCGGGAAAAACATCCCAGGAATTAGCTCAGGAACAGGGAAGTAAATGTGACTAATTCGCCATGTTACAGTGAATAACACTCCTATAGTTGCAGCTCTTGGCGCAATAACGAGAAGATTTCAGACACGATCCCAAGGGGAAACAAATATACTGGTAAAGTAAAAGATTCGCTAGGACCGAAACCACTATTTTCCTTTGTTCGAGATTGATTTTTCCTCCTTGACATAAGGAGTTACCCAGCAGCCTAGGGATTAATGAAAAAGTAGGTCTTCTCTCCAACACAAACATGGAGTCTTGCTGGAACTCACAGGGAAGCCTGTACACCGAGGAGCATCAGCTCTTTTTTGATGATCAGGAAGTCCTGCCAACATCTCACGGTTACAAGACTGAGCACTGGAAAAACATGGACCCTCACCTCATTCACCAACGAGGTTCTCATCTTGATCACTTTTCTCTGGCTAGAGTCAGCCACTCCAGCTAATGCTGCTGCTGCTGTGCTTGATCTTTTGCCCCCTGCATCAACCACAGACCTCAGGAAATGTTGCATTTCAGTTTTTATACTACTTTCAGCACTATTGGTGGAAATCCCAGGATGTATAACTCGTGGCCTTTGACTCACTTTCCAGTAACTCTGTTTTAGATTCCAGGTTAGAGACTGAAGTGAATACACAATTTCAAGACTGAAGGTATCTCTGGAGTAGATCGCCTTGTTCTCACATTATGGTATAATTTGTTGCAATGTACTGTTTTAGGGCTGTCATGTCTTCTTACATAGCAATAACACAGTCTTTAATCTCGAATACTGTCTAGTTCACAGAGGCCATCCTTATTTCAATAGCACTCATAATTAACAGCTCTCTTGCGCGAGGCCAACCTCGGTGCCTTCAGCAGTTCTGGGTTCTGCTGTGGGGTGGCCTATGAGGATTGGGAACTTTGAGCCACAAAGTCATCCTTGTTCTTATGAGAGCACTCCATGTTTTCCTTTGGATTCATTCTCCTTCTGAGGAGCTTTGATTAGGGTCTTGTTAAACTTAGGACCTAGGATTGAGCAGAACAATCCACTTGGAGTGACGGTCTCTCAATGTCTCCCCTGGTGGCAGTCTCCTCTCCTTCACCTCAGTGCCACATCATACCGATTCCCAAAAACATGCTCTTGGCTCCTGTTCACCCGATGTGATCACCAATACATCATCTTAGCTTTCTGTTGTATTTACCCTGGTTTCCCCAGCACAACAACCGGATCATGGGGTGCATAAACCTAGCACTCCCATCTTGCCTTCCAGGACAAGCAAGCCACTGCTATGTTAACGCGGGCTCCACGATGCAAGAAGACCCAAGCGGGGGCACAGCAATCAACGCACTCCTTCTCCCAAGATACTGGGGCACACACTAGGGTTTAGCAGCAGCCTGTGGTTCCGAAGTTGCCAGAGAGTTCAATCAATAAGCAGCCTCTCCAAATATCACCATGTCCTGCACCTCCAAAATACCAGTTTTAAAGATGATAACATTTTAACAATATGCCAAACTTCATAGAGAATGCAACCAAATAGCTTGCAAAAAAACTTTCCTATGCAAGTAAAAAACACCAGTAATCGTTCTCACCTCCTTTGTTAGAAAAGCAAGATTTCACATAAACTTCAAGCTTATTTTTAACTCCAGCAAGTACAACAACTCGAAAGAAAAGTCTCTGAGATGTATCATTGGGTTGATCATTTCACATTTCTGTATGCCAGGGTGGTATGAATGTTGTACTATAATGCCTGATGATGCTTACTACCCAATGGTAGCGACTGCTTCCTGGTGTGTGAGTAGCTACATCGTTAAATGTTCATTTTATATAACATTGTGGTGATGTTAGTCATTTCTTTTAAAGTAGTCTGAAGCATGTGTATGGCAATCAAATGAGTTTTGGCAAACCAGTGACCACACAATAAATGTTTAAGTACACCTGAACATAATTTTTGAATGAATGACAATACTACAGAATGCTGAGTTGTCAGAAAAGAGGATACAGGTTTCTTCATAAACTTGAATGGTAGCCATGTCGCCTTCAAGCCGGATAATCTCCCCCACAAGCTCTGCGTGACCAACTCGCACCAGTTCATACATAGCTGCACCCCCCATGCTGGAGGCAGTAACCACTGTGGATAGAAAAAACATAAGTCAGGTCTGCTGGACACAGGTGATGGTGGTGTCCAACACAATTAAGGGCGAGGAAAGCAAACAAAAAACAGCTCACAAACTAGAAATGTAAAAAGCAGACAATCTCAAGGAAGTTTGATTGAATCAAAACACCATATTCACTTTAGCATCCCTGCCAGCAGACGTAGTAAACACTAAAGGCAACAAAAACAGATACAGTGACCAGGGGAAACAAGAAAAGATGAGCTCTCCCGCAAGCTCATTCGCAGGCGCATGCCTCCACTGGAGGTGATGAAACACTGGGGTGGGGATGAACAGTAGTAAAAGCTCATCCTGGTTATCCTTCGAGGCATTCGTAAAACACAGTTGTTTTCACCCAGGTGTACTATCTCGCACCACTTTAGAGATAACATACACATTTCTGCAGGCTACAGTGATTGAATTTGGCTTATTCTATTTATTTATATGAATTGTAATTAATCCGGTATCATTTTCCAAAGAAATAAAAGGAAAGAAAAGAGGGGAATGGGCTAGACGGTAGTCACATGACCAGGGAAGAGCACTGCACCTTTAAGGGGCAGTAGCTCCACTGCCCCAGAATGCCCTGTGCTGGTGCCTGGTTCAGCTGATATTGACTTATCAGTGGAATCCTGTTATCACATGATTTACTATCTTGTTGGCTTCCATGAAGATTCCCATTAAAGGGAACTAGGATTATAGGTAGTAACTTTTCCTATTCCTCGACGGGATCTTCATAGACAATCAATGAAAACAATCGCAAGCTCAGTCCAGGGGTGTGGAATTTAATAAAATATGTACTTGTCCATGGGGCAGGATGCTTCATAAATCTACTTGTCCAGTAACAAAATCCGCTTGTCCCTTTTGTGCCCCCATGTAATTCGGTGACAAATTATAGCAGCAATCTCATAGGAGTTATAAAATAGACTCTCTGATTATGCAAGGGCTCCTTCCAAAGTAGGGTTTGAATACTAGCAATTCCCTTATGTTGCGACGTTTCCGCAGATCTACATACTGGGGCTGAAAGTAATGGTAAGCAATAGTTCAGGGATGGAATGCCCTTTTGAGTCAGTGCAAACCTACTAACTTGCATGTTTTAAAGGTATTCACCAACTCTTCTATAATCTTTTCCCATATGGAGAAAGGTTGGAAATTTACTCCAGACAATGGCAGACCTAAAACTTCTTCCAGGATTGGGGAAAAAAAGGGGTTGGAGGTAAAAAGAACTGCAAACACTCAGATTTTCACAAGCAAATCTACACCTGCATATTTGCTTATGCTAAAAAGCAGTTCACAAATATTTTCTAGGAGGACTATTTATTGGCCTACTTCTGTAAAGTCTTGTGAATTCACGAAAGCCGTATATCTTCACTTAATGCAAGGACATGGCTGCACTTTTTTGAGACTTTATTTAGGTCTGGTGTTAAACATGATCTTTTGTGTTTATTAAAATTCTTTGTCTTTTTGGCTAGCTTCATTGCGAGTGACCGGTTCTGTTCTTTCACAAGGTGCATATCGACACAGTCTTATTGTTCAGTGCCAAGAACTACTGCGTCAATGTGTGCTTTTTGAGTACAAAAACTATTTTTGCATTTGCCAATGTTTGTTATAATGGTGAGGGCCCAGCTGCTCCCACACCAATAAGGTTTTACAAAAGCCATGCCAAAACAAGTCACACATTGGCAAAACCAAAATGCAGACCAACAATTTCAGGCCTACTGGCTTTACCAATGCTTGTTTATTTTTAGGTTTTCCATAATCTTATTAAAACTGGTTACACTGATTTTACATTATGAATATTTTGGGAAAATACTAGTATACACCAACACATTTTACTAAATGATGTTGCGGAGAAATGGTACCTAAAACTTTACAGTAGTTTAGCGAAATGTTTTTGCATTTTTTTTATTAACATTTTATTTCTGAAAGCAAAGAATCATCAATGTTGCTTTCAAGCTTCTGCAAATACTTGCATCAAATCAGAGAGCATTCTGGGAGCATTATATATAGCCTCATATTGCTAAACATTGAAAATGTGTGTGCGCCTTTTTATACTGGAAGCAGTCAGAGCTTACAACATTTACTTGGAGAATGCACCCTAATAATAAAGGCTTTGAATTATGAACCATAAATACAAGTGTGAACAGCATTAACACATGGACACAAATATTACCTTAACTGCAGGCAGTGCCCTTCCCAGATCCATAATGTGGTACTGTAATCTGGCAGCCAAAGGGTTTGTGCTGCAGGCGGTTGGGCCTACTTGTCCCAAGGACAAAATCCACATGAAAACTTGTTGCCCTTGACCCCAAACAATATGTCCCGGGCGTCGGGCTATAGGAATTCCACATCCCTGTCAGTCCCTTCAATAAGATGAGAAAGAAACTGTATGGTAATATGCATAAAGACAGGATAATTTAAGTTATGCAAAGAAGCTTGGCCCAGCTGGGTGTCTTCTCTGAAGTCTGAATCCAGATAGAAGAGTCTAGTAAACTCTGAATGGATAGTCAGGTTGCTGCTTTGCAGGTGTCCAAAAACAAACATTTCTTAATGAAACCTTAATGGCAGCCTTCCTCCTTATGGAGGAAGGTACCAGTTACCTTTTCGTAGCTTAATCATTTGGAGATTACTAACTTTATCACACTGAAGACTTTATAAGTAGAAAGGGCCCATAATTTACAAACAACTATTTGTAATTTCTAGTTTCTTTGGTATGCTCTAGTTAATAGCTCAATACACATCTCACACCAAATGTCTGTAAGAATCTTTCTGCCAATGAGGTTGAATTTTTGAAGAAGTGGGTAACAAAGAGTCCGATTCATGGTGATATCGGACACTACCTCTCCTAACCACTCTATTCTTTATAAAGACGTGTATGGCTTTTAGGAATAAAAGGCACGGATCTCATGTACTTTTTTTTTTTTTACCTTAACACAATTAAACAGTGGGGCATGAAAGTGCTTACAGCAAGGTCGCCACGGTCATCAGATATACACAGTATATGTTCAAAATCCCTCCCACCACTAATCAATCTGGAAATCAAATCTGTGTATAGTGTACAACAAAGTTCATACAAACAAACACCTGAACTGCAGTTAACATTTGTTATTTCGAAATGAAATTGACATGGACTCGAAATGTTCTCGTTTATTTTTCTTCCTTCTGCATCATAGATTGGATTTATAAGGTCAATCATTAATGACTGTGGTTGATCCTGCATCGTAGGACGGGCATCAAGTTTTGTGCTTGCTATATTCAGTCTAGTGAGTACCAGCCCTAGACTAACGAGAGCTTCCATGTACCTACAACCCTCCAAGGGTTCTACAGAACATTAATCAGTTCTATCTTGGGAGTCTGTTTGAGACACCATTCCAAAATGTCTGCCACCAAGGATCAGATCACTGTATAAAGGTAAACCGCCAAGAACTGTGCAGGAAATTCGCCTTTTGTGTGCGACACCTGAGACCATTCCTGGTGCACTCCCAACTCAACTCCACGATGTAGAGCAGGACTGGTCATGTGATATAAACAATGGTGCAAGATCTTTTTGGGGACCAGTGAAGCTCTAAAAAGAGGTTACCGTATCGTGCCCTATAACGTCCTGACCCATCCCCCAAACAAGAATGAATCACAGTATTCAATTGGCTCTTTTTAGGTCTGGCCTGACAGCATAAATGTCGCCAGACCATATGTGATGAACAGAAAAAGAGCTTCAAGAAGCGCTACTGAGAAAGGGGAATCGGTTGAGACAAAAAGGTGATTTCCTTTAGTACTGATTTTAACTGGGCAGAATCTGTGTACTTCTGCTGAAAAAAGTGCTTCTCTTGCGTTATTTTGCCCTGTTGGAAAACATATGGTCATCACAGCAGGGCGGAGTTGGATATGGTAACACGGTAAAGATCAAGGCAATAGGCCAGATATAGATATTTAACAGTCATAACGAAAGCAGTAGGCCTGACCTAATCACTGTGAAAACCATATGGTAAAACCAATAGGCCTTTTAGGGTAGACTGCTCTAACACTTTGTTAAAGCTTATAGACCTTGCTGCATGTAATGTCACAGATTGCACACCTTAGAATGTTTGCCAGGCATCCGACTGAATCTGGAAAGTCTTGAGCAGTTTCTCTGCGTACCGGTAGATGGCATCGATCTACTCCGCCTTGGCGTCACAGTGCCCACATAAGTGCCACTCTGGCGCCCTGACATCAGTTTCTTACATGACTATTCCCGTACCAAGAATGCAGAACCATGTAAAATCAGTGTTTGAGCAGTGTGTCCACCATAACAAGCATTGGCATAGCCAATAGGTCTCGCCTTTGGGATCTTATAAGTGTTTAGCCATGCAACAGTTGATGTTGCACCAAGAATATTGTGCTGCATAACTAAATACTTTTAAGGTCCCAAAAGCGAGACCTATTGGCTATGCCAATGCTTGTTTAACCATGACCCTAAGGCATTCTTAAAAGATATAACATGATTGATTGTAGAGGCATTCTTTAATTATGAAGAGCTGACTGATCAGAAGTAATGGTTGTACAAATGTTCCCAGCGAATATCCTGGAGGGACGTTTTCTTGGGCTGAAACGCGCGTTTGGATCCGTGTCAACACATCCTCATTCAGCCCACTGTCTGTTACTGAAGCCATTCCACTCCAAGATGGCCGGAGGCGCGGGACTTTCACAGCTTCTCCACCCGCTCTAGAAATATATTATCACACTAATGACTGGTGGCATAAATTTATGTAAAGTTAAAACTGAACAGCACTGAGTACATGAACGAAACTTGGCGAATAGTAAACAGTGATCTGTTTGTGAGGAATTATGTTTCTAAATGTCAGTTTGTCAGGCTTCAGTGATTTTGGCTGCTTGATGCTGTGCACTTTAGCAGAAGTGCTGTTTTCTGGTTACTGCATATTCATCGGTAGGCATGGCAATGTACATTGAAGTGCAGATGAAGCTAGGCGTTTGTCAGTCTGAGCTGAAGCCCTGAGGAGGAGTTCATTAGGATTTCTGCATATGCGTCTATTTACCTGCACCGCTTTACAAGTATTACAGTATATATGATGTGGCCACATTGTATAGAGCAGTTGTACTAATAAACATGAATTCGCGCTATATATCGCACCATCAGCCTACACAGCTTGACAAATTTACATCAAGCTTGGCATTAAGGTAAAACTTTACTGAGAAAGCACTCTTTTATGGTTTGATGCAAATCCGTGTATTCGTTTTGGAGACTGAAGTTTTTAAAAAAAGGTTGCAGAGTGAGCATTAAAGGGTTAACACATTTATATATTTGCATCTTGGTTTTTGTTTTACATTAAATTGTTAAAACAAATACACTTGAAAAAATGCCATGGCATAAACCATGGAAGCAGATGAGCATAGAATAATATGCTTTTTATTAACTGAGGGAGGGGTGGGCCAGCTCATGACTCACTCCAAGCTATGCCTCCCGTGAGTCATGGCTCCTCCCCACACTCAATAATGGTAATAAATAGCATATTGCAGAGAAAGAGAGTGAGTGTGAGTGTGTGTCAGCTTCGCCGATCCTCCACTGATGCAAAAACGTAAAAAAATAAAATTTGCCATGTTTTCCACTGAGCCTTTTTCAGCTGGTGTTTCTGCCCTGGAAAGCCTTCGCATGTAAAGATCACACGATTCAGTCTGTCTTGGCTTGTGGGAGAGCATTAACAATTAGTGGGATGTGACGTGCTCAGCCGGGATGCATTCTCTGATACGGTTACGTAGTTTGTGTGCTTTATTAGTCCCTAGGAACAGAGAACGCTGGTGAGGGCAAAGGCAGCAAAGATGATAGACAAGGTGGAGTCAGCAAAGATGATCATGTCACGGAAAGGAAAAACAGCTGGACGGGAAGCAGTGAGGACTTGAAAGGAAAGTAAGTGAAGCCACTGCATGGAAGACCGAGACTGCGAGAGAAGTATAGTGATGGGTATAGAGCATGCAGAGGACAGACAAAAACAGCGAGAGGAAAACTGCAAGCAGAACAGATACTGAGAGTCACAGCTAGACCTGAATCTGAGAGAGGGGGCACGAATGATGAGAGATGACAAAGACAACAAACAGGAGGGCAGTGAGGCCAGGGCTTGGAGAAATAATGATAGTACGGGAAGATAGATCAATGGAGACCTTAAAAAAACTTGGACGGGAGAGGCAGGAAGAAAACACAGAGAGAGAAACTGTAAGCAGGAAAGGCGCTGAGAGTAATGGCTAGAACTGAAACCGAGCGAGAGGACGAGGAGAGAGGCCAAAGACAATGAAGGGGAGGGCACGAAAGTGAAAGTGATCGCGATCGCGATCAAGCGCGGCGAGCGATGCGCTTAATGAGCATGACGAGGAAAGCCATATGGCGCCTCTGCCTGTAAGCATGCGCCCGCGCACATGCACGCAAGCTGTAGGCCAGCCATGGTAGCATTTTTTGAAGCCCTTACTAAAAGTCTCGCCAGACCAGCGCATGCACTGGGTCAGGCGAGACCTACAAAGCGTTATTAAGGGCAAATAACTTATTTTTCTGATACACACTTCTAATCATAGATTTTTCATTTTGAAAAGATCTTCAAGTACTACCTTTCTATAGGTGGGTCTGACACCTGGATGAAACTAGAAAATCCTGGAGGAACAAACTGACAAAATGAGCATGTCAACAGACCTGACTGTCCAAGCATAGTGCTTCAAGTGGGGAGGGATGCCCATGTAGCTGCTTGGCAGATGTCCAGGACAGGTGCACCGTGTGCTGTTGCAGTAGTAGCGACCTTGGCCCTGGCGGAATGGGCCCTTAGAAGGCTACTTTTTAGCTAATGCTGCCTTTTCCCCGCTTCTCGTCTAGCCACGCCTATCGCCTCCCAGCACCCCTCCCTCCTCCCAGGACCTACTAGATGGTTGCCGCTGCGCGAACCCATTGAGGAGCCCCAGGCCCTGCTCTCCTCATGCTGCTGCATCGCTCTTGTCTTCTCCCTGCTTTTAGAGTGCCTTCTCCTTGCTTTCATTGCTTTCTCCTTGCGTTTTCCCCCATTGCTTTACCCTCATTTTCACTGCTTCCTCTTTGCTTTTAACATTGTTTTTTTGAGTGCCATCTCCTTGCTTTGCCCTACTTTCCATTGGTTCTACTTGCTTTTTACCCTGTTTGAGTGCCTTCTCCTTACTTTACCCTCATTTTCACTTCTTTTTCCTTGTTTCCTCCCCCGTTTTTTGAGTGCCTTCTCCTTCGGTTTCACGGCCTCCTTGCATTTTCCTTCGTTTTTGAGGTGTTTTCTCCTCACTGTCTTTTTGTTTTCATTGCTTTGGCATTCTTTCCCCCTGTTTTTGAATACCTTCTCCTTGCTTTCCCCTCATTTAAAAAACAAAAAGCAGAAGTTAGCAACTCCAGCACCTTGAGACCCTCACGGGTGATTTGCCACACTTTATAAATCGTTGATTGACTGTATGTGCAGCACATCTTAATGTAGAGTACAATTCGACTGGAGAGGTTGCTGTACTGACAGGTACAGCTGGTTTTGCAGACGCCCATATGTGCAAGTGCGAAAGGACTGCTGCTGAGACCGGGCAAACATAGAAAGTCAGAGACATCTGGAAGTGAACCGGCTTACCTGAAAGCAGCAAATAGGCGAAATCCATCAAAGGGCAGGTCTATAAGGGACGCCTGGACATCCCCAGAGAACCCAGTGGACCGTAACCAGGCCTGGTGTACAGCACCACCATGGAAGCAATGGCTTTGCCTAGGGAGTCTATGGAATCCAGCCCACACATGATGGTCTCTGCATCCCGACTATCCACTAAGGCTTGGTTGAGGATAGCAGCATTTACTGACCACACATCCAGCATCTTCGAGACCCTGTCCGGTGGAGTGGAAAGGAAAGCATTTGGGTATACCTTTGATGTGGAGGCCTGTAGAACTAGGACTTCTTTAGAGGAGTGGTGGGAAAGGAAGGCTTGGTCTCTTGGGGGAGGTAAATGTTGTCGAGCAATAATGCAATGCTCATGAGCCCCTGTACAAGGTTTGGCCCAGGATCCTAATGGAACGTTGGTGAGGGCTTCATTAAAAGAAAACAGGGGGGTTCAGCTGAACTGGCCCCAGGGGAAGCTTCTCCAGCAAGATGTTGGTCTTAACCTCGACCGCAGGCAGCTGAGGGTTGAGGACCTCAGTCACCTTGTGATTCACGGTGGTGAAGGATGCCACTACCTCCGACACAGCGCCTGGAGGGGAAAGCATGCCAAAGTCTGGGGAGGTGTCTAGACCACTGGCATCACCCAGCACCTCATACCACTTTTCTGTTGGCTCGAAGTCCTCCTCTAGGGGACCAAGGTCTCCCATCTCATCTCCCCCTCAGTGATGTAGGGTTGATCGAGGGGTGGTATGTCCAGGGGCATGTAGAGCCTGGACGGTGCAAGCATCGACTTTGCATAGGGTTGTCAGTTCAGAGTTGGGAATAACAATGGGTTCATTGTCAAGCGACGCCTGCAGCATTGGGCACAGCTCCAGAACAACGGAGCCGGGCTGGAAGAAGGCACTGTGACGGCATCAGTCTGGATCCAAGGGTGGATCCAGAGGACCCGACTGGCGTCAGGGGCAAACCCACTGGTGATAAGCTAGCAGGGTCACCGCTCTGCTCCAAGAAGTCTGAAGGAGCGCCAGAGGGAGTCAGTGGCCCAAAGATATCGTGCATGGCGTCGCAAAATTCTTTTAGTTGGGAGAGAGTCGCTCCAGGGAACTCTGAAAAGAACAGAGGACTCAGATGCCGGATCTGCAGATAATGTGTAGGGCCAGGGCCTACAATCATAGTGTTTGGACAGAAGGTTGAAGAACGCTTTATCATTTTCTTCTTGGACTTATCTAACTTAGAGGAAGAAGACTAGGACCTCGAAGATGATTGGCAACGCAATTTCACACAGGAGTGGGATCAAGGCAGAGTCTTCTTCTGCCAAGTCTCCAGGAGGTTCAACAACCGCTCACGAATTGCCTTTGGATTCATGGACTTGCAGTCGGAGAAGGCCTTTGGGGTCGTGGCTAGACCCTAGCACCACAGGCAAACTAAGTGTGGGTCAGAGACAGACATTTGTAGGGGACATTCTCCACACAGTGTAAACCCCGTGGGTTTGTGGGGAGACATGTCCATAGCACACAGGGAGCAAAACGAAAAAAGACTCGACAACAAGTCAAAATAATATGTTCAAAACGTGACAGAGGCTGCTCTCCGGATCCACACTGTTGGCGCGGAAAGGAACTCATGTCAGAGAGCCGGGGAGGCGATCATGTTGGCACTGTGGTGTCACATCCGAAACAGATGACGCCAATGCAAAGTCGATCAACGCGATCTACTCGTGTGCAGAGGTACTGCTAAAAAATGTGCTCCATCGAATCGGACTATTCTAAGGTGAAAGATCTGAGGTCAGAACTCTATCAGAATAACCTCCATGACAAACTAGGGATAGAAAATTTGCACTTCAAGAATCCTTGTTATACTGTTTTAGGTAGAGTTGTATGTTATCTTACAAACTCATTTTGTACATATTTGTCATTTTATGACTGTATATTAATAGGTAAAGGGTCCGACCTCAGAGGCGAGGAAGGAAAGTGTCACCTGCCAAGGATAAATTGAAGGAGTGTAATAACGTCTCAGATGGATAAGAAAGGACAATAAACTGAGTTCAGGGGAGAACCAATAACATAAAATAAGCGGAGAAGCAGGCAAACATGCAAGGAATAAAAATTACTGTTAGTAAATGATACAACTCAATTTATTTAAATTTCAAGTAACAAATAACGGAGCAAACAACACATATGACAATAGATTAATAATGAGCAAAGAAATACAAATAAATCTAAACTAATATAGATATCTAAATAGACAAATTCTCTCTATCCCCACGACAGAGCTCTAAACAAAAGATAAGAACCTGGAGACCAAAGCAACAATCATATATTCTCACCAATCTTACCATTCATACAATATCACACTCTCACAAAAATCACATAAAAGAGATTATATACAGACAATATATACAAAAGGCAGAAACCCGCAGGGGTACAGGGCACTAGTGCACCTAATAAGTGCTGTCAGGAGTTAGTGGCCCAAAGGTTTCTGGCTTGCACAGTGCCGACGCGCGTTTCGGTGCTAGGCTAGCAAGTAGCCACCACCTTCCTCAGGGCACTGAAGGTTATAAAATCTAGGAGAGAGCACTAGGATGGGGAAAATCAGGACAATAGGGAAAAGACTTGACACACTTGGTGTGGGTGCCAAGAGAGAATTTTAAGCAGCTCCGTACAAGTAAGGATCCAATCTCCAGTCTGTCCTCATATGATTATTAGGGCAGGAGACAGGACAGGTTCTCGATGGCGTACCAAATGAAGATGCCCCGAAGAACGCAACATCTAAGGTCTAGTGGTTGGAATAAATGCAGATCTGAACAACCGCTTTTAGCCCAGGATACTGGGAATAAGTCCAGGTGAGGCAAGGGATGACCCACAGAAGCCCCTTCCCTATGGTGGCTGTAGAATTCAGATGAACGGGGTCGAGCGTCTTAATAAACAAAGAAAGGCGCACTGTTGTTCCGGTGTAGGGGCTGGCAGGCGGGACTGGTGCAATTCACAGTCCCAACGAGCAGGAGGAAAACAACGTTCTCCTCCAGAGGCAGCAGCAGAAATCCGGCGTTCTGGTCTTCCGGGTAAGTGATGGAGCTCATCTTCGCGAGATCTCGAAGATGAGATAATAGGTGCCTGAAGTGAAACGTGTATGGAATACAGTTGGCTTGAGTTGGATTTGGTAAAGAGCAATTGATGAAGGCTATTGGTCTGTTAGGTTCATAAACTCAGTAGGTCTGACATGTATTGTGAAAATCCTGTTAAAGCCAACAAGTCTTCAATAGTAGATGGTTATCATACTGTGTTAAAGCGTATGCACATGTATTGCATTACATGTAGTCTCTCTACTGCAGTATTGGTTACACTGTATGACAAACACTTGGAGTTGAAGATTTGCAAAGTGGTAATACTAGTCAGACCATTTTCATAAGGGTTGCATACTGTTTTATCAGCTGTCATTTTGTGACTATTTATAATTTTATGACTGTATCGCTTTTGGTTGCCAGCTTATGTGCAATACTAGAGGTCACAGATGTTTATGGTGACAAGACAATTATGAAAGCTAGAGGCTTGACTGTTTCATTGCTAAAGCTTATGGCAGATGCCATCAGTCTCATCTGTTTATCATGAAACGTTACGCCAAAGATAGTAAGTATGACTGGATTATTGTGAAATGCATTTATTAAAGTCAGTAGGCCTTTATGGGTGGATTGCTAGTACATGCGATTTCCCATTTTAACTCCGATAGGACCTTTTGCTCACATCTGCAACCCCAATGTCTTAATGGATTTACAACAAACGTGGCAAGATCAAAGAACTGTACTCCGCACCTTGCTTTTTAATTTTGGTGTAAATCTGATCAGTAAATTTAGATATAAATGTTTTAAAAAGTTTCAGAGAGCTTAACTTGTAAGGGGTCAACTTTTAAATATCGCTGCCATTTTAACTCACACATTCTGTCTATCACACTTTGATATATATTTTTTTGTTTTACAAAATACGAGTGACTGGAATATGGCAGAATCCCACCCCCATCTTGAAATGTGCAAACCGACTCGAACTCTAGAATTCGCACAGGGAAGAAAAAATTCAACTGCCTTAGTGGGGCCATCCCCAAATGTGAGCAACCTCAGGGAAGTGGCCAGGAGTACCCAAATACATGGAAAATATGCTTGGATGGCAGGAGGTAGAGCATAGGCCGGCCCTGAAAGACCGAAGTTTGAAATTAACTACACAATTAAAAAGAAAACCTAACCATTGAAAGAAAAAAAGTCAAAATATCAGAGTTGTGGTTCTAGCGCAAAAGCATGAGTTGGGTGGTTGCATAACCATAAATGGTGAATTCACAGGGTTTTAGGCGTTTGAGCCAGAACCATAACTCACTTTTTAATTGAGAGAGGTATAAAAAAAACTTATAGGAGCTTTCAGAGCGTGCTCTTCATCTACTGGAGCATTTTTCTCATTGTGTCTCTGCCCAGCAGCGTGAACAGTGTGGGCAGTGGGGTCTACCCACGTCAGCTACTGGTTACATAGTGGGAGTAATAGCATGGCAGACGCATGGACTGACAGCCATCGTTGAATGTTTTTGTGGATCTGTAATACAAAAAAAAAAACCTGTCGTCTGCCTGTGCACACATTCACAGGACTTTATGTTTCTGTAATAAAAATGTACAAACATCAAAAAGCAAGCATTGGCAACATGAACAGACATGAAGCCTATGCCAGTTTTATTGTCCATGCCACTGTTTATTCTTGTGATAAACAGTTCTATCACAGGGTGTTAGGCCAATTTTAGGGGTCTCTGGACAGATCACTTTGCAGTAATTTAAGTGAGAGATCACTAAAACATGAATTCTAACCTGTAATGCTAGGTAAAGGATTATATTATGCAGAGAATATAACACCACTTATGGGGAATTGCATATTCGTCACTTATTCTCAGACAAAAAACATGACTTCTATCTTGGCAGCGGTGAAGAGCTGCCAGCCACTGATCACCCAATCCTCAATGGTGCCAACGAAGTCCATTGGGTAAGTTGTATAAATAGATGCCTCCGGCGCAACTAAATGTGCTCGTCATCTTCAAAATAATGACAATACAGCCAAAAATCACATATGATGCAAAATATGGATGTCATATAATTGTTAAATAGATAGAGTTAAAGGGGACGCCATACCCCCCTAACTTAAACTGGTTTTCTGGGATTTACCTACCGGCATTTAGTCCATAAAAGCAGAAAACCCACAGCACGTCTTTCGACTCCCTCACAGGGAGCGAGTATAGCACGATCTGTGGTATCCATCGTTGACAGAAAGATCTAATGAAATAAGCACTGCCATTCGGCGGTCATCGACGTCCCAGGTGGATGATTCCATTGTCTCCGGCATGGGTTTGTGATGGACTTAACCAAAGGCTACAGTAAGCTCTTCTTGATATAAAAGCTAAGAATAACTTTCCAGATGGAAGATTATAGACCCTAGCTAGCGAGAGAATAAATACCTTAGCGTAGATGGGGCCAAGCCGGGGAGCATTCTGCCTCGCTAGCCATCCTTGGAACTGGATGCAGTGAGTAAGAAGAGAGACCTTAGAAGCTGACAGACATGATCATGAAGACACCTAATACATTAAAGATGTGAAGTCCCTTTACTGGCAGGATGGTGTGGATACCCAATCTGGGTAAGCAGTATCTGAACTGATAAGGATTACAGCACTGGAGGCAAAGGTAGCTCCAATTTAACAACCAGAGTCCCCCCCCCCAGCCCCCCAGTCTGCCCCACCCGCTAGGAAGAAGTCTGTAATGTTTGCCACAGTCCTCTGGACACAGCTGACAGGCATTTATTCCACTAGAATGTGCATTTCGGTGTCATGAGGTCATCAGGCAGAAGAAAAGATCCACTAAACAATAAAAAAAAACCAGGAAGGAGTGATACTGGGAGTTTCCTGACTGAGATAAAAAGGAATTAATGATTCCAGAGGGCATTTTGTCTTGAGTTAACGGATATTATGAGTCATTCTCCTGGAACTGACAATAACATTCAGACACAGTAGTACCAGGGATAATCCTGCATGTTGTTACCCCTTCCAGGAAAAATATAGGACCTAAATCTGCATACATTAACAAACTGTTCAGAGTAAGTGGTAAATATAAATTTCTCAATATAAAGGCAACCAATCATATAGTGTGAGGAAATTGGGGTCTATTAGAAGTAGGGTTCCCGGTTTTATGGTATTTATTTTCATAACATTTCCATCTGTATTTATCCATATTTATTTTTTGGCCATTTTATCTGTTTTTATCCATATTTATTTTGTGTATAAATGAAGTTGTAAAACTGTAGATTTCCTTATTTATTTAACTGATAGACACACACTCATACTTTTATGTCTGTTGTGGCTTAGCTATTTAAGCTGCCAAATATTATGTAACAATACATGGACTAAATATTAGCATTATACCACAAATGTATGTCGACATATGCAATTATTTATAGAAATATCATCCTGTTTTTTAATTTCCTATGCTGTCCACCTGCTCAGCTGCTGGGCTACAATTCATGAAAGCCAGCACGGAAAGTCACTTAAAAGGAGCACAATTTTCTGTATTTATCCACTTTTAAAAATAAATGCAGACAGAAAACACATTGTTTTCTATCTGTAAAAATCGGTAAAAACGGAAAACAGGGAGCCTTCATTATAAGGTATGGGTCTGCAACCTCACCGTGTAATACAATTAACAACACCTTTAAGAGCCTTGGGTTTCATCTGTCAAACCCTCTGCTCAATCGTGGGTAGCTGTGGGTAGCTGTGCCACTGAGCAGCAAGGCTTACACAGAGGAAGTGTTAAGCATTTAAACAGCACCAAAACAACTGAAGAAGAAATCAACAAAACCCTCAAGAATTCGAACACCCATTTATAAAAATAGACTGAATTTTTTAAAGATTTTGGACCCTAGAATGAAAAAGAATCACCGAAGGGTTCCGGAGATATAGATTGGACAAGCAATAATAAATCAATGCAATTTCACTCAACTCTGAACAAGCCTTGGCAAAGTCAACAAAATGGACACTTAAAAACGTGTTAAAAAAACGTAGGTACGTGTTGATGCGGTTGGTTACAAGTACTTGGGGCGACCAACTTAGGCAGAGAGACAGTCAGGGGGACTAGTAAGGTCCTCAAGAACAGTTATCAGCACAGAAGTAGTCCTTCAGCAGTTCCAAGCTCTTTAGCTTCATTGCAATGGATTACTATGGAGTAGTCCTGATGCAAGGGATGAAGGATGCTGAAGATGCTCCAAGGATGCTGTGGATGCGATGCGATCGACAGGGATCTTCCTGCAGGGATTCCTCGGTCCATGAAGATGGTGAGGGGGTCCTGGTTGCAGGCTCAACATCCCACGAAGTAATCTCCAATCTAGCCAAAGTCCAATCGCAAATGGACTACCAGTCGCACAATGTCATGGTCACAGGTCGATAACTTCCCTTCTGTGGGTCCTAGCAACTCTCAGACAGCACTTCCGGGCTCAGAAAGCATGTGTGCAACTGTACATCAGGCCTTGGTGAGGCACGGCGACGGTGTGATACTGGCTTGAAGACTTTGGACTATCAACTTGCCAAAGCTGCGAACAAGAGGCCAGTCAGCTGGCCCTTGGAGTTCTCTTGGCTTGACTGGGCTCTGGAGACATCTACTCCCTAAGCAGGACATGGCAGGCACAGTCCCTCTCTTCGCTAGCCACCTGGTGCAGCATCGGTGCAGCCTCTCTTTGCTGGTTCCTCAGTACAGCTGGGCAGCCCTTCTTTGGTCCTTTTTCCAAATCGGTCGTGATCGGTGGTCTGGGTGCCAGTTGTGACCTCTTTATGCTCGGACAGTGCTTTCAGGATAGGATGCGGTGGGTAGACAATGGGCTACTAGGTTCCCTCCCATCTGTTGACCACCTCCTCTGGAAAGTGGCATCTGGCTATCACAGGATGCACCATTCTGCCCACTTGCAAGGTGGCGAGACCCATCTCCTGGTGTAGAGACCTCACTACACCGGGATGTGGCTACCTCAGGGGTACACGTCCCTGGGGGAACTGTTTTGGCAACTGGTTTCCCCTCTCTGCCTCCCGTGGCAGCCTGTCTACCTCACAACGGGGCAGCCCTCCCCTGGTGCTACAAATCTGCACTTCAAAGGCAGCTTTACGTTTGAAACCAGCGTTTTGGGGCTAACACCCAAGCAGCTTCCTGCAGGAGAGCAATATCACCTCCCTGGTTCGCAATTTCTCATTGTTTTCTTTCCTGAGAATAGTTAGCACACCTCTCCAGGACGGCAGAAAGCTGTCTCGTGGAGCAGGCAACATGTGTGCCCAGGAAGGCACAGGAGTTTTAAAGGCAACAAGGTAGCAGCTGTGCTAAAGCTGCACACTGCACCAAGTTACACTAATTTCGACTTGAGATACAAGTTGGGCTTAATGTAATGAGTTGCTTGATGCCTTAAAGTGCTCAATTTGGTTACGCCATTCAAGAGTTAGTACAGCTGAGGGGGGGTCAGTGTGCAACTCTTTACTCGCCAATTGGGCAACCAAGTCTTCCAACAGTAAAAAACAGTGGTTTCTCGTGATTTACTATCAGGACATGTACAGTACATTTCCTGCCTGTATCATAGGTACTGGTTTTATTTGGGGAACCTCCAGGTTAGTAAAATCAGTGGTGCAAGCCCTGGAGTACCCTTTTAACTTACATGCCCTGGGTAGCATTTACTAGGGACTTACAGGTAAGTTAAACATTACCAATTGGGTATAGCCAATTCGACATACACTTTTAGGGTCAGGGCACTGGCAAGGTCTAGTTAGCAGGTTTCAGTGCACTTTCAGAGTCGTAAAACCAGCTGCATTCATCAAAAACTTGGGGGTAACTATACAAAATGAGGCATTTCTTTGCATTTAGGAGGACAAAAGGAGTACAATTGATAAAGTATAAAAACACCATCCACAAATATAGCAACACCCTTATGGCCATCAGAGCACATCCTTTGAACTACCATCATGACTGGTGCATTAAAAGTAATTAATCAAAGGGTGGATACAGTTTTTGAACTATTACAATAGGAATTGTTGGCATCTTCAGTATTGAGATAATTGCAGGAATGACTTCCTACGTTTATGCCTACACACAATTGACAGACCGCCTATGCCAAACATTATATTTAAATTGAAATAATATTGCTGGATTTACATATGTTATATGATGTTTTCATATTAATCATGTTCTGTGATTATGTTTGAATCAGTACATTGACATATATGACAACTTATTTTAAGTTTTGAATAATTCTTAAATAATGTCGAAAATACAAGGCAATGCTATCGAACAGATTTGATAGTATCTTTTTTTATCGGATTGTGGTTTTCTATTCATATTCCCCACTACCCTGTAGTGTAAAGTGGGTGTAAGAGTTCAGCAAATTCTCGCCCATGGCAAGAACTTTAGAACTCAATTATAAAGTACCAGAACACGAAAAATCTCCAATCACTAATCTCAGAAGGTCCGACGTTGTGAAAACAGCTTCTCAGAAGACAAAGACGGTTTAGTAAAGTTAAAACGGAGGTCTAAGCAAGTAAAGAAAGCTCAATTTTCACAAAGAATAATTACAAAAACAAGGAAAGACATATAGTACATTAGAAGCATCAGTGTAACCAATGGCACCACCTACCAGGACCGGAGACTCCGTGTACAAATCCAAACTTGCTTTCTCTGTGCTCATCAAACATTTTGGGCAGCTTGGAGAAGTCCATTGTAGATTTCTAGATGTCAAAGACAGAATATGAATAGAGCAGCTCGTTAGGACTTTAAATGTTTTGGGAACTTACTTTTACAAGGATATCATAAAGCTGTTTCAGAAAGACCGATGTACAATGCTGGTTTTACACACTGCAAGAATGAGTTCACTCTGCAAACTTGTTTGACAGCAGATTATAGACCTGGCGAGACCACATTTCCATGGTGGTTGATTGAGCACCAACCCAATTAATGTTAATTTAGCTCCAACCGTATGATCCACAAAGCCCAGCAAGCTAATGGAATCAGACTATGGCTTCATCACTCTGTTCTAACGTTCCACTCACATGAGGATATCAGGTGAATGAGACAATTAGAGATACACCTTGACCTGGGCCTGCTTCATCATGTGATTGAGGTTACATATAAGCAACTAAAAGTCTTTTAAAATGTGAAGAGACCATAGCACATACTCCTCTCTCTCTCTCCTTGGTTTACCCTTATTCTTCCATTTCTCTATCTTGGTATCAGTAGGAGGATTCGATGAACCTTAGCTTAATTTAAGTGATTAAGTACACAGGGGAGAGGAAGCAAATAGGGGAATGGGTGGTGAAGATAACGTTGCTTTTATGGTGACTCTGGTACAGGTAGACACAGATCTCTCCTATATTTAACTCACATGCACTTGGCACTATCTAGTTCACACAAAAGAGACAAGGGGGACGTGACTGCTCAACAACCCTACTATACATTAATGCAAAAGAAAAGTGGCTCGTAACTTGGTGTTAGACAAGTGCGATACAGAAAACAATGGCCCTAACGAACACCAAGGATAGAACAAATCAATTAGACTATTCTGAATCAATATTCAATTAATACAAAATGACAGGGAGAGACCATATAAGTATATAAACTTCATCACAAAACATGAATTTCATTTTATGTTGATGCTGAACATCCACTATTTACATACAATGGTCGCTCCAGGAACCATAGCAATGTGCTCAAAAGAAAGTGCTTGCGCAGAAAAGGCAGAAAAGAAAGGGAAAGATCCATAACATTTATGAACTTATTTCAGCACCGCCAGTGTGTAAATCATTTCATACACTCGAAATATGTATCCATCCAATGCCATTGTGTTCAACCATCATTCCCTCTCTGTAGCACAATTAAACAATGTTGGCAGTTAAAAAAATTATTGATGTTTTGACCCGGCGTGGAGAGAGGAAGTGCCAGTCAGAGCTTCAATAGCAGGTTTTCTTCAGAACAGGGTAAAACAATAAGACAGCAGCAACCTATCAAACAAGCATTGGCATAGCCAATAGGTCTCGCCTTTGGGACCTTATAAGTGTTTAGCCATGCAACAGTTGATGTTGTTGCACCAAGGATATTGTGCTGCATAACTTAATACTTATAAGGTTCCAAAGGCGAGACCTATTGGCTATGCCAATGCTTGTTTGCCTTTGTCTCTCTTGCTCTGGATTACAGTCTGATGGCAAAAATAACTCCTGATCCATAAAAATGATTGCAGGGGCCCACCATCTGCAACTGCAGGGACAGATTAAGCACTCTAGCTGTCCCTAATGGACAACAGTGCTTTTTCTCCCCATGTCACATATTTTGAATTACAATTTATAAAATCCATGTCAATGTTTTTTTTTTTAACTAATCGCAGAACAGTACTCTACTGTGCACAGTAAAACAACCTTTAACAGTATCAAACGCTGTTTCAAGATTTAGAAAGAACTGTATCCCCACTCCCGTTTCGATCAGCACAGCTGTAACTTCATCGATCAAACAACCTCTGGCCAATTCCATGCTAGGGTGAGGTCAAAAACATGATCAATGTGCGTCAAAGGAGATGCCGATGTCATGAAAAGAGTGGCAGATTTAGAACATTAAAGTTGATTTGCATATCCGATAAGAAACCAACTAATAGATATACCAAGTGCGCCTGGGCAGAGCCTCTCCGCGCACTCCTCCCTCCAGTGAGGCTGATATCTGGTCACACAATACAAGCTCTGTTGAAACACAAACCAATTGGAACCTGTTTTCGGTGTGATTTAATGACATTGTTAGCAAAGATATTCATTTTGCAAGTACAATAACACACACCTGTGTGAGCGTTTAGTCATAAAGACACGTGCCGTTCTCAGGTGCAGCCCCCGAGGCGGAAACATATTTCTCGTTAACCACATACCTTGTCAGACCTTTTTCATTACACACACACACAATTTACTGTTCGGGTGAGGTTACAGCTGGCGCTGGGATGTTCGTTGGTGTGCATAGGGAGGCAGGACTCGCATTATCTAGCATCATCTTAAATGTGCATACAGTGTGAGAGGGAAGCGTTGACGCCTCGCCCAAAGGCACAACAGAGACGCAATTCCCCTAGGAAATGAATGCTGAAATGTGGGGGAACTGGTTAGATTTCAGTTGTTTTGCTTGATGAAAGCCATATGTTTTTTATGTGGAGTATGGCCCTCTGGTATGTATGGTGGTCGGTCTAACGTGTGTGTGTGGGCGCATGTGTGGAGGTGGTTGCTGGAGGGGGTGTTTGTGGTGATGTGGGGGCTGAAGAGAATGTATTTTTATATTTGTGAGTAGACTTCTACATATGATGATATTTCGTGTGTGTGTATCAGTTAGGTGGATTGTCGTTCCTTAAGGCTCGTTTGCAGAAGGCTGGCTTGTTTATTTATTTCCGAGCGCCATTTGTGTATTGGTTGCGCCTCCCGGGCGAGCATACATAATTTAAGTTTGGCAGGGAGGAAATAGCTTTCTTGGGGAAGCAAAGCAGCGCTGCCTGTCCAAGAAGTAAAAAAAATCCTAAGTTAGAAGCACCTTTCAAGGAACCTTGAAAACAGAGCATGCTGCGCCTCCGATCCCTCACTGGCTGCATGGAAGATTGAAGTAACCAGAGGGAAACAAGCCTGCCAGTGGTGCGTGCGCCACAGCGAGCGATCTGTTTTCAATTATCGTGCCAGTGTCTGGGCACAATAATTGAAAACAGATGTGGCCTGTGAGGGTAACCGCAAGCAATAGGCCGTGGGCAGAGCAAAGGCGAGACATGCACCCGCCGTTGCCCAATTGCATGCTGTCTTTCTTAGAAAGACGCACGCAAAGCCTAATAGCCTGGCAGAAAAACAAAAGCACACGCGCGAGCATGTGGTGGGCTCTCTGAAGCCCATTACTAAAAGTCTTGCAAGCAGCGCATGCACACTGCTCTAGGCTCGACCTAAAAAGAGGGAATGGGGGGAGGCAATTTTGAGATCAAAATATGGGATTGTCTGATGTATCCAATGCTTTCTCTCACATGATTGCAAATTAATAAAACAGAGATAACCATAAAAAAGGGGGTATTCTTAAAAACACATTAAACAAGCATTGGCATAGCCAATAGGTCTCGCCTTTGGGGCCTTATAAGTGATTAGAGAGAACTATTGGCTTTGTTAACGTTTTTAACGTGTTGCAGAGTATTGTGAATGTTGTGCAGCATGTTTAAAAGTTATAAGTTATAATTAAAAAAAAGTGTTATAACCATTTGACACTTTATATACAACATAGAAAACATTATTTACAACTGAAGTATCCGAATAAAAACTAGAATTAACACGAAAAATGTGTTCTAGTTTTGTTGTTTATGCAAGGAAGGGGCCAGTGGGAGGAGGGGGGAGTAGAGGTGTAGGGAGGGGAGGACTGGAGTGGAGGTGTAGGTAGGGAGGGGATGGAATGAGGGGGGAGTAAAGGTGTAGGGAGAGAGTGGGTGGGGGGAGGGGGTGAGTGAGGGAGGTGTAGGGAGTGAGGGTGGAGTGAAGGTGGGAGAGTGGAGTTGGAGGGAGGAGGTAGTGGAGGTGGAGGGAGTGGAAGCGGAGGGAGGGGGAGAGAGAGGAGGTGCAACATAACAAAATTAGAAAAGAGCAGGGCATATTTTGATCAGATTTTGGGTCCCTTTGCAGCTTTCTTTTTCAAGTGCTAAAGGCAGAACAAAGGAAGGTGGCACAAGCAGCGTAAGAGAAACCACATATGATTATTAAAATATTTTTGAAAGCGGCTTTAAAGGATTTTTTGTTTTCCGAGTATTTCATGGTTGCTGGAATTGCCCTTTCGAGCGACTGTGGACTTCGCTTGACTTAGTGACAGAAAACAAGCTGTTAGTGAATTATTCCTAGTCCTGCCGTGTATTTGTCTTTACCTAAAGGCAGGGGGGGGGGGAGGGGGGGGGGGTTGAAATGTAGCAGAAAAGTTAAAGCATGGACAGACGAGGAGGCTTCTGGCAGTGCGGTTCTGCATGACATGTCCACATTAAAGGCTCTGCATGGAGAGACGTGGGACAAACAGTGAACTGCAGAAGGCTGCCTCCTTCCCCTGCCCCCAGTAACATTTTCTAGGAAAGTATCATTCTACCTACTAGAATGAAGGGAATCAATTCTTTGGAACTACAATCGGTGTTGTGCTGCGACACGAGTGCTGAAGTGGGGGTTGGGGCGCGAGGGTAGGGAGGGGGGTGTTGAGGAGAGGCACCCGAGCAGCAATTATGCATTACAAGTCTGCAAGGCAAAAAAAAAACCATTCACTAACAAAAAGTAGCCTTACTTGTTAGTGGCCTCGCAGGCTGGCCGATTTTGCGGCGCTGTTGATGTCTTCCTTGTCCTGTGAATGGTTTGTGAGCTTAACTCTGTGTTACTACCATCCGCCACTGCTTTTGATGTAACTAATTTTTCACAAACATGAGCTAACAGAAGACCATATTCATTTTGGAATCGCAGGACGCTGAGCGGACGTCAGTGTGGTGTTGCGGTCTAGTCCGCAGCGCGCCCGGCGCGTGACGTCACCGGACTTCCGGCGGCGGCCATCTTGGAATCGGCATTAGCGCGCCGATTCAAATAGCGATCGGAGCTCCAGATCGGCGCTCCTGCTGTGTATATGTTGATCTAGAATAAACCCTTCTACCACACCCAGAGAGTTGTCTTCTGTGAAGGGGGGCACTTCAGGAAGGAAGGGACAACGTTACAATGGCGACGAGGAGGTGAAACGGCCCAGCGCTGCCTCCACGGAGTGTGCCTCGTGGTTATCGCGCCATCTACATCCACGGTCACACCCCCAACCAGCAGGAGCGCGGCAGTGTCTCGGAGAGAAGAGGAGAGCGCGCACCTAGTCCGACGGGTCACTCTTGAGCCCGGCCCCGGTCAGCAGCAGCCCAGCGGAGCGGAACGGCGCCAGAGAGAGTCCGCGTGGCGAAGCGCACGCACCCACCGTGGCGGGGGTCACAGGACGCAACGGGAGAAGCGGCAACTCCGACCGAGAAGACAACCCCGGTGAAGGCAGCCCCGACAGCACCCGGGGGTCGAGGAGCTCGAGCCCAAGACCGCGGCGAACGGAGGCAAGACTCACGATGAGTGCCACATCGACAGGTTTGCCAAACCCGGTACCTTTCCTCACGAAAGCAGGGGTTCCGGATATGCCGTGGGAGGATTGGAAGCCGTACTTCTTGAATTTCTTGTTCGCGCTAGAGGAGGAGAGTGGAGCAGAGTTCCCAAGCACGCGCAGGAAGAGGATACTGCTACACCATTTGGGCCCGGCAGGCCAGAGAGTCTACGACGATTTGGTGAAGGTAGTGCGGCCCACGGCAGACGATAATGTGTTTCAGCACGCGATCGACGACATGGACGCCCATTACCGGCCAACCGTATGCGTAGCGGTCGACAGGTACAACTTCTACCACAGAGCGCAACAGAAAGGGGAAACGATTGATCAGTATGTGGCGGCGTTACAGAAGCTTGCCTTAACGTGCAAATTTGGAACCTTCCAGGAAGAGTTGATCAGGGACCAAATTGTAATGCATGCAGCGAACGCGTCCATCCAGGACAAGTTGTGGGCTAATGGAGATGAACCCCTTAAGACCGTGGTAGCCATGGTGAAGAAAGCAGAAATGTCCAAGAGGCGCGCGGAGACAGCAAAGAAGGACCGACTCCCAGAACAAGCGGTGTGCAGGATAGAAGACAGGAAAAGCCGCGAGAGACAGGCGGCAGAGCAGCACAACACGCGACAGTACAGGAAGCCCGTGGCCCGGGGCGCGAAACAGCAGACACAGGGACAAGGGAGCACCAACACGTGCTACAGATGTGGCAGCGAAAGACACGCCGCCAACGACAAGGGGTGCCCAGCGTTCCGAGCAAAGTGTGCATACTGTGGTCTGATGGGTCATTATGAAAGAGTGTGTCGAAGGAAAACGTCAAGGCAGCAAGTGAAGTACGTAGCACAGGAGTTGGGCAAGGAGGAAGAGCAGGAATGTCAAGAGGAGGACGATGAGATCTTGATGATTGAAGACCAGATCCTGGGGATCGACGGCGCGGTCGACAAGAAACCGAAGTGTGACATGACCATCGGGGGAGTGGGAGTCACCATGGTCGCCGACTCAGGTTCCCCCTACACGATCATAAAGAGAAAGATATGGGAAGAGGATTTCGCACCGGCTAACACCCACCAACTGCGCCCAACGGACATCCATCCGGTGACATTCACCGGGGAACCCATACCCATGGTAGGGTACTGCCCCCTAACATTTGAGTTCAAGGGCAGAACGTGCGAAGGAAAGCTGTACGTGGCAGAAAAGGGACCCTCGGTGTTGGGATGGAGAGATCAAGGGAAGCTGGGAATAAAACTGAACCCGGGAGGCCGTATACAGGTACTCATGATGGAAGAAGACCCCGGAGTGGGAGCAAGGCAGTGGAAGGAGGAGTTCCCAGAAGTCTTCAGAGACGACATAGGGAAGCTCACCAAGTTCACGTACAAAATTAACCTCAAGGAAGGAGCCAGACCGGTGTCCCACAAAGTGCGAAACATCCCGTTCCGTACCAGGGAGGCAGTACAGGAGGAACTGCAGAGATTAGAGGACAACGGGATCATCGAGTCCATAGACAACGCGGAATCGTTGGCCCCCTTAGTAGTGGCGCAGAAGCCGAACGGGAAGGTGAGGTTGTGTGTAGACCTCCGAGAACTCAACAAAAACATCGTGGTGGATAAGTTCCCGCTTCCCCGCATCAACGAGATGTTAGCCAAGACCAAGGGCGCCAGGTGGTTCTCCACAGTAGACTTGACGTCTGCGTATCACCAGATCGCACTCCACAAATCGAGCAGCCACCTCACATCGTTCATAACACCGTTCGGGTGCTACAAATTCCTACGGATGCCGTTCGGACTTGCCTCGGCAGCGGCAGTCTTCCAAAAATTGATGTACCGCCTGTTCAACAAGATGGAGGGAATCCAGTTCTTCCAGGACGACATCTTGGTGATGGGCGCCTCCAAGGAAGAACATGACCGGAGGCTAGCAGGCGTCCTGACAGTACTAGAGCAGAACGGGCTCACGGCCCAGTGGGACAAGTGCAAGTTTGGACTGGAAAGTGTCACGTACCTAGGGCACGAAATCAGCCAGGAAGGCATAAAACCCAAAGCCTCCAACGTGGCAGCCATCAGGGATGCACCCACACCCGCAAGCAAGGAGGAAGTACGGACATTCTTGGGGATGGCCGAGTTCTATAGCAAGTTCGTATCCCACTTTGCATCGAAGACCTACCACCTGAGATCGATCCTGAAAGACAAAACAGCGTTCACATGGAAGGAGGAACAACAGATGGAGTTTGAGGGGATGAAAAGAGAAATATGCGAAGCCATACCCATTCAAGGATTCGACCCAGCAGCCCCCACGACTCTGACCACAGACGCGAGCGACCGAGGCTTAGGAGCCGTGCTAACGCAAAGGTCTGCACAAGGAGTGACAGCGACGATCAGCTTCGCGTCCCGCACGTTGGCAGACAATGAATGCAAATTCAGTGTGATCGAAAAAGAAATGCTAGCCGTCGTGTGGGCGGTGGAAAGGTTCCGACAGTTTTTGTGGGGAGGACGGTTCCTCTTACGAACAGACCACAAACCCCTAGTAAAGGTCCTCACATCCAACGGCCATGAGCACGCTACGCCAAGGATCGCAAAGATGACGCTGCGGCTCCTTGACTACGTGTACGACGTAGAGTACATCCCAGGCACCAGGAACCGAGTGGCGGATTACCTGAGCAGAGCGGCCGCGAAGGAATCAGCAGAAGCGCAAGACGCAGAAAATTGGGCAGAGTACGCAGTGGCGTTCATGGGCGATCACGAAAGGGCCATCAGCAAGCAGGAATGGGAAGAAGAGTACGAGTCTGACGAGAAAGTGAAGGCCGTCAAGACATATGTGACGCAGGGGTGGCCGGAGAAGAGGTTGCTCGGAGAAGAACTCAAACAATACTGGGAGGTCAGAGAAGAACTGTCGCTGGGGGACAACCCGTGTTTCCTGTTCCGGAGCAACAAAGTAGTACCCCCGTTGGCGCTGCGACCCAGAGTGGTGGCCTTGGCACACGAAGGTCATTTGGGAATCGTGAAAACGAAGGGAAGAGTGAAGGAGGATTATTGGTGGCCTGGGTTGGACCTTGCCGTGGAAAGGCACGTCAGGTCATGTGAGCAATGCAGCAACGCAGACAAGACGCAGAAAATGCTACGTCCACCACTGGGACACTTCGACTGCCCGGAAAACCCGTGGGAAGAGATCTCTATAGATGTTCTGGGCCCCATTCAAGACGCCAGTGGCAACCAGAAGTACCTCACCGTGGTCGTGGACAGGTACTCGAAGTGGCCGGAAGTCCATGTGGACGAAAACGCAGAGACCGATACTATCTTGGGATTCCTCACGGAGGTGTTCATCAGAGAAGGAATCCCCAAAGGTATCCTCAGTGACAACGGTCCACAGTTCACGTCGACAAAATGGGAGGCCTTCATGGACAGAAACGGGATAACAGTCAGGCGCACGCCCGTGTACCATCCGGCGGGGAACGGAGCCGTAGAGAGATTCAACAGGGTGATAATGCGGTCAGTGCAAGCGGCCATCAGGCAGGGAGCAAGCTGGGAGAAAGAACTCCAGCGCCTGCTATGGGCTTACCGGATAACTCCCTCGTCCACAGGTTACAGCCCATTACGCATACTGAGAGGAAGAGAACCGTTCACCCGAGACAATGTGGCTTGGAAGAAGCTCACTGTGCAGAGTCGTTGGTCACCGGCCGCGGTGCGCAGGAACTTGGAGAAGGCGCAAGCGGTGTACACTAACTACTACGACGCAAGGCATAACACCAAGGAAGTCGCCCTGGAGAAGGGAGAGTGGGTAAGGGTGAAAATGCCGGCACCGGGTAGGAAGGGGGACAGCAAGTTCACGCCCCCATTCCAAGTGGTGGAACCCTATTCCACATCAGCCTTACTGAGCGACGGGAAGATATGGGCACAAGACCGGATGGCTAGATGTACCAGGGCCGATGAAGCCGAGCTGAACATGGAGCCGGACAGCAGAGCAGGAGCTGAGTCCACACCGGCGGGAAAGGGGGAGTGTAGGAGACCGGAGGGAGAAGCAGGAAGCGTTCCCAAAGGAACCTGGAGTCCAAGAAGCGGAGGTGCCGAGACTCCAGGACTAAGTGACCGAGGGACAGAGTTGGGTGGTCTTGAACCACGAGAAGCGAGTGGGGAGGCGATCCCGAGTGGGGGGAGCAGCACCCCTACCGCAGGCGCAGGAAGCAGGAGGACACGCTGCGGAAGGAGAATAATGCTACCACGAAGATTCGAGGAGTTCAGCCTGGACCACAAGTAAGACTGTTCTGGTGTGAAACTGAGACTGAGACTTTTGTGTTTGTAAAGGAGGGAGATGTGGTGTTGCGGTCTAGTCCGCAGCGCGCCCGGCGCGTGACGTCACCGGACTTCCGGCGGCGGCCATCTTGGAATCGGCATTAGCGCGCCGATTCAAATAGCGATCGGAGCTCCAGATCGGCGCTCCTGCTGTGTATATGTTGATCTAGAATAAACCCTTCTACCACACCCAGAGAGTTGTCTTCTGTGAAGGGGGGCACTTCAGGAAGGAAGGGACAACGTTACAGTCAGGCTCGAACCCTGCTTTTTAAGCTGGAATGTTGGCAGCTCTAGCCTCACATCACAACGTCGCCTGCAAGAACGGACAATAGTCCTGGCTCGTTGTATGTGTAATGTTACTTGTGTTAACTAGGTGGATACATCATGGATAGAAATCGGAAAATACCACACGGACACAACCCCTGCACCTCTTCAGGACTCACGCATAATTTGGTGCTCGGGGCTCAACTGCTCGTCATAAACGGAGTAATCTGTAAAAAGATAAAGGCAAGCAAAGAGTCCCGAGGCAATACTCCACGGGAGTAACTTTTAAAACAAGCTCTCGAAGTGCTAAGGCTGCAGCGCTCGTTAAATAAAATAAACATGGTACAGTGAATGCAGTAATGCAGCACAAAAACACAACAGAACACATAACATCACAGCACATCGCTACCATAACAAAATTCAGCATAACACAAGTGCATAAGCATTCGGGACAGACTTTAGCCCTCCATAAATATGCTTTAATAATGTAGTGGTTAAAGATATTTGCACCAAGCACAAGTTCACGTACCACCGAGTACATATATTAGTGCCAATCAAAATGTTTTGTGATCCGGCGCCTCGTCTCTTACTTCTACATCCAAGAGCAGTCTTAATGAGGACACCTGCTCTTATTTTTCTGCAGACTATTAAGGATCAAGCAACCTGTTTTGCCATTACTTCCTTTTTTTAAAGTATTGCTCGTTGTCGAAAATCTATGCATTCATAACATATTTTTTATGTTTTTATTTTTTGGACGATTTTATGTAGTATGTACTTTTATGATTACGTTTTTTTTAATCGCATAAAGATGATAATAACGATAGCGCCAATCAAACATTTTGTGATCCTGCCCCTAGTCTCTACTTCTACACCCCGGAGCAGTCTTAATGAGGACACCTGTGATGACAAAGGATGCAAATGAAAGTGCTTCCCATGCATGAATATATTTGCATTTATGTACTGCTGTGAAGCAACGAGGGCTGTACATTAGTGAGGGGGCAGGAGACGATTCACAAGATCGTGTGCATTAAGTGGGGAATACACAAATACATTTTCCTCCCATTCAGGTAGATGAACGGAGGTGCTCCGAATCACACAATGTTGAGTCTACAGCCGACGCTGGGATTACACCTCAGTCCCCAGGCTCCAAGGTTGGCAGCTGGAGCATAGGGCACATCTCCTTCCCTAGAAGTCCATGTCAAGTTAGCAGCGCTGCCTTTCTCCTTTTATAGCTACAAGGTATTTTTTGTAGGAAGCCAGCTGCATCCGAACCATCCCTAGGCACATTTAAAGAGTTGAAGGTATGTATTGTGTATCACAACTGCATGGCCTCCTTATAGAACATATTCCTGCACCGTTAAGGCGTTGGCCTCAACCGGAGAGGAATTAAAGATGGGTTCAGTACTCAAAGTGCTACCGTCTTCGGCCATTAATGTGGTCCTAGTTATTGGCATGTAATTTAGGGTGCTTAATTTGAGCCGGAGGTTTCCGGTGCTCAGCACTGGCACTTAATTGTAAACACCGACATTTATGACAGCTGCCACATGGTCGCTCTGTTTGTGTGATTTAGAGATGAGCTGAACAACAGCTGTTTATTAATTCAATAATACAACCGCTGTTTATTAATTCAATGTACATTAGATACAACTAACTGCTGCCACCCAAGCCATTCTTATTGCTCTGCGGGCCTAAAACAGTTTGGATTGTCACACTTCTAGCAGGGTGATGGTTCGAAGTTGTGCAAGTACTGTCATTGCAGCGCTGGCAAAGCCAATGGGTAGTGACTTACGTTATTACAAATTAAGCACTGATTACCTCTGTGCAAATTTGCAGCACTCCTTGCACTATATAAACCTTTATAATCCTGCCCTGGCATACCCTTAATGTGCTTATTGACTTTTATGTATCTAAGTTGACTCTCCTAACAGGGCTGCCAATTCCCAAATGTGGTTTCAATTGGACAGCGTTTATGCGGCAAAAGTACGGGAGAGACCGAATGTTGCACTTGAAATTTAGCTTACACATTAGGGAAAAATCAATGTACGGTAACGAGGAGGGGTCAAAATCATTGACAGTAGGGTCACTGAGTATTCATGGAGCATGGCCAGGTGAATGGAACAAATGAAAATACATTGAGATACAGACATTATTTTGATGGCACAGTTTTGAGCAAATGGAAAAGCCTGAGAGAAAACCATAAAATGCCATTGGGAAGCATTGAATGACGTACAAAATGCACTTTTTTTTAATATAAAAGAGGACAGTATGATATTTTTCCACTGTAACCGCAGGGCCCTTGCTTTTCTCCATATAGTTTTTAGCGTGATAGAAAAACATTTGTTGGCACGAGCAGCACATGCGCCTGATAAAAACGGTGCCAGAGTCATTCATTGAATCCTCTTTTACCAGCACGCGCCCCTCTGAAAATACAACGACTGGCAAATAGGAGCGGGATTAAGCACCCGTTCAGTCAGAAGTGCCTTTACTCAGAAAGAGTCCAGGCACAATGACGCCCACGTAAGCCCTACCGGCTGCCGATATAGAGACTGCGCCTTTATTGTTGTTAGACGGCAAGAAGCCCCAAGAAGTGGTTAAACACGATTGATAATTTAAGACCCGAAAATTTTGTAGAGCAGAAGAAAACTGAAATGTGCATCAACAAGGTGTTCGAGCACACCGTGAAGAGAGGCCCCATGAGTCAGAAAGGAATTTGCAATAAAAGTATAGCCATTGAATGCAAATGAGTGTACTGCAATCAAAAGAAGCCTGAAAGACAGCAATTGGCGGCGAGCAAACTGAGGCAAAACAAAAACAAGCATTGACCGCACGGCAGTAAAAGTAACACCGCGCTACCGTAAAAGCGAAAGTCATCGCGATGACTCTGAAAGCGAAAGTGATCGCGATGACGCACTAAAGCACACTAGGGATGCGCGCGCAGCAGCGCACACACTTGTGCCCATGACAGTAAGCTGGTGGCTAAAATGTCTCGTCCTGACCAGCGCATGCGCTGGATCAGGCGAGACCTAAAAAGCTATTACTACTCATCCCCGACATATGTAAAATCACCTTTGGGCCAACATCAAACAGGTGAGGAACACGCTGAATCTCACTTATAAGGAGAAGGTCCAAGGGGTATCCATCTTCTCATTAAGGAACCTCATTCAATAATTCATAGAAGATAGAATTTGCAAGAAAAGGCCCAAGAAACGGAAGACTGGGTCCACTCTGGGAGAAAAATTAATTTTCAGTTACTGAATCAAACCATCCAGCAGTCACTTATTAATCGGTATTAGAAGTAGAGGGAGAGTTACTCACAACAGGCACAGAATTAAACTGTACTGATTGGAGAGTCAAAGGGACATGGGCAAAGTAAAGAATGAATCAAAACGTATCTGTAAAATGCAAAAGGAGTTTTTTTAAGGCTGGTTTCCCTTAAGATTGCCTTAGATTCACTTAAAAGAAGAGGAAACATGACCGGCAAGAAACCAAGCTGCTTACCCGCAGAGTTACAAAGTGTCTTTGCAACCTTGCTCGTGGACAAGCTGAGGCCAAAGAGGAGAAGTCCGTCAAGAACAGCTTCTAATTCCAAACTATTGTGGCAATATCTTTGACCAAATCAAAGCCGGGGTTCTAACTAGAAAAAAGAGATTCACGGTCACCCATTTAAAGGTGGAACTGGAGTTTCTACATTGAAGGAAAATCAATCCTGCGCGCCTGGTCCCAAAGCAGAGACGCTAACCTTCAATACAGCGATGTATCAATCCATTTCAGCAGCTGCAAGGAAGTGTTTTTCCCGGATGCGAATAAGAAAGCCAGAGTGGCATGCACGTTCGGTGCAATGCGTGGCTACGTAAGGCATCAATAAGGAAGGCCGAGTTCCTGAGTCATATGTATTGAAGGAACCTCTACAAGTTATGTTATGTTAATAGGACTTCTATAGCGCTCTGTTACCCTGAGGTGTACTGGCACTGTGCACTACCCTCCTAAAATGAACCTGTGGTTGTTTGCTGGAATAAGTAATTATGTGAATAGCCAAGTTTTTAATTCTTTCCTAAAGGGGAGGACCTCAGTTATGTTTCTAAGATGGAAAGACAAGCTGTTCCATGCCTTAGCACCACAATGGCAAATGCTTCTGCCACCCCAACTGGCTTTATTATAGCGGGGAAGGGTCACTTGTCTGGCTTGCACCGAGCGTAACACTCTTCCAGGAACATACCACTGTAAGGCATGTTTCAGAAAATCAGGACCAAGTCCGCTGAGTGCCTTAAAAACTATGTACAAGGCCTTAAACTGTATTCGTCGTTTAACAGGTAGCCAATGGAGTGTCCTAAGACCCATCCTTACCGAGACAAACCTAGGTGTCCCTGTGATCAGCCTAGCTGCCGCATTCTGCACGATCTGGAGTCTGGCCAGGTGTCTCTTTTGGATGTTAATGTAGAGACTATTACAGTAGTCCAGTCGAGACAGAATGAGCGCAATGACTACTGTTCTGAGAATAAAAAAGTAAGAAGAGACAACCCTGCTTCAAGTGTGAAGGAAACTACCATGGGGGCGTGTTTATTGATTTACAGAGTCTTGTCGTTTCTACATAGGGAGGGAATAGGCAATTGTATTTTAGCGCGTAGCCACATAGCGCAGCAGCAACATAATACGAATATACTGGAAATGTGTATATCGGTAAAGAAACTAACATTGATGCATCCATTGGTTTGCAGAGTTCAAGTTTATTTTTATTTGATTTAGTTCTCTGATTAGAACAACAAATTTCTAAAAAGATGATTAAAATACATTTGTTATTTAAAATTTGGTAATTGATCATTCTAATAAAAATGTTAAAAGGTTTTTAAAAATATAAACAGATTATAACACACAAATTCATTAGGAGGTGACTTAAGAAGCGAAATCAAACTCTGAACGGTTGTACTGTTACACATTGTTTGAATTAATTTGAAGTACCGTTTTCTGGTTTCTACCACTGTCCAATTAGGGCAAACAAACAAAACATGCTTCTGGTTTGCAGAGTAAAAACAGACAATTATATTTTTCCCTCACTATGTAGTACAGGGTATCACAGGTGCTGGATAGAGTTTATTAAAGACATGGAATGAAACCTGAATCTGTGTAGAACAAATGGAAGACAAATTCAACCCTTTAGATATGTAGAATGAGGGGTGGCATCCAAATCAGGATCCATATCCAGGACCAGGGGGCCAAATTCATGTCAACGTAAAAGAAAATGGTAGTTTGTTGCAAAGAGATGTCAGTGCAAACAAAAGAAAGAAAATCCAAATGGACCGGTCAAGCGCACTCTGATAATTTGGGTCTGTTGATCAATAAAGGAGACAGGTATTTAGTCGCAAGGCTACACAACACTGGTTTGGGTCAACTTACAAGCGATCCACAGGCAGTCAGGGTGTTTTAAGTTAAAATTAGCATTTGTTATTGTTTTACTTCTGGTGACGGTATGTTTGGGACATGATCTGTTTTTGGAATCCTTTTTCTGGGAATCCTGCTTAAAACTCAGTGTGTTCTGTGTAGTCATGGTGTACAAACAAAAGGTTCCAGACCATACTTGTATCTGTTAGAAAACAATTATTAGTTTATTTTGATCATTATCTTGAAGTGTCTTATTTAAAACCAGGCCACTCGTTTCAGAAAATCTTTGACGTTCTTTTGAAATTTTTCTCACTAACATTGAAAATATAAGGTCACCGATTAAACAAGAAATTATACTGCTTGCCAGTTTGACTAACCTAGTGGTCCCATATTCTACAAATGACCGGAAGTCTTTAGCTTTAAGGGAGATCTCAATCTCTGAAGTGACAGCAATTATTTCTACTTCGAGAATGCGTGGCTCACCCACAGACATCGGTCCATCTATCATCATGAAAAAGCTTCCCCCATTTTTAGCCTATGATCTGACCAAGCTTCTCAATTTCGATCTGATGCAGGGAGTGGTACCAGAGCAACGAAAAACTATCATTATCAATCCACAAAGAAAAAAACACTCTCTCTCACCCTCTGATCACAATATTATCCACTCCACCTCCTTATTAAGCTGATTTTAGACCTGGATACAACATAAAATGTGTTGTGATGTTCGCACTGGACGACCTTCGATTTCTGGTTGACAGAGGAGGCACTGGTTGCTAGTCCTTCTAAATTTGTCGGCAGCCTTTGATACGGTTGTTCATTCCTTACTTCTTGGTAGGACCATGGACACATGCTGTGACCACTTGTCTATTAAGTGGATTAGTTTACTCCACAATAGCCATTCCCAAACTATTTTACGTCCTCCATTCAAGTCTAACACAAACTCCATCTTCTGCGATGTCCCCCTGGCCTCAAATCTTTCAACACTTTAGTTTAATGTATACGAGATATCACTTGCCTAACTTCCAGTCAATGGGAGTTCTCTTATATTATCTACAAGGATGACTCGTGGTTGATGTTAAACTTTCCACAGAGCAACTCACTCAACTGAATTCCACTTCAGTCAAGCACACCCTTTTCAATAGCTAAAAACGTCTAAAAATGTACCCTTCGAAAAACGGAGCTTATTACTTAAAGTGACAACAGCAAATGGAACTCCACAAGCAGGCCCGAGGTGTGGAATCTCCTCCAACACCTTTCAAAATAGCATCCAGTCGGGGTAGCTACCTAGATTCAGATCTTTCTTTAGAACACCACATTTCCTCCATGCAGATGGGATATTACATTTACTGCAAGATGCGTGGGAATTCTAGGTAGGACTTTGCTGCTTCCCAAACTCTCTGGAAATGTGAGGAAATTGAATATTTTTTATTTCAAGCATTTTTATTAAATTTTTAGAAGAGTACATTTGAACATCTTAGCATAAGGTCATAGGACTTGACAACTGTTCACTTTAGATAATAATGAAGCTTAAGAAAATGACCAAAGAATAGGACTATTAAAAAAAAAAAAATAGGACTATTGACTGGCTATTTGTTTGTACAAAGATTCGGCAAACAGGCTAAGATAACAAGGAGATCATTGCTAACATGTGAAATCAATTATAACTGGTTTTACTGACTATTATAGTATAAATGGATATTTATGAGAATCCTGCACTTACGATATTACCAAATTAGGAACCTAAATGAGAAGTCAGAGAGGAAGAGGGAGAAATGAAATACGTGGATTAGTACAGGACAGTTAAATGACAGCTGGGGTCACTCACTGTAGGACTGTGGGGTGCGGTTGTTGGAGTGGATAACCTTACTTTGAGAACAATTTTACAGATTTAGGCTACCAAGATTGTATAAGGCTTGGATGACTGGGGATGCGCTTTAGAGTTAAGGTCGATTAATTATATATGTTTCTTTAAAAGACTAACCCTTCCAGTACAGGGTTTTACCTGTTGATTAAGTCATGACGATGAATGTGTGGAGTGTCTCATCTTGTGTTGAAGTCTGTTGTCCCATTTGCCCAGGGCTGTGATTGTGCTAGTGTGTACAGTTGCCACAGTCTATTGTTTTAGTCTGTTTCATTGTGATAGCTGATACTAGGCGAAAGAGGCGTACGGAGTCTTGTTCAATGTACAACCATGAGGAAAACTTTGGTAGTTTTCTATTATTCATTAAATAGCTTGTCAAACCAAAAAGTAATTTGGATACTTGCACGGGTTGGCTAAGCTAAGGTTGCCTGAATTGTTTTTAAAGTTTCACTGTGAATAAGAAAATTCTCACCCTTTTGATATGCATTGTGAATTCCAAAATATGTTTATCTCATTTCTTAAAGTGATTCCAAAATATTGTACTGGGGATATGCTTTTAGAGAAAATCATGAGCCGTGATATTATTTTTACCAATTTTAACCTACCTCTCCCAAAGATTCATTTAGGGGACCATAAGTTTCATAGTGCTCAATAGTCTTAGTCTGCTAACAGACAAAATTATTTTCCACAACCTTTTGTGGAGTGTGTTTTAAAAAATACTTACCTTTCTTTCTTGACAACTATACAAGCAAGATGCAATGACATAGGGGTCATAAACGTGCATATAAAGAGCACATTAAGATAACTAAAGATACATGTCCACCGTATGCACACTCTGGGTAACAGCATTATATATCTGAAAAGATTTCAGCAAGCCCATGCACATTTCGTGACTGAACACATCCACAAGACATCATACTAGTGGGGGGCACTAGGTACACTTACTCATTATACCCTATCTGGGGCGCGGGCATAACCAACATCGCTCACTGACCCTCGTTATCAGGCAACTCCACCAGGCCCCCACATCATGAGCAGCACAAGCGTTTATACCACCCGCTCCGTGGCAGCTCAACTCATCGTCGCAGCCCCATCCCCAGCCCTGTCCATCTCGGCATTCTCAGTCCGAGTTAGGTATGTCTCAGAGTCCTCAGATGTCCTTCGACCGGCATAACGTCATGGTATGCATCCGATTGGGTGTAACAATATGCCATATCCACATGCTACTCCTGTATAATCGGGAGTGGTCCCTTCGTCGAGCACACTGATATTGTACGCTTCACCAGCAACCGTCCCAATGCCACCAGACATTGTAGAGACTCTGGGACGTCTCAGTCCTTGCCTGCAGCGCCTACAGGGGAGACGGCTCAATGCGTTCACCCGTTATCTCCTGCAAATCTCCCAATACTGCATCCCAATACCACTGTATTCACAGGTAGAACCACGCCACATGAGCAAAGCAACATCTAAGGCAGCACAAACTGTCCCCTAACCCATACTGCAATAGGCGGACTAAGTGTAATACACTCTGTTAAGATATTTAAAATGTATCAGCCGGCTTTCTCCATCCCAAAGAGCTTGAATAAATGAAAACCAAAAAAACACTTTTACTGAATCTGAATGTTTACCTCAAACAGAACAAAGACCATCTGATGAAAAATGCAAGAAATTGCTCATCTTCCACAAGTTCATAATCAAAACAGATTTTAAATCTATTGGATTCATTTTTAGTTTGATATAAAGCTATAGTTACATAGTAGACATGAGCAACACCTTCTCTCCTAAAAAGTAAACATATGATTTTACATCAGTCTTTGCTATACCGAAATGTACTGTTGCAAGCCATCAGTTTGCCTGGCTCACTAAATCATAGGCAATTCTGTCTTGCCTGCTTCTCAATGAAGAGCGTAAGAGGCTCCTACATTGACCGCAGTTACAGGACCGCCGTTGGGAAGTCCAGGCCCCATTCCCCACGGACTGGTCAGCAAGCAATGGAGTGGCATGCTCGGTCATACCACACTCTACTCATCCGTCTACTGACAGACCGCCTCGGGAAGTCAAAGAACCGTTATAGCTTGGTATACGACCTTAAGTTTGGCCAGGTAGAGTAGCGTGTAATGGATATTAAGGTCCTGTAATTTCCTCTTCGCTTCCATTAAGGATATGTGTTGCTGCTGCACCATTTTTGTATAGTCTGGAAAGAGCAGTAATCTGTGAGACTGGTACAGCAGAGAATTCTGGGTACGAGCATGCCGCAGGATGACATCCCTATCATTACAACTGAGGATGCTGATAATAAAGGCCTGGCCAGGGCCCCTGGTGCGGCTGCAGGACCAAGGCCTTGGTGCGCCCGCTCTACAACACAATGAGAGGATAGTGTGTCCATCATAGCCAATGATCCACGAACGACTCGGGGGATGACAACTTGCAGCTCTCTGGAAACACAATTAGGCGGAGGTTCTTCTGTAAAGGCCCACCCTCTGTTCATGCAGCCAGCTCTTTGGTTACGGAGGAGAGCTTAGAAATTATTTTTTGCATTGCTGACACAGAGGCCTCCGCTTCAGTCACTCTCCTCTCAGTCTCCGTTATCCTCTCCACTGCACGGCGCAGATCCTGCAGCAGGAGCATGACATCAGCTCCCACTCTCCCAATTTAAGCATCTAAGGCGTCCTGCGACTGGTTGATGGCAGCAATTACCATGTTTGTGTCTGAGTCAGTGACCTGCGCTCCCCCTTCGGCCTCTGCAGACCCACCGGGCCTCGCCATCTGGGGACCACTTGTCCAGCATTCATGGTTTGCCCTGTAGAGGCATCTTGATTTTGACCATGGGGCTCCTGCAAGGGTGTATGGCCGATTTATCTCCTATCCGTTGTGACCTACCAGCACCTGGGTAGACCCAGGGCGGCACGAGCGTTCATTACAGGACTCCGGCTTAGCAGGAGGCTCTATAAAGAGTTTACTGGAAGCCCCTGATCGGATGTCGTATTACAAAAGGTGAGGAAGACAGGAGTAAGCTATTCCGTTTCAGCGCTCTAGCGCACGGAGATACGGTCCCCCAGGGGATCCATAACGATTTAAGATCCACTTCAGTCACAACGGCTCAGCATGTCCAACAAGGCACCAGTGCTGATGCCTGCATCCCCCTTCTCTGAAGGGTACGTAAGTTGGCCCAGAGGCCCCTGGAGGTCCCCCATCCCCAACCCCTCTGGCTCACCCAGGATGCAGCACACTCACTTTTTTGTTTGGGTCTCGCCCGTTAGTCCATCTCTCGGGCCCTGTCGCCCCCAGCATCACCGCCCACAACACGAGGCGAGTTGCCCACCAGAAGGTGCGGCACCGTACCAGGAGGTGCCTCGCCCAGCTCCCGCAGCACTTGAGCTCTCGTTGCCACAGCAAGGGGCTGCTGGGAGATCTACAGTGCCTGCCGCAGACCAACCTAGTCAGTCTCTGCTCCATAGCTTTGCTGGCCTTCCACGTCCAAAGGCTGAACTTCCGAGGAAGCTTGTCCAAGGCTCTCTGAGATATGCGCACTGCGTAGACCACCTCCATCCCTGCATTGCAGCAGCTGTTCTCCAACCTCAATTCTCACAGGAAGATTCGGCTCTCAAGGAAGTTTAGTTCAGCATCCTGCAATCGGATGGAAAGGATATAGGGGTACTGAGGCAGGAACCGGGAGGATTTAGGGCGGATGGCTCAGAGCTGCTTTAGGTTACGGCCGCCATGTTGCTGTCCATCCCACGTCCCCCAAATAATAGACAATTGTGGTTTGTGAATGGTAAAGTTATGGTTAACAAAACCATCCACAACAGCCCATTTAACTTTAAAGACAGCATGCACCTATACTCTAGTCTGATCAGAGAAGCTGTATTAATTATGCACTATTTACAGGCAGCCATTTGCTCAGACACCTGTCAGAGCAGGCAATTAACATGATCTGCACTAACTGTGAAGTTCACAGAAAAGTAATCAGAGAAGACAGGGGCAGAAGCGTGTTCAGCCAGCATCAGACCACAGCAGAGTTGGAAATTCAAGGGTCCAAAATGTAAAAAGCCAGGTGTTTTTATCAGAGTGGATGGATTATCCCCACAGAAAGGCAAAATGGAAGAATCTTGAACTAACATCAATCTCTGACCACTAAAAACCAAAAGGTATGCGACTGAGAATGTAGGCTGTTAGGTACATATAGATGTTCTTAGGACTGACTGAAAACAATCAAATGCATTTAACGAAGTTCAACTTTTGTGCTACAAAGAACAATTTATGTGTATTGCGGTTTAAGTACTTAAGAATTCCTTTAATATGAAAAGGTAAGTGTGGCAGACACTGACAGTCTGCCCTGGTAACTTCACTATTTTCTGATTCTTCTTTTAGCATCAAAGACATGACTCTGCGAGCCGGGTGAGGGTTGGTTCGCCACAAAGGAGAGGGAGAACACTGTGGAAAGTGCTTCAATGGAAGGCTTCATTATCTTTCTATTGAACAACTGAACAATATGCCCACTGGTTCAAGGTCTGCCTCGAATTTCTCAAACATCCTCCAAATGAGGGAATACTATTAGATGGAGCTATTAGAAATGGCATGTAATATGGAGACTTGTGTCTTTGGCCATGGTCCACCTTCTGTATTTCGGACAAAGAATGACCGGGAATGCTCTGCATGTACACTGGTGTTGAGACATATCTTTGAAATGATGTGCTATGAAGGGCATGAGAGGTGCAGAAATGCCAATAACACTCACCCTTTTTCTCCCTCTCCCCACAGGATCTTGACATTTTTAGTTAGATACCAAAGGTTCCTAAAAGAACCACTTGTAGGTAGGGGAATCTGTAGCCCCCTGTACAGTTCCATTCAAGAGGTTTTGATTAACCCTGTACTTCCTATCTCCTTTTAAATGATCTCCATGGAATCCGGTGAAACAGTGATTAATGCAGTTGTACACTGATTTATTATGAGGAGGACGAAACGAGAAATACTAGCAAGTTATATAAAATACATATTAACAGGTAAGGTCTCCCAATTGTCTTGATTTTGTGACATGTATACAGGGCCAGGTACTTGCTAAATGGCTGTAAGGGCGTACCATGTAAAGCAGGTTATGGCTGCAGTGTAGGTTCAACACTATAGTGCAGTCCATCCAAATTCAGCCTTAAGTACTTTTATGATGGCATATCAGTTCTTGCTTCTTTGGTTGAGTCCAGGATTGCTGTTTGCAGATCCTCAAAATCTCACTTGCAAGCTGCCCAGCCATGTCAAATACACATATTCCGGACAGGGAACAGTAGCATGGTTTCTCATTCATCCTAGGCTTTTTGCCAGATTTTGCACTAGTGGAACCACAACATGGGACAAAATAGGTGCATCATGGGACTGGTACATTCCCACTCCTTATCTAACCTGGTGTTACCTAGGTTCTGAGTGACATTAGGATACTGGCGCTAGAATGCCAGCAATCATCTAAAGCCAGAGGCACTGGTGCAAAGCCAAGACCCAATAGGCATGGGCCACCTTCTAATTTCATATTTGAAGCCAACCAGGAGTGTCTTTTCAGGAATTGTCCTGAGCTTCCTACACTGACAAGAGGAGGAATGTGTATTGCAAGTCATGGACCAGAAATTCAAAGTAGATTTGTGCTATTGCTGGGCAGAGAATAGGGAACTGGGCGATCAAGCTAGCAAAGCCAGGGTCATCCAGGCAATGCCACAAGGCATATCTATGAGTGAGATGTGGATTGGAACCCAGAAACCAGAGGTGAGCTTGCTATATGTTACCAGAGTTCCTAGGACAGGGTCATCAGAATGGCCTAATCACCATTTTGTATGGCATACAATTTCCTCCTACTGAGGACAGCTTTCATAACACACTTGCGTGTGCTCTGTGACATGTAATAAGGTTAGATACCACACTTCAATGGGTCGAGAAGGGTTCCATTTATGGGAAACTGTAATTTTTTTTTAACAAGAACAAAATATGGTATAATAGCCACAGTGCTTTACATACTAGAGTACAGAAAAACTGGCAGGAAAACGGAGATATGACATACTGTGTCAAGGCTTTATTTTCATGGTGGTGCAATAAAGAAACCGGCATCACGGTAACATCAGCAGCAAAGTGGATAGTTGTATCTTAGGTGAAAACAAAAACAACAAGCATCCATGATAACACTCTAAGCAAGAGCACGGACACCCCAAGAGGCCCAGGAATCTCCAGGCAAAGGCAACAGTCATTCCGAGGTTGTGTGCCAACATAAAGGCAGTCTACACACAGTGACAGCAAACCCGGTGTCGCACTTAAGATGACAGAGAAAGAGTCCGCCAAATAAAGGCACCTCTAAAGGTCTAAATGGAAGGGTGCTGAGCTTTGGAGACCCCATAAACAATCCCCTTTAAGCAATAATGAAAGTGCTTGATTTAGTGTATGCAACAGTAAGTGTGTGCAGATGTACCAGCTTGGAAGGCAGAGTCTAGTCTTGTAACAAGGAAGTTCCCGTAAGTTGGCCAAAGGAGACAACATGGCACAGGAATACAGTGTATTTTTCAGCCTGCATCGTTATGACCAGCTCGTGGAGCCCTGTCCCTGTATCAGAGGCTTTCCTGCTTAGTTCTTGGTATGACTACTCGTCAGTGATTGAACTGATGTGGATGTAAAGTCAGTGATTAGCATAAACCAATATAATAAAGCCACTGCATTCTTATGCTAATGCAATCCATTATTTGAGTCACAAGTAAGTCTGGTATTTTTATTTTGTATGTGTACAACTCAAAATTATAGCCTTCTCTAGCTGAATGGATAATAGTATGACATTTGTGTACTAAGATCTTTTAAAACCCCTAGTCTATATAACAGAAGTGCTGTAAATGCATTAATAATTATAACAATATATTCATATCAGTCACAGTAAGAAACCTTTTTCGAAAATTGTGGTTGATTTATTTTTCCAAACAGCAATTTCCCCAGCATCTTCCAATAAAACCCTATCAGCCCTCATCCCATTTTGTATTTATTATTTTCCTGATGTTTGTTTTCCATGTCCCCTTATGGATTATCTTACGTAGCACATCTGGAAGTAATACTGCTTTTTCTGGCTTTCCCCATACTACAAAGATGTAAAACGGTCCCATGGCCCATCCACTCACTGGTTGTTTAACGCTGATCCGCGTTGGGCGGGCTACTAGAAAACACAAAGTAACTCCAGCCCCAAAGGTGAGAATCAACATTTAAACAACTATCAAGTATTGAACATATGATAGATACTACACTGGAAAAATAGTGTTTTTTTCAGTATTGCTCTTCTGGACACACTAGTCTCTAGATTCTGCACAAGTCAGGGTTAAAGTCTGTTCGCACACGGTGTATACTTAACTATTCAAGTAACTCTGCACCACATGAAGGAGGCGGACAGATCAAAATAAATATCAAATCATGGTTATTGGCTTGGCAAACCAAAAGAAGAAGAAGGAGAAGCGCGATTGGTTCTAGGATGGTATCTCTGCTCAATAGGTACACTTGACGATCTCAATTTTAGACCATTAATGAGTGTTTGACAAACCCCATTAGACAGCATCCACTGTTTGCTGGTGTCTCTCAGCTGCTGTAGGTCTGTTCTTTGAATGCCATGCCGCACATAATGAACAGTCACCCCTCGATCTGCTCCATCTTTGGAGCACAACTGTCACTACTGACAACAAGTCACTTCATTGACCTGGCCCAAATCCTTTGCGGTCTTTTAACAGTAGTTTCCAACATGCAGCTCAGAGTCCATGATTGACATCTGAGTCATACATCATAACATACATAACATGTGAAAGCAACACATGTACGAGGCTCCCCAATGTCTTGGATAACAAATCGCTATCCACTGTTCACAGCTGAATATCAGTAACACCCTGCCGTCAATGTCTTTCTGCGAGAACCTACGCAGTTCTGCTAATGCTTAGTTTGAAATAAGAATGCCCAAAAACTGCAGCAAGAAAAATATCAATAGTATTTCAACAAGTAGTGTGCACAAAGTAGCGGCCTGCTGGTAAAATATTTCCATCAGACCCCAGTGTTGGCCACATCAGCACCGTTGCTTCACATACTAAAAGGAACTGGATTGTCAGGATGGGTGGGAGAGAGGTGGGTTGAGGAGAGAGAGACCAAAGTCTTGATGCAAGCGGTTAGTGAGCTCCCACTTGACTCCAACAACCCAACCCACAAAGGTAAAGTGCATCCTGCAAGGAATGCCTTGGTTCGCCCATAGTTGCCTGGCCTAGGCGGCATATAAAGTGTGTGTGGCATGAGTACAACAAGTATCCAAGTATCAATACACTTACAAAAGCAAGAATGTAAATGTACAAACCCAGTAAGTTAAAATATAGATTACTGAATAAAATAGGATGACACAAACTTCTGGAACATTGTTACCATATTCAAAAGGCATGGGGTGAAAATAGTAGCAAAGAATCAACAAACAATTAAACAGGTCCAACACTAGTATAAAGTCACTGAGTGGTTCTCCAACTTTTGTTTTAATGAGCAACTTGAACCGCACCGCCTCCCTAGTAGAAGCAATGTCGAACCTTAGTGGTATGAGTCACTTGCTTGAAGCTCTGGCAGATCGAAGCAGGGGGAGTTTCTGGTATGGGAAAGCGTGAGCCTGGATGCAGGTGGTTCAAAAACATGTGCGCCAGGCAACACTGTGCAGAAGTCTCCAACGAGGTGTAACCATGGTTTGAACCTACCATAGGGATACTTGATAATATGTAGAAAATTGCAAATGCAAGCTATAAATGCTTCAGGACAAGTTCTTCTAAAATCAGCCCTCTCTTGTACAGTCTCCGTGAAAAGCAGCTCCTTTCTGCCAAAGGCTTTTTTTTAACCACACAGCATCTACACAGGTTTCTTAGTGCAAGTTCCCTCCAGTTTCTTCCCAGGCAGAGTTATCTCAGAATGGGAATCCAAATGTTCCTGAATATCCCAATAAGGAAACTTTCTCAATACTAAAGCGCAAGTCCTAGCTTATCATTAGGGTAGCAACATACATCCATGCCCCCACCCCTGCTTTTGCAGCCATGTGATGTGATTTCTGCTTCAAGAAAGTTGTTTGTGTTACAAAATATTTCCCACGGCACTCACATCCACACAAAGGTAATCCTACCACATCCACGTGGAGCTCTCCTTTTCCTCAAAACTCCACCCATGGCCCTCCCAATTATTATCCCTGGACTACAAATAAAATTCACATTCTCGGCTACCACCAGAGCCAGGCTGAGTTAGGAGACATGAAGAACTGCAATATGAAGCACTAAAGAAAAACTAATATTTAAAATTAGTGATTGTTGAAGGCAGGGGCATTATGGAAATCACTATGGAAGCCAACCGGTGTTTTCAGGAACAGACAACACAAGAGCTGGAAGGCACTCACTCATTTATGATTCTTTCCCTGTTTTCTATTTGTGTTCCAAGTCCAAGGAAAAGGAGTGCCAATTTTTTATGTCCTCTTAAATATAAATAGACAAGCAAAACTTTTGTTATCTTTTTGAATTACTCAGTGAAAGCAAAGCACAGATCTGAAGCAAAGAGAGCAAATAGCCTTTAATGTCGGCCTTTGTTGGGTGTTCTTAGGTTGATCACTGAATAGGTTTTTATTCCACAAACTGTAGTAGAATGTAACCAGCGGTTACTTCCTCTTCCATTCCCATTAGGGTGACAATCTGGAAACAGCTCAAGAATGCTTAAAGAACCCAACACTCTATGATCAACCTAACTACCGTCCCCAATATGTTATCCTATGATCATCCTTCCTACAACCTCTAGCAGGCAGCATAATAAGTTGTGTACACAATAGCTTGGAACTACCAATCCTTTGACTTGAAAGTGATTTCCACCCCTGCCGCTCAACCCCAAAACAATTCTTGAAAGATCACAATTAGGATGATTGAAACATGCTTCTTATTCCAGTTAGTAACAGTAAACAGGTTTCGGTGGAGGTACAACATGTTAGAATAGTCCGGGTCACCTGCCTTTTTTACATCTCCTACCACATTCTTCTCAAAGCTGCTCTTCGATATTAGATTTCTCACTAGATTCTTTACTGACATGCTTTGCAGTCTGGCTGTCCAACAATTGCTCTAAGCTGAAAGTAAGCATAGACAAGAAATTGAGCATGAAAATTCTGATGAAATCTACTGCTTTGAATGATTAAATAGAAAGCTTTACCTACTTGTGATAATATTAATATTTTAAATTTAATGGTCAAATCGAATTTGTTTACTGTTTGGACAAAAAGAGGTCATACACTGTCTTGTGCAACTTGCAGCTCTAAACTTTTCTTATATGAATCCCAAAGTTACCAAATACCAATGTTGCCCCTCACAAGGAATTGGGGATCACCAACTTATTTTTAGACAATGTCAAGAATGTATATCTTATGGAAAAAATATATGGCCTTATAAAGAAGAGTTTGTTACACATTAGGTCCAATGTCAAGTATTTTCAATCCAATTAATGTTTGAATGCATTTAATCTGTTATTGTTATTCGTTTGTTGAAGTAAAATATTGCATGACATCTTTTTGTATGAATAATACAAAATTGTTATGTAATCATCCATAAGTAAGCACATGTAGAATCTGCTTTGAAATCACAAGAGTTAACTAAAATACTACAGTCTTGGGGCTTGCTTGCTTGTGATATCCAGGCCGACAACACTGATTAATTCCCTTCTCCATCTTTTGACCAAGGAAGGGTTTGATCTATATGCACAAAGCGTCAACATTTTGTGGAGTGAGTCAGTGAGACTGTGCAGTGACTCCTGGGAGTGGAAGCACAATTATATCTCAGCTGGCGAGGGTCCAATAGTGTTGAGCTGGAAGCAGATGATCTAATTACTCTGTATTACTCTAACGCATCTACTTCCAACCTCGGGAAAGGGATAGCCTTAAATCATGGGTGCCATGACGGGAGGATGGCATTATTTGGAATGCTTGCATATGCGTATCCTGCTCCAGGTTTGCACTGCGATGTGAAGACATGGAAAGGGCCTACCACTGGGGCTGCTGAAAAAAGTATTGCGTGACCCCTGAATCTTGGGATGTCTGTAACACAGCGCAACTCTAGGTGCAAGAGAGGGGTGAAATTTGAGGATTGGTGAGTGGCAGGCTCTCTGACCCCAGCGATATGAGGAGGGTAACCATACACAGAGTAAAATGGATACACGGCCATTTGTGACGTCCCTTCCTTGCCACCACGTGGGATAAGGATGCTGTAGAAGTAAATGTTTAATGTTCCACTATGAACTGCCTTTCTTCAGACCTCACTGAACGACCTCTGTTGTCACAGTTTCAATTCAACCGCTGGGGAGTCTCTGCCTGAAGAAACCTGATGTACATAAAAGCAGTCAAACACTACATTACCTGGTCACCACTTGCCGTCACACAACCTCTCTATCAATTTGTACTATCTTCCATGAAAAGAACCCAGCACTTCTGTATGAAATTAGCCCACCATTACACTTTGTGCATATACGAAGAGCAAAAGACACATACGCCTGTCAAAGCCCGAGCTCCAGCTCCAAGATGCATCCTCAACATATAATGCTTGGTGAACAAACCATTTCAGCACAGACCTAGATCTATCATTCGTCATGCCTTGTTACAAATTGAAACACTATTCACAAAAAACACTAACAGAAAGATGGCAGAAGGAGAGGCACTTATTCAAAGAAAACTTTAAATTGGTCACCCTTTACAAAACAAGAAGCTGCCTTTGCTGGCTCCATGTCCTATCACAAGGTACTGTAACAAACAAGAAGGTGATGGGTGGAATACTTGAATGAATATAAGCCAATGGGCATATATCAGGGCCGCGTTCCAGTCCACAGTTTTTTGCCCACCGTGCCTCACTCGACAAGGACCTACCTTATGTAAATCAGTCTCAGCCCTGCTCGGACAGGAACAGTGCAGCCCGAACTGCTAGGCCATGTCACCTTCAGATGGAAAAACAAGCAATCCCAGGCTGGTTTCGGCCTACATAGGCCTCATCAGTGAGGCATAGCTTGAGTCCTGTAGTACAGTTTGCATGGGATCCACGCCTGGGCATCCCCCTCACTCTTAAAGCACCAACTGCAACAACAAGTTTGAGAAGAGGTCCTTTGGGTACTCCTTCTTAAATGTATTAGAGGTGTCTTAAAAAAATTCAACTGAATTTTGGTTGCAAAACATGATATATTAGCCACCGATTCAGTATTTGGAAGGGATGCCCACAACACTCCTCTTTCAGATACCATATCGGTATCCATTTGAAATCCCATTGTAGTAGTCAGAAAAACGTTTGAATAAGGAAAATAATTTTAATGGTCGCTAATGTAGAAATGAAGTGTTTACAACCGTTAAAATGCTTAGTACATTTTACCCCACAGCTCTTACCTTTACACTCACCCTCACATATAAAGTGAACACCATGGCAGCCAAAATGAAGAAAACACCAGTGTGTTGCATACTTGCTGCTCTAACCCATCGGTGCCTCCCCTCCCCCACCCCCCAATAATGCAACATATTATTAAACATCTCCTTAGTACCCAAAGAAGACCACAGCAAAACAAACACATGACAAAAGAATCGTACTAAAAATTATACTTCTCCCTCAGCAAGCACCACTTAATCAATGCCAGCCAAGATCAAGAAGCTTTTCAGACGTTTTTAAAGTAGGTTAAGTCACACATTTTCTAAAGAAACAAAACATGAAACTCTAAACTACTAACGTCCTACCAGTATCCACCTTCTGCAACGCAACAATATCACAACATGCGTGGTAGCCCAACCTAATTACACTTCAGAATACCCCTTGCTACTTCCCAGCAATCTAGTAAACAATTCAGTCATAATTTGAAATCATCATTCTTAACATGCTAAGAAGCTGTTTGCATACTGGTTGGACAGTATTTCTGCCTTATTCCCTTTCTGAATCTCTCTGCAGCATTCAACACAATAGACAATGTGAGACTGCTGTACAATCTAAAAAATGCATGGAGTTCTGAGCTAGGGTTCTGCATGAACACCAATCATTACTTTGCATATCATTACATTGGGAGTCCTTCTATCAAAGCAGTATGATCGGTAGTACCTTTAAATTGGTAGTGTTTTTACTTTCCATCATTCTAGGTAAGTGTGGTTTTAATCAGGTGCGTGCTCTCTCTATCTATTACCCAGTGGCGGTCGCCACTTGAGAGTAATACTGAGGATTGCTTGTCCATAGATATGGCTTTTTTTTTATTATGTTTGCTAATAACTTTGGCACCGTTTGATGAATCTTCACAAAACTTTCCCCCACCCCAAAAAAAAAAACAAAAAACTTCACCTCCAGCCTGGAAAGTTTTGAGGTGCTTCATCAAGCGGGGAAAAAGAAAAAATGAGGGCCCAAAAGCGAATATCCCCAAGTACTTTCCATAGACTTCTTTAGGAAGCGCTACCGCAAAAACTGCTAAATGGAATTACACAAAATTTGGTAGGGAGCTAGATCTTGATCTGCAGATTGTGCTTTTTAGGTCGAGCCTGGGCAGCGCATGCGCTGCTCTGCGAGGCATGCTGTATTAAGGTAGGGACTTGAAGCTCCACCCACTCTCATTTTTAATTGGCTTGTGTCATTGTCCACTGTAGCTGTTCATTGGTCAAAAGGCTTAGTAGTCGTTCCTTAGTACCACCTTGTCTCATTTGGTAACCTCCCATGGCGACACCCCCTGTTAGGTGTGGTGTTGCTCGGTAGGCCTCAATTACAGCCTCTGAGCACTATTTTCTCAAATAGCAATGTCCTGCCAGCTGTTGCAGGCAGGACACGCTCTAACGCTTTTAAAAAAATGTTATAGCACGGAATAAAATGCAATAGGTCTCACATTTCCAAGAGTTTAAGTTATTGGCATTGTAAGGAACAATGCCTTTTTTTAATCTGTTTTAAAAACAACACATAAATAAAAGGCATTGTCAATTACAATGGCAATAGCTCAAACTCTCATAAATGTGAGATCCATTGCATTGCAAATGCTTGTTATTTGATGTAATTCCGTACAGTAACTTAACAAACATTACTGTACAAAAATATTTGAATAACTGGATGGTTGGATCTGAGAGACTTCTGCAAGAGAATTTAAAAATACAGAGTTCAGATCAGCCCAGGAAGCTTTTTGCCTTGGGGCTAAATCAATCCCGCAGGAGCGAGCGCGGCTGCCAGTAACATGAGAAATAAGTTGCTCGCAGCAATAACAGGAATCTAGTTCTTAGTCTCCTGTCCTGAAGTAAAAAAATAAATAATGTATGGGGGCAGGGTAGGGATACCCTGCTCCGTTCCCCTTCCCTCCCCAGGCCTTGGATCGCGGCAGAAACAAACAAAACAAATGGTGGCTGCCATTTTTTTTTTAAGTATGTGAGGAGGGAAGCTTGAGTGTGACCCTCTCTCCCTGAGGGCATTTTGAGCCCCAGAGACCCCATCTTCCAGGGCCGGGTAAATTTTTTAAGGTGAGGAGTGCGCATGCCACCCCACCCTCCTGGAGCTGTTTTCGAATCCGGGGATCCCATCACCAGGGGCTCAATGTATTAAGGGGAGAGGGGTCGCACGGTCCCTCTCCCCAGTCCTAAGGATGACCTCTGGGAATGCCCCACCACATTTAAAAATAAAGGGGAGGGGGGACGCTCAGGCCCCCTTACTGAGCCTTTAATGGCCCGGGGGACACTATCCCCGGTGCTGACTTACTTACTGTGTCCAAGGGAGCTGAGCGTCGGGATACAGTAGTTTACATGACTGCACTACCAGGGGCAGGGAAAAGTGTTTGCTCCAGTCTGGCGGGAGCATTTTAAAATCTCCCTGGTATCAGACACTAAGTCTGCTACCAGCCGGCGGGAGATTTAAAAATACTCCTGCCGGCCTGTCCACGCTACTGCGGGCATGGTAAAAGAACTGATATTGCTCTTGCCCGAATGGATCAAGCATAAATAGCTGCTCCCTCCTGGCGGGAGTAATGTTGACTCCGGCACCATGGGGGAGGGGGGGGGGGGGAGAGGCTGGTGGCCCCCCTTGTGCTCAGTAGCACCAGGTGCTAACTCCAGGAGATAGGGTCCCCGGAGCTTAGAAGATTTGGGGATGGGGCCGCGCAGCTCCCTCTTCCTCCTCAAAACAAACAACAAAAAAAACACATGGCCCCAGGGGATGGGGTCCCCGGCGCCTCAGAAAGCTCACGGAGGGGGGAGGTCATGCACGACGAAAAGGCCATGCACAGCATAGGATGGGCTGCCTGCGGGGGAGTGGTAGGGGGAGTTGGTTGCCTCCAGGTGGGTTGGCCTGTTGCCAACCCTCTGCTGTGCACAGTGAAGTCCATGCCCAGCATGGGGTTGGCTGCCTGTGGGGCGGATTGTTGCCTTTAGTCACGCCCTACGACGATCTCCTTGTTGCGCACAGCCAAAGACCGTGTGCAGCAGGGGTTAGCTTTACTTGTGGTAATAAAATATTACTTTACGCCAAAAAAAAAAAAATTGAAATTCACTGTAAAAAACAAAAGTTAAAGTAACGTTACAGTTAGGTGTAATAGAAATATCTGTTCCTGTTAAAAAACAAATCCTAGTAATTCAATGAAAAAACCAAAAGTTCAGGTAGGTAAATAAGTCAGTGACAACATTAATGTTTGAACTCATAAACCACAGAAATTCACCAGTTATAGTCAGCAGAGCTAACAATAGCTTGTGCCCCCGCCATGCGCTACTTATGACCCTACACATTAAATCACTCATGACATGTTCTATGACATAATTTATGACATCACTCATGACATCACCCAATAAGTGTGTTAGTTTGTTTTATAGTTTACATAGTGGGGTAACTACCATATCACTTTTCTACTTAATTTTGTGCAACCTGTATCCAGCTAATGGGTGTAGGTGTTTACAAAAACACATATGCTCCTAATGCATCATAGGCGTGTAGAGGTACTTAACACGTTATAAATCTTTATATTTAAGAGTAACTCTGTGTGCAGTTGACAACATGCTCCGCACAAGTTTTTGGGAACTGCTGAAAAAGTTTCCAACAAGACAAATATTCTACTCACTATATACCAAGTGTTGTAAGTAGCCTTGAGTTATTAGATGTACATGTGCTTCTTTTGCTTCAGAAGATGGGCTATCTGTAAAGTTTCCACCACAGTCTGAAGGCTGCAAGTAGTATGATCTTTAGCACCTCGAGACCTTGGATATTTTCAGTGAATAGTCTCTCTTTGAACAGGTTTTGCAATGGCTGTACACTGTTCTTGGTAGGTATTAGTTAATACTCTGTGGTGTATTTCTCATGAGAGTTTCACTGTCTGCAGTGTGTCTCTCTCCATAACGTAAACACTGTTTACTTAACCCTCTTTTCTACTTATATCTACTTTATTTCTCCCTGTAGGTTTGGAGACTGTGAGGGATTTGATGCAGGTAAAGACTGTCCGTAGTGTGGCACTCATTCTGTAACAGGGCTTGCGTATCTGGCGGAACTTGGTTATCTCTGAACAGTTGTATACAGATTGAACACCCTGTGCCGGATATGTCACCCTTTCATCTGTGGCTCACAGTCAACATGAACTCGGCTACCCTTGAAGTGTGTGGTTTAGGGTCAATGCTGCACATAACAGTAGCTTGCTTCACCTATAGAGATGCATGTATGATGGCCTTAATATTATTCTGAGCTATTTTGCACTTTATTTCATATCTCAGATGCCATACTCGTTTATAGAGCTATGTGTACAAAAGAAGCTTGCATGATGTCATTTGAGATGTCAACAGTGATGTCATAGAACATGTCATGAATAATTTAATATGTGAGGTCATAATCTGTGCATGGCGGGGGGCGCATATTATAGTTACCTCTGCTAACTGTAACTGGTGAATGTCTGTGGGTTTTTTTTGGTTCAAAACATTAATGTTGACACTGACATTCATCTAACCATAACGTTACACATGCATATATGAGAAGCAATATATGTTGAATAAATGTATAATTTATTATTTATGATATCTTTTTATTTACAACTTAAAACAAATCTATAAAATTAAAAAAAAATTAATTACACACATCTATGTATATATACTTTATATCTATATAATATCACACAAACACACACACACCCACACACACACACACACACACACAGTAATGTGTTGGGTAACCCCCGCCCGCTCCGCATTAAACAAAGGAAATCATTCTATCCTTTAGTTTAGCGTGACAAATTTGTGCCTTAAATACAAACACACACGAATATTTATGAATACACTAATGAAATATATGTATATGTAAATATGAAATATTTTCTAATGCCTACACACTCTAGTGCCTTTCCCAATATATACATTCTATATATGTAATTACCTAATAAGAGTACTTTATTTTAGATTTTTTTTAAAATACAGATTCACTCCAGTGTGACAGCGGCTTGAAGTTGCAATTTATTTAGCACAGACTAAGATGTCCCGAAGGGTTGATGTCAGAGGGGCCAAACGATGATGTAGAACATCTACAGGCAGGCTTCCCATCACACTCCCTTTAATGTATTTCCTATATGAAACGCAGAGCATTAAAGGTGCTCCCAGTGTGGGGAACGCTGGAATGTTAAATTACTTGCTAGCAAATATTTTCAATCTTATCAGTATTTTGGAGAGAAGAAAAACAGTGGGATGTTGTCCTCAAGAATGGTACTTCTCACACCCTCTCACAAATGTGCTTACACAGACCACCATTTAACTAAGGATCTACAAACAGCTTTAAAGTCATTACCGAACTTGCATGCACAACAAAGGTACAACTAATGTGTCATGAGAAAAGCTGTTTTAGGGACCAACTGAGAAATCAGCTCCGTGACTGTGGATCAGGAGCAAGATCAATTGGCACCTTGATACCCTCCAGACTTCTTTTTGGACAGAGTATGGCAGGATGGGATTGAGTCCCGCTTTGACTTTTTATGCTCCTTTTAAGATTTAGACTGACTTACTAGACTACCTCGACTCCAAAGAGAACCTGTCACAGGAACGCTATCGAGAGCAGGAACCGGTCTGCGCTCTTGAGTAAGCCCGTAACTCATTGCGCTGTTCGATTACATACACCTTCGCTTAACTGTCTAAGATTGCCTTTGGGTACATCGGGGTACATTTTTCATATGACTTGGAGTGGCATCCCAAGCCCAAACACCACAGGACCATCTCTAGCACGTCAGTCACTGAAATCTGTTTCCAAAAGTCACAGCATGGTGAGAACTTGGTATACCTCAGTTGGAACATTGTTCCCTTGCACACTGAAAAAGATTTGAGGGGAATTTTTGTAATCTACAATAAGGGAGCGGTGCTACCGAACCGCATCTGAACGCATGCAATTAAAGTAACTGACAGCGCCACTCAGGGGTGGTGCCTATAAGAGCCTTTGCTCTGTCACTTCTTGGGACGAAGGAGGCCAACGTGGAGTCGCATGGCGTTACCAGTGGCACGTGGGAGCATTACTGTGAAAACTTTTAGATCCAGCCTGGAAAATATTCTAAAGGTGAGGAATATGTGAATAGAAGTATCCATCAAAGGTTTTGATACCTGCAAAGGTATTTTATTACTCTAAACAGTAACTGCTTAGGATTTGGGAAATGTATCTCCCTACATCCCTATCCTCACATGATCATGTTCCAATCCCTCCAGAGAAGTGAGATGTGAGCTGTGAGCTGGAGCAGTTACATGTGGCTAGGATTAATTCAAACATTCCATCTGATTCATTTTGTGCTGTCTCAACTAGTCTAAGTGAAAGAGTATGTCCAGACATGTGTCCGGAGCTTGCTCTACCATAAGTGTTTAAGTTGCACCTCACTGATGAAGCCCTACAAAGTGGGCACTGGCTTGGAATTGCTCGTTTCTCCATTCTGCAGGGATGTAACATAGTAGTGTGGGCTGAAGAAGTCCCTTTAGGGCCAGGATCGAGACGGATTGGCATATGGTTGCAGAGATACAGACAACATAAATAATAGGCTGCTTTGTAGTGCAGCCCAGAGTAATCACCAATAACTGAGATTATATCCAAGCTTTTCATTTGTCACTTTCTTTTGCCTTTACCAATGCCTGTCATCGAAGACCGGAATCTTCAAAGCTGTAAATTCTAAGGTAGGACAGGAGGCGACGATCATGCTTTAACTTTACTATTGGCAAATAAACATCCCCACCAGAAACAAAATTTCCCATTACCCTTAGATCTAATAACTACAAACTCTGATTTATCATCCAGCCCAGTCATACTCTATTAGAGTCTGTGGGCCCAAATCCAGCCTTTCTTTGCTGAGGACTGCCTGAGATAAGCTTCCAGTATCTTATTTGTCAATCGAGTCTGTAAGGCGGGGTTGTACTAGGTCTGAAGATTACCCACCGGTGACCTCAGCTGGTGAAGTGTTGCGCATGAGACCGGGATTACTGTGACTGAAAGAATCTGTTTCTTCAGTCAATGCCACAACGAGGTGCACGGAAAATCCCGAAATTGGTTGGCAGTCGTACATTTGCCAAGTGCATGGAAAGATTTGCTCCAGGCTAGTAACTGGGCTGGGTGTTTTAACTTCAGCAAGGGACTCCAGTCAACACGTTTGCGGGAGATTTGCACAAAACGATTGAAAGGTTGATACAGCGTTTAGCCTTGAGGGCTCTGGCTGAGGCAATGCAAATACAAACAACTGGTTTCCATCAGTGGCAAACCAGATACTCGGCTGCAGAAGCATCCATTCTTTCCAAACATGAAGGGCAACATCCAATGTAGGCCACAGGAAGGCTGAGTGTACCTGGGGCATGATAGTCCCTTTCCAAAAGGATGTAGACCTGTTCAAAACGTTCCACAGCGCCTCTCGATCAGTGCAATGCCAGGAGGAAGATAGGTTCAGAAAGGAAAACTTTGAAGTCCGTGTTGCAAGACCTATAAACACGAGGAAGGATCATTCTGCCAGGCAGTAGTAGCAGCAGCGGCTAAGACTTGCAGTACTTGGATGAACCTAGGATGTGCCAATGTAATCTCTCCATCATGAGGGGAGTGAATGTGCATAGAAACAAGTCAGCCAGCACATGGGCCTAATATCTGCGGACCAGTCCAAAGGTGTCAAGGATGCAGGGGAGGCGATGTTCCTTTCTGATGATCTCCGGCACAGTAAGACTTCTAAAATGGGTTCCCTCCCTGAGAATGCGAAAATACATTGAAGAGTGCCCCGGACTGGCCACTAAGGGAAAGCAGCTGCCATCCCAACAAGCATTTGCAATGCAATAGGTCTCGCAGTTATGAGAGTTTCAACTAATGGCATTGTAAATAACAATGCCTTTTATTTGTTTAAAAAAATAAAAGGCATTATTATTTGCAATGTCAATTGCTCAAACACGCGTAAATGCGAGACCTATTGCATTGCAAATGCTTGTTCAACTCTGTGACAACTTGGGTAAGGGTGGGGTGACAGGCTGATTGGCGTGCACCAATGGGCTCTGTGGGGCTTAAGCCTGCAGCGCCCAGGCCTACCTTTGGCTGCCGAAGTCTAGCACGTCACAAATGGGGGGAGGCACAGAGGTGTGCCAGAGCCCCACTGCCAGGGATGGAATTTCACCAACCCTGGTAACCTTTCTCTAAAGACTGGTGCAGGCACCTTTGAGTGCGTGTCCCAACCATCAGTTAGACTATTGCTGGACCGAAGGAGGTCGGCATTTTTATTATACCAAGAGTGAATAATAGATTACTTTTTAATCTTGGTATAATAAAAAGAAACGGGCCAAAAAACATGGGGGTGTGGCCTCTCATTCCATTAAGAGGAGCCATTACTGAAAAAGTTGGAGGAAGAGGATGACAAGTTTGCATTCACTGTGCGTGCACTGGAAGAGAATTTATAAGGCAAAGGTGGATGTTACGGTTGAGCGGCACAAGTTCTTTTTCCAAGAACAGCAACAAGGAGACAGTTGAACAATGTGTCACAACACTGCATACGCTAGCTTCCACATTTAATTTTAGAGACTCACATGGAGCAATTATTAGGGATCAATTAGTCAAAAAAACGAATGATATGAAAATTCAAGATAAGCTTTTAGGTGTGAATGAATTGGCCATGAACAGGGCCATTCAATTGCAAAATGAATAGAGAATATGACCAAGTATACTTAACTAAAGCGCAAAGGTGACTAATGCCATTAGAGAGGGTCAAAGAAATAACAAAGAAAGAGGTAGGACTATGGACAAACAGGGTGTGCAAGAGTATGCTAAACGTTTGAGAAGAGAAACTGATGGAGTCGCCAACAAATCCAAGTGCGATCATTGTTCTGAGATTGTGTAATCGTTTGTGCTATACAACTGACAATAGAGGGCACATTTAATGGTAAAGGCTTACAGAGATTGTTCAGCAAATGGCAGTCTGGAAAAGAAAATTGGAACATTAACCAAATGAGTAACATGAAATTCCAAATACTTAAGTAAAAACTACAGAGTTGGTGCGAAGAACTACTTGTTAGTAAACCGTATATGGCTCGGTAGGTGAGGCCTCTTGTATTTGATTAACTCTACAAGGTGCAGAAGAAGCAACTGGAAAAGCCACCGTCCCCCCAAAAATGTGTATTCACATTTGTACTAGGGCTGGAAAACGCTTTCTTAGGGGGAAGAGACATTTAAATCCCAAACATGCACTGGGAGAAAAATCCAGTTTAAAACTTCTAGAAAATCTTAAAGCACACAGTTCTTCAAGGAATTTGCAGCAGCATCCAATATTCTCCTTGGAAATTATCTAGTAGCAAATGATTCCATGAAAAACACAACCTGATCTAATCAGATCAGTCATCCCTTGTCTCATCATTCATGTATCAGCAGGTTACAGCTTTCATATGTTGCTCAGTCTCAGGTGTTGAGAAAGATTAAAACAGAGCAAGGGAGGGCAGCTGGTCACATCGTCTGCTCGGTGACAATACAGTGGACAGCCTCTTAGCAGTTCCCGCCAGCCGGTGAAGGCAGAGTATTTCTTCTATTGCCACCCAAGAGGATTTACGGCTGAAGCGTGAACTGGTGCCCTCTTTACTCCATGGCCGCACAGAAAATCACCCACCTACCCAGTTCTGAAAGCAACTAGTAATGATGTAATATTACTGATTTTCAGCATTGGAAACAGACTTACAGAGTGCCATCCTAACACAACAGCTACGAAATGCCGCAAGAATGGAAGATGGGGCACAAACTTGATGTGCTCGGGCCATAGTGGACCCTGATACTGGTAAGAAAGCGGCGGTGACCCCTTTATTCAATATAGGACTGTTAGTATCCTGACTACTAGGGTTCTGAGGAAAAAAGAGAAAGACAATCACGGACCGAGGGACGAGAGACAATCACTTTGTTTGTGCAGGTCTGTAGAACTAGCAGTGTCTCTGAGCGTTCTAAAGTGGGCTTAAGGTGGCCTGTTAGCACTTCAGCAAACACTTATAACAAGCAAACAAACCTCTACACAGGACTGTGGACAGAGAGAACTTTCACCTTGGCTAAGGGCAGAGAAGGGAGATGAGAGGCATCGCGAAGGCTGACCACTGACAAGGAGTGCGCAGAGAGAAGTCACCGCAGCAGCTGCATGAGGAACATTTGCCAAATAGCTGTGTGGAGAGATAGTCACACAACTGATTGATGAGAGCTCGCCACAGGGATGACTAGAGACGTATCATTATAAACCAGAGCATAAACAGAGATCGTCACAGAGCCTGATATCGCGAGACAGAGTATGAGCTAAATGTGAAGCGAGAGAACCTCTACCCCAGAGACCACCAGCTGAGGTTAACTGCAAGAACTGCTGCCACGCTGTGAACGAAGTGTGGGAGCAAAGGGGAAAGTCGGAACTGCTCTGTATCAGAGAAACAATTAGCACTGCGAGGCGCAGGGAAACATTTTTACGAGCTTCATATTACAACAACTTGCCCACAATTAAAGAACGGCGAGCCAACTGCGAGACTGCTGACACCGTGCAGGGTCCCCAGGAGCTTCCAAGATGTTCTGGAGCCGACGAGGGGGGGGGGGGGGGGGGGGGGGGGGGGGAGGAGGGAGGGAAAGTGAAAGCGCGCCACGAGCGCGCGCTGTGCTGAAACGACATGAGCCCTATGCGTGCGAGAGCCGTACACGTGCACATCACCTGTCCTCAGGGCGCGTGTACATCTCCTGTCCCCCTCCGCCCGCCAAACCGACGACACTAGGTCTCGCCAAGGCGGGCAGCGCATGCGCTGCGTCGCTAGGTGAGACCTAAAAATGACCCAAACATTAGCACCCAAATGGGAACGGACTGTCTGAAGAAGTTCTTGCACCCAGAGGGTTTGTTAATAAGTGGTTAAACATTAAGCAAATTTGGAGGGAATCTAGATGAGACCAGAATTTCTAGCGGATTGTGACCAGCGGTCCATTTGCCTCCTAGGTATTGCAATTTGTGCTACATTGTCTGAATGCAGAAAGTCCCTTCTGCTTTAAGTAGACCCTAGGTTGGATGGACTGGCAGTATCAGAGGCTGGACCACTGACTTTAGTAAAAGGAGCGAGGCAATATTGTCCACAAGTTTACTTCATTGGAGAAGGAGCTGTCATCCTTGAAGAATTAGGGGTCCCATTACGATGGCGGGTGGACTTTGTCCGCCCGCCACCTTAACAGTAAACGGGACCATGCGCCAGAGGTGCAGTGGTCCAGTTATGGCAATTAGTATGCGCCCGCCACCATGGCAGTCGTATCCTGCATTTTTTATATTGCGGCGGGCAGTGCTGTCAGCAGCACCCGCCGCAATGCAAAAAATGCATGTTGTGCATTGGCATACACAATGTGACAGGCACCGCGCAGTGCCTGTCACCTTGTGCATGCCAATGTAGGGGGTTACCATAGGAGTTTCCATCATGGAAAGGCATCCAACCGCAGTCATCATAATATGGATGGCGGTGCCTGCAAGGCACCACCACCATATTGTGTCCCTTTTCCGCCCGGCGGAAAAGCGACAGACGGTGCCCCTCGCCATACTAATATGGCGAGGGTTGAACCAGGGACATTGGGCATGCGGATCGCCACCGCCGGGCCGGCGGTGGTCACCGCTGGCCCGGCGGTGGTCACCGCTGGCCCCCATAGTTCCCAACTAAAAAATTTGAAAGGGTTGTATGTTTGTGGCACTTTTACTGCCCTTGTGACACAAATATGAAAGAACACACACACAAAAATGAATAGTTGTGCACAGAAGCCCTAACAGTAAAAAGATTTCATGGAATTTAAATTTTCCATCATGATAGTTAAGAAAATTCCTGTTTTTTATTTGACCTCCATTAATCTGCCTGCAGCCACATCTAGCTTAATTTGTAATATTTAGATGTTCAACGCTAGAGCAACATCCTTGGTCACAATTACTTTAATGTGTGGTTTTAACTGTATATTTGGGGTTCCAATACTAGTATCTGGAGTTGGCACCCCAGTCTGTTATGGCCATGCTTTCGTGCCTCCCTTTATTCTTGGCGGTCATCTCCAATTTGCAACTGCTGTTTCGATGCGGAGCGGTTTAGTGGATCATATTAAATTTTCTAATATGTAGGTCTTGTTTACGGCGAGATGAAAACCTATCACGTGTCAAGAGTAGAATAACTAACTGAATCTGTATAAAAACAAACCCACATGCACCAAAAGAGCTATCACATGCAAACAATGGCACCTCAAGGCTCACACACAAACAATTTCAACCACAGTTTCAAACTTGTGCTGGAGGCAAGAGGAGCAGATGCAGACCAAGCCAACTACCAGGATGCTAGGTCATAGGTTTTCCACTTTTCTTTAGAAGTGAATCATCCCAGGTTCCAAGAGCGGTTCAGCCACATGTATAATGAGAGAGCACCTCTTAAGATTGTTCACAAATGTGTTGGATAAGCAAAGAGGATGGGTTTGGAATGACAGGGGCTGACTGGGACCATTTGATAGGGGACAACTTTGTCTTAGAGACGGACTTAGAAACCGAGCATGAAGAATCCTGTTGAGGTGTTTGAAGTGTGTATATTCAGTGGTCGAAGGGTATATGCAAACTGGCACTTTAGTGCAGGATTTTGTTACTTAGGATATATGTATATTTTACTCAACAATCCGGCCCATTGGGGGCGTGGCCAGCAGCATGCAGGGCTAGACGTGTCTACCGGGAGCTCCCGGCCGACGTCTACAGATCCGGCGAAATACATATCTCCACCGGCCCCAATTCACACACTGGCTGTCGGTAGACGCATAAGAGAGTGACGAGAACGTCAAAACCTGACTCCGAAGCAGATAGAGGCCGTTTTGGCGGACCTGGACGCCGCGCCCGCGGTGCAGAGCCCACGACCAGACAAGATGGCGGCGCGGTGAGCGGCCCGGGGTGCAGTCCCGCTGCCCGACAGGAGCTGGAGCCCACCCGCTAAAGACGAGACACCACCGGACACTGGCGCCAGCAGCAGCCGGACCGTCCTGCAAGCCCGGGGGCCGCCGGGACAGCCCACAGGGAGAGGAGCGGGTACGAGGCGACGGCGCCCCAGTGACGGACGGCGGCGCGAGACCGGACGACAGCGGGTTCGGGGCCCGGGCCGAGACGCTGTTCGGCGGCATCGACGGGGCCAGAGAGAGACGCCGGGCCCCGCACTGAGGGGGTCGGAGGCGGCGGGCGCCGCTAAGCAGGACGGCACACCTACCCAATATGGCGGCCACTCCAACAGACTGACGGCTTGGGGCGAGCCCTGCGGTTCCTGCGGCAGGGGACGGGACCTCTCTACACCTACCGGCTGCAACGAAGGCACGGAGGTGATACGCTGGATGCGGCTGGATCGGGGGAGCGGCGGACGCCTGTGAGTACACCCACACCAAGATGGCGGCCATGAAAGCGGAGGCACTCGGTGGGTGAGCAGAGCAGGAGGGGGCGGCCCTGCGCACCCACACGCACGGAGGCCGGTGGTCGGGGAACTGGACGAGTACCTGGGGGTTCCTGTGGCGGGAGTCCCCCCCCCCCACACCCCCCACTCTTCACGCCTTGGCAGGGTTGGCCCGGGAGATTGGACGCACGACGGGCGACATCGAGACGCATTAGACCCCGGTGGGGCGCACAACGGGGAGACCGCTACAACCACTCGGTCAAGGGCGCTGGCGGCTGGGTTGATTACGGACTCAGGCAAGATGGGGAAGAGAGATCCCCCACCCAAGCCCCCCAAACAAGGCACTCTGGATCTCTACGCAGCGCCGAGGTCATCCAAAGACAGCGCGGGCGCGGCGGCGGACGGGGCCTCTGACACGGACAGGTTGCTGGCGGCTATCCAGGCGTCAAGATCGGACATACAGGAATCCCGATCAGCGCTGGAGGGAAAAATTGGGGAAGTGGGCGCTGAGGTCACACTTCTGCGACAAGACTTCAAGAACCTCTCCGCCAGGGTGTCCGAGACCGAAACTCGCATTGGAGAAGCCGAGGACGCCGTAACCACCCTTCGAAGAGACATGGCGGAGCTCCAGGCGTCGCACAGACAGCTGCTCTGGAAGGTGGATGACGCCGAAAATAGGGCGCGACGGAACAACCTCCGTTTCGTAGGATTTAGGGAGGGAATCGAGGGGAACAATATGGCAGCCTTCCTGCACAAGTGGCTCACGGAAACCTTCCCTGGAGCCCGTTTTACTTCCTGTTTCGCGATCGAAAGAGCGCACAGGGCGCTCCTGGCAAAGCCTCCGGTGGGCGCAAGACCCCGGCCAGTGATCGCACGATTCCTCAACTTCGCGGACAGAGATCTAATACTGCGGGAAGCGAGGAAACTGGGCGAAATCAGAGTGGAAAACGCCAACGTAATGATTTTTCCGGACTATAGCCAGGAGGTACAGAAGCAGCGGCGCTCCTTTGACTCGGTGAAGGTCAAATTACGATCACTGAACATTACGTATATGCTGCTCTTCCCGGCTAAACTCAAAGTCATTTACATGGAAAAAACGCACTTCTTCAGCCAGCCGGAGGATGCATGGCACTGGCTGGAGGAGAGACCGATCCTCAATGGTCGGGAGACGGCAGGGAGAGAAGAGCTGGTGAGGACGGCGCAGGACAGGGCGCGGTGGGACACACCAAAACGGCAGAGGAGGAGATCCAGGAGGCTATACTCCAGACACACCGGCACCCCCTATCATTCGCGGACATCGCCAGGATCCAGGAGGGGGAGATCGGAATCACCCAGGACGTCGAGGGCGACACACGGACCACAGGACGGGTTGCGGGATCCGACTGGCTCGGAAGGGGAAGGAGGGCACCCCAGAGACTCGGAGGAGGGGGGGGAGGTGTCAGACATTGAACAGCGCTCCTTACACCCACTGGAAGCAGAGATCCGGCAACTGGAACAGGACGTCTCGGACAAACATTGCAGCACAGTACCGACAACGCAAGACTCACACTCGTGACCCTGGCAGCAGTGGAGGGTTCGATTGTCGGCCGGGACACGGACATGACACGCAAGTGGTCAACACCCTTTCAGTTGTTGTTTCTTTCTCTTTCCCTTTTTGTTCCTTTCCGTTACCTTTCTTCTCTTGTGTTTACAGGTACGGTTTATTTGTTAGCCATAATAGTAGTGTAGAGGGAGGGAGTGGGGGGGGGTGACAGACCGACTTCTACTAACAGCTTGGACCGTGATGGGGACGAGTCTGGAAGGGGAGAGTGGTGGGGTGGGGGGTGGGGGGGCCGCGGGAGAGTTTCCACAAGTTGGGGTAGCAGGGGGGGGAGTTGGACCAGGGATAGCACGGAGAGACACGATTTGAGCAATGGATGTCCACACTGTCGCACGCAGCCACAGGGGTCGCCGAGTGACCTTCGGGAGACCTACACAATATGGCAGGTACACTAACAAACACGGCTGGTCTACACAAGGGGGTATCCATTATGACCTGGAACGTCAATGGTCTGGGCTCCAAAATAAAAAGGGGATTAGTGAATTCCTACATCAAGAAGACCGCCCCGGACCTCATCCTCCTGCAAGAAACCCACCTTAGGGCAGGTAAATGTACATTCATAGCGAGGGGGAGATACAAAGTCTTGCACCATGCGGGATACACGTCGGGCGCCAGGGGAGCCGCAATACTTATTAACAAATCACACCCCTTCGCTGTAGCGCGTACATGGAGTGATACGCAGGGTACATATGTGGGAGTGCAGGGGGAGTGGAACAGACAACGCATGACCATCATCTCAGTATATGCCCCTCCGAAACTCCAACCACGCACACTCAGGGAGGTAGCGGCCATCCTACTGGACACAGCGGACACGATGCAGATAGTGGGGGGGGACTTCAATGATGTCATGTCAGAAGACTTGGACCGCTCGGGGGCACAACACCGAGGGGGGACGCAGACGCCTCTTGCGAAATACATGGCGGATGTGGGACTCACCGACGCTTGGCGGTGGCGACACCCGACGCAGGCGGCGTTCTCTTTTTACTCGGGGGCACACAAAACCTTCTCCAGGCTAGACTACCTTTTTGTGGCGAGACAGTACCTGTCAGAAGGGGATGAGATCGAGTACAAGGCAAGGGGAATTTCGGACCACTCCCCCCTCTATGCGCGCCTAGGGAAGAATGCCGAAAGGCGTGCGACGGAATGGCGCTTGGCGGCCTGGGATATTCAATCCCCTGAAATAACCCGGGGTCTGAGGGCGGACATAAAAGTCTATGTAGCAGAGAATAAGGGCTCGGTGGCCTCTAACATTGTCTTCTGGGAAGCCATGAAACCTGTGATGCGAGACAGACTCAGAGGGAGACTACGAGATGAGCGTAGCAAACGTCAGGGGGAGGCTACAGCCTTAGAAAGCGACATCCTGACCCTAGAAAGGCAATATCTTGTAAACCGAGGGGAGGGTACGCTTCGGCAACTGCAAGACAAACAGAAAGAGTATAGGGAGTTGGTCTCCAATGAGGCAAAGACGCAAGCCCTAGCCACGCTACACCGCCTATATGATGTGGGCGACAAGTCAGGCAAGCTCCTGGCATGGCTTAGTAGGAAAGAACAAGCCGCGAGGTGGGTGGAGCAAATCAGGAACGAGGGGGGAGGCCTAGAAACCACTGACCGGGGCATAGCAGCAGCCTTCGCGCGACACTATGAGAACTTCTACAGGGGCCGGGACCTCGGGTCGGTGGAAGAGGCCCTACTTTATATGGACAGTCTAGACATCCCAGTTTTGGATGAGGAACTCAGTGCCCCTTTGGAGGCGAGAATCACACTGGAGGAGATCTCCGTAGCCATCGCTAAATTGAAAACGGGGAAGACGCCGGGGCCAAATGGGTTCCCGGCGGAATTCTTTAAAAAAACGGCTGACCTGTTGACGCCCCACCTGTTGGCACTATATGTAGAAGCATATGGACTAGGGGACCTCCCGCGAGACTTAGCATTGGCAACCATAGTGCCAATATACAAGCAGGGAAAGCCGAGGGAGGAATGTGCCTCTTACCGCCCTATCTCCCTCCTAAATCTAGAGGTAAAAATACTGGCAACCATTCTAGCGGCGCGCCTACGAACGGTGATCCCGGGCCTTATACACACAGACCAATCCGGATTCTTGCCGGATAGGGCGACAAAACACAACCTCAGACGGACCCACAACTGGCTCCAAGAAATACATGGTAGAACAGAGCCGCACTGGTTCCTGTCCTTGAACGCTGAAAAAGCGTTCGATGCGGTACACTGGCCTTTTCTCATGGCGGTGCTACGCCGGTTTGGATTTGGCCCCCACTTTCTACAATGGATAGGGCTACTCTACGCGGCACCAATGGCGAGGGTACGAGTGAACGGGTGCCTATCACGCGAATTCCGGGTGGAGCGGGGCACCAGACAAGGGTGCCCGCTGTCACCTCTCCTTTTCACTCTCACCATAGAAATACTGGCGGCTAAAATACGGCAGAATCCGGAGATTCATGGCTTCAGGTGCACCGAGCTGGGGGATACCCAGGAAAAGATTTCGCTGTACGCAGACGATGTACTGTTGTATGTCACGAACCCCGAGATCTCCATTGGGCAGTTATTTAGAGAGTTGGAAGACTTTGGGGGACTGGCAGGACACACCATCAACTGGCATAAATCAGTCCTGTATATGCCACGGGGAGCAGTGCAGGGAGTAACGTTACCGGGACGTCTACTCACCACCGATGAGGGGTTCCAGTACCTTGGGGTATATGTCACCTTGGACAAAAGGCTCTCGTTCCAGAGAAATGTAGAGCGAATACTGAAAGAGGCGGTGGAGGATATGATGAGATGGAGGCAGCTGCCACTCACCCTACTGGGGAGGGCGGCGATGTATAAGATGATTACCCTACCCAAATTCCTCTACGCGCTGCAAAACGAGTACTATCCACTCCCGACTAATACTGTCAATAGAATACACGCTGACCTACGGTCATTCATATGGCTGGGCAAGCAACCACGCATTGCGCTCCAGACCCTCCAGCGCCATCAATACAGCGGAGGGATTTCACTACCGAACCTGGAGGCTTACTATTGGGCGGAACATCTAACCCCCATTAATGACTGGCTGCATACCCCGGCAGATCACCCAACCTATGCTTTGGAGAGATATAAATTATCCACACACAACATACTCCACTATCTGTATGGGGGTAAGGCGGAGAGAACGCTCTTGCCAGCGACTTCGATCACACTTAGAGCATGGGCCCGAGCGACTAGATCCACGGGATGGGAAGAGAAGCCAACACGTCAGACTCCACTGTGGCACTGTACATGGTTGAAGGAACTACATAAACTGAGAGGCTTCCAAAGGTGGGATGACATAGGGATCTCCACCATCGGGGACGTGATCAGTAAAGGTGAATTGAAGACGTTCGCGGTGCTCCAGGCAGAGTTCGGATTAAACAACACTCAACGTTACAAGCACCTACAGCTAGTTCACGCTTGGAAGACACAGCAGGTACCCCTACAGGGCATACCGGAGTACTCACCTTTGGAAGGGAGACTCTTACAGGGGCAGATGGTACATCAGGCAGTCTCACTTACATATAAAACCCTCACGAACAACATGCTGGGAAACCTGGCGAAACTCAGAGCTACCTGGGAGGCAGACGTAGGGCAGTTTGAGGACTTAGACTGGGAACTGATATTGATGCACCCCCGGGAAGTCGCCATTAAATCAAGGCTGCGGTTAATCCAACTAAATATACTACACAGGACCTACTTCGACCGAAGGCGTCTCCAGAAGATGGGTAGGATAGCGGACGCTACGTGTCTCCGATGTCACACGGAACAGGGAGATTTCTACCACACCCTGTGGTCCTGTGCGGAAATTCAAACGTATTGGTCTCACATCTTCACGGAATTGGGGGAGGTGCTGGGAGTTGAGCTACCACTTGACCCGAAACTGGCATTACTGGGTATGGTGACCGACATAGACCTGCCGCGCCCACATATCATTTTCCTGGGGTTGGCGCTGGTGGTAGCGAAACGGGACATCGCGAAATATTGGGGGGTGGCGGAGAGGCCGGAACTAGAGGAATGGAGGAGAGGTCTGGACCTCTATATGGCAGCGGAACGAGTGACATATAAAGCGAGAGGCTGTCCCAAAAAATTTCGAAAGATATGGAGCAAATGGAGGCAGTACCATGGCCTAGAGGTGGGACACATAGGAGGACACACGTAGAAGGGAGGATGGGGGGGACGGGAGGGAGAGACCACATGATAACGAGGAGGGCCAGTGCAGGACAGTGACGGCGATTCACTTGGAGAGGCCACACATACGAGGTGCCATATCAGGCGGTGGGGGGAGGGGGGGGGGGGCAAGCGTGAATACACTATACCAGGATGATACCGGTGGACGGGAGACTCATAGTTGGCGTGAGGTGGGAGTTGTCGGTACACCATGGAGGGAGAAGTGCTATTGGTTCTGTGGGCAGGGGGGGGGGGGGTCGGGAGGGGGGGGGTGTTGTGGGAGAAAAACAATACAAAAGCAGGATTGTGGGGTTCTGTAACAGCTATGATCTCGTAACGAGCTATAAGTCGGTTATGTGGGTTGAGATGTGCCACAGCTGTAATCTCTTTTTTTCATGCCTGCACAAAAATAAAGTTTTTAAAAAAAAAAACAATCCGGCCCATTTCATTGTGGCGGGCTGCAGCTTGCTAGTACTCGCATAGGGGTCAGACCTCCCCCAAACAATTATTTCAATGCAAAAAAGGTTGCGCCACTCGAAGGACTATTCTTAAAATATATATTACGGCAGTGAACAAGACCACTGGGTTTAAACGAGTCAGTAGCATTTGAACTGCTACCTTTATGGTTTAATATATACCTGAAGAATAGTGCCTTGAGTGCTGTAAATTGTTATATACATATATACACAGAGAGAGAGAGAGAGAGAGAGAGAGATGGTGTTCATTGTGTCTAGGCAGTATGTATAAGAGAACAATAAAAGTAAAAGCATTTTGGGATTAAAGACAACGTAGGTGTATGACGCTGAGAGCTAGGTAAGCGCTCTCTAAGGAAAGGGTCTCCAAATATTGAGAGATGTCAAGATTCTCGCAGAGGCTTGAAGGTCTGGGAACACATCAGATATTAGGAATTGAAGACTAATGAGCCACTGTACGATACTATGAGTTTGAGGATTGTATTATTAGCTGCTCAATGGTGCCCATGGTGAGTTGCACAGATGCCATGCAACCAGAGAGAGAGAAAGAGGATGATTCTTATTGGATAGCATACATTCACTCTTAGCTGCTCTAACAGAGGTCTACATTCAAAGTAGGAGATTATAAAATCAACTATATGGCTTTTACCCAGGAGTAAGATGAAGTCCAGGCTGCCGAAGGTTATATATCGAAATAGGTAGAGCTAAAAGGGAGAGCTCAAGAAATTGTTTCCCCCTCTTACGGTCACTATTACAGGTAACATTCCTTGAAAACTTGGAAGTAGTCCAATTATTTTGTGTAATAATGTACCGTTATAATATATTATATTATGATTAGCTGCATTTTCGTGTAAACAATGCATTTAAGAATTGCATTCACAATTATGTGGTTTTCTCTGCAAAGTGTAAAGTGCCAAAGTACTCTGACCTGGTCCGCATTTAATGTAGTTTCAGAAATGTTACATTATTTTGTTGGGAATTCCACCCAGACGTTTCTTGCTTCTAAGGAGGAGGAAACAGTTTGCATGATACACAAGTGGGCTTTGATCCTTTTACTGGAAGACAGATAAAGAAGTATTTTTCAAAGTTTCAGGCAGAACTCCATCAAGGCAGACCTAGTACGGAAAAGGATGCCCCCCCCCCCCAATTCTGGCTTTAAAAAACAAGCATTTGCAATGCAATCGGTCTCGCCTTTGGGACCTTACATGTATTTAGCTATGCAGCACATAAACCTGGGTGCTGAAACATCTACTGTTCTTTAACATGGAGGGAAAGTAAGCTCAACATTGCAGAACACGCCGGGTATGGGAACACATGGAGATAAATACTGCCTATCAGCGGCAAATTGTATTGTCTAGAGCTCTGTTTTTAATATAACCTCAGCCCCTTCAGCGGTCATATCACTGAAAATACAAGATTTGAAAAAAAAAATTATTATTGTCTACGGGTGCTCATTGAATACAAATCTAGGGAATGCTGAAGTGATTCTGGTATTTTACTGATCTATGTTGGTCGTTTTCTATCAAGAAGTTAAATAAAGGCAGTTGCCAAACAAATTAAAAAAAGAAAGTCCCTAAATAGAAAGCAATTCTGGTATTTTACTGACCTCTACTGGTCATTCCTGACAATTGCATTAGGATAGGGGCCCCTCCACAGCAATGGGACCTATGGCCTGGGGTGGCATCTGGTAACAAGTCTGCGTCACTTGCAGGTGTGGAACTGTTTAAAAATCAGGACCCAAATCACATTCTGGCTATACCATCATCATCCATTCCACCCTCAGTCCCTGCATGAACAACACAAGGTTCCTGCAAGAGGGGTTTGAGTGAATCTGCTCAGGAGAGCCAAAAAGGCAGAGCTGTTATCAGTAAGGATATACCCACCAGACCACACAGAGCTTATGATCAACGTAATTATAATCATTCAAGAAGGGGGATGACGTTTTAAATCCTACAACTATAAACCTGCCTCCCGAATGCTGCCCATATGTTTTAATCATGGCGGGGTTGCCACCGCTAAAGGAAAACCAGTCGGAGTCTGGGGATGAACTACGCAATAAAGTCGCACATTGGCTCAGCATGCACAAGAATTTTAATCCTGCAGAGAGCTGGGAAATTATTATGGCGTACAGGGTAGGTTGGATTGACCCTTCAAGGAAAAATATTGAAGGGAACAGTTTCAAAGTTAATTTCAGGCGCCCTGAATGAGTGAGGAACTTGTTGAATGTGCAGATGCTGGAGATAATCAAAGGTCCTTGCCACTGGGTTTTTTGCTATAAGCCAACCAGATAAATATTTTGTGTACAAGAACGGGGAATGCAATTACAGCCCTAGTGGGAACTGCCATAAGAGAACAGATTGCAGCCTTGACAAATTATAATGAGGTGGAATGACTGGCAGCTCTAAATGAGCAAGAAAGGACTTTGGGTTATCAGATTTACAGTCAAAGTCTTACAACCTGGCACTCTGAGGGTTCTGTTGTACTGCCATCATTTACGGCACAGATTGAAGATGAGGGGCAAATGAATCAGCTTGGAAACTACCCCAGATAGGACTGTGACGCAGAATTATGGATGCTCTATTTCAATGCCTGTCCATTCGCCCCCTATCCAATAAGGACCCAGAGCTAAAATTGAAACGAAACGTTGCAGGAATCCGTTCGAAGATATATTTCTACCTGACTGATAACATTTTTATTAAGTCATATGATTTTTTTTATTGCAGGGAACCTGGGAAACGATGATTTTGATGGCGGTATGTGTTTTAGCCTTCCGGCAGAACCATCTCGTTTAGGACGGGCTTCGAGGGAGTTTCCATTTGGTCCAGTTTCGTAATTGGAGGTACCGCAGAAGAGGTGGAGGTACCTGGAACATTTCAACATGTGCCTAATTCAAAACTCCCAGTTTATTTTCCTTTATTGCAACACAGGTAGTGAAGAAACCACACCGCGGCCGGGGGGAGAGTAAACGCCCCCTGGCAGAGTGGATGAGCAGGGCAAGGAGTTACAGGTTTTTGTTGCTTCCCTTGAGCTATATAAACGCACTGGAGAGGGGCGGGACCGAAACGCAAGGCGTGCCTACTTTTAGAGGGAGAAATATTGCTTCTGTTATTAGCCATGTTTTCATCTCAAACAGTTTAAGAAATGTTCTGATCCATGCTACAATTGTTGGCACAGACTTTGGGTACCACAATCCCACTGAGGTCACTCTGGAAATGCCCTAAAGAGTGACATAATCTGAAGCCCCAGGTCTAGGCAAGCTAACACCAACAACAGATAATCTAAGGCTACGATGGACGGTGCTCGACCCCTCAAAATCTCTTAACAGGCTGATAGCAGAGAACTTATAGCTGGTGATGGGTTGTTTGACTGAAGATATAAATGGAGAATCAATAGTCTCTCTGTTTATCAACGATTGGGTCATTGTGGGGATGGAAGAGCCGGCTTATAGAGTAGATAGGGCATCGATGCCGCATGGTAATTGCCGAACACCTCTTGTATTCCCGGCGGATGTGCCAGGACTGGCCGGAACACACCAAGGTGGTGGTTCAATGTTGGAAAGATGCAAACAAATGCCTGGGCTGGGCGGCTGAAGGGCAGAACCCTGCTTTGTGCGGGTGATCCTCTTAGGGAAGAGGCCGCGCTGTCAGGTTTTAGGGGCTGGCACTTGATTGGTGTTGAATACCTGGGCGATGTATGGAAGGGTGAATCACCTCGTTAGTTTGAATACTTGCAGAAAGAATACGATATGCACGACTCGCAGCGTTACACACATCTGCGGCTTTTACATGCAATGCGTACTCATATCCAACAGGGGGTTTCTATTCCAGATTACTCCCCGCTTGAAGACCGGCTACTGCTGGATCCCATACAGGGGAAACCTACCTCCACGATATACCACAAATTAATCTACAACCTCCTGGACACCTTGGTCTCCCTTAGGGCGGCCTGGGCCGGTGACCTAGGGGTTCTCGATGACGAGGACTGGCAGGAGGCGCTCCAGAGCCCTAGGGAAGTGGCTATGCGAGTTAGATTCAGATTAGTGCAGCTCAAGATCCTGCATCGCGTCTACTATCCTCGCACCAACTTACACTCCTGGGGTCGCGCCTTGTCTGCACAGTGTGTTCAGGGGTGCGGAGAGGAAGGTACCTTCATACACATATGGGAATGTCCCGAGGTTGCCGTATTTTGGCGTATGGTTACGGAAGTCATGTCGGATGTGGTGGGCGAGCCTATCCCATTTGACCCAAAGTCGCTTCTTCTAATGATCAGAAGCAAGGAAGATTGGTCCAGATATGTGGGTGTATGGTCGGCATTGGCGGCGGGGGTGGCAAAGCGTAACATTGCCAGAAACTGGGGGGGGGGGGCGCAGGCTCCCCCCCGATTGAAGAATGGAAACGCGACCTTGACTGGTGCCAGAGAGCGGAGGAAACAGTGTATAAGAGTAGGGGGTGTGTCAAAAAATGGGAACGGGTGTGGATACCGTGAAGGAGATACCGAGGGTTGGTGGGGACAGATCACTGATTTGGGGTGGAATACCAAGGGGGCCTACTCCACCTGAGACTGTATGGATTGTGATTTTCTGTACAAGGTAACTATTGTCCTCATGGTATTATATCTGTATGCTGTGGTCTCTCAAGTCTTTGTTATTAATAAGATTTTATACAAAAAAAAAAATAGTCTCCCTGTTTGTGGCCATCTGCGGCAAGTTTAGATCTTCTTTGTTAGTACCCATCACATCGGTCTCTCAGAGCCCTCACTGGTTTGATCACAGGTTTTCACTCGAGAATAGCCAGTTAAGAGGGGCTTTAAATGCAGAGCCCTGGGACTGCCCATTAGTGACTGCCTTACGGAAGGTCCATAAAGCAGTCACTAATAAATGAAGGGCTGAAGTTATCACATAGCAGTGGGCCACAATGTCCGTTACTGCTAATGCACGAAACAGCAAAACCTTGTGGGATGCTGTGTCCACTATGTGCTCCCTTGATCATAGAGGAATGGCAGTCAGTCGAATGCCAAATAAATAGGGAGGGGCTGACCCACCTTGTCTGGTTATCTCTGTGCAGGAAGTAGAGACCGCAATTCAAGAAAGTGCAGGTGGCAAAGCACCAGGGCCTGATGGTGTCCCTATCGAAATCATCAAACGCAAAGTAAAGCTGTAGGCCCCATTGTTGACAAATGTGTATAACAGTCTGAATTACTCCTTGGTCCTTTCTTCTTGGACTTCCTCAACTATTGTCCCTATATTTAATAAAGAGGAAATAGGGGGGGAACTGAAATGTTACCGCCCCATTTCCTTGAGTGGGTTCATTATAATAATGTATTAAATGACTGTCAATATGATTTTAGAAGCGGCATTGGGACTGTAGAGCAATGACTAAATTTAAGTTCAATCACTGGGAAGTATACAGTGGCCATACAGTCAACCCTGTATCTTGCCTTCATGGATTGTCGACTGAAGAAGAACAACTATCCTGAAACACGTGTCTAGAGATACACAGCACTGGCTGCACCAACAATGGTGAAAAACTAAAGCCGGTCACCGAAGTAAGTGTTATCATGCACTGCATTTGCTATGATGCATCGGGGCAAACTGAGTGCTGGGATGTGAGGCAGTGTGCGCCCACCCTCCTCCGATTTGTCAGTGGCCTTTGACTTTGTTAATTAGGCAAAATTATGGCAGTTACTTATTACCTTACAAGGGTTCAATCAATAGTGCACTTATTGATTTCCCTACATACAGGCACTAAGGCTCGAGTGAGTTTTAGCAGTAAGGGGGAAGTTTCTGATGCGTTCAGCATTAATCAGGGGGGTCCGTCAAGGATGTGTAATAGCTCCATTATGTTTTATCTTATATATGGTAAAGCTTAGTGTAGAAGTCCCTGAGAGCACTGCTGAGGTACCCCAGTATGTGGTACACACCTTCCTACCTTACTTTATGCGAATGGCGCGGTTTTAATTTCCCGAACTCCTAAAGCCTTGCATTTCTTAAGCTATTCCTTTGTTAATTATAAAGCTAATCTTAATCTGTCAGCAAATTTTACTAAGTCATTTATTTATTTATTTTTAAATTGGTTTATTGTTTTTAATCAAAGCCATACATACATGATTGGACAACATATCTGAAATGGTCAACAGATCAAGGAACAGCCATTAGTACGTGATGCGTACTATACCCTCTCCTCGCGGCCCATTTGCTTATTCATCTACATTTCAACAGTAGGCGATACACAGAGATTCCCTCGATACACATTCCAATGTGACCATTTTTTATCCCATTTCTTGGGGCATCCCAGAGCCCCAAAGACTGCGGTCTCTGCTAGCAAGCATCTATCCATCTCCTTAGCCTATAAGGTGACACGGGGTGGGTGTACCCCCCCCCCCCCCATCCTCGGGCCACTTCTCACTTCACCAGCGTATATCCCAGTGTAGCGAAGTGCTGTTCGGTTTCCGTAAGGTCAGTTGCCTCCCATATGTTCAGCAGTCCCAGTTGTGGAGTCAATCCTATGTCTTTCTACAGGGAGGTTTGCATGTGCTCCGAGGCCCCCTCCCAAAGTGCACGTATCTCTGGGCAACTCCACACCGTATGATAGAATGTGGCCTGTTGTCCACACCCCTTTGTACATAAATCGTCAGGTCTAGCTCCTATTTTTGCCAGAACTTTCCCTGTGATGTACGAACGGTGCAATATGCGAAGCTGGATCAGCCTGAATCTTTGTGTAATGACCGCCTCTAGAGGGGACAAGAGCCATTTGCCAATCTTCGTCGTCTAAAGGGCCTAGATCATCCTGCCACCGCTCTCTAAGCTTTGGAAAGGTATCTGGCAAGTTATTGCTCAATTTTTAGAAGTTAGGGAAATTGCCTTCGAATTAAGAGGTCCGTCTATAGACGGTCTTCCAATGGCGACGTTTCCGGTATGTCTTTAAAAGATGGGAACGCCGCCGTCAGCGCGTGTCTAATCTGCAAATACCTATATACTTCTCCTTGCGCCATCTGGTAGCGCCTCCGGAGATCATCAAAAGTAAGTAATGCTCCCTTCTGTACCAGGTCTTTCACTGCCGAAATCCCAATAAGGTCCCATTTGTCAAACCCGAGCGGATGGCACAGCATGCCTAGCCTCTGGGAGAACCACACAGGCGAGGCCCGCGAGAGGGTCCCAGCCCACCCCAGCCGAGAATTAACTAGGTGCCAGATACTAAGTCATTTTTAATGTCATGTGGACCGAAGCGCTCAAAATTCCATTCCATTACTGTAGGCACAAGCACTTTATCCAGCACTGGCCCTTTTCCCTATTTGGGGATTAATTTTAGCTCCTCTAGCTTGTGGTCCCAGAATATTGCACAGAGTAGAGTAGAGTTCTCAAACGCAATTGGGTCATTGCTTAGCTTGCCGTCAAAGGGTGGGAGGCCTTTGAAACTCTTATTGCAAATATACTCCGCACAGTGTGTTCCTATTGTGACCTACGGAGAGGGAGTATGGGGTCTGGGTGACCCTATAAACCTCCAGAGGGAAGAGAATCGCTTCTGTAGATGGTTATTATCAGCCCCTGTATCCTCCCCTCACTTGATTTGCCACAGCGAGTTGGGCATAGGTTATTTAAGTGACTATATTCAGAGTCGTCCGGCCATCCTGTGGTTATCTATTTGGGGGTCAGTAGGTGCAACATTAACAAAGAGTATAATTAATGATTGCTTGGCCTGTGATAGGGGTCTTTCCATCCCCTGGCTGGCCTAGATTAAAAAAATCTCTGGAAGTTGTAGGGCTAATTTATATGTTTCTGGACAGGGGGCTGAGGGCCATAGACCATTGCTTGCAGGAAGCAAGTGAAGTATTTATTATTGGAGAAAGCTGCAACAGACAGACTGTGGGTGGAGAGTAAGAAAAGGAGTGTTTTGGACTACTTGCTCTTCATTTGGGAGAGTCTCGCTCGGACTATTTGTGGACTACAAATAAGAGTTGGGTACGGTTTTTGTATCGCTTTCGGGCAGGCTGGTATAATAAAATATTTTTTACGCTTCCCAGTTGGGCACCAACATGAGCTTGACCTAAGGACATGCCCATGCAATAGCCAGTCCAAACAAACTATGCTGCACTTTCTCTTTTTTTGTGATTTTTACATGCTATATACAAGAACATGTCTTATGCCCCTTATGAGATCCAGAAAGATACGATCTTGCACGCGGGCATATCGTTTTTTACGCACTCTGACTGATGACGAATCCTGCTGCTGCGTAGCTAAGTTCCTTTAAGCTGCTGTATCCTCAAGGAAAACAATGTTAGAGGATTGACTTTTTTATTAGGTTTTATATATTTTAATATGTTATGGCTTATGAAATATGATGTATCTACCCTCTTTTGCACAGTGTTTGTACTATATTGTGTGCTCTTATGGCAATTGTATAACTGAATAAAGATTAACTGATGGATTGCGTGCCCCGCGGAGGCTAAAGGTGGAGTTTAAATACCACACAAATCAAGTAATCGAAATCTTGGGAAGTAAGCTTGAATGGATTTAGGAATTTAAAATGGTTCAAACTTTTTGTAGGGAGAGATTTCTGATACATTGATAGCTTGGCAGGCTACGTTTTTGATTCCATGCTTTTTATGAATGTTTCTACATGCAATCAAACGGCACAAAAAGGAAGTGAAATACTATTAAAGGATAAGGAGATCTGACACTGCATAGACCTTGCATCACATTTTGTTAGCTAGTCACACCCAACGTGCAATCCATAAAGATAAGGAACTCAATTATAAGGTTGAAAATAAACGCCAATAAGTGATACATTATCAGGGGCATGTTCTACCTCTTTACTGGTGTACAAACAGTGAGTAAAATAAAAGTCACAAGGACCCCTTAAAAATAGAAATGTATCAAAGGAGCATGTTACTCTACTGTTGCAAGTACAGCATCATTGCCCTCCAGGGCCTGGCAAAATGATCACTCAGAACATTATGCGTGTTTCCTCTTATGCACCCGGGTCAAAAAGCAGGAGGTTCAGCTTACTGCACATGCTTTGCTGTGCACTGCGGTCTACCCACTGGACCTTGATGAGCACGCCTGCAACTATTCTGAGCACACCACATTAAAGCACGCCATCTGCAGTTTACTACCAAACTCAGTTAGACTGAACTATGTGTTTGACCTCCTGTCTGCCCCTCTACAGACACATTTAAGTGCAAAAACAGAAGCCACAACACTTGCCTTGTGTTCTGCTATGAAGCCTTGGCAGAGCTTAGCCTATGAAAACACCAGGAGTCTGGGTGTTCAGTCTGAATACAATTCAGCCCAAAGCAACTGGGCTGCTGTAATTAGGCAAACTAAACCAAGTCTGAATTCTACTTTTAGCTAAATTACTTTTGGTCTTTTCAGTCAGAAGCCCTTTAGGGCGGTATGCAGGGGCGTAGGAGACACTAAAATTCTGGGGGGGACAGGGACAACCTTGTGCACTTTCCAGTGACCCTATACAAATCACCGCCCGTTAAACAAATACAATTGCATACTTTCGAAGTGAAATATTGAGAAAAGCAGGCATATAGTCACAGTTTGCATGTATGCTTTATTGTTATTTACATTCATATAGTAATGAGACCAAATGTTTAAAAAAAACATATATATGAATCTTGCATCTTAATGCACAAAGCAAACAAAGGCCGCTGACTTAGGGTGGGGGCGTCGTGTTTGCAAGTGCATTATGGTTTGAAAAGTACCTGCTGCTGCATTCCTGGTCTCCAGCAATTTTCAGGCAACAATAAAAATGTGAAGATAACTTTGGTGATTAATGTTCTTTTTTTGAGAGAGATCGAAGGCTTGTCTAGTGAAAGTTTTAATTCAAAAGGTCAGTGAGTTACTGCTTTTGTCTGAGATATTCTTTTGGTATTTGAAGTTTATAAGTTAAAGTCCTAACATTGAACAGTGAGCTATTAACCGTCATCAAAGAGCTGCATAAAAACTTCAATGTATAGATTAGAACGTTATGATTTTTCCCCAGTCTTTCCCTATCCTAATGTTGGAAAATGGGTTCATTAGGATAGAAATCAATTCTGATTATTGAAGAGAACCCCCCAACCATGGTGTTATGTTTTACATTCTGAGTTTGTGTTTCTCTAGTGTTGCAAAGCCGCCCTGGGCACTCCCCAACTTTTTGCTGACTGGTTCTGGTGGTACCTGACTGACTGACCCTGGCCTCTGCATAAACAGCCAGTGCTATTCTGAAAGAGGCACTTAAAAATACAGTGAAAACACCTACATACACTAGGGTGCACTATGGGTTAGGGTACCCCTATGATTGGCATGACCTCTCCTATAAGGCCCTAGTACATAATAGGGCAGGGGGATTAGAACTACTTTTAAGTCCCTAGAATATAATAAGGCATGGCAGTTTAGAGGCCAGCAGCCCTTTCTGCGCTTGCATGTGTGCACTGCTGAAGCCTGAGGTCAGTTTAAAAGTAGCCCTGTGTTATAGGGCTGCTTTTAAAATGCAAATTGTGCCCAAACTCGACTTTTGGGTTTGGGGAACTTACAAATTGATCAACTACAATGTTGGGGCAAAATTAAGTGGAAAAATGTTTTCCACTTAACTATGGCTGTATCATATTTGCCACATAATACATCATCTGCTGCATAATCTAACGATTTCCTCCAAAACAATTTTGTAGCTCAAACGGATCCCAAATTACTAAAAGAAATGTGACTTGTGTTGCTGTGAAGTTTAGGGCCCTTTGCAAAGGTTAGTAAAGAAAACAATTCCTAAGAAAACAATTGGTCCCAGACACTCCTAATGACACTCAAATTAATACCTGTAGGAGAGTGTAGTATGCAATCAATTCATACAACCGAAAATGTATAATGTAAAGGCACATTCAACAGGGAAATCTCATAGATAAGAGGCCAACCAAAGTCAATTAAATTGCAAACATCAATTTATTTCCCGCTGAATCATATTCATAAAATGCAAACTTAGGGGCTGACTACGATGGCAGGCGGACTTCAGTACCACCGCCATCGAATCGGGGAATGGGACCGCTTGCCTTCAAAGGTGGAGGCCCCATGATAGGCATTAAAATGCGACTGCCACTACGGTGTTCGCAGTGCCCATCTTTTACATTGCAGCAGGTGCTGCTGGCTGCATCATCCGCCGCAAAGTAAAAAAAAAAAAGGAACATGCTAAATATATCGGTGCCTGCCACATGGTGCAGTGATATGTTGTGGGGCATCATAGAAGCCCCCCAGGACCCATGTCTGGGGGCCAGGGGTAAAGGTGCCTGCTAAGGGCCCCCAATGTCCCTTTCACCAGCATTTCCATGGCAGGTGAACCGCCATTGATAAGCTGGCGGGTAAGGGACATCGTAATCCCTGCTGCGGTGCATGGTAGGCACCACCCGCATTGTAGGAACCACGAGCCCCTCCACCACACCGGCGGGCTCAAGAAGCCCGTCGGGTGCGTGGTGGTTGGTCTTTCCGACCACCAGGTAACCACCCGCCATTGTAATATGGCGGGCTGTGATGCAGTCACCAATGGCGGTGAGACCGCCACCGATGGGGTGACGTGGCGGTCCCACTGCCATTATAATCACCCCCTAAATTTGGTGTGCATGCAAATCCTACATTGCCAACCCCTGGCAAGTTCCACTGCTAGTGCTGGAAAAAGGCCAATGGAGGTACCAATGGGTGAGGTGGACTGGCCTCAAGGGTCTTGTGACCTCAGTGACAGATTCACTGTCGATCTAGGATGTGCTTCTTCATATGCCTGCCCGTAAGACTGGAAGTGAACTGCAGTATGGATTGTGGTGGACAGGTCCACCTGCGGGTGCTAAGACACCTGGGCTTCTAAGGTCTATCGGGCCTTCTAAGTTGTAGCATCGGAATAAGCTCTGTCAGGAGTGTGGTATGGTGAACTGGTCATGAAGGTCTGAACATGGTTCTCCAGTTCCAAATTCAGCAGCTCTGGCCAGAGTGCCACATTCTCTCCCACACTGAACACCATACTGCCCCACTGAGAGAAACTCGCACTGCCTTCAGCACAACTCAATTGTGCTGCGACTAAATTCAAATTATGCACTAAGCAACAGTAAAATGCTGCCTGAAAAAAATGAATAACACCCTGGAAAAAGCAAACACTCATATGGAATGCAAGAATAAGCAAAGCATGTGAACTGTAATCAGAAAAAAACATGGTTACCTTAACGGTTTTTAACTCATTATTCAGAAATCAGTAAGTGATTTTGCCTGAAAAGTTCAAGACATGGCTACAGGACCAGGAAGGGACCCCTTTCAATGTCCATTGCTAATATCCTTTCAAAATGTATGCAGTTTGGTTTAAAAAAGACCACATCTCCAAACACAGAGCCACATTTTATAAGCTAAAATAATTAAAAAGTTGTAAAACGATCATATTAAACGTTTCCACTCTACCCATCAACCAGGTATTGCAGTCCCTTTAGGAATGGCGCACTTACCCACCCTGGGAAAACAATGTTGTTCAAAGAAAGAAGATAAAAAGAAAGTAGCACTTTCACTGGCAAACTCTGTAAAGTGGCGCTAATGTGTGTGGGTGTAAATAACAGTTTGGCCTGTCTGCTGTCCACTCTGTATTGCTTTATTTAGGTATTTAACTATTTTTTCTCTCCATTCCGAGGTTTTTCTTTTCAATAGAAAACGGTTAGAAAATGAGGACATTTACAGCCAAAGTGTTCAGCCTTTTTTGGATCCATTTCACAGGGGAACAAATAAAGAAAAGGAGAGGCAAGAGAGAGTACCTTAAGAGCTGCCTCTTGAAATCAGCACGTAAGCAGGAGCGAGACAGAGACAGAAAGAGATGGAGGAATAAAGAGAGGAGGGCAGCCGCCAGAGGCAGATCAGGAGTAGTGGACACGGTCCTTGCCATGTAGGAAAAGAGACAGCGTTTATTTTTTCTCCGTTCTCTGCCTTTCCCAGAACGGCTGAGCCTTCCTGCAGCATAACAAAAGGCAGAGGGCGGGTGGCCTCTGACTCCAGGCAGGTCAAGTGCAGGGCCATTAGGTAGCGCTTTCGCGTGCTAATGGCCCTGCGATAACCGAAGGGAGAGGGGGAATTCCTTTGTCCCCTCGTCCCCCCCACCCTTGTCCCCCGTGTCCCCCCCACTCCAAAATCTGGGGGGGGGGGGGGATATATCCCCCGCGTCCCCCACACTTCCTACGCCCAGGGCGGTATGCCTTTAATCGCTCCACTGCAACGCCATCAAATGTTAGAGGCGCAGCTACTAGCTGTAATACTCGTTTGACCCACTGCTCATCCCTAGCCCCTCCCAGAAGCAAATGTCTATTTGGATGAATACAGACGCCAAAGAACTTGTGCTTCTGTTCCCGAATCTCCCATCTTCCCGCCTGATTCTGAAGCCTGCAACCCAGCCTGCGCACCCCCCCCACACACACCCCTCACCCCCCCACCCAACCCTCACCCCCACATCTCCTGCCACTCTGTGCTTCACACCCTTTTAGTCAACTGCGAGTTGTACGTTTGTTTGCCTGCTGTGAAATTATTTTACTTGCCAATTACTTTTCACTGAATACTTTAATAGTAGAGGAAAAGGGTTGTGGTATAATTTAAGCCCAAACCAAAAAAACACACAGCTATAACCACCATTACAGACTCATACCTGTCAATTCCAAACCTCAGCCGTAATAAATATCTTGAAGTAAATTCCTGGGGCTTGGGGAGGAGGACACAAATCTTCCACTGCAAAAAGAAAACAACATTTTGTTTAAACAATGATACTGCGAGTTTAAAGAACTCTGTATAATCAGGTCCTCCGTTGTTCCAGTCCAAGAGGATGCTATGAAACCGCCCCCCCAAAAAAACCCGTCTGGTTAACTGAATAAATGACCACTTAGAAAACAAGGACGCCAAAATTCAGCCGCGCGCCGCTCCCGCTTCGGATGCATAATTCACGCCTCTGCAGACTTTCCGACATTCGGAGGGTCACCCTGAAGAGCATGCTTGGGGACTCCAGAGGTCAACCAGCAAAATCGTTTCTAGAAATACACTGTCAGAAATCCTGTGCTCATATATTACCATATAACCTTCTGTTATACAATATATTTTGCTGTAGTAATTACATATTTCGCAGGAGATGCTGATCTTAAAATTTCTGTACACCGAAATGTGAAAATGGATGAATATAATGGATGTTAGAAGGCAAGTTGCTGAAAATGAAGGAAAATGGTGGTGCACATAATACTGTTATGAAAGGATCTTTGAGTAATGTCCCGGTTAGAAATAGGAGCCTCCAGTTGGCAGCGGCTGGCGCCAGTGTCAAATAGTGACCCTTCTTCCTAAGTCAGAGTAAGGGGGCTACACCCTTTGATAACCCCTGCTCAACCCTGTAGTAACGTAGCACGAGCAGACAGGTCTAGCTCAGAGGCAGTGTGTGAAGCGTTTATGACCATACACAATAACGCTGGAAAGACGCTACAAAACGGACACCACAAACAAGTATAGAAAAATAGTTATCTTTATGTAGGTTAAGCACGAAACGGAGAAATGCTCAAAGAATCACAATGCACATATTTACAGATTCATTCAGGGCGATGGAAGCACTCGTGCGTGCGGGTGGAACAGGCTTAGTTCGAGATCAGGGCCTAGGCGGCCCGGTTATGCACAATGTACCTGGGATGTAAAGGGGGGCACAGTGTACAGCTTCACGGATAAGGTGCAGGATGACTCTCAGCGCCCACAGCTCCTCGGCTGCGGCAGTCCACGGCGTGCACTCGCGCTAATCCTAGGACGGGGTTAGAAGGCGGCGCCCAGCGGCACACACGGAAGAGAGCAAAGTTTGTGACGTAGGGGCTAGCGTGGGCGCTCAGCGGCACAGCTCTTCAGCTGCAGCAGCCCGCGATAGCAATAGTGATGGTTTCAGTAGTAAAACAAGGGTTGGAACTCAGCGGCACAGCTCCTCAGCAGCGGCGGCCCAAAATAGCGATAGTACCGATTCTCGTAGTATCCTCGTAGTAGGACCAATGCGGGCACTCTGCGGCGCAACTCTGCAGCGGCCCAGACTAGTGACAGCAATAGTTTTCATGGCAAGGCCAAGGCGGGCACTCAGCGGCACAGCTCCTCAGCTGCAGCGGCCCACAATGGCGATAGCAATAGTTTTCGTAGCAAGTTAAATGCGGGAACTCAGCGGCACAGCTCCTCAGCTGCAGCGGCCCACAATGGCGATAGCAATAGTTTCTGTAGCAAGTCAAATGCGGCGTTCCCCACAGTAGAACTAGAGGCTCTGGATTTCTCGACAGAGGCCTCACCTGCAAGTAGGATTCCCTTCAAGAGGAACTCGGGCTGCTGACGAATGAAGTCTAATGTCCCGGAGACTTCGGCAGGAGGCAAGCTCAAATCAGGCCCTTGGGTAGTTGCTTCAGTAGATGGATGAAAGTTTCAAAGTCCTTCCCCTCTTGTTACGCGGACAGAGGTTGGTCTCCGCATCCCGAAGTTACACACCCTCAAGGGGTTTCAGCTCAGATCTTTATATCTCAAAAGTCTTTGTTCTTGAGAAAGTCACAAATCACTCGACCCGGCCAGAACCAGTTTGGGGTCGACCTGGGTCACTTTATTTACGAGGCGGCATCCTCCCTTTCAGGGAGAGGGGGCCCACCATCAGACGCCCAGTGGGAGGTGGAGCCATCATTCACCTTGCCAGGCACAGCCCTGCTCAGATCAAAGGGGTCACCCCTCTCCATACTTCAACGGCAGATTCCTCCATTCGACCCAGGTCGGCCTCAGCCTGCCCTGGCCCTCTAAACCAGACGGCCAATACACATACCAAGAAAACACACAGGAAGGTTTAGACAAAAAGATACCTGCTTTCCAAAAGCAGTAGCTACACACTCAGAATATAAAGACATTCACCACTACCAGATGCACATTAATATTTGAAGCTCAAGCACACCAAATTCGACTTTCCTAACATGTTTCTTGGCACTACTAAGACTATACTAGTTCATACAGTGAATTTATAAATAAGGAACATTCGCGCTATGACAATGAATGGCAGTGGCACAGCGCCCAGAGCGTCTAACGCCAGCAATCACGAAGGAGACAAAAAGTGACAAAAAATAGAAGGGAGACCTACGCCAATGGTACCAGGTCTAACAGTCCCCCTCTCAGCTCAACAGCACTTAGTCGATCAATACATTTTTAGGTCGAGGACTACCGGTCTGCCGAAAGGCAGAACCGGAAGTCGGAGATTTAATGACTTTGAGAAGAGGGGCTTGAACCCGCCCCTCTTCTCCCCTGTTCTCCATTGGCTGGCCTCGTAAATGCTGGCCAGCCACTGGAGAAGAGGTCAGTCACTCCGATTAGGCCCCGTCCTTTTCGGATCGGGGGGCGTGTTTTTTGCGAGAAGTCTCAAGGAGGAGACAACAGCAAAACACGCCCCCGAATCCGAAAAGGACGCTGCGTTTCTCCGAGGCATTTCTGCTCTGCCTCGGAGAAAGGCGGTGGTGTCTTCCGGTGCCCTCGTTCCTCTTTACTTGTTTTTCCACTGGCCTGTTTCGAATCCTCCGTTTACCCCGCCTTAAATATCAGCTGCTTTTGTTTTTGCTCTGCAAGGTCGTATTTTATTTAGCAGTTCCTTCTTGATGTGGAGAACGTCGTTTATAGTTTTCAAAGGAGCACCGTGCTCGTCATTTCCTTTGTGGTGAACACGAAGCTGGACTCGAAAGCAGTTCAATGCAGGTACACGTTTACCTATTTTGTAAGTACACTTCATTCCCTTCTGTAAAATGACTAAATACGGGTAAATGATTGCGCCGGATCCTCTCCATCTAGCATATGGCAGAGATGAATGCGTCTCTCGTTCCATGACACCGTTTATTTACAAATGGCAAACATGGTGCCACGCCACAGGTTCCTGGAAAAGAAAGTGTTAGATATCCGAGCGCACTAGAAAAATCACTGGGGAGGAAGGCGTTAACGGACCTATGTGAAAATAAGGAAGCGTATTACCTCGACACATACACAAGAAGTCCTTACCGTGAATGTTTGTTTGCTTGTTGTGAACATACACAAGCGGCCAGCTATAAGAGTAGTTACTGGTTACTTGTCTTTTCCTGTTGCGACTACTCCAATCTAAGATGGCCCCCGTATTCTAGCCGTTCCATCCGTGGCGCATTTTTATTGGCATCATCAGACCACAAAGCCCAATTTGCAGGACTGCACTTCCTATTCCAAGCACAGGACCCCCCCCTTTCCCTTGTAGCTACTGTGTAGTCACCGCCAGCCCCCTCCATCCGTGACTGTGTTGGAACTCTCTACCAGGCTCCCCTCCCCCGGCGCCCCCCAACCCCTTGAATTCATGTGTGTTCTGTCATGAGTCTGGCCGGGTGCTCCCATGTGAACAGCTTTAAGGTGGAGAACTGGAAGCAGAACTTGCGAGTCATCTACCAGTGCTTCGTGTGGGGCGGCACCCCCGAGACCAGGAAACGCAAGGTGGGTTTTCATTGCACCCTGGCTAACTTCTCCCGGCCCCCCGCACCCAGGCCTCGGTCTGGCCTCCTGCATTGCTTCACTTCCCCGGGCAGAGGAAGAAAGGGATTGCAGGAGAGGGAGGAGAGTTGAACATCCCAGGAGGTGGGGAGAAGGGGCCGGGCCGGAGAGAAGAGGAGGGAGATGCTCTGTGCTGGGGAGGGAAATCCTTAATACATTGAGCAAGAAAGAGGATTTGGGGGCTGCGGATACCCATGCCTATGTATACATAGCATGTTTACATCCCAACGGGTGGTAGATGGTACATAGCAAGGCTATTAATAGTAACACCCCTCCCTCAAAACGAGGTAGATAATACTGTATTTTAGAAGTAGAGCAACAATATTATCATAGAGGGCATGGAATGCAGTGTGGTTGATTGAGGCGCCGAATATGGAATAGATTGACGTATGCTTGGGCCCTTTCACATCTGGGGTCTTGCTGTGCTTGAACAGGGACCACAGCACCCATGGTAGTGGAGGAAATGCTTGCGAAGTGCTACGCACAGCACATAGGATAGTGGAGGGGCCATGATGCATGGTGGTTAGCATATGTAGGAAATATGTCTGGATATGATATAGGGATTGTTGAGACAAACGGCCAGATTGGACGGCACACGACATAAGGTAATTGGCACAGGCAGGCGTCCTCAGATGTGACAGACGCAATTGGCTTCGGTGGGCAGCCATTGGAGCATGAGACGTGTACACACGACAAGCTGAAACGATGATGCGGGTGGCACGTACATTAAATGTGCCAAACGCTGGGGACTATACGTGACTAGTGTATACACGGTCCGGAGTGTGTGGGCGGCCTTGGACCTCAACAAGACAGGCTCATCGATGTGCAGATTATGGGTGCTTAAATTAGCAGGTCCTTGACGTTGTTTTTGTTGCCGAGAGATGGGTCGCATTTAATGCTACACGTAGACTGTTGCATTTTACTCCCACACCATTTGTGTGATTGTATTGTGGACCCCGAGATACTCATCGTTTTGTGTATCTCCAAATTAGGCAGACAAGTCAGTTTATTTCATACAAGAATCTTCATTTTCACTCCCTCCACCGCCGTGTTTCTTTGGCAGGTGTCTACTACGTTAGATGCTCAGTTTACCTCTTGATTTTAGGTTTAGTCAGTCGGGGTGTGGAGTGAGATTGGTGCAAGCACACGGTTGCATTTTTCTCCGTGGTTGATGGAAGCGTGTGCTTTTTGTTTTGCTTCGCAGTGGGCTGGCTGGCTCGCCAGACGTGGTTTGCAGGCCAGCAGTGCGTCGTGTTTATTGATCGCCCCACCCCCAGTGTTCAGTGAAGGGGGCTCTGCAGACCAGGTCTGCAGCTTGCTACCTGAATTTTTGGTAATTGTGCTTGGGGAGGGAGTGGGGGCGCACATATATCCCCCGGGGTGTGGCGTTTCTCGCCCGTGCCCTTTTATTCTGTGTATTTGCTGTTACGAATGCAGCGAAATCGAGGAGCACCCTGTTCTAACGTTTTGTATAAACGATGATGCGGGCATCTGGGAGCCAGTGTTTTCTCTCCCAGACCGACAGTTCAGGTGCACGCTGGAGTGCTGGCCATAAATGCCGTAGTGTCCCGAGCAGTGGGACGCCAGACAGGGCGTGAGCAATGCCAATAGCTCTAACTTTAACAATGCCGAGACCGTTGCATTGTAAATGCTTGTTATAAAAGGTAAACATCCCAAAAGGCTGTTTGAGAAGCAGTCAGCAAGCAGCAAACTCACGTGGAAAAAGCCCTTCACTGTCCCGCCTTCCCATAAAACTACAACAATCTAAATATATTTTTGACAGTTAAAATACTCTAACTCAGTTTGCACATGGCCATTTCGCTAGAAGCAGAACACTGGAAAATCCTTGAAACAAGTACTGCCTGGTGTCCCTGAAACCCGACCCTACTGCAAGCTCACTGAAGCTATAGGCTCAGGTGCAGCCATAAGGCCATAGGGTACACAGGGGCTACTGGCCCTCCAGTGTAATGGTTAAGGTAGCTTGCCATTGGTATCCTGAGGTAAGTCCTAATGAGCTCTACAAACTGGGCCATGTACAGCCCTCTCTGCACTTGACCCTCAGGGTAATGAGGGCGAGCAGTCACAGCCTTTACCTGGAGGCAGCGTGGAGGGGTGGCGGGAAGGGGGGGTGGGGGGGGGGGGGGGGGGGGAAGAGCTCATAATAGCAATCAACCAACACACACAATAAGCTAATGCTCATCCCAGCGGTTATCTTTATGAAAAACAAAGTGCTTTTAAACCCACAGCAAAACTAAATACTGTACAATTCAATTGCTACAGCATACAAGACTACACAATGCCGTAAAGCACTACAGTCCCCTTCCTTACAGGTAATCGCCCACCTACCTGTTACAGCCAAGATTCCTGCTATGAGTGTGTCCAGCCTTTTATGGTTCAGGCAAGATTAGGCGCAGGTGCAGTTAGCTCAAATGCTCTCACTGTCTCAAGTATGCAGCTCGCTACAACAGGTTATTGTTCCTTTAACATTAAACAGTCCCAAGCAGGCACGGCAAAGTGCCTCATGCGTCTTCGTGTCTCTTGTCCCAGGGACAGGCTAACACCCACAAGTACCAGGGTGCGACGGTGACACCTCCCATTGTAGTTTGGACTTTTTGTTGTAGGGCTGTGGCAGCAGCACTACAAGACTAATTTAGGGAGATGGCACTTTGTGGCATACCTCTTGGTCAGCTGCGGGTAGTTGCACAGAAGAGATGGTTGTGCCCAACAGGCCACATTTTCTCATGATGGTGTCTTCAGGGAGCAGCAGCCCTACAAATATCAGGTGCTCCACTTGGCAGGGCCACAGTCCTTTGCTCTTCATTGCCAGTTGTAACGTCAGGTGATCAAACCAAAGTCCAGTTGCTGAGGAAAACTTATTTCTGGCATATACTTGGTAGTGCTCCCTTCATGAGCTGCACAGACAGGTCAGCGTGACCATTTTACAGCATGGGCCTCTGGGCACACAAAGGTTCTATGTTTTCTCCGGGGTTCTACTCACTGAAACACAGGTCTCTCTTCCAACAAGGGACAGGTACACCAGTCCTCTCTCAACAAGCTGGCAACAAGGATCTTTAGGCAGACCCTCACTCCTCCAGTAGAAAGAGTCGACTTCAGGATATGTCCCTTCACCTCTGGGAGACTGTCTCTCAGGCAGATACCAGCCCTAGTTACACAGCAGTAATTCAAGCACTCTGTGGAGCTTGTTACTTGGTTAACAAGAACTTGGGACTGGAACAAAGTGGTGTGGTTTGTATCCCACTTTTATACACATTTTTCAGAAAGGGGATGTGGCTCCACAGTCGTAAGTTCAGAACCAGTTCGGGTTGGTTCTTTTTCAAGTGCTCTTCTCAGGCTCACTCTCCAGATAGAGCCTTCATGTGAAGCAGCAGATAGAACTGGGACAGGAGCACCCACAACACGGACACAATAAAGTGCGAAACAAAAATGTAGACCTGGTCATGATATTTCCTACCCTTGGGCAAGATAAACTGCAGTTCCACCACCCCTCCCCATCTACCAAAGGCCAGTACTCAGGAAGAACTAATCAGGAATTCCCTTGATAAAGTTTTCATGGAATTTCTAAAGGTGGCCCTAGCTCCATCTTCCTCACTTCAGCATCTGGCTCTCCGCCCTCCAGCCACAGGAATGCGGGTAATACACTTACACTGTTTGTGGAAGCTATCCCACCCTCCATGTTATGCCATGCTACGCTAAGGGCATCCAAAATAGTCACCACCATCTTTAGTACTCACGTACGTACACACACGTGTTCTCTCTCTCTCTCTCTCCTTTTTTTTTCTCCTGTCTGGATCCCTGCATTATCCAGAGAACCATTATATAAGAACTCCCATCCCTTTGGTCGAGTCTGCCCTGGTGGTATCACCCTACCAGGGTGTTGCTAGGTGCCGATGATGAAGCATATTGCCATTCAGTGAGTGAGGCGCCTACTCCAGTATCTTTGGATACCTTGGTAGGATCGTGAAGTGGTGTCCTCACAGGACTCCGCCTTTTCTCCTTTCGCCTGGTTGCCCTCTTGTGAGTAAGTGATTATTTAGGAGAATGCAACAGCATATGTCATCTCTTGCTCTCTCCGTGTGAGGACAGGATACTAGTTTCAAATGCAGTATGGCATTCGGGGCTGAGGAACATGCCTGTTTACCAAGCAGGAGACCTTCCAATCCCAACAGTTACTCTGCAGTACAGCAGCTCCTTCTTGAGCCAAGTCGACATGCCTTAGGGCTATTCTCTAGAACAACACTCCGCCACCCCAATAGGACCTAGGGGCACTGGGCCGGAGTGTAACTTGCTCAGCTCTTTGATAGCAATAATTATGAAACAATGATGACCCGCATATCTGTCCCCTGGTCCTATGTGATAGTCTTCCTGAACTCGTTGGGGAAGAGTGAGGCAGGAGGTTAGGGCAGTATAAGAGTGCAGAGATGACAGCAGAGGGATTAAAACATTTGTTTACACCACATGAAATTTGAATTACTTGGAGGAGTAAAGAGCTTTCATGACACCTACCCAGCTACACATTGGAAGAACTGGTAGTGGAAGCCAGGGTACAAAGACTGGAATGAATTCTGGTAAAGTGAGAAAATACAGAATAACCGCTGCTGGGAATAAGGCCGTCTCTGGGGTGGGAAAGTCATTTAGGTGGCAGTCAAATCAGCTTTCAAATGGTGAACTGTAGCATGACAGGATGGTAAAGTAAAGCTTGTTACCAAATATCAAGCGTGTGGGCTTTGCGTGCCTCAGCAACTACCAGTGAAGCAGCGAGTTTCTCCAACTCCTTAACATTCCTGACCAAAACAACAAAGATTACACCAATACAGCACAATACCATCAACATTATAGTTACATGAAGTGGCACCTAGGATTACAAAGCCAGAATGATGACATGATATCGTACTGTGTTAAAAACATGCTCTTTGCTCAATGATGAACAAAGACTGTTCCTTTGAGGTACACCACAAAGGATTATTCTGAGAAGCAATCTGTTTCACATGAGAGCATACCAAGGGGTTTCCCCAAAAATATTTATATAATGTTTGTAAAGAAACAACCTACATACTCATTCATATGTGTTTCTACTGAGTGAATCCAACCCACTATGGTTGAAGAGAGCTTCTTATATGACTTAGAGGATTTACAAGATTTAGGACTTCGATGAGTGACGACTACTCTGTGCAACAATGATCATAAACGATAAAATGGATTTGAGATAATGATCACATATTACACGTCGGCCCCCCCCCCCCCTTTTTTTTACAGTTCTTTTTATTTCAAAACAGAAAACAAGTACAATACAGAGATGACTGCAAACACATATTGTGCTTTGATAAGTATGCCCCTTGCAGTTCCTCCCTCCTGGTGTCTAGCCACCCCATTCGGTGTGGAACCACTGCCAGCTCGATCATATTGATTCCAATATATCTAATGTCGGTGGACCCGCCCTCTCAATAGGAGTGCACAGCATTTCCCTGCTTTCATTCCATTTCCCGCAGATCTTTGTCCACGTACGGGGACAGCCCTTGCCCTCAAAGACCACCCTTTCCGCCAGCATGCACCAGTCCATGTCAGCTTTCCAGTCACTCAATCTGGCAGCTGATGGCACCCTCCCCAACCTGGCTATATTTTGTTTAGCCACCACAAAGCCTAGCGTGACCCAGAGCAGGTCTGTATTTGTTACTAGCCACCCCTTGGGATACAGTGTTGACTCGACTTTACCCATCTTGACCAGTGTGGTGGTCGCATAGTATATCCTATGCTAAATCTTAAGTTGCACTAACCGAAAAGGTAAACGAATCGCCACTTCTTTCAGGGATGCCAATGCCTAATGGCACTCATCAACTTCAAACTGTCTCAGGTCACCCTCCCATGTCTCACGGAGCTTAACTAAGAGGTCGGGGGAGTTGTTCAGCAGTTTGCGGCACGTCAGGGAAATTGCTTTCTTATTTGTGCATATGATCATCAAGTAATCTCTCCTCTAGGGGGGGAAGCCTCGGGAAGTTTTTCTCCACTCTTCATCACCCCCATTAGGGCATGTCTAACCTGCAAATAGCGGGAAGGCTCCGGGGGCTCCAACCGGTGTTCCTGCAGTAAGTCGCCCAAGCATTTCACTGCGCATGTGCCCACATATCTTCCTCGTATGACAGGCCAATCAAATGCCACTTGTCAAAACCCATGTGTCCGCCCAAGGAGACCCAATTGTGCCATGTCCCACAATGGTGTCTTTTGGGTGATCCGGTCTCACCACCCCAGTGTCCCATGTGAAGTATACCAGAGTTTAATTGTAGAAGACATTTGTGTGTGGGATGGTGCATGGCACTTTACCCCCCCCCCATTGAGGGCTCTATGGTCACCCCTGGGTTCCATGTTACGCCTATCCATTTTATATGCTGGATCTTCTTGTGGAAAGTAGACCCAATGTTTGACCACTACAAGTTGGGCTACCCGATAATAGTACTGAAGAGCCAGAAGTGCTATTGCACCGTCATACCAGCCCTTAGATAGTTCCTGTAGGGAGATTCTGAGGGCTCCCCCATTCCACAGGAGTGTCCTGACAACTGTGTCAACCTCTCGGAGGTAGTGGGGGGGGGGGGGTGGGGGGGAAGGGGGAAGACTAGGAATGGTGTATTCTGAAGAATGTATAGGAAGGGAGGTAGCGCCACCATTTTACATAGCGAAGTCTTACTGTTAGACTTGGCATCTTTGGCGTGGTTTCCCCTGACTTTTTGCCTCTACCTCCTGAATATTTGATGCTGTGCTGGATTTCGTTTTCGCTGGCTTAGATGCTTTGGGCACTTTGCCACTGCTGATCGGTGTCAAAGTGCAAGTGCCCCCTGTGTAAATTGTTGTTATAATTGGTTCTCCCTGATTGTCATATCTGATTTACTAGTAAGCCACTAGTAAAGGGCACTGAAGTGTGGCAGGGCCTGTCAATCAAATGCTACCAGTGGGCCTGCAGCACTGATTGTGCCACCCACATGAGAAGCTCTGAAAAGGTTACTCAGACCTGCCAACCCAGTGTCTGTGCGCAGTTGCTAACTGCCATGTCGACTTGGCAAGTGCACCTACTTACCAGGCCCTAACCTTCCTTTTTTTTACATATAAGGCACCCTATGGTAGGTCCAAGGTTCCCCCCTGGGCAGGGTGCAGTGTATGTGAAAGGTAGGACATGTACTGGTGTGTGTGACATGTCCCGATAGTGAAATACTGCCAATTTCGTTTTTCACTATTGAAAGGCTATCCTGCTCCATATGATAGATTGGGAGTTTATTTATAACATCTTATAAATATAACTTCCATTCGGACAAGATAGAGAAATAAAGTTTAGGCTCTCTGAAGTCAGAATTTAATGACACATCTTTTAGTAAAGATGGTTTTTAAATTGTGTGTTTTTAAATGTCACTTTTAGAAAGTAGGCATTTTCTTGTTTAACCATTCTGTGTGCCTCTGCCGGTTTGTGTATTGGCTGTTTGGTTTTGTAGTTACAGGGGCTGGGGATGTGCATTCACTGTAGACAGTCACAGGGGCTGGGGGGTTGAGGTGTGCCTGGCCCTTCCTGGATGACACAGAGCTGGGCTGACTAGACCCTGGCTGAATTTAGAGTAGTGGGAGGAGAGTTCCTTGCACCTGAATAGGGCCTGTCTCCCTTGCACAATGCTGTCTCCATCCCCTGCGGTCATACTGCACCAGTGAGGACAGAACTGGTTTGAACTGGGCTTATGGACCCTGGCACAAAGAAAACAAAGACATTGTGGGATACAAGTATTAGACCTGTAACCCCTAAACTTTAGATAATTTCTGGAATTCACGAGGAACCTTTGCAGAGGAGAAGAGCTGGAGAAACAGAGGAGAAGAGCTGGAGAAACTGAGGAGAATAACTGCCCCTTTGCTGTGAGCTGTCTGGGGTTGGCCTGCAGTAGCTGTTTCTGCCAAGGAAAGGACAAGTACTTTCCTGTGTGCTTTGTTTCCCAGCTAGAGGAAGATCTCCAAGGGCTTGAGTACAGCTTGCCTACTGTTCTGAAGTCTGATAGGGACACAAAAACTTCACCCCCAGCTCCCCTGAACTTCCTTGCTGGGAGTTCTGACCTGCCAAGAGGTGCCTGTGACTGTGTTGGGCCTCTGGAGATTGTTCCGGCTGTTGGGAGCTTGAAAAGCAACGCAACTACAAGAAAATGGACGCCTCGCTCTTCTTGCGGCTGTTTTTCCGACAGCACAGTGGTGCGAGAAGAATTTCCACGCATCGCCGCGCCACTGCCGAAACAGGCAGTACCGGTCGCTGCTGCAAGAACAGACGCATCGAGCGATCGCGGCTGACGAAACAGATGCAGCGCCGCATCAATCGCCGACGCATCCCGATTTCCACGTATCATACCTGTGTGGCAAGTTTTCCTGACGCATAACCCAAGGACCAGAACCGTCTCGGAATCAACGCATCACTTCCTCCTACAGACCGGATTCAAAGCATCACTTCTGTGGCAGCAGAACTGTCCCATCGCCAATCCATGGTCTCAGGAACTGACGCATCTTTGTTTTTCGACGCTTCTCATCTCTGCGGCTGTTTGGCCTTGTGAATTTTGACGCAACTACAGGTACTTTGAGAGAAATCACACATCCATAGTTTTCTATGGGCCAAGTTGTTTGAAACCTTTTTAAAGTAATATTCTTATTACATGTATGTTGGATTTTTGTAGTTTTGGTCTGGTTGAGTTTAGATAAAGATACTTTATTTTTCTAAACTGGTGTGGTGTCATCACTGTATTACTGTGTGTTTTGAGTACAAATACTTTACACATTGCCTTTGGAATAAGTCTGTCTGCTTGTGCCAAGCTACCCAGGAGGTGAGCAGGGGTTACCTAAAGTGTGTATCCCTCTTACCCTAATTGGAAGCAAGGGTCCCTATTTGGACAAAGGTACCTATCTCTGCGAACTAGAGACCCCCATTTCTAACACTTACCCAACAGAGATAGGGGGAGGCCTCTCCAAAGCTGTACATCTCCTTTTAGATGCCTCAGGGGGTGTTCCAAGTTACGCTCCATAAGGACAGTCAGTCTCTCTTGATGCATATCCCCAACTATTGGAATCTTTCCGCTACTACTCGGGCCACACAATTCCTGGGGAGGTGTTGGGTAGTTCCGCCCAGCACATAAAAACTGACTTGTCCCAATTTATTGTATATCCCGAATACTTTGATAAATCTCAAATATGTGGACTATTATGTGTAGCGTGGCATATGGACTCGCCACATAGAGGAAGAATTCATCGGCGTAGAGGGAGATTATATCTTCCCAAGCCTCAGTCCACCTCAGCCCCCTACTTAATGGATCTTCTCTTATCCTGACAGCCAATGGTTCTAGCATCAGGAGAACATTCAACTGGGAGAGGGGGCATCCTTGTCTCGTACCTTGTTGTAGCTGGAAGATCTTCGATGTACCTCCGTTCATCATTACCTGCGCCTGGGGATCTTTATACAAAAATGTAACCCATGATAAAAATTTCGGCCCAAATCCTTGCCTCTCCAACACCGCCTGCATAAAGGACCTCTCTATCAAACCCAAGGCCATTCAGGCATCTAACAATGCCACCACTGCATCTTCTTGGATCCAATCCACACATGTAGGCTCCTCAGGTTGAGTGCCGTATTTTTCCCTGGCATGAAACCGGATTAAATCAGGATGAACCAATTTACCCAACACTTGGATTAGTCTGTTTGCCAGAAGCTTGGTCAAGATCTTGACTTCTACATTCAGCAATGATATTGGCCTGTTGGATGAACAGAGGGAGGTCAGGTTGCTTACCCTCTTATAAATCACAATGATCTTAGCCAATCTCTGATCTCTGGGCAGCCTCCCAACTTTTAGTGGTTGTCAACTATGGGGAATACAATTATTTATAGTAGATCGCAAAGGCGTCTGCCATGCTTATGTCTGACACCTCTTCCGTAAGTATTTCAAAAACCCATTGTTTTGTTGACTCTCTCATCGAACCAGGCCAGAAGCTTGCCCATCCTGTCACTCGCCTCATATAACCGATGCTGGGGTTGCCTGATATCAGGCCCTTGCCGCCCCCTCCACAACATCTTTGTACTCCTTACGTTTGATGGCCAATCTGTGCTGCGCCATCTTTGCTGTACTCTCTTTTATGTGCCCTCCAATCAGGGCGATCCCCTGGGTCCTAATTACCATCTTAAACGCCTCCCACAGGACTCACCTGGACTCTACCATCCCCTCATTTTCATTAAAATAATGTTTGACTGCCTCGTAGAGGTCCCTCCAGATCTGCGGTATCTTGAGGAACCAGGGATTAAGGGGCCTCACGCTCCTCCCATCAGGCGCCCCTCTCCCAAATGATGCATATACTGGGGCATGATCAGAAATTCCCCAAGCCAGGTGCATCATGTCCCTAAACGCCAGAACCCGCTCGGCCAGACCAAATATATAATCAATTCGAGACATGCCCCAGTGTACTCCTGAGATGAAGGTATATTGACGGGTCGTGGGGTTAAAAGCTCAGCACAAGTCTACTAATCCCAAGGTGGGGAGGAAACCACACAGGGCCAAACTGGAAATCTAGCCGTGGCACGGGCATGACTATTCCCCCACCCAGCACTAGCTCTCCAACCGAAAGGCGGAGTAAAAAGGGCCCCAGATCTGCCAATGTTGAAGCATGGAGCCTGGGGGGAAATAGAGACAATACTGTATAGATGACCCTCCCAGTGACCAGTCAGTGCCACGAAACGCCCTTGTGCGTCATGAGCAATCTGTTGAATAGTGAATGAGAATGTGTTTCGAATGAGGATACCCACCCCTCTAGAGCCTCTCGTGTATCCCACATGGGCCACCAGACAATAGCCTTGTCTGTTTAATCCACAGTAAATTGTACCCTGGAGGTGTATTTCTTGAAGGAGAACTGCATCAGGGGAGCGTTGTTTCCCTTAATTCTGATACACGCAGTCACTGAAGTTAACTCAATTATAGTAATTTATCAGATCACGTACAATAACGGCTACAGCATAAAGACATACAAGGTATACAATAGAGAGTAAAATTAGACAGTAGCAATGCTTTGTGCACTGCTTGACCATGACAACGTAAACCAGGGAGTTGGTAACCTTACTGTAACATATATATAGTTTTGAGTAGCAGAGGGCCTGCATTGGCAAGGGGGCAGATTCCTCTCCAATGACTTCATACTGCAGTGACAGTCTCAACATTCACTCAGATTAGCAAACGCCTGTGTCCACCTCATCCTTTGGTGCAGTCTTATGCGACCGCTCCAGTAAGCAGGGAAAGACAGGGTGCATCATATATGAAATAACTATGGAAAAGCACATGATTGAGATCTTTCTCAAAGTTACCGTGGGTCGTACTTGCCCCTGAAGGCTGAAGCATTTTCCCTCAGAGAGTGTCACCAGTAGAAGGCCCTCCAAATTGTTTTTTTTCTTACCAAAGAAGGGGGTTTCAGAAGGAAAGATTGTGTCATTCGAACTGATGCAGCACTATTTTGTTTGGGGCACCTGTTTTACGATGTAAAATGAAGGTCCCATTCTAAGGCACGATCTAAGCACTCACTTGGATCCAAGAGAGCGGGGCCACTGTTCTCAGTGGAGTTTTAATCATCCAGAAGGCAATACAACAGTATAAAGGATGATCCAAGGTACTGAGCAACGCACCATTAGGGTAGTGGTGTAGGAAGAAACTGGCCCCGGCTGATGGTCCTTCATGACCCTGTGATTACTGCAATGTTCTCAGTGGAGTGCAAATCTACCCAGTCTCTTCAATGGGAGCAAAACACGTGTCACTGATCCACTATTGTCTCTCTTGCACGGAGGGTCAAAAGGAAGAGTATACTACACAATAGAGTAAACTATCCTAGACTGCTACCAAAGATATGCAACTCACACAGAATATAGAGTAACAGGGTGGTTAAAAAGGAGAGAAGAATGTGGCAAGTGTGGGCACAACAAGTATATGGACGAAAACCCTCACTCACCCGAGGGAGACATGCTTCATCACTGGGTTCCTCCAACACACTGGGACTGCAAGGTACCCAGTGTGGGCTACAACTTCCACTCGGAGAAGGAGCGGGAGTGTTTTTATAAAGCACGTCAGTATATGAATACCTCTAGGGTATAGATGAGGGGCAGAGTGCAACAGAAAAGTGTGTATTTAAAACTATCTCAGAAGAGACAACTATTTTATTATAATGTCCTACAGGATAGGAGTAAAAAGCAATGTGAGACAGGGTTATGGAGGTCTACCCTGTATGGTGGTAAACATGTTTCTACCCTATATGATATTAGATGTTCGGGGCATTCATCAGGACCATGATATTAAGTCACTCTGCTGAAAAAAACATACATAAATAATAACTGAAAATCGATACTCAGGCTAATACTCTTGACCAACCGTGCGCAAACGTAGTAGTTAGTTCGGTAGGTCAGGTGACCCTGTAGCAAAACAAGAAAAGAAACCAATCAACATGGCACTAATGTGCACCACCACCATATTCTCACATGTGTCCTTCTTCCCCCTAGTGGCCTTACCCAAGAACACTGTGTACGGTCCGACTCTACCATATACAGAGTCTCACAACACGTTGATACCTCTAATTAGAGGTACAACAATATGTAACAAAGATAAAAACATGAACAGACACGGCACAGCTATTACTTCATTGCAGTCTTCCTAGCATGATAGGAGTTGTGTAGTTGTATCCCTTCTGCTGAGCTTGGAGATTGCTCGTATACGTGTATTAGGAAAATGGCATGAAGTCAGTCAGTATAATAGTAACAGGTAGGTGCACGCATCCCAAAATGTGAGTTTAGCCCAACTAGGGATACTGCCGAGTGACATTTTTTTATTTTTATTTAATCCCTATGTTAGTGGGTAATTATGGCTGTAAACAGATGTCTATAATAGGGCAGTACCGCATGAACACTGGACTAATGTTCATGCGGTACTGCCCTATTATAGACATCTGTTTACAGCCATAATTACCCAACGTAGGGATTAAATACAAAATAAAAAATAAAAAATGTCACTCAGGTATTCATAGACTGACGTGCTTTCTAAAAATACTCCCACTCCTTCCCAGAGGGGAAGTTTGTAGCCCACACTGGGTACCTTGCCGTCCCAGTGTGTTGGAGGAACCCAATGATGAAGCAGGTCACCCTCGGGTGAGTGAGAGATTTCGTCCATATACTTGTGTCCACACTTGCCACATTCTTCTTTCCTTTTTAGCCACCCTGCTACTCTATACTCTGTGTGAGTTACAAGGATCCATTATTGTCAAATACCAGATCCCTATTAGGCCAAGCGCCTGGTCTTACCCAGAAGCCGGGAGGTGCCGGGGGACCCCCAACGTACATGGGTATACAGCCACAATCGGTTGCCTTCTCCTGACACAAAGTTTAATGAATGTATGGCAAATGTAATAACTCTGTAAATCAGACAAACTTCATGTCCAATGCAATATAAATTATTTTATTTTTTTAATTCACCCAGTCTGTTGCCTGACGCCCACCCAGCAGCACATTTCATTCAGTTTTGTGTCTCCTTTGGGGTTTTTAGGTGTCTGGTCTGTGGTACACGTTGACGTTTTGGAGCAGCGGCAATTACCCGGTGCGGGATCAGGTGTTAGCGTTGAAATATTTAACCACACATAACTAAAAAAATCGATTCATTTTCTCGGTCAATACTCCGTATTCGGTTGTTGATAACAAGTCAGAGTAAAAAGGTCTAAAAACGGACGAGTATCGGTACGGTTCAGAAATACACACTGCTAAATAAATTACTCAATGATATTTCGAGCGGTATAAAAAAAAATATAACTGGCTGACAATAAAAGCAGCAATGTATTCAGGACCCCTTTCTTGGGTCCAGCACTCGGCCCTGCAGAGGACACCCCGCTATTAACAATACTGAATTTTGTGTTCAAAAACAGCTTTATTCGCACTCTAAAAGACGAAACCCTGACCTCTACAACCCATGACACCTAGGCGTACAACTCACTGTGACATCTGGATAAAGAACAGCCGGGGCTCAAAGTGTCGCTGATCAGTGTGCACGGTCACTGGGTCACCCCGCGCGACCATAGGACACAGTGGCATAGATATAGCGCCTCGTGTTCCTGGACACCCGCGCGGGCCATGACCGGCAGACCACAGCACACAGTAGCGAGTGTCTTATGCTGCCAGTCACCCCGCGGTGGCCGTGCGTGACAGGCAGACTACAGCTCACAATGCTATAGTCTCTCGTGCGGACCGTGACCGGCAGACCACAGCACAGTGCCACATAGCGCCTCGTGCTGCTAGTCACTGCGTGGTGGCCGTGACCGGCAGACTGCGGCTCACAATGCCCCATACTGCCTCCTGCTTCTGGGGCGCGTGGCCCTGTGTGGGCCGTGACAGGCAGACCACAGTGCCCTTTAGCTCCTCGTGCGTCATCCCGGGAAGACTGTGACCGGAACGCCATAGCCCACAGTGCCCTTCACTGCGATGAAGGTCGTGCCCGGAGGGAGCCCGAACACAGCCGTACACACTGAACATGCAGGCACTGCGTCGCCTCACATGCTCCCCCTCCTATGTGAGGTGCATGCAGGCACTGCGTCGCGGGCTCCCCTACCTGTGTGAGGTGAGGCGCATGCAGGCGGTGCGTCATGTCACATGCTCCCCTACCTGTGCGAGGTGAGGCGCATGCAGGCGGTGCGTCACATGCTCCCTACCTGTGTGAGGTGAGGTGCATGCAGGCACTGCGTCGCGTCACATGCTCACCCTCCTATGTGAGGTGCATGCAGGCACTGCGTCGCGTGCTCCCCTACCTGTGTGAGGTGAGGCGCATGCAGGCGGTGCGTCAGGTCACATGCTCCCTACCTGTGGGAGGTGAGGCGTCCGTCGAAGGAGCGGCCCTCGGTCAGGAGGCTGGAAGCAGACCGCGCATTTTCCCCGCCTGAGAGAGCCCTGACAGAGCCGTCCGGACACACTGAACATGCAGGCATGCGCCATGTCACATGCTCCCCTACCTGTGTGAGGTGAGGCGCATGCAGGCGGTGCGTCGTCACATGCCCCCTACCTGTGTGAGGCGTCCGTCGGAGGAGTGGCCCTCGGTCAGGAGGCTCCGAGGCCGCGCATCCTCCCCGCCTCAGAGATGCTCGGCTCTGCAGCAGGACGACACATTCCTGGCTGCGCCGAGGCGCGCGGGGCGGTCACCTGACTGCGTGAGCCAGCCGCCCTCCTCGCCCAGAGGGTCTACCAGCCGCTGCTTCCCGGCCTCGGGGCAGAGGAGGGCGGGACGGGGGCTAGCTACCACATGCGAAGAGTCGAGCAGGGGGGCCAACGCCTGACTGGATGCCAAGAGCCAGCCGAGCGTGAAAAGACGGCATGTGAACACTCACATTTTCAGTCCAGCTCGCTAGCTGCCTCATCATCTTTCTCGCTTCTGCTCGCTCCCTGCTGTCTTTTCTCTCAGTCTCGTTCTGCCTTCACTTTCTCTCTCTTCACTCCCTCGCATTCTTTCTCGTCTGCCCCCTCTCATTTCTTTCCCTCTCTGTGCTCCTCCACCTTTCTCCCCACTGCCCTGAGCTCCCAGTTTAGCGCGAACCCCTCCGGTCAGTATCTTCTGACTACATGAGTGCTAAAAATTTTCATTTCAGCCCCCCTCTCGTGAACCCCCGACCCTGCATACAATAGAGGAGCAACTGACCAGTGCGCACAAGCTTACTGCGTTTTGATTGTGAAAACTCGAGTTGCCAGCGGCCAGGAAAGTCCCTATCCTCCTGCACCTGAGGGTTGGAAAACCCCTGGAAACGCTGTGATAGCGCGTGGGAGGGCAGGCACAAGGGGTGACTTCTCGGCTCGGCGCACTTTCGGGTGAAGAGTCCCAGAGCACCTCGGGCCAAGCCAGAGCCAAACATTTGGCTCAAGCCCTCAGTAGTTTGTGCACCTGTAGCTCATAAGGAACCATTCTGAGCATCGTGGAATCTAAAGGCGTCAGGGTACTCCTGCTCACCAAAACCCTCAGCCCCATAGAATCACATGCCTTGCAACTTTTGAAGCATTTGTCTCACACAAATCTGCGACTAGAGCTCTCAAGTCTCCCAGTTCCGTGTGCGAGTAACTCAACCACACAAATATTCTTTTAAATATATGATTTGTAGTCCTGGTTTTATCACAGGTTAAAAATGACAAAAAACCTGGACTGGATCAACTAGTCATGTTATCTTATTTTACTTTAATTTGCTATCCAGCACAAATCACCCTTGGAGAGGTATCTCGGCACTGGGGACAAATATAGCAGCAAACAGAGAATTGTGATTAAACCAGGTCAGTATTTAGTAATTTTCTAAAATTGGTGGTCAGTACACGTGCAAGTCTGGAAATACAGCTTATTCCAATAGATGGGAGCCAGATGTGAAAAAGAGCTGCCACCACCTCTGGAACGGCAAATGCAGGGGATAGCAAGCAGGGCTTTAAATGGGCCAGTACTGCTCGGTACTGAGTACCGGTACGTTTTTATTTTGAGAGGGAGAGTACAGGCACTTTTCAACAGTGACATAATACATTTAATTGGAGAGTACCGGCACTTCTCAGAAACAAGCAGGTACTCTGGTTTAGAGTACCTGCACTTCTGTTTTTCCATTTCAAGCACCGATAGTAAGCAATGCTTTATCCATAGAGCACAGGTTCAACATGGATGATGGCGTTTAAGCCTATTTCGTCAGTAGCCAGGCCCTTTCCCATTAAAGCCTTAAAAGTTAAACACCCAATTTTGAATACAATTCTCTTTCTGATCGGCAGCCAGTTAAGCGATATCAAAAGTGGAGTAGCAGCAGCTCTTGAGGGACGATTACAAACGAGCTGTGCCGCTGTGTTTTGCATGGCCTAAACCTTAGACAGCAATGTCATATTTGCGGAAAAATAAGAGCCGGCACCAAAGGTTTCCTAACTGCTAGCGGACGAAAATAAAGAGCTTTCCAAAGAAAAAGACGCAGGTACCTGCTATGGATAAAATCTGCTCCTTCATTGTAAGGGCTTAATCTATCCTGACGCTTAGATTTTTTTACTACATGACAGGGAGAAGGAGCCCAACCTACTTCAGGAGCGGCCACCAGTCGTGAATCCAAAGTTGTTGGGCGTTCCCAAATAGCATAATCTCTGTCTTGCCCTATTTAGTTGAAGATAGTTGTCTGACATTCACTCTGCAATCGTTTTCAACCCATTTAAAATGTGCCAATTTATTTTAACCACATTTTTATCAAAGGAGATAATCAGCTGAGTGTCGCCAGCATAGGACAGAATCTCAAAGCCGAGGATTTAATGACCTTGGCAAGTGGGGTCACACAATTATTGAACAAGTTGGGACTCAGACATGGGCCGTGAGGAACCCCCCGGTCACTCATCGCTGTTCTAGACTTAAAAGTTCTGAGCAAGATGACTTGAGATTGATTTTCCAAGATGACTTGAAACCACCCTAAAATGGTCCCATATATCCCCATTTCATTCAACCTTCATAGTAGTCTAGCATGTGACAGTGCCAAAAGCTGCGGTCAGGTCTAAGGGCACAAGCATATATGGAGTGTTGACATCCAAACAACATCTTATGGAGTCCAACACATCTACAGTGGCTTTCTCTGTGTTGTGCTCGGAAACGTATGCATAATCTAGGTAACTTGAGAGCTCCGTGTGCTTTCTTTTTCACAACTAGTGAACAAACTAATGGGACAAATCAATGAACACTGGTATTTTATCTGTTCTACTTCCATTATGAGCTTTAAAAAGTAAATACAAAAATGCAATAATTTCAAAGAACCAGAGACTATTTGAAATAATTATGAAAGTAAACATGAAACACACAAAAGGTGACAGGGGCTGCTTGCAATAAGTTTAACCACTGGCAATTGCTCAGGGTAGCACAACAACCCATCATATATTTGCTCACCATGCCACCTCAGTTTGGACCCAGCCATATACAAATCAGTCTTGAGTCCTGCTCTTCATGGGAACAGTCCAGTCCAAACTTCCAGGCCAGGTCCTCCCTAAGCCGGAACACAAGCAACCCAGGATCAGTTTTGCGCTAGTTATGGGCTCATCATCCGGGTACAACTTGGTTCCAGTGAATGCAAACAACCATAACTGCCATGTCAAAAAAAATCAGAACATATTCCCTATTCTTTTTTATTCACGTATCACTTCCTAGCCCTTACAGAATCCCAAGACAAAGAAATGACTAGTCTTTAACTCTGCGAAAACCTCAACTCTTTTTCCACTGGAGCAAAAAATCTGCAGGAATGTGTCCGCACTCTATGGTAACAGTTTAGTTGCCCAAAAAAAAAAAAAAACATTTGGCAGCAATTTGAAAACAAGCATTTCCAAAAGAAACAGATTTGGCTTTTAACGGAGAACTATTGACTTTGCCAAAGGTTGTTTCACTTACAATGGCAGATGCTGCCCAATGACATCAAGTTTTACATTTTAGCCACCTTATAGAACAATACTAGGATCATTCCGTAGCAGGGTTTGTGGGGGAACCAGCAGGCCTCTGCAGATTGTTACTATGATAACAACGCGTATTATTTATTTAATGGACAGCTACTAAAGTTTAAACAAAACCGAGGATGTGACTGACGTCCCCTCTCCAGACATCAATGGTCCTGACTGCATGGAAGGGGCTGTGCTGCGTTGATGCAGGCCAAGGTACAGGAGATTATAGTCATTCAGATAAGGCGTGGTAGTTGCCAAGACTATTATTTCCGGGCGAATTGACGATACAAGCATTTTCATTGTTCCTAAAGCTCGTCACTAGAGTTTTATTTTCCTCACCAAAGTCAAAAACAAGTTACTAATTCAGTCTGTTGAATCAGGGTCGCTATGTAAGACTGAAACTTAAAAACCTCTTAATGAGCCTCTGCTTAAAAAACAAAACACTGCTGCATAATGATGAACCCTGACCCAAACGGGCTCACAGCTTTTTTTTTTTTTTTTTTTTTTTAAGGGAAACGCTCCCCCCCCCCCCCCCCCCCCCCCCCCACGGGACCTGCCAGTCATCCCGTCTTCTTTTGCATCTCTGAGGTTCTGGGTTTGCAATGTGCCTTTCAGGAAACCACACTTGTGCGACTCCACATACACCCTTCGCTGTCTCGCTGGGTTTCCCAGCAGCACCAGCAGATCTTTGCACATCTGAGAAACTTCAAATAACCTTTCACAACGAGGTCCGATTGCATAACTACAATGACGCGTCAGCTCTTTAGACTGGCACCCATATTCACTATGTGGCGAATTCTGTCGGCTTTGGCAGCCATGGACAGTTTACTTAAGTCTAGCGCCCCTATGCAGAATTTGTACTTACAAGGTATTTGACCCATATATTTAGTGAATTTTTAATTATTACAAATTATTCTCCGGAGTGCATCTGCCCGGTCACAGTGGATCTCCGCAAACTGGCAATATATCCTTGCTAATGATAGCTTGCGTTGAAAAAGAATGTGTGTAGTTTTCTCACAAGTTAACTTCAAAACAATTTTCCCTTGTGACCCTCAAACTTAATAGACTGGCAACTTGATTCTCAAAACAACATAAAAGTGATGTGCAAGTCTCGATTCTAATATGAAAAAGTAAGTGCAGAGAACTTTGTGGTATTCGATTAGTAATCGGAGTATGAGCAATAATTATTGGTAATTTGTGGGGTGAAAAGCCTCGCTGACTGAGATCAGCTCACAAGGAAAGTGGGACCGAACCTGTGCACCAGCTGTGAATTGTAATAACCCCACAGTCGCACCGCGGAAAGCCCGCCTGCCTGCCTGCCTGCCTGCCTGGGGGCATCTGTAAACACCAGCGCCACTAGCTACGCTGCATTAAAATTCAATGAACACAAGTTCTTGCAAGTCTTCCACTGTGGCTTCGTTGAAGGCGCCCACTTAACAAATACTACTGTGAATTACAGAGAAAGGGGTGAATGGATGCGCGGGAGCATCCAAGGGCCGCTAAGCAACAGGCCCACGGGTTCAGGGAGACTGGCCCTACTTCCACCTTTTGGGGTCCCTAGTCATAAATGTAGCTTTAGCTAATTTCCAAAAATGAACCCGGATCTAAATCGGAGCTTGAGGCACAGGCGAGAAGCTTGCCCGATCCAGCCCCGGGAGGCTCTGCTAAGAAAGAGAAGGGATACAGCCCCGGGCATGCATCAGGAAACACAAGATCGCCAAGGGATGCCTAATGGCTAGTATTTTACTGGCATAGATTGTGCTTTCATGTCAAAGCTAGTAAAAAAGAAATGGGGGGGGGGGCATAAATCAGCAAAAGCTTATATTTTCTCACCTTTGAATCTGAATTACTAGCATTCAGAGGTAGGCCCAGGTGAGAATGGGGCATTTCTTAATGTCCGGAGGACCATTGAGGTTGGTGGCATCTCCCAGCGGAGCCACTGGTCGTGTACTGCAGCGGCAGGAAACTGGGAACCTGGGATACGGACACTTTTACCTCGCTTAGGGGATACGGTCAGCCAACATATTGTGCTGCCGTCCCAATAACTGGGGTATCAGCGGGTCAAACACAAGGGGACATTAGGTCAATAGAACATTTGGCACGCCCAGGGTGTAACTAAAGCTCAACTTCAACGGAGCAGGAATTTGGCTCCGCTGGGGACGCTCCGGGTTGGCGGCGGGCACCCTCCTGCCACCCTCCCACCTGGGAGCATGACAGGAGGGGTGAAGTAGCACTTAGTCAATCCTTAATGCTTGACCCATACCGCAGACAGTGCGCACTGCTTAAACCAGACAGATTCCCAAAGCTGGGATGCCTAGGGGGTTTCATCACAGAGGGATCTGAAGGGGCATAATTCCCATAAGGAATAAGGGATGCATGGGGGGTGAGGGAAGCGGGGCTACGGAGGAATTGAAGACTCTATTGGCGGAGCCGCGGATGCGGAGGTCAAACACTTGGGGAAGTACGCTACGGCTAGGGTTTATGGAGAGGGGGAGAGGCCGGGCTCCGTCTTGGCGAATTTACTCAAGGCTTGAAGGAGTAAAGCTAACATTACTGAGGTCAGATCGGAAGCTGGGGAGCTGCTGACTGAGGAGGCGGAGATAGCAGCCTGCTTTAGGTCATACTATGCGGCACTATATGCTTCTCAGCAGACGGGGATGGATGAAAAGATACGGGAATACTTGGATCACATTAAGGTGCCCTTTCTTTCCAATGCCCGTAGGGAATTTCTGGCTATCCCCATACAGAGGGATGAAATCCTTGAAGCTCTGGCGAGCATGCGTGCGAACAGTGCACCTGGGGCGGATGGCCTGAGGGCCGCCTTTTATAAAAACTTTGCGGATATTCTCCTCCCACATCTTTCGCAGCTGTTTGATGACATGTGTGACACGGGCCACATGCCAAAATCCTTGAGTGAGGCATTATTGGTCGCCATCCCTAAGCCTGGGAAGCCCCCGGAGGAGTGCAGCTCCTATAGACCACTGTCGTTACTAAATGTGGACACTAAGATCTACGCGAAAATATTGGCTACGCGCCTTGCGCTGCGAACACCGGAGCTTGTGGCTCCGGAGCAGGCGGGCTTCATGCCTGGTAGGAATTTAACCTACAATCTGCGAACGGTTTTTGGCACCATGCAGCATGTCCGCAGGGACACTAAAGCACTTGCGGTGTTCCTAGATATGGAGAAGGCGTTCGATTCAGTTGAATGGCCTTTCATGAGTCAGGTGTTGACTAAAATGGGCCTGGGCCCGGTATTCCTGCGAATGATGGGGGTCCTGTACACGGCGCCAAGCGCAAGGATTCGACTGGGGGGGCGCGTTACGGAAGCTATTCACATCTCCAGGGGAACGCGTCAGGGCTGCCCACTGTCGCCGATACTCTATGCTCTGGTGGCCGAACCGTTAGCCTGCGTCTTGCGCGAATACCATGGCCTGAGGGGGGTGAACTTCCCCACCTATAAAATAGTAGTGTCCACGTATGCAGATGACACCCTTCTGTACATGCGGGACCCAGAGAGTAATTTGGCTTCGGTGCTGCGAGAAGTGGTGCACTTCGGTGCCCTTTCGGGCCTGCAGGTGAATTGGAATAAGTCCATTGCCTTTCCGCTTACCCCCTCCACGACCCCCTTTTAGATGGAGTACCCGTTACAATGGTCGGATGAAGCGGTCAGATATTTGGGTATACGGCTCCACACAGACGCTGAAATCTTAATGAGGGAAAATTATGGAAGGGCTATAGATAAACTTGAGGACGACGTGGAGATTTAGATCGGCCTCCCACTCTCCTTAGTTGGCAGGATATCAATCATGAAAATGGTAGTGCTCCCTCACTTCCTTTTCCTGTTCACTAATATCCCTATGGTGTTACCACGGGTATTTTTTTGATAGGCTACGTAGGTCTCTATTGAAGTTGGTATGGGCGGGCAAACAGGCTCGAGTCAGCTGGCAGGTGCTCACATTGCCGTACCACATGGGAGGACTCGGTGCGCCTGATATGGAACTGTGGATATGGAAGGGTGGCTCAGGGAGCGCAAGCGCACAGCTGGATCCACGGGGAGGAGTTGGTACCGTATCTCATACTGGAGAGATTGTTTGCTGACCCCCTCCCGTTACCAGCGATTCTGTTTGAAGCACCCGACCGCCGCATAGGTTATTTGGACTCCCTGAACTCCACGAGGCACGCTTGGGATAGTATACTGAGGCACAAGGTTGGGGCATTACTATATTCCCCGGCAATGCCAGTGGAATGGGCGCGATGGCTATCTCCCTGTAGGGATAAAGGCGTGGTGCGAGCCCTGCAGGAGCTCAGCTTGCATGCGATGGGAGACCTGTTCGTGGATGGCACAGTGATAACGTGGGATGAGGTAACTGCAGGGGCGGAAGCCCCGTCGCAGCTGCAGCATTTCCAATTTCATAGAGTGAGGGGGGCGCTGCGGCAGCAACTGGGGGACGACATGGCGGAGCCCCCGGAGGTGCCGGAATTAACGTATATCATCAAACACAAATGCCCTCGCAGGCTAATATCTCGACTCTATAAGATAACTATGGAGCAACGCATACATTGGTACCCCAAGGCTAGGCTGGCCTGGCAACAGGACCTAGGGATGGTAATAGACGACGCCATGTGGCAGTATTGCTGTGCCGCATGGGAGGCACAGGTTACTCCATTTTAAGTACATAAATAGAGTATATTATACACCGGCCAGATTACACAGTTACGGACTGCGAGAGGATGCCGTGTGCGAGCGATTCAGACACGCCACGGCAGACTTTATCCATTTGGCCTGGGAGTGCCCGGAGGTATATAGGTTCTGGCTAGCAATTTTCCACAAACTGGGGGGACTGATGGAACTAGAGTTTGATCCGGATCCGGCAGTAGCTCTGCTGGGCTATTCTAAGAAGTTGCCTAGAACCGTTCGCAAAATGGTCGACATGGGTCTGCTAATGGCTAAGAGAAGGGTGGCAATGTGTTGGATGAGGGGGCCATTGCCCACAGTAGCACAATGGGCCCGGGATGTATTATATTGCTGCACGCAAACTGAGGTATTTAGTGAGCTGCTCCCGCCGCGCAGTCGACCGAAAAATTTCTGGGGACTATACACAGAACGCCTCAGGGGGAAGGAGGGAACATCGGAGAGGGGTACGGAATCGGGGGCTGTGGGGGACCAGGGAGCGGTGGGGCAGTAGGCTGCCTGGGGGGTGATCGTTTGTCGACGGGAGAGCCGACTTGTGTGCAGAGAGCCAGGACATACACTTACAAGCAGGGGGCAGTGGGATGTGAGGGGCGAGGAGATTGGAGATATCGATGCAGGAGTGTTCTGGGACTGGCAAGTGGCAGAGGGTGGAGCTCGGGTAGACCGCGTAAGCTGGTAGAAACTGAGCTTTGCATTATTGGAGGAGATCTGTTCGGACGCCTAGATGTTGGGGGGGTGGGGGGGATGGGGAGGGTGTTGGGGTAGTTTGAATAGATTAGTAGCAAAAACTGTTGTTCCCCGGTGGGGAAGTGTACACAAGGTGTGACATACTACTATAATACTGGGAAGACCACGCAACGGGACTAACTTGGGGTACAGCGATGCCCGGCCTCCGGGATGTGGGATAAGCTGTCGGGCTGCTGTGATGGGATGTGGTATAGTAGCCGGCCTCAGGGTTGTAGGCGCACTATGATGTATGTCAGCTCGGCAATTTGAAATACATTTTTTTTTTAAAAAAACATCTATAACCAGCGGGGATGGTTCTCTTCCATCCAAGTGCAGGAAGCTCTAGACAGGAGAGGTTGCAGGTAAGACTATAGCGGTTGGTGGGGGGCCCTGGCGGCAACGGTGAGCCGCCTCCAGGGCTGTGGCGGAGTTACAGGGCGATCTGGAAGCAGGCCGGTGCGCGGCACCATAGGGGGTGCCTGAGCCAAAACCGAGGAGCCTCAGGGGAGGTTCCCGGAAGCCGTGTCGGTGCCCCACTAGTCCTGCGGGCGGTTGTGGGCCTGAACTACCGGGGGGTTTGCTATGCGACGCTCCGCCCCGAGAGAGGGGGCATGAGTAGAAGTTACCAACGGCACTTGATCTTAGAAAATAATCACCTGGATGGCAGCAATGGCGGGTTTCGCTCCCGCGCTGCCCGGCTCATTAGGCGGGCAGGCGGCCCAGTTGGTTGCCTGCCCTTGGATCGCCCGTAAGATAACCCACCCATTACATATTGGATTATGTAATAAACCTGCAGCAAATTTTACCCAACTCAACAGTCTATGTGTGTGTTATTTGGGTATGCATTTTGGGGGATGGGGGACTGAAGGGTGCCCTTGGCGGTACTATGCCTAATGGCTAGTATTTTACTGGCACAGATTGTGCTTTCATGTCAAAGCTAGTAAAAAAGAAATTGGGGGGGGGGCATAAATCAGCAAAAGCTTATATTTTCTCACCTTTGAATCTAAATTCAGTGACAGCAAATACAGGTACAACTCAGTTCGAATGTGTCTAACCTTTTTCTAAAGGTGCACTAAAACTAGAAGGGTTTGGACTGCTAAGTTCATGAGAATGCAGATCATTTTTTAAACATTGTTAGCGCCAAGGAGCTGATATAACGCAACTTGAAGGAGGAGCAGCTCGCGCTGTACCTGGCTGACCCAGCAACAGAGCCCTTCGCGCCCTCTGCGCGACTGTCCGCGTTGCCAGACATCTCTCCTTCCAATTAAAAATCAGGGCAGGAGCACACTACCTTGACATCCCAGCACCCAGTTCACTCAGATGCATTCTGGAAATGCAGTGCATGGTAACACTCCCATTAAACAATCCTTGGGTTTCATCTTGGTGAGTGCAGCCAGTGCTGAGTATCTCTAGACATAAGCTCATGTTTCAGGATAGTTGTCCTTCATCCGTAGAGAGTAACACATACAGTTAGAGGTGCGGGTAATGCTGCTCAAATAGTCTTTTTAGGTCTCAGTAACCACTCCTTGAGCACAGGTGCGTCACTCAGAGCTCGTCAGCTCAACCAGCCGTATCAAACAAAAACAGGACGGGAGCACTCTGCCTTGATATCCCAAGACCCAGTTCACTCAGATGTATTCTGATAAATGCAGTTCATGGTAACACCCTTCCATTAAACAACCTTTTGTTTCCTCCTTCCAATTACCTGCTGTCCGTATGGACCGGTAGCCCTCCGTTCAAGTATCTCCTGGACGGACTCGATCCCACCAGCGCCAAAGCTCCTCTGAGGCCTGCAGCCGATTCTGAGCAGAATCCGCCGACCTTCCTCAGGATGTGTCATCATCACTCGTGCCCTGAAGAGGAACAGAAACTGGAGACTCATCTCAGCCTGGCCTTTCCAGTCAGCTTCTAGCTGCACTTCCCTTTCCAAGAGGGCGCACGGTGAGCATCTCAATCAGAAAAACTACTGCCTGGAAAAGCTGCCAAGAGGCCCAAGTGATATGTGAAACAGCCAGCAGGCTTGTGGCTTTCTGACCAACAAGATGTTGCAATCTGAGACTTGTAGTTTTGTTTTTTAACATTGTAAACATTCCAGCATGCAAAGTACAGTTTACTAGCTGGATGCATCCCAAATGACATGATGTCACAGGGCAACTTTATAGAGGGAGATCAGACTTTTGTATACCCCTGATGCAGAAGAGAAGGCTCTGGATTCTTTGCGACACCAGTGTCCGCTCTGCTCCAACATCAGCAAAAGCATTCAGAACTGGTACACCAAGTATTGTAACCCAAAAGCACCTCTCACTGCTAGCATAAAAGGATTCATTTATCGCCTGGGTTATGTTCTTTGACATTTCCCAATTTTAGCAGAAAATGGTTGGTCGGATGTTAAGCATGGAATAAAGCTCTGCCACTTACACTTCAATCAAGACTTCCACAGAAGTGGAGAAGGAATCTGGCAGACCTAATCTTCACCTGCTGCCCCTTCCTAAGCCTTAATATACATTTTTGGTTGGCATACCGCAGCCACAGCGAGAGTGGAAATTTCCATTTACAGGTTCGAGTAGGATAAATAGCTGGCATTTCAGTGCTTGAGAACATTATGCATTGAGTTCAAATAGTACGTGGAGCATGGTAAGACTGGTTTTGTTAAACTGTTGCACAAGACCTCAACACATTTTGTATCAGAAGCAAAAACGACAAACATACTGTGTTGTACTGTAATATTTGTATATGTTGTAAGATTGTGGATTTACCCACAAAGGGCACAGACTGGCAAGATGGTTGTAAACTAGGCAACCCTTTGCTAGTGGAAGTATTTTCTTGAATAAAAAACGATTTGAAAGACAATTACACAGAAAGTGAGTTTTTGCTAAGATTTATCATTTACATAAGTCACATTTTTAGTCTGTAACCTTTAAAAATCTTGCAAACTTTTCAATACAAATATGTGCAGAGAGAAACTTTGCTCATTCCTACTTCCAACATCTTTTACATGCTTCTATTTCTTGAGAAAATTAATTTTTTCCTTTAGCTGATGTTTAACAACCCAATGGAAAACGCTACAATTGTCATATGCTGTAAACAGATTTAAGTGTGATAAATGTTGGTTAGGACTGTGTAAAAAGGAGATGAGTGGGCTACTGTCTTGGACTAGAGGAAGCCTTATCAGCATGTTCTCAAGGCGGTGGCAATGCAGCCACATTTTAGCATCGTGTTATCTGGATACCACCCCACATCTGGAACACACTACATGAACTTTGTGAAATGTTCTATCACACGAGATGCACACACAAATATCACTGCGCTCCAAACGGTTTAGATGTTTCAGAAGCAAATCAACATTGAGGAAGAAATCTAACAGTAACGTCTTTGACTTCACTTCACCCCAACAGCCAACATTCTCTGCAATTTCCCACCAAGGAGATGATTTATGAGCTTCACATGACTTCACTTGCTCACTGGAGATAGGCTGTCCCACTCCCTCCATGTCATTATTGACAAGGTTCCCAGTCCTGGACTTTTGCGTGGTAGCCTAATGCATTCTGGGTGTTGTTGACTTGTTTTGCCTCCATTGAGCCGATTACACTGACACAAGTAAATTCAATGATTTGGAGGTGGAAGGCCATGGACTGGAGACATTGATTGAAATGACCTGGAGTCAGGAGCTCACCTACCTGAAGACCACTCTCTCTTTTTAGTCGAGCATAAACCTTAAAAGTCCTAAACTCACAACTTTCCACTACAGTGTGCCAGATAAACCTGTAAGAACCATCAAGAACTCTTATGAGTGAAAGACCTGCAATACTGTCCATGGAGGACAACTCACGGAAGCCTTCCAAGTGAAGATTGGAGTCCACCAGGGTTGTTTGCTCTCACCTTTTCTCTTTTTGCTGACCATAGAGTGGATCATGACGATCTACACATCAGGAAAAAGAAATGGGATTCAGTGGCACCTTGGACGCAGCTCGATGAACTGGACTTTGCAGAGGACCTGGCCCTACTCTCCCATATCCATTAGACTGACAATGTGGCAGCCACATCAGAACAACATGGCCTTAACACCCCCAGGGGAAAAACCAAGATCCTGAAGGCTAACATGGCCAGCACAGTTGTAGTCACTCTTGCAGGTGATGCACAGGAAGTCTGAGAACTTCACCTACCTGGGCAGTAGGTGGTCATAGAGAAGCAATGTTGGACAGACGACGAAATCAAGGCAAGAATCAGGAAAGCAAGGGCTGCCTTCATTCAGCCAAAGAAGATCCTGAGCTCTAAGTACCTAAAGTGGCAAACCAAGATCAGGCTTTTCAACACCAACATAAAATCAGTCCTTCTGTATGAAGCTGAAACTTGGAGGACAACAGCGACCACCACCAACAAAGTCCATATCTTCTCCAACAGCTGTCTGAGAAAAATCCTCCAAAGCTGCTGGCCAAACTCCATCAGCAACAACAAACTATGGCAGCACAGCAGACTTCCCAACCCCCTGCCCACGAAGAAATCATGAAAAGACACTGGGGCTGCATAGGTCACACCCTCCGCGAGACCGCGTCAGACACCACCAGGCAAGCCCTGACCTAGAACCCTCAAGGGATAAAGAAGGAGATGGGCCACACCTGGAGCCAGATTGAAATAAAATCCCATGATAGAGAAGGTTGGAGAGTCCTGGTTGATGGCTTATACCTCAGAAAGGGTAGTAGGCTTACGCAAGTACAACTTTCCATATATTTCCAACTCTTCCTGAATGCAAATAACGTCCGGTTACTTACTAATACTCTTCATTATCCTTAGGCTGTCATGTACTCGTCAGAGTCATTACTTTTGAAGTAATCTTACTCTAGACATTAGAAAGAACTGGAAGTAACTTAAAACTCTGGCCATCCAATAAACGTGTAGGACTAAGCCTACCCAGGAACATTTCTGTATATATCAAGCCTCTGATGGCCAGTAAAAATAGGATGGGTGGGCAGGTTGTAATGACTGTGACAATGACGGAATGGACTAAGGATAATGAAGATTACAGGTAAGCAACCAGGACATAATCCCAACGTTCTTGTCCCAATTATTAGTGTTAAAGTATACCAAACACGGATATTCTTAAGGTCAAAACATAAAGTAAATTAACTTATGTTTAATGCATATGAACCATCAACCTTTAACTTCTGAATAATCATTTCTGTACAATGTAATCAAGCACATTGTGAACAAACTTTCACCAAAACCAACACCCTCAATTCTGAAAAGTTTAACAAATGTATGTGCAGATGACCAAGTTGAGTCCCAGCAAATCTAATCCCAGGAAACATCTTTAACCTCTGTGAAAGAAGCAGAAATGCCTCTTATTGACCTTCCCTGAATTCCCACTGGAACAGATATGTTAAAGAGTAGGCCATTGAAATAGTTGCACAAATCCATCTACTTATTGAAATATTTAATACTTTTTGCCTGTGACCATTAAGACCAAATGTCACGAACAAGTGAACCATTTTCCTGAATATATCAGATCTCCAAGCATATCAATACTAGTGCGCTCTTAATATTTAGCAAATGCCACAATTCTTGTTCTTTTGCACTTGGTTTAGGAAAAATGTAGGGTACAAATTCTCTTGAACATAATAAAACCTGGATGATATTTTTGGACAAAGAGCGGAACTGGGTTTTAGGACAATTCCATCTTCCAATATTCACAAAAATGGAAATTTGCATGATAAAGCTCCCACATCTCCAATTCTTCTAGCCGTAGGGATTGTCACCAAAAATACTTTCAGTGTTAACTATGTTAAATGCAATAAATCTAATGGTTCAAACGGGACAAACTGCAACATTCTCACCGGAGGCCATGTATCCCTGTACTTGTAGCAAAAACCTTGCAGAAGCTTGTTTGTGCACATCAACTGGCGAACGGTTTCCCGCAATTTCTGTGCTCTCTCTACTGAGTGAAATACCATTCCCAGATCAGACTTCAAATGGACTCCAATAACAACTCTCTCCGATGATGGTTCTGTGTGGAACCTCTGCACGTAGATGAACAAGCTGTGGTTCAGAAGACGCTGCTGACGACCTTCCCCCCTCAGCATTGCTTCCTCCTTTGTTGATGCATGGAGGGACCATTTGTCTATCTAAGGAAACATCTTCCAACCCCCGATATTGAGTTAAGTCATCAAGGGTAGCATCATCCCAGTAAATACTCTCAGTGCTGATTTCCTTTCAAAGGACAACACCTGAAAGTGAAAGTAGCAAGCTCAAAGACTCAATTTCAGAGGTCATGGGTACATGTAAGTCGATATCTTCCAATTCTGCATAAATCATGAAATCTCCCTTCATGAACAAAGGAATCCTATGCTGAAGAGTCTCTATTTTTTAAGGGTCTTTTCCTTTCCCATCTGCTGACTCTACTGAAGTTGATAATTAGTCTAAATCTCCCTGACGGTTTAGGAACCAGAAATACTATAGAATAGCACCCCTCTCCTTTTTCCTCCTCAGGTACGGTATAATTGCCTTCTTCAATATTAATAGCTTTACTGCCATTATCACGGTTTCTTTCTTGACCCGATTTAAAGGACAAGGAGATATTACAGGCCCAGGCTGTGAAGATTTTGCAGCAAACCCGAGGCAGTACCCATTTCTTGTTACTTTTAACACCCAAGCATTGGAAGTGGACTTTTTCCGTGCCACCTTGAAATGCTAACTGACCCGAACTTCTTATTTGGTGATGAAAGTTAAGCTTCATGTTCCAACTAGTTTCTGTAATTCCCATTTCCTTGCTTCTTGAGGGGAAAAAACAGAAGAAGTTTACTGCGATCTCTTTAAAAGTTGATAAAATGGCGATTTCCATGAAAATTGAGCAGCTCGGGCTGAAGATCCTGCTGATTGCCTAAACGAGGAAAATTGTTTCTTCTCTTTGGATAAACAATGTAGCTTTTCCTCTAGTTCCATTCTAAAGCGATGTACTCCTTCAAAAGGCATATGCAATATTGCAGATTTCGGTGAGGAATCGGTGCACCATTCTTTAATAAACAAATCTCTAATTGCTCCAAAGTTAGCACCTTCCAAACAACACAAATGCTCATACCACATCAAATGAGATATCAGAAAGGAATTCAGCTTGTTTCTCTATCGCCTCTAACAAATAAGTACATTCAGATCCATCTTGAATTGCTTTAAATAGATTCTTAATGCCAGAAATGAGTGACAGGTTGATTGATATAAGCACCATAGATTCCTATTCTCATGGCCAAAAGTGCCCCAGCGTAACTCTTTTTTATTGGCGAGTCAATCTTTTTGCCGGTTTGGTCTCCTGAGGATATTCTTTTCCATCACTGTCTCAGATATCTTCTTATCCATGTTCTCCTATAAATAAAATCCGGGCATAACTCTAGGAATACAAATTTTACCCAGATCCTTCCATTTGTGCATTAAAACATCGAAAACATGTTGGTTAATAGGTAAAGGAGGTCAAGGAGTTTTCAAAAATTGTCTTAGGACTGGTTCAGTTGAAGGCATTTTCTCTGCCAGAAACCCTATGTCTGTGGTACTCTTACTAGAATTTCAGGAATTATAGCTTTGTCAACATATTTTCCTCTGTAGTCTATGCCAGGCATTTCCATTTCATCTTCAGAAGCAAAGTTTGACGATTAACAGGAGACTGAATATTGGCGCTAGTTTCTTACATAAGCCTCCTGATCCATGAATCAAAATCCTCTTCCTTTCTTACTCAAGACCTTTTGGGAGGAGAGCAGGAGCTTGAGCGACAGCCTTCATCCACAACGTTTGTTTTATTAGTGTGTTTCCCCACTGTATAGCAGAGCCTTTCACGTTGTTGGCTGGCAATCGCTTCCCATCACAATTGGAAAGTAACAACTGCTTGGAAACACAGCAGCGTTCAAATAGGGAAAAGAGCATGCGATTCAACCAGCTACAATGAGCATGAGCAGTAAAGGATCACATTGCACATTCTGAGATTTCAATAAATCTGATGAGCTGGGATAGACGGCAGCAATTATAGCACATGCAGCCCCAATCCAAAAGGATTCTGCTTTGAAATGGGCTGGTAATCTTTTCAAGCCCAATTCCCTTAAAACATGCCAAGAAAAAGAAGGCACACCTCTTTTCTTGCACTCTGTGTCCCAGGAAAAGCACTGTTTTTCCGATTCACCGCTGCGGACACTAAATGGCTTCTCCTGTCGCGTGTATTAAGTTGAAAAGAGTCAAAATCTCCTCCCGGTTTCTGGTCTGAAGTGTTAAACCATCATTTCCATCCATGGCTGGCACAGAAGAATCCCGGCGTGTACGTTGGAGAACCAAGCCCTGGAGCGATCCTTACTTTTTATCCTCATCTTAGTCATGAGAAAAAAATAGTACAGTTTCATAGGTAGGCTTAGCCTCATACGACCATGGGAAGGGAGTTACTTTCTGTTCTTTCTGATGTCGGAGGTGAGCTCACTTCAAAAGTATTGACTGGAACTAGGACCCCGCGATAATGCTATCTGAAGAAAGGAACGGGGGAGTGTTTAGGGGCAGCCATGTTTTATCCCAGCAAAAGCACAGTTAAAAACGATTTCAATGGGTGTCACTGGCCTTCACCTCCCTCTGCTTAGAGAGGGGGACCTTGGAACAAAAGTGCTAAACAAAATGGGGAATCTCAGAAAATACAACCCTTGGTGTTCCAGTCCAGAAGGCACTCTGTGGATTGGTTATTTGATGGAGGAAACTCCATTTCTGAACCTCAGTAATGGAGACAGAGAGCAGCTTTCTACAAGCCCTTAGGGCAACTTCTTGCTGAATGCAAATGAAAGTTCCCCAAGACGCACGGGGTCAGGATTTGCCTGATCAGAGTGCATCTATGAGAAGGCCCCCTCAGTTACCAAATATATTGATGATACATTCTCAAAGAGTTTCCTCTTTGAGAACACACAGGCAGATGTCATGGAGAAGCCTCACAGTACAATTTATCCTGGGTACACAAGGCATAAATAGAACATGCAGAATAGCAAACAGAAAGTAATCAATGCACACAGTACTTGTTCTTAACAACGAAGAGAGAAATGCCACAGGTAAACGGAAAGAGTACAGGACCACGTTCGCTGTAATAAGAAACGGCATACAGACGTTATGGAGAGAGCAGTGAAGGAAATCAAAAGAAAAAACAGCAGACCAACCAGGAGTGAACGAGATCTCTGTCCTCCAACCTACAGAAATGAAGATGTAGGGACCAAGTACAGCAAACCTGCACCATAGCAGTTAGGGCAAGATGCCCTCTGACATTCAGATATGCTAGAGGTCATAGCTCCGGTCCACTCTTTAGCTCTCTGGCACTGAATGTCAATAGACACCGAGAGCTGAAGCAGCAGATTTTAGTAGCCATAGGAGTGTTTCACACTAGGAAGACAGTCTAATGACATCCCCTTATGGAGGAGCTACAAAAGCGGCAACATCAGACAACATGACTAGGTAAGAATGAAAACAAAGTAATAGGCACGCTCACTATAAGGAAACAGAGGCAGGGGTAGGTATGTTGTAGCAATAAAGGTAGGATTGAAGGAAAGTAAAAACCTGCCTGCCAGGCGGCATTCCTTTGAAAACACAGGTGGGAGAAGGAAGGTGGACAAACTCTCATAGCAGAGCTACAAGCATGCATATCCAAATGGTAATTCAAAGTAACATTTGTACTAGACGCATGGTTAGGAGTTGTGGCATAGGGCACTGTGGTCTGTCCTTCCTCGTCAATTTCAGACAACTGGATTAACACTGATGATTTTAAGAGATTTGTTCCCAGATTTGACATGGGAGCCTTCCTGAGCATCAAAGGCCTATATAAAACTCGATGTGAACGGTGTCCTCTGGTAGCATGAGTGCTCCCTTCATAAGTTTCTGCATAGCACTGCTGCATGCATATAACAGAGAAGAGGCTAAAGAAATAGTTTGTGGAAACGAGTAAAGATTTGGCACAGTACTACACAAGTCTCCCTAGAGGCTCAAACACAAATCACAACAATAAAAACATTAGCAAACACTATTTGGTTTCCTAGAGGCTCGGCCTCCCTCCATGTGAGGGTTGTGTGGGGCTCCCTCCATGTGAGCGGTTGTGTGGGGCTCTCTCCATGTGAGCGGCTGTGTGGGGTTCCCTCTATGTGAATGGTTCTGTGGGGCTCCCTCTGTGGGGCTCCCTCCATGTGAGCGGTTCTGTGGGGCTACCTCCATTTGAGCGGTTCTGTGGGGCTCCCTCCATGTGAGCGGTTCTGTGGGGCTCCCTCCATGTGAGCGGGTCTGTGGGGCTCCCTCCATGCGAGTGGGTCCGTGGGGCTCCCTCCATGTAAGTGGGTCCGTGGGGCTCCCTCCATGTGAGCGGGTCGTGGGGCTCCCTCCATGTGAGCAGGTCGTGGGGCTCCCTCCATGTGAGCAGGTCGTGGGGCTTCCTCCATGTGAGCGGGTAGTGGGGCTCCCTCCATGTGAGCGGTTCTGTGGGGCTCCCTCCATTTGAACGTTTCTGTGGGGCTCCTTCATGTGAGGGGGTTTGTGGGCCTACCTCCATGTGAACCGTTCTGTGGGGCTCATTTCATGTGAACGGTTCTGTGGGGCTTGATGGAGCAGGTAAAACAAAATGTTGTATACCTCCTCTAATTTGCATGTGACTAAATACGTAATCATTCTAAAATTAATTTGATTAACATGTTTGCAGTGAAATTTATTGATCAACTTTTGCACCTTGATAAACACGAGATACGTGGGACTAAATTGCTAATTGCATGGCAGAATTAATTTATTAACTATGGTACGCAAACTAATCTTAGATTGTGGTGAAATAGTAGAATTGCATGATTTATGTTGCTTTGTGATTGTCTGTGCTTTAAATATAAAAAGGGGCAAGTATTATGGCTTTACATGTTGCCACAGCTAGGTAAATACTAATATATATTGGTATTAGTGTGGGTTTAAACATTAGCATCTTTATTTACATATTCTAATTACTGTTATGTCTATTTTTGCTTTAGTTGGCATTCGGGCCTACTAGGCCGCAGTACCTAAGATGGCGTCCTCATCAATATAGGCCACCATGTGGGAGCAATGATTGATGCGCATGCCCAAACGGCTCTGAAGATCATCAAATAATTTAAACTTTTGACACTACGTTCCCTACCAAGGACAGTAATCGAAATTGACTGCCAGCCAAATACATGACACGGTGAGAACAGCGGAAAGGACAATACAGAACCTGCGAAACAATGACATCTTTTCCTTGATGTGCTACTTTCACGGCTCTCGCCTGGGAGCTAGAATAACATTTTGACCAGTTATGCTTTCTCATGCCAAGTCATCATGAAGAACCGGTTTTGCGCAAAGAAACTTTTATTAACCTACAGATAACCTCGAACTGTCCAAACAGAAAATTTTCTCTGCCCCCAAATGTTGCATGTTAGTATGAAGTAAGAGGGAAAGAGGGTATAAAATGCCCTCATCCGCCATTGGGGAGATATAGCTTTTGATCGTTCATGGGGTTAGGTTGCATTGAGCTGATGGTGATTTGTTGGTTTACTTTGGGTTTATTTGGCGATCTCGGAGGAAACTTGCATCACATCCTATATTTCGGCCGACAGGTCGATTCCTTGCCGTGGGTTGGACAGCCTGTCCTGGGAGTTGTACCAGAGAATGCGGACAATTCAATTTTGATCTGGCGTCGTCATCATTTGCAAATTGGTAACTAATTGATTACGTCTTTCTAAATCTATGTTTATTTAATAAATGCTTGATTTTCTCTTTAAATAAAAACTAAAATTATATTATGAGCTGTAGAGAAGAAATGCAACATAAAGAAGTTTATTATTAGATAAATCAAATTGAAATAATAAGAAGTGAGTTTTGTAGTTCTTTAATTAATTACAGAAAATAACAAAATGTTTCCTAGGCTTTAATTGTGATTTAGCAGGTTCTAATTCACCACCAACCAGTGCAACTAATTGGTCCATCGACCAAGTGGTGGAGTGCCTTGATGTTAAGGTCAGGATTCTGAAGATGTATATATAGAAGGTGTATATAATGTAAATACAATTTAATCCTGATAGGTAATAAGGTACCCACATGTCCACGCCTTATTCTCCTGAGTACAGATTCAAGTGAGTTTGGTTGAATGATGAGTGTGTTGGTGTTATGGGCCCCACCAATGAATGAGTGTATGAATGAGCTGTTGTGAATAAGAATCAATCAAGACATTTTTAAAGCGCACTACTCACCCAGGGGGTCTCAAGGCGCTGGGGGGGGGGATTACTGCTCGAACAGCCAGGTCTTGAGTTGCTTCCTGAAGGCGAGGTGATCCTGGGTTGTCCTGAGGTGGATGGGGAGGGAGTTCCATGTCTTGGCCGCCAGGTAGGAGAAGGATCGTCCTCCGGCGGAGGCTCTGTGGATGCGTGGAACGGCGGCGACGGAGAGGCTGGCGGAGCGGAGCTGGCGAGTGGGCTTGTGGAAGGTCAGGCGGTTGTTGAGGAGCTTGGGGCCCAGGTCGTGGAGGGCCTTGTGTGCGTGGGTGAGTAGTTGGAACGTGATCCTTTTGTTGACGGGGAGCCAGTGCGGGTCTCTCAGGTGTCCGGATATGTGGCTGTGTCGGGGGATGTCCAGGACGAGTCGTGCTGAGGCGTTCTGGATCCGTTGGAGTTTCTTCTGGAGTTTGGCGGAGGTGCCGGCGTAGAGGGCGTTCCCGTAGTCCAGCCGGCTGGTGACGAGGGCCTGGGTGACTGTCTTCCTGGTCTCGGTGGGGATCCACCGGAAGATCTTTCGGAGTATGCGCAGGGTGTTGAAGCATGAGGACGAGACGGTGTTGACTTGTCTGGTCATTGAAAGGGAGGAGTCCAGGATGAAGCCCAGGTTGCGTGCGTGGTCAGTTGGCTTGGGGGTGGCTCCCAGGGCAGGGGGCCACCAGGAGTCGTCCCAGGCGGAGGGGTGAGGATCCCAGGATGAGGACCTCCGTCTTGTCCGAGTTCAGTTTCAGGCGGCTGTCCTTCATCCATTCGGCGACGTCCTTCATCCCTTCGTGTAGGCTGGCTCTTGCAGCGTCCGGGTCGTTGGTGAGGGAGAGGATCAGCTGGGTGTCGTCGGCGTAGGTGATGATCTTGAGGTTGTGTTGGCGTACGATGGCTGCGAGGGGGCTCATGTAGACGTTGAAGAGAGTGGGGCTGAGCGATGAGCCTTGTGGAACGCCGCAGATGACTTCGGTGGCCGCTGACCGGAACGGGGGGAGGCTGACTCTCTGGGTTCTTCCGGCGAGGAATGAGATGATCCACTCCAGGGCCTTCTCCTGGATACCGGTGTTGTTCAGGCGCTGTACCAGGGTACGGTGGCAGACAGTGTCGAACGCCGCGGAGGTCCAGAAGGATGAGGGCCGCAGTTTCTCCTTTGTTCAACAGGGATCTGATGTCGTCTGTGGCTGCGATGAGTGCGGTCTCGGTGCTGTGGTTGGCTCGGAAGCCGGACTGCGAGTGGTCGAGGGATCCATTGGTCTCGAGGAAGGCTGCAAGCTGTCTGTTGACGGTCTTCTCGATGACCTTGGCGGGAAACGGGAGGAGCGAGATGGGGCGGAAGTTCTTGAGGTCGGAGGGGTCTGCTGTTGGTTTCTTCAGCAGGGCCCTGATCTCGGCGTGTTTCCAGCACTCCGGGAAGGTGGCGGCGTTGAAGGAGGCGTTGATGATGTCGCGTAGATGGGGCGCGATGATGTGGTCGGCCGTGTTGAAGATGTGGTGTGGGCAGGGGTCCGTAGGGGATCCGGAGTGGATGGTGTTCATCGTTCGTGTGGTTTCTTCGGTGCTGATCGGGGTCCAGGTGCGGAGGATGGCGGTGGGCGGCGTAGATTCGGTGGTGGGGTTCGTGGTAGGCAGGCCGAAGCTGTTGTGAATGTTGGCGATCTTGTCGTGGAAGAAGGCTGCGAGGGAGTCGCAGAGGTCTTGTGAGGGGGTGAAGTCGTTGTTTCCGGCGTCGGGATTGGAGAGCTCTTTGACGATGTTGAAGAGTTCCTTACTGTTGTGGGTGTTGTTGTCCAATCGTTCCTTGAAGGCTGTTTTCTTCGTAGCGCGGATCAGTCGGTGGTGTTTGCGGGTGGCGTGTTTGAGGGCCGTCATGTTGTCCGTGGTCTGGTTGGTGCGCCAGGTGTTCTCCAGGGAGCTGCAGTTCTTCTTGGAGGTGATGAGTTCGTCGCTGAACCAGGAGGCTTTCTTGCTGCTACGTCTGCTGGGGGGTTTCTTCAGTGGTGCGAGGGTGTCAGCGCAGTTGGTGATCCACTGCGTGAGGTTGTTGGCGGCTTCGTTGGGGTCCGTGACCTAAGGAGAATATGCAAATCTTATCTTTTGCGCTGCATCAGGCTCCTTCCATGTGAACGGTTCTGATGTGCTCCCTCCATGTGAGCAGGTCTGTGAGGAGGCTCCCTCCATGTGAGCAGGTCTGTCAGGAGACTCCCTCCATGTGAGCAGGTCTGTCAGGAGACTCCCTCCATGTGAGCAGGTCTGTGAGGAGGCTCCCTCCATTTGAGGGATTTGTGGGGCTTCCTCCATGTGAGCGGTTCTGTGGGGCTCCCTCCATGCGAGCGGTTCTGTGGGGCTCCCTCCATGGGAGCGGTTCTGTGGGGCTCCCTCCATGGGAGCGGTTCTGTGGGGCTCCCTCCATGGGAGCGGTTCTGTGGGGCTCCCTCCATGCTTCCTCCCACGGTTGCCTCGGCAAACCGTGACATTGTAGGCAGTGACAAGCGCTGATGCTCTTCAACAAATTGCCATGCTCGTGCAGAGAATACTGGCTAACTGGCACAATTCTGTACTTTTGAATTAATGGTACCGTTATTACATAATTCATTTTGTTTTGTCAAAAGGGCATTAGCCAAAATTCTACCCAATGGTGTATGTTATGAAAGGGAAAATGCCCGACTGGAAAAAACAAGGACAATCTTACACAAACTCTACTGGGTGTAGCACTGGAAGTACACTGTGTAGTCCTTCTTTAGTGTCTAGCCCTTCAGTTGCAGGGTTTGTTTATGCAATTTTAATTAGCCTGACATTGCCTGAAGGAGTTAGAACACTTTACATAAGCAGAGCGTTACATATGGATAAAAGGTTACACAAGCATTACAAATGCAATCCATTATTCAACAACAACCTCACCATAGTCTAATGATAAGATGACTAGAAGGTTCTTACCCACGTTTAAAGAATGGGGTGTGTGATGAACGCAAGAGAGAAAGTAAACATGCAGTGTTAATCCGATGGTGGAGTGGTGTGTCACACGGCAGAGAGCAAGAAGAGGGCAGGTGAAAAGGCGGGGATTTGTGTCAAGCAAAAGCACTGGTCAAATGTTCAAGGTCCCTTGCACAAACAGTACACAAGGACCTAGTCCAGGGAGAATCCAGATAGAGAGGCCAAATTATAAGTCTCTTTGGAAGAGAAGAGATCTCAGTTCACCCTTGAATACAGCCAACGAAGTAGTGGTTTGTAATCCCAGAGGTAAAGAGCTCCAGAATCTGGCAGCACCGTCCGAAAAGGACTGTGCCATTGTGAACTCCTTTTTAAAGCTAAGGGCTCGAGAAGCTGTCTCAGAACAGCGAGGTGGCCTAAGCCGACCAGAAATCTTTGGGTTCAAAGCCAAGAATCATGCAGTGGAGTTGTGTAGGGCATTAAGAGTGGTGCAGGCCGTTTTATGTAAAGCTCTGGCGTCAAAGGGAGCCACTAAAGAGTTAGCTGTGCTGGTGAGATGTGGTCATACTCTGAGGCAAGAGAGGAATCGTGCTCAAGCAGGAGCACTGCTTTCAGAAGAGCAAGACTGCACACGTGATGGGACAATACTCTTAAGATCTTGATCAGGGATGAAATGACTAATCACAGAGAGCACCTTTAATTAAAAGATCACATTTTGGCCATTGTGTTGATTTGTTTCTGAAGACGGAGTCTTTTGTTGAAAATGGCACCCATTGATTTGGTGTGTCCATGATGGTTGGCATGCAGTCGGAGAATGGAAGCGGTGACTGAGATGGAGCAATGGGGAGGAATTACGTTGCCATGCCAAACAGGCTCACTGTCTTTCTGAGTAAGTCTAAAAGCCAGTAAGTGGTACCTTCACCTGCTCTCTTTTCAGCTACCAGTACTGTTCATGGTGTTGCCCCCAAAAGTCCTCACCTTCCTCTGGAGAGTCCTCCTTCTGGAGATCAAATACACTTATTCTAAGTCCTCCAATTCACAATTTACTATGGTCCCTGACTTACAGTGGAAACTCTTAGGGAGCGGTTAGTTCACAGGGTTCAAAAGGTTACACTAGTAATATTTAAAAACTGGACTGCCTCTGCTTACTCATTTATATGAATTCCATCCCACTGAAAACGAAGGCTGGCCCTACTAAAGTGGTCTGGTGACCTCTGATCTTAGGCTTCAATGGAGAACAGGCCCAGACATATCTCCCCGCTGTAGCATCCCAGCTTTACTGGTTGTTTACGGTAGGAGTGGGCTAGCCCCGCCCATTCTCATTCCTCATCTCTGCTCCAGGTCTCCAAGGAGGGTGACTTACAGCCCTCTCCTCCTTAGCACTGCAGATGCCAATGAGGTCCTGCACAGTGATTCATCCTTTCTGCATTTCTATGCTGCAAACAACAGGCAGTTTGCACGCCTGCGACTGAGAAACCTAGTACAGTCAACCTCTATACCATGAAGGAAACAGTTGCACTGAGGAACCAGTTTGAAGTTCCTCAATGGGCAGAGTCAAAATACCAGCAGGGTCTAACAGAGAAAAAGGATGGGAAACATGAGAAGAAGCAGATGTTTTACAATGTGCTAAATGTAGCACATCTTTCGTGGAGGTGATCTTAAGATATACCTGTTTACCTACAGATGATAAAGAATGGCAGAGGTTGTTAGTATGATGCTCCAGTGGTTTAATTTACAGGTTAAAGAGAAGAAAGGCTGAAACAGAGCCACATGCGCTCCCCCAGTTAAAGCAATCAGCTCTGAAACACAGGAGTCAACTTAGATCCTCTGCAACCGGTTTGTCAGGTAAGAAGTGAACCACTTCAGGACCACTTCTTAAACGCCCATAGGTTCCCTAAGGATTTCATTGAACGTACAATGGTTCACTGTATGAAATGCAGCTGATATTTTGAGGAGGAAAAGGAGACAGGGGTTTCCCCAATCAATGATTCATTTTCAGTGACGTTGCTTACCACTCTGCATTCTTTTCCACCTCACTGTCATTTTAGGGGCAAAGGCTGGTGCCTGCAGTCTCCATCTGCTCTTGTCAACGTCCTCTTGCTATCTCCCCAACTGTTCTCCAGTTCGCCTCCCCTATTCCCCGTGAATAGCCTGTTTTTCCCTGCACTGTTTTCTCATGTTCGCATGCTCCAATTTGTATCGAACTTGTTTTTGCTAATTCTTGTAAATAACTTGCTACTGCTGTAAAGCGCTCGGATACCCTAACGGGTCACGTTTAGGCTAGACAAAACACTAAAAAATAAATGATGTAAAGTGTATTGTCCATGACCTGGAACAATGCGGTTTCTGTGCTGCAACCCGGTCTAAACGTGAATGTAAGTCATACAAGAGGTAATTCTCACAAATGTGTTGTGTAAGCAACAATTTCACACAGCTCTTGGTAACGTTTAAAGGGTGGGGAAGACCAGAAACATTACAAACTTGTTGAGAATGTCCACGTACGCAGAAGGTTTTTGAGAAGTGGGATGACTTAAATTATCATGAGTCAGTCAGAGAACTCTCCCTGGTACAAGAAAAGGTTCATTAATTTTATCCAGTGGGTCAGCACTGGTTACCAAATCATTGATGATAATTCCAGGCCTGGGATCCATAAAGTGGTTAGAAAGGTTGGTCTTTTTGATATTAGATGCACCCTCAATAGAAACCAAGTCAGAATGATTCAATGCAAACATGGAATTTGCAGGTATAGTTCATTTTCAACCAGAAGTCTGGATGGTCTGGAAACAACTGCTCAATGGGCTTCCCTTTATGGTCAAAGAATGGGGCAAATGTTTCCGAGTTAGCTGAGAGGTCTTCAAATCGCGTGGAGGGAGGGAGATTGTTGCTAGTTTTGACAAGTTCAAAAAGTTGTTTCAGGAGGTTCATAGGTATGTTTATTAGAGATTTGAAATGAGTACCCTTTCCTCATACAAGTTTTTGATGACCCAGGGGACATAAGGTTTGTGCCTTTTCTTTTTGCCCTTCAGCGGGACTAGGTCATCAAGTGGTTCTGACATGCAAACATAAAAACTGGAGGAAGAGGTATTGATTTCAACTTGAGAGCGAATAGCAGTCAGTATATTCAGTGCTCATGCGTCAAGGTTATTTAGGTCCAGAAACCGGGTTGTCTCCTTTTTGGATGCGCCATAAGTTATATAACGTGAAAGACAAGAGAAAAAGGAAACATGTGTTGATCTAACCAATCTACAGGTATTAGGTCTTCTACGGTGATACAGTCCTCCTTAGATATAATCAGATCCAGCGTGGAACCTTTGGTATGGGAAGATTTGTTTTTGGATAAATCAGTTTTATTGAGTTTTTCTGTTTAATACATCAACTCAGTGGTAAAACTGTGGTAAATAAATATTCTTTTTACCTTGACTGAATTTCATGCGGAAAATAAAGTAAAATAGCTCAGAATAACAAGAGGCAGAATCCGTGGTATAAGAGATTTTCTGAATGGGCTTTATTCCAAAATGGCCGACTCGAGTGGCGGCCTTCAGGTTCCGTCACCACGAGGGTTCAGGAAGTGAAGTACAATACTTTATTGACAAGAAGTAACTTTTATAGGTCACACATTACAATGAAATGAATGCAAAAGGCGTAACAATTGATAAGAGAAGTGACATATTGGTACGTAATCGAAACTAGGCGTAATAAGGAGCAGAAAGATACATGATTGGCTCTGATTATCATGCATAGGTGGATCTATAAGATAATACTTAACATAGATGCGCGCGCAGCAGCATGACGTGTGATTGACGTGCAACTAGGGGGTGACGGGGACTTGACATTTAGCTCTACATGTGGAGACGAGAAGTCTGGGGGGTCAAGTCAACCTAATCCCAAATCATATCTAACATCCTATGTTTAGAGAACTATGTTATCCACAAGAAAAGACTCTCGGACAGAATCTATTCTATACTGACTGTGTGTGCGTGTACAAGCGTCTAAGTGTCTATATGAGATGCGAGGGGCAGAAAACTTTCCATGGCAACAGGGCTATGAATTACTTGCAGGAGGACGGAAAGGCCGAGTCCTTTGCTTGTGAGCTAAAGGAAATGTTTACCTAAATCACTGGACAGGAATGCATCGGCTGAAGAGCAAAGTAGATAATTCGAAGGTGAAATACAGCTTCTTGGCAGGCAGGCAAACTGGCCGAGGCAGGCACCGTTAGCTGCACAGGGAGTAGGACAAAGTTCATGGATACAGATGCGAGCTCAAGCTGAAGCTGTCAGAGACAGAGAGCAGGGAAGGCTTTGAGGACAGAATCGGGCCTACTTGCCTGAACTGTAAAAATGGAGTAACTTAGCCATATAAAGTCGGTGGCCTTTCATACTTAGGAATCGAATATCCAGCCCATTGATGGCGGATCTGACAGAGAACATGTCGACGGTAGACACACATATGTTTGCGTCTTGGAAACTGGAACTGGAGGGAACATACATGTACTTGTGACATGCACATAGAACCGTTGGGGTCCAAGATAGGGGACATAACTGATCAGGAAAATCCACATTTCCACATTCCCTCCTTGTCCCCTACTTGCCCTTCAAGAGATATCAATCTTCATCATTCCATCGATTTGCTCATGGAGCATCATTTCTTCTTCCTTCTTCTTCCGGCATTTTGAACGAGAACCTTGATATGGAATGCATGATGTGGCACACAGACCACAAATCGCTGGTCCACATTGCAGGCATAAACAACAACTGAAGAGCATAAGAAGGCCAATACCTAGGAAGGATAGAACTCTCCATCCCCAGGCTGATATCACACTCCAAAACCACCCGGACCACGTCCAAGTGCCTGGATTCTCGTGTATCTGGCTCACAATCTTATGAAGGCGTGTTATAGCTTTATATACAGATGGCGAATTTTCTGGTATGAATATGCAGCAGCTGGATCCGATGACCCTGCAAGCTCCGCCCCTATCGGCCAGGATGACGTCAAGGACAAGACGATTCTGGAGAACAACAATTCTCATCACTGATTGTTCCTCTGTCAGATTGCCTAGGGCGGCTATAGTCTCGTTTACTACAGCTTCAAGAGTCTTGGTTAGTCTGCGTATCAGCTTACTATTTGATATTGTACCTATATAGGGAAAGATGCCTTTATTGAAATCTACATACTTGTCCCATGCCGTCTCAGTATAATCGACAACTGGGAGATCTCTTCGCTCTCTATTGTGTACTAAATGAACATTCCGATAATAATCAGGTGGAGCTAGGAAAACAGGTGGCAGAAGGAATGCTATGTAACAGGTACCATCCCAATCCAGAGGCAGAAGCATATATGCCGTCTGACCACATATAAAGTAAGAATGGCGAGAAGCTCTAAATGAAGATTTACCTTGATCACTATATTCTACTGTAGTAACGCATTGGCTATGGCCCATATGTATGGAACCAACTTTTCTTACACATAATTCACCCTTAACTAGAAATACTGACATAGTGGGCAGAATTAGTTCAACTTCGGATTTGACATTCAGAATCATAAGATTAGGTGTAAAATTACCTAATTTATACACTTCATTTTCTAGATCAGTTCCTGTTCTACTGGGGTGACCCTCCTTATTAGGATGACAGACTTTGAATAAAACTAGATTCAGATTTCCCCATATCCAATGTTGTTGATAAACTGCTGTGTCTGGGTCTATGGAATTTAGTAAACTAAACCATGCTCCACAGGAGCCATTGTGTGTGAACGGATGTGGAAAGAAAGGCAGAACTCCTTTGTTATTCTGATAGGGAGGGAGTCGGCCACACACCCAACAATTGGTGGCATTACTAGTCTGATGGGAATGATGTAACATACTAATGAAAGTGTTATTGCGCAGCGCAAGTCTATAAGATAATTCATGTGGCGGTAGGTCACTAAAAGAATGTTCAGCAGCAACATTATAAACATGTCTAGAAATAGGATGATATATGTGCAAAATCACACTCGTAATAATTATTAAAACACTTAATAAAAACAAAATTAATAATGTCCTCATACAGTGGCTACGCAGTGATTTACAATACGCCTGTCGTTTCAACATTTCTCGGGTATTTTCTCTACTCAGGTCCAAGGGATACATGTCGGAGACAATTCAACCGCTTCACCTTGGAGAGGACTTAAACAATCAAATTGCTCGACTGTTTGGGCCTAAGCTTTAATTTATAGCACTGAGAGTCATTCTGTTCAACAAAAGGGAGTTTTGAATCAGTCTGTGAGGGAGTGCAGGGCACAGTGTCTATATCCGAGGATAGTCCATGAAATTTCTTAACGTGGCTGGAATGTATCCATCCTTTGCGGCCCTCCACTTTCACGGCTGTTCTTGTGGTCAGCAGGACTAGCTTCGGTGTTTTCCACCTGGGCTCCAATTGGGTTTTCCGATCGAAATTCCTCACAAACACCAGATCCCCTGGAGCAACGTCATGGGGTTTCACCTCAGTGTTGTCAGGAAAAGCTGCAGCTACCTGTGAACGACAAGATTGTAGTGCAGACATCAAGGAAGCCAAGTAATCTGTCAGCATATTACAATTAACATCAGTTATTTTACGTGGTATAGGCGTCCCCCACATATTTGGTGGTCTTCCGAAGATCACCTCATACGGGGATAGCCCTGTTCGAGAGTGTGCTACCATTCTTATGTAAAATAGTGCAACTGGTAATGCTACTATCCAGTCAACACCTTTCTCCTTACATATTTTAGACAATCTGATTTTCAAAATTTGATTATGTCGTTCCACGAGACCTGCTGCCTCGGGGTGTCGGACACAGTGGAATTTCCACTGATATCCCAACAAAAGTGAGACATGTTTCATTAATTCGGATGAGAAAGGCTGGCCGTTATCTGAATATACAACACGTGGTAAACCGTACCGCGGGAAGAATTCTCGAACTAACTGTTTGGCAGTAGTCGGGGCCGTGTAATCTGAAACCGGGTACGCCTCTGTCCAACGGGACAGAGCGCAGACAACTACCAGAACATATTTGAATCCTCGACATCGTTCCATCTGGATATAATCCATTTGGAGCACTTCAAAAGGATGATCAGGAGTCTGGAATCCACCCTGTTCTACGGGAACACTTTTTCCTGGGTTGAACTGACAACATATCATACAGGTACGGACTTTTTGTTTAGCTGCTGCTCGTAAATGTTTGTTGAACCAAATGTGTTGAATGCTATCTAGCATAGCTTTCTCTCCTAAATGCGCTGGGCTGTGAATTGTAGCTATAATGGCTTGGACCATAGAGTCAGGAAGAAACCATACAGATTTCTCCTTCGTCATCCATCCCTGATCTGTCTGGATCCCTCCTAGTTCAGTCCATTTCTTTAATTCTTCTGCAGTAGCATGTGTCTGTATGTCAATTACGTCAAGTGCGGGATCCTTAATTGCCATACACTGTGTTGGTGTCTGAACTATTGGCTTTGTCATGTCTAATGTGCGATTCTGAGCAGTCTGTTTAGCTGTTCTGTCAGCTAAATCATTGCCTTGAGAAATGATATCAGTAACCTTCGTGTGTGCTTTACATTTCATAATCGATATGGCAGTTGGTAGATGTATTGCGTCTAACAAGGCATGAATGAGGGTTCCGTGCTGAATGTGGGCACCATGGGAGGTTAAATAACCTCTCTCTCGCCACAGCACGCCGAAGTCGTGTACAACTCCGAATGCATAACGTGAGTCAGTGTATACATTAACTTTCTTATTTGTGGCTTGAATACAGGCTTGTGTTAGGGCAATAAGTTCTGCTGCTTGGGCTGACAAAGTATCTATACAATTTGTCTCAATAACTTCAGTGTCTGTTGTGACTGCATACGCGGCCACTAAGTCTCCTGTACTTGCTCTCGTGCACGATCCATCTACATACAACGTCAGGTCTGGATCTAACAATGGAACGTCTGTCAAGTCTTGTCTAGGTTTCGTCTTTATTTCAATAATTTCAACACAATCATGAGCTAGTGGGTCTGTTCCAATTACAGGTAATAGTGTAGCAGGATTCAATGTATTACACCGTCGGATCTCTATGTGTGGTTGAAACAATGTCAGTTCATAACCGGTAAGTCTTGCTATGGTCAAGTGTTGTGTTTGTGTTCGGTTCACAAGAACTTCTACTGCATGTGGTACTTGTACTGTCAATGGATGTCCTAACACTATGGCATCGCTTTGTCTGATTGCCAAAGCTGTTGCTGCCACTGATTTCAGGCACGCGGGCAAAGCCTGAGCTACGGGATCTAATGTACTGGAAAAATAAGCACATGGCTTGCGTGATCCTGCTTGATCCTGAGTGAGTACTGATAAAGCAGTACCTTCGCGTTCTGTGACAAAGAGTGTAAAATGTTTGCTATAACATGGTGTTGCTAAAACAGGTGCTTGACATAAAGCTTCTTTTAGGCTTTCAAAAGCTTGTGTATGTTCCTGAGTCCAAGGGAGAACAGTCGATGTGGCTGCCTCCTGTGTGGTTAACTGAATGAGTGGTTTTGCTAGAAATGCGTACTGAGGGATCCACTGCCTACAATATGAAGTGAGGCCTATGAAAGCCCGCACCTCCTTTTGTGTCTGGGGTATTGACATGTTAGCAATTAACTGGATGCGATCTGGTGTAAGCTGCCTTCCCTCCTTGGACAGCGAGTGACCAAGATAAATAACTCGCTGGACACAGAATTGCAGTTTAGAAGGAGACACCTTGTGCCCCTTGTCGGCTAGAAAATGTAAAACTGTCAGAGAAGCCTTTTCACATTCAGGTTCGCTTCTCGCGGTGATCAGCAGATCATCGACATATTGAAGCAGTGCAGTGTTAACTGGCATGTGGATACTGTCAAGTTCTCGTTTCAGTGCTTGGCTGTAGATGCTGGGGCTTTCTGTGAATCCTTGGGGAGCGCGTGAGAATTTAAAGCTGCGCCCATTTAAACTGAATCCGAACAAATATTGGCTTTCCGGATCTATTGGGACGCTAAAAAAGGCATTCTTGAGATCAATTACAGTAAAGAATGTTGCTTCGGAATCAATTGCTGTCAATAATGATGATATATCGGGGACCACAGGAAATTGTGGCACAATGCACTTGTTTAGTTCACGCAAATCAATAACCAATCGGTATACTGGCGGAGCAGTAGGGTCAGTTCGTTTAAGAATCGGGATTATCGGCGAATTACATACATTGGAGTCTGTTTCTACAACTACTCCTTGGGCAATTAACTCATCAATGATTTTCAGCAAAGCCACTACAGCATCTTGCGGTAACTTGTATTGTCGCATTCGTGGTAATACCACTCCTGCCTTGAGTGTAACTCGGTATGGTGTAATGTTCATGCAACCAACATCAGTAGGGCCTTGTGCCCATAGATGCGCTGGTAAAGTCTGTAGTCGGGGATCCATGTCTCTAGACACATAGTGACCTTTAAAATCACGTAAAAACAACCTTATTCCTCCCGGAGAACAACATATTATGGCTCCTAGGGCTTTCAGAGTTTTAATTCCTAACAGATGTTCTGGGCATGATTTAGTAAGCAATAAGTCTGTAGTTCGTGTCAAAGGTCCTATCGTAAGTGGAAGAGGCTGTGATACTTCGTTAACAATAGGTTTTCCTGAAAAACCAAGGGAAACATTTTGAGAGCCTGAGAGGGGTGCCCCTGGAACTTCACTACGTTTTATAGTTGTTCGACTTGCCCCTGTATCGAGTAAGAATTTTCTATCTTGACCTAATAATTCACTATGTACATAAGGTCCTTCTTGATCTACAGGAATCTCGATAAGCGGTAAGTCAACTTCCCTCTCTAGGCTCGTTCATGCGTAACGCTGATACTCAGGATATTCATACTGTGCAGTCTGATACATTTGTCGTGTTGTGGTTTGTGTGGCAGTAACAGGCAACGGTGGTGCAGCTGGCACAAACTGTATTGGCTGTTGTGCGGCTGGCATGGCCTGGGAATGTGCCAAATGTGGCATAGCTCCTTGTTCATTCTGATCTTGTCTGAGTGGCCGTGATCTTTCTTGTGTTTTACCTATGGCGATATTGTGTTTTAAAACTGGACAATCGTGTACGTAATGACCTGGCTTTTTGCAATAATTGCATGTCCCTTTTACCGGTCCTGCTGAATCGGACTGTGTCATACCCTTTTTATGTCCTTCAGCCGGTACTGTCTGAGACACTAGCATTTTCATTTTTGTATCTTTCATACGTCTTTGTTCGTGTTCTTGTTCATCTCTAATTCTATTGTGATGATACTGTAACATTTGTAGCATTTGTGACGGAGTGTTACTTTGCCAGGTACTCTCGAATTTCAATATTCTATTCTTTACTGGAGGTAATGCATTTTCTACTAATTTTGTCACAAATAAATGTGGATACGACTCACTACTTGTTTTTATACCACTATTTATTCCAAAACATTTTTCAAAACGGGCATAATAGTCACTTGTGTCTTCATCATGCTTTTGTTTACAGGCCGTGATTGCACCCCAATCTTCCTTTTTCGTAGTTAACAAACGTGGCAGTACTTGTACTAGTAAACCTGGTAATGCTTTGACTTTATCCCCGAGCCCTGAACCTGCAGCTCGGGCCTTTTCTTCCGTTTCTAATGCTGTCCAATCTATCTTTTGGTCTCCCACTTCCCACTCTTTTTCTTTCAGTTTTTCATAAATGCCAGCAGGTAAGAGCACCTTTAATATCGTCATAATATCAGGATAGGTATACTCTCCCATCAGCAACATGTCCTTAATTTCTCGATGGAAACCCGCTGGGTCTTTGTCATGGCTTGGTACTACTTTCTTCATTTCTAACAATTCAATTTTTGATATGGGTGTGTATACAAATACACGGTGAAACTCATTGTCTTCGCCTTTTATTGGGTGCACTTCTCGTAAGGGATTTTGTCTATCCATATAATACGGCGTTCTTTCTCTGCGGGGCAGCGAGAAAGAATCCGGACTTACAAAAAGGACATACTGTTTACGTGACACTAATATTTCCTTAATTAACTTGTTACTAGAACCTCTCCATCTGTTCGTGAGTAGTTCCGTTAATATATCAGGTAAAGGACCAGGGTCAGCATGTTGGCTCTTATATAGTATAAGGAGTTGCTGAATCATATAGATTCCAGCTAAACGTTGTTCATCTGCACTGAGGTTAAAAAACGTGTGTGCTACGGTCTCATCACCGTATTTTTCAGGACTGTCAATCCAGTGAACGGCTGATCTGGCCAATTCTTGCTCATCCATGGAATCGAGGAGGTGGTAACCCCTTCGTTCTCGTAGTAGTTTATCTGCGGCTTGGAACAGATGTTCAGGAGACTTTAAATTTATTACAGGCGTCGGATACGTTCTGCTATTATTTGGACATTCTGAGTGTATGGGATCAGAAAAGCATCTAGTATTATTACAGGATCTTCCTCTGCCTACGTATGCTATGGTTTCTGACTGTCTTGCGGAATTCCCTGATTCGGAGACTTCATCTTGCTCGAACTCGTCTGTTTCCAATCTTTCTTCGTGAATACGTTCTATTTCTCTACGGATTTTTCGGCACATGGCTATTATACAGTTTTTCTTATCGTGTCTCCCTTCTGATATATTCTGGCTCCATCTTGTAAGAATAACCATTGTATTCGGGTCTACCCCCGGACGGTCTTGATTTCTGATCACGCAGTTTATGAGGAAACGTAACAGTTCCCCCTGTATCTCTACTTTCTGGAATTCCATAGCTCTGTTAATACATTCTGGGTCTCGCCCTGTTTGAACAAAATGATATATTTTATCTAGATGCGTAGTCATTCCTGGTAACCTCGCTAAATACTCTGCGGCTCGTCTGATACGTAATGATGCCAGGACCATTTCGTCCTCTTTACCGACCACCGGGTCATATCTACAATCTATAAGGAGTTCCTTAAGCGTGCGTTCACTTACGAATTTGGGTGTACGTGAATGCGCTGATTCTTGAAAAACAAGTTTATTTATTCTAGGTGGCGTAAAAGTATTGCTTGCACCTCCCGTGGCCCCTTCAGGGGCGTCGGGTGTGAATGGATTCGTCGAACGCGACACAGCAACTATAGGTGTCGATACCACTGTAGAATCGATTGCGGAGACAGATGCGGAAACAGATGTGCTTGCCGGAGCTTGTGTCGGGACTTGCTGTTGCACGGGGACAGATACCTGATCCTGACGTTGAACCCCTCTGCCAGACGGTCTATGTGGTGTGGTGTTAGCATACTCGGGAGCTGCGTCATCTAGATATGAGGAAAGAAAAACATCTTCTGCGGTTCTGGGATGCCCTTTTGGATGTACCTTAATTGGAAATAATGGGGGTGGCAAGTCTTTTGGCATCTCTGGAACAGCCTTAGGTAGTCCTTCGGCTAGGAGAGGATAGATACCACTCATAAGAGCGTTTCTTTGTCTATCTACTTGTTCTGATTTCACTCGGATACCTTCCTCAATTAATATATTTTCTTGAACTTCCTTTGAACTCTCTTTACTCCTCTCTTCTTGTCTACGTGCTTTTTCTGTACGTCTATGAGATTCTTTACGCCATAACTCAACAGCGTCTTTCTGTGACTGTCTGACTTTTCTTTTCCATAACTCTTCCTCCACTTTCATGATGCACTCTGCATCCCAGGTTCCCGCTGCTGGCCACCTTTGACTTTCCGGCAATCCCTTGGTATAATCTACCCATAGATCAAGAAACAATATGGCATCTAAGCCATGCTTGTGATACATAAAATGCCCTGGGGTGTCCCTAGGAGGAATAGGAACTGCTTCTTCGAGCACCCCTTTTCTGGTAGTAATCTGTCTTAACTTCGAGAAGAGCGGCATCTTGACAACTGATCTGATACTTACTCTTGAATTCACTTAATACGAAAAACACAATAATGAACGGTGAACAATGAACAATCATTCATACCACAATATGCAAGACATTTGAACACCTTAAACATTTAAACATTAAACATTTTTTTTAAAAATGACCGACGATGATGACAGTCTGCATAACTAATCACCAAGCTGAATTCTTGACAATAACTGAATACTTCGGAATACTTGATATACTGCTAAACAGTACATATACACTGCTAAACAGTGCAGACCGGATTTGTGTACCCAAATCCGTCTTGACCGGCACAACCTATGTGCTGTCAACACGCCTCCCCGGCGATGGTACTCACCGAGTAGCTCCTTGAAACGGAAGGCCTCAGAGAATGAACGGGACTCGATGACTGCGGACAGCGGACCCTCTGGACATCGGGATTTCGAAAACCTGGTGGGCCTCTGTATACCTCGGATCTTGCTCTCTCAGCTAGGCTCTGGTCGGGATACTTCGCACTTCTCACCGCCTCGTCTGGGTTGATCGCAGCCTCAGTCGCCCCCGCTTGACCGGAGGGAGCTTACAGGAAATCCTGCTGGTACGCGTTTATGGTCCGTCCAGCTGTGGCAGGAGACCGGGCCTGCAACGCACCGCCGGCGCGTGAGATGAGAAAGTGTCCCTGTTCGGGCGCCATTATGTGGTAAATAAATATTCTTTTTACCTTGACTGAATTTCATGCGGAAAATAAAGTAAAATAGCTCAGAATAACAAGAGGCAGAATCCGTGGTATAAGAGATTTTCTGAATGGGCTTTATTCCAAAATGGCCGACTCGAGTGGCGGCCTTCAGGTTCCGTCACCACGAGGGTTCAGGAAGTGAAGTACAATACTTTATTGACAAGAAGTAACTTTTATAGGTCACACATTACAATGAAATGAATGCAAAAGGCGTAACAATTGATAAGAGAAGTGACATATTGGTACGTAATCGAAACTAGGCGTAATAAGGAGCAGAAAGATACATGATTGGCTCTGATTATCATGCATAGGTGGATCTATAAGATAATACTTAACATAGATGCGCGCGCAGGAGCATGACGTGTGATTGACGTGCAACTAGGGGGTGACGGGGACTTGACATTTAGCTCTACATGTGGAGACGAGAAGTCTGGGGGGTCAAGTCAACCTAATCCCAAATCATATCTAACATCCTATGTTTAGAGAACTATGTTATCCACAAGAAAAGACTCTCGGACAGAATCTATTCTATACTGACTGTGTGTGCGTGTACAAGCGTCTAAGTGTCTATATGAGATGCGAGGGGCAGAAAACTTTCCATGGCAACAGGGCTATGAATTACTTGCAGGAGGACGGAAAGGCCGAGTCCTTTGCTTGTGAGCTAAAGGAAATGTTTACCTAAATCACTGGACAGGAATGCATCGGCTGAAGAGCAAAGTAGATAATTCGAAGGTGAAATACAGCTTCTTGGCAGGCAGGCAAACTGGCCGAGGCAGGCACCGTTAGCTGCACAGGGAGTAGGACAAAGTTCATGGATACAGATGCGAGCTCAAGCTGAAGCTGTCAGAGACAGAGAGCAGGGAAGGCTTTGAGGACAGAATCGGGCCTACTTGCCTGAACTGTAAAAATGGAGTAACTTAGCCATATAAAGTCGGTGGCCTTTCATACTTAGGAATCGAATATCCAGCCCATTGATGGCGGATCTGACAGAGAACATGTCGACGGTAGACACACATATGTTTGCGTCTTGGAAACTGGAACTGGAGGGAACATACATGTACTTGTGACATGCACATAGAACCGTTGGGGTCCAAGATAGGGGACATAACTGATCAGGAAAATCCACATTTCCACAAAACAATACAGTAAAACTCACACACTATACTGCGACATGAAAAATGCACAATCCAGGGTCCATGTGGGGCAACTCAAATGATACATAGTAAATATTGCACGGGAACTGTGCTGGTATGGGAAGATTTAAGGCAGTATTAACACAAGGATGTTTCTGGGGGAAAAGGAGGACAAAAGGTTGACTTGGGCAACATTAAGGTTGCCCCAGTAAGGAATAGAAGGGTTACTACCACAGCTCATCGAATGGTAATTTGTGAGAGCAGTGCCCCCTTCAATAAATGTTGCATTATCACAGAAGGAGTAATAAATGACAGTCAGCGATTATGTTTCAAGTTGAGCTCTAGAGTCGAACACGGAAATGAGAACAATGCACTGGGTACCTATTTGTTTTGAAAAGCATTCTCCAGAACACTGCAATGCCTCTTCCAATCCTACCTTCACAATCACAACAGATAAGAGAGTACTCCGGAAGGGCACGAGCCCCATGTCATTACTAAATGTGCCATAGAACTAGGTCTCCTAGAGTACTAGTAAATAAAGGTAATGACTGATATTGTCAGCAGTTTCCACTCAGTGCTTCACCGCAAATGTACAGTTGTAAAACATACGGCACAGTGCTGAACTGATAGTTTTCATGCCTAGCGTGGATTGGGGTTCAATTGGAATTTACACGAGGTTACTATATGCCGTACACTTAGCACAGTAAATAAGTAGTTTTGTTTTGGGTGTTGAAAGAGCCTGGATTGTATCAGAGGAGTTCGTAGCCTTGGTGGTAAGTAAAACATTAGACCACGTGAATGCCGAAGCGTATTAGTGCTAGCATTCCATGAGTGAAAACAACTGTCTACTGGGTATGATTGGAAAAAAGCCAGATTTTCAAATTTTTCCTGAAAGAGGATTGGTTAGATTGAGATCTCAGGGCAAGGGGCATGGTATTCGAAAGTCTGCACGCTAAGGAGAAGCTTCTCCTTCCCATCTAGCTTTCTTTATTTTGCGAAAGGACACTAATTTGGGAGTGCCTAATCTTAAATTCCGATTGGGCACATGCCAATAGAAGATCTTCTGAAAAAAGGCAGGACATCTGCTATACAGAGCTCTATGGACCATAAAGGGGCCTTATATGTAACTAATTTGCCGACAGCCAGCCAATGAAGATCACAAATGCTCTTGTAAATAAAATTACATTTTGGTATCTTTAAGAGCAAACGAGCAGCCGCCTCTTGTTGAGATTAAAGCTTCAATTGCAATCATTTCTGGATTCCCAGATGTAACAAATTACGATAGTCTATCCTAGATAGAACGAATGCTAAAATTACCATTTTTTGCATTTCCAGAGGGATGTATGGAAACACTTTCCTTAACACCCTGAGATGATGGAAACAGGAGGATGTGACCTGATTAATTTGATTGGAAAAGCAAAGCTGCCCGTCAAACAAAGCCCCAGATTTTTCACTTTCTGAACCGGGCAAAGAATGGGGCAAAGATTGGAAGGCTACCAAGACGTATTCTAGAATGAGGTATTAGAACCAAATAAGATAACCTACATCTTTTCAAAATTTAATTTAAGGCAGTTTTCCTGCATCCAGATAACAGTTTATCCAGTTTCTAAATTTACTGGCTAGATCGCCGAAATCTGATGAAATAGACACCACTATTTGTGTCTCGTGTGCATAGGACACTTCAACAAAGCCATATGACATGATAGGTTTTGCCGTGGGGGGTGACAGATGGTAAAAAGCGTGGGAGATAGCGACAAGCCAAGAGGCACCCCACTAGGTAGGGAAAAGGGGTTTGAAACAAAATTCCCAAAAGCCACGCTATGTTCTCTATCACAAAGAAAAGAACTAAGGACGGTAAGGGCTGCGCCTCTGATCCAGATACTCCCTAGCCGGTTGATAAGCATAGAGTGATTTACATTATCAAACATGGCAGAAAGATCAAGAAGAATCAGAGCAGCCCTGCCTCCTTTGTCCAGCTGCCTACGGAACTCTTCAATAGCAACTACCAAGGCAGATTCAGTACAAAGTAAGGGCCTGAATCCATGCTGTGAGGAGCCCAGAATATTATGGGCATCAAGAAATGACATAAGATCTTCATTAAGTTCCTTCTCCAATATTTTAGCAGGTAAAGATAGTCTGGATATAGGTCAATCATTTTTTGTATCTCCTGGGTCTAAAGAAGGTTTTTTCTGTAGCGGGTATATGGATGCCCTTTTCCACTCTGCTGGAAATTGATTTAAGGTCAAAACCCTGTTGTAGTGATATCACAACTCAAAATTAAATTCCTATTTGAGGAAAGCGCTGAAGCTAGTTATCCCGGAAGAGGTAAGGTAAGATAGGTGAGTGCAAAGGAGAGGAACAAGTGAGCTGAGAATAGAATGGAACAGAGGAGGGGATGATCGCATTGGCTGGATGAGTTAAAGGGGAGGCTAGGTCGAAGTGGGAAAAGGAGCAGGAACGAGAGGCAAGAGGCTCAGCAAGAGACAATGGAAGGGGAGTGAACGTGGAGAACATTGCAGGAGGGAATATTTTAGGATGAAGTCAAGAAGTCGGAGTCTGACATAAGACGTCGAGGGAGGAGGTGAGAGTTGGATCAAGAGGAAGCCTTCAAGTTTGCAGGATGGAAAATAGCCTGAGTAGCGTCTGATACAATATGAGATTGGTCGCCGTGTGTGGATTACGGGCAGAGGCGTGAAGGGTTGGGAGTGCAGATGAGAATGAAACCGGATGAAAATTACCAGCCAGTGTGGAGCAGGAGTGGTGCTGTCCAAGTGAGAAATGAAGACTTTGAGGGTTATGACATGTGGCCCTTGGAGAACAAATCAACTGTTGAACAGGCTCCAGTTTAATATGAGGGGAAAGGAGGTAAGGGGAGAAATCGGAGGGGAACTGAAAGAAGTAATATTCAATCAAAAAGATACTTTATGGAGCTGGGCTGAGTGGAAAAGAATTTGTGTAAGGGAATGTTGAGGCTGGAGCAATTGAAGTTAAGTTTGATAGTTTAGCAAGTATTCAACTAAGACTTACTGCAAGAATGTGAGCCTGCAAACAGCATCCATTGCGAGGTTGAGTATCTATCACTGGGAAAGTAGAAGAGTTGGAGGGTGTTGTAGTGTTAATGTCAGGAGGTAATGTGAGGGTGTTTGGAAAGACATGGATGGTAGTTTCATAGGCCAAAGAAGAGTCAGGAAGTGGAAATCAAATAAAGTCAAATTGATCTCCATGGATTAAATCATCACCCTCCTGTTATTATAAAGGATATAGTGAGTGAGACATTGAAGGGTGCAGAAGGAGAAATTTTAAATTATGACCATATGCAACACTTGAGGCACAGGAAACATTCAGTTTTCCGAGGAAGGTGACTGACCACTAGGAAGTGTCATGGGTGGAAGAAAATAAGGTGAGTTTTCAGCTTCCTCATTGCGACTGGAGTCCACAACAAATGTTTCGGAGGAACTCTTTCATGACTCAGTGCCTGAAGATTTTCGAGGATGATTTCAAAAGACTGGGTTGGTAGAGTATTTTAAGGAACTGAGACCTGCCTTAGCCAGATTATGAGACAGGATCGTAAATTCATTGGGAGCCATAAAGGGCAAACAGGAAGGACCAGGGCACTGCTGCGATTAGAGGTTATTGTTATTCAATTACAAATTGATTTGTGTAAGCAACCTGAAAGAAAGTGAAAGGGTAGCTTAATTTGTAAATTATTAAGTGCCAGGGCTCTGACCAGGGGGCCACCACCCATCGCCCGTGTCATCTCTGCCAAAACAACTACTAAATATCTCTCTCGCATGTAAGTGCGGCAGTTCATATTATTTCAGGTCCACACAGCTAGTGGAATGGCTGGGGAGGCGGGTATTAGTAATTTTTTTATGCATATTGTTTTCCTAAACAACTGTTATACTGCTCATCTCTAAATTACATGAGCAGCGCCACCTTGTAGCAGACTGCCCTAATTGTGCTGTTGACAATTAGGTGCCGGTGCCGAGCACCGGAAACCAATTAAGTGCCAGTGCTCAGCACCGGAAAGCTCCGTCTCAAATTAAGCACTAGACCAGAAGCCTCGGGGCAAAACGGCAAGGTAGGTATAAACTAGTGATTCAAGGGCCAAAATTCCACAGTTTATGGATAACTCTTGCAGAGCCACAGTATAAAGAAAAACGTAAATTTGTTCATAATAATCATCATAAAGCTATAATGGGGCAATACACTGGAACCCACAGGTCAAGTGAGCTAAAATACAGTCTGCAGAAACAGCCATCAGATAAATTCTAGTCAAATTCAAGACCACTGAGCAAATAAACTGTGGTTAAGACACCAACAAATACATTTTAGTTAAGATGCAGATGATAGTGAAGATTCTCCTATCAGTGCCATGAAAGGCAAGGTAGTACTAACAGCGCGCTAATCTTGGTCTACTGTTTTTTTCCCGATTATAATGTCACCTTTTTTCAAATTCCTCGTCTAACAAACAATAACATGGAGGGTGGTTAGAGAAATGGCAACATAACTGCAACAACCACAGGTCTTTCCGCAGGTTGGCTGCCTCCACAGGGAGTTTTATGGTCCTTTGTCTCAATCGAGGATCAGTACAAACTAGTCTCCCAGAAAGAGTCATGATGATATAGCAATCAACTTCTGTCCTGTTTCTGGATCTGGCTTGTTCTGGTGATGTTGGTATCCAGTGGGGAATCTGCTGCCTATGCGAGGTGTTGGGGAGAGCAATAGAGGAGAGGCTGTCTTCTAGCTCGGGCGGCCCGGTCAGCGACGATGCACAGGCTCCTGCAGGACAATGGTGGGCAGTGGAAACTCGCTTTGCTGCCTGCCGGTTGTCACACAGATAGCAAGCACAGGTAAGACACTGTTGAAAGAGAGGCAAGCTCCAGCTCAAGCAGCCCTTGCGGGGAAAACGCATTGGCTCCCACAGGTCACAGTTGGCTGTGGAAGGGGGTTGTGCACGGCTGAGAAGCCCAGATAAGGAACTGCTGGAAGAGAGCCAGTCTACGATGCACGTGGCCCTTATGTGGGTGGGACGCTGGCTCCCACAGATTATATTGGGTAGCGGAGCAGATGCCACATGAGTAGGAAGCCCAAACAGGGAGAGTGACTTAAGGCGTTGAAATAATGGCATAGATAACCCATGCAAGTCAGAGCTAGGCTAATCACTGTCCATATTGGGCAGCAAAGTAGGGTGTTGTCTGAGCAGGGGGCAAAGGCAGAAGTGATTGGCCCCACCTGAGCTGACTGATGGACCAGATCTCACCTGGATCCTGAAGAGCAGGATCCCACAATACGGTCAACATTGTGATGGATTGGAGCACCAAGCCCTTAGGTTCAACATTTTCTCTTTCTTGAGGTCCATTACGATAGAGGAGCAGTGGACAGTAGAGGAGACGTGGCATCCGACCTAGCATTAGAAGGAGGAGGGAGGAAGTGCAGTGACATAAAATGGGGAACAAGAGAACAGAGGATGTAATGGGGGAAATGGCAATCAGGCAAAAAAGTAGACAAAGTCGGGCTAACAGAGAAAAAAGAGCTTCCCAGAAAGATATTAATCTGAAACCAATAATCTGTGAAAAAAAAACTTACTTTCATCAGAAAACAGTTTTCCCTTATTTTAGCACCGTGCATATCGATTATTAGTGAATTGAAAAACATGTTAAAACATAAGACACTTACTAAACCAACCACATCTTAATAACAAGCACTGCTAAAGCCAATTGGTCAGGTGCTGCCTGACAGCCTTTTGTTTTTGTCAATGCTTGTTTTCCCTTAAAAAAAACGTTGTGGGAGATGTTGGGACCTTGCCAATATTAAAATTAATAAACTTTGGAGAAAAACACTGTTTTGGTCTCAAAAAGCACACTTTGCCATAGGAGATACTGCCACTTAATAGAATAACTTTGCGTGAGAATGTGACCCTTTAAAGAGCAGAATCCAGTCACCAACAATGGAGTTAGCCAATGGTTGAAGTTGGCTGAACTACTGCCCTGTACCGTATAGTGTAGTAGGTGGATGACAAATGTCAATGACAACAACGGCCCAATGGATGAATAGGGCTGCCCAAAAGCTCCAATAAGTATATTACATATATAATTTTACTTGAATCAAAATATGTCGGCAAATATCAGACCTAAAAAAGTATCGCACTTCCAGCCAGTGTTTCGTGCCACACAGTGTGGAGAAACCAAGGAAATTTCACGGCTCCCCTAAATTGTGCAGTCAGCTTATGACTCACACTCGCAACACGTGAGAATGTGTAAGGTCTTCCAAAAAATGTCATCTCATGAGGTAGGTTTAAAAAGTTCTTTATGGGCGTGTTTGGAGATGTACATGTGGAATCCCTCCTCGGGGGAGGGGCGGGGGTCCCTTCACCGTGCATGGAAGGATCTCTGGTCCGGCCTCTCATCTCTGCCATACTGTGGGGCAGTGCTTCGAGAGGTTTAGTCGGCAGCCCCTTGCTAACGGAGTTAAAAGGAGCCCTGTTAACATTCACCTCGCCACAGTGTCTGGCTGTCCACCCTCAAGCCGCAGGAGTGCAGTCAATGTGCTTCAACTATCTGGGGAAGCTGTCCTCGCTCTCAATCTTGGGCAATCGCACAGGCATCCAAAATGGATCCCACTTTGCCTTGTAATGAATACTGTGAGCCAGACTTGAGGATTACTGTAAGAAAACTTCCACTCCAGCATTTGAAGAACCTCTGTTGTGGATGTTTGTAATACTTACCCATCTATTTCTCACATTGCTATGATCTTGAGGTTGAACTTACTCTGAGCTCAGCCTGAAAGCGTTTGAGATTTCCATATATATGCATACAGCCATTGCTGTATGCTTCCAAACCCCAAGCTGACCAGCGCTCATTGCTGAAACTGTGGTCTAACAGCAGCCTAGTAAGTCATAAAGACTGTTCACCCTCAGACAAAACAGTGCATGGTTGAAAACTACTTTCTGAAACATTCCACTACTAAAACATTAATGAATAAAGACAGCATTAAGTTAAGTTTCATGGGATACTGTAGCGCAGGATGTTAAAGAGCACACAAGGCCCTGGGTGCCTATCAAAAGGACCTGATATAGCACTATGTTCACATGCAAATAATGTTATTCCTTTCTACAGTCTTGCATCCTCAAATCGCATACCATTTCATAAAGCCTTCGCTGTATTTGTAAAATTCATCATGGAAACGGACTGTTACCCAAAACCTGACTGTCGCAGTTCAAGCCGATTTAACCATTCTTCGGCATCGTGTATTGAGGAACCGCTCTCTTCTGTATAGAGATCCTGCATAAACCGTTTTGCCTCCCCAGAGATTATATCATTGTCATGGGAGATGACCCCAGTGTCACCTATAGTTAAACCCTTGATCAGATTTCTGACCCTGTCTGACCTGGCCTTCCAGGCAAGTAGTCGGCCGCATTTTTCCCCATACGAGAAGTTTTGCAAATTACTTGCGTCCCATCTGTCTTTGACTATTTTGTCAACCCTAGCCTGCTATTCAGCTCTCAAAGCGTCAAATTCATTCTGTATAGTGGCTAGATTAGCCTGATGGTCTAGTGAGGCCTTCTGCAGCTGTTGTTCTTTCAGTTTAATTTTGGTGAGGCGATCTTCACGAATGCACGATGCCGAAGAATGGTTAAATCGGCTTGAACTACCACAATTATCAGAGGCCGATAGAAGATATCTGAGCTCTGAAATACAAGAGGGGGGAGTCTATACCCAGATCAAAAAAATGGCAAAAGGGAAAGCAGCGGGTCCTGATGGACTTCCTGCAGAGATCTACCATCTAGGTTTAGATAAGGTTGCCCCGGCCCTCACTATATTGTTTAGTAAGATACTGATATCAGGTGAGGTAATTCCACAAACCTGGTCAGAAGCAACAGTCACGCTGATTCTAAAACCTGATAAGGACCCTGCAAAAATTGAGTCGTATAGGCCAATTTCATTGTTGAACGTGGACTATAAGATTTTTGCAGGGGTCCTGGCGGCAAGAATGGCTAAAGTCATAAAATCCATAGTACATGGAGATCAGAGAGGTTTTATCCCAGGTAGGCAGCTAAACGAATTACCCTTTCAGGCTATCGCTGCCATAGACGTCGCTACAGATAAAAAAACTTCCCTTGACTATTGTGGCTATCGATGCCGCTAAGGCCTTCGACCAAGTGAACTGGTCATACTTATGGTTGGATCTGTCCAGGTTTGGAATTCCAGAAAATTATGTAACAGCAGTCAGATCACTTTATCTTTCTCCCAGGGCCAAAATCTTGATAAATGGGTCACTTACTGACTGGGTTTATATCTCGTGTGGAACAAGACAGGGGTGCCCTCTCTCCCCCCTATTGTTCAATCTTTATATTGAGCCCTTTGTCTGTCAGCTGAGAGGTGACCCGGTAATTAAACCTTTCAACATAGCAGATCTCACTCTAAAACTAGCCTTATATGCCGATGATCTCCTATTGTTCACATCTAACCCGGCAGAAGCCATTCCCAGCCTATTAATTCAGGCAGAGTCCTTTGGGAAGATCTCGGGTTATAAGATCAATAGGGAAAAGACTGAGATCATGCAATGGAATCAGGGGGTGGCAGCCCCAGATGTAAAACTTCGTATGAGATATCTTGGAATCCATCTAGCTCAGGATATCTCAGAGATACCGAAAGTAAATCTAAGTAGAGTCCATAAGGAGGTGTGTAACCTTTTGTTACGGTGGTCAGGCCTCCCGTTGAACATCTTTGGGAGAGTGAACCTAATCAAAATGATTATATTACCCAAAATCACTTTCCTGTTTAATTCCATCCCACTAATGTTTAGCCCATTAGATATAGCCAAACTCCAGGGGAAAATAGGTTCCTTTATTTGGAACACAAAGACTTCGAGAATCTCTTGGAAGAAAATGAGGAGAACCTTGAAAATGGGAGGGTTAGCCTTACCTGACTTACTTATATACTGCCACTCCTTTCATTTTAAAAACTTTAGACTCCTGGCAGATAAGATAGATGCCTCCTCTTTGGGTCTTCTGTTCCAGGCACTTCTTCATGGTATCCCACAAGGACAGGAATACTTTCTGTTCAAATTTGGAGATCACAAATACTACAAAAGGGTGAGACTAAAAATTCTAAGTACGGCATTAAAGAATTGGATGTTTATTAGGAAAAGATTGGGCATCCCCTATTATGCTCTTAATGCCCCGATATGGGATTCACCGGGGACACCGGACTGCCTTAAGGACAAGCTTTCATCCCCACTCAAAATAGCAGGATTAGTACACTGGAGTGATATACAGAGAGACTCGGAGCTCCTTGATTGGGAATCTCTCTCGAGTTTGACCGGGGGAACACTTACCAGATTCAAATACTATCAGCTTTCGGGTTGGTGGGCCACCATTCCATGGAATATTACCATCCCAAACCCGAAGTTTGATCTGGTAAATAAAAAGGGCAGATGGCTAAAAGAATTCTCTTACTGGTATTGGGCTTTGATAGAGGTAGAGGGTGTAACCGAGTCTGAACTCCAAAAGTTGTGGGGCAATGTTATAGGTACAGACGTTAATACTCTGCGAGATTTGTGGGTGGATTCCTTTACGATGCTCCACATGGTGGTCAAGTCTGCCCCCCTAAAAAGAAATCACCTTTTTACATTGTATAGAGTATACGTTTCACCTAAAAAATTAGTTAAAATTACAAGCTTAGAATACTATTGCCCGAGATGCAAACTGTTAGCCGCAGACGATCTGCATATGTTTGTAGAATGCCCAATGTTAAAGAATTATTGGCTTAAAATTCAACGGTTCCTGGCTGAGGTACTAGGCAGACAATTAACAGTGACTACTGGGATGATTACGTTTGGATTAACATCGCATGCTGAACAGAATGATCTGGCTTCTAAATTTATTTTTTATGTTATCATCCTGGCACGACGGGAAATATGTAAGGCCTGGAAGAGTGAAAATGCCCCCAATTTTGCAGATTGTCTGAAGTACCTTATTTACATAAGTGAATTTGATATGGCCTGTGATAGCACAAGCCACGATAAGATCTGGGCGGCCCTTGTGGCATGGCGGAACAGATGAGTATATTCCAATGATTTTCACCTGGGCACTGTTGGTTCTTTATCTCCAAAACATTTAAGGGTCAAATGGATTGAATGGAATGGAGTGGAATAAGAAAACAGTTGCTACATCGGGATTGGAACAACGCGGGAAGAGGAGAGGGGGCGGGTTTCCCCATCTAGAATGCCCACTTTGGTATATGAGGAATAAAAAAAAAAATAAAAAAAAAACCTGACTGTCGCCTTCACTTTTTTCTTTCAAATCGCTCTTCTACCCTTCCAACCCTTTCCATGCCTCCTCTCTGAGCATCTTCCAGAGTCCCATGCATATTTGTCTAAATGTTTACTAATGTATTTTTTGTAAATTGTCCAGAACTTATTTCAGAGATCATAACCTCTCCTTCCTTGAAAGTCATGCAAGTTAACAATACCTAAAGCTCTTAGTGTATCGATTCACCCCACCAACCATCTGCATGAACTCACATATTCCCTCACCTCGAAGCCCCACTAAAAATGACATACGATAACTCATTCATTTCATCTACCACAAAGAAAATGGAATGAATACATGGAATGGGTTGCTTGAGTGCACAAGACTAATTCCTACAACCAACAATAACCAATGATGCTGGATTAACCACTGACCTTGGATTCTGGATCAGCGAGCTGCCCGGCGCAAAGAGATTCATTGCCTCATCAGGGGCAGTAAGCGTTTACGCAATTCCACTTGCAAAAAGATTCCCCACTTTAACTTTTACTCTTTCCGAAAGCAAAAACAGCTGGACAATTTAATCCCAAACTTGGTATGAAAATACAAGTTCCATCAGAATAGATCTCATTGATGGTTGGTGTAAATCACTTCAGTAGTTTAGAGTTTTTGACGATTTAGAACTATACAAAATTTTAGATGAGCGATTGTTAAGAACAGGATGTTTTTTACAGAGCTCGAGGTACAAATAGGACTGACATAAGAAGCATTGAAACAGAAAGGATGCACATAGGCAAGGCGCCAACAGTCTGTGCACATTTGTGCATGCCTGTGTTTGCATGCCTGTGTTTGCATGCGTATAAACATTGAAGAAAAACAAACTGGCTTGGGCAATGCTCGTTACCTTTTGGAGAAGTGGATAGCAAGAGCCAATAGGCTGAAACTACTGGAGCGTTGCTCAAGAAACTGACCACTAGGGAAAGAGTAGCTAGTGAACTGTTTACACAAATTCCTTACATTTCAAGGTTACCTCGTACCCCTTGACCATCCAGTGGAAACCGGTCATACAGGGGATTGAACTATACTGCGCACCATCAACCTCTTAACGCTGATAATTCAAAACTATTCTGACATCATGCATAAGGTTGCGATTCAAAAATCGACGACTGCTACACCATGAGATGTGTAATGGTTTGTAAAATGGAGGCTGCATGCAGAAGGGATTTCCTTAATATTCCTCTCTGCTTCATGACAGACTTCAGAAAATATCTCAAAGGCCCAACAATATACATCACCTAACTATGGAGACAAAACTTAACAAACCCTTACAACTACAAGAACCAGAACTCAATTTTTAACCTTTTTTTGTCAAACTGTTTTTATTGAGATTACGGGGTTTCAGCATCAAACAGTACATTATCAATAAATTCACAATCCCAGATCAACAGTATGCTAATGACAGTTTCTGATTATCAAGAAGTACATTTGGCGAGTTCACTTACCCTTTACCACTAAAAATAGTGCAGTATTGCAAAATATCACATCTCAATCTGATAAAATACACCTTTTTAAATGAGATTTTAACATATAAAAATCAACAAGTAACAACCGAATGAAAAGAAAACAGTAACTAAGTGCGCATGGTGGGATCAGTAATCATCAAGTATACTTAGAGCATGGGGATATTGGGGCAAGGCGTATTGGGAGTATTTGGGACCAAAAGAGGCCACAAATGGGCGGGGTCCCTGGCAAGGATATATATATGGAAGAGGTGAAGTGCTCCAATACGGGGGTGGCATGAAAAAAGGAAGAGTCCCTTCGATAGAATGTGGACGAGCCCATACGTAATCGAAGCCTTTCCGAGTATCATTCATTAGATCAGCCACACGTTCTGATGCTAGGGCTTGCCAGAGTAGAGTGTGCCATTGGAAAATCGACGGGGCATCAGGCTACCTCCAGGCTGCCGCTATGGCCAATTTAGCAGCCCCCAGACTGAACCATAGAACAGTCCCCCAGAGTTTAACGTTTCAATACAGGATTCCAGAGGCCGAACAGTACAGATTCCGGCTTATTAGAGATCAGGTATCCTAAAATTTCCCTAATCTGTGACAAGATTTCTTTCCAGTATGGCTGGATGGTGGGGCAGTCCCACTATATATGCTGAAAATCTATCATCCCACACCCCGTCCAACATGTATTCAACATGTTTGGGAAAATTCTGTGCAATTTCTCTGGGTATAAATACCAATCGTAGAGAAGCTTGTAATGCGCTTCTCTGATCACCATGGAGCGATGAGGCTTATAAATATCTGGGAAAAGCATGCACCAGTGATTACCTTCTATAGTGAAGCCTAGAGTGTTTTCCCAGAATAAAACAGCGGGGAGGGTATGTGCTTAGTAGTCATTAAAAGCATGGCCAGGTAGGAAATACAACCCCAGGTTGTCCAAGCGTTCTGAACAAATTGCTCAGTAGGGAGAAAATCCCCTGGCAGCAGCCGTTTTATATGGGGGTGTGGTACCCAAAGTTTCAGCTGAATATAATGGAATTTTCCGGAGGGAGGTAATGCACAGTCACATCAAGAATTTTTAACCGTGTTTTTCAGTGAATTTCTATTTTTTTTTTTTTTTAATACACTTTGTTCCCAATCAAAGCAGCCAGCGCCTGTGCCCAACCAGCTGCAAGCTGCCAACACCTTCGCCAAACTGGCTGTGTGATAGGGTGATGGGCACCCCTGTGCTCAACCTGCCCTGGGCACCTACGCCCTATGTTCAGTGGACGGTTGTCCAAACCCCGCTGCACACAACCTTTGGACCTCCCTGTCAGTTTTATCTGCCTCTTCCTTTCTATCTTTCTGCCTCACACCCCTTCTGTCTTTTCTTCTTCACCCCTTCATAAAAACAGCAAATTTTATAACTTTTTCACAAACTGACAGTCTAATCAAACACTTAAAATGGCAGCTGCCGGAGGAGCCTAGCGCGCAACCAAGATGGCCGCGTAGGTGCGAGGCTCCCGAGGACCTCCGCAACCTCCTACGTTTATCCTGTCTTCATCCTGAATCGGTTGAGGGGACTGTGTCGGTGAACCTGAGCCGAGGTGGTACCCATTTTCCGTTTTTGAATCGGACCCCGGGGGCCGGGGTGAGCATCGACTGAAGTTTGCGGCCTTCTTCTCTCCTGACCCCGGACTCGAGTTTGGGGGTGACCCAGTGCCGAAGTGAATAACGGCGGGCCGGGCCTGGCGAGTCGCGTACCCCACACTTTCACTTTTGAGTCCCCTTGCCGTCATCGCGAGTGGGATTACGGCGCTTCTTTGTGTGGTGGTGGCCTCGCTGGGGGACCCTGCCTGCGGGGACCCGCTCCGCCTTCCTGAGGTGACCCCCGGGGCTAACGGCCTTGATTGCTTGCTCTCCACTGCGTGACTGGCGGGGGTGCGAGATACGCGACGATGGCCACGAAGCACGGTGGAGATCGGCTGAAGGCCAAATCGACCCGGCGTGGCACCGCACCTCAAGTCAACATTATGGATCGCTACACCCTCCCGAAGGGGTCTCCCGTCGGATCGCACAAGTCTTCCGAGTGTCCCCCGGATGCCCCGGATTTGCCTACGGATCTGACTTTGCAGGACGTCATGGGCGCCATTGCTGAGATGAAGACCTCAGTAGGCCAACAATTCGACACCTTGGCGCACAAACTCGATGCGGTCCTCATCGATGTCAACCTTGTTAGAGCAGATCTATCTAAGACAAATGACCGGGTTGACTCCTTGGCCCATACCGCGTCGGGCCTCACGACTGAGGTAGCGGCCCTTCAGACGGAGGTGCGCCGGCTCCGGCAGGCAAGTGCGCTCACGGATCGGCGCCTGGAGGACTCCGAGAGCAGGGCCCGGAGGAATAACATTCGCATTATCGGAGTGCCCGAGGGACGGGAGGACTCGGCGGCGGATCTCTTTGGGGAGGACCTGATTTCTACCCATCTCCAGCCTCGAGGACTGAGTAAATTCTTCGCGGTGGAGAGGGCCCATAGAGTTCCTGGCGGCAGACCGAAGGTCGGAGCTCCTCCGCGGCCTCTTATTGCCCGTATCTTCAACTTTCGGGATAGGGATGCGATTTTGCAAGCTTCCAGACTGCAAGGGCCGCTTAAGCTGGAGAACATGGAGGTGAACTTTTATCCTGATTTCACGCAGGCGGTCCAGAAGCAGAGACTGAGTTTCATGGGCGTCAAGCGGCGGCTTCGAGACATGAACTTAAAATACGCCATGCTTTTCCCGGCCAGGCTGCGTGTGGAGGCTGACGGTCGCACTCACTTTTTTGACCGTCCCGAGGTGGCCGGGGACTGGTTGGACACTTTGTCTGGGGGACATGATCGGGATGGGATGGGGGCGGCGGGAGGAGAGTGCCCACCGGACCGGGTACGAGGTATTGACACTGGGGCTCATTCCTGATGATGCCACCTTTCGGCCAGGCTTAGGGTCTCTTGTTTCCCCTCCGTTGGAGGTGGTGCTGTGTCTCGAGGGGGTTCTCTTTCCTCCTCTAGGGGGTCTTTGTAGTTTAGTTTACACAGGGGCGACAGGCACACTGCAAGTTGGGGGGGGCTATTTGGGCTCATGCAGGGGTGCAGGGAGGGGGGGAGTTTTGTTTGGGATGTTGGGTTGGGGTTGGGTATTGTTTATTTGTACCACAAGGCAGAAGTATTGTTGTGCTATCGCTAAAGTGCTCTCTGGGGGGAGATTGATCGGTTTTGGCTATGATGGGGGGTAGGGGACTGAGCCTTTTGTCCTGGAATGTCAATGGACTGGGGGACAGGATAAAATGGGGAGTGGTCCTGCAGTTCTTAAAACGAATTTCACCCGATATAGTATTTCTGCAGGAAACACACCTCATTGGAAACTCCTTTCGTGCCATGAACAGACGGGGCTATCGCCTTGCAGCCCACTCGGGCTTCACATCTGGTTCGAGGGGTGTGGGCATTATGGTTAAAACCTCGCTCCCGTTGGAGGTTGATGAGGTGCTCCATGATGATAGGGGACGATATACGGCTCTGGTGGGTAGATTGGAGGGTAAAGTGATTGTTTTGGTTTCTGTTTATGTCCCGCCAGGGTTGCAGACAACTACTTTTGCTGATTTGGGGCGCCTTCTTCTTGGCCTGCCGGAGGGGATTCTAGTGGTTGGGGGGGGGGGGTTTTAACGCTGTAATTTCCGGAACTGAGGATCGTCACCCTCCCAGGGATCTCCCCCGTGCCCAAGCTTGGTTATCTGGCCTCTTGGATACCCTGGGGCTGGTGGATTGTTGGCGGCTGAAACACCCTACGCAGATACAATACACCTTTCATTCTGGGGCTCATGGTAGTCTTTCGAGGCTTGATTATGTTCTGATGCCAGCAGCACAGGCAGGGAGGGTCGGGGAGGTACGACATCTGGCTCGGGGTATTTCAGATCACTCCCCGCTCCTGTTGTACTTCGATATTGTCCCTAGGGGGGGAGGGGAGGGTGGTCCCGATTAATTCCTGGTACCTGCGTGACCCCACAATTCGCGCTGATTTGGTTAAATCTCTTGAGCGATATTTTGAAGACAATGTGGGGTCTGTGTCGTCTGCGGTTTCTTTGTGAGAGGCGTTTAAGACGGTACTCCGGGGGGAGGCCCTGTCCCTCATTTCCCATTCCCGGAGGCGCGAGCGGGAGGAGGTGACCCGTATCGAATCTGAGATAACTGAGTTGGAGGGTGATCTGGAGTGTGGGGTAACGGATGATAAACTGCATGCTCTCCGACTCAAACAGGCGGACTACAAGGCCCTAGTCACGGAGGCAGCCAGGGGCCTGAGTAGAGAGCAACAGGGGCGACTGTATGATGTGGGTGATAAGGCTGGTAAATTGATTGCGTGGCTGGATAAAAAGGAGAGAGCGAGTCGAGTTGTCCCATCGATTGAGAGACTGGATGGTGTGTGTGTCACTGAGCCGGAGGAAATTGTTGAATGTTTCACTGAGTATTTCCGTGGGGTGTATTCCCCGGTCTCTTCCCGCTCGGAAGAGGATTCCCATGCCCTGCTTAAAGACATTGCGCTGCCTTCCCTTTCGGAGGAGGATAAATTGTCGTTGGACGCGGCCCCGACATCTGAGGAGATTGCCCTCGCCATACGTTCGGTCGCCTCTGGCAAGGCCATGGGTCCTAATGGCCTTCCCATTGAATTGTACAAATTACGACCGGATACGCTGGCTCCGCATCTCCGCGCTATGTTCCTCGCGGCCCGGTCGGCGGGTTCCCTCCCGCTGGACCAGCGTCTTGCCACTATTGTGGTTATTCATAAGGAGGGGAGGCCGCGGGATCGGGTCACGTCTTACTGGCCCATTTCGCTGTTGAATGCGGAGCCGAAAATTCTCGCCAAGGTGCTGGCTAATCGGCTGGTTGGCGTGGTGTGCGATCTGATCCACCAGGACCAGTCCGGCTTTATCCCTCATCGCAACACCGCGCTTAACTTGCGGCGTCTGCACGGGGTGCTCGCGAGGGTCCCGTTCATACGAGAACCAGCCATTTTGGCGTCCTTGGACGCCACTATGGCGTTCGACACGCTTGAGTGGCCATATATTTGGGCGACGCTGGCTAAGTTTGGGTTTGGCCCGGGATTCATTTTCTGGGTGAAACTGGTGTATTCCGGACCGCTGGCGCAGGTGGCGGTGAATGGTAGAGTATCGGCGCCGTTTGAGCTGGGCAGGGGCACGCAGCAGGGCTGCCCGCTGTCGCCGCTCCTTTTTGCACTTGCCTTGGAGCCCCTGGCGGAGTGGCTGCGGTGGCACCCTTCGATTCGTGGTCTCCGATGGACCCCCGAGTATGAGGATCGCGTATCCCTTTACGCGGACGATATTCTTTTGTACCTTGCTTCCCCGCGCAAATCACTGATTGTGTTAGTGGATGTGTTGCGTTCATTCGGCCGCAACTCCGGCTTAGTTATCAACTGGGCTAAATCCTGTGTGTATGTCCTCTCGGGGGAGGCTCCTATCCTTCCGCGGGGTTGTCCTATCCAGGTTGCTTCGCAGGGATTTAAGTATCTGGGTATCTTTATTACCCTGGACGCTGCGGCCCGATATAAACAGAACTTACTCCCCCCCTCCAGCGCCTGAAGGAGGATGTGGCACGTTGGAGGCGCTTGCCGCTCTCGCCGCTCGGCCGTGCGGCACTGTTTAAGATGATGTCGTTGCCACGTTTCTTATACGCTTTACAAAACACGATGGACGTCGTCCCGGCGCGCTACTTTCGGGAGGTGGAGGGTCTGCAGCGCCACCTGTTTTGGGATGGGAGGCCGCGTATCGCCCTCGCGAAGCTGACGCTCCCGTGGAATGACGGGGGGGGTCGCCCTCCCAGACATCAAACGGTATTACTGGGCCTCCCAGCTGGCTGCGATAAACCACGGCCTTTATGGGCCCGCCCTTAACCCGGCTTTTGAAATGGACAAACTGTTACTGCCGGGTGGTGACTATAATCGTGCGCTTTACTCTACATCGCTCGACGCACGTTTGACGGGCCCTACGCGGGTCGCGGTACGGGTGTGGCACGCGGCAAACTTGGCTATGGGGTGGAAGGATCGGTTGACCCGGGCGACGCCACTGTATGCATCTGAGCGACTGGGCTGCTTGTGGACCTCGAAAGGCTTTGAGAAGTGGGACATGATAGGCATCAGCAGGGTGGACGATCTCTGGACGAGGGGGGGATTCAAAACGTTCGATGTGCTGCAGAAGGAATTCCAGTTGCAGGACAGGGAGTACTTCCGATATGTACAGGTTCGTCACGCGCTGTGTTCTGTATTCCCGGATGTTGCCTCCATCCCGGAGTGCTCCCCTCTGGAAGATAGAGTGCTAGATGGGCATGTACCGGATGGCACTATCTCATTGATTTATAAAAAGCTCATCAACGATCGCTCCGGACTGCTGACTGGCCTTCGTGAGGCATGGGTCGCCGATGGATTGGAGCTGGATGACGAGGACTGGGTGTCTGCGGTGGCCTCCCCGAAAGAGGTGGCCATACCGGCCCGCCTTCGCTTCGTCCAGCTCAAAATACTCCACAGGGTCTATGTTTCGGGGCCGGGTCTGATGCGTATGGGATATGCCGTGGATGGACTGTGTAAGCGTGGGTGTGGTTTGTTAGGGACCTTTATCCATATTTTGTGGGAATGCCCGGAGGTGGCGCGATTCTGGCGTGGTGTACATGCGGTGTTGCAAGCGGTCACGCATGTGGCGCTGTTTCCCGAGGCTAGGAGAGGTCTGCTAAATGTGTGGGAGCCGACTGATTATACGGTGCCGCAGACGTGGTGGGTGACTCTGGGATATATGGTGGCCAAGCGTGACATAGCACAATTGTGGGGCTCCCAGAGGTCACCAACGGTTTCGGTGTGGAAGGACAACATGGATTGGTGTATGTTTCGGGAGAAGGTAGTGTATGTGGCGAGAGGTAAGCCTGGGAAATGGGTGAAGGTGTGGGGCCCCTGGAACTCCTATCGTGGCGGGATTTGTACCCCGCCGCTGACGCCTGACTTGGCAGTGGCCCAGTCTCCCTAGTCTGCTTGTCACCTTGGCTCTGGGCATTGTGTCTACTTTGTTTCTGTCCCGGCCTGTCCCCCCCCCCTATTCCTGTGGATCGGTAGGGTCCTCCCCAGGGGAGCTCATAATGCTGCTTTGACTTTTGCTGCCTTGTGGATTTGTTTGTGGTTTTTTATAAAAAATGGAACCGCCATTTTGGGGGTCCGGCCGGTGTGGCCGCCAACGCTTCCCTCGACTTCTGGGACCTTTATCACTTGCCGCTTGTGTTTAATGACTGTATTTTACGCTCTCACTGTTTGCTAGCGGCCGGCCTGAAGGTTGTAGGCCCATCTTTGTATATCTTTTGCATTCTGTAATAAAGGTTTCAAAAAAAAAAAAATGGCAGCTGCCAAGATGGTCTTTGCATTCTGAGTCAGGAATTCTGTGCAGTTTTCAGCCATTTTTTTCCTAGTCTGTGAATCAAGTTGTACTTGCCTTTGTGCCCCCCAACTCAACAAATGGTTTAGCCACTTGTTAAAAGCCAATTCTTTTCTGTAGAATTTTCGCTCAAAAGTACGAAATGTATACAGAGACAGTCCCCAGCCAATCACGCTCGTCTAAAAATGTAAATGTGATTTATAGGATTCGTGAATCACTGAATCTCTATTTTAAGTGGCAAAGATATACAAGTGTTAGCACTTTTACGCCCACCAGGCACCTTTTTGAAAAGCTTATTTCTGAGAAACTATTCAATAGATTTTTACAAATGTGACGAAAAACATGATTTCTAAGTAAAGTTCTACTTAAATTACAAATTTGATTTCAAATTTGATCAGTAGTTTTTGCTGTAGGTGCAAGCAAAAAATGTTATGGGGGCTAGAATGGGGAAAGCAAAAGACACAATTGATGGACGGAATGCAGAAAAAAATCTAAACATTCACCCCAAGTCAAGAGATCTGGGTTAAATCCATCATTCTTTTGCTCACCATGCCACCCCAGTTTAGACCTGGCCATATGCAAATCAGTCTTGACCCTGTGCCTCATGGGAACAGTCCAGCCCGAACTGCCAAGCCATGTCTTCCCTGGACGGGAATCAAGCATCCTAGGACCGGTTTCTGGCTATCAGCGGAGTGGAGTAGACTGTTGTGTCAGAGAGTGGTGGGGCATACAGTAGAGTAAAGTGTTGTAGATAGGAGTAAAGTGTTGCAGAGAGGAGTAAAGTTTTGCAGAAAGGAGTAAAGTGTTGCAGAAAGGAGTAAAGTGTTGCAGAAAGGAGTAAAGTGTTGCAGAAAGGAGTAAAGTGTTGCAGAAAGGAGTAAAGTGTCGTAGAGTGGAGTAGAGGGCCCACAGGGCAGGCTGATTCCGCGACATGTGCTAGCCTTCATAGTCTTACAGCAGAGGCTGGACCTTGACCTGCTCACGTTGGAAGAGCGTACACTCCTGTGTTGGAACCGATGCCAGAGGAGGGCGGCGATAACTCGCCCCTACGCCCCGGAGATTCCTTTGGGGATGTGTACGGCGTTCCCGCATGGAGGCGATTGGTCTGCGCTGGCTGTTTGGGAGGAGTTGGGTGTGCAGATGGTGGGTGACTTATTCCGGGAGGGGGTGCAGCTGCCGTTCCAGGAGTTGCAGGACTCCTATGGGCTCCCACGTGGGGACTTCTTACTTCACGCGGCCCTGGTAGCGAGCCTTCAGCGGCACTGGAATGCGGGGCTCTCGGAGCCACCGGTCGCTGCGGGTTGCCAATATGTAGTGATGGCGGCGGGGACGTCCAAGGCCATTACTTGCCTATACCGCAGGCTGTCGACGGAAGGCTTACCGCCCCTTGCCACCTTGAGGGGCAAGTGAGAGTTGGACCTTGAGAAACCGATCCCTGAGACTACCTGGTCCACGCTGGTGCGGCGGGCCTGGAAGGGAACGCGCAATGCCCGGTTCCAGTTGGTGCAATTTTTCACGTTGCACAGGGCGTATTTGACACCGGTTAAAATATTGCAATTTTTTGGGGGGGCGCACTCACAGTGCCCGCGGTGCGGAAGAGAGGGCGCTGATTTTCGTCACATGTTTTGGTCCTGCGTCCAGCTGGGTGATTATTGGGCAGAGGTCATGGATTGCCTAAATCAGGTGACGGACCGAGTTATTGACCCGGACCTGGGGGCCTGTTTGCTGCTTTGGTTCCCGCACACCCGCCGGACGAAGGTCACTAGCAAGTTTTACGACTTAGGATTGATAATGGCCAAGAGGGAACTGACTATGCACTGGAAGTCCAGAACGGGGCCTAGCTTCTTGCGATGGAGGGCGGCCTTTGTGCGTTGGGCGGGGGCTGAGGGTGCGCTCCGGTTGCAATTAGCTCTTCGGAGGGATGACGAAAAGGCGTTGGCGACGGCCCGGGCGTGGGAGGCGCTGGTGGTGGAACTTCAGGGGCAGATGGCTGACAACGGGGTAGAGGGGGACACATCTGGCAGGCAGGAGGAGGTGGTGAATGGGGAGTAGAAGGGGAGTAGTAGTGATCGCTGGCAACGAGGCTGTGGCTAAGCGTAAGGGAAAGTCACGGATCTCTAGTGGAGGGCGAGTACCCATGTCTGATTTATGGCAGGGAGGGGGCACATCGGGAGCGAGGTGAAAGACAGGAGGCACACTGACATGGGGTGGGGAGGGAGGGGGGAGGGCCGGTATGGGCCGGAAGATCATTCTCCCGGTTGTTGGCTGGTAACTTTATGTGTACTAAACATTCTTTGGCCGTGGAGGAAGCGGGTTTGTACTGTGCTGTTGCTATGAAAACAATAAAAAATGTTTCAACAAAAAAAAATGGAGTGCAGTAGAGTGGTCTAAAGTGGAATGACGTAGAGTGGAGAAAAGTGCCGTAGAGTGGAGAAAAGTGCCATAGAGTGTTGTAGATTGGAGTGGCATCGATTGAAGTGGCGTAGATTGAAGTAGTGTAGAGGGGAGAAAAGTGGCATAGAGTGACCTAGATAGTAGTGGTGTAGAATGAAGTAAAGTGGCGTAGAGAGTCGTAGACTGGAGTAGCAGTGTTGTGGAGGCAACTGTTGTAGAGTGGAGTCGAGGGACAGTGTTGTGGAACGGCGTAGAGTGGAGGGCACAAAGGGGAGGGCCACAGAGGCAAGGGCCACAGAGGGGAGTGGAGTGCCGTGGAGCAGTTTGGGCATGGAGTGTCGTACAGGAGAGGGTTGTAGAGTGTTGTTGAGGGTCGTAGAGTGTCATGAGAGGTCACTGAGTGGTGCAGAATGACATCGAGAGGAGTAGAGTGTGATGGAGAGGAGTGGCTTGGATTGCAGTAGAGTGGCGCAGAGTGGAGTAAAGTGCCACGAGAGGAATGGCATAGCATGGTGTTGTGCAGAATGGAGAAAAGTGGCATGGAGTGTCATAGATTGGATTGGCATAGATTGGAGTAAAGTGATTTAGAGTTTCAGAGATTGGAGTGGCATAGAGTGTTGTAGAGTAGACTGTTGTAGGGTGAAGTAGAGTGTAAGTGTTGTGGATGGTCAGAGTGGAGGGGCGTGGAGTATTGTGTCATGTTGCAGAGTGGAGGGGCAAAGAGTGTCGTGGAGTTGAGTAAAGTGTCGTAGAGTGAAGTGACGTTGCGTAGAATGGAGTAAAGTGTCAGAGTGGAGTGGCATAGAGTGGTGTAGAGTATTGTAGAGTGGAGTGGTGTGGTGTAGTGAAGAGGGGAGTAGATTGTTGAAGAATGTTGTGACCTGTTGTAGAGTGGACTGGCACTGTGTGGAGTGTAGTAAGCATGGTGAGACAGCACACTACCATTATAGACAACACATGTTCAATTGGTGAAATAGACATTACATTTGTGCAGACATACAGTTTTACTGATAAAACTATACAGCGCACAAACGATGTGTGGAAACGCCATCACCAAGTGTATTGATTTGTTTTGATCGCATTAAAATATTTGTTCCCCCATACTTCAGAATTACAAACAAAAAATGCTTCATTTGTGCTTTTCAAATTCGGATATATTCTGAAATATTTAAACAGTTCGGTTACAGACATTTAAATGTTGTTGTGTGCTAGAAATAATAATAATAATAATAATCCACATTTGTAAAGCGCGAACAATCACCCGTAAGGGTCTCTAGGCGCTGGGGGCCGTCGGGAAGATTAAGCAAGGTACTGCCCAGAGTCACATGGTGCTGGGCTAATCTGCCACCGGCGCCGGGGATCGAACCGTGATCCCCAGATTCCGGAGTCAGTTGCCCTGGCCCCAGCGCCACATCTCTTCCCTGGGTACCCTGAAGGATTGTGACATAAATCCTCTCAATTTGAAGTCACAGAAAGAAAATGCCCAAGCTCCCTTGGAGGACAGAGCTTAACATTTGACCTCTGTCTTTGAATGCGCAGCAAATGTAACAAGATAATGGCTAATAATACGAAGAACAAAATGTAAAGGCCTGTTTAGAGAAAGCGAGTTGTGGAAGGATACAGTAAACGGGATTTGATCCACAGAATGGACTAACTCAAGTCGGACAGCCTAAAACAGATAAAGCCTGCAACTAGAAAGCAAGCAAATGTGAGTTACAAAACAAAAAGCCAGTAGTAAGCAATGTGCGGAAAGCATTCTCGGGGACATTCAGAAAATGTTCCTGAGATGTCTTCAGCAAATCATACAGCTATGCGGTCTAGTAGGCTTTGACCTAAAAACCAATTCACAGGGACCGGTCAATTTTGGGAAATATGATACCAGTCAACTACGAATAGCTCAGCTGTTCGCATTATTCCCAAATGTAAACAACATGAGTAAATGTGCCTTTATTAAGACAGTTGCTCCAAATAACATGAATTATTGGTCACTTCCACTGGTTCACTGCTATTAAATAAAGTGGGTGTGTGTGGTTTCCAGACAGACGCACATATCCCATAACCCATCTTTTCCCCAGGGTGTAGTGTTGCATCACCTGTGGTAGGTAAACTCTGCGTGTGTAGTGGAACCTCTGTCTTTTCAGCGCCAGGATACCCGTGGGGTGATAGAGCGCTTTATAAATGCTGGATTCATTACATATATATGCCAATAAAGTTGCAATGCACAGCCTAAAACCCATTGAAATTTGCATTATATGCTAAAATCAACAGAGATCGTCATTAGTAATATTGCATCAACTCTGACATAAAAAGGCGCTTAATGTTTCTACATCCCAGAATCTAGAGGGTTTAACCCTTGAACTCTACACAGTAGCCTCTGATAAAACTGACCGTGAACAGGCTTGGAGTCGCTGTTGAGTGTAACTGGGTGCTGAACCCACAGCCCACTTTGATGTCCACAGAACTTCGATGTTCACAGACTTTGCCCTGACCATAAAAGCACTGGTACATACAGATCCTGCTGGTATAGTATTCCTTCTTAGGGGCGCTGAAAGCAGGGGGTGTTAGCTTTTACCCAACTTAATGGACTTGTTTCATTGGCCTCAGAAAGATGAAGGAGAGAGGCTGGGGAGAGGATGTGGTCCGTCGACTAGCCTGCCGACTTTGGAGCTGGAAACCAGGGTTCAAGCCTCGGGGTCGGGTCCACATCCTGTGATTCTGGGCAAATCACTTAATCTCCCTGTACCTGAATGTGTAATGTAAATAAGGTGCTCGTGTAAAGCGCTCCAATACCTTTGGGTCGAGTTCGCGCTATATAAATCTGCAAAAAATAAATAAATACATTTTAAAAAAGGAGATAGTCTTCCCCACCTTTACTTAAGCACGTGACGCACTGATTTGTGCTGTAGACGCAGGAGTTGGAGTAAAGTGTGACCGGTTGTTCATCAAAATGAAATCCGATCCGCTTTCACTGGCCACAAAGGGGACCACAGATCCCACACCGCCCTGCTGCTGACTTTCGCGCCAGGCGGCGCCGCCGCCATTCTCAAGCGCCCGGAGGCGCATAAAGGTCTGCGCAGCTCGCGCTCCGCGGGACGCGCGCAGGCACGCGCCGTGCTAAGTCCGGGCCAAGGGCGGGCCCGTCTGTGCCCGTCAGGGGCTGGCAGAGGCTGGGCTGGGCCACCCCCCTGATATCCTCCACTAAGGACAAAGCTTGTGTCTTAAGGTAAAGCGAGTTGTATTGCTTAATTGCTCGCCAGTGTGTTATTTAGTGGTGAAATAATTGGATCATCTTGTGTTTCAGGCATGACGAGCAAACGCAAAGGAGTAGCCAGGACATTAGACGCCTTCATTGTAAGGGCAGAGTCTCTGCTTACCCATCGAACTGACAGAGCTTCGTCTGTCCATGGACCCAGTTACACTGCACTCTCGCCTATCCTTGGGAGGCCCGAACACTGATGGTGTAACACATGAAATCCCCCATGAATCAACCCCAATGGAAGCATGCCCTGTTTCCTTAGACTTATCTCTGTCATGCTCAGAAGCCCCTAATTCGGCAGTCCCAGACGCACCAGGCATTATTACTAGAGCACGGGCAGCAGGTCCCCAAAAGATCGACAAAGTGAAAACGCAACCTGCAAAAAGGAAGAGGGACGCAGGGATGACCAAGTCTAAAAAAGCCAAAGATTGTTTAACATGCAACAATGTAACAAACTCGGTGGTTATTTGTACTGCTGCAGTGGGCACACAGACTGATGTTACTTTTATGTATGTTAGTAACGACAGCAATATAGGCATTGAGGGTGATGTTGCCACTCCCTCCTCTGCCCTGAAGTCGATTGGCTGACATTAAAAATGTAATTGACATGAAATTCAATTTGTTGTGGGGGAAAATGGAATGTTTGAACTCTGAACTGACCAACTTTATGTGCCGGAATGTTAATCCTATTAATTAGTGACAGGGATGGTTTGCCTACATTATCCATGAGCAACACATTTGGGCTGGTGTCACATCCTGGTTCTGTCTCCCATAAAGATAGTATTCTTTCCGTTTCGCATACAAATTGTAGTAACAAAAATGCATTCCCTGGGTTAAATTTCCATAGCGAACAAAGGGCAAGTCAGGGTGTTGCCCTAGGAAATACAATTAACTCAATCCCGGTCTTAGGAAGAAGTAGCCCAATCCCCAAACGTGCGAGTGTCCCCGTAAATGACATAAGCACAAGTAGGGATCGTCTCAACCGCCCTAGAAATGTCTGTGTGAGACCAAACACTGATGTGTTAAGTCTACCTCCTGCCTCCTGTCCCTATGTGCTAGTTTTGGCTGGGGTCCTCGAATTAGCTGGAGACCAAAGGGAATCTTGGGCAGATCTTCGCAATAAATCCGTAGTTTGGCTTTGCAAACACAGGAGGTTCCTTTCTTTCAATAGGAGTGATATTCTTATGGCTAGAAGAGTAGGATGGGTTGGCCATTCTGAAAAGAACATAGACGGCGACTGCGTTGTTCTTAATTTTCACAGACCCCACATGGTTCGCCGATTACGGAGTACTTCTGAGCAACCCCCTACGCTAAACACCCACATTAGTACGCTTCTCCTGGGCTATTTTTATAAGCCATCCCCGGAACCCCTCAGGGATGCCCACACTTTGCCTTTGCTAATTAATAGGTTTAATGTATTTTCTGACTTAGATGCACAGGATTGACAACCACCACTGACGGCCCCCCAGTTGCCTCAGCAACATCATTTGGAGGATTCCCCTGCAACTATAGTAACTACCGACAATAATAATGATGCCCTATCCCCCACCAGAGCTAACAGTGGAGTAGACTTCAACATTCTTAGCTGGAACGTAGCAGGGTTACAGTCCAAACTTAATGATCAGGACTGGTTGCGCTTAGTCAAAGAACAAGACATAGTAATATTCCAGGAGACTTGGGCCACACACGATTTTCACATTGAGGGGTTTCACTGCTTTAATGCGGCGGCATCCCGCCATAAGTTGGGCCGACCTTCAGGGGGCCTTTTCATTGGGCTTAACGTAGCAGCCGGTGGAAGTTTTAAGTTACTCCCAACTAACAGCTGTAACTTTCAAGTTGTATTGTACAAGGAAGAGTTTCTTTTTATTTCGTACATTTTTACAATAATGATTTCCTTTCCATGCCAAATATGAATTTCCTTGAGCTCTTTGATTTTATTTCTAATTTAGATTACCAGCAAGGTTCGGGCAATATCATTGGGATTATTTTGGGAGGTGATTTTACTGCAAAACTCAAAGACACGCATTTGGGTGCAGAGCCAGACAATCTAGTTGCCTCTTCTCGTAGGGGTGCCTAACTGGCAGTGCTCTTGAGGTCTCACAATCTGGTCAATGTTATGGACCAGATGGGCACATCACATGCGCCCATTAACCATCACCCGACATTTAGAGGCAGAGGCCACCGTTCCACTATAGATTTTGTTTTTATTTCCCTTGTACTCGTGGACTATTTAGTCACCACGGAGGTCGTTGACAGTGTCCAAGGGGATCACAACCCTATTAAAACAGCACTGAGATTGGCCGCACGACCGGTGTTTCCATCTGAATGTGGGGCAAGAAACCTAACGTTATCGACAGACAATTTAAGATTAGTATGGAGGGGCATTGATAACGGGGATCTGTTCAAATCATTAACTACGGACAACCTGCCTCTCATTAATTCTCGTCTGTCATTTCAAACCCCGCACCCAGAGGTAGTCCAGAACTTTTCCAAACTTTGTCTGGCTATTAAAACTTACTTGTCGAAGCCTGCATCTTTAAGAAGGCAGGGCCCTAGATGGTTCAATAACGAATGCTCATTGGCTAATAGGATCTTGCGCAAGGCATTGTCAGTTGAACCCAGGTGCGCATCGGATGTGAAATTAGCCAGGCAGACGTACAACAGGGCAGTTAACGAGCAGTAGGGAGTACTCCTTAGGAACCGCTGGGAAACCCTATCGCAAGTTGCAACTGATAAAAATGGTAAATTATTTTGGTCCGCTGTAAGGGATTTTCGATCTATGGGCCAGTTACTAACCCCCATTAGCTGTACTATATCCAGCCAATCCTGGGAAACCCACTTTAATATTTATGCCTCCCCTTCACTGGACTTTGATCAGTATGAATATGGCCCACCTGCATTCAGATAACACTCGCTGAAGTAGAAGAAGCCATCCATCAGAGTATTGGGAATAAGGCTCCTGGCCCTGATGGGCTACCAATAGATTTTATCAAGTGGAAGCCGGATTTTTGGGCACCGCTTCTCCTGAATGTTTTCAACAATCTAATGCATGCCCCGTTACCTGACACCTGGGCTAAAAGCATTATTGTCCCAATATTTAAAAGGGGGGAATCGGTCGCAGCCCAGCAATTATAGGCCGATATCATTGATTGATAACACCCTTAAAATATTGGGCAGTGTCTTATATAATAAGATATTGGAATGGACGGAGGAATGCAGCATCTTAGAGCCCTGTCAGCTAGGCTTCCGTAGCAAGGTTGGTACTAACGAACAATGTCTTAATCTCAGCCTTGTAATTGGGAAATATACCATCGCCCGGAAGTCTCCAGTCTATTTGGCCTTCATGGATTTGTCCTCAGCTTTCGTCCTTGTTAATAGGTCGAAGCTGTGGGCTATCCTGTTGGCCTATGGCCTGGATGAGCCTCTGGTCCATTTCTTGGCATATCTCCACAAAGACCTCCAGGCACAAGTGAGGATTGGCAGAGGTGGAGAGGTTTCAGGACCCATTAAGATTGGAAGGAGGGTCAGGCAGGGTTGTGTCTTGGCACCCCTTCTTTTTATATTAACGGACTGAACAAATCACTAATATCTATGTCCCAGGATGTCCCTATGATTAATGGGAAAACTCTCCCCGTGCTACTATATGCAGACAATGCGGTACTTATATGCCACACCCCAAATTCTCTACGTATCTTGGCACAGTCCTTCGTTAAATATATGGACAGCCTGGACCTAAGTTAATTTTAATAAATCATTTTTAATGTCGTGGCCCCCGGAAACGCCAGCTTAGCTCCATCACTGCTGGCAAACAAAAACTGATAAGCACTTGCAAATTTCCCTATCTTGGGGTGGCCTTTGCTGTGAACGGCTCCTGGACTGAGCATCTTACCCACTCCAGGTGCAAGTTCTCAAAGACCATCAACTCGATTTTTAGTCTCCCCCGTCCAAAGAATTCAGGTGCTATTTTAAAAAAATGTAATTCCCAATGTGTCCCAGTGGCTACCTATGGAGCTGAGATTTGGGGTGCCGCAAATAGTTCCTGCATCCAGCAGGAAGAAAACAGGTTCTGGAAGAACGAGGCAGCAACTTTAACAAGAGATATTATTACTAACTGCATGAAGTGTGATAGGAGGGAGGATATCCCCTGGCTTTCTGGAGTCTATCAGAGCCTATGTAGCATTAACAAAGGTTGTATCTTTTTAAATCCCAGCGAAACTGAAACTCTGCACAAAAAAGAACTCAGAAGTGCCCTTTATTTGTCATATAATAAAGAAAGACTGGCGCTGGAATCGAAGAAACCGTTTGTTTCCAGCTATTTGTCCCGTAAGCGGTGCTGCCTCCCCCTATTAAATTATCTAATGCTACCCAAGAGTCATTGGGAAAGGAGCCTCTGATTCCGCTTTAGAGCAGGGACAGTCAAATTTGCAATGTGTTTCCCTTTTGGCTACCACTCGAAACTTGATTCAATACCCTGCCCATGTGACGGGGTGAGTGGCCAATCTACCATTCACTTCTTGTTTTTCTGCAAATAGTACACAAAGTATAGAAAGGGGCTCCTTTACCCGTTTTTCAGCAGGAGCAGGCCCATTCGTCTGGATTCTGCTTTTTCAAGTATGCTCGCCCTGACTGGTGAAGAGCTTATTTTTCGTATTAGCACATTTCTGAGGGTTGCTACTCGGTCACGCAAGTCAATGTTTAATCCTTGAGTTTTTAAAGTACGAATGGATACATTTTACGATTGTTGCCAATGAATTTACCGTTTTTATTTCTGAGCGTGTAACATTGTGTTCTACAAATTGTTAATTTTTACTTGCTCTTATTGTTACTCTTCCCTTGTCATTTATATTTTTACTATGTACTTTTATGGATACGATGTTTATCCGAATAAAGTTTAATGAACTGAACTCCGATCCAGGGTTTGGCAGTTAACAGGCACTGGCGCTCAGAGACGTTTTAATGCATGGGCAAAGTGGGCTCTGGCCCAGGGCCCCAGCCTTTCAGGGGGCCCCCTGACAGAGTCAACTCCGTTCTCCAGAGTTTTGCCCTAATGACCTTGAATATTTCTTAAACAGATTGTTTTAAATACTGTTTTCCTTTAATCTATTTTTATGAACCTGATGTGTAAGTCTAGTACAGGCATTTTGCAGAGAAATGTTGTTTTTATGTTTCATACAATATACATAAAAAAAGTTTCTTTTACATCAAAAAAAGGCCTAACATATAAGAAATGGGATGGCGTCACAGAGAATATTTGCAGTAATATTGGTGAGCTAATGCTGTGTTACAATGTTGAAAATACACATAACCATCCCTGAATATTAGATGTAAACGCATTTAGGGCCTTATTTATGAGAAGTGATGCATCGCTGTGTGAAAACAGGGATGCATCACTTCTTAGTGCGCCCTCCTTGCGACATGATGGATGCGTAATATTTACTGTATGACGCATCATGTCGCAAGGAGTTACAGATACGTCAGTTTTTCTGATGTATTTGTAGGCGCAAAAGAGATGCATTGCTGGGATGTGTCTGAAAATAGACGCAACTCCAGCAATGTGTCCTTTCACATGGGGCAAGCCCCATGTGAAAGGGCCTGCATTAGTCTTACGCCTGCTGTGAGGCAGGTGTAAGATAATGATGCAATGGGGTCCTAGAAGTGGCGCACTGAGTTCTCCTAGATTTCAATGCGCCACTTCTACGAGGCTTTTTGCGGGGGAACACCCAACCTGCATACATTATACCTGGCGCAGGTATAATGTGGTGCTGGGGTTTACAAAGTGACGCATCTACCTAGATGCGTCACTTTGTAAATAGGGCGCAACATGGCACATTTTTGGGTCTCGCCTGAGCCAGCGCAAGCGCTGCTCTGGCGAGACATTTAGTAGCTGCTTCAAAAGTGCTACCTTGCCGGCCACCAGCTTGCTATTACGCTCACAAGCACGCGCGACGTGCACAGCACTTTTCTCCGTCGCGCGCGCACCACACGCGGTTTTTTTATTTCATTTTTTGCGAGCACAGAGCGCGTCATCGCGATCACTTTCGCTTTCACCGTGATCGCGATTACTTTCGCGGCCGCGCGGCGTTACTTTTACAGCCGCGCGGCCAATGCTTGTTTAGCTTTGACGTCTTGTGCAGAGAATACATAGACTCTGATTTAACTTTATCCTTGTGATCGTTTCTTAATAGTTAAGTTCATCCTGATTGCTGGCACCTTCCTTTTACTCTTCTCACTGTTTACAGTTTTCAAGCGGTTCCCCAAGCGGCTGTGGAGGAGGAGGTAACATCTCCATTGGCTCAGCTCCAGCCACTCACAAACTCTAGTAATGGCAGTGCACTAAGCAAACTTTTATCTTCAAAACTGTTTTCGCTGACATGACAGGAGCAGTTTCGGCAATAACCGAGTGCCGGCTGGTCCACTATACCATTGCAGCAAGATGAACCCGGCACTGTTTTTTAAATTTTCCATTGTCAAACTCTCAAAGCGGAGGATTGTCTTTGGAAAATGAAAAATCATTGTCACTGGTGCTAAGAGATAAAATTCAGCGCATAGGGAACATTGCTGTATTTTTTACTGCCCTGTACATTTGCTGTGTTTGGCGCTCCAGACAGGAAGTACAAAGGCAGACATACCACCCCACTTTCAGTATCCACACAGTCTGAGATACACATTTTCATGGATTTACCAATGATATAAATATATTTTTTGTGGGTGCTCTATGTTGTTTCTGAAGACGTCACTGAATGGTGGCATACAAATGGTATACAAAGAGGAAAATAAATATTTCTTTCATGAACAAAAGAAAAAACAACAAGCATTGGCATAGCCAATAGGTCTCGCCTTTGGGACCTTATAAGTGCTTAGCCATGCAACAGTTGATGTTGTTGCACCAAGGATATTGTGCTGCATAACTAAATATCCCAAAAGCGAGACCTATTGGCTATGCCAATGCTGGTTTACGCTGCCGGTGCTTCACAAAAAGTGACACACCGTCGGCATAAAAGTGAAGCAAGGCCTCATAAACAAGGCCCTTAGAATTTGGACGAGTGTTCCTATGCACTGTCAGGGACCTAATGAAATGAAATGAAATAGTGTATTTAATAAAGTGCGCAGCTACTCAGACTAGAGTGTCCTGGCGCGTGACCGCGGGTGGAAAACATTCGTAAAAGACCCATCAGTTATTAAAAAGGCAGATTTTTAAGTTCTTCCTGAAAGTGAGTAGGTCTGTGGTTAGTCTCAGAGACTCAGGGAGTCTATTCCACAATTTTGCACCTAGAAAGCTGAGGGCTCTGCCTCCAGTGCGGGCACAGCATATTTTAGGCACGATGGCCAGGTTGGCATTGGAGGATCCTAGGGTTTCTATATGTTGTGTAGCGATTAACACGCTTATTTAGGTAGCCGGCTCCTAAGCCGTGGAAAGCTTCGAAGAAGATGGTCATTGCTTTGAAGTCGATCTGTTCTTTTATGCAGAGCCAGTGTAGAGACTTAAGAATAGGGATCATACTAGATCTGGGTTTAGGTCTCAGGATGGCTCTGGTCGCCGCGTTTTATACCACTTGTAGGCGCTGGATAAGGGATTTGGGAAAACCGAGGTACAAGCTGTTGACATAGTCAAGCTTTGATGTCACCAGAGCCTGCATCACGATCTTTCTGCTCTCAAGCAGTAACAGTGGCAGGAATTTGTTTTGCATCCAGAGTATGCCAAAGCAAGTGCCAGTTAGATTTTGGATTTGAAAGCGCATGGAGAGTGTCTTGTCTATGACAATTCCTAAGGTTTTGACTTTCTCCTTTTTCCCGGGCGGGGGCGGCAGATCTTTTGGCCACCAAGAGCTCCAGTCACGCGTTTCTGGGTTACCAAAGAAAACAACTTCAGTTTTGTCAGGATTTAACTTCAGTTGATTGATCTTAAGCCAGTTAAAAACCTTTGTGAGGCAAGACCTAATCATTGCCCCGTCAAAGTTGGTTTATTTTTCACATGAAAAAATCAGCTGAGTGTCATCAGCATAGGAAGTTATTTTGCGCCCTCTTCCCCTATCAGAAATGCAGGGGGGGAATAGATATATATTAAAAAGAGTAGGACTGAGAATGGAGCCCTGAGGGACACCTACATTCATGGCTGGAACCGGGGATGAGAAAGGGGGGGGGGAGACAGATTTCCTGAGATCTATTTGCCAAGAAGGATGACATCCATGTTAAGGCGGTCCCCCCCGGGCTGTGGTTAGCGAGTCTCTCCAGGAGCCTCACATGTGGGAACGTATCGAAGGCCACTGACAGATCAAGCAGTATCAGAACAGCCTTGCCTCCCTGGTCCAGCTTACCCTTGAGAAATTCAGTCTCTTCCAGTAGAGCGAACTCTGTACTGTAGTTAGCCCTAAAACCGGATTGGGACTCATGAAGGAGCTGCCCATCTTCAATGTGTTTTTGGAGGGCCTTGTTTACATGCTTCTCTAATACTTTGGAGAGGGCCGTAAGACGGGAGATTGGCCTGTAGTTGGCAGGCTTTGCCGGTTTGGCTTTAGCCTTTTTTATCAGTGGAAGAATCTTGGCATTCTTCCATAATTTCGGCATGCTGCCTGAGGAGAGGGAAGCATTAAAGAGCTGGTTTACTGTGGGTTTATGGTGGGAGCTAATAGGTTCAGGATATTCGCTGGACATGGGTCGGTAGGAGAGCCAAACTTAATGCTTTGGAGAAGGGTCAGTGACTCTTCAAGCTGAAACTCAGGGAAAGTTAGTAAAGATGGAGGATCCAAGAGGTGAAATTTGCTATTAGAACTAAGGTAGAAGATCAGTTCTTCCTCTGAGATGTTAGTAAAGGCTTGTTGGATCACAGAGATCTTTTTGTGGAAGAATTGAGCTATTTGTTTAGACCATTCTTCCGTGCATGGCCCTTCCTTTGTGCTGGCTTTCGGGGCGGTAAAGGAGTTAACTATGCAAAAGATTTCCTTACTCTTATTTAGGCATTTTCTATCTTGGTTTGAAATAAGTTTTTCTTGGCTGCCTTCACGAGAATGTAATGAGCTTTTAAGGTGTCTTTATACAGCTTCCTGTCCTCAGGTAGATAGGATTTACGCCATTTCCGTTCTATTTTTCTACAATTTATTTTGCTAAATCTGAGGCAATCGTTAAAGCATGGAGATGGTGGGGCCAACCTCTTTGAGGAGCGGGAAACAACCGGTACAGCTGCACCAATGTTGGTTCAGAGCCATGAATCTATTGAGAGGGCGTCCAAGTCGGGGCAGCCAGACAGCTCCGGTGAGGAACGACCGAGGGCATCTGCTAACATCGGGATGGATATTTTATGGAACGTTCTGTAATTAGGGACCCTCTGCCCTGCGTTAGCCCGAGGGGCTGTGTCAGAGTTGGGAATGATGAATTTTAATAGGAGGTGGTCAGACCAGGTAATGGGAAGAGGTAGGCTTACTGATATGTCAAAGTTGTGAAAGATTTGGTCTAGGGTATGGTCCTTCTCCTGGGTGGCCGAAAAATAGATGAAAACATGTTGCAGGTCTGCAGCGTCTCCATCAAGGAAATTGTTTGAGGGTATTTTCCATTGTCCATATGTATATAGAAATCTCCCAGAATAAGGCAGTTATTGTACTTTAAGTCCAGGGAGGTGGTGGCTGTATGAAGCGTGGTAATAAAATTTCCATTTGCACCGGGAGGTCTGTAAATCAGAAAACTAGCTATGCTATGATGGGGAAATAAGGTACAGCGGAAGCCTAAGGACTCTGCGCCCTCAAAGTTTTCCATCGGGATGGGAGAGCAGTCTAGTAATTGATTGTAAATTATTATGACACCGCCCCCCACTTCCCACTCAGTCGGTCCCTCCTAAGGATTTTATAATTCATAGTGATTGCCGAGGTGATAGTAGGGTTGGAGGCTTCAGACAGCCATGTCTCAGTGAGAAATGAAACATCAGGCTGTTCGTCTAAAAGTAGGTCATAAATGTGTGGTTCATGCTTTTGCATAGAGTGACAATTTAAAAGGGTGGCCTTTAAGTCCTCTGTTTTCTTATTGTTTTTACACTTAGTGTTGCGTGGGAGGTTCTTGGGTGCGAGTTTCCTGTGCTGGAGGAGAGACCAGTTTCACTTATTGCATCGGATCAGCAGCTGTACACTGACATAATGATAGCCGCTAAGCAGTATTTCCCTATTGTAATATAGTGGAAGAAGCTCACCGGAGGGGAGCTGGGCAGCATGGCTGGCGCCGGACGTTGACGGGACACTGACGGGAGCAGACAGGCTTGCCTTTGGCGCGCCAGAAGCGGAGCCACTGGTCGCGTCCGTTTGCATCGGGAATATATAGGCTAATGCCTATGATGCAAACTGGATCGCTAACGCAGCTGAGGAAGCGGAAACTGCGTGGCGGAAGTGAGGAGCCTGATAGTAGCCCCAGCCCTCCACGCAATCGGTGTATCAGCCGCGGCGGACCAGGACTGGAGGAAAAGTGAGATGTGAATCGAAGCAGCGAAGGAGGTGTAGGCAAACAGAATAAACTAAAGTGCAAGTGCGCATAGGTAGGAGAAATTGTTAATTCTCAGACTCCACGAACTGTTGGTGCAGTAGCTACTTGACCCTTTCCCCCAAAGTGGCTGGACTCTTGGCAGTTGTTTCTTTTGTGTGACGACTGCTCTTTCCCCCCTCTCTTCTCCCCTGCCCCTGCCCCTGATCTCCCTCTTGCCCCCTCTCCCTTGTCCTCCCTAGCAATATCGGATGTGAAGATCACCTGGCACACTTTACCAAGATATAATAAGGTTTCATCACAACGGCAACTGTTTTGTTGTTTTGAGTTCGGTTTCAAGGGGTGGATTGGAGTGGGTGGGTTAAAATGGATATCAGACATAATACCCTTCAGGCATTCACCACATAAGTTCATTACATAATATGGATACTATGTAAAGTTTGAACATACGCAATCATCAACATCAGATTATGCACTGTCACAGCTGTACCTCGGACATCACTTCATATCTAATTAGTAATTACCACCTGTTTAAATATGCAATTATCCATGTAATGTTTTATCTGAAATGCCTAATAAAATTTGTTTTTAAAAAATGGTAGGAGAAATTGTATAAAAGCACAGAGTAATTCAGCCACACGTATACTATTTAAAAAGTATTAAAAACGTAGTAGCAGGGCGGGAAACACTAAATCCTACTGCAGTCAGCTGCGCGCGTCCGTTTACATCGAGAATATATAGGCTAATGCCTATGATGTGAACTGGATCGCTAACGCAGCTGAGGAAGCGGAAACGGCATGGAAAACAGGGGCTCAAATTGGACCATAAATTCAAAGCTGTTCTGAACAGGGGCCCCCAAAATATTTTTGGCCCAGGGCCCCCAAAATCCTTAAGATGTCCCTGCTGGCGCTTCTATGGGATTGTCGTGTGACTTTTTGGAGTGAATGTTGTTGTCGAACGTTTCAGGAACTGCTTTAAAGTCAATAAATACACGTAATGAACTGATTATAGCTAGTATGCCGCAAACTGATCGGGAGTACAACCGAAATGCTGTGAATAAGATTAGACCCGAGGGGCGGGGTTACAGTGACTGTGCCTCGATGGGTGAGACGGCATAGTGTGATAAACAACCAGTCTAACTCTAAACTCTGATGAGCAAGGTCACGACAAGCATGGCTGCAGAACCTTCGGGGCGCGAGATTAAAACTCTCAACCAGTTCTGCATCGCGTCGCTTTCCCATTACCATGACTGTAACAAAGTGCTTGTGTGAGGAGTGCCCGGCGGAATCACACACGTTTGTGTCTTTTGTTCATCTGACGTCGGCATGCAGGCGACCTCGGGACTAGAATAGTCAGTGCGGTTGAAACAGCGCTGACGTCGACGATAGGAGGCCCGAGTCACAGGGCCGGGGGGGCTGGGGAGGGGGCAGCCGTCTTCCCATCAGCTGACTGGCCACCTGACTGCAGCGTGCAGCGCGCACTCTGACCCCACGTGCCCCCGCCGCCAGGACGCGCACCCGCCTCCCTCTACCTCGCCCTGCAGACGCGACCACCACACCGCCTGGACGCAGAGCCGAGGCGCTACAAGGAGGCTGCCAGCCTCACCACTGCTCTCTGCTCGTCCTGCTCTGGCGACGCGACCACCGCACCGCCTGGACGCAGAGCCGAGGCGCTACCATAAGGAGGCTGCCAGCCTCACCACTGCTCGTGCTGCTCTGGCGACGCGACCACCGCACCGCCTGGACGCAGAGCCGAGGCGCTACCATAAGGAGGCTGCTGGGTCTGCATTTTATCTAAAGGAAGGAATTATGAATGTCACAAAGCTTTCTTACCCGCCCCCTGCGCAGTATCTTAGCTTCCAGTAGAAAACTAAAATGATAACGGACTTGAAAATGTCCCGTATCAAAAAGTCGACCAGCTTAAGAGTTTTTCAAAGAATACAAGGCCCCAAAACACCGTCCCTCATCCTTTACAAACAAGAGCAAGCATTGGCAAAGCCAATATGCTCCGACTTTTGAACCATCTGGTATTCCCGGAGATGCGCAGCATCGGCCCAAATATTAAGGAGAAAAAAAAGCCTGCCCTCATTTCGTAAGTGCGCGCGTGCATGATGACGTATGTCTGCAAGCGTCATCACACAAGCACTTGCATGCGTCTCCATATCTGCGCGTGGCTACAATATGGCGCAGGTACCATTTTTTTATTGATCCAAGATGGATCAATAAATTAAAAAAAAAAAATGACATTTCACTAGTGCGAAAACATTTTTTTTAAGGAGGGAGGTCGGCAGCAGTTTCCTGCCTGGTCCTCAAACAAAACATAAAAGAGAAACATTTATGTATAGTCAAATACACGCACGCACTATTATATATACACACATATATAAGACAACACTCCACTGCAATCTTACTGTTTGTACTCGGTGTTTTATATGACGCGTTTTGGCCAACATGAAGCCTTTCGCAAGCTGAAATGTGCATACCACCAAGGAAAACAAACAACCATGATGTCCCAGACTCAGGATTTTCAGATATGGTGTGGGTCTGACAAAACTTTAGCTCTGGTTTCCACGAGCGCAAGGAGACTTTGGTCCATACACTGGTCCATTCGATGGTCAATAATTCACGTTACCTTGTAACATCCGTCTAACAAGAGCTCATCTAATGGGGAGCTGAACTGCCGACATACATTGAACAATCGATGTGTGAATGGAATTGAAAGCCTTTAACCTAAAGCCGGGCAAGTACAGGTTTATTAGATTAAAAATCTTTTAATGGACGACGTTGATGGATCAAGCAGTGATCAGTTTAGCCCTGCGAGACCATCTGGCAGGTGTGGATGCAGCTCCACTGGGTGATGAGTTACACTGTAGGGAAGGGTTTCTTAACAGGGTTGCTGTCCCTCATTTGCCTTGTCAAAAATAACAAGGGAACCCGCAAGGTAATTAAGGACCTTGGGTATCAATTATAAACATAAACAGTGGTCCTTAAAAATTCAGCTATCAAGCACGATAAATATAGACTGAAATCAGAGCTATATTACACATGTCCAGTCGGACAGTAATTTTAATAATGCGAACAATTGGACAACCGTAGTTGAGAACATCAATCTAGTGGGACACAGTCCTGAATCCTCTCTGGAACATGACAAATGCAACACATACACAAGGACATTTCGGGCAAGACAGGTATAGCTTGTCAAATTGCAAATTGTACCAAGCTTAGTATAGACAGTCAGTGCACTTGTTTTACACAGTGAATTAATGCGCAAAGCTGTCTAACATGGGTCGACGACGTTTCGATCCTTTCGACACGATAATAGGATCATCTTCAGGACATTGATAAGTACATGCCTGATAACGATTTAGAAATTGCCACAACAAGAGAGGGAGACAACTTCTATCGTCCGCTACAAGGGAGATCCAATGACTGGGATGTGCTGCGGTGTGGTCGATCAGTTCTCTGTAAATAACATAATTCCGGAGAAATTATTTAATAGAATCGCTGAGAATCGGCGAGGACGCTGCGTGTTATCATGCATTGTAACGACACGCAGATGCGGTCTCCGGATTCTATTAAATAATTTCTCCGGAAATTGTGTTATTTACAGAGAACTGATCAACCACACCACAGCACATCCCAGTCATTGGATCTCCCTTGTAGCGCACGATAGAAGTTGGCTCCCTCACTTGTTGAGGCAATTTCTAAATCGTATCAGGCATGTACTTATCAATGTCCTGAAGATGATCCTATTATCGTGTCGAAAGGATCGAAACGTCGTCGACCCATGTTAGACAGCTTTGCGCATTAATCCACTGTGTAAAACAAGTGCACTGACGGTCTATACTAAGCTTGGTACAATTTGCAATTTGACAAGCTATATCTGTCTTGCCTGAAATGTCCTTGTGTATGTTTTGTATTTGTCATGTTCCAGAGAGGATTCAGGACTGTGTCCCACTAGATTGATGTTCTCAACTACGGTTGTTCAATTGTTCGCATTATTAAAATTACTGTCCGGCTGCACATGTGTAATATAGCTCTGATTTCAGTCTATATCGTGCTTGATATCTGAATTTTTAAGGACCACTGTTTATGCTTATAGTCCCTCATTTGCTGGCAGAACATAGGAAGAGTCTAGAAGGGAGTTACAACTAGAGAAACTGCAAAAGGCCCTCCAAGACATAGCTAGGGGGAAATGCCCTGGGCTGGATGGCCTGCGAGTTGGGTTTTTTCAGACGAACTCTGCAGATCCTCTTCCTAAACTCCTTGAAACCCTATGGGAGGCGAAGTTAAATGGCATCTTACCCGATTATATATACGGGAGGCCCTAATAATTATGCAACTGAAACCCAGTAAAGACCAGAAGGACTCCAGCTCGAACCGCGCAATATCTATGCTTAAAATCGATGTTAAGATGCTGGCGAAGATCCTTGCAACGTGACTGGGCCGGTTGGTTACCCACTTGGTACACACGGATCAGTGTGCCTTCCTACCGGGGAAGAGCATCAATATGAACTTGCAGAAACTTTTACATATTATGCATGCCACCCAGGAGGCGGAGCAGTAGGGACATACAAAATGCTTTTGACACCTTGTTGCATGTGTATGTACATGCAGCAAATTCTTTGGATAAGTGTGTGATATGTCATAAGGTTTTGAAATGTATAATCTGCACTTAAAGGGTGAGTTGTGGAATGTTGAGGGATTCGAGGGGAGAGGATGTAGCCTTACGGCTAGAGCGGTTGACCTCGAAGCTAGGGAACCGGGTTCGAGTCTCGGCAACCATGCTCAACATCCTGTGATTCTGGGCAAATCACTTAATCTCCCCGTGCATAACAAAAATGAATGTGTCCTCATGTAACGAAACTGATGCTCATGTAAAGCGCTCTGATACCCGATGTCTCGAGTCTAATTCACGCTATATAAAACTCTAAAAACAAAAACAAATTAGGAACTTGTTTTTACTGAGAATACTTTGCGTATTTACCACTGTTTTATGGATCTAATGAATTGTGAAGAATATATCTCACTTGTTGAAGATATTTGTATTCAGACCTTTAAATTCAGATACTACAATTTTGGCGATGAGCTGTGGAACATAAACCACATTATAGGTCCACCAACAACCCAACGCGGGCCATATGAAGGTGCTTCCCCGATTGTCATAGCCAAATCATCTTTCAGTGTAATGCCAGCTGAAGACACTATCCCAAATATTCTACTTCCGTCTTGAAAAATGTACCCTTGGTCTTACTAACAGTCATTCCTCTGTCACCAAAGATAACTAAAACCTTATACAAAATCTAATTATGCTCCTTCACCATCTTAGTATGGATCATTATGTTGTCTTGAAAGGTCTGAACCCCCTGCATACCTTCAAATAAATCATTCATTCATTTTTTTTAAACATTGGCGGCAGATGCCAGGCCAAAAGGTAATCTTAAGTATCGGAAGGCTCCAGATTGTGTAACGAAAGATGTTAAATCTTTTGAACCTTCCAAAAGCTTTATCTGGTGGTATGCGGACTTCAAATCAATTACTGAAAAGTATGAAGACCCACTGACTGAATTAGGCATTTCCTGTATCTTTGGCATAGGATGACAATCAATTAAGATGTTCTTATTTAATGTCCTTAAGACTGCACAAAATCTGATGTTGGCATTTTTTCCCTTAGTGATCACTACCGCTGACACCCATTCTGAAGAGTCATTGGGTTCAATTATTCATCTCTGCATAACTCTGATAACAAATCTTTTAGTTCTTGTCTGACCGATAATGGTACGTGTCTAACCTTGTGAGGTACTGGAATAGCATTTTCTTTTAATTTAATATGGTGCTCAAACCCTTTCACACAACCAATATGTTGTGAAAATACTTAATAACATTTCTCTAAAACCTCCTCTAAAACTGCTGTTTCGGAATAGAGTTCCACACTGAACGCAGGTAAATCACCTAAAATTATTGGTTCTTCAGCTCCTGGTTTGAGTAATATACCAAGTTTGTCAATCAATCAATCAATCGAGACTTTATTTCGGTATTATTTCACACCATAAATGTACACATATACAACACATTAAATATTAACATTAATCATACTTAAAAAACATTCATAGTACATGAGGCAAATAACAGATTAAGAGTAAAGTGCAAATAGTGTCAGGTTTGGTAGGTGTTTTTTAAAGAAATCTTCCAGAGGATAAACTGATCATAAACTGAACAGTGGAACGTCATTGATCCAGACAAAAAAGGGCAACAAGATAACGTCTACGCGGGTATTCATAAAATTTACATAAAAATATAAAATGCAGCATATCCTGTGGAGACAATCCGTCGCAGCCACAGGGAGCAGCAGTCTTATTAAAAATATCTAGTTTTGGTCTGATTAAAAGGTGGTGAAAAATATTGAGCCTGAACCTTGTCAGTAAAAAATTTTCATGCGAAGTGAAACTGCCCATTAAATACGGTTCCATTGTATCACAGGTTTTAAGAATCACGTATTTTCTGATACTGGGTTTCATAAGCTCCACCCCTTCTCTTTGGGCCACCCTATCCATAAAAAAAGCTTGCTTAATCGCAACCACGTCCCCCTTTACAATCACGCCTGGGTTTTCAAACAGATTCAGACGGCCAAGCCTGAAAAAGCAAGATTTCAAATATTTCAGCCAGGGGATGCACATTGAGTTATCCTGGGATACAAGGTCTTTCACAATTAGATGGGTAAGCGGTATATCTTTGTTTAACCACAGATTTACCCAACAGATCAGCGGCCTTAGGGCAAATATATCACATAAATACTTTATCCCCAATTCTTCATGCACTGCCATATTCGGTGCACTACTGGGAACGCAAAGTAGACGTTTAAGAAAATTCTTTTCTGCGACCTGTAAGTGTTCTCCATTTACGTAACCCCATAATTCGCTACCGTATACAGCGGTAGCTACTGATTTAGCATTATAAAGTTTAATCATTGCATTGGTTGGCTTCTTCCCCAATTTTGTAGCAAAATTAAAAATAGAGGCATTTGCCCTTAACATTTCCCCCTTATCTTTAGCCAGATGAGGACCCCAGCTAAGCTTGGAGTCAAATAAGTCACCGAGATATGAAAATGATTGTGTAGTGGGGATTAAAGCTTCATCTAGTTTAAAAACAAAGTTCTTTTTTGGTTGACGGCCAACATGCATAATATATGATTTGGCATTATTGACCATTAAGTCTCTATCCGAATAAAAATATTAAAAGCGTTTAGGAGAGCCTGGAGCCCCTTCTCCGTTCTAGAGATTAAAACCGCATCGTCTGCGTATAAGAGAACTGGAATACTCCGCCTGCCAACTCTAGGGCAGTCTGCCTGAACCTCCTGTAGAACAACATCTAGATCATTAATATAAAAGTTAAAAAGAAATGGGGCGAGAATACAGCCCTGCCGTACTCCCTTCTTAATGTCAAAGTTACCAGTAGTATCCCCATTTGCAGAGTACCTAACGTTTGCACTGGTATTACTGTGCAGGTCCGCCAGAAAATCAACAATCCCCCTGTCCACCCCCTTCTCCCTCATGGTCTGCCACAGCCTTCGCCTGTTAGCACAGTCGAAGGCTGATGACAGATCCATGAAGGCAAGGTGGACAGTCCCCTTCTGCACAACCGTATATTTACTCAGAACCAGAAAGAGATTAAGGCACTGAGTTATGGTAGAGCGTCCACTGCAGAATCCATACTGAGAGATTGACATAATATCATTGTCATTCGCCCAACATGACAATCTCTGCAGCAGGATTCTCCCCATGATCTTGACCATAGAATCGATCAATGAAATTGGTCGGTAGCAAAGAGGGCTGCCCTTGTCTTCTTTCTTAAACACCGGAACAATCGTTGATAACCCCCATGCCAAAGGACAACCCAATTTATCAGCTGCATTAAAAACTGCAACCAAGATGGGGCCCCAGAAACTCGGGTCAGACTTATACAGGTCTGGGGGGATCCCGTCAGGTCCTGGAGCTTTCCTAGCTGTCAATCCCTCTATGGCCTCCATAACCTCACTTCTGTTGAACTTAATGGTATCTCCCCTAACACACAGTTTTAAATTAGTTTTTACAGGGAGAGCTGAGTAATACAGTTGTTTAAAATGGTGTTCCCACTCCTCTTTGGTTATGCAACAAACTAAACCATCACCATGATCTTCTACCAAAAATGTTTTTTTAACTAGCGCCTAGAATCTGGAACTGCTTTTTAGGGTGGCTGGGTCAAGTATCTCGCTCCAAGCCTCCTCTCTTAAAGTCTCCTTATGAGATGCAGTAACAGATTTATATTCTCTCCTACATAGTTTTACATCCTCCTGGATTCTCGGTTTAACTGCCAGGGCTCTCCTGAGATTGAAAGCAGCTTTGGAGCAGTCATGATTAAACCATCTTGGGCCACATTTCTCCATATTATTTGCGGGGACCAACAACAGCTTAGACACCTTCTCCGTCAGGTTATGATATGCAATAAGAACCTGCCTTGGGCCTCCCCCCTCACATATACAGGTCTTTATATCTTCAGTGCATTTATCTATAATATTTTTATATAGTTGGTCTTGTGTGAACATTGACCATTTAAGTCGCCTCCTCCCATCAGTTGTACCCAGCCTGCCTGAACTGCAGATCTGTTTTTCCATATTAATCCAGGGGCCCTTTAGGCGAATTGTCAGGGGGTTATGATCACTAAATTCACTCTGAACTATTATGAACGAATCCAAGAAGGTCTGCATTGGTACTGACAAAAGCATATAGTCAATAATGGTGCCCCTGACATGCCCTTTGAAAGTAGGGATATCAAAGCATTTTGAAGGATCCCTAAGTGTCATTGCCAAAACAAGATCTACATTGTTCAATAAGTCGTTACAAAGTTCCCCATCTACCGTATGTTCCAGATGTAAACCACCCAGGCGCTCACACTGCAGATCTGTTAGACATTTCCTCAAAGGGTCACCACACGGGTGTACATTAAATTCACCCATGATCATGAGGTTATGAGTAAAATCCTTCATAGAAGTAGTAATAAAAACATGCAACGCAGTTATTAAACTAGACGTTGAGCTAACATTAGGGGCGTTATAAAAATTCACCAGACCAGCCGAACAGTTTACCAGTTAAAACTAGGCCCATCATTCCAGAATGATGTGTTGCGATTCTACGGGTGTTGCAGGGGAGTGTAATAGAGACAAAGGTCACTAGTCCCCCCCCTTTGATCTACCTCTAAATGATGGTGTAGCTGGCACATAAAAGGCCTTATATCCTTCTATGAACATGTCGCACTCTACCGACCAGGTCTCCTGTAGACAAATTACCTTGAATTGTTTGATATAATTAACCCAAATAGCATCCGCCATCTTAGCAGCCAGTCCCGCGATATTCCACGAGACAACATTACTGGTCATTGCTTTTCCCTGTAAATTTACAGCAGGTGCTAAGTCGCCTATTACTTCAGTACCCTGTCCCGTAGGTGCTTTATGTCAGTCGCACATCTCAAGTCCAGATAGCACTTCATACCTATTCTGTGTATTAACATTAGACCCATGGTGAAAGTGGCCAACAAAATTAGTCCCGTTCTGAGCCTTGACAACATTACCAAACCCACGTGATTTTACAGTGTTATATACAGATTGGGTATTCGTCATCGGGGTCTGAGATTCAACCGCAGGGCTGATTAACATTTGCGGTGGTGAATTTTTGCACAAATGCGTATAAAAATACCCCAGTGGGCGAACACATATACTATTCTCGTTATATATAAGTGTGGATGCTCTTAAGAGTACAGTTGCCACATGTTGGGGATGTTTAAAATTCACAACAACACAATCCCCATTTCCTTGCTTTTTAGACGGACCTACCCAGTCCACCCTCCTCACTGCCATTATCTGATCAAGATATGGAATTGGGAAGCCACAGTTTTTATTGAGCCATGCGACTGTGTTGTTTTTAAGTGAATCATGCGATTCACCATACAGTGAGGCAGGATGGGAGCCGCAAGGTGGAACATTAGTGAGGACTACCACATACGGTGCACAGTCAGGTGGCAAGTTGAGATAGCGATTGGTCCTGGAAGGTCTATGATCTAATCTAGACTTCAGGGCTATATTAGGGGCTATATTATGTTGCGTCAGCGGGGCAGGTATTACTAAAGTATCTGGGGTAATTAATGTCTTGTTCACTGAAGTGGCTCCTTCAACAGTGTTGCCAGTATTACAAGTATTCTGATAACCTTTATCACTCGTCACGTCTCTCAGCCCTTCTACCGTAACCTTATCCTTAGCCCTATCGCTTGTGACCGCTGCCAAGTGTATAGATACAAGACCACCAAGCCTAGCCACCTCCGTCGTCAGGGTGTCTATCTTGGTGGTCAGAGGTCTGATCCTCTCCTCTAACCTCTCCTCTAACTTTGCCTCTAGGTTTTTGATAAGAATGGCAATCTGGTCAGTATTCATAATCGGACCACTTTCAGTGTTTCCAGCAAAGACGAAAGGGTTTAAAGTTGGACCAGTACAAGTTGACTGATCCAGCTCACATCTTTTTTTGTTGTGTTTGTCAAGGTCCTGCCAACCCACAATATCTCTTCCTCTCACAGCCACGTACGTATATCTTTGTTTTCATGGACCGTCCCTTAAATTCCAGTGTATTATTGAAATAACCGAACATCTTAATGTTGAATTTTCCAAAAGCTTTTGGATTAACATCTGTCTGAATTAATTTCACATTTTTTCACATTTTGTAAAAGATATGAACTGCTAATATTGAATCCTGAATCAGCCATTACATTTAATTCTTTTTTTCCAATATGAACCATCCATAATGACCCTTTAAATCTACTTGGCTTACTGTCAACTGTAAGTACTATATTGGAGCACACCTCTTCATCTATCGAACTCACTTTAACTCTACCAGAAATGTTTGCGTTTCTACACACGGAACAAAAATGTCCTATTTTCTGACATTTGATACATTTCTTCCCTAATGTTGGACATCCAGAATGGTTACATATCTATGTTTTCTACGCGCACCAGTAACACACAAGAGGGTTTTTGACGCCTGGTCTGCAAAATTTATTTTTATCATTGACAGTGGTAAAAGACGATATCCCACTTTTCGTATCATGTTTCTTTTTATGTACTGCACAAACAGCTTGACTTCGTGCATTTTCTGAAGACAACAATTTCGTTAAAAGAAAGGACCTTTAAATTCCTTTTGCTATATCTATGACCTTGTTTAATTTCAGGTGCCTGCAAGCTAGAATTCTTTGCTGTACTATTTTGGAAAAACAATGGAAAACAAACTGATTCCTTAGATAAATATCCATCATTTCTCCAGATTCGCATGATGCAGCGAATATGCACAGACTCGCAATGTACTCCTCAATGGTTTCATGCTCTTGCTGCTTCCTCATATAAAATCCATGTCTTCTACCATCACACTTTTTGCTTCTGTGAAACGTCTCTCCAACTATTTCACTGCATTTTCATATTCGTTCAGCGGGACAAATTGTCCTGTTGCCGCCTCAACCTCTGGCAGGTTATCAAACAAAGTCTGGCCTGTGTTTCCTAGTGCTGGTGTACCTACCTGACCTGACATAGCTTGGCAGCTGCTGGACGGCTCCCCAAACACCCCTCTTGGCTCGGTGATGGACTAGATGAAAAGATGAGGGGATATGGTAGGTGTGTCTAGTTGTGCGGGTGGTAGTGCATGTGGACTGATCCGATCCCTCCTCCTCTGTTTCTACGGCATGCAGGTATGATACTTGTCTTTTAGACATGGCACGCGTGCCTTCACAGGGCACCCTTCCCCACCAACAATGAATGAGATGTACATATGGTGTTTAATTTAAATTCGAAATGACCTGGGGGAGTTGTATTTACACTGCAATTGTTTAGATTACGGGTTTGAACCGGTGTGTTTTGTATTGGAAGACTTCTATTTTGCAAACACTTAATAAAAAAATATATATACAAATCTTTTAATAGAACGGTGATGCTCGAGGTCTCCACAGACACCCCATACGAATTCTTTTGTAACCAAATTTCCTCTTCTTAAAAGAGAGGAGACTTATAGTTGGCAAAAGGTCAACCAGAAGCCAAGTTCTGTGCTTGTGAAGGCATAATACTGCCTATCCTTTCACTTTTACTGAAATGTGTCTATGGGTCTGTAAAGTGTATCTAACTCCCTACTGGCTTCTACACTATATGGACATGGAAAGTGAGATGGTGCAGTAGTTACTGCCAGACCAGTGAGTAAAGGCCCAGTCACTATCTTGCAATTAGACTTCTCGTAGTCTGCCTGATGAAGAGCAATTCTAGAAGGGCATCCTCCAAGGAAAGTCCTGCACCAAAAGGGACCACTCCCTAGTCTTCGTTTTACAGACCATAAGTAGCATAGACCTAGATCAGCCATGGTTACGAGCTGTATCGTACCTGGCTTTCTAAACACAGGTTTTGTTTTTGCTCGTGACCAAACATCATAATTTTTAATTTATAGAGCGCTGGTTCACTTAAAGAGAATCTTGGCGCTTGAAGAAACCGATTATGTCACAAATACAGAGGAAAAAAGTATCAGAGAGCAGAATAAAGGTGTTTTTAGGGCCATCCTAAATACAAGATGGTTCTGGGTACTTTGCAGATACACCAGAAGTTCATTCCAGCACAAAATACCTCTGTGTAGGAGACAGCCCTGTCCATAGTGGGACAGAATAATGCAAGAAGTAAGCAACAGAAAGTGAGAGTTGTACCGAAGAGCTATTGTAGTACAGTGCTTAGAAAATCTGTTTTTAGGACATAAGTAGCGCGAGGTCAGCAAATCATGGCAGACCCTGCACTGTTCACAGTACTTTAGAAGGCACCCTAGAACAGATCTTGACTTCAGACACTACCAACATCAGCATGCAGTTGCTGGTTGTCATGAGCTACCACACCAATTCGGTCCTCAAACGTAGACAGAAATGCAGCTAGGATGGGATGGCGTCTTGTACTCGACTAAGTAAAGCTTTCTCCATCGACTTTGAGATAGTGAGGGGTGAGAGATTGTAGTGAGGAGTATGAGCAAGCACAGTAGTGTGCAACAAAGATTACTTAATCAAAGGGATAACAAAGGTATTTTCAGTTATGAAGCAGTGATGCCAGAAGAGAAGGTCTGGGCACTGGGCCACACAGTATTTAGACGAATACATGTTGAAAGTTATTTGCTACAGGACTATAAGGATAATTCTAACTCTTATAATGCTACGCCCTGCATATAAAGGAGATCCTTTATTTCATCCCTCTTTGGGAGAATACCACTCGAATCAAAAGCTCCAAATTCAGGTCTGTCTGCAGACAGTAAAAATGCAAGATCCTCTGACCACACATAAACCTTTCCACGTTAAGGAGACACCCGTTGTTTTCCTCATTAGAGGACCATCAGTGTTTCCAGACTGGCAGAAACAGGATTCCTCTGAGTCAGATAACGGAAAAAGCACTATTTTAGTTCTTCCTCTTAACCCTCAATGCTGCTTTTGCTGTGCAACGACAGCCTCTTGCTCACACTGCATCTTACAAGTCAGATAAAGACTTGTCGCTGCAGCACATTTGGATCCACTCAGTGATGAAATAGACTAAATAAAGTTTTCCTGGACCTAGTCCTGGACACAAGAGTGAAAACATGCAGCCCAGTCTGGATCACAACCTCGATAAAGGTTAGCATACATGGCCTCTTCTAGGTAGTATTCCTTCCCTCCTAGGATCAGATGTATCGGGCCACAACTCAAAAAAGAAAGCAATCCATGAGAACCTCAGTCACCAAGGTGAGGTTTTGACAAAGACTGGCTGGGGAATTGAGAGAGATGAGATTGTTCAGGGGTGGCATACTTCTGCTAAAGCCAAAGTCGTCTCTAGTTAAGCCATTGAGGCATTAACGGAAGCGCCACCTGTGCTGCCTACTATCAGGTCTGAAGCACTGCAAGCCGAAGCCAGGCTGCACTAGCCCAAATGTAACCAACGTGCCTTCAGTATAATCGTTTCATCTCTCGTTCTGCTTTGCCTGGGGGTTGAGGGATGGGATGATGCGAGACTGGAGGTGGAATTCTAGAACTATATGGAAAGGGATGAATGGTGTGCAAGGAGACCGTTTGGGCAGAAGGGACCTGGGTCCTGTTTCCATGGGTTTCCTGTCACAGCCTAGTATTTATCTCACGGTCAGCCCTCCAGCCACAATTTTAGACTTCAAATCAGGCAGACTTTTTTTTTTCCCAACCTTACTACTTGGTTTAACGTAGACTGTCTGTTGGCCGAGTCCCTTCAGGAAGAAAGGGAGTTTGACTCAATAGACTGGAGCCACATATGCTCATAGAGATTAATAGCTTTGATGAACACTCATAAAATGTGAAATTGGTAATTGGCGTTCACCAATCTGCTGTGTACACCAGGGAAGTCACACACTATGGTTCCTTCCAGCTGTCCACTAGGTAGGGGATACTGGCCCTTGCTGCCGCCTCCTGCTCTAGTCCTAGAGCCACTAACTAGTCTGCTGTACACAACCCTGATTATTAGTGGCATCCCTTATGTCAGTCAGGTCGGATTTAGGCGTGCAATCCTACATGATTCAAACTCTTAATATTGTTCGATGTAGAACACAGCTAGAGCGAAACAGGTGCGGAAGAAACAAGTTCACCAATTTTGACTGTTTAACACTGACTTTGTAGTGACTGGCTGTAGAAGGCACACACCATAAAAGCAGACTAGGCATATGCAAGAAGGGTACACGCTTGGGGAATACCATAATCCTGGGGACCCTTTAATCCCTGCATGGCCTATAGTCTGAATAGGACTAAATCACTCAAGAGACTTTACCACGGTTTATAAACTATTTCAAAAAGTTGTATGGAACGGACTCGCACAGCCCGGGTGTCATGCTTCAATATTGACCATCCTTGCTCCCCAATGTATCCTCTACTGGCAGCAGGCTTCCTATGTTCACAGGAAGCACCCATGGATGGAGGTAGAGGAATTGGATCCAGGTAATGCAAACTAAACATAAAATAAACAAATGCCTCCTAGTGAGAACTAGTGTATATCTTTCGAGAAACCAATAAGATGTTTAAAACCAAAAGGATTGCACTCTTGCTGCTTTTGGAGGTGAACCCGCCTCTATCCTCCCTTTTACCCGTTATGTTCCTCTTTTTGATTTTACTCGTTACTTCACTTTTTTCTTTTTAATGTATTTATTTTATTATGACATGTAGGGTGCAAACCCAAACCCAAAACAATTTTACAGCATCAGAGGGAAGCAGGACATCACAGCATCAGCATACACAAACTGAGTACGGGGCATAAAGCAACAGATTCGATGAAGGATAAGATTTGCGGATAACCTAAATGACATTATGGTACAAACTTGGAGCTATGTCACAGAGCATGATTAGCCTCACCATCATCAGGATCCAGGTCGAAGTGTTTTAAACAGCTACCCCAAACTTTGAGGAAGTTACGTGGGCATCCCATATTCTTAGAATTGACTTTCTCCGCCGACGTATACATGTCTTTCCCTGCCTTCCATTCCACTAAGGTCGTGCCATGTCTCTCTTCGCCACCATCAGTCCCAGATTACAAAAAAGGAGTTTGGCACGTAGAACAGTCACATCAGTCGGGACACCAAGTAGAACGTACTTGGGCTCAAGAGTAATGTCAACTCCCAGTATGTTGCAGAGTTCCCTCACCACCCTCGACCAATATGCCTGAACAGCTTATCAGCCTCAGACCATGTGCACAAAAGTACCCCTAGCTCCACTGCATCGCACAAAGTCTGGACACACCACTCTCCCCATTATGTGTAGTCATTCACAGTCATATTAGACACAATGTAATTTCTTGAGTTCTCAGCGGCAACCTGGACTTAATGGCCACCTCCCGTGCGTTCATCAGAGCCACCTCCCAGTCCACATTGTCCATCTCTCCCATGCCCCTCACCCACCTGTCTCTCAGCTTACCAGGTGCATCAGGCATGTTATTGCTGAGTGTTTTATAAGTGACGGAGATTGGCTTTGTTTCAAGCTCTCCCATGAGCAACCTACCCCCATGGGGAGCGTATTCAGTTATGTCTAGTCCCCTCTGCCTCCCAAGCATGCTGCAGCTGCACGTGTTTTAGGTATTAGTTCGGGTGCATTTGGTAGTCCCTCTGACGGGTGAAAAAGGGCATCAGGTCTCAGTCTTCCAAGAGATCACAGATCTGGTAGATCACTAGCATGTCCCATGCCCAAATCCCTTCAGTGTCCCCAGTTCCTGCATCATTGCCCCCTCCCATATAGGTGTTACAATGCAATAGAAAATGCCCTCTTTTACAGTAGCCTAGGACCCAGACCCAACATCAGCTCTGCCCTCACTAATCTCATTGCTCAGGTAACGGTAGTATCCAACTCCTTCCTCCTACTCTGCAACCTCAACTTCCTCCTAGAAGACCAAATCGAACAAACTCTGACAACTTCTTAGAAGACTTCAGCATTCAGAGCCTTACACGAGTCACCAGCCCCACTCACATGGCTGAACAACTCTTCGACCCCCATCTTTGCCAATTTCCCTAATATTTCAGAGGACACCCAATCCCGTTCTCATGGTTTGATCACTACCTCATCCAATTTGACATCCAACCGCCCAACCAGGCCAAACCCACCAAAACGTGGGTTGCCTGACAACACTAGAAATATGGCAGGCCTTTGGTATCTCAGGCGTTAGCCAAGACATTTTTATTTTAACAAAACTAAGGGCCACTTGTATCAACATTTGTATTAGTGAATACCTAAATGCGATTTTCTGCGAATTGCAATTAGGTAATCGCTATTACAAATGTATGAAACTCAGAGTATTATATTAATATTAATGAGGTAGGTCGCAGTTTGAGACCCCCTAGGATTTGCTAAAATCACGGCGATGGTCGCTTGCTGGGGTCAGCAGACCACTATCTCCATGATTGCTTTTAAATACAGTAAAAAAAAAAAAAAATTTTAAATGCAGCCCGTTTTATCTAAAGGAAAACGGGTTGTGTTTCGAAGAAAAAAAAAAATGAAAAGTTTTCTTTTCATTTTTAGGTCGAGCCTGGGCAGCGCATCCGCTGCTCTGCGAGGCATGCAGTATTGAAATATGGACTTGAATCCCCGCCCTCTCTCTGCCCATATTTGTCATTGGCTTGTGTCATTGTCCTTAATAAATGCTGGCTTACGATTCGTTAATTGGCTTGTTAGTCCCTCCTAAGTAGCACCTTGTCTTCATTTGTAACCTCCCATGAGGACTGGTCCATTTACTTCTGTTGTTACACGTTATGTCTTATTTAGGCTGTAAGTACTACTTTCTTTAACCCCTTCGCCGCGGCAGGAATTCCGCCGCGGCGCTGGGGGGTGTTTGGGGGCAGCGCGGTGGCGCTGTGCTCGTGACGGAACCGCTCCGTCACGAGCCACGGTTGAGCTGTGCTCATGACGGAGTGGTTCCGTCACGGCGCCGCCCACTTACGTTGGACGCCCGCACAGGCAGGGAAAACGCCCCGCGTGGGCGGAGCGGCAGCCAACGGCCGCGGCATGACGGAACCACTCCGTCATGAGCACAGCGCAACCGTGGCTCATGACGGAGTGGTTCCGTCATGAGCGGGGAAGGGGTTAATGCGTTTCTCCTACTGCAGGCACAACATGCTTTCCTGCAACATTCAGTAAGCCATGCACATTTTCACTTTCCAAGCAGCCCAGGACAATGGCGGCTGCTTCTTTGAAATAAAATAGGTCGCATTTACAACATTTTGAACTATTGGCATTGTAAATGACAATGCCTTTTATTTGTGTATTAATTATCAAAACATATAAATAAAAGTCATTGTCATTTACAATGCCAATAGCTTAAACTCTCGCAAATGCAGAACCTATTGCATTACAAATGCTTGTTTAAGAGTAGGCAGTGGTCTATGGGACCACTGCCTGCTCTTAAAAAGGTTTTTGCATACACTCACAAAGGGAAAGGGGTACCTTGGAGACCCCTTCCCATTTGCCAATGGGTTACCACCAACTTGTAGGTGGTAAAATGCGCAACTTTTGCGAGTGCATTTTGGTCATAAAACATTCCTACATACCGATGCAATTCGGTATTAGGGAGGGATGCCCTAAACACGCCCCTTCCTAATAGCGAATCGCTAACCCATTCTGCGATTCGGGGATAGGTTACCGAAACGCAAAATGGGGTTTGGTACATTGGGAAAGCCTTTTTTCCTGTTGCAAACGGCCCGATTCGGAGACTTGGGCCATTTATTTACCTTAAAAAAGGTACATATATGTGGCCCTATAAGTAGAATATTTACTTGTAGGACCTTTCAGCTGACCCTCTTCATCCATTGCTCTGCTCTGGTGTCGTTCACATCATTTTTCTTCTGCCTACTGCACAATACAGTATGGGGCAAAAGGTTAACTCACTTCAGCAACTGGCTATCTTCACTATGAGTGACAGCGTTCTGCCTTTTAACAAAAAGCACTTCCACACAAACCCCCTGCAGTGCCAGGGATTACAAAGGCAATGTGTGCCTTTTGAGGTCAAAAAATATTTTTGCTTTGAGACAATTTATTTTTTATAGATTGACATGGGCCTGGCAGCTTCCCCAACAGTGACGTTTAGCAAAAACCATGACAAATCAAAAAAAGCATTGACAAAGCCAAAAGGCTGGCAGCCAACGCCAGAACTAATGGCTTTCCTATGCCAGTCTGATACTGGTTACATGCGACTTTAGCGCATAAACACTAAGCAACCATTGTAGCTGAAAATCTCGCCATATTGGGGCCAACACTGACGTTAGTTAAAATAAAGCACTTGTAAATTTTATCTATATTACTATGGTCAATTTGAAATTTTTTTATAAAAAGTTCGAAATTATATTGTAGGCTTATAAGATTTTAAGGCACTTTGGTCACCCAAACTTTAGAACTTTCGCTGAAAGTTCAGTTAATTATTTAAGTATGAACCAGAAACGTATCAAAAATAGAGTGACATGCACAGAGAAAGTGTTCCTGTATTTTTTTTTTTACATCATTTCCAGACTTGAAAATGCAACTTTTGGCTAGAAATAAGCCTCTCCTATTTCTTTACAGCAATAAAATGTGATGAATGACCCACGCACAGTCAACCAATCAATCATATGTGTTTGCCACCCCCTTTGTATGTTAAGATTTTATTTACACCACTCAGTGGCCTTGAGGCGGATGGCTAAAGATGGCATTGCAACCAATCTTATTTAACGATAAGTACAAGACTTGATGATCCACAGTTTAAAGACATAAAAAAAGAGTTGCTGCTTCATTTCTGGTAGTGAAGGAACGAGCGATGGTCGGTAGGTTGAGCTATGACTGCACGGGTCCTGCCTATCAGGCATGTGTGATTTCAGTCCCCTAAGCGTAGAAATCCTGTTTCGACTGGCTGGTGTGTTTCTTGTCCACATCACCACTGCACAACCTCAGACTCTAAACACTTGTGTGTAGATGAAGCACCTATCCAAAGCCTGTTTGAAGATTGAGCTGCTAGGTAGCGGAAGATGCTGACATTGCACTTCAGGTCTTTACAAAGTAACACAAAGCTAGCTATATGTCAAAAACTGTATATAATGGTAGATGGATGCCCTTTCATCATAATGTACTCTTTACAATGGGGAAATACTTTGTTAAATAATTACAATTCTTTTATTGTGCTTGCTGACTGTGGACTTAGAATAATTTAGAAACTTAGTGCAGGACTATTCTTCTCTCAGTAACTGTCAGTTGGCAACATATTACTCATTGGTGACAAATATTTGGGTGGAGGGACTAAGCCATCACAGCATTGTATATTTTTACCCACTAACTGTTGCACAAATATTTAAGGTGTTGCCCGCGCGCTGTGCTTCTGAAATCTATTGTATTTAATATACCTTAAAAGGGGCTCCTATCAGTTTCCGTAGCCAAAGTACTGTGTTTATCCGCTGATGTGTAGAACTTTTTTTATTCGCGCATGCTGCTTGTTAGCTGCATGTTTTCCCTCTCCTTCACCCCTGCCCTTTTCTTGCTTGATCTCTTGAAGAGCAGCTGGCCTTGTGAATTCTGTGAGGACGCAGCCTCCTGTTTCAAAACCTTAGTGTAAAACTACTTGAATATCACCTTCGGAGAAGGGTTCACCTCAACCCGGCAGCGGCAACAGAAAGCCAATGCGTTACATAGGACGGCCAGCAGAGGGCATGTTCAATAAATCCGACCATGAAAAATCATTGTTTGGCATTTTTGCATGTGTATATTTGTGAAGGGTTAGAGTCTGTGTATGTGCGGTGCATGCTTTTTAGTGTGCTAGTCACGTCTATGTCTTTGTCTGGTTTTGCGGCTGCTCATTGTGTGATTTTTAATGTGCCTGTATGCACTCGCAGGTCTGGATTTTTGGTGTATGTTAGTGTGTTTCTTTAAGTATGGGAGTACTTGACATTTGTGTATATATGTGCATGTTTGAGTGCATGCTTTTAGGTGCTGCTGAGTTTCTACCATCTTTTGTTACTACCTATAAGGCTACTGTTCATGTACATTTATTCATGATTGCAATAATGTGAGTCTGTGCATGTGTTCACTTTATAACAAACAGCAGACAACAGAAAAGACGTGATATTACATTTTTCGATGTGTGAATATAATTCCCTGGTGATTTTGAAGTGGCATTTTTTCAACTAAATTGCAGTGTCTGTTTGCAGTGCAGTGTCTGTTTATCGCCCTGTGTATATGAAAGCATTCCTCTTTAGCCAGAAAGGGAGAGGGGTGGCAGTTTGTTCTAGTGATTTTAACCTGATACACTTCTACCTTACGTTCCAAATGCTCCTTTTCGTTTTATAGACATCTGGAAATTCCATATGTGCTTCAAACTCCAGTTGCACACCTTCGTTGAATGACCTGCCCTTTGATTCGGAGGGGCATTAAATGTGCCCAAACCAGGGTAAAACTTTGACACAGTTAAGGAGAAATGCATCAGGTCAAAAAATGTTTACTAACAGAGAATTTGGAGGGCAATAAAAAGAGTGACGGACATATTTAATAACGAAGGGGCAAATGCCATGCACTTCTCTCAACAAAAGCTCTACCTAGAGAGTAACACACAAAAAACAACTAACCATAAAACAACGAAAAGTTCAGCGAGAGGACTACAGTTCCAACTTGTTCACTCCAGGTCGGGTCAGGTGCTAGCAAACATCCAGAGCCGGGATAAAAGAACTTGCTGGAGTTCTGTGTTTCCTACTAAATAGCAGTGCCCTAGCGGAAAAACCAGTTGTAACTGTATTTTTTGAGAGCCTACTGAAAGCCACAGGAATACACCTGCGTCTTTGACCTTGTGTATATTTGTTTTTGTTGTTATTTTTGTATAAACTCTAGAACTGTTTGCCTTGCTGTTATTTTTTTGTAGAAACTGTACAATTGTTTGTCTTTCTTTTATGCGCTCATTTATTCTCAAATGTTCCAAAAACTCTTAGGCTGCTACAAGGCCCTTTAGATTACATTTGTAACTGGTCAAGTGAAATATTACGGATCTCAAGATAGGGTTAGTTCCTACTTAGCCTAAGGTGGTCCCTAAAGGTGGACGCTTGTGGCAGATAGTCCGGTCGTAGGAAGACGTGTAGGTCAGATCTTGGAGCCCTCACACACCCGTTCGGATGTCATGCTTCATCATTGTGCGCTCCTCCTCAGGCCGGCGCTGCAGTGCCTGACGGGCCTGGGGGCTCAATTACTTTGAATTAGTGCTTGCTCCTACCTGGACCTTGGTGGGGGACGCTTGGCTGTGTGGCGCCCGAGGCTTTATTGGCGATTCCTGCTGGGGTGGCTGCTGCGGTCCTCGTGGTAACGGAGGCAGGAGACTACAGCCCCCAGAAGCCCCTGCAGTTGCCCCGCCCCAAACATTCTCGCTTCCGCGCCCGGAAGCGCTCAAAAGCGGAAGGCTCCCTCGGTGGAGCGGGATACTCAATTAATTTGAATTAGTGCTTGCTCCTACCTGGACCTTGGTGGGGGACGCTTGGCTGTGTGGCGCCCGAGGCTTTATTGGCGATTCCTGCTGGGGTGGCTGCTGCGGTCCTCGTGGTAACGGAGGCAGGAGACTACAGCCCCCAGAAGCCCCTGCAGTTGCCCCGCCCCAAACATTCTCGCTTCCGCGCCCGGAGGCGCTCATAAGCGGAAGGCTCCCTCCGCGTCGCGAGACGCGCGCGGGACCGGCCGGGCTGAGCCCGGGCAAAGGGCGGGCCGTCTGTGGCCGTCCGGGGCCGATCGAGGCCGGGCTGGGCCACGGATTTTCGTTGTTAGTCGCTGAAGTTCTTATACATTTAGCTCAAGTGAGATTCATGTATATTGTGGACTCTATATGACGTTGCATTAGTGTTATCATCCATGCTGCGTATTCCGGAACCCTTGTATTAGGTAATTTTTATTTTGCCGCTGGGGGAAGTTGCTTATTGATTCATCCTTATTGCAAAGCTATATCACCCAGTATTGAGCATGTCAACTGCTAAGCATGACAAGTTTTTATCTGGGGTTGGCCCTATTGATAATTACTTGGTCAAAATTGTAAATAAAATTAACAATGATCGGAGAACCTCACTTGGCATAGGGAGCCCATCTGCCTCTCCGCAAGCAATTTTTAATCCTTTGGTGGAAACCACAGATGATACACTCGTTCTGGCCGATAGGGCGGCTACAACGGTTGAAGCTTTGGTTTATCCTGAGCCTCAAGAGGATCTCCAAGATACATCCGTCGTTGATATAGAGGAAGCACCACTTACCCCTAGACCAGTGAGAGCATGTAGGAAACAACAAAGTAAATGAGGGGGTAAGCATAGTAAAAAAAGAGCGGAAGCTTCCCATTTAGGTCAAATTAGTTGTCCGGTTGGAATTGCCCCACAGGAAGGAAATACTGCAGTCAGTATTAACTTATCTCCGGAGCAATTTGCTTCACTGGTATGTACCTTAGAAGCCAAACTTGTGGCCAAAATAACTGAGTACATCCAACCTCTTGTGCTTCAGTTAGATATTGCTACCTCGGTAGTTAAGAGGCTTGGAGACCTTGTAGCGACCCACCTGGCCATGGCCGAAAGAGCGAAGGCAGTTGTAAAGGATTCTGCCGGAGTTGAGTAGGGAACCATTCATGATAATCTGCAGCCCCCTTCCCAGCTTACAACCGCTCCTAAAATCGTCCCCCCTGATCTTACATTACCTATTGGTCCTTCTATACAACCCTCTCTTGGATCTGATGGTTTTTCAAGTCTTAGACAGGGAAAAACAAACTGCTTCATGAATCTTCCCCCTGATTGCGCTCCATACGTGGTTGTCTTAACAAATGTTCCTCCTCCTGATAGCCACTCTGCCCAGTTTTATGAGGAATCGCACGAGTCACTAAAAAATAAAACAGTGTCATGGCTTAACAGAAGATGTGGCTTCCCGGTTAGTTTCTCAGATCAAATTCTATTAACTAGAAGGATTAACTGGATTGGCCCGTCCCGAAAGACCTGTAGTGGGGACTGTGTGATAGTAAATTTTAAACACCCCCAACATGCTGCTACAGTATTGTTACGGGCAGCTTCATTGGCCTATGACACAAATAGTGTCTGTGCGCGCCCCCTGGGTTACTTTTACACGCAGCTAATTAAAGCACCTTTTAATCGTGGGAGAGTTAGACATTACACCTTTAACCAGCCCCGGTCCCTTGCTATGCCACAAATCTGTAATGATGACAATCCCTGTGGGAACGGTTTTAACATCTTCACTCACAATAGATTTGGGGTACTTACGGACCTAGAGGCTTGTGACTGACGTGAGGATTCTGAGGGCCAGGGAAGGGATAGTTCGGTTGAGATAGGATCCATGAAATCTGTTCAAACATTATTGAGTATTGAAAACTCTCTATGTAATTTGGCAAGTATCCCCAATGGTGTGGGGGAAAGGGTAAAGTTGATAAGTTGGAACATTGCAGGCTTGCGGTCAAAAAGGGACGATTGCGACTGGTTAAATTTTGTTAAACAGTATGATATCGTCGCTTTCCAAGAGACTTGGGATAAGGATTGTGCCTTTTGGATTGAGGGTTATACTTCCTTTTTCGTCCCTGCCTTGAGCTCGACAGCAGGGAGAAACAGAGGAGGTCTTATGTTCCTGGTTTCAGTAAATATTACAGGAAGAGTTTTAAAGGTTGATTGTACCTCCCATAATTGCCTTATCTTGGAAGTAAGTTTGGCAAATAACAGTAAACTAATTCTTGTCAATTGTTATAATTCGCAGCTTGGGGAGTTTCCTAATGAGCATCTTTATTTTTTGTTAAACTTTTTAGAATCCTATAAGGAAAATCAAACAACTTTCTGTCACTATATTTTGATGGGAGATTTTAATGTACATTTATGTAGTCTAAATTGCCATTACAGAGATAATGATGGCCCAGATTTCACATCCCCTCAACATTTTGAACATAGCTCTAAGGGGGAAGCATTGGAGTCTCTCTTGTCTAATAATGAATTGTTTGAGCCAGGGTTTTTTGATAAGAGTAACCATGTTCCCACGTACATTGCTAGGGATTGAGAATCTATAATTGACTATATATTTTTATCTTCAGGGCTTTTAAAATATGTGATTTTTTATAATGCTATTCGTTCATCCTTTAGTGACCACAATCCGGTGGTAATTGATTTGGCTAATGATTTTTCCCTCCTGGATAAAACAGTTTGGCCCCTTACTACTCCCGATGTAATAATTAAAGACCAGGGGAGGAGATTAAACTGGAGCAAGGTCACCCCTGAAGACTTTCTTCACACTATTATAACTAAGGTCGGCTCGGATTTAAACATATGTTCAGACCCGCTCAATTATGGAGGGGATGTAATATCGTCTTATGAAGCTATCTGTTCCCAAGTGGCTATTGAACTTACAAATGATAGCCGAGTTGTTAAAAATAAACTTGCATTTGGATGGTTTGATCATAGTTGCTCCAAAGCCCATAACTTACTTAAAAAGGCTCTGAATGATAGCCCAAGGAACAAATGTCTAGTCACTCAGCTAAGGAAAGATTATTCTAAAGCAGTCCAGGTTCGTAAAAAGGAAATTAAACAAGATGCGTGGACAGCTTTAATGGATAATGCCACTTTGAAAGATAGCTTCAAGTTTTGGGCAATTGTTAATACTCCCCTGTTTGCTGGTACCCAGAACTCTGTACTAGAACTTAATATCTCAGAGAAGGACTGGTTATGCCATTTTGAAAAAAATCTATGGGAGTAATTTAGACCTGGAAACCTTTAAGGCTCCATTTTCTAATCCTCCTATAATACCTGTTAGTTTTAACATAGCGGAGGTCGAAAAAGCCATCGAGGGATCGGCTGGACGAAAGGCGCCAGGCCCCGATGGGGTGCCTTCTGACATGTTTAAGGCCAATCCTAAATATTGGGCTAAAATTTTGACGAATGTGTTTAATTCCGCGGCTGTAACTGCTTTCCCGAAGTCATGGTCCCGTTCTATTATAATCCCCGTGTTTAAGAAGGGCCAAAGGGGAGATCCCAGATGCTATAGGCCAATATCCCTGTTGGATTCCTCAATCAAAATCCTGGGGAAGGTTATTTTAGCCAGAGTAACGAGCTGGGCGACGGAGAAAGATATATTAACCGATGCCCAGTATGGCTTTAGATCGGGGAGAGGCACTGAGGACCAATGTCTTAACTTACATCTAATTGTATCTAAATACACGAAAGCTGTAGGGGGCTCGATCTTTTTAGGCTTTATGGATCTGTCCACGGCCTTTGATCTGGTTAACAGGTCAAGGCTGTGGGACATGCTTTTGGAACTGGGGCTTGATCGGCCCCTCGTGTATTTCCTGGCAGACCTACATAAAGATTTGAGAGCTTCAATAAGGATGACGCAGGAGGGGAAATGTACCGCTAGTTTTAAGTCTGGAAGAGGGGTGCGCCACGGCTGTATCCTTGCTCCCATGTTGTTTACTTTGTATATAAACTCCTTGGAAGAAAACCTGTTAACAGCTACACTTGATATCCCGCGTATGGGAGGTACATCTATTCCCGTACTCCTCTATGCAGATGATGCAGTTTTATTGGCCCGGACTCCTCTCGGGCTACAAAGATTATTGGATTCCTTTGGGGATTTTATGAAATCACTGGACCTTGTGGTCAATAACGGTAAATCGCACATCATGCTGTTGGGGAAGGGGAAAAAGTATGCTAAAACCTTTTACTGTGGCGGGGGAAGTAATTTCTAGGGTGAAAGTTTTTACCGAATTGGGGATTGTTTTTGACGAAAAAGGAACCTGGGCACCGCAACTCTCTACAAAGGTAAAAGCTGTGAGAAACTCCTCCGCAGCAATATCAGATTTTGTAAAAATACTGGGAGGAAAACCTTGTGAGGCTATTCTAGCTATATATAAAGCTAAAACTATCTCAATTGCTAGGTATAGGGCTGCAATATGGGGGTACATAAAACCCGAGCCCTTACAAAGAGAAGAAAATAAATTTCTACGTGTCGTTCTTGGCCTCCCACAATCTATAGCTACCCATTCGGTTCATCTTGAGTTGGGGATAGGCTATATTTCAGATATAATAAAAATAGCCCCAATCCGGTTATGGATTAGAATCTGGATAAATCCGAATCTTACATTAAATCATAAAATCTTGAAGGATTGCATTAATTTAGACAATATGAAGGATATTCAGTGGCTGTGTTACATTAAAATGTTATCTATAAAATTGGGGCGTCCAGAGATTTTTACTAACCCCGAAGGTTTATGTAAAGCTGATCTAAAGTGGGTTAAAATTAACTACATCAAGATCAGCGACGCTGAGCGAGAAGCCCTAGAATTGAGTAAATCTACTGTCAGGGCTCACTTTCAGCTCATTTTGTCCTTCACTATGCAACCTTATTTGTCTATTGTCACGAACTCATTTCATAGATGGCTCAGGCCGGAAGACACGGCTCCCTGTAAACGTGACGACTTCTCTTCCCAAGATACCATGCATTTTTTGTTCTTTTGCCCACTGTATCGTGATGCAAGAAAAAGGTTTATTTTCCCAATATGGAAAGAGAAAGCATTTATTCAGACCAAACCTGCTTTACTGTTTTTACAATTAATGGAATCCCCTGTAACCATGTTTGGTGTTGCTAGTTTTCTCGTTGCATCTATCAGGAGTAAGAGGAATAGACAGGTAGCCCCTCCGGAGGAAATCAATTAGTTTTTATAAAATTTACTGATTGTGATCAATTGTTTTTAATCAATGTAAACGTTTTTAATGTTCATAACCGTATTTATACTGTATAGCATACTTTTATGATTTTAAATGATCGAATAAAGTGGTTTTGATTGATTGGACTTTGTGTATATTTGTTTTTGTTGTTATTTTTGTATAAACTCTAGAACTGTTTGCCTTGCTGTTATTTTTTTGTAGAAACTGTACAATTGTTTGTCTTTCTTTTACGCGCTCATTTATTCTCAAATGTTCCAAAAACTCTTAGGCTGCTACAAGGCCCTTTAGATTACATTTGTAACTGGTCAAGTGAAATATTACGGATCTCAAGATAGGGTTAGTTCCTACTTAGCCTAAGGTGGTCCCTAAAGGTGGACGCTTGTGGCAGATAGTCCGTTCGTAGGAAGACGTGTAGGTCAGATCTTGGAGCCCTCACACACCCGTTCGGATGTCATGCTTCATCATTGTGCGCTCCTCCTCAGGCCGGCGCTGCAGTGCCTGACGGGCCTGGGGGCTCTTTATAGGAGATAATCTTTTTGATATGAGGATGCCGTAACGATGAATGCAATAGAGGGGGCTACCTAACAGTGTAACTAGTAAAATGTATGAGGGGTGGCTAAAATAGGTTCTGGAATCCAAAGAACAAAGTTTTATAGGGAGTACATACCAGGTCTAACTAAAAACAACGGTGCACGATGTGTGTTGCACTGATTTCACACTAGTGTTACATTAAACAAGTGTGCATTTTGGGTCCATGGCCACATTAAGTAAACTTTGCACAGGCGCAACAAAAACACAATTTTGAATTGGTCATGCGCCTTATGTTTTAAGACTAGGACGTTGCTATGAGTTCCTTTAAATTATATGGCACAACTGCTCACCAAGCTAAAACTTTAAAAAATATATATTATTAATCAGATAGGAGAAACCTAATGCATTTACCAATGCTTTTTTTCATCTGTTACTTCTCCACCTCATTTGAGTGGTTATTGTTTACCTTTTATCCTTAGCATTGATTTACCAAGCCTCAAAACATCATAAAAGTGTTACTAGACCTCTAGTAACCTGAATAGGCTACTTGACCTAACTGGAACCCGTAAACTGGTCTCAAATTGTGTGATCGTAGGCCAATATTTTATTTTACAGAGCCACTGTTTTCTTCATTATCACATTTGAGAGCACCTTCAAATAATTGAGTTCAGCATGGATGCTGTCCAAAAAAAAAACCTGGTTTGATTAAATAGACTAAACGTTTGCTCCATGTATAAAAAGAATCTAGCCCACATTTAGGGTACACGTGATCCCCTGACTAATTGCATTGCCATCATGGCAGGGGAAGAAGTGTTTCTCAGTTCACTTTCGATAAATATGGGGCCATATGTAGAGAATGTAGGCATTGCGATTTCCATATTTGCGATTGTTAGTGGAACGAAATTAGGAAATAAGTCCTAATGTACAAACACCTAGAAGTCGGAAATAGAAATTCCTAATGGGGTTGCAATAGACCTACCTTATGAATATTAATGAGGTAGGTCGCAGTTTGTGAACCATTAAGAATTGCAGCCATCACAAGGATGGTGGCCTGCTGGACTCAGCAGACCACTATGTCTATAACTGCTTTTTAATAAAGCAATCTTTTTTTTGGAACGAAGCCAGTTTCCTTAAGGGAAAACGGGATGTGCTTAAGGAAAAAAAAAAAAAAAAACGTTTACGTTTTATTTTTTATAGGGTAGGAAGTTGTCCGTGGGACCACTGTCTGCTCTTATAAAATATTTGTATTAACATTCACAAAGGGAAAGGTGTCCCACAGGGACTCCTTCCAGGTTGTGAGTGGTTACTACAACCCTTGAGGCGTCATTGAAAAATTAACGTTTTGCAACTGTAATTTGGTTGTCATACATTCCACTGAGAAGAGGAAATAAGAAGGGGCGCCCTAAACACGCCCCTTCCAAATACAGATTTGTAAACCCAAATTATGATTCAATGACAGGTTACCGAATCACAATTTGTCTTTTGAAAGTTTTAAAAACCTTTTTAGTGGTCACAAATGACCCAATTCTACGGACTGAACCGTTTGTGACCTTAAAAAAAGGTTTCTGCACACATGGCCCTATCTTATTAACCCCTTCTGTGCCCCGCCCTTTCCACGCTCTGTGCCGGGCGTTTCATTAGCGGGCGGGGTTCATGACGAGATAGTCTTGTCATGGGCACAGCGCAACCGCGCTCCATGACGAGACTATCTCGTCATGGGCACTGAAGGGGTTAAAAGCATGATGTGGTAGTGTAATGTCATTAACAGACAGTAAATTTCCCAATGAAATAGACAAAAACTTTTCCACTAACATGCAGTTTTTACTGATAAAACTATACAGTATATAAACAATCTGTTGAAAATTGGATATCAAACATATTTATCATTTGCACATCACCAAGTAAAAGGTTCTGATTTGTTTTCATACTATTAAAATATTTTATCACAGAATTACAAAAAATGGGTTTCATAATGAAATATTTTGAAATATGTGTACATTTCCCTTACACGCTATTTAAATGTAGTATTAGAAGAAAAAAAATGACACTAGTTTAAATAAAGCCTTTCATTTCACACTCTATGTACAGCACGTCAGACAGTTCACTTTACAGAATACTGTAAATCCAGTCAGAAAAACTAAAGTAATTGTTAGAAGATGTTAACTAACTTCTGCTCTCTGTCTCTGAACACAGAGCAAATGTGACAAGAGAGAAACAAGATTTAAAGGCATCTTTATTGCTCTTTCACTTTCTGAGGGAACAAAAAACCTGCTCCTTATCAACTCGCCAGAAAAGGCGAGTAAGCCTTAAATATAGTTCGCCCTAATAAAATATGACTCACCATAGCGAGTAGAGTTCATGAGGCCCGGCTCATATTTTTCCAGTGACAGCCACATCTATGGATGTGGGGGAGGGGGTTGAGAGAATGCTACCTTTCTGCCACCTGTTTTAATTATTTTTCACCACAAGCCAAATCTCAGTAGGCTTTCCAAATGTAGGCAAAAATAAAGATTTTGCCATTGAAATGTCTATCGTTATTATGGTAAACTAAGATTAACTGGAGCAAATGGCATAATTGGTGCTTGCTTGCTAAGAATAATCATGCCTTTTATTACCCTAGAGCAGAAGCACTAGAAGTATGCAGCTAGGATGGAATTAAATTCTGCAGCAAGGTTTACTAAATTAAATAGCAAGGCAGGGATGGGCATGGCTGATGTCCATCTCTACAACTGGGAGGCCCAACTGCTGGAAATGAATGACTTGATGAGCGGAGAGTGGCACGACTCGGCAGTCCAACTTGAGGTAGCAGTCAAGGGCCAAGATAATAACACGAGTATGCTCTACAGGGACCCCATCCCTCAACACCTTCCAGAACTTACTCAAGTGGTCCTCCTCACCTGGGGCTCAGCTATAAAATAGATTGTCTGAGATAAGAGGGTCACGCAAAAGGCACCTTTGTTGACAGGGTGATGGCTGCATCACTCATCCACTCCTTAGTGGTTTGGGAAGTGGGATAGCAATGTTATCTCTATGGTTGGGGATGTATGGCAAGGGTCACAATTGAAATCTTTCCAAACCCTTCAAACCAAATACGCCCCCTATAGGTTCCAATTCTTCCAATATCTAGCTATGTCACGCTCTTAAACAACACCGAGATCCTCACTGTAATGCCCTGAATTTAGCACATTGGAATCCAGGATTCTCATGGGTCCTATTGGCAAAGAAGGGCATATTACAAATTAATAAAACTCTAGTGATTAACTCCCCGGTTCCTTTTTCAACACTACGAACTCGCTGTGAGGGGTGGCTCGGCATCCTGGAGGATTGAGACTGAAGAGACGCGTGCATGTATCTCAGAGTGTTCATCATCTCCTGGAGACTCAGACAAGTATCTGCACGACTTACACTCATGCAACTACGGCATGCGGGTAAACTGGCAACACTGGCTTGTTGTTGTTGCCCCGAACCATATGCCTACTTCTTCCATGTAGTGTGGGAATATTCTCCTATTGGACAATACTGGCGGGAGGTGTTTGCCTCTCTCTCACAAGCGTTGGGGATACATTTGGACCCATCTCCGAAGAAAGCATTGTTGGGTATTTTAGAACATTTCGGGGTATTATGGGGCCCTTATTAGTGCAACAGGTAGAGGGCAACAGAGGGCAACGCAGGAAAAGAGAACGACATGAGGCATGAGACTGAAAAACACATGTAGTGTCATGGAGTGCTCAACACAAAAGTAAAAAGTATTGCTTGAAGGGCAAGTAAAGAAAGCAGAGAGGCCAGCCAATTAAAGCAACGGCAAAGTGACAATGCTCCAGCGGAGATACTAACATAAGATTGACAAGCTGGGGCAAAAATAAGAAGCAGACAAAAAAAGGGTGACAATGAAAGCAAACCAATCATAAGCCCAGAGGTCAGAACCATCCCTTCATTCACTCTTTTAAAAAACGAAGTAAAAATGAGACTAGTGAATAAACTCCTTCCTATCTGATGTGACTTTTCATGGCAATTTGAATTCATTGCTGGTGTTTTCACTATATCCTTGTGCATTATCTTTTCACGAGATTACATATATATACCCCCACCCCCTTTGTTTAGCGTTCAGGCTCCACCTTATGATTTTATTTTGCTCCTTGTATAATTGATGCTATTTGTTATGGTGTACAGCGCTCTGACACCAAAACTTTGGTCTTGTTCGCGCTTTATAAGACTTAATAAATAAATAAAACTGATGTGGAAGGGTTAGCAATGTTTGATTTGGTATGTTGATACAGGAGGGTTGATAAACTTATTTTAAGAGTTACGTATTTAGAAAGGGGACTAAGAAGGATGGGTGACAGAGGTGGTCTTTGTTTTGCCATGGGTAATTAGAAGGCGATGTATACAAATCTACGCATTATGTTTGATATCATCAATACAGAGTAGGTGGTTGTAGGTTATATAGCTCTAGAGCAGAGGTCTTCAATCAGCCCCAGAGGGGTCGTGGAGTCCTGGGAAGGGGGTCCGCATTCCCCAGCTTCACTTGTGCCTGCAATTAAAAATGTTTTCTTTCCTTTTGGAAAAAGACAGCCGTCCTGGTGTGGCTAATTTAGATAGTTATCAGATTAAGTTGTACCAATTGAGTGTCTTGTGTGTGAAAAGCCTTCCTGCCAGGGTGCCCACTCGCCTGAATAAAATGCAAATGTTCGCTATTAGTCAATCTGCAAGTGTAAATGGTACTGGGAGCCGGTTCTGACTTTGATTGATGCAATCACTCCACACTTTGGGATGACAAAGATTTGGGTTTTTTGAGTGGTAGTGCAAAGTGTTAACAACTGGGCTGTGATGTGCATGGTTTTAATTGTAACTGTGTTTACACAGCCCTTATTACCCCTAAAGACAAGCTGAAGGGACAGATATGTAATAAAAAAAAATTAAAAAACGCATTACATACGCACTGGTATTTCCAAACTCTACATTTTGGAAGCACCGTTTTATTGGTAAACGTTTTGCGCATTTTGTACCAGTCTATCTTACACTGTGTGTAATGAAAGTATAAAATAATGACTTGCATATTCACAGTGCTTTCTGTCACACGCTGTGACCTCGTAGCACTAAAAATACACGTCACTATTCTCCACTGCACAAATCAAGATTTCATTCTGTGGTTCTCTGGTTACACACAGACCTCTGCGTTGCATCAACTAATAGAGGTTTCATAATGTACCACAGTGCATTTCCCAGTGAGTAACAACTTTTTACATTTATTTTTAATTTACGCTGCCCAATATTTTATATGAAGCTTGCTGATGGTGAATGACCTAAAAAACGTACAGAATATTTTGGGGCTTATTTATGAGAGGCGTTTATCGCCAGATCATCACTTTATTTGACATTCTGGCGGTGCAAGCATCTTAACCATACCTATGAGGCGGTGGTAAGTCACCCTGCATGGCTTTGCATGGTCTCATAGATATAGAGTAAGACATAGCAGCTCAAGTCACTGTGTTGCCTTACTCTGCGTGATGGTGGTGTTCCATGGGCTTTACGTGGGGTTCCCACGCAACACCCATGGATTTTGATGCTACCCCATATTTACAAAATCACGTAAACCTGGGGCAGCTCCAAAAACGACCGCTTTCCCAGTGGAGGCCTAACAAGGAGAAAGGTTTTCATCTTTCCTCTTTCCATGTGCGCTGCCTTCTGCCGCTCACATAGAAAGAGGAAACCGCCTCTCTGGATTGTTTTCGTGAAGGAAGGTTCCACTTTCTGTACAAAAACAATCCTGCCTATGTTGGTGCTATGCAGCAATTTGTGCACCAATGTAAGGGAAAAGGACAGGAATGCATCGTATTTCATAAAAACAGTGCATTCATGCCCTTTTTACATAGGGCAGTTCAGCAAGAAGACTCGCGGCGCTGCCCTATGCCAATTCCTCATAAATGAGGCCCTCTTTTTTTAGCTACACCTCTGACTATGACCCCACACTCGCCAGACCTTCGGTGTGCTAAACACTGTTTAATATTATTCCCCCGCTGTAAAAGTTATTTGCTGTGGGAATTGGGGGCGTTTATGGTTGATGATGAGGAGTACCAGGTTCTAGAAATGTTGTCAGGAGCTTGTCCTTACGCCTAAAGAATTTTTACACGAGGGGTCTTGGCATCAAAGTTTGAAGACCTCTGCTCTAGAGTGACCCTCACATAGCGTTGCCAAGGATTCCACGCCGGAAGGAGACCTTGTTTCCAATCCAGGGCTTTCGTATTACAAGTGATGTTAAACGGAATGGTACAAATAAACTAAACCAAAATGTGAACTCCCAGATCATATGAATATATCCAGTATAAGCACTGTGCGTTAGATCTGGTAATCGGCACGTGATTGAGATGTCTCATACACATTTTGAACAACGATGGTTAATCTTCTGCTTAGGCTCATCTGTATCATGTTCATTCATTTATTTATGCATTTCATTAGGAAGCTATAGTTGAACAAGCATTTCGATGTCAAAAGACCATTACTGGGACAGTCACAGACTGAGACGTGTAGAGGAAGGCGGTGGGGCTGGCGTAGGGGAAGATAAGAGAGGGTGTCTGTGCTCATTCACAAGACGGGGCTCGGCTCTTACCTGCGGCAGGAGAGTTGACGGTCCTGGATTCTGTACAGCCCGGTCCCTCTAGATCCCTCTATCAATGACGGCTCCCCGCTAGCCCCCTCCTCTCTGCGCTGCGGTCTGTCAGAGTCTCAAGCCGCCGAGCAAGCGCAGGGCGTCAAGAGTAGCCGCCATCTTGGAAGGTTGCAACTGGTCTGCCTAATGACTAACAAGGTAAAGGCGTGAGACATGTACCGACTAAGACCCCCTAAAACTAAGTTCTTAGATCACAATATTATGCAGAGACTGTGTTCGTCATAGTGCGTATTCTATGCTTTACAAAATATGAGCTCAGGCTTCTCCTAGTAATAAAGGCTGGTACCTAGTGAACATTTGTAGGGAAAACTTAAATATTTAAAAATTAATTTGGTTTGGCATAGATTTGAGTTAACTGTCTGTTGCTTTGTATATTTAAAAATGAAACTGATGCCAGTCTAAAATGGCTTCCTCTTTGACTACCACTAAGGGAGGCGTCACGAAGCGGCCGTCTACTGTAATAGTCGCGTCCCCCCGCCCCCGCTCTGCTTCTGTCATCCGCAGATGATCAGCAATCGAGAAGGAAAAGGGACAACTAAAAGACGGAGATCGCGTTTCTTACATCTTGTTTTTCACAGGGTAACCTTATTTCCAGGAGTAGCGAGGGAGTGCTATGAACTTTATATAAATGTGTAGTATGTCTGCTATATTGACATATTAATTGCTTCATACATGTAAATATCCATAATAAATACGAGTCTGCATACGTTTGAGATATAACATTTAAATTACTCGCAAACATGGATTCCATAATTAGCTCAGAATTCGGTTATGCTGTCTCTTTTGCTACACGGTTTCTTCTAAAATGAAAAGCAGTTGTCACCTTGAATTGGAGATATCAACTACAATTCCCTATTCAAAATGGCCGACAAAATTATATCGCCTTACTACAATCCTTCATTTGTTTCAATGACGCTCTGTTCGGTTTCTTCTTCAGCGGAAACCCAGGTCGTAAATACCACAAAATATTCTTCTCATATTTTTTTTTTAAACTCATCTCACGTGTTTTTTTAAGGTTGACAGTAGCCTCATATCCATTATAGATGTTCTGCAATTAATATTGTTTTACACACCACCAAGGGCATATTCTCAAGAACGTGTGATAATTATCGCAAAATTAGCTTAACGCAACTTTGCATATTGTAGTCTATCGCGGGAAAACAACGCCGTGTTAACGTAGTATTCTCAACCTGGCGGCACCATGCGATAGTCTCACAATAAGGCGTCAAATGACTGAGTTAAAATTAAAGCAACGCCGCAAAAATGCGAAACACGAACGCGAAAAAAGTTGCGATGAGGCCAATCGCGATACAAAAATCAGCGAGAACCAGCGACAGGCCTGCAATTGCTACGCATTATGCGAGAAAATGCTCTATAAAAGCAGAGCAAAAAAAACACATCATAATAAACTGCGTAGCACCATGGATGCATCCGGACCGAGTGCAGAGGTCAACGCGAACCCCACAAGCCCCACAGACCACCAGCAAGGAACCTTGGGGTCAGGGAAGGCCAAGGAGAAGAGGAAGATGGGGTACAGTCCGCATGAAAACCGGATCGTCACAGAGGTGACAGAACACTACAAACAACTGTTTGTCACCTCCACTGTGTCACTGGCAACACAAACGGAATTATGGCATTCCATCGTGAACAATGTGAATGCAGTCGGAGTGTCGAGGAGGTCAATGGAGGAGGTTAAGAGGCGCTGGAATGATGTGAAAAGCCAAACCAAGCAGAAATCCGCTGCCAACAGGAAGGCAGCAACGGCGACTGGAGATGGGAGTCCTGCGCCACAGGAGGAGCTGGAGGAAATGGTGGCCACAGCCATCAGTGTGGAGATGGTGCAAGGAGTTGGGAGTCTGGACACAGCTCAATATGACCTGACACTGCTGGAGCGGGTTATGCAAAATTTTGCATGTCGTTTTATAAATTAGATTAATTAATTAATTATAATTGTACTACTGGTTTGGAGTGGTGTGAAAATAACTAATCAACCTTATTAATGACCGAAATACACGTGGGATTTGCATCTGCATGGCCTAATTAATTACGTGAGCTAAAATTCGTATGCATACTAATGATAGATAAATAGAACATTGCATGATATATGTTGCTTTGGTGATGTAATTGTGATTCATAGTTTATTTAGTAAGTATAAACCGCATTGAGTGTTGCTTTTGGCTAGATAAATACACACACATATGGGTATTAGCGAGGGAATAACATATAATTAGCCATTTCTATGTATTAATTACGTTTTTGTGTTTCTTTGCTTAAGTTGACCATTTCGAGTGGCCACAAAATGGCTGACTCCTGTATCTGATGCAACCGGCTCCATTGCTCAAGATTTGGGGTGAAGTGCTCATGCGTCACCGCTAGCAACTGTGGCCTGGACCTGACCCCAGATGAACATGTACCTTCCAAGGACAGCCTGGGATGTCAGCCAAATATATTTGAACAAAGACTGTTGTGTGAACCGGAACTGGCAAGGGTCATAACCCAAAAGACACTTCGTGAGAAACCAAAAGGATGATCCCTGATTGTCCAATCAGCGAACTCGGATGCCCAAATTTTGTTACTTGTTATCATCAATTTTACTATAAATTATGATAGAATAGATAGAGAGGTAATTACGGTCGCTTCTTCGATTTCCTGATGATATGCTGACGGAGAGTACGGTGACACTGCAGGACAGCTGTTAGCCTGAATCTTTGACGGACTGAATTAATGCCCAAAATCCTGATGAACTTAACCTGCTAAAATTGATGGGCATATATTCGTGAGACTGCCAGATTTGACATAGAGGACGACTTTAGCCAGAATAGGTAAATATGAATGGCAACTTGATAAAATGAATGATTTTAATCTACAATATTAATATAAAATTGGATTTGAACATCTACAGAAATGAGTTGGGTTGTTTATTCATTGAAATGTGTTAATGAAAAGGTTAATTATTAGAGAATTAGAATTTCACTTAAACTACAACTAACAGATCCGTCCCAGTTAAGAGGGAAATACCAAATGTGGAATCTATGGCCTAGTGAGTATAAGAAGGGTTTGCAGGTTTATTGCTCATTAGGGTAAAGTGGTATTTTCCTCCCTCATTATCCAGCGCTTGGAAGGATAATCACCTCTTACACGGACTAATGGTAAGTGTGTGTTGGTGTTATGGGCCCCACCAGTGAATGTATGGATAGTGTGCGTGTGTGAGCTCTTTTAGTCCGTGGTAGTAGGGAGGGATTTTGCACTCTGCGCTGCATCAGTTTTTCTGGTAGCAGTATGATGGTTTGTTATTGATTGGTTTAGTGATTATTGCTTGTACATTGCTTATTGATTTTGGTAATTGATTGGTATTGATTTATGTACTAACACTCTATGTTGAGTTGTGTCGAGTTTAATGTTGTTGGTATGGCTTCTGGGATGTAGGAAGTCGGAAGGTTGTAACGGTTCCGTAGTAGAGCAGAGGTAAACGGAATTGTTGTTGCCCTGTAGGTACACAGGGGAAATGTGTGACAATTGAAGTTGCACGGCGCATTGTCTGGGTTCGATTCGCTGATATCGTCGTGTGTTGCCATTAGAGATATTTATAGTATGAGAGAAGTGTGTATCATAGCGAAGGTTACCTGTGAAGTTCTGGTCTTAGGTACCAGGGATCCAACTGGCATTCCGATAACGCTTATCACTGGAAAGGTAATAGGTACTCTCTGAGCTTGTTAGAAGGACAAAGGAGAGGTAAGCGCTGCTTTGTATGTCATAATTCTGTAGTAGGACAGACTGTTCGCTGTTCTCGGGAAAAGACAGGATTCTGTGTGAATGTACTACATTTTCTTGTGTGAACGAGTGTGAATGCAAAGGCATTTGGGTTTATTGCGAAACTCTAGGTTTTTTTCTCAGGAGCATTGGGTCTCCAACTATGTGTGTTAAATACTAGAGAAACAATTAGCTAATGCTTGTTAGAAGGGTGAGGTAGAGGGATGTGCTACTTTATCAACGAAAGTAATGATTCCGTAGAAGGGCAGAGGTAAGCGCTGCTCTCGGGAAAGACGGAATTCTCGTGAGAAAGGTCTTTTTGCTGTTCTTTGGTTAGCGAAGCGGACAATGGAGATGTTTCTATGTTGTTACTAACAGAAGTGTAGAAATTGAAACAAAAACTTACTGAGCGGATTTGTTAAGGAGGGGTAGACAGAAGCAGGAGCAGGAGCTGCCGCAGCGGCGGCTGACGTCAGAACGACCGCGCTGGGATTGGACAGTCGGTCAGAACTGTGAAACGCCCCGGATTGGTGCGTTAGTGTACGCCGCGCTAGGATTGGAGAAGAAACAGGGTGACGTAGACGCTCCTTATTGGTGCATTAGTGTGAGTCGCGCTAGGATTCAAGGACTGTGACAGTGACGTGGACGCTCTGAATAGGTGCGTTAGTGTGAAGTCGCGCTGTGATTGGATAGATTAGCGGTACAGTTGTAAAGAGGGACTAGCGTTGCGCGAAAGACAAGAAAATGTATTACGTCCCACCAGAGAAGGAGAAGAAAACCTGGTTAGGGAGAATTAAGAAGTGGTTTAAGAAAGACAAACCAGTTAAGACTAGGGAAGGACAGTTACTTCCTCCACCGAAAACCCCTGCATCCTTTATGATTGCGAAATATGGGTATCATACTTGTATTTGGTTGGATAACTGGGTGAGATACACCAAGGATGACGGAGTATTAGCTTTTCCAGAGCATGGTTCATTTAATTTGGCTGTTTTGAGAAATTTGAGAGAGAAGATGATGAATTTGGAACCAAGTCCTAGACCGACACAGTTTGAGGCTTTGACAGAATGGGAAGATGAAATGCATGAACGAGAAAGACAAAGAAGTGGTAGAGGATATAGGTACTGGTTTGGAAGGCCATACGGACACGAAACGCATAGTGATCGAATGAAAAGATGGCGAGATGCGAGCATGACTGAGGGTGTGTTCCCTGTAAGAACTGTAGCAGAGAATGAAGGTCGAAAGTGTGTAGAAAAGAGGCATAATTTGGAGTCGAGAGGGTATGGAGCGAATGAGTCTGAGGATGATGTTCTTGATGATATGTTTTATAGAAATCCACCACCGTATCAATCAGAACCAGAAATGTTAACTCCAAGTGCCCCAATGAGAGAAACAATGCGAATTATAAAATCGGAACCAGAATCCCTAAGTTTGAGTAAAAACAGTGGTACCAGGGAAGTAGAGAAGAGATCAGAAGGAAGAACAGATGGAGAAAATTCTGTAGAATTAGCAAAAACAACCCTGGAATTAACTGAGAAAATAAGAGAATTGACCAAGAATCTAGAAGCAGTAACTGTTCCAGTAACAATAGGTCCAGTAATGCCTATTTTTGAAAAACAGAAGGACAGTGAGCATTGTTTGACAGTCCCTTATAGAAATAGTAACCCTGTAGAACAACCAAGAGTGAGTCAGAATGAGAATCCATGGAGGCAGACTATGAGTGTAATGGAACCAAATTTTACAAATAATCCATTTGTAGATCAGAATTGTGCAGAGAGACGTATGACAATGATAGAGACAGTGTCAGAAACACAAAATGATTTTGGACACGGAGGTGTAGAAAAACCAGTAGGACCATCAACAGACGAGTTAAGTGAATGGTTGAGAAGCTTGCAGAGGAAAGACAAAGAATCCCAATCAATTGATGTGGCCAAGTTACGAATGGTATTGGAAGAATTAATTGTAGGGACGATTCCGACAGAAAAATTGAAAACCTATCAGAATGAAGAATTATTATTTCTGTGTAAAAGTGCAACCTGGAGAGCGAAAAACTTGCATGAAAGGTTAGAAGAAGTGGCAAATGAAATGGGTATTGATATTGAAAAGGTAAAAGCCTTACAGAAACCTTATCGAGTAGAATTCACTGAAAAAGACATTGAGAACATGAACACCACAGGACGAATAGGTCAAATTAAGGACATAATCATTTTGCTAAGAAAATGGGGAGACGTGGATAAATGGAGAAGCAGGTGGTATAGAAAACGCGATGATGCCTCAGATAAGACCTTTTCAGCCTTTCCCGTAAGAGAAAAGGAGAAAATAGTGACAGAGTGCCCTATGAGAGAGATTCCAGGAGGAGGATATGTACATGTCCCATGGACGAGACAGGATATTTTGTCTTTTACGAATGATTTCCCTCGACTACGCGAAAGCCCGTCGAGAGGTACAGACAGGTAGACAGATTTGTAAAATTGTCTAAAGTACTATGGATTGATTTGAATAGTCTTAATAGTACCAGCGGTCAGAGTGCAAATTGATGATAAATTGGCCAACCAAGGAATATCCTAGGGATCCTAAAACAGGAGCACCCGATCCTGAGGTATTGATCGAACACACCAGGAAAGTAAAGAGTCAGTACATACATACTATGAGAGGCTAATACAAGCTTTTAAGCAGTTTAGCGGAGACGAGAATCTGAGTGCAAAGGATTTGAGCCATTTTGTATACAGATTTGTATATGGTTTACGACCAGAAATCGGTGATATGATTAAACAGCATACGGTAGATTGGCAAAACAAGAAAATAGATGAAGTATTGAGACATGCTAAATACTTCAGTGATGAAATTGAAGCAAAACAGCGAAAGTTAAAGGAGAAGGCAATGTGGGCACAGGTAAAGGTAGCGGAGAGACAGGAAGCACAATTGGTGGAACAAGCAGGGACCAAGCCAAAATTTAATAATGGGAAGTACAAAGGGAACATTGAAGAAGCTAAGAAGAAATTTCCGTGTCATAATTGCGGCAGGATAGGGCATTGGAAATCCGAGTGTAAATTTCCCCCGAGTACTAACAATGAAAATCCATCATTGAACCCACAGGTGCAGCATGAGGTGATTGGTCAACTGCAGCAACAGCAGCAAGTTGTTCCCCCACATAATCAGGTGCCAAAGCCGCCTTTTCCACAAAGCAGAAACACACAGAAGTATAGTAGTGAATCGGGATTCTACAATGAAGAACAGGTAAATAAGCTGCCACGCGCTAGCGCTGTTTCGCAGTATTGGCTGCAACGCGATGAGAGTGACGCAGAAGAGAGCTATTGACGGTGTCAAAGGGAGGAAGAAGAGTGCGTACTTGGCGCAACTCTAGAAGTAGACCAGACAGGACCTTTTGTAGATGGGAGGGTTAATGATGAAAATATTACTTTCCTAGTGGATACTGGTGCTACTCGATCAACTGTTAGATCAGCTGATGTTAAGAATCTTCCTCTCTCGGATGAAACGATCCAAGTAGTTGGCGTGTCCAACAGGCAAATTAAGACATATCTTACTGAACCAGTGAAAGTCAGCATAGGGAAATTTTCAGAAATGCACCGCTTTGTGGTGTGTGACACCAGTCCTGTGAATTTATTAGGTAGGGACTTGTTGTGCAAAATGAATTGCACTATATTTTGTACTCCGGATGGAATAGCTTTTGAAACACCAGATGATGATGTATTGTACAAGTTGGCCCTAGCTAACAGAGAAAGTGAAGTTACTGAAACATATGCTGTATTCAACCCTGATGAATTACCAAAAAGAACTAAGAAACTCTGTAAAAGCAGAGGTTTGGGATTTCACTGGAGAGGATGTAGGACTAATGAGAAATGTAGATCCAGTCAAAATAACTGTAAAAGAAGGAGTAACATATCCAAATGTTCCACAGTACAGATTGACACCTGAAATAATTGAAGTTGTAACTCCTATAATAGAGAAAATGATCAGACAAGGAATCTTGAGAGAAATAATGAATAGTCCATGTAATTCACCGATAATGGGACTGAAAAAGCCTAATGGGAAATTCAGGATAGTGCAAGATTTGAGAAAGGTGAATAAAATTGTGGTATCATGTTGTCCCATTGTACCAAATCCATCAGTGATTTTATATAAGATTCCCCATGATGCAGAATGGTACACAGTAATTGACCTGTGTCATGCTTTTTTTTCCATCCCATTGCACCATGACAGTCAGCAAATTTTTGCATTTCGTTTTGGTGAGCGTATTTTGGCATGGTGCCGAATCCCACAGGGGTATACAGAGAGCCCCTCAATATTCAATCAGTTGTTAAAGAGATCTTTGGAGAGTCTAGAAATGCCAGAAAGCTCTGTACTGGTACAGTATATTGACGACCTTTTGGTGGCGTCAAAAACACGTGAAGCCTGTGAGGTAGATACAATAGCCTTACTGAATCATTTGGCAGATGGAGGACTTAAAGTGTCACCCGCAAAACTACAGTTTTGTAAGAAGGAAGTGCAGTATCTGGGACACAACATTGAGAAAGGACTAAGGAAAATAACCATAGATAGAATCAGAATAATAAAAGGAATGAGAGCTCCCATGACTCAAAGAGAAGTAAGAATGTTTTTGGGAATGGTAGGGTACTGCCGTCAGTGGATAGGGAATTTTTCCTTGATTGCAAAGCCTTTGGTGCGATTGACGAGAAGTGATGTAAAAGACCCCCTTGAATTAAAAAGAGAAGAATTGGCAGCATTTAGACAATTGAGAGATGGTTTGTGTGAAGCACCTGCATTAGGCATGCCTGACTATGAAAAGGAATTTGAGTTGTATTGCAGTGAGAGAAATGGATGTGCACTTTCAGTGTTGACCCAGAAACATGGTAAAATGATAAGACCAATTGCATATTTTTCATCAATGCTAGATCCAGTAGCTGTAGGTTTACATGGATGTTTGAAAGCGGTGGCTACAACATGTCGAAGTTTGGAGCAGAGTGAAGGAATTGTGATGGGATATCCATTGAAAGTGTTTGTACCCCATGATGTAGCAATTCTGTTGACAAGCAGTCGTACTCAGTATATGACACACAGTCGGCTGACTAAGTATGAAAAGGTCATATTGGGTGCAACTAATGTGAGTCTTGCGAGATGTGTGAATGTGAATCCCGCAACATTGTTGCCTGATAATGAGATTGTGGAGGTAAGAGATGAAGTTGATCATGATTATCTGGATGTATTTGATTTTTGTACCAAACCACGACCAGACATAAAAGATGTACCTTTGCCAGAAAGTGATTTTGTGATGTTCGTTAATGGGTCATGTTTGAGAACAGATGAAGGAGTGCTGAGTGCAGCGTATGCACAGTCGCATCAGTTATTGAAGCCTCATATTTGAAAGGAGTGAAATCAGCCCAGGTAGCTGAACTTGTGGCTTTGACTAGAGCATGCAAGATTGGGAAGAGTGTGAGAGTGACTGTGATAACTGACAGCCAGTATGGCTTTGGGGTTGTCCACGACTTCGGCCAACTATGGCTACAAAGAGTTTTCCTGACCCTAAGTGGAACTCCCATTAAGAATGCAGAAGTGGTTGGAAAGTTGCTTGAGGCGATACAGCTGCCTAAACAATTGGCTGTTGTAAAATGTGCTGCACATAGTCAAGGTGGTTATCACATTGCCACTGAGAACAGGTATGCAAATGACATGGCGCAGTATTGTGCACGGAATCAGAATTCGGTCAATCGGGCTAAGGAAAGAGAAATGTCTTCTTGCTCATTGATGTTCACTAACATTGTGGGAACTTGGGAAGAGGTAAAACAATTGCAGGATGAGGCAGGAGATGAGGAAATGAGACAGTGGGTAAGAGCAGGATGTGCCCCAAGGGAAAAGGATCATGTGTGGGTCTATAGAGATGGAAGACCAGTTATGCCTGATAGCATGATGTCTACCATGGCACGGATGTATCATGGCCAGGGACATATTGGACGAGATGCTATGATCAGGTCATTTAAGCAGACCTGGTACAATACAAAATTCAGACTTGTGGCAGAACGTCTTTGTCAGAGATGCTTAATATGTCAGCAGTACAATCCTGGCAGGAAGACAGTAGTGAGTCTGGGAACAATAGGTCGAGAAGGAGGGCCTTTCACCAGAATGCAAGTAGATTTCATTGAGATGCCTCCCTGTAACAGATTGAGGTATGTTTTGGTAGTGGTCTGCCTATTCTCCAGGTGGGTGGAAGCATTCCCAACAAGAAGAATTGATGGGTTGACAGTAGCTAAGCTACTGCTGGGAGAATTCATCCCCAGGTTCGGGTTCCCAGTGACAATTGAGTCAGACCGAGGAGGACATTTCCATAATGAGATTGTAGGATTAATTTGTGAAGCATTGAATGTACAACAAAAACTACATTGTGCCTACAGACCAGAGGCTTCTGGTGTGGTTGAACAGATGAATGGTACTATCAAAAATAGAATAGGGAAAATGTGTTTGGCCACAGGTATGAAATGGCATGATGTCTTGCCTCTAGTACTCATGACAATCAGGGCAATTCCAGACAGAACTACAGGATTAAGTCCTCATGAAATAATCATGGGACGTGCAATGAGACATGTGTTTATACCAGTCAACAAGCTGATGACAATTTCTGATGACATGGTGTTGGAATACTGTAAAGGCCTGGCTGACGCAGTTCATTCTGTGTTTCATCAGGTTGGACCAGATGCCACCACACTTGAAAAGAAGCAAGCCCATGATCTGAGCCCAGGTGATTGGGTAAGGATAAAAGTCCACAGAAGAAGAAATTGTCTGGTTCCAAGGTGGGGAAAACAACGACAAGTCATTTTGACCACGACCACAGCTGTGAAGTGTGCTGGACTGAAAAATTGGATCCATGCCAGTCATACATTGAGAATTCCAAATCCGGTGGACAGCACAGGAAAATAATATTTTGATGAATCAGAATCAAGCACTGAATCAGATGACGAAGGGTCAAAGACACAAGGAAACTCTGAAAGGGGGGAAACAGAACAAAGATCAGCTTTAGTCCCCAGAAGTATAGCACAGAGAAGTAGATTGCAGATTTCCGAGTCTAGTGATTCTGGAAACGAGCAAGAAGCGCAGGGTTCCAAGAAGGAACACAGGAAGAAAAGAGGAAAGAGTACTGAAGACGGAACAAAAGAAATTTGTGAAAAGGAAGTACCAGATGAGAGACTGAGAGAAATTCCACCTGAAATAACAAATCTAAGTGAACAAGGGACAGGTACAGAGAGAGAGGGACAGATTTCTGCGGAAGACCCCCGAGGAGGTGTAGGGAACTGCAACATCGAGTTAGGTGAAGGGACAAGTAGCCAGCAGGAAGATTGCGTGCCGGAGACCCGAGGAGGGACAGAAGTAGGGAAAACAAAACAAGTGGTGGAAGAAGAAGTCGCTGAAAAGACAAAGCAAGTTGAAACAGAGTCTGAAGAGAGTGAAAATGAAATACCTGAAGGTCGAGTTCTAAGAAAGAGAGCTTGGAGGAATGAAAAGAATGACAAAGGAAGCAAAGTAAAAAGAGTTGCAAGAGATGATGTTTGGCCCAATAAAATAAGGAAACTGAGATATCGATTGACAAGAGTGAATTCACCGAGAGCTGAACAGGTGAATAAAGTAACAAGTCAAGAGAAATCAAAGGAAGACGAATTAACTGAAGACAAAGAGAGTAGAAGAACAAGGAAACCTAACCAGAAGTATAAGTCACCAGAATGGACGTACGTGGCTCTCCCCGAACAGGGAGAAGAGGCAGATAGTCAAGGAAATCCAGAGGAGACTGTACTAAAAGTGGTTGAGGATGAAATAGAATCGGAAATCCTGAGAGTTCTCTTGTCCGACATTGGAGAAGAAGAAACGGAAGTTCAGGAAAATCCATATTTGGATGACGAGAGGAGAGTGAAGAACGATGAGATGCCAAACTGAATAAGTTAAGAAAACTATTGATGAAGAAAACAAAATATTGAATTAAAGATGGAGACTGGTAGAACCAAATAGGTGTTAGAACCTTAGGTTAGAAAAACTAGTTGTGAAGTAAAACAGGCTAAGTCAAAAGACACGGTCCATTTTAACAAGAGGGCTAACATAGAAAGTAGTAAAGGTAGATGTACATTCATGAAAAGATGGTGTAAAATGTGTTGTTGTTGTACAGGATTATTAATGTTTTTATGGAGCATCCTTGCTCTTGTCATTTCCTTTAAGGCTACTATAGACACTTTAGAAGGACATAGTGAGAATAAAACTAATATAGGGAAGATTCCAAAAGTAGTTCCAACTAGAATAGATAAAAATTATTTGCATAAAGACAGGTCAATAACAGATTTTTCTAATAATGTGTTTTCAAAATTATTGTATGAATATGTAAAGACAATGGATGTACGGGACTGCTACGTATGTATGCAGTTACCTGCATCTGTTTCTGAGGGAGTGACATATCATCACCTTCCAGCAACGTATAGTATAACATGTAGTGTAATAGCTAGTTTGTTTTATGAGACAGGGAAATTAGAATATTATTTTTCAGATGTAGATAACATTTTTGCGCAAGTGCCTTCTTATAATAAACTGAACAAAGTAAAGCCTGCTAAGGTATTAGGTGAATTATTTTTAGAAACTAAGGAACTAACATTAGAGTATATTTTTAGAAACAATTTAACATGCAGTTTGAAGAAGGAGGAAAAGACATTCCTAGACATGGTTGAGGAAAGGAGATTGAAAATGCAAAGAAAAGCAGCAGAAGGGAAAGTGGAGAAAACAATCTGGGATATAGAGAAAGAAAAACATTTGAAAGGAGAAGCTAGATCAACTATAGCTTTAGATTGGCCTCAGAAAGGAACATTTTGCATTCGAAGGAATCAAACTGCGTATGATAATTATTTTCTAGGTAATAGTGAGTGCCATGACACATATCGAATCATGGGTGGATGGGGATTCAAAGGTGGAAGAGATCCAGTCTTTCCTGGATTATATTTTATTTGTGGGAACAGAGCATATTATCGTTTGCCAGACCATTGGTATGGCACATGTTATGTAGGCCTGGTCTTTCCAAAAATCTTTCATATGGATAGAGGAGAAGATGGTGTACATAGCGTAAGTAATCATTTAGCTAGGACCAAGAGAAAATCTTGGGCAGAAATTGTAGGTGATATTTTTCAGGCATTGATACCAGCAGTGGGAATAACTCTGAATGCAAACAAAATTAGAAAATTGTCAACAGTAGTGGATCGCTTGTCAACAAGCACCGCTGGAGGATTTTTATTGGTTAATACTGAAATGGTTGCCATGCGTGCTATGGTAATGCAAAATCGACTTGCCCTTGATATTTTATTGGCAAAAGAGGGTGGAGTCTGTGGAATGCTGAAAGTTCAACATTGTTGTACTTACATTCCTGACGAAAGCAAAGATCTGAAAACTTATATTAAGAATATTACTGAATTGCATGATGAACTTGCACCACTGGAGGTTGAAGGTGTTTGGGATAGAATTGGAAAGATAATAGCTGCTATTAAGAATTTCTTAGTTAAAATAGGTAGTACTCTTATAGGTAAAATATTGTTTCCATTAACATGTGTAATCTGCATAGTTTTAATGATAAGATTGTGTTGTATGTGCTGTAGAAACAACAAAAATAAGAAAAGAATAAAAAGAGAAAATTCAAAAAGAAAAGATAAGAAACAAGAAAGAGAAATTGAAGAAATAGAATTGGAAGAGTGGAAGGAGAGTATGTATGAATCAGTAAAAAGAGAAGACGTAGGTGAAACTGAATTATGATTAAGAGCAAGAAAACATTTTTAAAGATTCCGTAAAGACAGAACAACAATTTTGGGTGGTGTGGTGATAAAATCACCAAAGGGGGGATTGCTGGAGCGGGTTATGCAAAATTTTGTATTCCCACCCCATTTTGCATGTTGTTTTATTAATTAGATTAATTCATTAATTTTAATTGTACTAATGGTTTGGAGTGATGTGAAAATAACTAATCAACCTTATTAATGACCGAAATACACGTGGGATTTGCATCTGCATGGCCTAATTAATTACGTGAACTAAAATTTGTACGCATACTAATGATAGATAAATAGAACATTGCATGATATATGTTGCTTTGGTGATGTAATTGTGATTCGTGCTTTATTTAGTAAGTATAAACCGCATTGAGTATTGCTTTTGGCTAGATAAATACACACACACATATGGGTATTAGCGAGGGAATAACATTTAATTAGCCATTTCTATGTATTAATTAAGTTTTTGTGTTTCTTTGCTTAAGTTGACCATTTCGAGTGGCCACAAAATGACTGACTCCTGTATCCGATGAAATCGGCTCCATTGCTCAAGGTTCGGGGTGAAGTGCGCATGCGTCACCGCTAGCAACTGTGGCCTGGACCTGACCCCAGATGAACATGTACCTTCCAAGGACAGCCTGGGATGTCAGCCAAATATATTTGAACAAAGACTGTTGTGTGAACCGGAACTGGCAAGGGTCATAACCTAAAAGACACTTTGTGAGAAACCAAAAGGATGATCCCTGATTGTCCAATCTGCGAACTCGGATGCACAAATTTTGTTACTTGTTATCATCAATTTTACTATATATTATGGTAGAATAGAGAGGTAATTACGGTCGCTTCTTCGATTTCCTGATGATATGCTGACGGAGAGGACGGTGACACTGCAGGACAGCTGTTAGCCTGAATCTTTGACGGACTGAATTAATGCCCAAAATCCTGATGAACTTAACCTGCTAAAATTGATGGCCATAGATTCGCGAGACTGCCAGATTTGACATAGAGGACGACTTTAGCCAGAATAGGTAAATATGAATGGCAACTTGATCAAATGAATGATTTTAATCTGCAATATTAATATAAAATTGGATTTGAACATCTACAGAAATGAGTTGGGTTGTTTATTCATTGAAATGTGTTAATGAAAAGGTTAATTAGAGAATTAGAATTTCACTTAAACTACAACTAACAGATCCGTCCCAGTTAAGAGGGAAATACCAAATGTGGAATCTAGGGCCTAGTGAGTATAAGAAGGGTTTGCAGGTTTATTGCTCATTAGGGTAAAGGGGTATTTTCCTCCCTCATTATCCAGCGCTTGGAAGGATAATCACCTCTTACACGGACTAATGGTAAGTGTGTGTTGGTGTTATGGGCCCCACCAGTGAATGTATGGATAGTGTGCGTGTGTGAGATCTTTTAGTCCGTGGTAGTAGGGAGGGATTTTGCACTCCGCGCTGCATCAACACAACATCAACAGGGTGAGTAACCACCAGGGACTGGAGGGACAGGGGGTGACGGGCACAATGGCGCAAATGCACAATGATGTGTAGCACACCACACACGTACAATGACCCTGGATCATGTCCCTGATCCCTGTGGCACACTGCAGCACACATACAAACACCAAGTATGTCCCCATCCACCATGTGCCCAAAGGGGTCCCACCCCACACATCACCAATCTCACAACCGACACATGCACACATGCGAAACCCAGCAAAGATGCGTATTTGTGAGCCACGATGACAATGCAACTGACACTACATGACGATCAGCATGGCTGAAGTACAATCATCATGACATTGTGCACGCCACAACACTGAGGTGGCTGAGTGTGGACCACATCCGGAAAGGAGCTGGTCACACTGACACATCCACATGCACAAACAACCCCTGACGTCAACAATACATCTGCAGACAAACAATGCACAAGAGTGCAATAACCGTCGATGAGCAGAAATGACACAAGTCACCAACATCTCAGCACCGTAAAAGCACAAAACTCAAAGGCACACCGCCTCAAAGGGATAAGGGGCAGCAAAATCACAGCTGCAGTGGTGACTCCCCCACGATGGAGGACAGACACATAGCAATAACCTCACGTCCACATTGACGACAATGTGGTACAAAGTGCAACACTTACACTGCAGAAAAGAGGACACAACTGGGTGCCCTTGTGCGTAGAAACTGGCCAATCACATCTGACATAGCAGGAAACTGTGAGATGAAAATGTACGTGTACAACCACACATCCGTCATGTAGTCCAAATGTCCACTGTCCCGCATCAAATAGTCAGCTCCTCCAAAACAGTCACAATGCACATAGTCATACAGTCTGTATGTAAACATGAACAATGCGCCAACATACATGTCAACGCAATGTCAAAATGCATCTCCCCTGCACATTGCAGAGACAAACAACACCTCCAGCAGAGCAGACCAGACAACCCATCAGTGATGCTGAAGAGGACCTCCACACCTTCGACACCGACGCCCTACAACAGCTCATGGACATCTTAGGCAACCCACCTCCAGGAGCAGGGCAGCCCAGCTGCATCAAGGAGACCCCACACAGACCACACAGCAGGAAGCACCCACCGCCACGGCTGGCCCCCAGCACCTCACCGAAGCACACAATGCATTCCACGGCCAGGTGTTGGACTGCCAGAAGGAGGTGGCAGAACAGGTGCAGGTGGGGTTCGACTTCATGGAAGCCAAACTAGATCACATACGTGGGTGTCTAAGTCCCTTCAGGGACCACTTACACTCCCCAACGGAGACCCACACTGCGACAGAGACACATGCATTTGCACATTTCCAGCACTGAACCATGCCCAGAGCCCCGGGATAATCTTTCACACCCCCACGCTGGACTTGAGTACGCCGGCCCAGTCCACTCCTCTTACATATTGAATGGGGGACGACAAAGCTACATGTCCAAGGTCTTACCCGCTGCCTGCGGTGACATGGTTGCGTCCGCTGTACACAGCACAATGTAATGTTGTAGGGCCCGGGGCCCTCATGCATACATTCTGACCACACGGACACACTAAGATAGTTTGTGGAACTGGCTACGGGCATGTGCACCCGGCACCTTTATTGCCAGGGTCACATGTACAGTGATGCCTGCGCTGGATGTGTGTGTAAGCCAGCCCTCACAGAGTGGGTGGTGCTGGCAAAAACTTGAACAGTGATCACTATTAAAACAGAAACAGAAAACACCAGCATTACAGAAACAACTGCAAAGCATCATGGTGGTAGCTGGAGCAAGTACAGAGGTCACCCAATATGCAATCAGAAGTGTTTGTGAGTTGCAGTGCACTGAGTTTGGGGCACCAGAGCTGAGCATGCTCATGTGAAGAAATTGTCTAGGATTGTGCCCCTTCGGGATATTCCTGCTGCAGCTGCAGTGGGGTGTGTTACACCTGCATCATCTTCCTCATCATCGTCCCAGGTCTTTCAGACAGCCTCAGGTGACATTGCTGCGTAAGCTGTCCACAGCACAAAACTCAATCAGAAATGGTCCATGAGTTGTGGTGCACTGAGTCACTGGCACCTGAAGAGCTGAGCAGGGCATCAAGCAGAGGATGGCATCCACGACAGGTGTGAGCAACTCTGATAGTCTGGCAGTAAGCCTCTTTCGACTCTGGCAGTTGTTGGTTGGAGGTGGTCCTGGCGGTGGTGGCATGTGCATCCTGAGGTGATGCGACGTCCAGGCAGGTCAGGACTCGATTTGATGTGGGAGCCCTGGTGGACCGCAGTTGAGGCCGGAGGCAGCGGACAGCGCAGGGCCACAGACACATGGTGTTGATGACCCCAAGGACATCGACCCAGAGGTCATCCAATATTCTATCAGACTGGGTCCATGACTTCAGCTGCACAGAGTTAGTGGCCCCGGATGCACTGCGGCCGGCAGAGGAACACCGCCACGGGTAGGTGACTTGCGGTGCACTGGGGTAGGGCCACACGAGCTGAGCGGGTCCTCGTCGATGTCGAAGGTGAATGCCGCGGAGGGTTGCGGGGGACAGTGGAAGGTGTCCTTTCAGGGCATGATGCAGAGGGCAGAAGCCGGCAGAAACAGGCAAATGGAGGAGTGGAATGCGAGCGGGTCCTCGTCGATGTCGAAGGTGAATGCCGCGGAGGGTTGCGGGGGACAGTGGAAGGTGTCCTTTCAGGGCATGATGCAGAGGGCAGAAGCCGGCAGAAACAGGCAAATCGAGGAGTGGAATGCTACAGCCTCACTTTTTACCACCAAGTCAGTATCATCTACATGATGATGAAGACAACCCCCAGGCCATAGACTCAGACGCCACCAAAGTTCAACCAGAGAGTGTCCATGAATGTCGGGGCACAGGCTTAGTGGCACCAGAGCGGAAAGGGGATGCAGTCTGCGATGAGGCCTGTACAATGATATAAACTCTGCCATAAATAAATCAAGGCTCAGTTCCAAATGTGTGACCCACTTGACCGCAGTGTAGGCCGGAGGCAGCGGTCAGCAGGGGCCCACAGCCACGTGTCGTTGGCTTGCTAAACACAGTGTTAGTGGCACCAGAGCAGTTGTTAATAGTGTTCGATCAACTCCGTAATGAAGATGATCCTTTTTCCCTCCGGACTGAACCGCGTCTTCCTCTTACTCCTCTTCTTGCGTTCAATGAAATGTACTCTGCCATTGAGAAATCAAGACTCAGTTCCAAATGTGTGACCTACTTGGCCGCAGTGTAGGCCGGAGGCAGCGGTCAGCAAGGGACCACAGACCGGTGTGGTTGGTATGCTATGCACAGAGTTGGTGGCACCACATCGAAGGGTGTATAATGATATGAATGCCGCCATTGACACATGAACTCGGCCATAATGATATCAAGACTCAGTTCCAAATGAGTGACCTAGTAGACCACAGTGTAGGCCAGTGGCAGCGGTGAAGTACGTCAACGAGAAAAGAGTACTGTGGGCTTGTGTCGCGGAGGCCGTGATGGTCGGAGGAGGCTGCCAAGGTCGCGGACCTCGAGCTTGGAGCTTGCACCAGCACGTGGTGGGCCCTCTTTGACACACGCCGGTGTCTGCAGGTGAGTAGTGAGGCCTGGATGCGCAGGGGCAGCCAAGACAGGTCTGGGGACCAGCGGCCCGGGGTGCAGCAGGCGCACAGGAGCGCAGGCACCACTGCTCACGGTGTCGGCTTCGTGGTGGGGTGAGAGGCACTGCCATGGCAGACACGCCCATTCCGAAAGAGAACCACGCCCAGAGCTACGTGCTTTTTATTTACACCCCTACGCTGGTCTGGCGTATGCCAGGCCAGCCCAATCTGCTCACGCTTACAGGGGGGGACGTGACAAGCTACTTTTCCGTGATCTTCCCCACTGGCTGAGGTAACATGGTTGTGTCCACTATCCACTGCACTCCATACACCAGCAGTATATGTCGACATGGACATGTCTGTGGTCTGCATACTGCAGTCTGTCCAGCACATCCACGCCATACTTGCCACTGTGTACATTCTCATTCATGGCTCACTTGCCTCCTTCGCACATGCCTAGTTCCCACCTCTCCCCACAATCTGCTATTGTGTGGCTGAGGTGCAATGCCGTTAATGGCTTATGTACATGGCTAGCCCAGTTTACCACAGTAAGTTGTGCTGTCGTGTCTGGTAGGTGGGCATGTTGTTTGGCATGCTGTATGTGAGTTTGTAACGTGTGCATCCCCAGAGTTGTGAGTTGCATGAGTGTGGAGTTGAGGTGTGTTCATTTGGTTCTTACCAACGAGCAGTGCATTTCCACGGGTGCCATCCTGGAAGCGCTGGTTGATGATGGACTGTCTGAAGATGTAGGAATCATGCACACTGCCGGGGTAGTTGGCGACGACGTTGGTGAAGAGTCCCCGGTGGTCCACTATTGCCTGCACATTGATGGAATGCATGTGCTTTCTGTTGCGGTAATTGTGTGCGGTGTCGGCAGGGGGCACAAGTAGGACATGTGTGCAGTAAATTGCCCTAACACGTGCGGGAAGCCAACTATGGCGTGGAAGCCTTGATTGGTCTCCAGCTGTTCCTGCGCAGTGTGGGGGAAGTGAAGGTGCTGGGGTACCATGCTGATGCTGGCACCCAGAACAGTTGTGATGAACTTTGATAGGGCTGGCTGTGAGACTCGTCCGACTCTGGTGGTTGTTGGTTGTAAGGTACCAGAGACCAACAAGTGCAGCAAGGCCAGCGGCTTTGTCTGAGGTGGGATGTTGGTTGTCCCCTGTGTTCGTACTGCCAGCCTGTGGGCAATGTGGGTCAGGATGCAGAGGATGGTTGTCCTTTTGAGCCTGTAGTGGGCAATGTAAACCTCCGGCTGGTGTTGGGTCTGTGAGGCTGGTGCGTTTCCTGAAGGTCCGCTGTCTGCGCTGCCTCTGTGGTAGTCCTAGGGGGGGTGCTGGGGCGGGCCTGGGGGGTGGTGGCAGGCCTTGGTGTGGTGGTGGTGGGTGTTGTGGCCCTCTTGGGGCTCCGAGCTGCATGTTCAGTGGCTCCATGGCATCTGTTGTTCTTCTGGTGTGGCTCTGGGCTGTACTCCCTTTTATGGTGTAGGTTGTCGTCCGACTTTACACCAGGTAAGAGCAGGTGTTAAATTCCTGCTGCTAGCGCCTTACCGCCTGTTTTGTGATCTTATCGCCGATCTGGCTGGTCGTTGAGAATGTTGCGAAGTTGTGTTGTTGCAGGTTTGTGCACGGGAACACCTACTCTGCATCTCATTAGCGTTAGTTGACGGTGTCATCCTTGGCAATATTTTCTGCGGCTGCTATCGTAGGAAAACTGGTGATATGAGCTGTTAGCACCTGCTTGTGAATAGGGCGATGAATTTATTGCGACTTTTGCTGCAATAAAGTGCCGCTAACTCTGCGATAAGTCCTTGAGAATATGCCCCTAAGAGTAAGGGTTCTCCGGAAATGATGACAGGCAGCTGTTAATTTCCCATTTTCGTTTAGAGTTCAGGAAGGGTTGGGACAGTTTCCAACCTCTCAAAATAAAAACATTCTACAGTGTATGAATGTAGACGGTTTATGTATTATTATTTTTCCCTTAAGAGTATGGACAGTATATGTTGTCTGGGTGACATGTGACTTTGTTATTGTACAAGAGAGGAGGCCCCCCAACCCAAGGGGACAGGGCACTACTATACAGTGAAGAGAACAAGAATTCCCATTGGAGACCCTATAGCAAACACACTCATACACAAACCCAGACTCACTTCAGTTGCTTATTACCTGTAAATAGATTCAACATAAAGTTACCTATCTTTTACTGTCCTGATGAAGGTGGTTTTAATAGTTGTACCCACCAAAACGCGTCGACCCTGAGCACTGCTGAATCCGACCACAAGGAACTACTGGAATGAACGGATTCATACATTTGCCAGGACACAAATTTGATGTGAATTTTTGGATCAGCTAATGCAACAGCTTTTTTCTGAACTGTGCAAAAAGGGTTCCCCGTTAAAATATCGGTCATTTTAGATATTTCAAAAAAATGTTTTTTTAATATACTGCACACATTGTTTTCAAATTGTATACAGTATGTCAAATATGAATTTTATGATATTTTAAATGTTGTGATTAAAAACAGTAAGAAATGACAATTTGATATAAAGTAGAAAACTTTTTATATTAAAATAACTTTTTATACACAGAAAATATTCCTTGATGTTGAATCTCATAATTGGTGATACACAAGTCTGGAGGGTGGGTTCCACTGTAACTTTATGTTGAATCTATTTACAGGTAATAAGCAACTGAAGTGAGTCTGTGTTTGTGTATGAGTGTGTTTGCCATAGGATCTCCAAGGGGAATTCTTGTTCTCTTCACTGACACGTGACATTGCTGCAGATCGGCGCATATAAAATCTTCCTGCTTCCGCCGACAGAGTAAATCCAAAGTCACACGCACAAACATACATCATACGTAAGGCTCCCGGTTTTCCGTTTAAACGGATTTTTACGTATAAATACAGACGGGAAACTTTTTTTCCTTTGTCTGTATTTATAAATAGAAACGGTAAAATACTACCGAAACTGATTTAGAAATTTGTGCTGTGCAGCCCTGCTCCAGCTCAGGGTTGCCACGCCACTCTGCCTGATTTAGATCTTTGGATGCACTCTGCCCCCAACCCCCTGCTGACATTTCCTAATTAGTTTCTTTCACCTAACCTTGGTCGGACGCATGTGTCACAGCGTGGGCATAACAGCCCCCCTCAGCCACTTCAAATCCAGTGTAAGTGAAAGGGAGGGTGCTCATTTATGTTTTATTATTTGAATAGCGCGGAGGGAGGGAGGGGGAATGGCCTTTTGTAGTGCAAACCTCACTTTAAGTGGAGAGGTGAGCGATCCTTCACGCCTGAATCACACTTCTCTGCGCCACCTTGAAACTCAGGTTTTGGGCGCTATATCTGGTGCGGGTATCGTGGTTTAATCCCTGACTGGTGTTAAGGGAGAAACTACAGCTGGATGGGGCTAGTGCAGATACCCTCTACGTGCTGCATGCCTTGTGACCAGAGTATCAGAGTGCACTATTTCGACATTGAGCTTTTTAGCTGCAGGGGGTGGGAGGCGAAGCAGGGTGTGTAGAGGAAAGTTCACAAAATAATAGCTGGACAGAATGAGGTGCGAGATCGGCATGTACTCCTGGTGTGCAGTGGGTGGCGAACAATTACTGCTGGTTGCTTTTCTCTGACCGGGATAGGGAACGTATAACTTTTGACAGACACCGATGGCCTATTTTGTCTTTATTGTTTTGGAACATTGTACATTGTAGCTATTACATGACATCCGTCTCAGTGTTGTACTGAAGATCGTTTTAAAACTAAAGTATAGGAGCTCCTAGGAAGCACATATAACAGTGGGTCACAACTTGTCCTATGTCATCGATCCTGCTTTGTATACCAATAATTACACACGTCATGAAAAGTGCTACACAACTGGTGGCAGGTTGCAAAGGGAAACTGCTGATATGGTCCTCCGAGCACTCTGACTCTAGGAGCTTGAACATGTGCTTGTACTACAATGGCAAAGTTTTCAGCTGAATGTATTGTGTTGAACAATAACAACTGGGCGCAGGTGTGCCTTGTCAATGTAAATAAATGTGGAAAAATACTAGCTGTAGCGTCGCCTTTTGCTTGTGTCAAAAATAAATATGGATAAATACAGAAAAAAAGCCCCAAAAATAAACATGGATAAATACAGACGGAAATGGCAAAAAAATAAATACCATAAAACCGGGAGCCCTAATCATACGCTAGGGCCCATCACACTAAATTCACACTTTTACTCTATCCACACTGAATATAGGAGAACCAATCTGCATCTACAATGAGGTCAATGCGACCTGAATGATATTGCCCTGAGTCATGATTTTAAACATAGGAAATACATTTGGTAACTTCAATAAATGACAAGAAATGAACACCCAACACCGTAATTCAAACAAATGCTTATTTATCTAAATTAATTCAAAATGGAAATCAATCATTAGCGAAATCATTATTCTCATAGTTACCTATTCTAGCTAAAAGGTCAGGACAGGTCTCTCTGTGAAGTCTCCCGAGATGCCGTCCTCAGCATAGGTTCAGGGAAAAGTCCAAAACGCGATGAACCACAATGGAACGCAATGGAAGTAATGAGCGCAATGGAACACGGACCCTCTCTAGTCTAACATATTTATAGAGAATGTTACAAACAAAAGTAACAAACAAATATTAGATATCCATTGAGCCGCTAAGCAGAGCGAACAGGAAAGGAAGTCTCTCGGTTACATTTAGAAAAACTCCGCTCAGGAAAAATCACAAAAATAAAAAGACGGAAGAAGGAAACTCGAGTTTGCAAATGTTACTTTCGTAAATGTTCTTTCTTGATAACTTAGCAGAGTCACCGCAATCCGGACAATGTTCATTGTACTTTTATCCTTGTCCAAGGCCAGCTGGAATCACGCCCGGAGCTGCCATCCTCACGGAAGATTTTCTAACCAGGCAAAAGCTACGGTCAGGTGACTCTCGACCATATTCAGAAAAGCCTCCCATCAAAATTCACTCACTCGAGCGCAGGCTGTAAAAGGCAGCCATCTTGTTTTAGGCCAAAACGGACCATCTTAATTAAAAGAAACACAAAACAACGTTACCACAGCATAATGATAGAACAGTGTTAATTCCCACTAATACCCTTATGTGTATGTAATTATCTAGCCTCTTGCAACACAATAAAGCATTAATACACGTTATTTCAAAAGCGTTTTGTGCTCCAAACAAATAGCACTTTGCGACATTCATTTAATTAAAACTGCACATTATTATTAAGCAACATATATGCATTCCCACGTGTAGTTTTCTCTCATTAGTAGTGTTGGTTAGTCCGACTTTGACAAAACAAACTATGAATTAATGATTTTAAAATTAATAATTTTAGTTAAACCATATAAACGAAACTGGAGCTTAAAACACGATAAATTTTCAACAGAAAACTCTGCTCCAGCAACATCGCCAAGCATTACCAAAATGTACCTACTTAGGGTCAGATATATTCGCGAATTTGCACCCTTCCTTTCAATTGGAGAGCAGACACTAAGAAAATGTTTTCAAAATAAAGCGAAAAAAAGTTTAAAGGTGCCACACTAACGGTATCAACATAAACGTTTTCAAGTTTCACCTTTTGATAATCATGAAATGACATTTACAATAACATTTTTTACAGCTAGTTCTTCAAAGAATTTTCAGTTCAGTTCAGTTACAGTAAACACAACAGAACTTAATTTCCCATGATCTGCTCTATGACACCAGCACCCTTTCCAACATTCAGGGTCCAGATAGGCCTATGAGACCTGCTGCCCCATTGTCCTTCCTCTTTCTTAGCCAGAATCATAGTCAAAACAGAACTATAACATCTGCAACAGATATTGATCCAGAAGATCCCTGTGAATCGCCATCCAACTGAACGTCTCCATGCCTCGTGGAGTATGCCATTCGGTTGCCCTCTGCAACGGGAAAGCCGAATCTTCCTAAATGAAGTGGAACAACTCAACCAAAACTACGCCGTAACTACGGCGTTCAACCTTGTTTGCAGTCCGAACCTACAAATAAAATATACAATCCATATTATCTTGCAAGCATTTCTCTATAATAACAAGGATAGACAGTAAATTACGATTAAACATTGCAAATGAACATAGTAACATTATCAAATATGCATGAATGAAATACATTAAAATGTGTATGGGTGGGATAATCTTCACCTCTGTGTTATTAATAGCATTGAAAATTATTTGACGGTTTAGCTATAAAAAATCTTATTCTATGTCAGGACTGGATGCTTCAGATTATGCATGTTCAAAGCTGACCCACAACAACAGAAGCAACATTAGTAATTGGCTTGTGACAGAAAACCTTAAAAGTATAGTCTGAAGATCAATTCGCAGACGACATGATGTCTTAAAAATGGGATACCAAAGATTAAGACTTTTAGGCCATTTCATCCCTCACTGAATGTGCTCCGAATAAAGAGGTGTCTATACATGTCTCTGACAACAACTATTTAACCCATCTGGCTAAGGTGGCTGATTTTACACACCAAAAGGTTTCTTCAAAGCAATAAGTAATAGACCGTCAGTGGTATGGTGGAACTCTCTGTCGCAATCTTCATAAATCTTTAAACAGTGCACTACACAGGCTTATGAATTTCTGAATGCTTCTTAATGACTTACAAACCGAGGGATGCCACCCCACCTCACTACAAGAGCACTTCAGAAAGTAGTACACGAGCAACGCACAATTCTGTCAGTATAACATTCAACATTTAAGCACAGAACACGTTATACGTAATAAAACATATCAGAAAAACCCATATCTCATGGCTGCTGGAGCAGCTAAGAAATAGGAAGGAGGGGGTGGGGCAGCAGGTTTTATAGGCCTATCTGAGCCCTGATTGTTGGAAAGGGTGCTGATAGCATAGGCAGATCATGGGAAATTAAGTTCTGTTGTGTTTACTATAATGTTTACAGTGACATGATTAGCTACTGTGTTTTTGCAATAAAGTAAAAAAATACATAATCTGAAGCCTCTGCTCGTAATAGAATTGTGTGCAGACTGCCTCTTGCAGTATCGGCAGGGGTAGTAGAAGAGACAGAAAAGGGACAAGTCCTTGTTAACCGAGTCCATGGCTGAGAAAATGTGGCAGTGGCGGCCATCTTAGAAATATATCACCTGCGACTTTTCGGAGGTGTTTTTTTACAGAACCCGAGTTACAGGTAAAGGCGATTTGACATTTATCGAGAGCGCATCTTTGTTATAAAATTATTGTTGAAATGTGCAGCATATATATTCCTTGTTTCGCGTTTGATTAATGTCATCATTATTCACCTGTATATGAATGTTATTCAAACCGTTGCGTATCCAGAAATTTTACAAAACTAGTGACAGTTCTTTATGACAAAATCATGTTTGAGCCGCGCGCTGTGGTAGACGCTCAACTAAAGGTTTCTTTTCCGAGATGGCCGCTGCAGTGAACTATCCTCGGTATGGGTGGAGCTTCGCCGCCTGGGTCTCTGGCTTTTTTAGGGTTGGCGGTTGGGTGGGTGAGAGCGCGCGCGCAGGAGGCGGGCCGGGTGAAAGGTCAGGTGTGTCTGGCTGGAGAGTGAAGAGCGCCATCCACATGTGGAGGGAGAGTGCGGAGGAGGAGGAGGCCTCACCCCGGAGCATTGCCCAAAACTGCAGGCCGTAATCGGTCACCCCCCGTGCCGCGGTGCTCCGCGGGAGCCTAGTGCCTTCTGGAAGTTTCCCTGAGGGCTCAGCACAATGAAGGGGTGAGTGCTGGGGCATGTGGGTGGAGGTGATCGGTGGGTGAGTTCACGCGCTTTGAGGCAAGGTGTCTGTCGGCGGAGTTCCTTGTAGAGATGATATACTGCTCCAGTCTGGTTGGGTATGGGTGAGAGGGCTTACTTCATATGTTGGCTGGAGAGACACCGAGAGTCATAAAAAACACAATTATTAAAGCAACACTGGTGGTTTAGCAGGTCTGACTCATTGGATTTCAGGTCAGGGGGACTTAAGTGACAGAGACTCTGCTCCAAGTAGTAGTGGCTACTGCCAGTGTGGATTAGTTTAGCGAAAGCTGCCTACTTTCACTCACACCACTACAACATTCTTGAGCAAGCTCTGACTTAGTCCATTTTCGACCAATCTAAACTCTCGTTCGAGGGAGGAGACCACACCAGCGAGTGAAGTGACAGGTCTCCAGAGTAAGCCGTGTTCTTGTGTCCCACCCACAGTACATGCACGTCAATTTGTCAAAAAAGGGCAACCACGGTGTCAAATGTCCCATCTTGTGCCTTCCTTAGCGAACTGTCGCTGTGATTGCAACAGAACGTAATGTGAACCGAGAGATCCTGGCCCAATGGACACCAGGCAGTACGTTATCATATTGCTCTTCCTAGTAATTCTGCTTAAGTTGTATGGTACGAGTAATACGAGCCTTACAACACACATATAAACTGGATTTATTTAAATGCCAGTATAAAATCGTAGTAAGTACCTCATCGTTAACAAAAACTACTAAATACAATAGGAGCTGAATCATACTCTACGTTATAGTACCTGAGCGACAATTAAAGGGGGAGGGGCAAACAACTTCCTTACAGGTTCTGACTCTTACGAGAAACGTTTGTCATGACCATTGACGCCTTTCCCTAAGCGGGACAATCCCACATAGTATGATGAAGGGTCTCGCAACTTTTGTTGCATGTTCTACTCCCGTCCAGTAGATAAGATTGAGCACAAATCTCTCCTCCTTGTGATCACCATTAAATACATCAGTCAGATTATCCTCTACGTAGATACTTGAGTGATAAAAGTTAAGATATATCCGCGGTTGAGTTCAGTATTATGAACTGAGCATTTAACAGTCAAGTTCCTTTGGCTACTTTAGCTGACATTAAACCTTGGTTATATATAACGCTAGGTACTGCGGTTTATTTTATTTAACTGGCGGATTGAGCATAAAGCTCTGCCGTCGCGACCCTGCTCATGAGTGTCTTTAAGATAATATTCGTGCCAGAGCACCACATGGAGACCCTGCTAAAAACAATGTAACTGATGCAGCAGTCTGCTTTTCCATGCAGCATTCCACACCAACACTGTGACACTCGCATATGATGATCATCCACTTAAAAAAAAAAAAAGACAAAGTAATATTTCAAACAGAAATGGTTGCATTTAAGGCCATGTAGACATTTTTACATATATCAGTGAGTAGTGTGTACCATAAACCGATGAGTAAATATATAAATGAGCTGTTGGAGAGTAATGACAAATCAGCACATGAAATCCTGTTCAGCAGAGTACTCGCAGTCGCCATAGAAAGTAATGTTAAGCATATTTACATTGAGGCCCTTATGTGGAAATCACTTTTTTCTGAGTAGTCCTATAGTTTAAAGAGATGTATTTATTTTTAGATTAGATTTGAAGTTCTGTAGTATAGGGATGGCTCTAAAATCTGGCTCCTGATTATTCCAGGGATAGCGTCAGAAATGGCCAATGGATCTGAATCTGGAGGGGGTGCACCATGGTTTTGTTGTAAGGATGTTGTACTGGTTGGCTTATCTTTAATTGCATAGGAATAGATATTGAGATTGTCTCTGATCTCCGGAGTTAAGTGGATTTCTCAGGGATCTTTCTTCAGTCTGGGTTAGATCGGGTACCCGCAGACGCCACCCCCTCCGCTGATGCTCTCAGACTTACCCCAGTCCCTTTATCCTTGCCCATAGATTTGGATGAGGTAGTCTGGCATTGAAATGGTCCGCTCCAAGAAAAGTTACCTGCCCTGACGGTGTCAGTGGAGCTATTTAAAACAGATACCTACCTGTGGGGACCAAATCTATATAATATCCTAAAGAGTGCTGTGGGGAGTAGGATTCCAGAATCATGGAGATAGACTGTCTCAGTCCCCATTTTGTTTAAAAAAACAAAAAACAGGACAAATTATCACTAAGCTATTTATTATAGGCCAGTCTCCTCAATAGATGGTACTGCTAAAACTCTAGGGAGGGTAATCCTGGGGCGCTTAGAAACCTGGGCTAAGGAGAACAAGATTAACCTGTGTACAGTTTGGGTTTAGATCGGGTATTGGTACCATCCAGCAAACACTGAAACTGCACCTCATCAGCAAATATGTAAAAGCTAAATGAGGGGGCAGTCCGTTTGGCTTTTATTGATCTTTCAACTCAGTCAGCAGGGAAAAATTGCAGGTAATGATGCAGAAGATGTGCGTCTGAATTAGACCATTTCCTATTAAAACGTTTACCCTACGATTTAAAGATCGCTGTTCATTACGGCCCACAAGGGGAATTCATTTCGTGAACTTAATCCTATAGAGGGTTAAGACAAGACGGCATTTTAGCCCCATTTATGTTTTAATCGGTGGCATAACCGAACATCTCTTAAAAAGCAGGAACAGATGTAACAAAGATATGTGGGAAATCATTACCCAAACTCATATATGCAGACAATGCTGTTTGCTTGCCCTTACATCCAGTAGTTTATAGAAATTGTTGAACCAGAGTTTATGGGGTGGCCGGATCTTTAAATAAATGAGTCAAAATCTTGTATGGTCATAAGTGGGTCTACAAACAAAACAAGCACAGGCATAGCCAATAGGTCTCGTCTTTGGTACCTTATGTGTTTAGTTATCCAGCACAATATCCTTGGTGCAACAACATCAACTGTTGCATGGCTAAACACTTATAAGGTCCCAAAAGCGAGACCTATTGGCTATGTCAATGCTTGTTTACTCTTGGGATTTTCTATGGGAGAATGCTTGTGTACAGACCCACAAAATCAGAGATTGGTAATCCTCCTGTTTCTTTTGGACGTTCAAATGTGTCAATATCTTATTGCGCGTGGTGTGAAATGCTTCAGCTTAAATCTCAGCTACTATATCCTCATTAACCTGCAATTGCCTCTCCTGAAATTATTTGTATTTGCTATATTGCTATGGCAGTCAAATTCACCATTAATATTAGGCAGAGGAAGCTATTCATCACAGCATCGGGAATAACCAATAGATTTAATCAAATGGAACCCGGATTTCTAGGCCCCGCTACTTTTGAATGGTTTTTAACAATTTAATGCACGCCCCGCTACCTAGCACCTGGGCAAAGAGCATTATTGTCCCAATATTTAAAAAGGGGGGATCGGTCTCAGCCTAGCAATTATAGGCTGATTTCATTGATTGATAATACCCTTAAAATTTTGGGCAGAGTTGTATACAAAAAGGTCCTGGAATGGTCAGAGGAGTGTAGTATTCTAGAGCCTTGCCAGTTAGATTTCCGTAGCAAGGTTGGTACTAATGAACAATGCCTTAATCTCAACCTTGTAATTGGGAAGTATACTATCGCTCGGAATTCCCCGGTCTATTTGGCCTTCATGGATCTGGCCTCAGCATTTGACCTTGTGAACAGGTCAAGGCAGTGGGCTATCCTATGGGCTGGACGAGCCACTGGCTCATTTTCTGGCATATCTCCATAAAGACCTTGAGGCTCAGGTGAGGCTAGGTAGTGGGGGAGAGGTTTCAGGGGCCATTAAGGTCAGAAGTGGGGGGGGGGGGGGGGTCAGGCAGGAATGTGTCCTGGCCCCCCTCCTTTTTATTATTTATATTAATGGCCTAAATAAGTCACTGGTACCTATGACCCAAGATGTCCGCATGAATCTCGGGAAACCTCTTCCTGTACTACTTTACGCAGATGATGTGGTTCTTATAGGCCACACTCCTAATTCTCTACGTATCCTAGTACAGTCCTTTGTTAAATTCATGGATAGTTTGGACATGTGCGTAAATTAAAAAAAAAAAAAACATTTTTATTGTCCTGTGGCCCCAGAAAACGCCAGCTTAGTTCTATTGTTGCTGGCAATCAAAAATTGACAAGTACCGGTAAATTCCCTTATCTCGGAGTAGTCTTTGCTGTGAACGGCTCCTGGATTGAGCATCTTACTCACTCCAGGAGCAAGTTCTCAAAGACTATTAATTCTATTTTTAGTTTTCCCCGCCCAAAGAACACAGGTGCTATTTTAGCTATTTTAAATTTGGTTTTTTTTAATTACAATGTGTCACTGTGGCTACGTACGGAGCTGAGATTTGGGGCACCGCAGATAGTTCCTGCATTCAGCAGGAAGAAAACCGGTTTTGTAGAAAGCTGTCGAGTATTCCAATCTCGACCCCACAATACATTTGCCACAGGGAATTGAATTTATATTATATATCTGATTTTATACGCGCTCGCCCAGCTCTCTTCTGGCTATCAGTCTAGAAGAATCAGGCAGCTGCCTTAACTAAAAACATTATAACAGACTGTTTGAAGTGTGAGAAGGGGATGGATATTCCCTGGTTATCTGGAGTGCATCAAAGTTTATGCAGCGTCAATAAGGGCTACATTTTCTTAAATCCTAGTGAATCAGAAACTGTAAATAAAAGAACTTAGAAGCGCTCTTTATTCGTTATATAGCACCGTAAGAACTGTGTTGGAATCAAATAAACCTACTGTTTCCAGTTACATGGCTTACGAACGGCACTGCTACCCCCTACCAAATTATCTCACCTTACTTATGAGCCGGTGGGAAAGGAGCCTTTTATTCCGCCTGAGGGCTGGGACAGTTAAATTTGCTTTGTGTTTCCCATTGGGTTATCATCCGAAACTTGATTCACTACCTTGCCCATGTGACGGGGTGAGTGGCCAATCAATTCAACACTTTTTGTTTTTCTGCAAATATTACATGACGTATATCAAGTGGCTTCTCCCATTTTTTAATAAGAGCAGGCCTATTAGTTTGGTTTCTGCTTATTCATGTATGCTTGCCTTGGCTGATGAAGAACTGGTTTTTCGTCTAAGCACATTTTTGAGAATTGCCACCAGGGCGCGTAAGACAATGTCTAATCACTGAGTCTCATTCACGCACGGACAGTTCATAGCCATCGATTGGATTGGTTTTATATATTAGTGATTTATTTATTATTGAGGACTCTTGTTTTATTCTGTCATCTGAATTTTATGATGCTGTGTTTATACAACTGTAATTCTAACTATTATGTATTGTTACATTTTTAACCATTGTTGCACTTTTATGGATACTATGTTTATCCGAATAAAGTTTTGTGAACTGATATTAGGCATTAGTGTGTCAAGTTAACAGAAGCCAGACTATTGCCCTCAAGCAAAGAGGATTGACTTGTCCTAAAAGAGAGCTGCGGAGTCCTCTGCTCTGAGACCGGGTTGAAAAAGAAACAAAATAGAGTACTCCCCTGACATCAATCTTGGTGACATTAAACAGCACAGCCATTGGCAGGATACCCCGCTGCTGATTACCACATGTTAAATAAGCAACAAAGATGTGACACCATCACCATATGTGAGTCTGACGTGACAGGTCCAATCGGGTATCGGAGCGCTTTGCATTGCACCAGTTACGTTACATGAGGACATACATTCATTTTTTGTTAGGCACGGGGAGATTAAGTGATTTGCCCAGAATCACAGGATGTCCAGAGTCATTACCGAGACTCGAACCCAGTTCCGAGGTCGAGCGCCCTCGCCGTTAGGCCAACTCCTCTCCTGTGGTGAATGGACATAGTAATTACAATTAAAAAAAATCAGAAAGCCATGGACAGTGAAAATCCTGATGTTTCCTAAGCAGCACAGCCATTGTAAGGTGTTTCTAATTGCATTGAATCTGAAAGACAGCTAAAATTTCCCCCAATCATATGTAACAAACATTGGCAAAACCAATAGTTCTGACCTTGGCAAGCGTGTGAACATATGCAATATGTAAAAAAAAATGGAAAACGCATAAAAATATTATAAATGCAGGAGTGACCCAGCAGCCCAGGAACGCAATCAATCACTAATGTGCCCTTAGACAGCTGTGCACAAGTAATTAGGCGAAGTGCCATCACTCACAGTGCAAGACAACCAAAGGATGAAGTGGACTGATCCATTGCTGCATGCTGTGGTTGGTGGAAGCAACATGTGATTGACGCCTTAACATACCAGTGGATAACGAGGGCTGAGTCAAACCTCCTGTATTCATACATATATATGATTTTTTTATTTTTTATTGAAAACATGAGACTGGAAAGGCACTAAAGCTGTCTCTAGGCCAGCTGTAACAAACTGATGGTTTGTGGAACCACATGGACATTTATTTAATTGTTATATATTTTTTTTAAAGAGACTCTTTATGTGAAGAGAATTACTTTAATGTAGAGCAAAAACACACTTTTTACAGCATCCCCATACTGGAAGGCCCATAGCCACAACCCACGGAAAGCATTTGGGTCATTTATAATATTGAACTATATAGCATAGTAATGTTATGCATGAGTAAACTGATTTTTATTTTATTTTTTGAGTATACATTCGTTGTCTGTGAATCACAAAAGCGATTTTGGGCTCAAATTGTCCTTTTCTTGTTTAACTTGAACGAATCATGCAAATGGGTTAATGGATTAGGCCAATGTGCTCAAATAGCAGATTTTTGTTTATGCACCTACATTCTAGATGACCCAAAAATAATGACTTGGCTCTGCAAGCGGCAGACCTGGTGACATTTACAGGTGGAAGATCTACGCACAGAAGTGAAACTTAAGTAGGCAAAAGTTTTGATTATTTAGTGCTTCTTGCTTTGAAGTAGGGAGCGGCATTCTGGAATTTTCCAGAGAGTTTAAACCATCATTCCCAATGTGTTACACCACTCTGAATATACACTTAACACTGCACCAAAAATGGTGGAATGAAGGTGTATGAATAATACGAGTTCTCTAAACATCCTCGTATTGTGAGGATCAAGGGAGAAAAATAGATTGTTTGCACCGAAAATGTACACGTGGAGTAAAATGTAAGAAATACAAGCAAATATACACTTTTTAGCCAAACATGAGGATAGTCTGCGTGCGTGAGTCTGCGACACTATTTATGGAATTATGTAACGCAACGTGATGTAATTATACATAATGTAATATAGAAGGTGTGACTCATTAATAGGGAATTGAGACTGCTGTTAGATTTCTCCTCTCACTTGATGATCACCACATACCACCACCGACCACACATGGTTCAGAGGTTTTCTGCGAGCTTTGTTGCAGCGGCTGATAGGAGGGCAAGAAAGTCGAAAGGAAGGGATGATAGATGCACGAATGGAGGGGAGGAACTAAGAAAAGGGTAGGAAGGAAGGAAGAATAAAAGAAGAAATGGTGCAAGGAAAGAAGATTCAATGGAGTGGCAGGGGAGAATGGACAGAAGACAAGTGCTGTTGGATGGAAGGACACTAAGGGAGAAGGGAAGTAGAATAAGAGGGAAGGAGAAGTAAGGTAGGTGCTGGTGGAAGAGGAAGGGAGGGAGAAGGAAGGTAGAAATGAGGAGATGGAGAATAGAAAATAGGGTCATGATAATGGATACGCGTCTAAAATCGAATCTGCTTCTGCTGCAAAATAAACCATGTGTATAGCTGGGTGCACTTGTCTACCAAGTTCTTCTGACACCTTCGAAGACACCGCCGAGGCATTTGGGACCTTTGTTCGCCTACCTGCCCTCTCGAGTCAGCGGCAGACTAAAGTCGTGCCCCCTGTGGAGGTCAGGACGACCCGCCTGAAGCGCCTCACAGAGGGAAAGAAACGCTTCAAAAACGTAAACTGATTTCCGAATGGAGAAGTGTCGGGGTTGCTGTCCAACAGGACCGGTCACGTCTCGCTGGAGGAGAAAAAGGCAACTTATTCCCAACGGAGTCGGGCATGATGCCTACATGTGTGCCAATGGGTCTGCCAAGCTGCCTGGAGGGTACTCCCCGCCGGGGCTGCGGGAGCCCACAACCGGGCGTGCCACCGGTACCCGACGGATGGACTTCACCATGTCATGCATGGGCTTCGCCGTGGGTCTGGGCAACGTGTGGCGCATCGCGTACCTGTGCTACAAGAACGGCGGAGGTAGGTGTCTGCCTCCGGGCGCCTTGAGGACTTTCTTTGATACTTGTGGCAGTGGCAGCGCTTTCATTTCTACCATAGATGCGTAGTGTCACAGCACTGCAAATAACCTATATACGTGTTATCAACGCAACAAAATGAAATGTGACCCTCTGGAGTTACAAAGATCTCAGCAGCAAGTAGTGAACCCAGAGAGCTGTCCAACTCTCTTCAGTGAGTCTTTCAGTGCCCTTAAGTGTTTCCCCTTTACTACACTCCTGTGCCATACGTACTGCGCGTCCTGCCATCTGATTGGATGCTTGGTTCACCTACGTGCACAGAACCCTGCTAACAAAGAGGGACTCTGCCCCCTCCCCACCAGCCGAGGACACAGGCGCAGTGTTTCATGTAGTCGTGTCTCTCTGGTCACGGCTCCTCAGAGCTCTCACACACCCTCTTCTCTTGTTCACAACCCTGCTTTAAATCGTGCACACTCCGCTGCCACCTGTGCAGGGGGCATCCTGTACCCCCCCCCCTCCTCCCTCACCCAGACTCCAGGCGATGGCGTCACGTCAAATCCCTGCTGGGAGTATTCCCGGGGTGTGGGGGATCTCACGCCCTGCTTACTTTCACGCCTTGAGTGGTGGAAGGACCCCGGGCCCCTCCACATGTTCTACGTGACCCCGGGCCCCTCCACATGTTCTACGTGACCCCCTTTTTTGCTTTCTGCCACTGAAGACAATAGTTAATCATTGTACTGGTGCACGTGCATAGCGCTTTGTACTCTGGGAAAGCAATGAAGCACTATACGTTTTGTCGGTTCCTGGGCGGCTTTTTGGAAGCGTGTGCCTAGAATAGAGCCGGGGGTGGTAAGCGCTGGATGGGAGAGGGGTCTTCTGTTCATGCGATTCGAAGACCTGCTCCAAATATTGTGGCGCGTGTTGGCAAATTGAAAGAAAAACTAGGACTCTGACTTCAACCCGTCTGCACTGAGGATTACATTTTCCGTACTTATTTTATCACTTTAATCTCTGGGTGACCTGCAAAATACTTTGTTCTAGGCCTTTATTGAGCTCCATCTCCGATGCAGACCGGCACACCTCATCATCTAAAGATGTGTGCATTGGAAGCTGCATGTTGACGAGGCGGCTGAAGCCCTTTACGCCCCATCGGCATTGGGTGCCTGCAAAGAGGCGTAGAACTCAGATTTTCAGTTACATAACCGGTTTCCGGTGACGTCATGCACGTGCTACTCAACAGTACCTATGGTTACACGGTTGAAAAGTGTTCATTTGGCAATGATCATTTGCGAGAAGTACTGTTGACAATCTAGGAAAAGCCACGCAAGTACATCAATACCACACATTTCATCAAACAGAGTTATGTACAGCGAACACAACCGCGAGCAAGGATTGTATTACAGCACACGCTAAAAGGCCGAAAAAGAAAAACTTAAAGCACGAGGCAGCTTTAAAATTGCAGCTCATCTGCTGGTGTCAGAGCGGCCGGGGCTGGAAGGTGTTCAAAGGGGTGGAAAAGAAAAGCCCCTGCGTCGATTCACGCTTAAGAGCTCGGAGATGGCAACGAGATGCAAAATTATGGGCACACGATGGAGTCAGGCCAAAACTGAAAGACCAAGTCTCAGAGTTCACGAAGACAGCAAAATATATAATATATTTAAAAAGTGGGGAACCAGAGTGTGCTGGAAGAGGTGCTCATCTTGGCATATTTCTGATGAGCCAATGTTAAAACGAGCGACACAAACGGAGCAGCCTTTTTCTGAAATAAAAATAAAAAGCACACGAGTGGTGTGCGCGCCCCCACCGCGAGCGATCTGTTTTTAATTATCACGCCCGTGTCTGGGCACGATAATTGAAAACAGATGTGGCCTGTGCAGGTATCCGCAAGCAATAGGCCGTGGGCGGAGCAAAGGCGGGACATGCACCCGCCTTTGCCCAATTGCGTGCTGTCTTTATTTGAAAGACACACGCAAAGCCCATTAGCCTGTGCGGAAGAAGAAAAAAATACACGCACAAGCGTGTGGGGAGCTTTCTGAAGCCCCTTACTAAAAGTCGAGCAAGCAGCGCATGCGTGCTGCTCTAGGCTCGACCTAAAAACGAAGCTCCTCAGAATCGGTGGGGCGGGGGTACTTATAATGAAAAATATTTTAATAATGTGGGTATTATTTTTAGTTCCATCTTAAGCTAGAAAGCACATTTCTAATGCAATTACAAATGGGTAGAAACACAGAAGTTATCTTTCATTTCTTAAGGATTTTAAACCACAAACCTTTGCCACAGGTGATCACTTTATTTAAAACCAAATGTATTTACGCCGCCATGTACGGGGCTGGGGTCTAGGGGCTTACCAAAATGTAGATGTACTTCAGCGCATTGAACTTTCTCACGCAGGCAACTGGCAGCTCCTAAAAGCACTGGAAATTTAATTTGCCGTGAAGAATTACGCTTTCCCTTTGTAGAAGACCAGTTAAAAATATTGGCTGAACCCCCCCCCCCCCCCCCCCCTCCCCAAAGCGTGTTGGGTGCAAGACTGCACCCTAAATTGTTTATCCCTCCAAAATGCGATCAAGATACCATGGTTGGCGTATGTAAAAACAAGTTTTTCATATACTAGGCCTCTCAAATCTTCACACAACCCATATTGGTTAAGGGTGATGCAAAGGATATTGTGAAATCTCATTTTGTAGAGTCCTATATAAACAAGTTAACCTGAAGACCATGAACACATGTTTCTATGGTCACGGTCAAAAATACAGAACCTTTTCTGTGCTAGTTTGAAAATCCTTTTATTCGCCTGTTTTTAAAAATAAAAAATAAAAATTTAAATTGAATCTTCGACAATTTAAAGTGGCCTTTCCTATCCAGTGTATATGGAAACATGATTTGCCACCATGCCATTGTAACCATGTCCCCACACCATGCAGAAGTTATTAATTTTATTCTGCCCTGTATATGCAAACCCTAGATCTGCCTTTTTAACTCCTGTATTACGCCAGGCTGGTTTTAAACAGTTTTTGACTGCTATGGAGTTTTTACAAAGGCTTTCTCCAATTGATGTGTCTTGCAGTACTGAATCTTATCAAGAGCGTGTAACAAATAAGAAACCGATATGAACAGCTAACCTTTTAGTTTAAAGTTCACTATTTTTTTGTGTATGATTTTTCACTTCCTTTTTATACTGTCTTTCTACTGATAATTATGCCTAAACTGTATTTGGGAAGCATCAAAAAACGTTTTGTTTCTGTATTTATGGTTACAATATTGTCAAAGATGTTTTTGACTTCGAGTCTCTGAAAGTTAACCTGGCTCTGACCTCTGTATGGTTTCGAAGATCAGCGGATGGAGGCAAGATGGTTATGGTGTGCTGAGGTGAAGAAGTTTGCTGAGAGCGGGTTCAGTTGATTGGTGGGTACAGAAGCCAAATTGGGAGGTGTTGAGCATTGAGGTGTTAAGTCAGGCAGTTAAAGACGAGGCATTTAACCCGTTCACTGCCAGGCTTTCTGTGCATTCCTCTGCACTTTATGCAGCAAGGGGCTTGAGTATTATGAAGAAGGGAAGCAGATGCTGAAGAGTAGTAGGGAGATTTTGTGTCCGTCATGGGTTTCTTTAATGAGGGTAGGACTACTGCAGTTTTAAAGCAAATGGGTTGGGTATGGGACAGTAGTGATCACTTAAATTGGCAAGTTAGGGTAAAATATTGAAGGTGAGAGGTTATTTTATGTTTCATTGACTAAAAGCGTCAGATGGGTGGTATGTATGATTATGCAGCGGAAATGTGAACATTATGATCTGGAAAGTGATTGTTTAGGCATTCACTGTGATTAGAGAAGGTAGTTTTTTGGGGTATAGGTCGAAGTGTAGTTGTTTAAAGCAAAATCACAGTACGCAGACTGCTGTGGAGCAAAATACAGTAGAACTAACCGTTGTGGAGCAGATGGTGAGGAGATGTAAGCTCGTTTTGTTGCCCATTACGAAATGGACTTGATACTTGGTTACCTGCTATTGTGACAAGATATCACAGTTTATCCATGCACTACTAACCTATTGTTCAAGCTCCCTCAGTCCTCAAAACATTATGCAAGACCTCCAAAGCGGACCACAATACTACTAGATGCAACCTGGCAAACGTATAATCTCTGCAGTAAATAAATATCTGCAGTGCATAAAGATAACTGGGTGCACTCCCAAGATGTGAGAAATATTTGGCCAGTATTTCAGAACGACAAAACTTTTTTACTTGGGAATCATTTAAGCAAAATAGCTTGGTGTTCTGGGGGCTCTTAAAATGCTTGTTTCCGTGCACAAGTAGCTCATCCAGTCTAGGTTTAGTTCTACCATATTCTGGTACGCCTGCATTTATAATGGAATGACCAGCACTACTAATAACAATGTTAAGAAAAGGTCTGGAATGTATGAGCTAATCATGCATGGACTCTATGCTTTGGTGTGGGAAATAAAACTTCTTATGACAATGGAGAAGTATGAAAAATCTAGAGTCCTGATTGTTGCAACCCAAAATTATATTACTAGCAGTTTTAGTTTTCTCGTAATATCGATTGGAGGATTTTTCTGAGAAGTATTTTTTCAATTCTTATGTGATTCACAGCTGGTATGTGGAGATGTCCATTTTCATCATCAATGTTGACCCTCAGTGGGATAAGCATGCCTTTAATGTTCTAGAACTACAGTTGAAACATTTTACATTCTGCAACTTGCATCCATGTACTCCAACACAACCAGGGCCGTCCCTTGTGCTGAGAAAAAAGCCACCAAAAGGCCAGTAACTCCAAAGTGTGTTGTATGCTTCCCTGTAAAGGGCAAGAGAAAAGGTAATTATTGCTGAGTTCCTCTGCTATGCCGAATTTGATATCTTTCCACTGCAGCACCTTAGCTGTTGCTCCCATATAAATTGTATTCTTCCCACCTAAACAGCAGTCACATCATCCTGCTAGTCTGCTGTATCTAATCTCTAGCTTTCAGCACCATCCACACTCCATAAAGTAGCAAGGTGTCAGTCATATTCAAGCATGGCTATCCAGGCACACTCCAGTGGAGTTCAAGTTTGTATCTGCCTCAAACACGTTCTTTTTGAAGTACAGGTCAAGCAAGGAGGTTATTTGTTTATAGCTCAGTACTAGGTGAGGGTTATCACCTAGTGAGGTAGGAATGCCAACACATCTGTGGAGGGGTAGACCAAGTTTATGGGAGTGTCTTGTAGATTGTATGAGAAAATGAAAAACCGCTATCCTTTTATTGGGAGATCAAGGGGAGCGCTGGGAGGTAGGACATTTGTGCTGGTGCGGTGATCCCACACAAATGTGAGAAAAGTGATTTGCTTAGCTAAATTTGAGGTTTGCAGGGGATTTTGAGTAAGTAAATGTTGGGAGATCCATGTAAGCCGCATCTCCCTGGACTCATCCAGGTGTTTAGTTTTCAGAAATGTTTGTGTTTGGTAGGTTTCCCTAGATGGCCGCTGATCCCGGTACGGAAAATGCAGGTGACACCTTTGCAAAATCAGGTAGTTTTGCGATCGATAATTTTGAAGTCTCCGCAGTATGTTTTGAGGTGTTTCTGTTGCAGGCACTAGGCCTTACCACACAAGCGAGATACCATTTTTATTGTGAGACTTGAGGGAATGCAGGGAGGTCGGAAGTTTGTGGCTCCTTGCAGATTCCAGGAATTTCCATCACAGAAAAGTGATAAATGGATTTGTTTTTTATTTATTTTTTACAAAATTTTAGGTTTGCAAGGCATTCTGGGTAGCAGAACCTGGTGAGAGCCACAAGTCACCCCATCATAGATTCCCCTGGGTGTCTAGTTAAAAAAAAAAAAAAAAATGTACAGGTTTGGTAGGGTTCTCTAGGTGCTGACTGAGCGAGGGTCCAAAGACTACACCTAGGCACATTGCAAAAGGGTCAGTTTTAACAAGAAAAATGTGATGTGCTCATGGTGCGTTTTGGGCTGTTTCCTGTCACGGGCACTAAGCCTACCCAGACAAGTGATGTACCATTTTTATCAGGAGACTAGGGGGAACACAGTACAGTAGAACAAGTGTTACCAATTGACTTTCTATACATTTCTGCCTTCCAAATGTTAAACCATGTGTAAAAAAAGGTCCTTTTGAAAAATGTCCTCTAATTCACATGCTAGTACGACTACCGACAATTTTGGGGATGTGCAAATAACCACTGCTTCTAAACTCTATTTTGTTTCCATTTATACATAGGTTTCCTTGATACTCTTTCACTATTTATATTTTACCAAATGGATTGCTATATACCAGATATACAATGAAAACCATTGCAAGGTGCAGCTCAGTTAATGGCTCTGGGTAACTCTGGAACCTGTTGAACCTACAAGTTCTATATATCCCTGCAACCAGACTGGGACAGCAGACCCAACGGTATATTGCTTTAAAAAATGTCGTGCGTACAAGAAGTTACAGGCGAAAACATTGGCACAATTGACTGTTTTCTTTTCAACTCAATTTCAATGTTTTTTTTATTTTAACTGTTAGATTCTATAGGAAAACCTTAAAGGATCTGCACAAATGACCCCTTGCTGAATTCAGACTGGTCTCATTTTTGGAAATTAATAGCTTTCTGGGATCCGTTATCGCTTTCACACCCACTTCTACCACTAACTGGAAGGAGGTTGAAAGCACAAAAAAATAAGAAAGACACGCTATGTCCCAGTAAAATGCCAAAACTGTGTAGAAAATGTTTGTTTTCTGACTAAGATTAAAGTCTACCTGTTCCTGAAAACTGGGAAGATGGTGATGTTTAGCATCACAAACCCTTTGTTGATACCAATTGCAGGGAAGAAAGCAGACTTTCTTCTGCAGCACCTTTTCTCCATTTTTCCCAAAATGTAGCTGTATTTTGGCTAATTTCTTGGTCCCTTCCAGCAGAATCCACAAATCCTGGGTACCTTTAGAATCCCCAGGATGTTAGAAGAAAAGGACGAAAATTTAGTGTGAATACCTTATGTGGACAAAAGGTTACAGGGGCCTAAGCGTGAACTACCCCAAATGGCCATAAAAAGGCTTAGCGGTTGGTTGGTAATGGTTGGCATATTCTATGCAGCCACTGCCGAACTGTGGCATAAGCTTCACATTGACACAGTGGTGGTTAATCCTTGAAGAATCTGGCCATTCTCGTCACTCCAATGACTGGCCGTATGGTGGTAATTTTTAGCTTATTATTTGCATCCATTTGCAGAATGGTAACTTGCAGTAGCATACTGTTCTCGGTGGCACAATGATTGTAATCCATGGTATATTGTCATCTCTAGTATTGTGGCAGTTCGAATAGTACGAGGGTATTTTTTTTTTTTGTGTGCAATATTGTGGACACCGTTTGGGCAATAAATTCCTGACATTTTGTAGCTGTCCATGGCAATGTGCCTGCTATACTTCTGTCTGCAGCATTACGTTGAATTATTGTATTTTCACTATGTATGGAATTTGTTTACTGTAGTACAGTACTGACTCTGGTTTAAAGGTGGTAACTCTTGGCTTATGTGCAGCCATGGTTTGATGGCAGCACGGCACAAATGCAATTTTTTTTAATGCATTAAAGTGCAAGGAGATTGGAGGTGAGATGAACCAGTGCATGTGGAATGTGTATGCTAGTGTTCAGCCTGGCCTACCCTTTCTCTAAAACTTAGTATCTACTCCTCTTTGGCAATGTATGGATTTTTATGACGTGGCCCTGCGCACTCATATATATATATATATATATATATTTTTTTTTTTTTTGTGCATACTGTTCCCTTTGAGAGTGTAATGGTAGTACTTTAACGTTATCAAAGATTTTTTAACCTGGGTGCACTCTGAACAGCAGCCTTTATGAAGTCTCATACCGGCCACGGACGTAAGGCTGTATTGACAATGCCAGACTTCATACTCCAGTGAGGATCTGACATGTCAGCAGCAAATTCGTGCCTGAATAAGCCATATATGCTTAGTTACCCATGTTGTGGGTATTCCTTTAAGATTGAGTTGGCTTGCACGCTTGTTGCATCTAATGTCGTTCCACTTAGCAGTACTCAGCTCTGCTAAATAGCATGCATCAGGCGTTAGTCCAACACATTTTAGTGTGGTGGTCCGCATCATCGCATTGAAATGCTGAAATCGCGCATTATGGCGCCTCTTGGCTGTCAAGCCAGACTCTGTAATGCACCAAAATGGCAGTGGCAGCACGTGATGCGCGCAGCTCCCGGCAGGCTTGAGGGCCAGTGGTTCATGTGCATGCTAGTACCGTGCTACAATGTAAGCACAGATAACCTAAACTACGAAAATATAGAATATATATCACATAGAACAAAACAAAAATATATACAATATAAGACTGATACCCCTACAAACTTTTATAGCATATAGTCTACACACAATTACACAATGCAAGTGAGAGTAGCTGGCATGGTCGGCACGGCGCTCGGAACGATGACTCGCTCGTAGTTCTGAGCAATTGCAGTTGTCTTCTCGAGGGACCGTTTATACATTAATTGGTGTATTTGGGAGAGTGATTGGATTCCTCTCTAACATTTGAGTGTATATTGATATATAATCTCACTTGCATTGCGCAATTGTGTGTGTGGACTATATGCCATTTGAGTTTACTACATTTTTTTTTTTTGCGTTGGACTCCTCGTGATAAGGTGAATGAATACATTTTTCTGTTGGACGCTCTGTTATTGAATATTGTTTGTCCTGATGATAACCGCTCAAGTTTAATGTGGTTGAAACCCAGTTGACGCGTATATGTTGCCTTGATTGAAGAAGACGCAATCTTTGCTACTTTTGTTTTTTGTTTTGTCTGAACAGCTTATGTGTAATTTTCCTCTGTTTACACTGTTTGTTTACACTGTTTATTGTCTTTATGGTTTGTTGTAATCGAGAGCACCATTGCCTTCTGATTTTATATTGTCTTATTAAATTATGTACGTTTTTGAATTTGTATAGGTGTCACCTGCCAAGTCTTATATTGCACATTTGTTTTTTTCTATGTGATATATATTCTATATTGTCGTTTTTTATATGTAATATACTACTTGAATCCTTGTTAGGATTCAAGTCTTTACCTTGCCCCTGGTTCAGGTAATAGGGTTGCCCCTTTTGGTGGTAACAATGTAACAGCCAAAACATGCGGCCGGCATAACTGTGACGATAGGGGGGGGGGGGGGGTTTATAATAGATCCTGCACGCGGGCCGCACCTTCTCAGCTCACCAGTCGACACTGTCTTTTTTTATTTATTTATTTTTCCCCTCATCCCCGCCCCAGTCAGCACCAGCTATCTCAGACTTTCCGTTGAGAGCCTGACAGCCTGTAGCCGAGGGAGCTGCTCGCCGCTTGCTTTTGGCTGCTACCTAACTTAATCATCCCATGGTGTGAATCGAGTGACTGAATCAATGGTGAGTGACAGTCTAGATTTGTGCCCGGCTCTGAGGTGAGCGCTGACATGTTCATCACGTTGTTACTTTTGCATCACAATAAGTCCAGATCAAAACGTGTGATCATTCAAGCTCCCCTGTCTGGGCCACCCCACAGGCTTTCTTTGTGAGATGTTCAACATATGAGAGAAAATAACCTAATCCGAATGGGGCACTGGCTGTAGCTTTCCCAGATCTGGTGGTGCCTCACCTCCCGTTTTAAATGCTGGCAAGGCACCCCACACAGTCACTACTATGCACTAGTAGTGCAGAGATTTCAGAAATAAGCAGTTTGGTTCCTTTTACTGAGCTGCCCTAGGCTGGCCCGCCACTTAACTGCCTCTTGGCAGTCGGTGGAGAATTCCCCCCGCTCCACTCCCCCCCCCCCCCCCCCCCCCCCCTATAATTTCTGTCCCAGGCAGCTGGTCTGACACAGAGCAGATCGTTGTCCACCTATGCCAGTCTACTCTGCAGTAAAACCAGCATAGCAGCTACTGTGACTGGCAATAATTTGAAGTTTCAACAAGTGCTGAATGATTGCTGAAGAATAACTAACACCCTAAAGGCAATACATGGCACCAACACATGCTTACATTTCACACGTTTTACTCCATATTGCACTCCCGAAGACTATTTCCTTTTACAAACTGTTATTTTTAAGTAGTTTTTAACACTGCATTCTGACTATGCCGTCTCTGGGTTTTTCAGTGAGATCAGGTTGTCGGTGTGCGTTAGGGCACAATTCTGAGCACCGACACTGTGTTTCGCACTTTGCCGACCATTGTGTAACAATAGTATTCGAATACCTGCTCACTCGGTCATTAGTCTCTACACAGCGCAGGAAGCGATTATCACACATGTGGTAATTGCCATTTTATCTAAAGCCTGTGAAGGAAGTACACAGCTGTTGAAATATTGACAACTTCAAAGGAAATGAAAATGTATTTTTAAGGTGAGTAGAGTGTGTGTGTTAGCTGAGAACATTGGGGCAGGGGTGCGACACAAGCATGTACATGCAGAAGGACAAAGTATAAAGACAGTGATAAAGAGCAAGGAGACAATGACGTGCATATGAACGATTTCAGAGAGATGCTGGAACAGAAAGAATGAAAGTGTATATAGAGTGAGAAACTGCAGAGAACAGTGTGAATGGGAAATAGATCCAAGCACGCAGACTTCTTCCCTTCCACACACCTTAGTAATGTTTAAATCCTAGTCTAATATTTCAGAATTGCATCATCTTAAACTCTACTTCACAACAAAATATTTATTAATTACCCATTCATCTGATACTGCTAACAAGCATTAATCACATCAACAGGCCTGAATTGTTTTAGGTTATGTTTGTTATTGTGTCGTATATCTGGCTATAGTAATGGAAAACTCACAGGCACGCAAATAATAGTCCTTGCTTTACTCGCAAGGAAGTGTCACACATTCAGTAGTAGAATGGCACAAATTGCATATTGTATTTGTGCACAATGAAATCATATAAATGTCATACATAGGCAATTAAAAAAATTAGCCAGCTATGTAAAGTATTTAAGAATCGTGTCTGGGGCTTTGCAAAATGTTAGTGAGAACAGAGGGCAGCTATTTTTCTCGGAGTGGGAGATATATGCAGGAGGGTTAGGGTAGTCGGGGTAGTTTCAATAACGAGCTGACCCATGCTCTAAAAAGTGCTTTTTAGGCTGGCGTGAGGTCATGATGATCAGATCATTTTCTGAGCAGCAGCAGTGCCCGCCTGCCCTCAGTTATTGAGAATTGCAGTGATACAGTCTGTCTCCAGTTTAGTGCCCCTCGATTTCTCGTGCTTTGCAGCAGTTGTAAGATCTTCTTGGAGTTTCTCGTTGCTCAAATGGGTGTAATTCATAATATTTATGTTTCTCATCTTCATTGCATGATCTTTGCTTGTATGAAAGTGTCACTCGTTGAAATGTCACTCATAAATACACTGAAATCATTAAAATGTCTCACATAGCAATCTGTAACATTGGTGGCTATCAGTACTGCAGATCTGTAGGGTCTGAAAGTAAGGAATCGATGCTTTACTTTGTGATTTGTCTCCATATCTATCCCTTTGAAGTGTAAATTGTGTGCGTAGGGTTGGTTCACTCCAAGCACGTGGTATATTTTAAACCAAAAAGTCAATCTGATTTTTAGAACTTTTTTTTGTTTATTGTTCTGCACTTCAGCCCCAATGTTTTTCTTTCACCTTCTGACAAGTTTACCCCCGCCCCCCCCCCCCGTGCTTTCTTATGGGGCTTGTTTTTTTACCATCTACATCTGTACCTTTTTGAAGACTATACATTTGTGGATACTGCGGATTTTTTCTGGCCCCTCTTTAGCCCCCAGCTAATTGTTGTTTTTGTGCTGCAAGCGAATAGCTGCTCTGAATGGCATCTAAAACTGCTTACTAAGAGCCTGGGTATAGATAGCCGCAGCACGTAACGCCTCTGGTGTTGCGGCGGATTCCAGTTCGGGCTGTCAGCCGGGATACCTCGGTGTGTGAGACTGAAAGGGGGGTGACCTGGCGCGCGCGCTGGCGGCGTGACGTCAACGAACGTCCGCACGCAGCTGTGACGTGCTTTTCACAGGTACACCAGATCCACCTCACAGGTTTCACAAACCCCCGGCCAAAAAAAACGTGTTGGTTAAAGTGGAGTCTTCATCTGATTTAGGCCCTCAGCCTCTTGCTCCCTTAGTATCGTACCGTACTGTTGACTGACCTTTATAGTTTCCAGTTGCTTTTAGTGTAGCAGTAGTCTTCGTTTTGCCGACGTTCACTTTCACTGTTTCACTACCTCTTCTAGGAAGGACTGTAACGTCTTCGGGCCAGCTGCCTAAATAAACGGCTCGTTGCGATCTGCTGTCAAATCACCCCAAATAACTCGCTGCCGAGCCAGCTGCATAGTGACGTCAACATGCCTATTTCTGGCGTGGCCTCCATGTTAAGGAATTCCTTGAATTGGATAATAAAATTGCGTTTTTGAACACTATAATTATTTGAAGTTAGAAATCTAACTGAATGTATTTTACTATTTCTTGGTTTGATCCATGTTCTGTTTAACTAATGGTAGCATATATTGTATTTGTGCAATGTATCGTGTATACATACTTATTTGCCTTGAATATGCTAAATGTGTAATTTACCTATACATCGAAGGATACTATTAAGAACATTATTTTGCAACAGTGAGAAGCAAATCAGGTTAACTAAAAGCTGGCTAAATTCAGAATGTCATTGCTCCTTGTGGGGATTCCAGCCAGATAACGTAAGGACCTGGACTCCTCTTGCAGGCTCACCAGTTGCGATATTGTAGGGCAGACACTTGCCTTCCATTTTGGATTGCTTTCCGCTTCATAAATTCTCCTCTTAATTCTTGGTTCTGGTTTGGGGCAGTTATCCTGCATTTAAGTGAAGGAATCTGTGTGAAGAAAAAACTAGGTGATGGGACTGCTTGTGGTAATGAGGGTGAGAGTTTTAATCCCCATTTCCTCATGAGTGATGGATTTGTTGTAGTTGGATCCTCACACCAGAGATAGATAAGAATAGTAGTTTATTAGGAACACAGAGAAGCGTTGGCAATCCCACCAGAAATCAGCTTACAGTGGTCACACTCCAGAACATAGCTGTGTCACTAAGCATAGCAACATCAGAATGGTATAAGTGTTCCATACTTAAAGTAACATAACACCTCTCGTGTAACCAACCAATTTAAGATTACAACACACCCCCTTCCTTGCATAAAGAAAAAAATATATAAATATTAACATAAAGAAACATTAATAAACAAGATCAAAGCATATCAGAAATTGATGTAACCACAAAAACATTTGATCACAAACTATCACTATCCCCGATCCTTCATCCTAACACATTTATTATGAATCCCCACATACATAATCTTGTAAGTATCTAGGTGGACATCTTGACCTTTCAGGCCTAACCCTATTGGTAATGTCACCACAATCACTGGGTGTAGTTTCAGTAACTCTTCCACTAGCCTCACCATCACTCATGAGGAAATGGGGATTAAAACTCTCACCCTCATTACCACAAGCAGTCCCATCACCTAGTTTTTTCTTCTTATAAAGTGCCACCCTTCTCAAATTCCAATTTTCCCCATTGTAAAGCGTAACATGTCTACTACGGACAAATTTCACTTTATACGGTCCACGAAACTTGGTAAATCCAGCACAGATACGTCCCGGTTTCACCTAATCATTGGGTTCTATGTTCGTCTTATGCGTCAGATCTTTGCCTACCTCTTTATCAACACCACCCAGGTTAGCTAAACCCAAACACACTTTCATCCAAGCAGGAACTAATTTGGTACTAGCCGCACGCCCCCTCATAACTACAAATGGAATTTTCCCAGAAACTGTATTTTCTGTTGTACGATACGCCCATACCAAATCATTAACCATCTTTTCCACATTCTCTCTGCTTGCCACAGCCAATTGTATCACCCCTTTTATCATACGATTGGCCCTCTCAACCATACCATTCCCCTGTGGGTTGTACAAAGATGTTTTAACATGCACAATCCCACAGGACTCCAAAAATGAGGTCATTTCGGTTGAAATTAGCTGAGTACCATTATCAGTGACTAATTTAACAGAATAGCCTTCCTCCCTAAAAACTTCCGATAAGATGTTTATAGTGCTTTTAGTGGTTATTTCTTTAACAAACCTTACAACCAGCCACTTTGATGTGACGTCCACCATGACTATCCCAAACTTAAGATTGCACCTCAAGCTGGGAAATGGACCTATGAAATCCAAACAAACTGTGTGCCACGGTAATTCAGGATCTACAATTTTACCCAAATTCAATTGGTTACCCACTTTCAATCTTTTCTCACTCTCAAAACACTCTGCACAAGACTCAACCCAATCAGAAATTTCCTTGTCCATAACTGGCCACCAAAAGTGTTCTTATCCTCTTCTTTGTAAGAGACTGACCCATGTGACCCTCATGAGCGAGTTTAAATAACACACATCTCATGTCTTAACGGAGGAACAATTTTGTCTTCCTTCATTATAATATTAGCTTCACTATCAACAATAGACCAGTCTTCAAGAACCTTTAGAAAAGGTCTTACTGCAATGGGGAGGGTACTCTCCCTTCTACCCCCTTTCACTATTAAATCTATCACTACCTTTAAACTCATCTTTGTCCATACTAGCATTCCATTGATTCTCATCAACAGCACCATTAGTCAAGTCCACCATTTCAACCATTGTAGCTACAGCACCCTCACATTGAAAAGACTCAACATTTGACTTATCTACTTCCTCCCAAGGTAAAGGTAACCTTGATAACCCATCTGCCTGGCAATTTCTCCATCCAGCAATATATTCAATTCTGTATAAGTACTCCTGTAAACGAGCAGCTAACCTAGCTAGCCTTGCAGAACCTTTATTCGCACCTCCAGGAGACAAAATTTTTATAAGTGGTTTGTGATCCGTCTCCAATGTGAACTGAAAACCCCATAAGTACATTCTAAAATACTCAGCACCCCACGCTGCAGCCAAAGCTTCTTTCTCTATCAGAGTAATTTCTTTCAGAGCCCGTAAGGGACCTTGTGGCAAAGGCAACCGTTTTCCTTTCCGAACCATGAACCTGTGCTAAAACCGCGCCAATCCCCACCGCACTAGCGTCCACAGTCAAAATTGACCTCAACTTCGTATCAAACGGAGTCAGAATCTTTGCATCCCAAATTTCTTTCTTGACCTTTTCAAAAGCAAGTTGTTGATCGATGGACCATACATATTTATGTCCTTTTCTCAGAAGAGCCTTAATAACCTCTGTTTTCCCTGCAAAATTATGCACAAATTTTGCATAATATTCAATTAGACCCAGGAATGATCTTAGTTGGTCCTTGTCTGAAGGAGCCGGAGCTTTCATTATGGCCTCTAACAAATCTCTTTGGCCTAATTCCACTAGCTGATAATGTGTACCCTAAATATTCTACCTCCTCCACCGCAAATTTGCACTTTTCTTTCTTTAAGGTTAAGCCTGCACTATCCATTTTCTGTAACACTTCCTTAAGTACCAGATTATGATGCTCTTTTGTGTCTCCAAACACCAACACATCATCTTGGAAGTAGACTACATTCTTTGTACCTTTCAACACTGACCCCATCATCCTCTGAAACACCCCAGCAGCGGATGCCAAGCCAAACGGCATCCTTGTAAATTGGAATATTCCCTCAGTAGTTATAAATGCTGTCAATGGTTTGGACTCCTCATGCAATTTGATTTGGTGATATGTACTACGTACATCCAATTTAGAAAAATACTTTCCACCCTTTAATGACAAAATCAATTCATTTATATTAGGCAGCGGAAACGTATCTACTACAATATTCTGATTTAACGTGCGCAAGTCCACACAGAACCTGTAACTACAATCAGGTTTGCTCGTGATCACAACCGGTGAAACCCATCTGGATGTTTCAATCTGTTCAATAATACCTTGCTCACTCATTTCATCAAGCGTGCGTTTAACCTCTTGTCTGGCAATAATTGGAACCCTTTTCACTCTGTTGAATAGGAACAGCATCTGGCTTGAGTATTATCTTATGAACATACCCTTTGAGTTCCCCGATCCCTTCAGAAAACAGGTTCGTCATACTTTCAACAATTCTCTCCGTCGTGATTTCATCTACCACCATTACCTGTTTCGCCGTGGGATTTAGGATGATATGAAGATCATACTGATGTGCCCAACCTAAAATTGGTGGACCACTGCGTGCCGCGTACACTTTACCTTTCACACACCTTCCCTGAAACACTATGCCAGTGAGCATGTACCCCACAATATCTATCCTTTCCCCCTGATATCCTCCTGGATTTATATCTTTAGGAAGTAACGTTACTTCTGGCCAGTTTTCCTCATAAATTGCTTGAGGGGTAATTGTCCAGAAAGACCCTGAATCCACCATTAACTCAGTGTCTTTTCCCTGTATTTGAAATATCGCTTTGGGTCTTATTTTTCTTCCCAATGCCATAGTCAAATCATCCTCTTCGACACACTATCTTATTCAGACCTTTTTCTACACATGTCGTCACCACCTTGTCATCATTATTTTGTACAATTGCTACCTTTGGTCTACTGCTTGTTTTGCACATTTTGTAGAAGTGACCTTTACGTCCACATTTTTTACACACTTTTTATCAAGAGCATAACAACTCTTGTAGTCAGCCATGTGGTATGGACTTCCACATCTTGTACACATTTTCTCATGTGTTTTGTTATACTCTGAATTCCCTTCAGAGTTGTTGTTAAACTTTTTAGAGGGTATCTCACTCCTCCCACTAGACTCATTGTTCTTGTTGCTGCTTACAGCAGCCACATCCTCTTGTATCACATTTGTCGTACTCTTTCTTTTCCATTTCTTTCATACATGTCTGACTGTTCCACCACCTTGGCTATATCAATGGCATTACCTAATGTTGGATTTTTTGCTGCCCACAATCTCTCCTGCATTTTTTTTGTTGCAACATTGCACAATAAGCTGGTCTCTAATCATTTCATCCCTCATCGCGCCAAAATGACACTTAAGAGAACTCACGTAAACGTGTGACGAACTGATCAATCGTTTCATTGCATCTTTGGGGTTGCGTATAAAACTTATGCCTACACATTACAATGTTTACCTCTTTAGCATACTGTTTCCTTAATCTTTCTTTTGCTTCATTATAAACATTCGTAATTACTCTACCTTCACCATCTGTACCCACATGTAGGAATCTAAAGGAATGCTGTCCTTCTTTCCCCAAAGTGCTTAATAACAATGCTTTTTTCCTTTCGGCATTAAAATCTTTCCCATCTAGTGCTATTATATAATTTTCAAAAATATCAATCCATTCATCCCATTCTATGGGAGGATCACCTGTTTGTTGTAGGAACAATGGTGGTTGTACCACAGTACTCCCCTCCATAGTCTATGACTAACTGTTTTAATGCAACTTCCTAATGAAAATTATATATATTCTTTTTTTTTTATGATCACCCCCAAATTGATCACCTGCAGTGTGAGCAACCAAACCAACCAATTTCTATAACCAGATGCATTCTAGTTATCCTACAAACGTATTTATACTTCTAATTCTATATACTTAAATATGTATACTAACTGATGCCACCACAATTTGCCAAGCCTAAAAAAAATGCACAAAAAGCGTATTCAGTGTCTGAGAAAATGACGTTAATGTTCCTTTTTTTTTTTTTTTTTTTTTTTTTAATCGTGTATCGTCAATGTTCTTCAAGATAATTACTCTCCCTTCACAGCGCGTTGATATGTCCCTTCGTCAAGAAGCGCACTCCGTAATTGCTTCCGCGTTAGATCCTCAGTTCGTTGCCTTGGTAACTGAAGAAGACGTACACCAACAAAGGGCACGTTGCGCCAGTGAGCGTATTTTTTTTTTTTTTTTGATGACGCCACGGCGTGAAGATGTAATGATGCAAACTCTTTGCTGGCGCACAACAACCAACACAGACGTCGATCCCGATGACGTTCCACCAGTCTCCCGAACAGATGGCGTCTTTCAAAATGTTTCACGCGCACCCTTCAATGTCGGGATGTCCTCGCGTGGTATACCCCAACGGTAAAGTGCACGTTCACTGTGGTTCCTTTTGAAGTTCAAACGCTCACCTTAATTAATTTTTTTTTCTGTTTAATCCGCATGAGTAACTTCAATAGAACAATGTCTCACGTTGAATACACAAAGTTTTGGTCCATTACACGGTTAGAGTCTCTTCACAATAGGCTTTTCTTTAACGTTGTTGGATTGCAGTATGTCCATCCATATCTTGGCTATACCGATATTTACTCCATTCTTCACGTTGGTTATTCCAATTGTTTTGCGCAAATGTGGATTCTTCTTTTACCAATTGAACCACAGGTTCACTCTGTGCTCCCTTGACTCTTTTCCTTCTTCTGTTCACCAAATCTTTTCTACTCAATCTTCATGGTACAAGATGTGTCTTCCTTGTTTGAGGTGTAGCTAAATCGTCGCCATTTGTTGTAGTTAGATCCTCACACCAGAGATTGATAAGAATAGTAGTTTATTAGGAGCACAGAGAAGCGTTGGCAATCCCACCAGAAATCAGCTTACAGTGGTCACACTCCAGAACAAAGCTGTGTCACTAAGCATAGCAACATCGGAATGGTATAAGTGTTCCATACTTAAAGTAACATAACACCTCTCGTGTAACCAACCAATTTAAGATTACAACAATAACGTAAGGACCTGGACTTCTCTTGCAGGCTCACCAGTTGCGATATTGTAGGGCAGACACTTGCCTTCCATTTTGGATTGCTTTCCGCTTCATAAATTCTCCTCTTAATTCTTGGTTCTGGTTTGGGGCAGTTTATCCTGCATTTAAGTGAAGGAATCTGTGTGAAGAATCAAGAGACTGTTGGTACAAAGATCTTGCCTAGAGAGACCGTTCGGATAATGAACAGTCTTCCGAAGCGCTGACACTCCCATGCCAGAGACAGTAGCATTGCCGTCCAGGTCATCTTGGCAGCAAGATTTTTATAGTTTTTGTGCAGCATCCACATTAGTTTCATTGCTTCTATAGGCTAGCTAGAGAGAAGGAATAATTAGGCGAGCGCAAGGGTTACTGAAATCTGGAGTAGGTAGATTTTCAGTTTCCTTATGAAAAGGAGGTTGATTTAACTTGTGTTAAAGAAGGCTGTCCCAGAGGCAATGTCCCGCGACTGCAAACCCTTTTATTTTGTAAACATTTGCAGTTTGCTTTGGGGATAATGAGGACTTTAAGATCGTTGGGATGTAGTGGATTTGAGGGGATGTATTTTTGATTTTTTTTTTTTTTTTCCCCTCTCCTCCACCGATGTTTTCAGTCGGTATTGTGGACAATGCAAAAACGTACAGTGGACTTTTCGCCAGCCAATTTCTCATCATTTTCTGGCTTTCTCGTCACACATTTGTTTTGCTTAGTTAATGGCTTTCCTTTTATTGTTTGTCTTCCACCACCACCCTTTGAGCATACCTTCTCAAACCTTTTGATTGGATACCTTGTATCATTCAGATGCTTAGATTTATTTCCCTTTAGCATTCCATTAGCGTGCATGTTTTCTTACACTCTTCCACTGTGTGCTTTCTCCTTGATGATCAACGTTCTCTTCTTGTTGCCCTCCCTAGCAGCCTCCAACCATGTCCATTGATTCCCTTCCCCCACATCCTTTTTCATTTTTGAAAATGTATTTTTTTTAATTTGTTTTACTGCTCCTTGCAGTAATATCTCACCGATCCCTGCTTGCTACAGGGTGTCTTCCACGCTTCTCATCTTAGTTATGTTTTTTTTCAGTCACAATTTTCATCTCCTGCCAGCCTCAATGTTGCCCTAATTCCTTAGTTTGAGACTTGCTTCAACGTATTACCTTTTTGTTTTTCTATTTACTGCTCTACAGTTGACGTCTGCCATCTTGGAAAGGTAAATTAAAAAAATAAATGGCAGCAACTTCAATTGTTACACGTGTGTATGGACCGGCAATATTTAGGGTTTTACCCAAGCTACAGATGAGGCATACAGCAGCATTTTAGAAGTATGTTGACTTGGCATGAAGCAAAGAGTATTAAGACTATACAGTAGTTTTATGAAAGTTATTTTTTGAGAGTTGATACTGAGGTTGGTGTTCCAGAGTGCCTATATTACTGTTTCCATTTCTAGTAGAAGAGTATTGGTAGGATGTGAGGGTACTGAATGAGTCAATATTCATTGTGGTGATCTTGAACTAGAATTTTTTTGGGAGACATTAAGCTTCATGCTTATGCTGCATTTTTATAACGATTGCATGGGGAGAGGTGTGGCGCAGCGGCCAGAGTGGCTGACTCCGGAGTGCAGTGCTTACAGTTCGATCCCTAATGCTGGCGGCAGCTCAACATCGTGTGACTCTGGGCAGTAGCTCACTTAATCTCCCTGACAGCCCCCAGCGCCTTGAAACCCTGGAGGGTGATATGTTCGCGCTTTACCAATCTGAATGCATTACAAAATAGGAATGCATTTCTCGTGCTATTTCCCCCTGTTGCTGTTAATCTATCAAGGTTTTGTAGTATTTCAATTTGATCTTTGTAGGTTTGGGTAAGCTCCATCCTCTTGGAAGGCAAACCGTAGCCGGTCCCTGCTTGTCTCTTGTATATACTTCGTCTCCAGTGTATTCTTGGTTGCCAAAGGTGCCTCCAGGTTTTATTTGTTGCATGGCTTCAGTTGATGAACCCTTACTGGCTTCTAAACAAAACATGCTAGCACTGCATCCATATTCAGTGTTTTCTAGTGCTTCCTTTTTCATCTACTAGGTGTGTTGAGCTTTGCAGTGAAATAAGAAAAAACAAAGATTTTAATACTAGTCTCCATCATTGGGTCTAGCTAAACTGCGTTAAATCTATGTCAGTACAGATAATGAAGTAAACGAAAGCAGTTTTGGAGTCGAACTGCAAAAGTGTATCCTTTGGAGGGACAGACTGTCATATGCACAACAAATCTTCATCCATTGACCTTAAGGTTCCTCCCTTTCTAGTTCTGATGGCATTTTATATTGTGGTTTCTCCCCAAGATTACGCTGTGCAACTATATTGGCTTAAAAAAACAAGCTGACATTTAAAAAAAAATATTTTTCATTAATTTGTGGTGTTGGATGGTAACATTTTGAAGGGTGTAGCCTTTGAGAAACTATAATAGTTATCACTTGGGTCTTTTAAATAATGAACAGGTGGTCAAAGGAGCAATTTTAGTAGATACCAATGCCCTTCCATCTGCCTCTTAAGTTGCTTCTCCCATTGTTGTCACGTTCATCCAGATCCAAGTAAAAACAAGCATTTACAATGCAATGGTCTCGGCATTGGTAAAGTTAGAGCTATTGGCATTGCTCATGACATTATTTTTGTTTATGTTTTTGTTTTTAAAACATTTAAAGAAACTGCATTGTCATGAGCAATGCCAATAGCTCTAACTTTAACAATGCCGAGACCGTTTGCATTCTGCACTAGCTTGAATCACACAATTCTAACATTTCCTACACACAGATTTCAAAACAATCCAGTCAAAATAGAATAAAAGGGATCCACCACAATATAGCTTCTCTAAACATCCTTCAAACTTCTGATTTTCTGCAACAAAATTAGATACATTGGACCAACTATGGATAGCCCCATTGATGGCAAAAAAATAACTGACGGAGCCAAACCTCTGCAATCCCCACTACAGGGACGAGTCAAACATGCTGCAAGGGACCAGAAGTTGAAGTGACAACATGCCTTCATGCCATTGAGCCGACATGCGTGAGAAAAAAAAAGTGCGCGCAACTGGTCAATCTCGAAGGGTGCTTGGAAGCAGGTATTAGAATTAGTTGAGGGAATCGCTTGAAGCTTCCTAATCTGTTTAAAAATAATGGCACTCCTTACAGAATGAGTATCACTAAAATCTACATTTTGTAAGCACGTGTTATCTAAAATTTTCCGCATTTTGTACCAGCCTAATATACTGTATGCAATGCAAGTTTCAAATACCTTAGTCACAGTACTTTCTGTTAAAGACTGAGACCCGTAGCACTAAACATACGCAAATCACTAATCTCCCCGCAACAACATTTTTTCCCCCCACTGCAATTTCTGTGTTGGCTAAGCACCAGATCAAACTATACAGGGATCATGAAAGTACTGCGAAAAAAAAAAACCCGCACTTACACAAGTGCCCACTATTGTGTTTTACACAGGGAGCCTCAATCAAGGGACATCAAACAAGCATCTACTACACTTATCGGAATAGAAGTGATTTTCCATTTTTAACGTTCGGAAAGAACCGGTAGAAGACAGGAAGCGTTTAAAACGTGCATAGGTAACTTACAATGGCCTTCAGACGGACTCTTTGGAGGCCCCTATAAATGCGTTTCTTCTCAGCTACTTTAGGCTCCAGGCAAGTTACTTTGCAGTGGAGTGAGCTCATCACAAGATTCATACAGCTACAGCATAACAGTGAACATATTGGCCTACTGAAAAGATGTTGCTTGTGGTTAAGGAACAGTTACTACATATGGCAACTCATACCTGTGCAACTGCCCGAAATCTGTAGCTGAAAGGAAATCGGGGAGTTTGCTATTTCAAAATTAGCACAGCATTTTTGATCTCCTGTTCTTGCACGTAATAGCAAGTGAGTTGGGGGTAGTTATGATTGTACTATACAATAAGGCTGCTTTGCGAGAACAAAGTTATTTTACGAAACCGCGCTTAATACGGCAACTTTACCTGAATATAGTAATAACAGGCAACCAACTCTGAAAGGGTGTAGTTTATAGTGAAAACGGTAATCAGAAAAAACATAAAATGACGGTCTAATACGCTATTAGTACAAACTTTCCAACTTAAGACACCATTGCACTTTCCACGAAAAAAGGAATACGTTGTAGGGCAGCGTCTAGTCAACGCCATGTGGTTACCGTGAATTATAGTAGCGAGGCATCCACACCCTCCCGCAGACAGTCATGCAAACCACGCTCAGCAGGTTGTACTGACACAGGCGATGTGTAAGGCGGGGAGCAAAACACCGCCACCAGCCGCAATCCGACGCCATCCTTAGCTATCAAAACATGATAAAAGAACAACTGCAGGGCCACAGCGATCTGCCAAATCAGGGGAACACTGTCCCAGTGTTATTAGAGGGCATTCTTCAACCAGAAGTTACCGTTTCAACATTAAACACGGCTCACCTTCCTCTTCTTGGAAATTTGGACCGCCATCTTGCACAGCGCCGCTGAAGGAAAGGAAGGGCTCTTCCGGGAGAGAGGCTGCAGAGTGAACCCGAGTGGAGAGGCACCCGGAGGTGGTGGGAGGGTGAGAAGATGCAGACATGGAAGGCAAGGCGAGAAAGACGGAAGGTGGGTGCCGAGGGAGGGTTCTAGACGGACGCCGGGACACCACCGCCTTTCTCCGAGGCCAAGCAGAAATGCCTCGGAGAAACGCAGCCTCGGTTTCGGATTCGGGGGCGTGTTTCTTTTTCTCTCCTCTTGCCATTGGCTGGAGGAGAGAAAAACACGCCCTGCGAAAAGCAACGAAAAAACACGCCCCCCGATCCGAAAAAGACGGGGCTTCAACGGAGTGACTGGACCTCTTCTCCAGTGGCTGGCCAGCATTTAAGAGGCCAGCCAATGGAGAACAGGATAGAAGAGGGGCGGGTGCAAGCCCCTCTTCTCAAAGTCACTCCAACTCATTAAATCTCGGAGCGAGACTGCGCAAGCGCAGCCTTTCGCAGCCGAGACCTAAAAAATCACTATGGCAATGCGCTGCTCCACATGCAGGAAGGCCCAGACTCTAGGTTTCTCTAAAGATCATTGCTTTTAGTTTTTTGATGAGACCCACATGTAATGGTGATGCACTTTCCAGAAGTACACAGTACATTGAAGGAAGAACTAAATGATTCTCAAAAATACATTTCTTTGGCATCTTTAGGCTGTAGGGAAACCTGCATCTGGACTTATTGCCACACAACAAGGAAATTAGGGTTGAACCCCCCAATAATCACCTGAGCCCCAATATTTTGAACTTTACTTGCAGCCAGACGTAGTATCTATACCTGGGCGGGTCATGAATCTTGAATGTGGATCGGCTAATCCTCGCCTCCAAGTCCTTAATAGAATTGCAACTTTCCGTTATGAAAGCTAGGAAATTTTTCATTCTATGTCAGGACACGGAGGAGAGGATTAGGCTAGTTCAAAGCTTGCCCACCACAATTGCTGCAATGGGGGGGGGACTGGCTTAAAGTAGAACTTTTTAAAGGTGGAATCTGAGGATTAGTCCATGGCGTTTAGGATATACTCCAAGTGGGCTCCTAGGACGAAAGCTTTCGAGGCCATTGCGCCTCGTGTTGATTGGGCACCGAAGGGTCGAAGCTCCGCAGTCATGGCCTTGTAGGCTTTATTTAACACAACGTGCAACAGATAACTTGGAGGTTCTCCGTAAACGCCGGATTAGAAATCAACCGGATTTGGGGTCTTGGTTCATCTGCTCACATGGAAAGTGACTCCATCCAGAGTGAAGGACTTCCCTGAAAGGTCCAGAGCCCTGTCATCCGATACCCTCGTACAGGAGACCAAGCACAAAAGCATAGCCAATTTGGCCGACAATTGCTTCTGCAAGAGGTACTTTATTCTCTGGCCACCCCAAAAACAGATTCAGGACCTTGTTGACATCCCAAAGGGTGGAATAGCTTTGTTCCCGAGGAAGGGAGAGCCTGATCCTGTGGAGCAGCTTCCTGACCAATTGATGGCCCCGACAGGAGAACCCACCACTGGAACATATCCAGTCGAAATCGTCGACTGGAACGTATTGATCGAACGAAGGGCTAAACCATCTGTTGCCAGTGATGCTAAGAAACTGAGGACGTGTAAAACATCTGCCACCACAGGATCCAGACGTTGCAGACACCAACCCATCCAGCGAGACCAGGCTGAGCAGTATCTTTTGCCTGTACTGTCTGCCCATGCTCGAGCCAGGAGGTCCGCTTTGCCATCGCGCCCGGGACTTGCCATCGCGCCCGGGACTTGCCATTGCGCCCAGTAATCCTCCACGCCATAAGTGGGAGATTGTCCCTCAGTACTAGTTGGTGAGGATTTCCGGCTGGATTGCTCAGGAGAAGAGGCGATGGGTGTAGACTGATAGAAGCCCTAGAAAGTTCCATCAGAACTGGAAACCAAACTTGCGACCTCCACACTGGTGTGATCACCACCACATCCACTTGTTGACGGCACACCTGGGTGGTGAGCCTCATAATCATGGTGAATGGGGGAAATGCATAGTCCTGCTCGGTTTTTTTTTTTTGAGTTTTATTTAGCGCAAACTTGACTCTAATGTATTCAGAGCACTTTACATAGCACCATTTGCGTTACATAAGGACACATTCATTTTTGTTAGGTACGGGGTGATTAAATAATTTGCCCAAAATCACTGGATGTTCAGCATAGTTGCCGAGACGCTAACCCAGTTCCCCAGATTCAAGGTCGTCTGCCCTAGCCGTTAGGCCAACTCCTCTACCCAAGTGGAGAAGGGCATCGGTTGCCATTGCTCCTGAATCCGGCCTCCAGCTGAAGTATCAGGGAAGCTGGTGGTCGAGGCGTGATGCAAACAAATCAATCGTGAAAGGACCCCAAAGCGAGAGGGACTGGAACATTGGCAGAAACAGCTTCCAAAGGCTTGAGTCCCAAATATGACTGGATAACTAATCTGCTCCCTGGTTGGCAGAACCCGAGAGGTGTTGTGCCATCACTGAGATCTACTGCTCCAGGCAGATATCCCAGAAGTCCTTGGCTAGATCCACCAGGGCCTTGGATCGTATGCCTCACAGATGATTGATTGATTGATGATTGATGTAGCGGACTGCCACTAATTGTCCACCTTGAGTAGGATGCAAGATTTCACCCGATCCCTGGTCCAGCATCGGACTGCAAAGTAACCCGCCATCGGCTCCAGGCAATTGATGTGGAGTGATCGATCCTCTGCGGACCAGACGCTGCTGGTAGTGAACTCTCCACAACGCACCCCCAAGCCTGAACTGCTGGCGTCTGATTCAATTATAAGGTCTGGTTGAGAACCGGATATGACGCACCTGTTCCACGCCTCCATGTGAGAGAGCCCCCAATTGACTTCCTCTCTGGCCTCCTCTGATAGGGGCACTTGTTGAGCGTAGGTCAGTCTGTGACTCGGGTGGGCATTCTGGAGGCGTTGGGAGTGCCTGAAAGTGGAGGGGCCCGGGGAAAATGGCCTGAATTTAAGACAAGAACCCTACTACCCTGGCAATATTGGGCAGTGAGGGCTGAGGTCTTGTCAACATACTCCTTAGCTCTTGTAACCTTCCTGGAAGGAAGGTTCAGCGTGGTTCCGACTGAATCTGACTAACCCTAAGTGATCGTTTGGGAGAGTTCCAGGCCGGACTTTGCCTGATTGATAACAAAGCGCTGTGTTGGAGTAGCTCCCTCCACCGGGGAGTGCAACTGGTGGGAAAGAGACTGAGGGGATTGTGCCATGAACAACGTATCGTCGAGGTACACGATCATACGTAGCTCGCGCGCCCTCCGGTGTTCCACCACCGGATGTAACACCATGTGGAAGCACCAAGGTGCTGATGAGAGACTGAAAGGCAGCAAGAGAAACTCGAATGCTTGGTACTGGAATTGGAGAAACCTTGTTGATGCGGTGGAAAAATCGTTACTGTAAGATACGCATCCTTGAGATCCAGACGGGCCTTCCAATCGGATGCAAAAGATTGCGGAACAGGCGAATCCCCCTCCATTTTGAATTGACGGTAAACCACCCACTTGTTGAACTCCCTGAGATTTTTGACCAGGCACTGGCCCCCATCCTGCTTCTGTACTACTAAGATATTGCTTAAAAACCCTCTGGGATGTGGGACAGTGGCAAATCGCTCCTTTGGCCGAAAGCTCCGGAACCTCCTGGTCGATTAGGACTGCTTTCTGGCCGGAGAAATGGAGAGGGTGGGGAGGGATTGCTGGACGGGAGACCTGTAGAATACCACCTGAAACCCCTGCACCGTCCGTAGGACCCAGGAATCTGAGGAGACTGTCTGCCGTTTGTCTAGGAATTGAGCCAGGTGACCCTCAACCCCCCCCCCCCCGTTGCACCGTGGACTGGGCTTTGTCCAGGGAATTAAAAGTGGACACTAACTTACTGAGTTCTTTGACGAACTGATCGCCAAAGGGACATCCCTGCGCCACTTGCCTTGCCTCGGACGTGGCTAGTTCACCCAGTTTAGGATCAAGCTTAATAAGCAGTGACATGTGGCTCTCCTTAGATGTCGCAGTTGGTGTTTCCTTGGAATATGACCACCCTCTGCGCCCAGCTGGAAAGGACATCGGGTGGGATAAGGGCCCCAGACTCTGAGGCGGGAGCGAACCCCCTGATCACGGGGCTTGCTCAATCTCCCGGCCACATACTTGGCCACCTTATCGCATGGTACCCACTCTGAGGACCGAGGGTGTAACAACTCCTCAGGATCTAGAAGATCTCATTGGGAAGTCTGGTTCTGAGCCTCAAAGGGGAGGGGTTAGGGGCAGAAGGGAAGTGGATGGTCGCCTGGGTCGCTCGTGATCGGATTCACCCTCTGATCCCGTCGGGGAATCATCCGGAGGAGAATTATCCATTGGTAGAGGAGCGTCGGAGGTGCCGAGTGGGGGCTGGGGGGCTGGCCCCAGGAATGCCTTCAATCTATCAAAGGCATCCAGATCCACCTCCTTGGAATGGAAGTGTTCGCACTGGTTCTCGGGGTGGGGGGGGGGGGGAATGGCTTGCTCTGGTAGTTTAGGGGCTGAAAGCCCAGGAGTGCCTTACCTCTGCGCAAGGGGTTAAAGGCAACGTTGTGCCAGGTCAATCAGTCTCTCCTCCAGAGGGGCCATGGCGTCCGAGACTGCCCTGACTATTGAGGCGGCTACTAAATCAGTCGTCGGTGACTGGCAAATATTGTACCTCCTCGTAATAATCCTGAAACTCCTCCATACTGGTAATTAAACCAGGGCAATATCTGGCCATGGGAGGAAGAGCTAGGGGAAGGGTGGCCACCCACCAGGTAATAGGGATGTAAATATCTGGAGCAGCCCAGTAGGCCAAGATCCCTGCCGTGGGTGCTCCACCCCCTGTGACAGCAGGGGTGGCGTAGGGGTCGTGTAATCCTATAATAGGAATAATAAAAGGCTCTCAGTTCAGCTAGATAACCAGAAGGATGGAGGCAGTCAGGCCAGGCAGACTCTGTGCCATCCAGATGCTCAGGCTGGATGTTTCTCACGTCTTTCTTGCCAGCTTGGACACGTCTGCCCAATCACCGGGGTCACTGAACCCAAACCTACCCCGCAGGGTGTTCTGCTCCAGGCCGGCTGGGGGCTTAGCTCGCGGCACCTTAACATGCGGGCAGAGGTACTCAGCACAGTTCTGAAACTGACACGTTCTCTGCTCCGCCTTTGGTGCACGCGTCTGTTGGCGATGAGGAGGCGCGCCCTCTTGCGGTCGGTGAACTACTGCGCACCCTACTGGTAGAGTGCGGGCGTGAGCACTTGCAGCCACGGTGGAGCGACAGAGTTACTGCGGCACCGCACGTAGGGCAGGCAAACGACTATACCCAGAAAAAAACAGCATACACCGCAATCAGTTATCGCTTGTCGGAGCAAATAATCAGTGAATTAACAGACACAAACGATAAATGGGGGAAGCCAGGTCCCAACACTTATCTGCACAAGGCTGTAGCAACGAAGAAAGAGTACGTCCATGGAGGAGAAATAACAGTTCTGGCAGCTGAAGATCCCGGATTGGATGGACTTGATAGTTCTGGAATTTTCATGTCTGGACTCATGGGAGATGTAGTCCAGTGTTAAATTTTTCTGTTTCAAACATGGCAGCTGTGAAAAATACAGGAGAAAGAATAGCCTAATCCTCACCTCCGTGCCCTGAAAGAATTTTTATACACACATTCTGCAAATTCAGCATGGTATGGTCACGGAAACCGCTGATTTTACACATTTTAAATAAGCTCCCACTGGGTTGTCTCCGTAGGCCAATTTCAGAAGAAATGCCTAGACTGTGCTTTCGGACTCTATAATTTTCTGTATATTATTTGTTCTTCTGTAAATTTGACTTCTGGAAGCTACTAGGCAAGATCAAACAGATGGTAAATAGCATGCCAATCACTATGTTGGTAGTACCTTGACACCTCAGACTGAATAGGAACCTCCTGCACATTTTCTGTCTCCCATCCAGGATAATTGGAAGCATCCTAACCACCTCTCCCTACTGAATAACACCAGTATAAATATTTGGATCATTTGTGGAGCTGTATGAACGTACTGAAGGAGGCGAAAATTCCATATACGACTGTCTTGTATACCTTATTGGTCTCTCTGAAAGTAGGCCAATCAATGTATGTGCTGTGAAGAGATTGTTACCCAACTACCTTTGACTAGATCTAGGCTTTGGTTATTGTCTACAGGACTCTTGTTGGTGTCTACGGCCTAACGAAAATATTACTCGAAGCATCCTTTTATTCACGTTCTCAGTGATTAAGGAGTTTGTGCATTTCATTATCTTATTTGATATTAAAATAAGTCTTCTTTTTGGTTTGGGGTCTCCTTCCATGCGTACAATGCCAAATTAATATCAGTCTTTTAAATCTATGAGTAGGTCTCACTATCTGTCTCTAAATGATCTCTTATTACTTATTGATTTAAACTCCTAAGCTTCCTATATTTAGTCATTGAACTAGAATGCAACAAGAACTCCTTTGTCATTTCAGATTTTTGCAAACTAGTCGTTTTTTAGGTCTCGCCTGAGACAGCGCTTTAGCGCTGCTCTGGCGAGACTTATAGTAAGCACTTTTGGAAGTGCAAACGAGTGCTTTCAGGCCGCCAACTACTGTGCATGTGTGCCGGGCGCGCGCACCATTTGGCAGCCTGAAAGCACTCGTCTTTCACTTTCGCCTGTCACACAGCCTTTGAAGTGTGATCGCGATTGCGATCACTTACATTTCGAGGGCGCTTTGATGTTTTCAGTGAGCCGCGCGGCCACTGAGGACATCAAAGCGCCCGTGAACACCATTTGCCACCCCCACCTCTTCAGCCAACTTACTCGCCATGTCTGCTCTGGATTCTTGTGCCTCTTTTTGTAACTCAGGAGCAGTAACATTGTCGTGGTGTCACTTGGGCTTCAAGTGGATGCTTTTTCAATAATATATACAAGCCACAGTTACTGCTAATTTATCTTATGCAACTAACAACGATTGACAAAGCCAATAGTCCTAACTTGTTGTAGGTATCATGTTACTTGTTGTGTGTAGCTGTAAACACGTAGCTACAGCCGCCCACCTAGTGCTTAATTTGTAACAAATAAGTGCTGGTGTTTTAATGAGGCAGAAGCTTTACACTTTATACTTTTTTTTTATTTTGCGTAACACAGAGGACATCAACTGAAATTTAATAGTGGCTTGGCTACAGCCACTTTCCCAGTGCTTAATTTGTAACAGAAGAGGTGCCGGGGCTCTGATTAGGTGGCAACTTTACACAGCATGTTGTTTTGTTTATCCTGCCTAACACAGAGCACACAAACCGGAAAAATGGGGAGGGGATGTTCTTTAAAGTCCACTACTGCTAACCTACGAGTTTTGAAACCAGGTTTTAATGTCTGAATATGCTTAATAGCCTGTGATTGTGGACACATTTTTTTTTTTTTTTTTTTTTGGAAAATTTTTATTGAACAATAATTCGGTGACAAGTATGGGCCTACAACCACCCGGGCCGGCCGCTAGGTACATAAGGAAATATACACATATCAAAGCTGCAATCCGTTCCCAGGGCACTGCCCCGCAGTGGCTCAAGATAGTCCTCGAGGAACAGCAAGCGTCAGTCCAACAATAACAGAAACAAAAAGAAAAACAATAAAAACAAAAGGCGAGTTACGAGGGATACCAGTGCGGTTCAGGCTGCCCCCGGGAGACTCCAGTCAGAACATTTGAGCAATCCGCTAAAGAGAGGAGTACCGGGAGGCCGGGGACGGAGGGGGGGGGGAGGGGGTCAAGGGAGATGAACGTCCATATGTGGTTGTTACAAAAAGCGCCAGGAGCCGTCAAGGGTCAGGGGGACATGGCGATATCAGTGTCTACCAGGGGGGGCGTACAGATGCCTCCGCGATACGCATTCCATTGACCCCAAATTCTACCCCATGCCCCCGGCTTGCCACGGGCCACATACACTGTCTTCTCCCGAAACATACACCAGTCCATATTCTCCTTCCATACAGACACGGTGGGCGGCCGTTGAGCGCCCCAATGTTGCGCTATATCCCTCTTGGCAATCATGTTCCCTAGGGCCGCCCACCGAGTCTGAGCCGCGTTGTAGTCATTGGGCTCCCACACATTCAGGACACAGCGACGCACCTCCGGCAGCAGCACAACCCCGGTGACCTGTCCCATAACCGTGTGGACCCGGCGCCAGTAGTCCGCCACCTCGCGACACTCCCAAAGGATATGAAGAAAGGTGGCGCTGAGCCCGCAGCCTCGTTTACAGAGTCCGTCGTCGGAGAATCCCATCGCGACCAAGCGCGGACCCGTAACATACACCCGGTGGAGAATCTTGAGCTGTACCAACTGGAGACGAGCCGGAATGGCAACCTCCTTGGGGGACGACAGTGCAGACTGCCAGTCTTCGTCGTCCAATTCAACCCCATCCCCAGTCCAAGCCTCCCGAAGGCGCACCAGGAGATCCGTCCGGTGATTAATCAATTTTTTATAAATTAAAGAAATAGTACTATCAGGGACATGTCCGTCAAGTACGCGGTCCTCGAGGGGCGAGGAAACAGGGATCTTGGTCCCCTCCCCGAAGACCGAGAGCAGGGCGTGTCGAACCTGGGCGTAGCGGAAGAACTCCCTGTCGGTCAGCTCGTATTCGGCCTGGAGCACCGCGAAAGTCTTGACCGCGCCCTTGTGCCACAGGTCCCCCACTTTGCTGATACCAATCGTGTCCCACTGGTCAAACCCCTTGGTGGTCCACAAGCTGCCCAGGCGGTCGGAGGCGAACAAGGGAGTAGCACATGTCATTCGCTCACTCCAGCCCGTGGCCGCAGTGGCAGCCCTCCAGGTCCGCACAGCAATCTTAGTAGGACCCGTAAGGGTCCGGTCAGCCAGGCGGGAATAAAGTGCCCTGTTGTAGTTCCCGCCGGGAAGCAGGAACTTGTCCATCTCATACGCCGGATTCAAGCCGGGCGCATACGTGGCGTGGTTAATGGCAGATAGCTGCGAGGCCCAATAGTACCTGCGAATGTCAGGAAGCGCGATGCCCCCGTCATACCAGGGGAGAGTGAGCTTGGCAAGAGCAATACGCGCCCGGCCGTTCCACACCAGTCTCCTCTGCAGGCTCTCCACCTCCCGAAAGTAGGCCACTGGGATAACGTCAAAGGAGTTCTGGAGTGCATAGAGGAACCTGGGAAGGGACATCATTTTAAACAGCGCGGCCCGACCCAGCGGGGACAGGGGCAGCCTGCACCACCGGGCCGTGTCCTCCCGCAGCCGCCGAAGTGGACGCAGAAGATTCTGCTCGTAGCGAGCCACCGGGTCCAGCGAAACGTATATCCCCAGGTACTTAAAGCCGCTCAGATATTTGAATCGGGAGCCGAGGCGGCAGGAGAGGAGGACCACCAGCGATGGGATAAACGCAGGATTTAGACCAATTGATCGTGAGACCCGAATTGTTCCCAAAGGAGGTCAGAACGTCAAAAAGGACGTTGAGTGACTGCCGCGGTGAGGTGAGGTACAGGAGAATGTCGTCTGCATACAGCGAGACCCGATCTTCAAAGCCCAGGCCCCACCGGATCCCTCTAAGCGAGGGCTCCCAACGGAGCCAGGCAGCGAGTGGCTCCAGGGCGAGAGCAAAAAGCAACGGGGACAACGGGCACCCCTGCCTCGTGCCCCTGCCAAGGGCAAAGGGCCGAGAGACCCGCCCATTCACCACCACTTGAGCCATGGGTCCCGTGTAAAGGAGCCTCACCCAGCCAATAAATCCCTCTCCAAAGCCGAATTTATCCAAGACGGCCCAGAGGAATGGCCACTCAATAGTGTCAAATGCCATCGTGGCATCCAAAGAAACCAGCACGGCCGGTTCGGAGAGAAACTCCGCCCTGGCGAGGACCCCGTGCAGACGCCGCAAGTTAAGAGCGGTGTTGCGGTGCGGGATAAAGCCGCATTGGTCTGGATGAATAAGGTCGCACACTACACTCAACAATCGATTGGCCAGGACTTTCGCCAGGATTTTAGGCTCCGCATTGAGCAGTGAAATAGGCCGGTAGGAGGTACAGCGGTCACGAGGCTTGCCCTCCTTGGGAATAACGACTATAGTGGCCAAGCGCTGGTCGGCAGGAAGGGAACCCGCCGCAAGAGAGTCGCGGAACATGCGGCCGAGGAAGGGCGCAAGCTTATCAGGACGCAATTTGTATAGTTCAATGGGCAGACCGTTAGGACCCATAGCCTTGCCCGAGCGAAGGGAACGAATCGCGGTCGCTATTTCATCCGACGATAAGGGGGCGTCCAACCGCTCCCGGTCCTCAACGGACAGGCCGGGCAGAGCAATATCTCTCAGTAGGAGGCGAGAGGCATCCTCGTCCCTGTCAGTCGCCGGGGAGTACACCGCCCGGAGGTGATCAGCGAAGCATTCCACAATCTCATCCGGCTCAGTCACACACACACCATCCGTAGCACGCAACTCGGGGACCACACGATTCACTCTCTCTTTTTTGTCCAGCCACGCAATCAACTTACCCGCCTTGTCCCCCGCGTCATACAATCGGCCCTGCCGCTCCCTATACATAGTTTTGGCCGCGTCAGTGACCAGGGACCTATATTCGAACTGTTTCAGGCTAAGGGCATGTAGTCCGTCCGGAGTAACATTCGCCTCCAGGGCCGACTCCAGCCCCGAGATGTCAGTCTCCAGCTTTACCACCGCCTCGCTCCTAACCTTCTTGGCCACCACTATCTGGGCGAGGGCGTGTCCGCGTAGCACAGTTTTAAAGGCTTCCCAAAGGGACAACGCAGACGACACCGACCCCTCGTTTTCACCGAAGTATTGGTCCATGGCCTTAACCAGGCTGTCCCGAGTCACAGGGTCCCGCAGGTACCAGGGGTTAATGGGAGCTATCCGACCTGCGGACCGCGACCCGGTGTCAAAGAGAAGCCACAGCGGAGAATGGTCGGAGATACCACGCGCCAGGTGTCTGACCTCTCGAATCCGACCAGTCTGCGCCGCGGGCATGAGAAAGTAGTCTAACCTGGAGAGACTCCCATGCGCCCCCGAATGAAAGGTGAACTGGCACTGGGTCGGATGCAATAGTCTCCAACTATCCACCAAGCCGAAGGTCTCCAACATCCCACCCAGCCATGACTGGGCAGCGGGGAGGGTCCTAGGTGGGTGACGATCCAGTTCACCCGAAACCACAGAATTAAAGTCCCCGCCCATGAGCAGGAGGCCGTCCGGAAGGTCAAGCAGCATTCGACCCAAGTCAGTGAAGGTGGAGTTCTGGAGGCCCGGGGGGACGTAGACTGAAACCAGGGTAAGGGGCTGCCCCTCCCACCTCCCAGTCAAACACATAGCGCCCCCTGTCATCAGAGACTATCCTCGTGATCTCCACCGGAAGGGAGGTTCGCAGGAGAATGCCCACCCCCCTGGAGCCAGTTGTGAAACCAGAATGGGCTACGAGGCGGTATCCCCCCCCCTGTTCATCGCATGGCAGACATTGCCGACCAAATGCGTCTCCTGGAGAAACACCACATCAGGAGTCAAACGACGCAAATATTGCAGTACAACACCCCGCTTAATACGGTCCCCCAACCCATTGACGTTCCATGACATAATCCTCAACCCGTCTCCCCCCATCCCATCCAATAGCTCAAGAAGCCCCCAGCCCGCAGCACCGCTCCCAAATATGGATAAAAATCAATACCTCGCCCTGTAAACAAAAAACACACAACTAAACAACCCCTCTTCCCCCCCAACCCCACCCCAAGTCCAACGCCCCCCACCCTGCACCCCTGCGGGCCAAAGACCCCCCCAACTTGCAGTGTGCCTGTCGCCCCATTAACCCCATTCTACAAAAAGACCCCGGAGGAGGAAAGGGACCCGTACCCGCCCGCACCCCTCACGGGTCCTGGTAAAGCACAGTATGCAAAAGAAGTAAGACCCAACTGTACAGTGCCAAGCCGCAGAAAGTAAGGACCAAAGGTCAGTCTAAGGGGACCCGTCACCTGCGGTGCCCCCAGAGGGCCCGGGCCGGCCACCCCCGTCCGGCAGCGAGTCCAGCCAGTTACTTGCGGCCACAGGAGAGTCAAAAAAGGCTGTCCGCTCTCCATGCTCCACTCGAAGTTTCGCCGGGTAGATCATTGAGTACTTCAGGCCTAGCTCGCGGAGACGGCGCTTCACCCCTTGGAATCCCATCCGCTGTTTCTGGACCAGCTGCGTGAAGTCCGGATAAAAGTTGATGGTCGAGTTCTCGTAGCGGACCGGGCCACGGGTCCGTGAAGCCTGCAGAATAGCATCGCGGTCCCTGTAGTGGAACAGTTTAGCCACGATAGGCCTCGGGGGGGCCCCCGGCCGCGGCCGGCCGCCCGGAACTCGATGGGCCCGCTCCACAGCGAAGAATTTGCTTAGGCCAACCGGGGACAGCTGTTGCAGGATAAGTTCCTCGACCACGAGGTCCACCGGGCGGCTGTCGGAGGACTCCGGTATCCCAATGATGCGGATATTGTTGCGTCGGGCCCGTCCCTCGAAGTCCTCAAGCCGCCGGGCCATATGGTCGTTGACCACTCTAATGTCCCCAAGCGCGGCCCGCAGATCCGACACCTCCGCACCCAGGGTGGAGGTCCGTGCATCAAGGGCCTGGACCTTCTCGTTGGTTTTAGAGAGGTCGGCCCGAATCAAGGTGACGTCGATCGCGACAGTGTCGATCTTACGGGCCAGGGCCTCATATTGCGTCGCGATAGTTTCCCTGATGCCCTCGATGGCGCCCATAATGTCCTGCAGGGAAGGTTCCGCAGCGACGGTCGTGCCTCCCCCTGCAGCATCCGGGGAGAGGCCAGCAGCGCCAGGGGACCTCCTGCCCTGGGTATAGCGGTCCATGTTGTTGCTCTGGACCGCTCCCCCGCGCAGTGAAGCCTTGGTCTTGCGCCCCTCCGGACCCCCTTTGCCCGCCATATGAGCACAGTCACTTAATGGGACCTCCGATCAAGGGGTGCGCGGGTGCCAGCGAAAGGACCACAAACCGTCGGTGTAGGGGCCGGAGGCGTCAGACCCGCCAGTAGCAGATGAAAGCAAACCTCGGGCAGAGGCCCAGGAGGCACCTCGCCACCTTGAGCACGCACGCCAGCCGATCTCCTGAAGGCCAAAACCGAAACCGAAAGTGCTGAATCGGTAACTGGCACCGCGCTGAGGCCGCTGTTGTTCAATTGCAGCCCGGCCCCACGGGTCACCTTCACCCCGGCCACCTCCGTCGGGTGGGTCCCAAAAGTTCCGGCGACAATAACTCAGGAGTCCCAGGTCCGATTAGAGTTTTGAAAAGAGATATATGATCAGCTGGTCTTCATCTCCCAGTTTCCATACACCAAATCAGGATAGTCTCAGGATATATTCCGAGGAGCAGAAAGGGTCCGGGGAGCCCTGTGCTCACGCGACCATCTTGGATGCGCGCTAAGCTCCTCCTCGATTGTGGACAAATTAGTTGATATTTCTATAGACACAAACATAAATATGACCTAAAGTGGAGCTACGTTATTATTTTATTTGTGTGTAGCTGCAAACACGTAGCTACAGCCACCCTCCTAGTGCTTAATTTGTAACAAAGGAAGTGCCGGTGTTTTGATGAGGCAGCAGCTTTACACTGTATATGTCTTTATTTAGTTTGCGTAACACAGAGCATATAAACTAAAATTCAATAGTGTCTTGGCTACAGCCACTTTCCTAGTGCTTAATTTGTAACCAAAGAGGTGCCGGGGCTTTTATCATGTTGAAGCTTTACAGAGCATGTTTGAATGGTTAGCCTGCCTAACACAGAGCACAGAAACCCTACAAATGGGGAGGACATGTTGTTTAAAGGCCAAAACTGCTACATGCCACACACTGATGCACGCCACACACTGATGCACGCCACACACTGTTGCATGCCGCTGCACACCACACACTGCTGCACGACACACACTCCTGCACGACACACACTCCTGCACGACACACACTCCTGCACGACACACACTCCTGCACGCCGCCACACACTCCTGCACGCCGCCACACACTCCTGCACGCCGCCACACACTGCTGCACGCCGCCACACACTGCTGCACGCCGCCACACACTGCTGCATGCCGCCACACACTGCTGCATGCCGCCACACACTGCTGCATGCCGCCACACACTGCTGCATGCCGCCACACACTGCTGCATGCCGCCACACACTGCTGCATGCCGCCACACACTGCTGCATGCCGCCACACACTGCTGCACAAATGGGGAGGACATGTTGTTTAAAGGCAAACTGCTACATGCCACACACTGATGCACGCCACACACTGCTGCACGCCACACACTGTTGCATGCCGCTGCACGCCACACACTGCTGCACGCCACACACTGCTGCACGCCACACACTGCTGCACGCCACACACTGCTGCACGCCACACACTGCTGCACGCCACACACTGCTGCACGCCACACACTGCTGCACGCCACACACTGCTGCACGCCACACACTGCTGCACGCCACACACTGCTGCACGCCACACACTGCTGCACGCCACACACTGCTGCACGCCACACACTGCTGCACGCCGCCACACACTGCTGCACGCCGCCACACACTGCTGCACGCCGCCACACACTGCTGCACGCCACACTTTTTTTTTATTGTGCGTGTAACAGAGGACAAACTGTAATTTAATAGTGGCTTGGCTACAGCCACTTTCCCAGTGCTTAATTTGTAACAGAGGAGGTGCCGGGGCTCTGATTAGGTGGCAACTTTACACAGCATGTTGTTTTGTTTAGCCTGCCTTACACAGAGCACACAAACCGGAAAAATGGGGAGGGGATGTTCTTTAAAGTCCACTACTGCTAACCTACGAGTTTTGAAACCAGGTTTTAATGTCTGAATATGCTTAATAGCCTGTGATTGTGGACAAATTAGTTGATATTTCTATAGACACAAACATAAATATGACCTAAAGTGGAGCTACGTTATTATTTTTATTTGTGTGTAGCTGCAAACACGTAGCTACAGCCACCCTCCTAGTGCTTAATTTGTAACAAAGGAAGTGCCGGTGTTTTGATGAGGCAGCAGCTTTACCCTGTATATGTCTTTATTTAGTTTGCGTAACAGAGCATATAAACTAAAATTCAATAGTGTCTTGGCTACAGCCACTTTCCTAGTGCTTAATTTGTAACCAAAGAGGTGCCGGGGCTTTTATCATGTTGAAGCTTTACAGAGCATGTTTGAATGGTTAGCCTGCCTAACACAGAGCACAGAAACCCTACAAATGGGGAGGACATGTTGTTTAAAGGCCAAAACTGCTACATGCCACACACTGATGCACGCCACACACTGCTGCATGCCGCTGCACGCCACACACTGCTGCACGCCACACACTGCTGCACGCCACACACTGCTGCACGCCACACACTGCTGCACGCCACACACTGCTGCACGCCGCACACTGCTGCACGCCGCACACTGCTGCACGCCGCACACTGCTGCACGCCGCACACTGCTGCACGCCGCACACTGCTGCACGCCACACACTGCTGCACGCCACACACTGCTGCACGCCACGCACTGCTGCACGCCGCGCACTGCTGCACGCCGCGCACTGCTGCACGCCGCGCACTGCTGCACGCCGCGCACTGCTGCACGCCGCGCACTGCTGCACGCCGCGCACTGCTGCACGCCGCGCACTGCTGCACGCCGCGCACTGCTGCACGCCGCGCACTGCTGCACGCCGCGCACTGCTGCACGCCGCGCACTGCTGCACGCCGCCGCACTGCTGCACGCCGCCGCACTGCTGCACGCCGCCGCACTGCTGCACGCCGCCGCACTGCTGCACGCCGCCGCACTGCTGCACGCCGCCGCACTGCTGCACGCCGCCGCACTGCTGCACGCCGCCGCACTGCTGCACGCCGCCGCACTGCTGCACGCCGCCGCACACTGCTGCACGCCGCCGCACACTGCTGCACGCCGCCGCACACTGCTGCACGCCGCCGCACACTGCTGCACGCCGCCGCACACTGCTGCACGCATCTGCTGCACGCCGCACACTGCTGCACTCCCCACACTGCTGCACGCCGCACACTGCTGCACTCCCCACACTGCTGCACGCCGCACACTGCTGCACTCCCCACACTGCTTTTATGCGAGTTTATGCTACTGACATTGTAAATGACAATGCCTTTTGTTTGTTTTAAGACCAAAACATAAATAAAAGGAATTGTAATTTTACAATGCCAATAGCTCAAACTCTTATAATTGCGAGACCTATTGCATTGCAAATGCTTGTTTTTCTTTTCCCTCCTGAACCCATCCTACCTTGTGTGCAGAACTCCCTCCATATTTTAAATGTGAAGAGGTTTTTATTTTAACGGCTTTAAGCCAATACAGCTATAAATGTTTAAGAACTATTTTATCTAGTTTTGTATCTTTCTTACCATGCAAAGCAACACAAAGCTAGATGTGATTCATTCATTATAGCTTACCAGAAAGTGAATAGGCCCATTTCGAGTTAAACAAGGACGTAGTCCATTGGAGGCAAGTCAGTCGGTGCTACTGTTTTTCATCCTTACCTGTGAGATTTTGAGAGCAGCACCTTTTGAGAGCCATTAATATCTTTTGTAAAGTTTGCCTACGTTCTGACTTTAGGATGGACACCCTCTGAGGCAAGTCTATGCACAAGTTGTTTCCTTCGCTGCTTTGTAACTAGTTGCCTTTTGCCATGTTCCTGGTTTACCTTCCTCCTGCTCCAACCTTGTCCAGGTTTACTGACCTTTTGAATGTCTATTTGGGTATGTTGTAGGCTTACTTAATTTGATACTTTACATTTTCTTCTTTTGCAGAAATTTCCTATATCCACACTATCAGTGTAAGATCAGTCTCCGTTTGGTCTTATATGCCAGTTACTTACAGTTTTAATGTAAGGTGGATTTGTAGAGCGCTGCTAGTCAGCCATGAAGGTATCCAGGCGCTGTTACTTACAGGTTACTGTTCCACATATGAGAGTTGACTATAACTTTACAGTGCATCATAAACACTGGTCAGTAGGATGTACACACTTAAATACACTATCAAAAAGTACAATTGTACTGATTTATACCCTTGCAGCCTCCTTTTAGCTATTTTCACTTAGTTTCACTCCAAGATAGAGCCTCGTGTATGTGCACTTATTTAAATTGTTCCAAACTATCCAACAAATGTCTTTTCTACCCGTTGGGTGCGCAGGACGGAATGGTTCTGTCCTGCGCCACGGTGCTCGTGTGACGAGGATGGAACAAATCCATCCTCCTGCACACGACCGCCAAATCCCTTGGCTGTTTGCAGCAGAGGGCTTTCCTTTTTTTTGCTTGAGCCTCGAGAGCTGGGGAAGAGCCCTCCACCCCCATCAACTTTCCCACACAGAAATGTGAGGAAAATGTGTGTTTTTAAACAAATATTGAGGTTTGCAGGGGGTTCTGGGTAGCAGAACCTGGTAAGAGCCACAGAAGTCGCCCCATTTTGGATTCCCCTGGGTGTCTAGTTTTTTAAAAAAAATGTATAGGTTTGCTAAGTTTCTCTAGGTGCTGGCTTAGCTAGGGTCCAAAATCCACAGCTAGGCACATTGCAAAGAATTGGTCAGTATACACTGAAAAAATGTCCACGTTGCGTTTTGGCCTACCCATGCAAGTGAAGTTCCATTTTTATCTGAAGACTTTTGGAGGGGGGGGCACAAAATAGTAGAACAAGTTTTATTACCAATTGACTGTATGCATTTCTGCCTTCCAAATGTAAGTTATATTGAAAAACGTTCTCCAATTCACATGCCAGTATCGGTACCCACAAATTGCGAGATGTGCAAATGACCACTGCTTCTAAACTCCATATTTTGTTCCCATTTGGGAAATACATAGGTTTCCTTGGTAACTATTTTTCACTCTTTATAATTTACCAAGTGAATAGCTGTAAACCTGCTACACAATGAAAAACCATTGCAAGGCGCAGCTCAGTGATTGGATCTGGGTACCTCGGGTTCTTGGTGAACCTAAATATCCCCACAACCAGAAGAGTCCAGCGGACGTAACAGTATATTGCTTTTCAGAAAACAGCTATACGTTGAAGTTACAGGTGAAAGTGTAGGAACAAATGGCGCTTTTTATTTTCCATTTTCAATGTTTTTTCATTTCAACTGTTAGTTTCTATAGTCAAAACCTACAAGGATCTACACAAATGACTTCTTGCTGAATTAAGACTTATCTACTTTCCGAAAATGAATAGCTTTCCGAGAAAGCATTATTGCTTTCACATCCATTTCTACCAATAACTGGAAGTGGGTTGACAGCCCAAAAAATGGAAAACTAGGCTATGTCCCTGTAAAATGCCAAAACTGTGTAGAAAATGTTGGTTTTCTGACAAATGCGGCCTGTTTTCGAAAGCTAGAAGATGGTGATTTTAGCACTGAAACTCTTTGATACCATTTGCAGGGAAAAAGCAGACTCTTCTGCAGCACTTTTCCCCTTCCCCACCCCCAAAAAAACCCAGAATGTTGCTGTATTTTCACTAATTTCTCGTTGCCCTCCAGTGGAATCGACAAATCCTTGGTGCCTTTAGAATCCTCTGGATGTTGGAAGAAAAGGACGCAAATTTGGTGTGGGTACCTTGTGTGACAGTTATGGGGGCCTAAGCGCAAACTACCCTAAATAGTACAAAAAAAATGACTTTGTATTGGGGCCTAGCATCGAAGGAGTTAAACTTTTAATCAATTCCTCCCTTATGTATGTTTGTGTCTGAGTTAGATTGCTCAGTGAGTTGGTCTCCCTGCTGACAATTAATATGCATGTCAAGTTGGAATGTCAGCAAAGGCAAGATGTCAGTCAAGGAGTACCATTATTTTGGGTTACTAATGTGTGATTAATGAACTTAAAACCACACGAAGCACGTTATGTAGTAGTATTGCACCGCTTGTCTCCTTCAGAGTACTTATCTGGCAATCTGTAGTAGTCGTTTGAGGTTCTACTTTTTCTAGTGAATTGGGGCCCACTGTAACGGGTTTGATATTGGCTAGCACTGATTTGGATGTATACTCGTTTGTATTATGTACTTCAAGTGTGTGCCATGTTTCCTTTCAGTGTGTGCAACTGTATTCCATGTCTAACTCTCAGACTTATCTTAAGAGGTTGTGGGTGTCTGGGGTGTATTTCTTGGCGGGTGGATTTGTAGCAGATGTTTTTGTTTAGGAAGATAAAAGCTTTTTTTCATAAAAATATTGACTTGTCCAATCAATGAGATGCTTCAGACACTGGCATGTTCTGGGAAAGCATCCTCCTGTGCAGGTTCTTACCATAGAGAAAGGGACAAATGACAGTCTTGTTATAGCATTCCTCCAACAGTACCCTCCGATTATGGCAGTGCTCGCAGTATGTTAGGGTTGGAATTCTGTCAGGGTTATGATCCTGACACACTTCTGATTATAACAAACACCGAATAAGCTGGCGGACCACTGTCGCATTTTTTAATCTTCTCTGCTTCTGTGTGCAGTAGCTCCATGTATGCATGGGATCAGTTTAGGCCCTCTTTCAGATCACTATATAGCCAGGTAAATGCCAGCACTTCATTTTGCCAGTGTTCTAGGATAGCAGCAGAACTCTGGGCTATCACTGTTTTAATTACGGCATTTCTCTTCCTTTCTTTAGTTTGCGGAATGATTTGTTCGGATATATTTACTGTAAAGCTTTCTATTGATTTAACCAAATGTTACTTAAAATAGAACTGTGGTCCAGTGAATGTTTTTAACCGCAGGAGACCAGCCATTGGACCTGCTCCACTTGAACTTCTAGTGTAATATTGGATCACTCACTCATCTCGATACTGTGCCGGACTCCCTTGTTTACCTAACTAATGAGCGCATGCATGCAAGCCACGATGACGGGCTGCACATTTACACTGGATAACTAGATGAGCTTGGATGCATTTGCACTTGATGGACTGTTTTCATCCTCTGATTGGAACAGCCGGGAAGCACCTTGTGCTTTCCCAGGTGCAGTCTGCCAACTCTTCTCCGACTATGCCGTTTTGTAGAACTAGATGACTTGTCTATGGACATTTAACTTCGTAGTTGTCTAAAATTGGTGGTTCGGATGTTTGCAGGGTTGGCCAACCTGCACTGGATGTTCACTTCTCGAAGGGTTGAGGCTGGTCGAGCTCTTTAGGAGTAAAGGTTACTTTCCGGTCTCTGCTGTCCCACACTTATCCCAGTGGTGCCTTCGGCTCCTGTTTTCAGTTGATAGGGCATAGTTTAAATGCTGAGTAATTGTGATAGTTTTTGAATAGACTTGCAATATGGCTGAGTTTGGAACCTATGCTTTCAATAAACACAAGTGTTTTATTTTACCAATCGCTGTGTTTGTAATGCCTGCTGGCGTTACAGCTCACTGCTCCATTATTGACTGCTCTTAATAGTAAAGACGGTGTGAATTTATTTTGTAGACTAATGTGAACAACCTGCACTATACTCTACCCTTCACCTTTTCAGGACCCTCAGGGGAGACTCGTGGTGTTTGGCTGAGATTGTGACCATCTGAGCCTAATACCGTGGATGAGCTGGTGCTTAACCTTAATTGTTAACCGAAACAGACTACCAAGTACTCCCCGTTAGCACTGGACACTCAGTGCACTGTTTGTTCCACATAAACAAACTAAAAACACAATTTTTGGTACTTAACCCCTTCGATGCTGCGCAGATTCCGCCGCTGTGCTGACGGAATCTTGCGCGGGTGTGGTCATGACGGAATGGTTCCGTCATGAGCACAGCTCAACCGTGGGTCATGACGGAACCATTCCGTCATGAGCACCGAAGGGGTTAAGAACCCCCAGGGTATGGTAATGAAAGTGAGGAAAAACATCCAACTAAACGTTTTTTAGTGATGACCACCCGAGTCAAGGAGTACGGAGAAGTTGGCAATGTGCATGTTTTAATGGAGAAACGGCCTTTTTGTGTCCTTGGAGATTCCCTTGGGAGACCTCAGAATGGTGCCATAAACAGTATGCAGCGTCTTTTGGTTTAAATCTGACTTTTGTCAGGCAGACAGAAACCCACCCAGATGTGGTCCGCAATCACATATTAATTCTGTTTCGTCAGTTTAACGTAGATATGCTGTGAGCGATAAATATCAAACTTTCATAGAAAGACGACCTCCATGAATGTATGTGGGGAGGGGAGCACATCTTCCTCACTATTAGTGTCTTTAAAAACTGGTAGTGGTCAGGCACGATAGGCTATGGACTGCAGAGCAGGTGGGACTGTCATAAAACGCCATATCTCCTGGTCAGATTCTTGTTGTGGCCTCCAATAGTTTAAGGTTGGTTGAGTGATGGGCTGGCGCGGGGAGCGGAGGATGGCTCTCTTGACTAGGTGGTGTTTGGGAGATGGGATAGGCTTAGCTGGACTAATTGCTAATGAGTTAATGCCCAAAGGCAAGGCTGCTGACAGGGCCCTGAAACCAAGTAAAAGGGAAGGAAAACTGAATTCACACCTCCCAAAACAAGGATGAACCAATAGTATGCAAAGTGTTTGTGCATCAAGGTGCACATACCTTGTACAGCCGGTGCTTGTTCATTTATATCTGGAACATTCACCAAGAGTTGTATGGGAAGCACCCCCGCGCCGGAAGAGGCATACTATCTTGGGCTGTCTGTGCTGCCTCTGTGTACAGGCAGGTGTGTATGTGGTGTTTTAAGTAGACGGACACAAGTGCTGTTTGTAGACTGGGATTATGGTGCTGTTAGCACAGGCAGTCTACATGTGTTAAAAGTAAATGGATATACAACACATGCTGTTAGTAAACACGGATTTGAGAGGGGGCAGAGCTTGCTGCAGCGCAAGATGGCTGCTTAACGAAGGAGCTCTGAGACGTCAGCACCACGCTACAATTCTCCTGGTAATCAATCACGTTGGCTGTACCCGCTCCCCAAAATCGGACGCTGCTAAGCCTGAGCTACGAGTCGCTGCCCTCTCGGGAGGATATAGCCCCTCAGAACGACCGAAATCTGCTACGGTCCGCGGGACGGCCTCACACTCCTCTGGCCTGCCTCTGCTGCGTTGGGGACTGCGGCACGGCGCCACTGCACACTAACCCCCGCTGGGACGCTGAGGCCTTACCAGCACTGACACCCACCCGAGGAGCTTACCATTGACTGCTGCTGGTGGCCTCCTGATGCCAGAGTGGACCCTCGCGGCCTGACGTCCTTGGAGTGGTGCACTGCTGCGTCAAACCACTGCTGGGACTGGCGCGCTCTGCCACTGGGTGCTCTTCTGCTTGACCCCTCCCTGCGATCCCGCTGTGGACCCGCAGCAGGTGCGTGTACCTCCTCCTTGGCAGAGAAACCCTACATGGCCTGCTGCCTATGACGTTGGGTGGGGGCCTTTGAAGCCCTTAGTGCACCTGAGCTGGTCCTCTGCTCGCCATTGCTGCCTTCCTAGTGGTTGAGGCCCACCGGACAGTGCCCATATCTGCCGGAGCTCTTCCTTGGGACAACCCCTACACTAACATTAACACTGTGAGGGTCTGATGCCAGGTTTTGACCAGTGACGTTGAGGTGGGGTCTACAGCCTGCACAGCGGTCAATTGGGACTGCTTGCCTGAGACTATTCTGCACCGCGAGGCCTGACCCGACTTCCCGGACCCCCGCGATGCATCATAGAGGTGAGGGGATCTTGGCCTCAAGCAACTGCTAGTTGCTTGTACGCGGAGGACGCAGCAACCTCCTGGTCCTCCTTGCAGCCTGCACCTTCCAGCCTGTTATGGTGGTCCCTGCGACTCATTCTTGGAACGCGGGCTTCTCTGCAGGGGTTTGCTGAGCTGGACAACTTTCTAGTGCCACACGGGGGGGGGGGGACTCTAACCACGTGCACCCCGTTATTGCTTGCCACCTGCGGACCGCTGTGGTGCACAGGTCCTTTTTCCATCCTCCGGACTATCGGTGGACCTATTCCTTGGCCTTAACTAAGCGCTTCTGGAACGTGGATGCAGATTGTGCCAGGCCGCCTCGCTCACCTGTTAAGGTCCAGGATATATGGACTCCCTCCTTCCTGGTACAAGATCAGCACCATGGGCAGGGTAGACAAAACTCAGACAAAGCTTCCGTTCGACGCCAAGCGCACCAAAAGTAAAGAAACAGAGGGCCCGCTCTGCAAACACTCGTGCGGACAACTCGGAGGAAGAAACGGAAGAGGTCAAACAAATGTTTGCAACCATACAGAAAAGTCTGACGATGGATGGGAAGATCGACTCCCTGGTATATCGCATGGACAGCTCGAGTTACCGTATTCAGTATTTTCGTTTCTGGCACGGTCCTCTTTAAGTTTGTGAAACCTTGCGTGGGTGGCGGGGGTGTTGTACAGCATGCAGCGACACGCCTGTACGGTGACAGCCGCGTTACTTATCACCGGTTTTGCTTCACTTCTGTCAGTGAAAGTATGCAAGTTCATCTTTTTGTTATTCATTTTGAACTTTGCGGCAAAGTATATTCTAGTCAGATTTTGCAAAGCCCTTTATTTACTTCCTTTGAGCTGATAAGCGCAGACTCTTCCATAGTGGCAGCCTCATTCACTGTGACCAGGAGGGCTTTTGTACACCCAGGAGCAGCCGACAACTGCTCCTCACCTGCCCTCAAACACAATTTCGAGACAAAAACGAAATACTTGACTTTAGATAACAGATCCGAATAACGCTCTCCTAGCACAGTCATCGATTGAACACATGTTAAGGACAGGTAGTCAGAAAGGACGTTCTAATGGACGTCCATTCACCTCGTTCACGTGTGTGGCACCGATGATGGTGCTAGCAGAATCCCCTGGTCACAGTAAAAGCGGTTGCTACTGTGGGAAGTGCAATGCTTAACTGGAGCCGTGGTTGCAGGTAGGTTCCAACGGCACACTTTTTGGGAGACCAGGGCATATTTTTAATCATCAGACTTTCTCCTAAAGTGAGTGAGAAAAGCAGCAATGTTTGAAGGCAGGAGGAATTCAAAGACAGAAAAATAGTGGCAAATGGAGAATGCAGGGATGAAATGTAAACCTACAAGGGTGGCAGGGACAGAAAGAGTACATTAGTAGATGAAAAGCGGCACGAGGTGAAAAGTATAGTCAGTCTTGGTATTCAGCAATCCCGACATTTTGCACCTACGTGTGCATGCCTCCTAGAAAAATGTCTCGCCCCAACTTATTTTTTAGAAGTAAAGCGCTGGGGAGACACCAAATGTTGCATTTATTATAACTCACATTGTCAGAACACATGGCACTCCAGGGCTTAGAAACATACGTCGAGGATATACACGTGTTTTATTGTGACGTTCATGCAATATCCGCCCTCCCACCCCCACACACTGCGGGCACTGCGAAGTCAACACTCAGTGGTTTCTTTTTGAAGGGATGATGCGTTCACTGATGTGTTGTGTGGTAGGCTGGGTGGAGGTGGTGTTGCAGTCCCAAAGCTTGGGAAAATTGGGATCAACGTTGAATACTGCAAACAAAGGCTGAGCAGACTCCTCCACTCACTTTCATCAGCACCAGTAGTTTGCAAAGGAGCGGATGTACAGTGGCGTGAGCAGTGCAGTTTAGGGAGGAGGACACTCTGAGCATTTCAGAGCCTTGGGGTGGCGCTATTGGCAGTTCATGGCTACTGTAATGTCCTTTTAGAATGGGGTTAAATAGCACAGCCATAACTATCACTGGGGGCCAACTCCTGTTTGTGGTAAAACCAAATAACAATGTAACAACACCAACATGCACTCTGATGGGAGTAAAGGCAAGTAAATTAAATAATTCAATTTTCAAGTCCCACTTGCAGGAGACCTATTTGTTCACGAGCGATAATCATGATGAAATAAGTGTCTTTTAGTCCTTATATGGTGCAGGTACTGAACCATGTCATGGGTAGTCTCAACATGTTGCTGGAATAAGAATTTACCTTGGAAAAACAAAAGACCAGGGGCATTTGGCAAAACAGGAGCAGCTGGTTTAATGAATCGCTTTTGCTGGGAAACATCCACACAAGAGTCTGTGGACTGTCGCTGCATACACTCATTCCGAATGCCATTATATACAGTTTTTGGAGCATCATAAAACAATGTCAATGTTATTTTAGAGAAAGGAATGCAGGTCTAGTATGGGGTGTAAATCAGGCCATTGGAAAATGAATGTAGGTGGGTCTTGACCTTGCGTGAACACAATGAGGGCCAGTGGATAAAGTGTCCAGATGCCAGGTATGGAGAGGCATGTGATCGCTGCGTGTACTGTTTGTGCTGTGCTCTGGTTGGCTGAGTGTTCTTAACTTAATATGCCATCTAACTTTATGGTGTTTTTTGGAACGTGTGCACCCTTCTGGCCATATGTGCTTTATTGGGGTCTATCTCCTATGACCATTGTGGTTTTGCTGCATATCTGTGGGACTAATCTGGGTTTTTCCTGTTCACGTGTTTGCCCGGCTACTTACGTGCCACCCCACCTGTGATCTGTCAATCAGTAGCCTCCGGCCTAGGTCGCAGGGCCTGCCTGGCCAAGTATTTCTTACTTGGGGTTGATGGAGAGGTCATCTTGGGAAATTTCGACAACAGTGACTTTATCTCGTTTTTAAATATTCATGTATCGTTGTGTAGATTGACATCATTAACAAACTTTACCATTATTTATTGTTTGGCCTGCCATCAGGGGCCTGGCCTGAGAGAGCAGTCTCTTCTGCCAGGGCTATGGATCACAAGGCAAGCACTGGACATGTACCCATATTCCGCAAAAGATTAAAAACAGGCAGTTTTGAAATCCCCTGGAGCTTATTGCTAAGTGGTAATGCTGGAGAGACATTACTGGATATTGCACTTCTATGTTAAATAGGAAGCAGAAACGAGATACACACTGCTTTCTGGGCCTTTAGGGGCAGATGGTTACACCTGTTTTCAACATTGGAGTGAGGTGAATCATTTACTCTATCATGAGGCAGACCGCACTTGAGCAACCTACAGACTAGGGATTGAAATATCTACATTTCTTTGAATGGACTTGACAATTTAGGTTGAATTTAAAAAAAAAAAAAAAAAAAAAATTGCCTAGGTAATATATCTGGATAGTAAAGGCGCCCATCATATAATTCACATGTGTCTGAAATATTTGTAACTTTTGTTTCATTCTGGTCACAAGCACTGCTCCTGTATTTAAGAGACAATCATCCACTGACCGGCATGTCTCAGAAAAAGAGATGGGTCTCTTTAAAACGACTGAATTGACTCTCAAACCAATATCATGATTATGCTTCGTGCCTGTTAATTACAGTGCAACGCGTGAGCAGATATTGTATGGCAGGCAGGTGGGGGTCAAAGCAGATCATGCGATGCCTATTTCGCCTTGAAGACAAACGTACACAGTCTAGGTACTCAATCCAAGTACTTGTAATGATCTTGGGATACAAAATGAAGTGAGGCAAAACTGCCACAGTTAAGAGTCACCTCTGAGTGGAGACCATCGGGTCTCTAGATATGTATAACTAACTCCAACAAGCATTGGCTAGCCAATAGGTCTCGCTTTTGGGACCTTATATGTATTTAGTTATGAAGCACAATATCCTTGGTGCAACAACATCAACCGTTGCATGGCTAAACACTTATAAGGTCCCCAAGGCGAGACCTATTGGCTATGCCAATGCTTGTGATAAAAAAAGTAAACCCGGATTACAATGTGAACGTTTCTACGCTGTATCTAGCAAAGTACAAAATGTATGAGCTATCGGTCTTACAACGTAGAGGAAAGGCACAGGAAAAGAATGTCCGGAAATGAGTTTTTATTTTTTAAACTGGCATTTGTTTGGTGAGTGATGGGTAAAACACATGGAACGGGGAGCAGACACTGTATAGCGTATAGGCAGTGTGGAAACTGAGTTTGAGCAAAACTGTTTACCATTTGCACATCACTAATTGAGGTTCTGTCCTGTTTTCGTCTTATTAAAAATGTTTTGTTTTTTTGCATCACAAGTACAAAAAATTTATTTTCTTAGCTACTGAAATATATTTTGAAATGTTTGTACAGTTCATTTACAAGCTATTTAAATGTTTTACAAAAATACAGACATCCTACAGTGTCGTTTCAGTCTTTATACAGCGCAATTGTCAGGCAGTTCATTTTACAAAATACTCTAGTTTTCTTTCTCTGACCTTGCAAAGGTGAACAAAAACATCCAGTATAAAATAAATGCATCTTGTAAGATGACCTAAGCTGACATTTGACCCCGTCTCTGAACGCAGCAAATGTTAAAAGAAACTATATTTAAAGGCATCTTTATTGCATTCTTTCTGAGTGAACAGAACACCTGTTTATCAACTCGCCAGAACGCGCCTGCCTGTAGGCCCTAAAAATAGCTTACCTTGATAAAATCCGATTCTCCTGAGTGAGTGGGTGAGTAGTTTTCTCGAGGCCTGTAGGTGGACTTATTGAAGCAGTCTGTAGCCCGGGAAAGCTGTGAGGCCCACGCCTTGCAGCCCTGGTGCCAACACACCGGGAATAGAATGGATTTGGCGGGGTTAGTGTGAAGACCTATGGTGTCTCCAAACACCCTAAGGATTTCCAGTATCCGGGGACCTGAGTACCAAGGGTCCGTCATGAAAGAGGACGTCATCGGCATATAATGCTATCCGATCGTGATGGGGACCAAGCGACCCGAAGCACCGGGTTGCTTCTGACCCATGCCGCTAGAGGCTCGACCGCGAGGGCGAACAGCAATTGGGACAGAGGGCAACCCTGTCGGGTGCCTCTCTGTATTGGAAAGGAGCGGGAGCGGTGTCCTGCAATGCGACCTGCTGCCGTCACGTCCGTATATAACAGACCTATATATATATCAGGAAGTGGGGGTCCGATATTGATCGCCACAAACAACTGAGACACTCACAGCTATCTACATCAGCTAAAAGCAAGGCAGCGGGTCGACCCAACGTGGGAGCAGCGGCAATAGCATTATGGACTCACCTAATATTGTGCCTGGTGGCCCTGTGTGGCATGAAGCCGGACTGATCGGGGTGGATCAGCTCCATAATACACCCCCGAAGACGATCCACAAGGACCTTCCCGAGCAACTTGAGTTCGAAATTAATAAGGGAGATGGGGCGATACGAAGAGGGGTTGTCCGGAGGTCGGCCAGGTTTTAGAAAGAGCACAATCTCAGCGCGACGCCAGTCATCCGGCAGTTTTGTGAGGTCCGCGGCCTCCTGGATAGTCGCCAATAAATGAGGCCGAGGAGATGCATGTGTGGCCTTAGGAATTCCATAGGAAATCCATTGGGACCCGGGGCGCGACCAGGATGTAATGCATTGAGGGCTCCGGTTTACTCTTCCCGCGTGATTGGAGCTTCCATTTGCTCACGGAGAGAGTTGGGGAGCAGTCTAGGTGGGATATCCACTAACCCTGGGCATAGTTTGTGTAGTAGCACTACACGTAGCTACATGAAGTACACTTTGAACTACGCTCAGCTATGCAAATATGCAAACTGTGTAGTGCGTAGCTGTTAGCACTGTGTGCTTATCTGCTCTGAGCAATAATTGCAAACAGCATCTTGCACAGTGCAAGTTATGATAAAATATGTATCTGTCTTTTATATGCTAAAATGCATATAGTATGATATATTAGCAAGCAGTGAGAGGTGATTTTGGGATCCTCCCTAACCTAGGGAGAGAACCAAGCAGATGCCTTGAAAACAAAAAGCACATCTTCTTGAACGATTCGGTGGTGGTCCCATCCTTAGGACCACCCCAAGCACAGTTATTGGCAAAAATACAATCCCAACCAAAGGCCCTGCAAAGCCTTATCAAAATAATTCTACAAAGAGCTGCAGTTCCACTAGTCGTTACTAGATGCCCCTCACAAGTCCAATGCAAAAGCTTCATGAAAGGGTTTCAATGCTTTTGCATCTGACTCGCTAGGGACATCTAGTAACGACTAGTGGAACTGCAGCTTGATGTGGTAGTAATTTCAATGCTTTTGCATTTAACTCGTAAGGGACATCTAGTAACGACTAGTTGAACTGCTGCTCTTTGTAGAATTATTTTGATATTGGACACTATAATATTCACTGCCACTGCTAATCTCGTCCCATAATGCTTTGCAGGGCCTTTGGTTGTGATTGGATTTTTGCCCATAACTCTCCTTGGGTTGGTCCTAGGAGGAAGGGACCACCACTGAATTGTTAACCATCATGATATGCTCTGTGTTCAAGGCATCTGCTTGGTTAGGGGGACCTCAAAATCATCACCTCTCTCATTGCCTAATATTTTCATTCTCAGTTCACTTCTTTGAATTGGTTATATGCTTTTTAGCATGTAAAATTGCTTTATCAAAGTATTTGTGGGTATTGTTGTTGCTCCTACGCTACGTGTTGTAGCACAGAGCACAGTTTATGCACTGTGCTACGTGAATTGTGTGTAGTAGTGCAAACTACGCATGCTCCGTGAGCTAAGCGTAGTACTACGCCCAGGGTTAATATCCACCAAGAATTCGGCAGTGAGTTCGGCAGAGATCTGCTCTTTTCGGGTGTACAGGGATGTGAAGTCTCGCGAACTCATCAGCAACACTGTCCGGTGTTGTATGTACAGACCCGTCTGGACCTGTGATTGTGGGCGTAACCGTTGGGTAGCTACCCACCTGGCATAATCTGAAGAATTTTGCTGGATTTATCGCCCCACTGATAAATCCTTTGTGACACCTCCCAGATTTCTTCGTTCGCCCAGCAGGTATTGATGTAACTCCTGCTGTGCGAGCACCAGGTTGCGGCGAAGGACTGGGCTGGGGTTAGAGCTAAGTTGGGTAGATAGTCATCTGGCGCACCTCTAGGGTTTCCAGTTCTTGGTGGGTTCGTTTCTCCCTAGTGCGGTAGCTAATTTCGGTGCCGCGAATGGTCGTTTTGAGAGCCTCCCAGAGAATGCCATGGGAAGGGGCGGAGGGAGGGTTATCTGCCAGATAGGTAGTGATTGCCGTACTAAGCATGTCTTGGTATACAGGATTGCGGAGATGCCAAGGGGACATTCGCCATCGGAACGGGGGCTTACGGGAGCGTGTATGAAATTGCATGGTGACTGGAGAATGGTCCGAGAGTCCATGGGGTTGATGTGTTATCTGCGAAAACCTATGTAGGAACAACAAAATCCAGGCGGGACTGCGACCAATGGACAGCCAAAATGTATGTGTAATTATGCTCAATAGGGTGATATTCGCGCCACATGTCCTCCCATCCCAGGGTAGAGGCCAGTGTATGCAGTTTGGTGGGACCCGGTAAATGTGGAGCGTCCACGCTGCACTGTTGGTCTAGGGACCCCATAGTGTCATTCCGGTTGCCTCCTAAGCGAGTCAGGCCCGTGGGAAGTTCTCCATACCCCCAAGAGTTTATCAATAAATGTGGTCCCCAATGGAGGGTGGCATTAACACTACCAATGGTGACCTGTTCTCCATACACCAGACCTGTAACTAAGAGGAAGCGGCCCCCGGTATCTACCCCATGTGATATGAACTGAAATTAGACTCTACGGTGGATTAGAACTGCTACCCCCCCCCCCCCCCCCCCCGGAACCTCTAGTGAACCCCACGTGATATATATGAAAGCCAAATAGGGCAAGGCAAGAGCCCTTCGTACCTAGTAGATGGGTCTCTTGTAGGAGCAAGATATCCGCCTGTACCTTTTCGCCTGACGAAGAACTGCACTTCGCTTCACCTTATACGAAAGACCCCTAACATTCCACGAGACCACAGTTAGGTCCCCGAGTGGGGTCACGTCACTGGGTGGCATTGGATCCTAACTAGGGGATAAATATGGCAAGGAGATCTGTATCGTAGGAAACGAGAGTACCTGTCTGCAAGGAAACAAAACATACTAACATCCAAAAAAACCACATTCCCTGAAAAACCCTCCCCCGCACCCCACACGACACTGCCAAAAACAAGGAGCATCTGTCGCGGTGTATAGAGCCGAAGACCCCAACGGGGGGCTCCCGGTTCCCACACCAAAGGTTCCCTTCCCACCCTATAGCCCTATGAACACGGGGGTATAAAAGTCTTTGGCTTGGCAGCATTTGATCTAGCCCCACACCCACCCAGAGATGAGCAATATTAAAACAATCTGCAACATTGATAACGCCCCAAACTTGCAATTTAAACGCTGGAAAAGTCCCAGGATACTCAGGACGGATGCTCTGGGCTTGCGGACCTCCTGTCTGATCCTGAACCTCGCCGCTTCTGAGATTTAGCGTGACGGGGTCGTTGACTTCGAGATCAGTCCGAGTCTATGGCAGAGGGAGAGTTCGCTCTGAATTGTGGGCGTTCCTCAGCCCAAGTAAAGACATCTGCAGGGGTGTCGGAAAAAAAAGACTTAGAATTTTAAATGACACACATCCTGGCTTGGTAGAGCAACATATACTGTACATTCAGTTCTCTGTTTGCGCTTCGCAGCTGTGAAGGAATGAAGTTGTTAGACCAGGCGCGTGTAGGGTGGAAACACCAAGATGGGTCGGGATTCATGCCGGAAACTGTCCTTGTGCGTCCTGGCGTATCGCAAGATGTTATCACGGTTGGCGTATTTCAGAAGCTTTGCAATGACTGGCTTGGGGGTTGCGCCCGGGGGTGGGGGGAGGGGGGGGGTGGAGAGCTTCTATGTCGGGGGCCCTGTGACCTCGCTCTACCACAAAGGCTGAGGAGAGATCATTCGGTAAGATATCTGTGAGACACTTAGTAATAAAGGCAGTCATGGAAACCCCTTTGCAGCCTTCGGGCAGGCCAACGAAGCGTAGCGGGCACGGCCTTTGGCATCTTCCACCCTAGACGCCAGCTTCTGCATCACAACCATAAGCTTGTTCACTTTTGTTTTGAAGGGATGAAACCGTATCCTCCACCGTCAAGACCCTTGTTTCAGCTTCGGTGATTCGATCTACTGCTTTGCGGAGGTCTTGGTGCAGAAAGGATACCTCGGACCCCAATGCACCGATCTTTGCGTCCAGCATGTCCCTGGCACTATTAATCGCCGCCAGGAGGGCTGCATTGTCTGGAGCTGGACAACCCCCATCGCTGCCCGTGGCGCCCCCAGTTGGTGTAGGAAATTGATCTATGGGGCCCTGTTTGGGGCCGGCCCCACCAGGCCCACCCTTACATATCTGGAGATGTAACCTGAGATAGGTGTGGCTGCACATGGGAGTAGGCGGGTAGGCGAGACACGGGGCCCACGACTTCGAAGTAGGTAGGTAGCCCCTTCGCCGGGTGATGGGGAAGGTCAATGTATGAGTGCGATTACCCCCCCCCCCCCCCCCCCTGCTGCTGCGCCAGGTATGAAGAAAGGAGTCGTCCCTCTATGTAGTTTCCGGACACGTGGAGTGTGGCAGTGGCAACCCAGCACGCCGGGCAAGGCCAACGGGGCCCAGGGAGAACACCCGGGGGGATGCTGGTAGGGCCAGCCCGCTCCAATCTGGCACAGGTGTGCTGAAACATGGGTTGTCTACCACAGGGGGCCACACTCTGGCCTCGCAGCAGAACAGGACAGTCGGCGGGGGGCCCACGCAGATCCCCACCACACATATATCGCACACCTATACCTCAGGTGCTTTAAACAGGCCACCGTCCCCACTGGAGGAATAGTTGGGCAGTCTCTGATGCGCTCCGGTGCTCATAGCATGGGCCGTGCGATGATTCAAATGGTCGGAGAAGGGGGGGGGCGCAGGAGCAGCACACACTAAGGAGTCATCGGGCACGCGCATCTCACCTCCATGCCACGACCCGTTCTCAGCGCTGCCAAACCCCAGCCATGAGCCGTCCGATCCTCCTGGACACAGTTGTGCCGTCGATATCAGCGATGCCGTGCCTCGATGGCCAGGAGGCGCCAGCCAGCCCACTATTTCCCCTTACCGGTCTCTGTCCTACGGGACCTGGGCAACCCCAAGGGATCTGCTCCTCCGTGTACTCGGCCCTGCGTGGGTAAGATGGCGGCCACGAGACGGGGGAGGGGTGGCGGCACCCCCTCACCGGCTCAAGCCCTCCGGTGTTGACTCCCACAGGGGGCACAAGGTACTCTGTAGCGGGCCTCGGCGCTATTCATTCCGGGCCTGGGTCGGGGCCAACCCCCGCAGCTATGTCACCCAGGCTTCGGCTGAGCCGCCGTGATGAAATCGGCCCTCAGTTCGCCAGGAGGGGACGTCGGGGATCCGCAGCTACGGCACAGCCCATAGCCGTATTAAAGTTTCCGCATCCCCCAGGATGTAGGGTCAACCGTTGCACCAAGGTGAGACGTCTCTGGGCAGAATTATGGTAGGATTTTAGGCGGGTTTCGGCGTGGATAGACTGAGCTTGATCAGGCTACGTCCACCTTATTGGCTTGCCACGCCCCGACCACCTTTCTTTTAACAATCCCTGATAACTACTGGGTAATTATAGGTGGGGATTTTAATTGTCAGTTAGAACCTCTGAACGGCCTGGCCACAAGTATCTCAAGTGAGGAGGATTCACTCTGGGCTATTCCAGATCCCAACATTTCACCCATTCTGGGTTGGCCTCAGCTGGCCTTACAGAGGCATGCACTTATATTGAGTTTCTTATTAAGGGCATGTAATGGCAGGTTATCATCTGATAGCCCCGGAAAGCCCACCTGTAATAGACCAGGATAGGCAGTGTTTATTGAAGACCTCTTGGTTGACATTAAATCGTGGCATAGGGTGCTTGACTTTAAGATCCCCCCCCCCCCCCCCCCCCCCCAGCCCACCACCACCGCCACCACAAGGGCGACCATAACACTCTTGTGTTAGATGGAACTCCACTGCATGTTGGTGGTATTTTTAATACACCATCACAACTTGACTCTGGTCTAATATTGGCCAACGGATGGAGGATAGTCCGCTAGGGGGAATTCTTCCAATCACCGGATAAGCTGGCTTCCTTATGCCAACAAATAATTCCTTTTCTTGCTGTTGCATACCAATTTTGTGACTAATGGTACTCCAACTTCCCAAATTAAATTGTCTAACAACCATCAAGACTTGCTTTCCATCTTGGCATCTTTTTTCTATACTAGCAGAAGGACTAAGGTGACCATTATACCATTGGATGTCGTGGTTTTCTGAACACTGTAGGGCAGCCTAGTCAGCCCTTCCAGTCACCATTAAAACAAATGACCGGCCACAAATTAAGGAAGCACTGCCATAGTAATGGCAAAATAGCTGGGAGTGTGCGAAAAATGGGATGCACTCATATCGTGGTTATCCAACGCAGTTCTGTGGGCATTCTGGAACCTGATTAATACAGGATCTCCTGAAGGCAAATCTGCCATATCATCAAATATAGGGGAGGCAGTATGGAGAGCCCTTTTTTTTTTTTTTGAAAAACCTTTATTGACATGTCAATCAAGAACAAGTATGGGCCTACAACCCCCCCGGGGCCGGCCGCTAAGCAATCAGAGCAACTAAGATCAAATGCAAACACAGGCAGCACCTCGGGGAGCAGAATCTTCATGCTAATACTGTGAACAGCGCAGGTAGGACACCAGGAGAAAAAAGGTTTTCATTTTACAATGGAACAAGACAGAAGGATCAGGTGCCGAACAATTTCCCAACAGCGATAAAAAGGTATGCAGAGTAATAGACGTAAGCAATAAACAGCAATCTATTGGATCAATGGCGCAGACACAGGAAATTCAGGATGGGGAAGAATATCATAAACAGTTGCGCCTGCAGTCCCCCGCCCGAACTCCCAGAAAACACCCCGGAAATTGTGGCACACATGAAACGGCAACGAGTCATAACAAAGGAGGTGTATCACACTGATCCCAGAAAAAGAAAAACTAGAGGAATCAGAGAAGAAAAAGGAGGCCATGGAAAAAGAGGTGAAAGACTAAAGAATCCCCTCCCCTAACCCCCCACCCTGCACCTCTGCAGATGAGTACGGCCCCCCCCCCCCCCCCCCAGCAGTGTGCCTGTCGCCCTAGAACCAGACCCGAAATATAGAAGAATAGGGAAAAAGAAGTAGGAAAAGAACCCCACCAGACGGGGGGGGTATAGAAAGTGTTAATAAACTGGAGGAGGGCCTTCAAAACATACCCCCGGCTTCTCCCTCCCGCACGGTAAGTTTTCCCCAAAGTAAACAATAAACAGCACAAAATCGATCGTAACAAAGAAAGATGGGGAACATTATGCACCTATTATGCTAATAGCTATGTCATGAGAGCACGCAACCCCTGAGCCCGCCCGTCCACTAGATGACCACCCCTGAAGGATCAGTCTTATCCCTGACCACTCTTTGCAATTCTGCCCATGCCTACCCCTCGACCCAGCGCCATGTCCGATGTTCCAAGGTAGAGGAGTGCCCAAAACCGACCGAGAAGCGACGCACACAGGTGGGGTGGAAGTCTCTGAGCACCAACACAGTCCGCATCATGGAGGGACGGGCTTCCCAGTGCCGCCCCAGGATCTGCACTGCACTCGAGGTCCAGGAAGGCAGAAGCAGCCAAGGTAGACAATTGTTGCTGGACTTGTCCCCGGGTCGCCGGAGGCTGTGTACGGGACGAGGCCACCACCTCCCACTCAGGTCCAATACCTCCGGGACAGATCAGACCCTCAGCTAGCCGATCACACGGTAGCATATTGTCCGGAGTGTCCAACAGTGCGCTAATCTCAGGGGTGGCCGCAACAGTGTCCTCCTGTGCGCAGTGTGGGAAGTCCCTGTGTACCTGAGGACAGGCGGGCCGCCGCTGTCCCAACGCTGATGCCACACCGTCGAGCTTACTCCCCAAGACCCCGACGCCATGAACCAAGGAGGAATGAAGAGCACCAAGGGCCTCGAGGAGGTCGCCGTACCCCAGCACAGCTCTCTGCGATCGCTCCGCCACACTACCAAAAGTCACACACTCCCAATCCTGCTGCGACCCAGTGGACAGGATGGTAGGCCGCATCGCAACAAGATGGCCGCCAAGTATGCCCGACCCGTATTGGGGCCAGGACCCAGGGACAAGCGCCTCGAGGTCCACGTTGCTGGAGACAGGGTTCCGGGGGCAGGCAAAAAGTTATCCGTTGCGTTGTCACGGGCAACAGTCGTCCCCACCACGGACCAGCTCCCGCGAAAATCCGGGAGCGGCCCGCAAGGATCAGGGCGAGATACGGGCGGCGTCCGGGCAGCTCACCATCAAAGGCAGGGGCAATCACCGGAGGATCTGAGAGTTGCACCCCCGGGCATGCACTCGGTCCGCTACGCTTGACAGTAGGAACGACCCCGACGAAATGTAGGCCGAGTTTGGCACCGCCCCGGTGGACAGACTCCACCCAGTCTCCACAGGCCGCTGTTGTTGAACTGCCACCCGGCCAAGGCGTCCACTCGAGGTCCTGGCTCCAGGGCTGCACGGGCCGCAAAGTTCAAATGCACATTTCTCCGGCGATACCGCAGCCAGAAACCTCGGAGTCACACGATCGGGTGCCACTCTCCTTCAGAAACACAATCGCATAGCACAGGCTGAGGATCTCGTGCAGGATATCCGTGCGGGATGCGGAGGTTCACGGAGCCGGGAGTCTACGCTGCCGTCCCGGTCGCCATCTTGGCTCCTCTCGAGAGCCCATTTTAAAGCCTTGTATTCAATGGCAGAGAAAGAAGTCGGGCTGGTGGCGATGACCTCCACACCTAGAGCCAGCCCATTGAGACACGCCCCTGTATACCCTAAAGGAGATCACAGAAGCACTGGGCAAGATATTACCATTTAAGACGCCAGGGTTGGACAAGATTCCTGGCAACCTTTTCCGCTCAGAGCCTTCTGTTTGGGTTCCTTATTTGTGGTCCTTTTTCAATGCCATCCTTCAGGGTATGGCGATTCCCACCACTTGGGCTGGGGCAGAAAGTATTCCAATATTTAACAAGCATTGGCATAGCCAATATGTCTCGTCTTTGGGACCTTATAAGTGTTTAGCCATGCAACAATTGATGTTGCACCAAGGGTATTGTGCTGCATTACTAAATACTTATAAGGTCCCAAAGGCGAGACCTATTGGCTATGCCAATGTTTGTTTTACTTCACTTCAACTGCTTAGGAAACGCAGTAACAAGCAACATTCATTTGTTGTCTCTTGGTATTTAGAGATTGTGATAAGCCTGTCCAGAATAAAGCCACTTTTGACTACATTCATAAAGCATTTTAGTGAGTACCTCTTACTCCAGAGTAAATTATACCCAACATGGCTGTATGGTACAACTTTCAATCGCTGTGTGATCGGGCCTTCAGTGAACAGGACATACATATTCCAATAAAGTGTTTTTTATTGCAGTAAGTGGATATAAAACCCATTTAACTGATGGCACAGTGCTTCGGATTGAAACAGTCTGATAAAAGCACATTAAGCTTCGATGCATTCATTGGTTTTAGAAAGCCTGCCACGCACTGAGCAGACCGCGTAAGCGGAACAGCTATGCTTTCCGACTCTCCAACTTTCCAGCTCCATGGTGCACTTGATCTCAAACTACCAAACCCAGAAAATATTTCATACATTAAAAAAGCCAGACAGTGTGACGGGACGTGCATTAGCGTTTCCACCCCGCTGCGATGGGCTGCTGGGACACGCACGATAACCCGGACAGATAGGCAGCCGTCTGCATCAGAGACTCAGAGTGAGTTGAGCCATAAAACTGGTATGTGCAGCAAGGATGACGCATGTCTGACTAATCAATGGGCTTGCAAGTGATTGTGCAATTACCACATATATTTAAAGGTATTATACATAGAATTGTAAGATGCACAGTGCTTTGAAATACCTAGATGCATCTTATAAAAGCACAAATGTACATGTAATTTACTGCTGGTAAAATACGTTAATAGAAGTGCATGCATTAACTATTACGTATTTAACATTGATGTGGCATTGACAACTTGAGTGTTAAGGCACAATTGACATGCTACCACTTCACGGGAACGCAGCTCAAATCCAATTGGTCCACCATTGTTAAATTAAGGTTGAAAGTATGATAAACAGTGAAACGATTTTCCACTCACTAAAGTACATGTTGATGTAAAGGCTGATAACGTTTTAACATTAAATGCATATTTTAGTAAAGGCTGATATCGTTTTACTTTAAATACAAACTACTCGCAGCGGTTTCGAATAGATCGTGCTGTGTGCACAACATCTTAGAACATGGTTGGAATGAAACAGGCACCATTATAGAACTAGAAATTCACCGTGCAATAAAATATTTTGACTAGTTTCTTTAACTCTCTCCAAGACATAAATCACCATTAATGGCATGGGACAGGTTACCCGCTTATCAATTCACAGCTTGAAAAGAGCTCTGGATAATGAAAACAAGCAGTCTTCACTGTCTTCACTTTTCAAGCACTCGTGCTTGTGGCGGCTTCCACCTTGTGGGAGTGAGCAGCGGCCATATGTTTGTAATTAACGTGGCCGCGCCGCTGCTCGCTCCCGCAAGGTGGATGCCGCCACAAGCACGAGTGCTGTGGTTGAAAAGTGAAGACCGATGGCTAAAGGCCCCCCTAGAGCAGCGCATGTGCGCTGCCTAGGCGAGACCTAAAAAGGGTTCACCGCTTAATCCTGTCAATTATAGCCCCATCAGCCACCTAGACGTATGCCAGAAAACATTTGCACGTGCATTTTTGGGGCGACTTAAAGTCCTGGATAGAAGAGTGTAATGTACTCATTCCCCTCCTAGCTGGGTTTAGGGTTAAGATCTCCACTACTGATCACACTTTTATATTACAGCTCCTATATTGGAAAACTGACCGTAGAGGAAACTGAAATGCATGTACTTTCTTCTGCCCTGCTTACAGGAGGTCAAGGTCTTGCTGGCTGTTCGTTGTGCAGTAACCTGGGGTCTAGACACTGTTCCGAGGTCTTCAGGCTACTCAAGTATGACACAAATTAGCCCACTGTGTCTTCTATCTAGCACTTTTTGTATTCTATGTGATGCACTCGTAGAGCCAACCTAAAGAAGATGTCGTAGGCCAATTCCAGTCAAACATTATCCAGTACTCCCTTTTGGATATGTGTTGTTTTTTTTTTTTTTTTTTTTTTTTTTTTTTTTTAAATCTAATGAATTTCACAATTGCCCCCCTGGTATACTACTTTGCAAATTAGTCTCCATATGAGTTTTAAAATTGTTATCCCTTTATTTTATCTTGATATTGCTACTGTTTTTCTAAATGAAATTGCCATTTATTTGTTTACATTTGGATATTTTGCTGTACAATGTATTATCTACAGGTCTCCTTAAGATATCATAGCTGAATGAAATTGATCTTTCGCCTAAAATCAGCTTTCTGTTTATGCATATGCACTTTATTGTCCTTTACCTCGAGTCTAAAGGACCAGTATAATGCACAACTTTTTGTCCGGGACGTCTAGAAGAGATGTCTTTGCTAATTTAAGATCTCTGATAGGAATGTAAATTTCCCCAACAAAGTGCTATCCAATTATAGATCTCAAAGGATGCTGCTATAACTTTTATATAATGTACTTTTTTTATTCTATGTGCTTTTATGGCCCTAGCAGCCAATAAAGATTTTTGACTGACTGATATGAGGGCTAGTGTGTGCTGATCATTCTCATGCTATGTTGCTAGTTTGTTGACAATTGCTTGCCGAATCAAAATTTTGTAGATTGTTTCATGTTGCCAAATATAACAGATGGTATTGATGCTGTAGGGCACAAGATATTTTGCAAAGTTAGGCCTCGGGTGCTTACCATTAAATATGATTCCACTCAGAGTTAACACCCTCACTGCATTTGTAACATAAGAGGACATGTTCTAGTTTCATTGCCTTCCTTTTGTTCTAGCCGGGGTAGAACTGGCCCATAAGGCATTCTGTGGGCCAGTTTGACTACTTGTGGGCTTTATTTCATGATTTGTTGGGCCGGTTTTTAATGTTTATTTCCCTGATATTACAACAAACATTGCCTGCAGCAAACACATTTAGTTTTCAATAGCTTCCAAAACTCCTCCATGGGGCCTTTTTGAACTTGTGAAGACATGCTGATTTGGTAATGTAGGGCGCTTTTTAGCTATCTGATTAGCTAATAGTGGCCCGGCCTAGTTTCTGTCCCAGACCGACCCCGAGTCTAGCTACCACTGCGAGTGTATTTCAAAGGCTGATGGCAGATATATTTAAGGATGAAGATCAGATTGTGTTCTTTCAAGGTGATATCCTAGTTTTTCGAAAAATAGTGTAAGAGCAGAATGGGATTTTGAGTCCAGTACTGGTTAAACCAATTGAGGTTGAATTGACACAAATGGGATGAGTGTAATTTTTGCAGGAGGAAGTGAAGTATTTGAGCTATGCCATCTGTGCCTATGCTGTGAGGTTGTAAGATGACTTGGTAAAAGCAATAAGGAAGGCCCCAAACCACAGGATAAGGATGAACGAAGATCCTTTATGGGGCATATAGAATTCTACCCAAAACCTGTGGAAGGACTTGCTGATAAAGCTGAGCCGCTGCGGTTATTGTTATGGAAGAGTAAATCGTTTGAATGGTAGCATGAACAGGAACTTGTTTGAAGTGGTTAAGAGATTGTGAAAATGTTGACATGGTTTGATAAGAGGTAAACCAGTATAACTGTGGATACAATTGGAATAGAAGCAGAGTTGGCACAGACACAATGCCTTTGTCTCCTGATTATTGACCAATTTGGGAAATAATTATTTTGTCATTAAAATAATAGCACTAACGACTGCATGGGTACTGCTGTACATGAGATTGGGAACTGACTATAAACCATTGTTGCATGTTAAAACCTGGAGGTGCGTTGAATGTTTCAACGACATTAGCTAGTCTGGCAGCTAGACTGCATGGTTTCAGTACAAATTAAAAAAATAAAATATATCTCTAAGGTTGGACTACCAAGCCGGTAGATTGACAGTCACAGCTGCTGTTGCCCAAAATGTGTAAAAGTATAGATTTCTGAAGAAGCGGCCTGAGTGTAAAGAGAATAATGGATAGCTAGCTGCTCAAGCTGAGGAGGAGGTTCTTGAAGTAAAAGTGTGGTTAAAGAAGAGTAGGGTGAGGGAGGATTGCTTGAGTGTTGCAGTTGGGCCTATTTGCGAGATATTGGATGAGCTGTCAGTTGAAGGGAATGGAGTATTAATGCATGTAGAAAGACTGATTCCACCACTATCCTTTCGTAACCACATGTGAACGGGCGCCATTAGTTTCACTTGGGACAGATTTTCACTTTCAACATGTTGAGGTAAATTTTTTTGGGTGGCTGAAAATGTAAGAGTATGTGCTGCAAGGGGTTTGTGTGTGTGCGCTCAAGGACAGCAAAACCGATCAGCACATACTGGACTCGCTTCAACCCACGGTGAGTGTCTTATATTTTTGGGGGACCATTAAATGAGTTAACATACAATTTTAGGTTTGCAGTTGTCTTATTGAACACAACCACTAAATGGATGAGTTTGATAACTACGTCTGTAGCCATTCTAGTGCTCAGATGTTTGCTAAGGAAGGTCTGCCAATATATTTGGTTACGTACAATGGTGTGCAATTGACTTCGGATGAAATTATTATTTTTTTTTTAATGGATTGGAGTGAAACATTTTAGGCAGTTTGTATGCAATCCTCAAGCTAATGCTGTGACGAAACAGGTTAATTGATTGATTTGTTCAGGGTAGTGACTAAGTTGGCTAGCTGTATGTATCCATGTATTTGAAGTGCGAACTAATCACTCCTAGGGTCTCCAGGCGCTGGGAGACATCTGGGAGATTAAGTAAGCTACTGTCCAGAGTTACAGGGTGCTGAGCTGCCGCCGGCGCCATGGATCAAACAGTGAGCCCCATGCTCCGAAGTCGGCCGCTCTGGCCCCTGCACCGCACCTCTCCCCTGTAAGGAGTTTGATGTAAAGAGCTCTGCTAGAAGCAGTGGAGGCTCATTGGACCTGCGTGACTAGTGAGGGGAAATAATCTGTTGTGGTTGCTGCATGGAAGAGAACAAACCAAATTGGTTCCAGGTTTGACAAAACAGTAAATGTTGAAAGAAACAAAGGCAAGTTAGAACCAGAAAAAGTAAAGCGGTGAGATGGGTTAAGATTGGGGGTCTGAGTGGCTTGTGACTGGCCTTTCTAAATTCAAAGGTCATATAAAGTCATTACTTTCAAGGGTTAATTATGTGCTACTATCTAATTGCGAGATGGAACAGAAGGGGGTTCCTGTATCAAATGAAAAATGAGTATGTTGTGAGGGAGAGTAAGGATAATAGTTGTAGTGGATTGAAGTTCATGAGTGATGCTGAATGTTTGGAAGGCTTGAGGATTGTAGTAGAATTGAATGGAGCTGAAATGTGAGTAAATCACTGGGTGATTTTGAATGGTAGTCTTGACCAGTGGTAAAGAATAGCTAATTTCACAAGGCCACAATGCCCAGTTAACAGATCAGGTCTGAAGTTCTGGTGCTCTTTATTTTCTTTGTTGCGTCCCTTACAAGAGAGCAGGTTTGGGCTATCAATGTATTTCAGAACCTCCGAATTATTGATAAGGTGATACTATTTTACCCCCCCAGGATTTGCTCCATCTAATGTCCTGGTATAGTACAGTGTATTCATTCATGTCAAGTTTTTCCTCATTTGATTTGCAGACAAAGGGTTAGAAGTACAGTCTGGGTATGGGGGTTGTGTTGGCATGTGATGGGAGCTTCATTCTAATGATTGTCAAGGAGTGATTCTACTGGACTGTTGGCTGGGATACAGATTTGTTTTCTTCTGTGGGCTGTGCTACCAATAAAGATCCATACTTCCACTTTGGTGATGTCCTCACTATCTCAGACTCCTCAAGCGTGGAAACAAGAATACTGATGCTATTTCCCTCACTCAACCTTTGGGTTTGATCTATTGATTTAAGCTGTGGGTGGTGTAATGGCCTGCTGTCCAAGCATATGCTGTTCACTGTAGTTTGTACGAATCTGAAAAAAGCTATTTTTAAACTTTATTTTCCATTTTTGCAAATAAGGTTCCTTACATGCTCAATCAATCGCTTAGTATTAGTTTCATTCCATCCCCTTTTACATATAGTTGTACTGTGAAGCGCCTGTGAGAGCACTAGTATAGGGGCAGCAATAAAGACCAGTCCCCCTAAAAAAAAAGTGGGGTTTCGATTTACTAGTCAGTGTGTCCCCACAATAGCACCATGGGCACAGCGACCTATCATTATTGCTTGGGTTGTGAATTGGCATTGTCCTCAAGCGTAAGAAGATATGTGCTCAACGGCTGCCATATATCACGCTGTCTGGATGTCTGTGGCTGTAAGCGTTTAGAGTTCACTATTTATATTGCAATATGTGAAGCTGTGGAGCCACGCCTTTTTTTTACCAGTGGCTGCCTGCTCCCCCAGCGTATGGCAACCTCCCTTTTAGCGAGCATGAGCAAAATGGCTATGAAGCAGTGCGATGCTTTAGGGATGTCATGAACAAATCCCAGGAGTGCCAATAATGGGGCGGGTGCGAGTGTGATTTGACTCACAGTGACAGTTCCACAAATATAGTCCGTCAATATTTGGCCACCTTTTCACAGGTCCATGTAATGTGGGTGAAGTAGTCTGTGGTGTATGACATTTGAGACCGAGAGGTGTCCATCCGACAAACTTTAGTTGGTGTAACATATGCTGCCATAGAAACTTAAAGTGCAGTAGTTTATGAGGATGGTTGGGAATCTGAAAGAAGCTTCAAAACATAGACCATTTTGAACTTGCATGGGTGCGCTACGGAGTATGGAATTAACCGAGGTACTAGTAGCATTAAGACTCCCCTTTGAGAAACTCTCACTCACTAATGGTGTCTTAATCACTCGCAGCACTCAACCAAATAGTTCCTATGTGCACTATAGATCCTCTTCCCTTTAACAAGTACCACCAAGGTTAAAATATACACAAAACGTTAATGTGTGTATATGTATGAGTTTGTGTACATATATATTTCATTCATACACTCCAAGTTAAATGTACACGGAATTCCTCACAGAATGACTTTTTACACTCTTGCTTGGCTAATCCAGTTTGATCGCAGAGTATAGAATGGGACACAGACTTTAAAAATTGCGCTAGGATTTATCTTTTGTGAAATGTACTGTGCTTTCACGTTGTTTAGATCTTGCTAGTGTCACCTACAGTTAGGTCTTACTCCCAGATAATGATACACAACTAGGTGAAGCTCAGACTTTAAATCCCCTTGCACAGATTTGAATGTCGGTGGTACAGTAGTAGGGCTGGGCAGAATTTGCGGAATGCCTCTTCGCGGAATATTGAAGAAAAAATTGTGGAAAACGAGCGCACAACCTGAGGGACCGTGTGCCCGGGACTGGGGTCCCTCGTGCTTGGGCAGGCTCCCCTATCTCCCCGGCCTGGCTGCGTTGAGAAGCAGGGACCGGCCCCGGGCCTCCTGATTTTTGGTCAGGGCCTAGGGTCCTGCGGCCTGCCAAGTGTCCATCTGCCCGGGACAAGGGACCCTGGTGCAGAGCCCCGGAGCCCTGCAAGGGCAGGCGGGAGCCCTACCGCTATGGCTCGGTGTGGGCAGCTGGGAGTCCTTTCGGTCCCGGCCATCTGGTCGCACCTTTCCCTCGGCCATCTGGTCGCACGCAATGCTTTACAATGGGGCGACCAGATGTCCGGGCCAGCCTGGAAGTCCCGATGAGGGCTCATTTGACTCTGGGATCCCAGTCAGGGCTCCAGGAGGTCGGGCGCACCCGCGCCTAGATCCCCTCCGTCACTCGGAGCGCGAGGGATACAAGAAAAGTGGGTAGCCTTCCTCCGGATTAGTAGGGGCAGGGTATGTCGGAACACCCCCCCCCCCCCCCCCAGGCCGGCAGTTCCTTGCCGGGGACCAGATGGGCTATGCCCAGGCAACATCCTCCCAGGCCTCCGGGGCTTCCCTTGTCTGGCCCGCGGCGTGGCAAAGTACCCAGGGACGGGCTCCACGGGTCCCGGGCAGTCCTCCGCCGGGCGCCCGGGCCCCGAGAACTCCGGTGGTCCTCCCCAGGCCTGAGGCCCAGCCGGGGTCCCCCGAGCCCACCCCGGGAAGCAGAGTCCCCCCCGAGACCTTGGCGGGTGGGCAGGCGGGAGCCCTACCGCTATGGCAGACGGGAGTCTTCAGGTGCCGGCCATCTGGTCGCGCGCAAGGCTTTCCAAAGGAGCGACCAGATGGCTGGGCCGGCCTGGAAGTCCCGATGAGGGTCCATTCGCCTCCCGGATCCCAGCCAGGGCTCCAGGAGGCCGGGTGCGTTCGCCCCTTGGGTCTCCTCCGTCACCCGAAGCGCGCGGGTTACAAGAAAGGGGAGGTAGCCTTCCTCCGGATTACTAGGGACAGGGTACTCTGGGACCCCTCTCGGTCCTCAGCCGGCAGCTGGATGGGCCCGGATGCCGCCCCATCCCCGGGGCCTGCCGCGTGGCAGGGTGCCTGGGACGGGGTCCGGAGGGCCCGGGGAGGCTTCCTCTGTGCCTGCGGTCCTGGGAGCCCCGGCTGGGTCCAGGGGCTGGGCATCATAATCAAATGAAGGAAAAATAAATAAAAACCGGGTGGGCTATATTTAATGAGGTCCAGTATACAAGCCCTGAAGTGATTAAACGGAAAGGGTATACAGTTCCTCTATTTGTATAGGAGTGTGTAGAGTACACTCTCCTTTGAATTCAGACAAAGTGGGGGGTAATGTCTAGTAAGCCTGAAGGGTACTAGCCTGTGTAGGGTGGGGGAACCCACATTGGTGGAACTAAAACCCTCACACACCCAGCAAGCTAGGTGTCATGCTTCATCATCTGGGTTTTGCTCCTCGTCGGGTCGGCGCTGCAATTCTCGACGGGCACCCAGGGATGGGGCTCTTTGGCGGAGATCTTTTGTTCCTTGCCGAGGGTGAGTGCAAGTGAGGGCCAGGTAAGTGTAGATGTTTGTGAGTGTGGTTTAAAAAGGGTTGGTTAGTCTGAATATATAATTTTATTCGGTCAGTAAACCACCCTGTTAAAAATTAAATGAGAGGCGGTAGTCTTGACTAAATGGGTCAGGGACTACTCTACTCTGCTCAGGTGGTCAACATGTTTCATGCCTACAAGGTCAGGGGGATCCAGCGGCAATTCATCAGGACCGGTGATTATAACTATCTACAAGATTGTGAGGGTGTGTTGCTAATTATTTACAGTGATATCTGGATAAAACTACCCTAGGTAAGTGTCGGAAAAACTAGACTCTTACGTGCTGGACTGGCCTAAAGTAAAAGGAAAGAAGAAACAAAACAGGCCAACAGAGTACATTAAAACACACACTTAGTCAAAACTATACGTTTCAAAATAGGAGCCTGGGACTCCTCATATGCATGTTCACTGAGAAAACAATTTGCGCTAAATAAGAGTGATCATGCACAGGTGGATGCATGGTGCAGGTACGTGTCAGGTGATCAAATCTAAAATATAAAACACTCAGATTGTTACGTTGAACACGGTTATGCTCACCTAACGTATTAGAAAGTGCCACTCCAGTCGGTACTTGGCGAGCCTCTTGGGATTGCGTGATAGCCTACTGTGAGTAATGGTACAATGTAAAGAGGCGAGAGGCTCATGCATGTAGGAGAGGCATGCTCCCTGATGCTATGTCCAATCAGGGCAAAGGTAGCAAAGTTCCCCTCGGAGCCCGCGACAGGAGAACCACCGACCGTAGAACGGCGCGACCCCCGGCCCCAAGCGTCTCACGGGGGAGACAGGAGGGAGTCTAAGGATCGGGCCGCTGCCACAGCCGCGGTCCGCCGATCACCGAAAACGAGTAGGTCTCTGCTCGTGCAATGCAGTCTTACGAACGGAAAGCAACTACTTACAGTTTTGTCGCCCAAGGGTGGTTTGTAAACCTACCCCGCTCCGCCGAAACCGGGAAGTGAAGTCTGCTTCCCGCTGATCAGTTAAAAGCCAATCCTATGAGGCTAGACGGGTACTGATTGGTCACTGGAAACTGGCGAGGAAATTAGACAGGCAGCCTAGTTTCCAGCGATACCATGGGTGCCATCTTGGAGAGGGGTATATCACCATGTAATAGATCGTGTATTGATCACAAGGAGGTTAGAGGGTCCTTGAGAGATAACAATGAGCTGACAAGATTTGTCATCTGATGTGACCCTATCAAGAACCTTGAATAGTCACGCTTCGTATGTGTGATCGTATGAATGGAACTCAGATGCATACAAGGGACCGGGGGACGGGGTGTCCGGCCCCGTCCCCCGGCACTGCCAAAGGCCCGGGACGGGCTTCCGTTGTGGCCAGGGAGCCTCCCCTCGCTGGATTGGGTTCAGGAGCTCCGGCCTCCCAAACCCAGGGAATGCGGCCTCCCTACCCCGGGCTCCGTCCTGGGTCCTGCAGCGTGGCAGGGTGCCTGGGGCGGGGTCTGGAGGGCCTGGGGAGGCTCCCCCTGCGCCTCCGGGCCTGGGAGCCCCGGCTGGGTCCAGGGGCCCAGTCGGGCCCCGGGTTGGGGTCTCCATCCCCTGGCCCCGTCCCCCGGCCTGCGGCACTGCCAAAGGCCCGGGACGGGGTTCCGTTGTGGCCGGGGAGCCTCCCCTCGCTGGATTGGGTTCAGGAGCTCCGGCCGGGCCCCTGGGGGCCCCGGGGAGGGCGGCCTCCCCACCCTGGGCTCCGTCCTGGGTCCTGCCGCGTGGCAAGGTGCCTGGGGC